>NC_137627.1:25510127-26772627 GCF_963383615.2 Lipophrys pholis | reverse complement strand
CAGTCTACTTGTTTTTTCCTTTTCCTATTTCTTAGTGTTGCGCGATGTGTCAGAATGAGTTCTGTTGAAGTTGGTGCGGCCTGACGCACTGGAAACATTTCACAAACTTATTTAATGCGCATGAGGCGTAATTATCCAACAACTCCACAAGAGTCCCTAAAAATGCTCCATCCATGCTGGAGCTGACGGGAGGACATGTAAGATAAAGCCGGGGTGTTGGGGGTCGTGTGGTGGGTGATGAGCAGATACCGAGGCTCACAGGAGACACCAGCCGCTCATCGGCGCGTCTACACCCGCCACATCCTCAGGGCCAGTGTGTGTGTGTGTGTGTGTGTGTGTGTGTGTGTGTGTGTGTGTGTGTGTGTGTGTGTGTGTGTGTGTGTGTGTGTGTGTGTGTGTGTGTGTGTGTGTGTGTGTGTGTGTCCTCAGAGACGCACTGCACAGGCGCAGAGCGCACTGCGCGCAGGGCCAGCGCACAGCTGAAAGGCAGCCGGACCGAGCGGAGCGGCACTTCCCAGCGGACTGTCACCGCCGCTGCAGCCGCTGCAGCCGCCGGAGCGCCGCTCGGGAGCGGGCATCTTTCCTCACGTCCCCGTGTGGAGCGGAGTGGAGCACCCCGCTGGCTGCAGGCCGAGGAGCAGGCGCGCTGCGCGGGGATGGATTTACGCAGATGATAGCTGACTGCATGAGGTAGAGTGTTGATGAGCTGCTTTCTAACTGCCGATCTGCGGGGATTCAGGGAGGGAGGAGGATTTTAAAACCTGTTGTCCTGTTTGTGGGGATGAGCCGTGATTATTAGACCAGTGGAGCTCCGATCTAAAGCTCTGAGGGACTGTCAGAGGATGGAGCCGCTTTTAGCCATATTATATCTTTATACCTGTACACTAACTAATAAGCTTGAGGTTTTTATTTTGAAAAAACGTAATGATAATGACAATAATAAGAATAACAATAAGAACAACAATAACAATAAGAATAACAATAACTATGAGAATAAGAATAATAAGAATAATCTAACCTATATAAGTGATTGTAAATATCAATTACACCAATAACACTATTGTGTGACTACTGATTAATACTTACATGTTAATCATTTCAATAATTGACATATATTCAATAAGAAGATTCATATTTGAAAATAATCCTAATGAAAATCACCAGCTTTTTAAATATTTATTAACATCATATTATTTATGTGTAATCTTTACTTCACTCCTAGAATATGCAGTTCAAAGGCTTTATATATATATATGTAATTTGTTTATGTCTTTAATGTAACAGGATAGAATAGCCTTTATTATCATTTTACAATTTATGACAAAACTGGAGGGCTGCTCTGCTCACTGTGCAAAATAACAAAATGTAACATACAAAAATAGTGCAGATAAAACAGAAAACAGTGCGATATGCACTAGGTTCACAGTGGTTTCACAGTGTGTTTGAGTGCTTGTGATGTGCAGGGTGTCTGTGACCTGGTGGAGAGAAACTGGTTACAGGAAGACAAAAGTGGGTTTTTAGTGTTTTTACACTGAGCTGCAGTTTTGTCTGGTTGTTGTGTCGAACTGGAGTCTTTTTAAGCAGCAGTGGATCCTGTCAGAAGCAACAATGTTGTGTGAGTTTTATTTACGTCCTGCTGATGTTCGGGCCTTCTTACCTCACACATGTTGACACAAAATGGCGGCGGCGGTGCCTTCCTCACATGGTTAACTGGGCTCACGTTTTCTCCACAAAGAGAGAAATGTGCAGAAAAAATTAATGATTAAATTACTTATTGAGAAGATAGAGATTCCTGGAGGTTTGATTTGTAAACTTCAGTTTCACCAAGCTTTTACCAAATCATCATCGTCGTCGTTGTCGTCGTCGTCGTCGTCGTTGTCATCGTCGTCGTTGTCATCGTCGTCGTTGTCATCGTCGTCGTTGAAGTGAAATAATTATGTTTTATTGTATGTAAACTTATAGGTTTACATAGAATAAAATTGGATGTAAACCTATAACCTATTAAACAGCATAATTTCAAATTAGGTCAATCCAATAAACACACTTATAGCATGTTTGTCTCACTAAGGAGGTAAAAATCTTTTACTGTTTGTGATTTTGCTGTTATTTAATTTTCTGGAATATTCCTCCCAGTGGTTTTGTTGCGCATCGTAATCTGAAGTGATGAACCACTAACGGAGGAGGAAAATTACGGGGAAATTCTGCTTTCTCTGATGTTTGACTTGTTTCTGTCATTCTGATTAATCCCAGTAATCCCAGGCTATAGATTCTCTGAGATTGTAACGAAACTGAAATGAGCAGGATCAATAATAATTTAATAGATTAAACCTCAAGCTATTTACTGGGTTCATCCTCAGCTTGACTTGGTATTACTTTACATTTTCTGTCTTGTTTTAATTTACAAAAGAGTTATTTCCGCTTGTAACGGTCGACGTGAGTTTGTATGTAGCCTCTGTACTGTATGCAAAGAAAGAGAGAGAGAAGGTGTGTGTGTGTGTGTGTGTGTGTGTGTGTGTGTGTGTGTGTGTGTGTGTGTGTGTGTGTGTGTGTGTGTGTGTGTGTGTGTGTGTGTGCGTGCGTGTGTGCGTGCGTGCGTGCGTGCGTGTGTGCGTGTGTGTGTGTGTGTGTGTGCGTGTGTGTGCGTGTGTGTGTGTGTGTGTGTGTGAGTGTGCATGAGTTGTCTACAGTGTTGGAGCATCATGTGACTTTCACTACCTGCGTGAAATAAAAGCACGCTCGCTGCCAAACAACATGTTTACTGATCTTTCTGATGTCTTCCTGGAGTTTCCCATAGAGAAATGTTTATACCCTTTCTTTTTGAAGCTTTCTGTGATGTTTTTGCTCCGGACGTATTTTCAGGAGAAATATTTGTCCGTGTACAAACAGCAGGCTCAAAGCAGGAATCCAACACTTCAATAAGATCTCAAACTGTAACTCAGCAGTGCCGAGGCTTTCTCCCTATTTATTTACTTCTTCACAGTGTTGACGTGTGTCAGTACACCATGGCGTGTGTGTGTGTGTGTGTGTGTGTGTGTGTGTGTGTGTGTGTGTGTGTGTGTGTGTGTGTGTGTGTGTGTGTGTGTGTGTGTGTGTGTGTGTGTGTGTGTGTGTGTGTGTGTGTGTGTGTGTGTGTGTGTGTGTGTGTGTGTGTCCTCAGCCTGCAGCTTCTGGCTGAAATAAAGTAGTGAAAGGCCCAGATTCACCCTGTCACAGAGCTGAGCTGCTCCCTCTGGCAGCTCTTATCTTTATTAGCTTTCACACACGTCTCCATCAGTTTACGTGCACACCGCTCTCCACTATCATGCATGAGAGAGTGTTTACAGGCTGCGAGCGACGAGCAGGGCGGCGAGGTGAAGGAGCTGAGCTCCAGTCTGAGATCAACGACTCTGAACTCAGAACAGAAAGGAGCTGAAACGCTACAGTCTGAAGCCAGTGATGGCCAACCTGACCTCACATCAAGAGCCGTGTGTGTGTGTGTGTGTGTGTGTGTGTGTGTGTGTGTGTGTGTGTGTGTGTGTGTGTGTGTGTGTGTGTGTGTGTGTGTGTGTGTGTGTGTGTGTGTGTGTGTGTGTGTGTGTGTGTGTGTGTGTGTGTGTGTGTGTTGAAATTGATGGGGATTTTAATATTTCTATTCATGTGCAGAAGTCTCATTTCACGACCTGTTTTTAAAGAAATTTACCTCTTGGATTATAAAGTATTTCTATTCTATTCTATTCTATTCCTTTTTTTGTAAAATCATGTTTAATGTAAAGTGAATCAGAGAAAATCTATTTCACTGTATTTATGTTCTGTGAAGCTTCTCTCAGCTTCATCATGATGGTAAATATTGGTTCAGAGAATCATTCCATCATTTCATTAGAACTGGAGTCTAATGAGTGACTTGAGGCCAGAAGCCGTTCAGTCAGAGGGTTTAGTTTGTGCCGCACAACCACAAGTGTATAAAGGATCAATTAAACAAGCAAACAGCTGATTGTGATGTATTTTCCGTTGATGACAGTTTGATCATATAAACACGCAGCAGTAAAAACTCATAGTGTTCGTAACGTGAGGGTGAATTTATGAGCACATGCTGGAGGCTGCATCTGCCCAAGAGCATTTCTACATAGATTTAAAACAAGACAGGACAGAGCTGAATTATACTTGTGCTTGTTGGAATGGAACTACATACATTGGGCCTGGATTATGGATTATGGATTATGGATTATGGATTTAGAATTTAGAATTTAAAATTTAAAATTTAAAATTTAAAATTTAAAATTTAAAATTTAAAATTTAAAATTTAAAATTCAAAATTCAAAATTTAAAATTTAAAATTCAGAATTTTGGATTTTGGAAACCACACTGTGTTTTTTGCATCTTCAAAAAAAATAAACTAGAATTGCATAACATTTTCTTTATGTATGTCAGCTTGTTCCGGTTTTTGAGAGAATAATAAAATTGCATAAAATAATTGCAAATTAAGCTATTTTTTTATTTTTTTATTTATTTTTTATTACTATCATCATTATTAATTTCTATTTTTTATTCTTTTATTACTTCATATGCAGTTTTTTTTCTTAAATTTAAATGAGTTTCATCTAAAAAGAAGTTTTGAAGAATGTTTGGACAACAAATTATTTTTGATTAACACGTTTGTAAAAAAAACTAATGTGAAATCATTAAAATCCTGTAAATAAATCCTCTGATGAGAAACCAGAGGAAAGACCTGGTCCTGGTCCTGGTCCTGGCCCTGGTCCTGGCCCTGGTCCTGGTCCTGGTCCTGGTCCTGGTCCTGGTCCTGGTCTGGGCCAAAAGGCTGCAGCAGAAAAAACTCAAAGTGAAAGAAGAGAATCAGTTGAAAGTTGCGTCCGGCCAGGAAGTGATCCGCTGCTGTAATAAAAGGTTCTGAACTTTATTTTGAAGAGCAGCTCAACCAGTTGCAGAGAGAAACTGCTCACTTAGTGAAACATTACTGTTGTTATTGAGCTGCTCTGAGAAGATGTGAGACGTTATAGAGCATTAAGGAGCGGAATCATTTTGGCCAGCTGATTTAGTTCTTTTATTTAATCTGAGCCTCTTTCTGGTTGTTTTGAGGAGTGACAGTCGGATGTTTGAGAAAAGTTTCATTTCTTTACCTTTGAATGTTGAAGTATGGATCAACTGATTGAACTGAAATAATCTAGTCCACGTTTCTGTGTTTTCACTTGACTCCTCTCCGAGCAGAAGATTTATTTACTTAAACTTTTATCATTTATATTCCACCACCTTCTTCTCGAGTTCTTCTTCTAATATTGACGGAGGAGAGATTTCATATCACAGCTAGCAGCTCTGATGGAGGCGGAGGTCATGTGACCAGTTCAACCAGCGGAAATCACTTTCAACAGGTGGTGGCGTACATATCAGAAAACCTGGAGAGACCTCCTCCTCTTCCTCCTCCTATTCCCCATCCTGTTATTCCTCCTCCTCCTCATCCTTTTATTCCTCCTCCTCCTCATGCTTTTATTCCTCCTCTTCCTCCTCCTCCTCCTCCTCCCCATCCTCTTATTCCTTCTCCTCCTCCTCATCCTCCTCCTCTTCCAGCCAACCATTTTCTGTACCTACAGTTGTGAAGGATAAGGATTACAATGAGCTCTAGAATATGTATTTAAGCAACAGTTGAAAACAACTAATTCAAAATGTTTAATAGAGAGAAATAGATTGAAAAGTGTAACTTTTATATTCTGACTCTGTTTCAGTCATTGAGACTGTGTGAACAGTTTTAATGTATTTAAAATACGGCGTGCTTCAGCTGTGTGTTTCTGCTCTGCAGAGTTGATGACTCTTCCGCTCATATGAAGGTTTAAAGAAGGAGTTCCACAGGGTTCTGTCTTAGGACCTTTACTTTTCACATTCTACCTGCTTCCTGGAGGAATATTATCAGGAAACACTCAATTAACTTCCATTGCTATGCAGACGATACATAAATCTATTGATCAGTGAAACCACTCAATACTGATCAACTTGTTATGTCTTAAAGACATAAAAGCTTGAATGAGTCATAATGTTTTGTTTTTGAACTCAGATAAAACAGAAGTTATTATATTTGGCGCTGAGAGACTTTATGGAAACTTGTCCGGAGGGTTTGACTTTGACCTTTGACCTCCAGTTCCACTGAGAGGAACCTGGGAGTTACTTTTGACCAGGACTGATCCTTCAACTCCCACATTACATTAGTCTGCAGGACTGGACCCAAACCAGGACCAGGACCAAACCAGGACTGCTTTATTTCACCTGTAATATTTCTAAAATTACAGACATGTTGACGCAGAGTGACGCTGAAAAACGAATCCATCATTTCCTTCCAGAGTGGACTATTGCAACTCCCCATTATCAGGGTGGAACAATAACTGCTCCAGAAGTCTCCTAGTGGTTCAACATGCTGCAGCCAGAGTCCTGACAGGAACCAGCAGAGATCTCGTCAATATGAGCTTCTCTTCAATGGCTTCCTGTCACATCTACATTAGAGTTTAAAATCCTTCTTTGAGCCTCAGCAATGTTTGTGTTCTGCAGAGATGCTTCAGGAGAAAGCTTCAGCTGTGGCCGATGAGCATTTGAGCCGACTGCAGAGCGGCGGGGAGGTAGATCTTCTCTCGGACCAGGCTGGACTGGGTCTGTCCACAGCACCCAGCGGCCCCAGCAGCAGTGAGCCAGACCAGGTACCACCACCCTCATGTGTGGATTGATTCTGATCCTCTTTAATTGATTTGACAAAAGGTGCAAATTAGAGTTTTATAGTGATTTTCACCAAGGTACCTCAGACTGTGAGCAGCTTAATGATACTATGCTTCATACTGATTTATTTCTGATGTTTTATTCTCGTCTCTCTTCCTTCAGAACATCGAGAACATTAAGGTGATTCTTCATGAGCGAGAACTGTGGAAGAAGTTTCACGAGGCCGGCACAGAGATGATCATCACCAAGGCAGGACGGTCAGTGTGCGTGTGTGTGTGTGTGTGTGTGTGTGTGTGTGTGTGTGTGTGTGTGTGTGTGTGTGTGTGTGTGTGTGTGTGTGTGTGTGTGTGTGTGTGTGTGTGTGTGTGTGTGTGTGTGTGTGTGTGATTATATATAGTGTATATATATATATATAAAGAACAGGACGGTAATTTTTTATTTGAGTTATAAAGGTCATTTTGCTTATTTTGTTCAGATTTACATTTTTCAATAGATTTTCAATACATATAATTAAAAAAAACAATGTTAAGACTAACTTATAAATGTCCTGAAACTCTCCATTTTCATATATTTCCCTGAGCGCTTTCATCAGAGGAAGAATTAGTGATTAAAAAGAAGAGATTTTTAACAGTCCTGTTTGCTCATACTGCTCTGTGCGCTCCTCTGGAAACCATTTTACAGGATAAGTAATCCTGTAAAGTAACTGTAGTCAGATGTTTTCAATGGAATACAAAGTATACAAAACTTATTGAAGAAATAATGAGCAGCAGACTTTACTTGATTATTGATTTTGTTTGCAATGAGCACTGTAATGATGTCCCTCACACTGGTCCTTCATAACATTCCCACAAAGCGGCCATGTGGTGAAGTGGGTCATCTTTCAGTTGGAAGGTTGCAGGTTCAATCCCCAATCTCCCCCGTCCACGTTGAAGTGTCCTTGAGCAAAACATTGAACTCAAAGCTGTTATCACTGGCGTGGAGCTATCAATGTGTTTTGTGATTTTCTCATCAGAGGAACTTTTCTAAGAAATGTGACAAGATGTATAAAAAACATCTCCATGTCTCAGTCAGCATTGTCTGATATTTTCCACAAAATCTTCTAATCTTGCAATTTTAATTAAAAAAACGTTTGAAGCAAAACAACTCTAGACGTAGCCTTACATCGCAGCTCATGATCTGCTCAGTCTCAGTGTACTGAAGACTTTTGGTTTCCACTTTGTGCTCATCAAGTAGAATTGTGACCAAAAACTTTCCAGTTCGGATTTCTGATCTTTTTAATGCCCCACGCCCTGATAACTCACTCAATCTCATTATACAGTTTCCAGAGGAGACGTTTTTTTTTTTATAACAGCCTGCAGACAGACCGGAGAGCTAGTAATTTGACACCAGCTCCATTCTTAAATGTCTTATTGTAAACCAGTGGTGTCAGTCTTATTTTCATTCAGTCTGATGAGATCTGTGGAGGTTCAGGCCTGTGGACTGATACAATTACAATCAATTAACAACCACAACTCCAAAGAGTTCCGTTTTGTCTTAGTGCAAACGATCACGAGTGCACAGGGATTTTACTAATCTGGCACAAGTTAAAATAAACAAAAGTTAAATTGGCAACGTCTGTTGCAAAACACAGAGATGTCAGAAAGTCATATTCTTTCTTTGCAGGTTTAAAATGACTCAACTGGAAACTTGTAAATAGATGTGAGGTCTGTGCCGGAGAGTTTCTGCTGGCCTGCAGCTTTCAGCATGTTTTTAATGAATTCACCCTTGCAGTGTGCTCATGCTACAAGAGAGACAGCTTTACTAAAACCGTGTCTGAAACAGTTGTTGCTTGCATTATTAATCCAAAAATGTCTTTATAAATTCTAAACCTTGCAGACTGTGGGCTGTATGTTTGAAAGCCTGGCTTAGAACAAAGATTCACATAATTAAAATCAACCTAAACCTTTTTCCTTGAGAAGGCGAACTCATCCAGGTGGTTAACCGCAGTATTTGACACTTTCACCACGTTAAATGTTCAACTCCGGCTCGGTAACGCCTCTCTATCATGGAACATCCAAACAAGCAGCTCTGAAGTATGAAACTGGACCACGACGGGCTTCCAAGCTCTTTGTAATGTCACAGCTGATGTTGGTGGGCTTCACCCTTCAGTCAGACGTTGAGAGCTGCAGAATGACTTTGTGGACAAACCTCCTCCCACAGCCGAAGAGCCAGTGTGTTGTCAGGAGAAGGATTTAAAGACTCCACTTTATGAATCACAAATAGTGATGAAGTGCTTTGAAAACGTCTTCCCTGAAAGAAAACAGCTTCACTGGAGTCCCACCAAGATGTCAACACAAACCTGGAAAGTCTTGCGTATGTTGTTAGTCACATAATAAATTAAAAGCTGCTCATATTCTTCAGCACAAAAAATGCTTCGTTTGTGGAAAAATGCAGAGAAAGTGATACTCATATGATAGATTCATTACGCAAAATGAGAGCGGTGCCTTCCTGCGACCATCTGTTTAGACAGCTAATAGTAACATATAGCAGTTATAGGTTTGTCTCTCAGGAAGAGGTTCTGCTGCACTTTCTACATAATTGAAAACACAAATGACTGCTGGGCTTGTTGGATTTAATGCGACCTGAGGATTAGATGGGGAGGCCTCTGGACATTAACCAGAGGATGAGTCCACTCTCAGATCAGCCTCCGCCTCTCATTCCTCTTGGGATGGGTTTTTTTCTCCAGTCAAAAATGTAGAAGGTCACCACATTTTTCCCTTAATGCTGCATAACCATACAAGATGGGCTTTCCCTTGTCCAACTGATAAAGTGAGCTCTGAATCCTTAAAGCCCTTTGAAGGGCCGAGCAGCTGTGCTGGGAAACCTCTCTGCGTTCACCTGCAGTCGGTCAGCGGCTCACACTGAAGGTCACTGACTTCATTCTGCGTCGACATGAAAACTATATCAGCTCCAGATTGAATAATTCAGGCCTGTGACGACTTTCTCGAGAGTGTCATTGTGACTGGAGATATCTGTAGTGATATCTGTAGTGAAAAGAAAAGTGTGTTGTCCCTGCGAGGAACAGGAGAGGGCTGTTTTGAAATAGACGTTTTCATTGTCAGAAGTTTTCATGGTAATGTAAACCAGGGTGGGATTATTCCTGAGTGCTTCACTTCTGAAAAACAATCTGTGTTAAATCTGATCCAGCACAACAGGAACTCGTCTGAAGTGAAATGACTGAAGAGATTCAGGCTTTCATCTCATAATTCACAAACCGTTGGATGTGGACAGACTAGAAAACAAGGAAAGATGTGAAATAGCAGGATTATAATCCTGACTGTGACATTTATGTTCAGATGTCTCCATATGTGCTGCACTCACTGGAAAAGAAGCTGTTGGAGCAGAGTTGAAGTTGTCAATGAAGAGTCACAAGATTCTTCAAAATTAATCCAAAAAGGAGAGCAGAGGGCCGTCAAGTCCGGCCCAACAAACACCAACCACCGCCAACATCGACCGGCCGACCAACCGACTGACTGACCGACCGACTGACCGACCGACTGACCAACCAACAGAGGTAGTCACCCACCGACTGACCAACCAACAAACCAACTGACCACCTGACTGACCAACTGACTAACTGACCGACTGACTGACTGACCGACTAACTGACCGATTGACCAATTGACTGACTCACTGACCGACCGACCGACCATCATAACAATGTTTTTCTTTTATTTATTCAGAATAGGAAACTCCAGCACATGATGAGTGAATCTAAAGAAGAAACATCTTTTGTAGCTTTATTGAGACACAACGCAGAAATAAAACCCATAATGCTGCTTGTTTTATGAAACTGTCCTTCTAATAACATCTCAGGAGGCTTCTAGCTTCTGATGCTTCTATAATTAGAAGCTGCAAAAATATGTGATGTGATTTGTTTGGCAGCAAACAATGTGTAAGCTCACATAACAATGTTAAAAGTAGAGTCAGTGCCGCCAGTCTTTCTTTATCTTCTGTTTCATGCCCATGTTGCTCCCTGCACAACATCCTCATTCACACATGCTCCCATCACATCGTTTCTCTCCTGCTTGATCATTTTGGTCGGCGCTCCCCAGCTCACCTGTCAGGTATGCAGGTGCACGTTGACCTGGTTCACCCCTTCACTCCCACTTCACTCCCACTTCACTCCGACCCTCCGGTTCCCTGATAGCAGCGGAGCAGGTGACACATGGACTGGACACACAACAAGAAGCCTCACATCTCCTGCTGACAGTCTGGAAACACGTGGACTGGAAACACCGTTTACGCTGCTGTTTCTGGAAACGCCTTTTCTTTGCTTTAGATCTTTTATTTACACACAGAAAAAGTGATTCTATAAGAGTCAGTAAAAGCAGCAGGTAATAAACTGAAACCTGTTATAAACCAAATCATTACAAAATCTTTATGTAGCCGAATTCAAACTAAGGCTCCGTTTCTACGACAACGTATACAACCTCTGCTTTCCCTCTCCTCATTCTGCAATGAAACTTGTTTTATCTGTTCTGCTCTGAACAGTATTTTACTTTAGGTTGGTCCTGTTTGCTGCACAACCTGAAAGGTCAAATGTCATGATTAAAGGAAGCAGCACGGCGGAGCTGCGGCGGTCTGATGAAGGCACCATTACTTTTCACTGAAACTTTGCAGGACTGATGTATGGGGACTAGTTTTATCTTCAAATTCAACTTCAAATCAAGTAGAATTTGTTGGTTTTTTTTTTTACATCTTAATCATAACATGAAGTCACCTCATTAATACGTATGTGGTGGTTTAAAACATGAAATGGTGGATTTGGTTGATTGAATTGTGGTTGATGATGATTTTAATGGAAGTGAGCAGGTTGTTCGGTGGTTATGCCGTTGTTCTGGCAGAGGATGTGACAGTGGAGGGAGAGCGAGGCGGATCGTTCCTGAACGAGGCCGGGGTAGAGAGCTGTCGGGGGGGAGACGTGCGGGGGTCGGAGCAGAAGTGGCAGGGAGCAGGAAGGCCACGCTGTCACCTCCGGGCCCCCACACGTCCTCCGACACCCGGGGCGGGCCCGGCCCGACCCGGCTCGCTCTCAGCCGGCACCTCGCCAGGCCCGCCACTTGTTATGGTGAGTGTCACTGTGCAGGCGTAATCCTCCTCTTCAAAGCAGATCTGCCCTCACTCTCGCTCTCTGTACACAGCCCGTCAGAGAGCAGCGGCGGGCTGATAAGAGGAATCCGGCGCCCCGCACTAGGCCTGCCTCTCCTGGGCCGCGGCGCTTCATCATCCCCCCTCCTCGCCGCTCCTTTTGATGTCTCTGTGGCAGTGGAGATTCCCAGAGAGGGGAATGGATCACTGTGGGGCCTAAACATGTGGGACTGTTAAGAGAAACAGCTGGCTGGGCACTGACACACACACACACACACACACACACACACACAAACACGCACGCACACACACACACACAAACACGCACACACACACACCCTGACACTGATATCATACACACACTCGCCAACCTCCATTTCTCATGCTCGCCTTGAAGCGGCTCATTTAGTCACAGCGCTGAATGTATATGTGAGCCTTCATGTAGCCGGCCGTTGAGAGCCAGAGTTTTAATTCCTGCTGCAACACAGAGTCTGATCGCTCGGGTATATGGCAGGACCGCAGCACACACACTGATAGAAGACTGAGAAACTTATCAAACACTCTGCATCTATTGGCTTTAGGAATCGAACAGCCTAACGGCTGGAGCAGCCACCTTCATGAAACTGAGTAATCTAGATACAAGAAGATGCAGGAACACTGAAAGTCTTTGTACAAAATGTTCTTTCATTTGCAAAAGTAAAAAAAAAAAATCTAAGTATTTTATTATTGGACAGATTATCTGATAGTGGTGACTGTATTCATGAGAAGCATTTACCAGTTCACCAGTTACCATTTACCAGTTAGAAGACAGTAGATATTCCTCAATGAGAAGCAGTACTCCTGTGAATTACTTTTACAACTTAGTTTAAACTTTTACAAATACTGAACAAGAGCTCTAGTCCTCAGCACTATCATATACAACACAGAGCTGAATATTAATAATACAGTTAATATACATGACCTTCTGACAGAAGGACCATCTTCCTGCTCTACTCGCCTGTTGCTGCTCCTCAGATTCCCTCCATCTTAGTTTTTTTCTTTCTAAATCCGAAATTTTCGAGGTTTCCCTGTTTGAAATTGAGCGCTCGTCTGATTTAAAGTGATATTTAAGACTAGCGCCTCCACGCATCAATGGTGAGGACAAGAACTGCATGCAGGCTGGCAACTTTATTAAAGTGGAAGAGTGAAGATTCACCCGCACGCGCAAATCCTATATTAAAACTAGATTTACACTTAATCGAGACAAAACTAAATACAAACGGAAACACATGGGGGAAAAATGCATTTTGCTAATATTTTAGGGCCCCCCAACACAAACACACACACACACACACACACACACACACACACACACACACACACACACACACACACACACACACACACACACACACACACACACACACACACACACACACACACAGAGAAGCCACTCAGTTATTTACCACAGTGGGACACGGAGAGGTTCAACCTTTCATCCAGCCCTATTTGGTTCCTTCTGCCCACAACAGAAACTATTCACCTGAATTCTAGTGTAAAACAGAGTTGGTCCGTATCCACATTTTAATACCATCAAATCTTCCACACATTTTCCCGGGGTATACAGTGTTACTGTGACTAATCAAAAATCACTTCCTCTTTCAAACATAAGTCTCTCCTTCTACCGATATAAGTCACCATGTTATAAAGTAGAAAGTTTCACTGTGTAACACAAGAAATAGTGTTGTTATGTTATTGTATGAAGCGTCAAGCAAATAATTACTATAACTGTATTCTCTCCTCTCATGTGATTATTCACAAGTGTGTGAATTGTATGAAGTATCAGCAGTGGCAGTACTTGTAGGAGAAATAGCACTCCATTCATGAGACGCTGGTTTTCCAGCTGTTTCTCTGTAAGTTGATGTCAGCTCTTTGTGATGAGATGAGACTCTGCTCTGATTGTCCCAATTCAGTTTTTCGTGCAGTTCACTCTCCCGCTGCGAGCAGTGTGAAAAGGCCTGACAATATCACGCTACGGCCCGAGGACGCTCCGTTTTCTACCTTTGGTCCTGAACCGCATTTTGGAAAAGTTTAATCGGTCGTGAATCGTGTCTCTGAGAGCAGCAGCATGATTGTCCGCTGCTTGGCTTTCAGGAAAATAACTTGTCTGGAGGAATTTTGATTTAAGTTTCGATTCAGGTGTTGCGGTGTGGATGGTCAGCAACATATATGGTGTCATGTTGACTGATGACCAGGCGCAGCTGTCGAAGATTCTCTCACAACCCATATGTGAACCTCTTTTCTAACTTTATTATATAAATCTAAAATGTTTTGGAAAAGTATTTTCTCCAGACAGCGAGTATTGAGTCTTTGCTGACCTGCTTCACGGCACCATCTTGTCTTCAGTTTCACTTTCACTTCTGAGCTTCACCTGGATACTGTCATGGCATGAGACAACGGTTAGGAGGAACATTGGAGCCACTTGGTAGTTTTGATTGCAAAGCTCGGTTGGCAGAGCCGTCCTTCCCAAATCGGAAGGTTGCAGGTTTGATTCCCATCTCCACCTGCCCACATGCCGAAGTGTCCTTGAGCAAGAGACTCAAGAAGTCCATTTACCATTCGTATTCTTTGTTACCGTATTACTGCCCAACCCTAGTGCAACTGACTGTTTGTCATTTCAAACATGCTCCAAATGCATCCAACATGTCGCATGGAGTTCACTATTGTCTTCATGTTCTGGACACGAGAACATGTGAAAGGAAAGATGAATTAATCTATTACTGTACGTCAATGAGATTCATTTTAGATTTAGAGGCATTTATAAGACATGAACTGTTGGTGACTTTAGTCAACCGATCATCAAATACTGATAGCATGTAAAAACAAAAATCATGTTGTATTCTACAATAACAATTTTAAAGGTATTTGAGTGAGTACCAAGTAAAACAAATTAATCTCTCACCTTATCTATTTGTAAAATATCCCTTTGATTTATTTAGTAAATATATTTTATTGTATGACATACTGTACATACTGTACATACTTTACATACTGTACGTGTGTGTGTGTGTGTGTGTGTGTGTGTGTGTGTGTGTGTGTGTGTGTGTGTGTGTGTGTGTGTGTGTGTGTGTGTGATTGCTTGTTCATGTTTTGGTTTTTAACTTGCATCGTGTTGTGAAATATTATAAAAAGCCTTTTTTTAAACTCCCGTTCACGTTTTCACCCAAAAACTCATTGGATGAATGAGATTGTGTACACACTACTGAGTACCACTACTGTATCAATACTGCAAATGGTACCAGAAGTAATGACTGACTCTCACTTGTTCTTTTTGGTTCCATCATTTCAAACTGGAAGCAACTAGCAGCTGCTTTTAGTGGAAGAAATATTTTACCAAATACTATCAGCTTCATCGTCACAGATCATCAGATTATTATCCACCGACCATCAGGATGTAGACTCAGCAAATATGAACTTTAAATTCTGAATTCAGAATGATTTTAACACATTTTGTGTGTGTAATGAATCCAAATATCTAAATGTTATTAAGTCTTATATCCAGTAATAATATAATAAATGGTCAATAGCCTGCTCCACAGTTTCCAGTGCAGACATTAAATCCTCACATGATTTAAATTACAAGTAAAGATTTTGCTGATTAATGAAACATTTTCTGAATATGTTCTGCTGGTTCATCATTTTTATTCTAATAGATGTATTGTAATATCGCCATGTGGCTGGATTTGAAGTGTTTATATTATCTTCAGTTGAATTGGTTGGGTGGTTGGAGAGACGTCCACCGTCTGTCTTCATGCTCGTTTTGTCGTAAAGTTAAACCCTGTAATGTGTGTTGACCATGTTGAAACCAGAGACGAGTGGAGAATGTGGCTCCAGTTTGTCTTTCTGAAGGACAAAGAGGCTTTTTGACAGCTGGAAATGTTTGGTGTGATGTTTCCAATGAATCTCGTCATCAATGACTTACAGAGAAATTGATCTTCATGTGCTATTTTATTATTGTTTGGACTGAAAACACTGGAGACCATTTATCCACCGGCATTGCACAGGTCACCTATATTTCAGTTTCTGAGAGTGCCAATGTGGCATGCTCACTTTCTTCCATCTCAAATTCAATATGCAACGTTAGATCTTCTTAAAATCTAAAATAATGTTTGCTCAGTAACATTTTCATTTACATTAAATCAAAAAAGAATTTATTCCTAACAATCAAACACTCATGCAATAAAAGCAGCTCCTAAAAATGCTCCAGTGTTTCAATTATTATAGGATTGAATAATAACAAACTGATTCTTTATCATTTTAACGTCCTTTAGGTCCAATAAATCTGATCTAGTGTGAACAATGGAGCTTCACCTTTAACACATAACTTTACATTTGCTGTTTTTGAATATTGGGAGGAAGTCCTATGTGATGTTTTACGCTCTGAGCTTTCAGCTGTTGTACATCTGAGGATTACTATGTGCAAAACTGTAAAACATGGAAATGTGAATGAGTAAGATAATCCAGCATGAAGAAGAGTTTGTGAATCGTTATGCTGGTTTGAATGAAGCTCAGGTTCATTTAAATTCTCGTCACCATTTCTAAGCAAAGTGTGTGTCACATCACCACAGAGCGTGTTGGAGAACAGTGTCGAGGACAGTTCACACTCCAGCGCATCAAAATGTAGAATGAGTGTGGGTTTGATACGACGCTGCTTCAGCTGGAACATAAACAGACCAGATGGCAGTTTGGTTAAAAAGTTAACTGTTATAGTAAATAAATAATCAGAAACAAATTAGAAGTTTCATAAATACTCACTTCAGATGTAGTTCAGCCACAAACTCTCCCTCTCTCTCTCCCTCTCTCTCTCCCTCTCTTCCTCCTTCCCCATTTGTTGGTTCCTGCTTTGGGCAGTCTTACTGATTTCTCATTGTTGGTAGTCGTGTGTGTTTTTCTTAGCCCTTTTGTTTTAGTGTAGTTTCAGCTCTTTACTTCACTTCCATAGTTTTAATGTTTCCAGTACTGTAAGCAGCTACACTTTGTTCACTCTGCTTGGTGTTGGTTCTTTCTGCAGTTTCAGAAGAGTAGAAAATAAAGAACTTTGTTCACCATCTTGTCTTTTCTGAGGTTTCTCCAGCTGGAGCAGGGCGGTGACGTGGCTCAAACCTTGCGGCTGACGAACTTTCACTGGTTCTTGGAGAAACGAGGTTTAAGAGTGTGCGTGCGTGCGTGCGTGCGTGCGTGCGTGCGTGCGTGCGTGCGTGCGTGCGTGCGTGCGTGCGTGCGTGCGTGCGTGCGGGTGTGCGTGTGTGTGTGCGGGTGTGATGATGCAGCCAGGAGTCTGTTTTGAATGTTCCTCCAGATCAACCCGTCCTTCAGTGAGGATGATGGCGGCACTGATCTGTCCTACTGATTGGATTTGAAGCCTGGGAGAGAGATTTGAATTACCCCCCGCTGCCCCTGGGTCTAACATGCGGGGGTATTTACAGTAACATGATCAGCAGGAGCAGCTTTTTGAAGATGGCCGTTGACACCAGCCAGTTTGGAGAGGCTGTGTCTGTGATCCTGTGTTTGAGCCCGTTGCCCCGAGCAACGCCTCCAGATACACTGCAGGCCGTTTGGACTGTGGAACGACAAGCCTGCTGTCTAAACTATTGTGTGTTCCGGGGTGCCATTAAAAACCACTTAGGGCTTTATTAGGGCCCTCTGTGAAATCTGCTCTGGCACTGGAGGGAGAAAAAGCTCCTGCTTTCTGAGAAGAGGTCAGGAAAGGTAGCTCGCTTCAGCTCTTCACGTGTTTTATAGCCCTCGATGCTATATTAGCATATTCTGTCCTGTAGCCCTGACTGGGGTATTTAACACATGAAAGATGGAGCATGTTCCCCAGCTTTTTACGGCCCCTCTGAAGGGACACTGTTTCTCACAGGCAGACAGTGTTACAGGAAGTTTTGTTCCTCAGGCTGTCAGGCTGGTCGGAGGGAGACAAGTGAGGTCCAAAGACATTTAATCAGAGAAACCCTAAAAGTGTCGATTCAACAAAACAAAGCTCCAACCGACACTAATGAGACATTTTTGCAACAAAAGCAGAAACCATCGCATAGAGAGCGTCTTCAGTATGTTGACAGTGTTTTAGTTTCACACCTTGAAAAACCTGCCGTCACAGGGAGTCACTGATAATCTGTTCATGTGAAGGGAAGCAAGGCAACAACTGATCTCTGTTCTCTGTTTCAGTCCCGTCATGTTGGTTGTTAAGCTGTTTGCTCTCTTTGTGGGACGTCTTCCTCTTTCTCAGGTCATTTAGTGCAGCAGTGAAACTTTGTGTGTTTTTGATGCAGGAGATCATTTTCATATTTGAACATGGAAGCTGGTTTTTTTTCAGTTTGTGTATTGTGTGTGTGTGTGTGTGTGTGTGTGTGTGTGTGTGTGTGTGTGTGTGTGTGTGTGTGTGTGTGTGTGTGTGTGTGTGTGTGTGTGTGTGTGTGTGTGTGTGTGTGTGTGTGTGTGTGTGTGTGTGACGTGGCAGTGTTGGGTCAACTGGTTGCTTTTTCTTTTTCTTTTTTTCAGCGAAACTTCACATAACACACAAAGCTTTGACAGTGGAAGATCCTATTGATGTGACCTGTGACGGGTTCACAGACAGAACTACACTGTCTCCTAACTCATTACTTCATCCTGAACCGAGTGACTTACGATCCATGTGGCGACAGCTGATGCCTTGCTCAAGGACGTTTGATTTTGTGTCACAGTTTTCCTTCTTCGGCAGGAGGATGTTTCCCAGCTACAAGGTCAAAGTGTCTGGAATGAACCCCAAAACCAAATACATCCTGCTCATCGACATCGTGCCCGCTGACGACCACCGCTACAAGTTCTGCGACAACAAGTGGTAAATTTGTGAGACTGGATTATTAATCCAAGACAACAAAAACTATGGAAGTCAGAGTTTCGGGATATTCAGTCCAGTACATAAACATTGCTTCATCACAGCACATCATACATTATATTGCGTTTTAACACATTTTCTCAGACAACATGTGAGGAGCTAACATCTGGAGAATTTGAACTCTCTGTTCTGTAAATTTCAGCTGATTCAGCTGTTTTATAAAAGTTATGTAGTTTTGCTTGATGGGAAGAGAAAGTTGTTCTCTCCTCTACCTGTGGTGCTTCTGTAGATCTTTGTGGTTTAAATTATTTCTGGTTCAATAGTCTGAACACAGACATCTGGAGTGAAGCTGCTGCAGCAGCTTCCATCAGGTGTGTCTCACGGGGAGGAAGGTCCAGTTTCACCCAGAGAGATCCGGAGCAAATAAGTTGAACCTTCTGAAAAAGTTCACAATTCATTTAACATCTTTAAAAAAATGAAAAAAAAAACACAAGCCTGAATAAGTTGAAATGTAGAAATTATACATTAGGTCCTTTTGAGTGAAACTGTCTGGAACAAAATATATTGAAATGTCCCCAACTGAAGTGGAAACGGATCATTTTTGTATTTCAGAAAAGTTTCATGTTCACACTGCAACGTTTTGGAAACTATGTCTGTTTACTCTAAACATTATACCAAGTTGTATTGTTTTTATTGTGACTGTCAAAATAAAACCACCAAGTTGGATTTTTATTACGGTGACTGTCAAAATAAAACTACCAAGTTGGATTGTTATTATGGTGACTGTCAAAATAAAACCACCAAGTTGGATTGTTTTTACTGTGACTGTCAAAATCAAAGAACCAAGTTGGATTTTTATTACGGTGACAGTGAAAATAAAAGTACCAAATCCAAGGAGAGTATGGACTGGGAGGAAACTTTGTTCTGATTGGCTCTACTGAGCATGTGCAGAACTACCAGTGACTAGAGTCGAGGTGACCAGAACCAGGAGCAGCTTAATGTCTACACGACGACTGAGCCAAGCTTTTTCAATAAGTTCCATGGTTTGAGGGGTGTCTTCTTTCACACGTTTAGATCCTGCTTCACAATTGATTTTAGAAATACTGTGTTGTTCCATGTTTCAGTAAATAATATGGAGAGAGGACACTGGTGAAGAAAGACCGTAAACTGGAGTCGGTCTTTATTTGCAGACAGAAATATCAGAACTTGTGGAATATACAAACCATTGAACGTGTTATAAATGCAGACATCCGCAGAATCCACATCCTGTCAGAGATTCTCTTTTTATGATGAAGGGATGGAGAGCACATCAATATCCATTCTTAGGTCGAGCAACGGTGTCATTCTAAAAGATCACCTCCTTAAAAACTGTAATCCACAAAAGAATAAAGGTCAGCATAGCACATAATATCATCCTGACCCCAGTCTCTTCCAGGGGGTTTTCAATGGACTCTTATTCACGGTCTTAATGAAATGAATAACTTAGCATACCTGTGTGAACCTCTGGAGGCGAGCTTTCTTCCTCAGCCTGTAGCCCAGCGGTCAGGCCTGACGAGGAGCAGGTCTGGTTGTTGGCTGTTGGAGGGGATCAGCCCTGCAGCAGCTGCAGCCTGCAGAGCTCAGCCCGACGGGCTGCACAAGGAAGAAACAGGCCGGTTTGTCCAGATGGCCCTGTGAGCTGAGCAGCCACGCTGCACAACTCCAAACATCACGTTAGAGGAGCTGGAACCGCCTATTAAAAGTGAACTTTGAGTGGTTTGTTTGGGATGGCAGCTCGCCCTGCAGTGGGCTCTGCTGTTCCTCAGCCACACCTTGGAGAAGCACAATTAGGCCTGATGTTTCAGCAGAGGCTGCGGCGGTTCGTCTCGGGGCTTTAATGTCTCCAGACTCTGAGAGCAGTGCTGCTCACACCAACAGGAACAGTTCACGCTGCAATTTGTCGTTTCTTTTCTGGATTTCCCACATCTCCATCTGTTTCTCAGGATGGTGGCGGGCAAGGCGGAGCCGGCGATGCCGGGCCGGCTGTACGTGCATCCCGACTCTCCTGCGACAGGAACTCATTGGATGAGACAGCTGGTGTCGTTCCAGAAGCTCAAGCTGACAAACAATCACCTGGACCCCTTCGGACACGTGAGTACCTGTGTGTGTGTGTGTGTGTGTGTGTGTGTGTGTGTGTGTGTGTGTGTGTGTGTGTGTGTGTGTGTGTGTGTGTGTGTGTGTGTGTGTGTGTTCTGAGCATGATTTTCCAATGGATTATTCCAGAGTCGACGACCCGCAGCTCGATTTGTTTTAAATCTTCCGTTGATTTATTTTAACAGCAAAGTGACAAATGTTCCACTTGAAGTAAAGAAAGGTTGAATAGTTGATCTTCCCTCTGTGTCTCCTGCACGCTAACTTTCAGTTCTGCAGAGAAATGTTTCCGAAGTCTCCTCTTGGTAAGAAAACCAGGATTAAATCCAAATAAAGAAAATC
This sequence comes from Lipophrys pholis, assembly GCF_963383615.2. Classification (NCBI taxonomy): domain Eukaryota; kingdom Metazoa; phylum Chordata; class Actinopteri; order Blenniiformes; family Blenniidae; genus Lipophrys; species Lipophrys pholis. The sequence goes on along the minus strand of NC_137627.1, from coordinate 26,751,479 downwards.
TTAGAGGAAAATAGAGTTTCACTCATTTACTGTGACAACCTGCTGCTTCCCCTGGAGCTTTGACAAACTACTGACGAGAGGCGATGAATAAACTACTAAATACTGAAATAAGGTTTTCACCTGAGAGAAAATGTTGTTTTTAACACAGACATTTGTTGACACATGCAGCCTCTGTCTGCCTCTGTCATGTGACTGCAGGCTTCGTGTGATTGGTCACATGGAGCCATGTGACTAGGCCAAACGTCTCTACAAGAGGAAAATAATGACATATAAAATATTACAGTAAAAAGGTATCGAGTGGCTTTAAGCCCAGAGTAACAGAGGAGAGGCTGTTTTTTTTTTTCCAAAATTCTAAAATGATCTTGAATTAAAACTACTAAAGTGCAGCTTATCCTGAAATGTAGTTAATTAAATAAAACGGAGAAAGTCTAACACATTAACTCACAGAGCTGGTTGACCAATAGCAGTTCTTGTTAGTCAGTGTTCTGAGCAGTGGATTACTGTGCATGATAATCCCTGATAGTCTACACTGTTTAAACTGACTCACATCCCTCACACACACACACACACACACACACACACACACACACACACACACACACACACACACACACACACACACACACACACACACACACACACACACACACACACACACACACACACACACACACACACACACGTCACATCGCTCACACACACACACCTCACATCCCTCACACACACACCTCACATCCCTCACACACACACACACACACACACACGCACACACACTTTGCTTTGCAGTGATTCCTGGTAAATCATTTCCACTCTCTGAGGCTCCACCGTGTGTTTTCCTACCGTTTCAGTAACACAACCTGCTCCCAGCTCTTTATTAGTACCTCCTAGAAACGTGTTCTTATGTGTTGCTGCGATTTCACTTGACAGTTTTCTCTTTGAAGAATTCTTCACTACTCTTTATTAGTCAGGCAACTGTACACACTAATGTTTGTTTCAGTATAATTTTAGGCCGTTGTTGTATTCTGCTCCTGCTGTTTTCAGTCTTTTATTAATTCATCAGGTTTGCCTACATGTTTAATCACAGCCTTTTTCAAATATCAAACTGTGTTTTGTTTTTCTCATCAATGTGGTGCTTTTTGTCATTTTCCTAATTATTATTATCAACATTATTCAGATGAAGTACATGGTTGTTCTTCTCAGGTGTTTTTATAATGTATGGCTCAATGTTCATTTTCATTTTATTGCATCTTCTTCAAACTTCATAAAATTGCTGAGTGAAAACGCCATGCTGCGACCGCACAGTTCACCTTCCGTCTGAAACAAGCTGCTTTATAGCTTCTTTCATTAGAAACTCTTATGATTGGTCACATTACACATGTGAGTGAAAATATGTGACAGCATGATTTGTTTTGCAAGCTTGGAAAATACTTGCAACATCCTGTTACTCTGCTAAAGTCCTGCTGCTTCCTCCCAGTGTCACACACATCATCAGAAACCTGCTGGAGCCAAAGACCTGCAGTCTGGGAGACTGCAGATAGAAGAGAGGAGCGAGGGAGGGGGAGGGAGAGGGAGTCAGAGAGAAGTGGAGGAAAAGAGAGGGAGCGAGAGAGGTGGAGGAAGAGAGAGGAAGGGAGAGAGAGAGAAAGGGGTGGAAAGAGAGGAGAGAGAGCTAGAGAAAGAGAGAGGGAGAGAGAGTGGTGGAGGAAAAGAGAGGGAAAGACAGAGGTGGAAAAGTGAGGAGGGAGACAGGGAGCCAGAGAGAGATGCAGGAAAAGAGAGGGAGAGAGAGAGGTGGAAGAGAGAGGAGAGAGAGAGGGAGCCAAACAGAGGGAGAAAGAGAGAAGAAGAGAGTGAGGGAAGTGAAGAGTGTGACTGTGGCAGCCCCCCTCCCCAGGCGGACTCTGGAGAGCTTGTCTGAAGCCATCCCGTCAGTGGACGGGCTCATTAGGTTCATAACCTCTCAGATCAGTGGCGGGGCCTGCTGTCACACTGAGTTGAGCTCCCGGCCGCTGATAAGGGCGAGTAATGAGGACAGAGCGAGTTGGAGGCCAGCTGACGCCCAGACCAGGAGGTGTGCAGCCACACCGCACCATTCTGTGTGTGTGTGTGTGTGTGTGGGGGGGGGGGGGGTTACTAACTAACTTTTTACACAACCAAGTGAACAACAACAACACTGCTAGGAGCCACTTTTAGAAAACGATACGACTTTCTTGTCATGGAAACAAGTGAAAGAGACTTTCTTAAAACACGAGATGGCGGAAACGCTACTCTGCGCACGCACTACGGCCATACTAAGTCGTAGTTGTGCACATGCTCAGTACAGCCAATCAGAACAGAGTTTGCTCAAGAGTGTCATGACTCCCACCACTCATCAGGATGTCGTCGGGTCAACGAGAAACTCTTTCCGAACAAAAAACAAAAAAAACAGTATTTTCACTCAAAACGTTGTGTAACGGGGCCTAAAACACTGCTCCCACTCTGCATTCAGCCCAGTCTGATGTTCAGGAGGCCAAACCAGCAAAATGTCTCCATCAAAACTACCAAAAACTAATTTCTGTAATAAAAAATAACTATCTAAAAATGTTTTTTTACATAATATTTTCAAATATTTTCCACACTCTTCTGGGAAAACACGGTGAGCTTTGGAAAATACACCATGTTTTTACAAACTCAGCCTCTCCAGAGGGTTTGAGGCTTCATGGTGGAGAGGCGGGTAGAGCCTTCACCTCACAGCCACAGGCTCAAATGCCAGCGGTGCCTTTCTGTGTGGAGTTTGCATGTTCTCCTCATGTGTACATGCTCTCAGAGTCCAGATGTCCAATGTGAAGTTAATTGGTGACTCTAGGGTGTGAATGTGACTATGTGTGGTTGTTTGTCCTGTGATGGACTGGACACCTGTCCAGATGAATCCTGTCCTCACCTCCCCAGGTTTATCCTATCCTTGTCAATAGTGAGCTGGGATTGGCTCCAGTGCCCGGTGACCCTGCACAGGTTAAAAGAAGAAGGATGACTTGATGCTAATCTGTTAGCATTACGTTAGCACTCAGTTCATGTCTCAGCTGGTAATTTTATTGACAAATTAATGGTAATGGTACGACTGTTTGACACCTCAGGTTCAGTAAGAGAGTAAGAACAAGACTTCCATCCTTTCAGACTTACGAGCTGGAGCTCATCATCAATCCATCATGGGACAAACAGTCAAACTCAAACTAACGGGACATTTGCAGTCACCCATTAGCTTCAAATGCTTATTTTGGTGGATGAGATCCTAGAGCCCAAATCAGCCGTCCCTCAGAGGGAGAACATGCAAACTCTCTACAGAGAAGCCAAAGTATGAAGTGAGAGAGTGAATCACTACACTACTGTACAGCCTAGATGAATTAGTGTAAAAGTTGAATTTTAGTTCCCAGAAATGGTTTGATTCGTCGATGCCTTCAGGGTGTGTGGGCCATCACTGCAGACACGCTGTGAATCACAAAACCCTTAAAAGAACATCTAGTACATCATTCATATGAAACTTTGCACTGAGAATCACGACAGATTTCTGATCATGTTATGGGGCTTCATTGCACTTATGGTTCTATTTGAATATGAGTATAATTTATCAATATGATTACATGATAAAATATCAACACTACAACATGTTCACTCTGAAGAGAGACTGTTCACCACTTGACCATCATGCAGTCCACTACAGGAGTTAAAATCCACAAAAAAGAAGCTGTCTGAATTTCTGTTTTGGTTTAGAAGAATGAAGCAGGTCCTGTGGTTGACAGAGACTCAGGCAATATTTGTACAGGATAAAGCATGTCAGTTCAATATCTGACTAATTTGTGTTGAAGCTCTAACAGGATGTTTAAATAGTACTGTGGCAAAATGAGAATACAGGGTCTCTCTGAGGCTCATTCTGAATGTCTCTTTTAAACCCCTGTTGGCTTTGCCAACCTAAAGGACACTGTCACACGCACGGTGTGTGAGGTTTCCTCTCCCAGCACTTCCTGACATGTTGGCCTTAAAAAGGGATGCGATCACACCCCTTGTGGTGCATTGATCTACTAATTGTCTCCTGACAAACTCTAACCAGGTTAGAGTCAATGGTGCAGTGTTCTGTTTGGTATTTTACTGGTGCACATAAATCCTGACGCTTACACTCGCTCTGCTTGTCTATGAAGCCCCGACTGTTCACATACATCATTCATCTATAAATGATCCACTGCATGAACCGTAAGTTATCCACTGCATGAAGTCCAGATCCATCAGAATCCCACAGCAGATGATAGTTTGGATTCACCTTAGCCAGTATGCATAGAGCAGTGCAGAGCATCTAACTACGTCTCTACTGGAGACTGGAGACCGAGGGACTGAGCTCACTGTCAACGAGGGTATCAGTCAGACTTTAATCATGTTTAGCATGTAGCATCTCTGGTGTGTGAGGAGCAAAGCACTTTAGCATGTAGCATGTAGCACGGCTCGCAGTAAAATCCTGCTGATTCACTGAGCAGCTACTAATTAACATCACATAATACTGGTCAAGTTGTATCGAGGAGCTATCATGAGCACAAGTACGAGTATTGCGTGCAGAATCAGACCCGATACTGGTATCAGACTTGTTCATGCCTTATTAGAATCAATATATGTAAACAAAAAGAGTGACCAATATCCTTGCATTTAGACTCAACGCAGAATCCAAACAGCTGTCTGTTTGGAGCCAGACTCAGAGGAGGAGAAACCTGCAGAACCAGACGTTCTGCTGAATGGGGTTTGGGGACGGACAGATATTTTGTGGGAAGGGATTCAAACCTTGGTTCTGGATGGGGGAGGGACTCTACAAGTGCAGACTGTTTGCTCAGGATGTGTTAACTCAGGTTAATAAAGATTCAGCTCACATTTATTAATCCCAAATGTTCTCCAGTGGGTAATCTACTCAGAACATTCTGGTGGAGTGGCACATGCTGATTCCAACATGAATCTGCAGGCTTTAGTATCAGTGGAGATGAAAGTGGAGCTTCACTGGTGTTCAGGGAGGCTTCGCTGATGGGTGCGTTCAGACAGTCACCTCGGAGTCTCCAGTATCACCCTCGGACAGCTGCCAGACCGAGGAGCAGACAAAGGTCAACAGAGCGCCTCCGGTGGAGCAGCCAATAGCTTCTCAGTGTCTCCGGCCTGCCTCGGCAACAGGAGCGCGTGAGCCGAGGAGCGGCGTGGTGTTGAGCCCGGCCGAGCTCCCCCTGCCCTCGCCAACCTCTGCCTCTGTTTGGGAGCCCCCTGGAGGAGGAGGCTCCCCGGGAGAGTGTCTGCTGAACCAGGAGGGGAGGCGAGGTGCACAGCTTGACGTTTATTGTCCCTGACAGAGCTGGACTGCTGATGACCCTGCCCTGATGCTGCTAACGCTTGGCTGGGCACAACGGTGGGCTGCAGAGAGCAGAGTGATACCAGCCGACACCCGGCGACCTAAAGACCACCACCAGCAACACATGCCACCTGCTACACTGATGTGCTGCACATCAGGAGTGAGGAAAGCAGAAATGCTATTCATGAATCTAATGGCTGGTCAGATGCTAAAACAGCTCATGTGCTTATGTTGACCTTCATGTTAAAATCACTCATTCATAATGCTCAGCCATGGACACTGAAGCAGAATGCTTTCACCATCGTTACGGGAAAAACACTAAATGACACATGACAAATAGAGAAAGACATCTTGGACAACAATATCTTCTCCTGTAGGTGTACAAAGTTATCACTGCATTTCTTTAGCTGCAGGTTCCAGGACCCATAAGAGGAACTTTCTTTCAACAGCTTTAACCAGTTTGGTGAACTTCTGTGGACAAAAGTCCCTTCGAGTTCAAAGAATTTGTGGGTGTAGTGTGCAGTACGGAACATATCTGATTGGATGACCTCTTAGTTATAATTGTTGTGCCTGCCTTATTGGCAAGGCGCAAATATTACTATTCTAGGTCATTGTGCTTTGGTCAAACAGAGGACTCCAACAAGTCTCTCCATGAAGCTCTTTATCATCAATGATCCTGACACATCCTTTGCTTTTACTGCATCATTGTTTTATAATTTTACCTTTCTTCTTGCATTTCCATTCATTGTTTTTACCAACGTCATCAGCCTGATTTACCCTGGACCTCAAGACATGAAGCAAACATCAGCAATGACGGGCATAGGAACTTTTTCAGATACTTGAAGAGAAACAGCTGGAACTCAGGGCCAACGATTTCAAGTACAAACAGAAAACGTTTTGTTGCACATTGGGTGTCTGTTTCTACAAAAACGGTGGTCGTGGGGCCCATCTGTCTTTGTTGAGAGCAAAAACGCTGGTCCTGGTCCTGGTCCTGGTCACCACATTCATGGTAACTAGTAGTTCTGCACATGCTCAGTAGAGCCAATCAGAACAAAGTTTCCTCCGTAGTGTCATACACAGACACTGAAAGAACATGCAAACTCCACAGAGGAAGACTTGAAACCAGACCTTCTCCCCGGACCCCGGAGAAGGTCTGGATCTCAAATCTTCAGTTGATTGTAAAATTGTGTCTGTGTGGGGGGATAACCTGTTACTGGTTCATGGTGAGGTTATCAGGTTGTTCCTCTTCGTCTCCCCTTCAGTAATCCTCAGTTCTCCTGCAGTGCAGAGCGTCATGGAACAGATTTGACATTGAAAGCAGAAACTTATTTACAGCTGAAGATGAATAGAATCCCAGTGAAGACAAACCCATTTACCACTTGAGAATTCAACTGGTCGATGGAGCCATAAAGTCCATGAAGACACATGTATGATAATGGAATTTACCCAGAAGCCCTGTGCAAATCGTCCTGTTGAATCACCTGAAAGGTATAGAACTATCGGACTTGTAAAGAGTGTAACAACAGAAGGCACAAAACAATCTTACGGAGTTGTTTTGAGAGGTTTGATCCGGCTGCGGTCAGCCGGGAGGAGACGCTGTCATATTAGTGCTTCTCTGTGCGTTGGACGGACCTCCCACCGCCCTGGAGACACAGCTGCAACTAATACTGTAATTGTGGGCGTATAGAAGTGCGCCACTTAACAAGCATTGGCAATAATGGTGCCTATTGTCACTGCTCGCTCATTAGCTTAAGCCTAAGATTAAGAATAGGTCATGGGTAAGATTAAGTTATTCCTGAAATGACTTTTACTAGGAGCAGCTGTACTTTCCACTGGGTGGAAACGGTCCCTGAGGAGAACGCTGCTGGGCCTGTTTGTGCTGCATGCAACAGATCTGCTGGAACTCATTGGCAGGTGTCGGCATTTTTTGTGCTAACGTTTTGAGATGGCGGTCTGACGTGTGTCCTGAGTCATTACATCATTTGAGAGAAGCTAATGAGCAGGAGAACAGTCACATCACATCCTCTGTTGCTGGATGGAAACTATGTGAGCTGGTTACTTGACTCTCAAACATCCTCTGTTTCAGTTCAGCAACAGGAAGAAACCAAGATGACAGGACCGAATGGACTCATTCCTCTCCCAGGTCACTTGAACTTTTGACTTCAGGTTGAATTTAGATGTCTTCTCTTTGTCTTTTAGATCATCCTGAACTCGATGCATAAATACCAGCCCAGACTCCACATCGTCAAAGCCGATGAAAACAATGCCTTTGGATCCAAGAACACAGCCTACTGTACTCACGTCTTTCACGAGACGACTTTCATCTCTGTAACCTCCTATCAGAACCACAAGGTGCCTCATCATTACATTGTACAGTACTGACAGGAAGTACAATCATTTCCTCCTTATTTTACTTGTCCAATGGTAAAATAATCTTGTGTCCACTCCTAGATCACTCAGCTGAAGATAGAAAACAATCCATTTGCTAAAGGCTTCCGAGGAAGTGAAGAGGGAGACCTGCGGGTTTCAAGACTACAAGGGTACGTTCACACAAAAGACTTTAGACCTTAGACTTTAGACTTTGCTTTATTTATCCCTCGGGATGACTCCGTCAGGGAAATTGAAGTTCCAGCAGCTTAATAAAAGAGGAGCAGCACACAGAGGACAACAAAGATAAGTTACAGAAAAGGTACAAAAGGTACAAAGTATAATATAAACTCTTAACTAACCTTAACTTAACTAGATATAGAAATGGCAAAAAGAATAAATAAAACTCCTACCAAAATTTAGTACAGCAAATAATATAAACTCTTAACTAACCTTAACTTAACTAAATATAGAAATGGCTAAAAGAATAAGACTCCTAACAAACTATAGGAGTGAAAGTTGCTGAACGTTAAATTGCACTGTGGTTACAGACGGGAATTATTGAGCAAGTATGATAATTTGCATTGAATAGACAATTAGATATTGCACAGTTTTGCATTATAAAAAAACACCAAAGAAAGGAATTCCCTAGGCCAGGGATGTCAAACCAGCCAATCGGAGGGGTTGGTTTGGCCTGAAGGATTACCCTGCAAATGAAAAGATGGAGGGAATGCTCGCAGTGTGCTCGTAGAAATCCAACATTAGAGAAGCTACTTCACTGGTAATAAAATAGAATTCGACTGAAAGGGTAGTTTGTAAAAATGTTCATGCTGAAGGCTTTAGAATCGCTCGGCCAACAGAACTGAAGATTTTCATAATGTAGCCGTACCTCTTTGCAGTGAAACTAGAATTTCCATAGTTTATGTTAACATAGCTTTTGTTCTGCTGCCCCGTTGAGAACAAACTGGGCTAAACTTTAAGGAGCTCAGCAGACCTGCTGTAGACCCGAGAAACTAGAAGTTCTCACCAACGTGACTGACAGTTCATCAGTGAACCAGAAGGTGTAATTAATAAACTCAGTTTTCTGCTCCTGAACAGGAAAGAATATCCAGTTATTTCCAAGAACATGGTCCGTCAGAGGCTCATCTCCTCACACAGTCATCTCGCAGGGAAACTCGGAGCGGGCGTCCTACCAGGTCACCCTCAGGTCCTGTCCTCCTACCAGTACGAGACTGGAGTCCCTCTTGCCAACTCAGCCGCCCAGGATCCCATCTCCACCCACTTTCCTCAGAGCAGAGACCCGGGCCTCCTGTACCACTGCTTCAAACATCGAGGTTTGTTCTGTCTGAGCTCACAGCACATCACCCAGGGTGTGCTCACTCTTCTGAAACACTTCCATCAAACCTGTCACTTTCAGATAACGCCCGACACTTGGAGCTTGGATGTAAGCGGCCATATCTGGAGACGTCATCTGCGGTGTCAGAGGAGCATTACTTTCGATCGCCTCCGTCCTACGAATCCCCCTTACTGTCCCACCCATACTGCAGCGAGGCCATCAGCTCCAGGGAAGCTTGTATGTTCAGTAGTATGGAAACAGAGTCTGGATCTGGGTCGGCAGACACAGACGACCCCAACAACTCCCCTTCTATAGGTTGCAACATGTGGGCCAGCATGCAGCCCTACCCTCGCTATGGGGTGGAGGGGGTGTCGTACCAGCCCTTCGCCGCTCACTTCTCCAGCGCCGCCTCGGTCCCCTCCGTAGTGCCACATCCTGCCTCTGCGATGGTGCCGCGACCGCAGCCCGACCTGGGTGTCTACAACTCGGCCACAGTCCAGAGGGCTCTGCCTGTCATCCAACCCTCGTCCACATCTTCACCGGGCCCCTCAGTCGGTCCTGGATCCAGAGAGAGACCCAGCCATCCTCCTCTGTACCACAAGAAGCCCGGCTCGCCGCTCCGGCCTCACCGAGAGTTCACCACCTATTCAACGCAGGGCACCATCTCCATCCGGGATCCATCCTACCAGTACCCAGTGGGCCTCGGTAACACGGGGAGTCACTGGCCTGACAGCTAACAAGGCCCATTGCAGAAAGCAGTTCCACTCGACATGAAGGTCTGATTCTATTCTGTGATCTGCTCCTCCAAACAGTGGAGACGGACTGTTCTCACTGCTCAAGCTGCAGTCCAAAGCCATATAATACATCCATGAAGTGTTACTGAATCACTGCCACACACAACATCAGGGACAGTCATCAGTGGCTTTTTATCCTGATCAGGTACAATGAACTGTTTTTTTCACACATTCAGACTCTGGATTTAAGTAGCACTTGAAGTTCATCGCAGGGTGAGCAGCCTTAAGGTTTGGGTGTTTCAGTTCCACAATAATCCTGAAACAACTACCCAGATTGTGTTTGCTCGGTCAGAAGAACAAAGATCCGATAAGGGAATGATCAGCAGCCGCTGTGTTCGCTGTAAGAGGGCCATATTTTCAGGTACTTGACAGCCTTCCAGGGAAAATGGCTCTGAAGATTTTATCATTGAATGCTTTTATAAATCACATGAAAAGAGTAAAACCACAATGATTGACCCCTCAGTGTTTTCTACCCTGTTCATCATGACCCAGGTAATGACAGGTACAATTAGGCCGAGTCCAGGACCCGTCGTACAAAATCTGATCAGAGAATCAAACGACTGTCTCCTTCAGTGCAGAGGAGCTGCAGCGCCGCTCCACAAACTGAAGACTTACAATCCAGACTTTATCACTGCAGGTGAGCAGAGACTGAAGAATCCCTCTTCACCACTTTGGCCCCAAACATCCAACTTGCATAAGTGTTAAATTATTGTCATCACGACAACTGGACTTTCAGCTTTGACTGACACTGATCAGCTTGGGCTGCTGCTCACCTCAATCAATCAGTATATCTGAAGCAGCTAAAGTCACAATGTCATTTCTTTAAAGAAAATAGTACAGAAAATGAATGTAAAATAAAGATAAAAGGTACATAAAACAACTGAGTGCATGGAAAAGTGAAAAAAACACAAAGAAAAGCTGCTGTAGATCTGAGATCACCGAGCCGCAGCAGCGCCGAGCGCCGCCATGACAGGCTACTTATGATTGATCCAGGTGACTGTTGGTGGGCTCAGATCCAGATCCCACCTTAAGATGAATAAAGCAGTGCTAAAGATGAATGGATGAGGTAAACAATGAATTTGACAAGTTTAGTGATCGAAGATAAAGAAAACATGAAATGACAGTAAAACAGCGCGATCACCTCACACACACTGAGGCTACTCACTGTTTGCCTCAAAACAAATCCTAAACTTATATCAAAGTGGGGTATCACCCCCGTCCTGCTCTCAGCCTATTACCTCCAGAGGATGAGTCTCAATCACACATGATGGAAACTCCAGCAGACTGCTGAGACTGATTAATGAGGAGGATCAATCCATCCTGGCTTTTCATCTTTTCATGGGATTTGTAAGGAGCTAAAAGTAGATCAAGTTATTTTAGATCATTATCATCTTGTTTATTCATGTGCCAAATAAGATTTGTTGCATTTTCATTTACAGGGTAAAAGTGCATCTTGAGATTGATCACAGAAGAATAGAACCCAAAGTAAGACAGACAAGATGATCTTTCCTCGAATACAAGGTCATTTGGTGAAAGTTTCCCAGCAGCCATTAGTGATCTTATCCCCGACCTGCTCAGTCCGTTCACACCATTTCAAATGAAAACACAAAACTTTGCTTGTGTTCTGGGGTCCCTGATAACAGTGCTCTGAGTCACTGAAAACAGAACTTTTTGAAAATGGCTCTAAAGGTGGAATTTTCCAAAAACACTCATCTCCAATGTCGTAAACAGCAGCTACTGCACATGCTCAGTAGAGACAATCAGAACAAACTTTCCTCCGTGGTGTCATGACTCCAAGGCCATATTCTCCTGGACTTGGTGCTTTCATTTTGACAGTCACGTAATAAAAATCCAACTTGGTAGTTTTAATTTGACAGTCACGTAATAACAATCCAACTTCGTAGTTTTATTTTGACAGTCACTGTAATAACAATCCAACTTCGTAGTTTTATTTTGACAGTCACCATAATAACAATACAACGTGGTCGTTTTATTTTGACAGTCACCATAATAACAATCCAACTTGGTGGTCTGTCCACTAGAATGTCCATGTTCTCCCATTGTTAATGTTTAGAGCTCATCGTTCTCTGCTGCATGTGTGTGTGCTTTCAGTACTAAAACTAAAAACAGCACCAACTAGTGGACTAACATGAAAACTACATAGTTTTCAGTTTTTCAGTCGTTTTTGTGTAGACAGACATCATTTCTGGGTCTGAGACCCAGAATAATGTGCTTGGTTAAAATCTGGTTCACACTGAAGAGCAGGGTGTCAAACTTCCCTTCAGGGCCACTCAGCCCCTCTGACACTCAACCATCAATAGCAAAAATGTGTTTTTATACAAAATGTTCATTTTTTGTGCATTTTTTACCAAACCCTTTGATGCACAACACATTTTCATTTGAGAAAGACTCAATCTGAAATGTCACATGGCCTCTGTGATTTGCTCAGGCAGCAGAGTTTCAGCATGTGGGTTTTAACCCTGATTTGTTAGAACCACAGCAAACTGCCAGTGCAGCTTCTTTCTGCCATCGCTTGTAGTTTTGGGTCTGAGTGTTGTGCTGAGTCAGCTAATCCCACTAGACTGTGGAGAAATGTAGAATAGCACTGATTCATACCACAAGAAAGCTGAGTAACTGTTGGAGGTAAAGTCATCTTGCGGGCCGGACTGGACTGTCTGACACCCCTGCTCCAGGAGCAAGACAAATGTCCTGGTGGAGCAAGACAGAGAAGGACTCTCATACAGAAGCAGGTGGAAGCTTAAAGAAAAAGGGCTGAGTGGGCGGGACGCTGCAGGAAACACAAAGTCAAGCACAAGGAGAGAATAATGGAGGATAGGATTGTGATCCCTCCTGCATATTTGCATTGTCCCTTTATTTCATGTAAATTCATTATAACATGTTTGAATTTATTGAGGTTTTTGCACACCTGATAAATAAAGGTTTTCATGCCTCAGAGTGTTTGTAGTATTTGATACAGGACTGCTTCTCTAATTGTTTCTACCAGACATGACGCTCAAACCGAGCCGGGCTGTTTTGTTGTCACAGACAATGAAGCGATCACAACATTGTCACCACATGCAACAGGACAGATAACCAGCTTCACCTCTCTTTCTAACAAGATTTAAACCGTTCTTACCCATAGTAAATCCAACAAGTAGTGACACTCACCAGGTCAGACCAGTAACAAGGACCAATAACTGTTGAAGTAATTATCCCATACAGGCAAGTTTTACGTATGTTTTGTTGTTGCTTTCAACCACACCTCGAGTTCATCGTCATTTCTGCTCAAGTGTATTTTTCTGATCTGCAGGCCAACATCAGCTGAGCTTCTCATGCTCACGTGCAAACCTGCAGACTTCACATGAGGGTGAAAAAACACTTTCATAGGTTTACAAGGATTACAAATAATTTCATAGTTATTTATTAATAAACCCAAATATTTTGGAACAATAAAATCAGTTTGAGATATTGTACAACACATATGAGAGAGGACTCTAATTGGACCAAAGATGTTGCATCAGAGTTAATGCTCAGTATAACGGCTGTATCACTCACAGCTAGATAAATATCCTCAGTGATGCCAACAAGAGCTCCGCAGCATAACACCAATAACATGAGTGTTTAACATTGAATAGAAAGAAGAGGTTGAGCCTGAGGCGGTGTGGCAATACAGGACGGTGTGCAGTGTGCAGTTCAACAAAAAAACCTTAAAAATGAAATGATCTTATCACACCCTGTCGAAGAAAATGTGTGTGTAGTGTAAGTTACACTGATCAGCCATTAGCATTAGCAGCATTAGCACCTCTGACAGAGAAACCTTGGTCCTCTCGGTGAAGCTGTCAGTGTGTAGGACGTCCTGGAAGGTGAAGCGTAGGACCAGACCATCCAGCCTGTGAACGTTGGAAAGAGTGACAACTGAGCATTACCTGCTGGTAGACCTGCGGTACTACACGATCAGACTCTAATCGTTCATTCATTCATTCATTCATTTTCTTCTGCTTATCCATTTCCGGGTCGCGGGGGTGACAGTCTGAGCACCGTCACCCAGATCACATCGCACCATTTAAGAACCTTCCTGCAGAGTTTATTTATTCAGGACAGAAAAACCATCAGTTTTTCATATGGAAATAAATCTGATTGTGTGATCCAACAGAGAGGTGTGCCCCAGGGCTCTATACTGAGACCTATTCTTTCAATAAATCAATGAAAACACTTATCTCTCCATTTCAAAAAGTGGTCATGTTCAGCTTTCGCTGATGATACTATCATGTAATCACTCAGAACTGATATTCAAGCAGCTTTTAAAAAACTTCAATCTTTTCTTTTCGTGACAGACCGTTGCTGTTATAAGCAATTCCAAAGTCAGTTCCAAAACTGAACGTTGAAACTCTCTTCGAGCTTATTGTGATGTACCACTGACGGCTACGTCTCCCTGAAAAATCGATGGAGGAGGAATTTTCTGTAAGATGAGCAGATTCAATCTGTTTCCACAGATTCAAACAGACCAGACAACACATAGGTATACTACTTGCTTCACTGTCCTGTAGAAAGAGCAACTTATCAAGATGAAGATTTAAATGCAACATGCTCCTCAACCTTTCTAATCTTCTTATGAGTTCCTCCTCCAACTCCAGAAGATCTCTGGTGCTGTATGTCCAAGCTGTTTCCATGCAGGCTCACTTCATGAAATCAGCCACACTGTATGCACATTGCCATCCTGCTTTTTTTTTTTTTTTTTATCACCAGCAGCAACATTTTCTTTTGAGGAGCTTTGTTCTGTAGAGAAGGGAAGTCGGAGCAGATTCATGTGTGGATCTTGTTTCATGGTCTTCTGAAACCTTCCTGACCAGCTCAATGTTCATTAGGCTGCAGCTCGTAGGCCGTAGTTTACACAGCTCTGTATGTTTCTAGTATTTCCAAAGGTCAATGAATTGTCATAGTGAAGGTGTTTGATTGGTCTGTAGTGTCAGATAAGTGGAGTGTCCACTCTTTGAGCAATGAACTGAGAGGAGGAGATGAGGAGTCTGCTGACAGGACGGAGAGCTGCAACTTTCCCTCACCGAGCTCTCATCAGATGACGACTAGGTTCTGCTTCCTGTCAGCACCTTCTGCAGCTTCTCTGCACCACCAGCTTGTTGTACATGCTGGTTCTTCTCTGCACGGGGCGATATCTAAATGAATCGCTTTAAAAACTGAGCACAATCTCTTCCGCCTTGTAGGTAGCGATAACTCCGGCGATAATTCCTGTGTGTCTCTGTTAAAGGCCCATTTCTAAAATGAGTTTATGTGAATGCAATTTGTCTTGTAAGTCATCAGATGGTGTTCAGTTACTGTGTGTAGTGGTGTCTCTGATGTGAGATGTGTAGGATTGTGAGTTAACAAGTTAGTAAAGCAAAGATTAGCATGCAGACCCTGTGTCTGTGTGACAGAGTTAATGTTGGTTTACAGGTTGATAACTACTCCTGATATCATCATCAATAGAACTCAATCACTGTAATAGAATCAACACATCTTCATAAAAGTTAAACAGTTCTGTGGATAGCGTCTTGTTTAGCTAATCATCTCATGTGAGGCCCAGTTGCTTGTTACCACTTCCTTGATGTCTTGAAGGAGTTTGGTTGTTGTCCAGGCTGGAGAGAAGCTGCTGGCTTCTGTGGCAGTTAGCACCTCCTGCTAACTGTGGTTAGCTGCGTTCTGCAGGCTGAGGAGAAGAAGAAGAAGCTGGTGATTCAGGAGCCGTCTTTCTGTGCAGCGTCCTGGTTGTTCCCTTGTCCAGACCAGAGCAGCTGGTCACTCAGTTTGTGATGCTTTTCCTGCTTGTTGAGGAAAAAGCACAAAGAGGTTCTGTGAGGTGTCGTTTCCCAGGTCTCGACCTGGGGACACTGGTATGTCTTCCCTGGTTGATGAGAGATCAGACGCTGGGTGCTGGTCTCTGGTCCAGGGGAAGCTCTGATCCTCGTGACCGGGTCAGAAGAGGAGTTGAAGCCTTCGGTTCCAGACCTCTGGTGTTAGCAGGATGAGCTAACACTGGATGAGCTTCTGCCACCAGTTCTTACCTCCTCCAAGAGCAGGAACAAAGAAGGGCGAAGATGAATTTCTCCAAAGGCTTTGACAAGGTGGGGGGATTCGAATGTGTCAAATCCTGGGGCCTCAACCAATCGGTGACTGGCTGAGTGCAGTGCACAGTCAGTGTCCTTTGAGAATGAAGTGGGGAGGATTTGCATGGAGCTGCAGTGATAACAGGACCCCCTGCAATGAGATGCTCCAGCAGATTCCTGAGAGTCAGGCTCTACATGTCATGACCTTACATCATGACAAATGAAGAATTGAACCAACTTTTCTGTGGTATTGTAAGTCATATTTTATTGAAAGTACTCTAAGAGAAGCTTGATAGATTATTTCATCAACAGATCAGACTTTTTCACTTTGTAATGTGGACGACAGGCCGGTTCTATTTGTTCAGAAGTGTAAAGTACATTTATCTTTTATCGCGCTCGATACAATCAGAAAAGACACACTTTAGCAAATGCAGTTCAAACTTCTAACAGATTACAGGTAACATGTAACAATAAAACAATGTAATAATGACAAAATGTAACAAAACTTATAACAATGTAACAACATAATGTAACAACATACTGCCTGCAGTGCAAAAATTAAACACAGCTTACAAACTTCTGACGTAACAATTTAACAATGAATTTACATCGACAGTAAAGCTCTGGGATACATAATGTTTTCAAGTTAATTTTGGCGGCGGTTGTGTCTGTTACAGTTTGGGTGAATGAGTGAATCCTTGACTGATCATGTAAAGTGTGTTGACACTAACCCAGGAAGATGAGCTCTAAAAGCAACCTTTAGTATCAGATGGAGACTGTGCAGGAAGCATGGCTAATGTTCCCACTGCCCGTCTTTCACCACAGTATTGATCTTGATAGATATTCAATTTGAGTAGATTTGTTTTTATATCCACTGGTCAAGTAACTGAAGCCACTATTTCCAAACTTACTATTGTAAACCAGTGCCCAACATTTCTATTTGTTGAGCATTAACACAGCGAACATTGGCATTTTATTCATTTTTGACAAACCTTTCCTTTTCTGGAGGACACGCCCCCTCCTGAAGCTGAGAAACAGACACTTGACAGATGATTTGATTGGTTTCATTGAAACTTGAGGGAGCAGTGGCAGAATGAACCAGATCTCAGTCCTCGTGTTTAATATGAATGTGAGAGTAGAAGTTCACGGCTGCAGGGGCCAAACGTATCTGTGAGAAAGAGAAAGAGAACATAAGTTTACACCAAAAATCCCTGACGTCAGTTTAATAGCCTCAGTTTTTCAGTCAGAGCTTTAATAGTGCATTAAGGGGCAGGGAAGGCAAACTGAAATTTATGTTATCTGACTTTCCACATAAAACCCCAGTCAATCTCATTATAGAGAAGCCAAGTTTAAGCCCCTTATGGAGCCGAGTATGTATCTGTGGAGGAACCTGGTCTCTCAGTCCATCTGGAAGTCATTGAGGGAGATCTGGCCATTCCCCTCTCCCCTGCGTCGCACGGCCCTTCACCGCTGTCGTCCCATAATCCCGTCTAACAGCCGCCCAGGCTCGCCGGGTCCATTCCGACGCAGTGATGGGCTTAACTTGGCCGTCTTGTAAAAAAGAAAAGGCTGGCTTGTTCTCCAAGCTCCTCCAAAAAGACACTCTAAATATCTGAAGGGGATTTAATATCAAGTCCATTAGGGATTTTCTGGAACCCAGTAAATAGTCAATTAGTGGATCATTCTGATTTGATCCACATGCAGAGAGATCTGCCACGCAGGGGACAGGGGGACGAGGGGATGAGGGGGAGAGAGGATGAGGGGAACGAGGGAGAGAGGGGACAAGGGGAAGAGAGGATGAGGGAACGAGAGGGAGAGAGGGGACAAGGGAACGAGAGGATGAGGGAACGAGAGGGAGAGAGGGGACAAGGGAACGAGAGGATTAGGGAATGAGGGGGAGAGGGGACAAGGGGGAGAGAGGATTAGGGAATGAGGGGGAGAGGGGACAAGGGGGAGAGCGGATGAGGGAATGAGGGGGAGAGGGGACAAGGGGGAGAGAGGGTGAGGGAACGAGGGGGAGAGGGGACAAGGGGGTGAGGCGGAGAGAGGATGAGGGGGTGAGGGAACGAGAGGGAGAGGGAATGAGGTGGAGTGAGGACGAGGGGATGAGAGGGAGTGAGGATGAGGGGACGAGGGGGAGAAAGGATGAGAGGGAGAGCGGGAGAGAGGATGGGGGGATGAGAGGACGGGGATGAGAGGATGGGGGACGGGGAAAGAGGGGACAAGGAGAAGAGAAGATGAGGGGACAAGAGGATGAGGGGGAGAGAAGATGAGGGGATGAGAGGATGGGGATGAGGTGAGAAAGAACAAGGGGATGAGAGGATGGGGATGGGGGAAAGAGGGGACGAGGAGAAAAGAGGATGAGGGGATGAGGAGGAGAGAGGATGAGGGGGAGAGAGGATGTGGGGATGAGAGGACGGGGGGATGAGGCGAGAAAGGACGAGGGGATGAGAGGATGGGGTACAGGGGAAAGGGGACGACGAGAAGAGAGGATGAGAAGATGAGGGGGAGAGAGGATGAGGGGAAGAGAGGGTGAGGAGAAGAGCGGATGAGGGGAAGAGGGGATAAGGGCAAGCCAGGATAAGGGACGAGGGTGGTTCTCATTTGGCGCCCGGCCAGGATCACATCCGGCGGGGACACTGAGTGAACACACCAAGAATTAATGAGGAACCGAGGTGTTTCAAGTCGTCTTTACTCTGATTCCTTCATAAAAAAGATTCATGGAGCACAGGAGGCCAGAAGAACAGCAGTGGGTGCTGCTCCGATGGGCGGGGGGTGGCGGGGGGGGCAAAAGGGCATGGGGTGGCTTCAAAGCTTGGTGGAAGGACATTAAACTGTTTGTGTCCCCTGATCAAACACACAGCTGGTTGGCAGCAGTATCAACCGAAGCTAAATCTGCAGCATAAAACTAGTTTCACTGTTTCAAAGTGGCTCCAGATAAAAGCATCTGTAAAAAGTAATAACCAGCAGTGAGCTCTGGGGGGAGGAGACAGGCAGGGGGTGAAGAGGCAGATTATTTACCCTTTATGGCGGACACAAACTCCTGAGGTATGAGTAGAGAGCAGCAAAAAGCAGCTCAGAGGAAAGTCTGGGTCACAGACATGCTTCAGTTCAGTAACTCCTCAGCCACATTGGGGTGGGGGTGGGAGGTGGGTGGGGGGTGGGGGGACTTGATGCCAGATATCAGGTGTGCTCACTCTGTGTGATGAAATGACGTTGACACACACACAGTGTCTTCTTCTACAGATGTTACGATCACACTGGCAACTCTATTCATGAATGAACTCATGAGTGAATAATTGGATAAATGAATGAATGAACAGGATGACTGGATGGATGCGTGTCTATCGTGTCTTCCTTTGTTCACTTTATTCACAATTTTATCCAAAATTGTCACAGTCAGTTGAGTTAATATAAAGTTCCTCCACTAGATCAATCTTTAAAGTCTCCCATAAAGGTGTGATTCTGTCCAGAGAATAAGCAACACGACAAAACAAGACCATCACCCCTCATTTCCTCTCATTTCACACCAAGTCCAGATGTTTACAGACAAATGGGAGTTTGTATCCATCAAACTGTGTTTATGACGTCATCTTGGGAAACCTGCCGCAAGGGTTTCTGGATATCAAAGATGGCGTTGCGTCAGAATATCAATATTTGACCGATTCAGGGTGAGAAAAATCCAGACTTTCTCAAAGAAAGAGTCTTTAAGCCATGAGAATAGTCTGAAATGTTGTGAAACTGATGACTGATGGTTTTTCCATTGAGAATCCACATCTGGAGAGATCCAGTGAACAAACAAGAACTTGTGACACGATACCTCATGAATCTTCAGAAGTTTCTGTGACGCTAAGACATCAACAAACCGGGGATGTCCCGCCAAATTAAAATGCTGGAAATACCAGTTTGTCTGAGTGTGATGAAGAATTTCCTTCAGAAAGGTTTTGATGACGTATTAGAGAAGAACATCCACAACTACAGCTGGGCCTCCAGGTTTCATTCCCTGAGATTCTGGGAGAGGAAGTTTAGGACATTAAAGATTCAGATTCATGTTTCAAATACTTTTTTTTTTTTTTTTTTTTTTTTTTAAATGAATCGAATTTCATTTTACACTTCTTTTTTTATCCGAATGAATGAATGAATGAATGAATGAGATCATTTTGGTGAGAAACAGGCATTTCACACAAGAGAATATTGGGTTTTTTCACACACACACACACACACACACACACACACACACACACACACACACACACACACACACACACACACACACACACACACACACACACACACACACACACACACACGTGTTTAAAGTAAATAGCATGAGAGCATCTTAACATTCAGCTCTAACTAGACTGTAAACTGACACTGTATTTTATAAACATTATATCTTTCATACTGTACTGTTTCACAGCTGTTGAAACAAACCAGTCTCCTGCAATAAAGTTCTATTCTATTCTATTTCAGATTTAGGGGGTTAAGTGAAATAGTGAAATTGTTGATTAATGTGCGTCTCATAGAACGCGTTACAGGAAACGGGTCGCAGGAAACTAACTACAGGAAACAAGCTGCAGTATGCTTTATACTACAAGCAGGGCCACTGAAGATAGTTACAGTACTGTTCCACTGCAGTGACATTAGTTTTGGATGAACATTGTTTAGTTTGTTTATGAATGAGTGGAAAAGATCCAGGCCATTGAAGCAGACCCAGGACTCCGCCCTAATTTGTTTGTTCAGATTATGAGCATGTCAGCGTCCACATTCCAATGTCGCTGGATAAAACCACTCTGAAAAGTGTCTCGGGGATTCCTATAGAGCTTGTTAACAACACAGTCAGATGGCGGAGCGACAGGTTTGATCTTCAGGATGTTTGTTCCTTCTCAGTCTGAAAACTTTCTTCTTCTCACCGGTCGGTTTTCATGTTTTTGAGGAACTTTTATGGATCCAGCTTTTTGTTGGAGGCTGTGACTTTTATATCGTCATTAGCATCACTGTTAGAGGGCGAAGTGTAATAAAAGTGTAAATAGGTGTTCCTGTTGTTATTTTAGTGTGGTGGAGAATAAAACTGTTCTGAAGCTCATAAAACTCTGAGGGTTTGCTTCTCTTCACTCGACAGCACCAAGATATGATGACTTTTGTTCCTGATGGTGTAAAAGTTAAATATAGCAGAGTTCAGACCAACTGCTTCGAGTTCTCAGCCAATTATTGCTGCTATCCACATTAAATAACCTGTAAAGTTAATCCTTGCCATTAACAAATAACAAGTTGGTCTACTCCCAAGACTGAAACCTGCAGCTCAATCTACACTTTAGTTTGCGGACAAAATCTCGAATAACACAGCGATTGTAGAAAAAGTCGAAGGATAAACTTTACAGACAGTTTTATTTTCCTAATATGCCGAATCTGAGACACACTGCTACAGACACAGCTCCTTAATGTGCTGTTGTCCAATCAGATGGGACCATGTGGCTTTCGCTTATATCATATATCACAAATCTATTATCGCAATATCAACATGTGCAATATCAGAAAAGACTGACCACCATACATTTTTTCATATAAAACAAAAGATTCATTATTCACGATCAATTTACAAAATGATGCAGATATAATATGGGATGCACCAATAGCACTTACTGTATGCAAAGATGAGTACTAAAGGTTAGCCACTGGCCGATAGGAGTTCCATACAACGTCTTATTAAATACTAAAAAGCCTGACTTACAGTATACTCCCTACTCTGGGTGCTACCACTCACTCCAGTTACTGAGTGTGTCAGATGGAGTTACTTTAACCTTGGCTACTGGGAGCCCTGACACTCTTTAGCATGTATGGAGCACGGCTCAGAGTTTCATGCTGCAGCTGATTGGACAAACACGTTGACTTGTGGCCTGTCAGTTTGAGTGTCAGCTGAGTTTGTCCTCAGCTAGTTTAGACCTGGATTGGCTGGATTACATCTGATGCAAATTAGCTGAGAGCAGTTCCAAACGCACCGCACATTGCAACGTGGTGCATTCTACATAGACAATGAATGAGAGGTGGGAAATCGACGCTCTGTGGACACAACATTTATTCTGCTGGTCCAAATGTCTCTGCTGATGAAGTTGCTAGTGATGAAGTTGCTAGTGATGAAGTTGCTGCTGATGAATTTGCTGGTCATGAAGTTGCTGCTGATGTACAAACTATCTTTCTCCTCCTCTTCATAGTCAGACCATAATTTACAGTCTGACTTACTTTTGTCGTTCTCATTAATACTAAAGATTCTTCAAACCGCGGCGTCGCTCGTCCTCGCTGGTCTGTCTGCTACTGACGGTGCTGCCACGTAATAATCGCCAGGTTGTACCCTTGCCCGAGCACTTTTCCGTTTCCATCTCCTTGTTGACAATGATAACGTTGCTAATATTCTTGGTCCTGGTCCTGGTCCTGGTCCTGGTCCTGGTCACCACATTGGTAGTAACTAGTTTACTGGAGCTGGTAGTCTACTGAGCATGTGCCCTCTGCACGAGCCAATCAGAACAAAGATTCTTCCGTGGTGTCATGACTCCGAGTCCATATTCTCCTGAGGCTTGGTACTTTTATTTTGACAGTCACCGTAATAACAATACAACTTCGTAGTATTATTTTGACAGTCACCGCAATAACAATCCAACATGGTACTTTTATTTTGACAGTTACCGTAATAACAATCCAACTTGGTACTTTTATTTTGACAGTCACCGTAATAACAATCCAACTTGGTACTTTTATTTTGACAGTCACCGTAATAACAATCCAACTTGGTGGTCTGTCCACTAGAATGTCCTTGTTCTCCCAGTGTTAATGTTTAGAGCTCATTGTTCTCTGCTGTGTGTGTGTGTGTGTGTGTGTGTGTGTGTGTGTGTGTGTGTGTGTGTGTGTGTGTGTGTGTGTGTGTGTGTGTGTGTGTGTGTGTGTGTGTGTGTGTGTGTGTGTGTGTGTGTGTGTGTGTGTGTGTGTGTGTGTGTGTGTGTGAAACTATTCTGAAACGAAAATGCAAAAGCGGTGCGTTTTACCTTGAAGCATCTTTTAAACAGGCCTTACTGAACCCCACACTGCTGCATGAGTGCAATGCATATGAGAGAGCAACACAATATCAGTCAGCAAGAATAGAATAGAATAGAATAGAATAGAATAGAATAGAATAGAATAGAATAGAATAGAAACTGTATTAATCCCGGGGGGAAGTCTTTGGTGGTTGGTGACTGGTGCTTTGCAAGGAGGTGATGTTATTAAGGTGAGATGTT
Source organism: Lipophrys pholis (assembly GCF_963383615.2). NCBI lineage: Eukaryota > Metazoa > Chordata > Actinopteri > Blenniiformes > Blenniidae > Lipophrys > Lipophrys pholis. The sequence goes on along the minus strand of NC_137627.1, from coordinate 26,728,266 downwards.
CTAAAGAGATTTCCAGCAGAACAGAAACGCTGAAGTTTGGGTTCACGACTGCATCCTGCTGGGATCAAACCTGAATGTGTTGCTGTCCTTCCTGGTCTTTGTCCTTATTGTCAGAGTGAATCTGGTCTGAAGTGTGGCTGTAGGATCATGAGGGCTGTGATCAGGTCATGAGCTAAAAGTCTCACCCGCCCGCCTCCTCATTAACCAGGCAGCACTGAGACCCCTCAGATTCCTAATTATTTCCTTTCACCCTCCTTCACCTCTGCTGGAGCCTATTTGATGTCTGGCTCTGCAGAAAAGCACCAGAACACAAAGAGCCACACCTCCCTCCACCCCCAGACCCCTCCACAGCCTGGATTAGAGGGTCCGCTCACATGGGGGATCCCCACAGGCTGGAGGGACCAGGCTGAAGGATAGCGAGACCAGGCTGCAGGCTGGAGGGACTAGGCTGGAGGGACCAGGTTGGAGGGACCAGGCTGAAGGGACCAGGCTGAAGGATGGAGGGACCAGGCTGGAGGCTGGAGGGACTAGGTTGGAGGGACCAGGCAGTAGGGACCAGGCTGGAGGGACAAGACTGGAGGCTGGAGGGAATAGGCTGGAGGGACAAGGCTTGACCGACCAGGCTGGAGGATGGAGGGACTAGGCTGGAGGGACAAGGCTTGACCGACCAGGCTGAAGGATGGAGGGACCAGGCTGGAGGCTGGAGGGACTAGGCTGGAGGGACTAGGCTGGAGGGACCAGGCTGGACGGATCAGGCTGAAGGATAGAGGGACCAGGCTGGAGGCTGGAGGGACTCGGCTGGAGGGACCAGGCTGGAGGGACCAGGCTAGAGGGACCAGGCTGGAGGGACTCGGCTGGAGGGACCAGGCTGGAGGGACCAGGCTAGAGGGACCAGGTTGGAGGGACCAGGCTAAAGGGAACAGGCCATTTCACATCAGGGTTTCAGGCTCAGTTCTTAAACACAGTAAGAGAGGAGGAGGAGGAGGAGGAAGAGGAGGAAGATCTGCTCTGGAGCACCTCCGCCCTCTACTGGCTGAAATGTGCCACATCAGACCGGGATGAGCTTCAATGCTTCAACTGGAGTCTGAGCAGAACTTGAGTCTCTAAATCAGCCACTTTGAATGAAATTCAACTCATCTGGAGCAACTCAACACATTTTACTTTGAAAATGAGAAAATCCGGGCTCGTCAGGGTTTAACAATAAAAGCAACAATGGAAAAGCACATTGTGTTGAATTTCTACATGTTAAGGCTCCAGCAGCAGCTTTATGTTTCCAATGATGTTGGTTAGTTTGTTGGTTAGTCGGTTAACTGGTGATAACAGTTTATACAGGCTGAGCTTCAACACCTGCAGAGATGAACATGTCAACTTCATCATCTTCATCATCTTCATCACCCCATCATCTTCATCACACATATCACACCCATCATCTTCATCACCTTCATCAATCATCACCTTCATCACATCCATCACCTTCATCACATCCATCATTCATCACCTTCATCACATCCATCACCTTCATCACATCCATCATTCATCACCTTCATGACATCCATCATTCATCACCTCCATCACCTTCATCACATCCATTACCCATTATCATTCATCACTCCATCACCTCCATCATTCATCACCTTCATGACATCCATCATTCATCACCTCCATCACCTTCAACACATCCATTACCCATTATCATTCATCACTTTCATCACTCCATCACCTCCATCATTCATCACCTTCATGACATCCATCATTCATCACCTTCATCACAATCCATCATTCATCACCTTCATCACCTCCATCATTCATCACCTTCATCACATCCATCATTCATCACTCTATCACCTTCATCACATCCATCATTCATCACTCTATCACTTCCATCACATCCATCATTCATCATTCATCACCTTCATCACCTCCACCAGCTCCATCATTCATCCAGCTCATTCAGCTCCATCAGTTTATACAGGCTGAGCTTCAACACCTGCAGAGATGAACATGTCACCTTCATCATCTTCATCATTTTCATCACCTTCATCGCCCCATCATCTTCATCACATTCATCACATCCATAACCTCATCATCTTCATCACCTTCATCAATCATCACTCCAGCACCTTCATCATCTTCATCACATTCATCACATCCATCACCTTCATCACATCCATCATTCATCACCTTCATCACATCCATCATTCATCACTTCCATCACCTTCATCACATCCATCACCCATCATCATTCATCACCTTCATCACATCCATCATTCATCACCTCCATCACCTTCACCATATCCATCACCCCATCATCATTCATCATCTTCATCACTCCATCACTTCCATTATTCATCACCTTCATCACCTCCATCAGCTCCATCATTCATCACCTTCATGACATCCATCACCTCCACCATTCATCACCTTCATCACATCCATCATTCATCACCTTCATCACTCCATCACCTCCATCATTCATCACCTTCATCACATCCATCATTCATCACCTTCATCACTCCATCTACTCCATCAGCTCCATCATTCATCACCTTCATCACATCCATCACCCCATCATCATTCATCACCTCCATCAGCTCCATCATTCATCACCTCCATCAACAGTAAGTAACATCAGAAAAATACAATCAGGTTGCAGGTGTGGGAAGAAATACAACTTATTAAATCCCACCCCTTCTCCTTAAATAATAATTTAAATACTTTTTTTTTCAGTTTTTCCTTATTAAATAATTAATTAATTTAAACAGGTTAACACTATTATATTATGACTCTGTTGAAAAGGTAGAAATAAATTACATCTATGTATTGTTTAGCAATATAATGAAATATAAGATATGATTAATATAATAAAGTAGAATCATGATTATGGAAGGATAATATTCAGAACATGACAAATAGTGATACATACGTATATTCTATCATAATAGACTAAATCATTCTTTTTTTAGTGACGTTTGACCGTATCGAAAATACACACAGCTGCATATATTTGTTTAAAAACCATAAATGGTAGCAGAGAGAATATTCCTTAACTTTGTGTTTATCGCATCATTTTCATCATTGTTGTAAAAACGGTAAGCAAACAGAGTAGTGGATGTTTCAGGATCTTTACTGAGGAGTACAGCACTCAGATTACTGCGGAGGGATTTCCTGATGAGGACGAGGAGAAGGTTTGGAGGCAGACAGAGACCCCTGGAGGAGCTGCTCTGCACTGCAGCTCCAGCTCAGAGCCAGTCGGTGGATGGAGGAGGAGGAGGAGTAGCAGCAGATGAAGATGCTCTGCAGACTGTGACGGTTCACAGAGCTGAAGGTGGGATCCACAGGGCAAAGCGGTCGCACTTATCCCACTAAGATGTTTGTGCCTTATTAAGTCTGTAACCACAAACTGAGCCGACTGGCCACAGCTTCGTGTTCAGCTGCCGGTCTGGTCCGGATCAAGTATTTACTTTGATAAGTCCGGTTTAGTGAGGAGGTTATCCAAAGGAGGGACAATCCTGCTGAAGGTGATTAAGTACCTAAAGAAAGGCTGGGTGACGCTTCAGGACACGCCACACTGGGGAGGTCAGGCCTGGACGGGACGTCCTGGTTCCTCTCACTGAACACACAGGATCTCTGAACCTGGATTTTCTGCTCTCACTGAACACACAGCACCTCTGAACCTGGTTCCTCTCACTGAACACACAGCACCTCTGAACCTGGTTCCTCTCACTGAACACACAGCACCTCTGAACCTGGTTCCTCTCACTGAACACACAGCACCTCTGAACCTGGTTCCTCTCACTGAACACACAGCACCTCTGAACCTGGTTCCTCTCACTGAACACACAGCACCTCTGAACCTGGTTCCTCTCACTGAACACACAGCACCTCTGAACCTGGTTCCTCTCACTGAACACACAGCACCTCTGAACCTGGTTCCTCTCACTGAACACACAGCACCTCTGAACCTGGTTCCTCTCACTGAACACACAGCACCTCTGAACCTGGTTTCTCTCACTGAACACACAGGACCTCTGAACCTGGTTTCTCTCACTGAACACACAGGACCTCTGAACCTGGTTTCTCTCACTGAACATGTCAGCTACACACTCACCCAGGCAGGAGGTTGATCCAGGAGCTCCCAGGGGTTCCAGAGCCTGAACGTCACCCACAACATCTTGATCCAGTCTGACTCTGCCTGGTCCAACAAAACACTTCAACTCAGACGAGGGCGAGATTCCAACACCAGCGACTTGACGCTCTGCACTCAGGATTCATGAAGTTCCAGTCCCTTTGTGGAAACACTTCCCAGGACACTTCACTGCACATGGTTGAGGAGTGGAGTTTGAGACAATGTGTTGAGCGGCCTCGAGCAGACAGAGAAGACCTGCAGTGACGATTCAAAACCCAACAACCATCAATCTTCACCCATCAATCACTCGCTCATCAGCTGACATCTATTTATTTCTGCTTTGGAAAGTTTGTTCTTTTTTAAGAATATGAGCAGTCACACCTGAGCTGGTTGACCAGGTGAGGCTGCCAGTAAAATATGAGTACATTTTCAACAGGACACAAACATTTGAGCAGATGAAGACTCAGAGAGGATGAAAACATTCTGCTCTGGTAGCATTCACCATCTGTAGCTGCCACCAATCAGTTAATCCGCAGTCAGGAAGCTGCTGCAGACCCACCATACCCTGATCCAGTGAGGATTAATAGATCTCCTGCAATCAGGTTTAATCTCAGCCCCACACCGCCGTCACTGATATCAGCGGGAGTCAGATTTGTAACTGAGTCAAGATGAAGAGCAGCTCGTGAACGTTCCATCATCATCATCATCATCAACATCATCATCACCATTACGATGAAAGCAGCATTCAGATGCTGGTAATGTCTGGTTCTACCGAAGCAGCCAGTCGTACAGCCGAGCCTTCCAACATCTCACTCTGTCCATGTGACCTCAGCAAGACACCGAAGCTCAGTTCCTCCCAGTTCAGGCGGAGCAGCAGGCGTCACTTCCAGAGCTTCGTCAGAGTTTGAATAATGTCACGGCTAATGCAGAACATTTGCTCTTTTTTTAAGTAAGACTGCAGGTATTATGTTATATCTATCTTCAGCCAACAACAGTGATTAGAATAAAAAGTGTGCATAAAGTGTTCAATTACAACAAAAACATGCAAATATTACAGCAGGCACTATGAAAAATGTGTAATTTGTGAGATTATGAAAAAATATGGATATAATTACGATACTATAACGTGATTACCATGAAACATGCATTAAGATGTGTGATTATAATATCATAGTGAATCAACGTGTAATTATGTGTTGTTTTCTCATGCTGTTGTGAACTGATTATTGGAAGAAAGGGGCAGATTACATTAGATTATTCTTCCTTCTGCTCCTTTTCATTCAGAAGGTTGTAAACTTTTGTGTTAATATTAAATAGATTTTTTTTCTTCTTTTTTTAATGAATGGAATAAATAAAATACAAATTATCACAACAAAATGTGCAGGAACTATTCCAATAAAAGCATGCAGTGTTAGTTTTTAGAATGACGCCAGCATTCAGATTTGCTGTTATTTAAAAGACTTTACTTCAGATCAAACTGGACACTGCGACAGGACATTCGGCATTTAGTTTAATGAAATGTAGTTCTGCTTGTTTTGGCTCGAACAGCACCTTGTTGGGTTGGATCAGGATGAGAGGCAGTGATGCTGTGTCTCCTCCAACCCGTCCGAGGTGTAAAACCACACAGGCTTCGCTGTTATGCTGCAATCTCAGTAAATCTGGACACCAGGTGTGCTTTCAGCAGGTGTTGGATTACTGGGCAGCATTTCCAGGACGTAACCCTGAGTCCCGCGAAGTGAGCACTCGGTAAGAAGCCTAAGCACAGGTAAGAGAGGTAAACTTGGGGATTTACGTCCTCAGCTCTGACTCCAAAGACTCTTAGGAGGTGATTTGAGGCTCATCCCCTCAGAGCTCAGGCTGTGCTGACCTGACACAGCTTCACCGTTAAATCAGGTGTCTGCAGGACTTAGCACAGTCCAGCCAGGTTGATCGTGGAGATGGCTGCAGAGTGGGTCACCCATCCTGTTACCGTAGCCGTTTGAAAGGGTATTTACAGGGTGATCCCATTACGCTGGACTCAAATCTCCATAAGGTGTTCCAAAAACAGGTCCAGGAAGGATTCTGACTGCACCTTTTGGCAGGAAACCTTCACAACACATACGTGTGCATGTTAACGCACATCCGGCCTCTTCTGCTCGTACAGGGAGAATCATCAGCTGGTGTCACACAAGCTGAGAATCACAAGGCCACAGGTCTGAAGTCCCTCTCTCTCACACACACACACACACACACACACACACACACACACACACACACACACACACACACACACACACACACACACACACACACACACACACACACAGAGCAGGATCACTTCACCTACGAATCACATTTCACCTCCACACCGGTGAGTCTTCATGCCCTCTAAAGGTCCCTGAAACTCTCCCTGACTGAAGGAAGGAGGATCTGTGTGGGAGGAATGATCACCTCAACCAAACATGCGTCACTGATGTTTAATGACTTTTAATCCAGTTTAAAACCACAAATACAAACACAACTTCCTTCCCTTAATTAAGGAACAACAAAGAAATGCAAAAGAGACAATGACGACCTGGAACCTACAGCGAGTTGTGAGGGCGGCTGAGAAAATCATTGGGTCCACACTACCTTTCCTTAAAGACATCCACACTGGCCGACCCCAGAAGAAGCTACACCCATCTCCAGTGACCCCACTATCCCCTCCCCCCCATCCCATCAAACCTCTCTCTGGTCAAAGATACCGTGCATTAAAAACCAAAACAAACCGCCTCAAGCACAGCTTTTTTCCCTCAGGCTGTGAGAGACCCCCCACCCTCACACACACGCACACACACACACACACACACACACACACACACACACACACACACACACACACACACACACACACACACACACACACACACACACACACACACACACTCTCCACAATAATTTTGCACTGAAAAATTTGCACAGCTGCTACGCTCTTTCTGCACTACTTTATAAATACTTCCGTTTGCTCCTCCCAGACTTGTTGTACATTTTTTATTATTTATATTTTACCTCATCAGATCCTCTCCAAACAAGCTCCATTACAGTAAATGCTGTGGAGAGGATCTGTGTCCGTAAACATCCACTCCACTTCCTGCAGAGTCACTCAGCACCACAAGGTGCTGCCATGTGAAGAGGAACCCGGTTAGCAAGTGTCATGTTTGAAGTTCAGAAAGAGAACTGGCTTCTTGCTGCTGCTACTGCTGCTGCTGCTCTGCTGGTGCTGCTGCTGCTGCTGCTGCTGCTGCTGCTGCTGCTGCTGCTGCTGCTGCTCTGCTGCTGCTGCTGCTGCTGCTGCTGCTACTGCTGCTGCTCTGCTGCTGCTCTGCTGCTGCTGCTGCTGCTGCTGCTGCTGCTACTGCTCATCTCCCATAAACACACAGTGCAAACAACCAGCAGCAGCTGCTCTCAGAGCATTAACATCCTCAACATCCTCAATATACTCACATCCTCAACATCTTAAAATCCTCAACATCCTCAACATCTTCAATACACTCACATCCTCACATCCTCACATCCTCAACATCTTCAATACACTCACATCCTCACATCCACAGCATCCTCAACATCTCAACATCCTCACATCTTCAACATGAGGAGCATAGAGGGAGGTTGGGGGAGGATAGAAGGAGGATGTGGAGGATGGAGGAAGGATGGGGATAGAGGGAAGATGGGGGATGATGGGGGAGGACAGACGGATGATGGGGAGGATGGACTGCTCTGGTCAGATCAGTGTGTTTGGAGTCGACAGCAGTTGTGACTTGCTACTGAACTTCAGGAACCATCAGACCAGAGGAATGTTCCAGTCTGCAGCGGCTGTGAGGCAACATGGACCAAGAAACTCCAAACCTCAGTCAACATGGTCTGGGACGTTCTGGAAGCTCTCCATACAGTTCTGCAGATTCAAACATCCTGGTGTGACTCTCCTGCTCCTCCACCTCCCAGAGGACCTCTGCTGGACTGAGGTCTGAGGCTGTGGAGGTCTTTGGAGTCCAGAGAACTCATCATGGTCCAGAAAGCAGTGCGAGAAGGTCTGCTCTCTGAGAGCTGGAAGTCTCCACCAGGAGATGGTCCACTGTGGCCATGAAGGGACAGACATCCTCAGGTAGACTGTGGAGTTTCAACCTGCTCGGCTGAGAGGAACCCTGGAGGTAGTTGGTGGCTAAGTGAGTCTACCTGCTGTTCGCTGTCATCAGAGCTGCTTCCTGGAAGCTGACCAATCACAAAGAAAATCAGAATTTCTTCTCCTGTGAATCATGAACATCCTGTTTTGGAATCAGACACAGACTCTGACAACTGCTACACAGTATAGGATGTTTTCAAAGTTCTTAAATAATTACAGTCTGGTAATGTGGCTATTTTTGTCCAGTTCTGTTTTGTAAGACGATCAGAAGTGATGAGGTGGCACATGTTCTATCAGAGCACTGACTCACATTCCTCCCACAGCCTGAAGAAGCCACGTCACTAACCCAGTTTATTTAAGATTAATGTTGTGGAATTGGTCCAACCTCAGGAGAGTAAATTAGTGTCATGTTCAAGTATTTGACAGCCTTTGTCACACAGATATAAATCAATTAATGAGAAGTTAAAGTTGTTAGTGCAGTGATCAACAGGAGCCCAACTGCAAATTAACAACTTCTCTCATTTCAGAGATTCTTGAACTCCGCTTCCATGGACCTGCCTAGAGCTGCATAGAGCCACACAGAGGTGCATAGAGCCACACAGAGGTGCATAGAGCCACACAGAGTTGCATAGAGCCACACAGGGCTGCATAGAGCTACACAGAGCTGCATAGAGTTGCATGAGAGACAGCTGTCATACAGGCTGAGAGAGCAAACGTCACACTTTCCTCCCTGATGAAGTGCGCACACATGCACGTACACACACACACACACACACACACACACACACACACACACACACACACACACACACACACACACACACACACACACACACACACACACACACACACACACACACACACACACACACAATCAGCTCTCCACTCCCTTGTTTGCACTGCAGCTTTGTTTTAGTCGCCTCATTGCTGTTTGTGTGTGAGCGAAGAGTGTGAGACCCGTTTTTGTTTGGATGACACTTGTTTGTTCTGCACAGGCGTGTTTGCGTTGCTTTTGGAGGAGGTGGCAAACATGTGGCCCACAGGCTGAAACTGGCCTGTCTGGCCCGCCGGAGGGGCTGAAACAGTAAAAACTAAAGAAGACATCCACCGTGGGTTTGTAATAACTTCTGTGAATCGTTATTCTAGAGGACATTACACTGTCCAAAACAAAAAGTCTCAAACATTTATGATTTAAAAATCTGTTTTTAAAAACCAAAAAAGACACAACTGTAAACAAAGTATTGTTTTCTGTATTTACCAAGATAACCCCATAGTGGACCTCCATTTCTGAAGGGTTAGGGTTCTGAACCCCTCCATCATACATTGTATGTCTTGATGCTACATGTTTCATGACTAAAGGAAAATCTACTCAGTGAAAACCTTCTCCATTAGTCATAAAGGATGCAGTGTATTGGTGTTCAAGTTCACACATGTTGAATTCTACATTTAAATGTTTAAAAAATAAATGAATTACAACTAAAAAATACAACAACAAAACTATTGAAAAATGAGAGGGTAACTTTTATACATGCATGTTCAATAAAGTAAAGACAATCGTGTGTGTGTGGGGTAATTACCATTTCCTGACTCACACACCAGCGATGCTTCATGGTAAAGAGCCTGAGGCTCAAACACCAGCGATGCTACATGCTACATGCTACATGCTACATGCTAAAGAGTGGAAGGCTCACACACCAGCGATACAACATGCTAAACAGTTTGAGGCTCACACACCAGCGATGCTACATGCTATATGATAAAGAGTTTAAGGCTCACACACCAGCAATGCTACATGCTAAAGAGTTTCACGCTCACACACCAGCAATGCTTCATGCTAAACAGTGTGAGGCTCACACACCAGCAATGCTACATGCTAAAGAGTTTAAGGCTCACACACCAGCAATGCTACATGCTAAAGAGTTTCAGGCTCACACACCAGCGATGCTTCATGCTAAAGAGTTTCAGGCTCACACACCAGCAATGCTACATGCTACATGCTAAAGAGTTTCAGGCTCACACACCAGCGATGCTTCATGCTAAAGAGTTTCAGGCTCACACACGAGCGATGCTACATGCTACATGCTAAATAGTTTCAGGCTCACACACCAGCGATGCTTCATGCTAAAGAGTTTCTACAGTAGCATAGCACAGAGCAGAGAGAGCCGCTATGCTACTGTTAACTGTGAGGCTGGTTTAGAGTCACTACAGTGATGTAGAGTCACTATAGAGGAGATGTAGTCACTACAGAGGAGATGTAGAGTCACTACAGCGATGTAGAGTCGCTACAGAGGAGAGGGAGAGTCACAATAGATGAGATGTTGAGTCACTACAGAGGAGAGGGAGAGTCACTACAAAGGAGATGTAGAGTCACTACAGAGATGTAGAGTCGCTACAGAGGAGCTGTAGAGTCACTACAGAGGAGAGGGAGAGTCACTACAGAGATGTAGAGTCACTAGAGAGGAGCTGTAGAGTCAATACAGAGCTGTTGAATCACTGCAGAAGAGATGTAGAGTCACTACAGAGGAGCGGTACAGTCACTACAGAGGACGGTAGAGTCATGACAGAGGATGGTAGAATCACTACAGAGGAGATGTAGAGTAACTACAGAGTTATAGAGTCACTACAGAGAAGCTCTCGAGTCACTACAAAGGAGCTGTAGAGTCACTAAAGAGGAGCTGTAGAGTCAGTACAGAGGAGCTCTAGAGTCAGTACAGAGGAGATGTAGAGTCACGACAGAGGACGGTAGAATCACTACAGAGGCGATGTAGAGTCACTACAGAGATGTAGAGTCACTACAGAGGAGATGTAGAGCTGCAGGGTACACAGCTCTGTGGCTCAGGCTCTGCTTCTTTCAGTTATAAGTGAGCCTGAACTGTCTTGATGCTTTTCTTAAGCATTCTTTCTCGCTGATAATGTCATTAACACTAAACCAGTTTGGACAGATTGGCAAAACAAAAGTGAGGAGATGAAGTGAACAATGGCAGCACCTTGTCTGTGACTAAGCCACTCACTCTGTTGGGACAGCAAATGAGCAGAATTAGCTGCAGAAACAGATGTCTCTTTATTGGTGCTGACACAATAGGCGAAACGGTAAAACCCCACAGCACATGCACAATGCTGATCCTTTGTGGGCTGTGGCAGAGCAGCGTGTTGCCGCTGGAGAGAAGGGAAACAGTGCCCCACTCTGTCCACAGCCCACCACACAGGCAGGGCTCTGCAGGCCACCGTGTCAGGGGCAATAAGGCTTACAGCCTCAAGCAGGAGGAGGGCAAAGGTGGTGACAACGTGTCTGCAACACCTCCACATCACAGTAAACACATTAATGCGTTGCCAGTGATCAGTGTACATGGATGCACGCACACAAAAACAAAAGTTGTCTAATTAATAGGAGACAAGGCTATTAAAGGCACAATAGGGTGTAAGGAGCTTTGTCCTGGTAAACTGGGTCATGATGGAAAAGCACCAGAGAGAAGAATGGAACAGTGTGTGTGTGTGTGTGTGTGTGTGTGTGTGTGTGTGTGTGTGTGTGTGTGTGTGTGTGTGTGTGTGTGTGTGTGTGTGTGTGTGTGTGTGTGTGTGTGTGTGTGTGTGTGTGTGTGTGTGTGTGTGTGTATGACCCTCACCTGCCCAGCCTCTCAGTGTTTGGCTGGAGGTTCACACACAGCGGGGATGAGACTGCCCTAAACCTGCCTTTGTCTTTCTGTCAATAATCATGTTTGCACTCTCATGATCCGATGGCTTTAGCTCTCCTCAGTTACCACCTACACCACTGACTGATGAACGGCCTCGCCGCAGCACAGGGATCAGTGCAGCAGCTACTGACATGTTGTCTTTTCTTTGCCTCCTTTCATCTTCTCAGTCGGCCTCCAGTTTAACAGCAATAGAGCAAACACCTTGGAGGGAAAACAGCCTGACGCAGCAGCAGAGAGAGCGAGGTTAAAGAGAGAGAACCAGGAAATGTCTGAGCTCACAGTCAGGAGATACAAACAGTAGCTCCTGCACCAAACACAACACTTATCACAATTAGCCTGAAAGATGTGCTTGAGTTCTGCTCTGAGCCGGATGAACCATGTGGAGGACTAAATAGTCTGAAAAAATAGTCAACAAAAGACCAAACAATTCAAAGGTGATACAGACCTCTGACATTTAGGTCTGCATCCTGCAGCCAGCCCCCGGCTAGCTCAGTTGGTAGAGCGTGAGGCTTGAAATCTCAATGTAGTGGGTTCATGTTCCACACCAGGCGCCACCTTCCTGTGGGCTCACCACCTGCAGAAAGGTTCTTAATCGGTGCAATGTGATCTGGGTGACAGTGCTCAGACTGCCACCCGGAAACAGATAAGCAGGAGAAAAAGGATGGATGGATCCTGCAGCCACATGTGACTCCACTGTGGAGACTCCATCAAGCTTCCACTACATTATATGGAAATAATTACCTTTATTTTTTAATTGTAATGCAATTAACATGATCTTTGAGATTGACTTGGAGATGATAAATATGATATTTATAGTTTCCTCTAGGTGAAATAACCAGGATTAAATACAAATGAAGGAAAGTTTTAGAAGAACGTGTTATTTATTTACTATGCATACTAACAACCTGCTGCTTTAACTGGAGCGCTGACAAAAACGAATGAAGAGCTGCAAAACAGTGAAAATTAAGTGGTTGAATAGTGGTATGGTCTAAAAAACAGGCGTGGTCTAATAGAGAGGTGTGGTCTAATAAACAGGCATGGCCTAATAAAGAGGTGTGGTCTAATAAACAGGCGTGGCCTAATAAAGAGGTGTGGTCTAATAAACAGGCATGGCCTAATAAAGAGGTGTGGTCTGCAGTCAGTTGGAGAGAAAGGTTTAAATTTCAGTCAAAATGTTTCCGGGGCCTGAATTTGTGTTATTTGTTAAATACCTGCGGCAAGAAACCTACAGCTCAATCTTTGTTTTAAAATAAAAAATTTCAATACAGCTATCACTCATTTTCTACTGTTCTGTATATTTAATCCTTTACAGGACAATGAAACTTTTGGAATCGCACAATTTCAGCACTCACATGTTGTTAAAGGATATTTCAAGGCTACTCGTTGTGAAATCAGTCTCCAGTAAGAGAAATCTGTTGTAAAGTTTAAAACCGACGAAATTTTAGTTAACTAATATTTTAAACAGGCCACTGGGAGTCCTCAAAAAGCTTTCCCAATCATATGGAACTAGTGTCCTTAAAAACGTGTTTTCACCAGACAAATGAAATGTTTTGTCACTTTTCAACTCATAACAGTTGATATAGAGGAAAAAGAAACTCTGGTCCTGGTCCTGGTCCTGGTCCTGGTCCTGGTCCTGGTCCTGGTCCTGGTCCTGGTCCTGGTCCTGGTCCTGGTCCTGGTCCGGGTCCTGGTCACCACGTTGGTAGTAACTAGTAGTTCTGCACATGCTCAGTAGAGCCAATCAGAACAAAGTTTCCTCTTTGTTGTCATGATTCCCAGTCCATATTCTCCTTGACTTGATACTTTTACTTTGACAGCCAACATAACAACAATACAACTTGGTAGTTTTATTTTGACAGTCACCGTAATAACAATCCAACTTGGTAGTTTTATTTTGACAGTCACCTTAATAACAATCCAACTTGGCGGTCTGTCCACTAGAATGTCCGCAGTCTCCCAGTGTTAATGTTTACAGCTCATTGTTCTCTGCTGCATGTGTGTGTGCTTTCAGTACTAAAACTAACAACAGCACCAACTAGTGGACCAAAATGCTAACTATATTATTTTCAGTGTTTCTGCTGTTGCCATGGAAACATAAATTGTTTTCAGCACTTTGCCGGGTAAACATAAACCTCCTCTAAAATAAAACGGGGCTTTAATCCAATTCCTTAGGGATAAAACTGAATTTAAAAAGGAGCCCAATAAATAAATAAATTGAGATCTAGTAGGTTCAGAATGACTTGTATAGACATTGACTGTGTTCAACATTATTAAACATCTCAGATTTCATATTCTTAAGCAATAATGAGTGGTAATAGGATCATATTTGAGGGTAAAATGTGACAATATGAATGATTGAAGAAGGTTTTCCATGGAGCACAGTGCAGTCGGGAGGAATCAGTGGAGCTCTAACCTTTGACCTCCAGCAGCTGGCTAAAGCGGGGGCAGAGGTCAAGCACAGGTTCAAGGGGATCCCCACCCTGGATCACATTCAGCACGTTGTTCTTTCTGTTTACTTGATCACTTGTCTTCATTTCTTCCTTCAGATTCTTACATTAACTTTTTTCACGTCATCGACGCATTTGAAAACTCCGAAGCACCAAGTGCACGTCCTCCAAAGGTATTTTCTTGGTACGAAACATTGTGATGACCAACAGATGAGCCAAACACAAAGCTGCTCCAGATAACAGGCATGTTTCAACTGTGATTAGCTGCTTCCACTCCGCTCAGCCAAAAATCGCTCATGGAACACAAACTGACTTTAACCATGAAATCTAATACTCTACTCAAGACAATTATACAGAATTATTCCCTTTCTTACCTCCAAGGGTTAAATAAATCAAGGTGCCAGAATATGTACAGTATATTTCCTCTCATCTGAATCCCAGAAGAAGAAGAGTTAATGATGGATTGTTGCTTCTCCCCTCAAAACTCCAACCTGCCCTCATAAAACCACTGAAATCCTTCAGTTTATCAGTTTACCTCGGTGGACTCTCATACCTGCCCAGGTGATCTAATCAAGTTCCAACCAGCTGAACAATGAAGTGTTCAGTAGTATAACTCCTCTGATAGAAACAGCCGAGGAAAGACCAAACAAACAAGTACAAATGTATTTACTCTCCCAAAGTCGAACACATGAGGTCACAACAAAGGAGATTAGGTGGAGGAAGGATATGAGTGAGCAGCAGTTCTCTGGACCAGAAGAGGTCAAAGGTCAAAGGTCAGACTGATAGAAAGCCAACAGGGACTCAGAGAAGTCTGAGGAGTCCACCAGGACTGGACAGGAGGAGGTCTGAGGACTCCACCAGGACTGGACCAGAGGACATCTGAGGAGTCCACCAGGACTGGACAGGAGGTGCTCTGAGGAGTCCACCAGGACTGGACAGGAGGAGGTCTGAGGAGTCCACTAGGACTGGACCAGAGGACGTCTGAGGAGTCCACCAGGACTGGACAGGAGGAGGTCTGAGGAGTCCGTCCCTCCATGGCCACAGTGTACCAGGTTCTGGTGAAGACCTCCAGCTCAGAGACCTTCTCAGTTTCTCACTCTGCTTTCTGGATCAATCCTCTGGTGATGATGAACCACGTCTGCAGCTTTGTGTCGGATGGAACAGAACTCTGCTTCTTCATCACCTGCTCAGGTGAGTCAGGTTCCTCTGCCTCTCTTTCTACAAAAGCTGATCATGGTTGCTGCTTTTTCATGTATGATCTATATGGATATTGATAAATATTGGTGGGTCATTGGCCACAGCAGCCAAATGAATAGTGGTTATAGGTATTGGCTGGATTTGTCATTAGTGCATCTTTTCTATATTGTTATAGCACAACAAGCTCCCTCAGTGTCCACTGCTGCCATCATTCATTCATTCATTCATTCATTCATTCATTCCTGTGGTCTGAAACTGAGCCACTGAGTTATGACCTCCCTCACCAGCAGGAGACTCCGCCTCCTCACTTCTTACCAGTCCTGATGAAGACACGACCAGAAGACAAGCTTTGACAAGATTTGTTACCACTGTTCGCTCCTCAGTAATGTTCCTATTAATAGGATGCATTGTGGGTATTATGTTCTGTCAAAATATCAAGAGGAGGAGAGAGATGGTTTGTACAGCAGTGTTGAAATACACTTCGACAACACTCTTTGGTGTGTTCACTAAACTATTCCTTCTAAACAACATATACTGTGTGTGTATGTTATAATATTCAGGTTTGGAAGAACTGCTCTTCTTCCAAACCTGATCTGATGAAGACTCTGATGAGGACTCTGATGAAGACTCTGATGAAGACTCTGATGAAGACTCATTCAACAATACATGGCAGAGACGAGCAGTGCCAATTCTCACAGGAAGAACATGCATCCCTTCATCAGAGCAGCAGTGCAAACACCATGCTTAGTGCAGAAGCACTAAGCCCTGCTTTCAAAAATAAAAGCTTGTGGGCTTGTCGAGTACATTCAGGGAGTCCAGGAGGAGGGAAAGTACAAAAAGAGGTGGAAGAAACAATGAGTGAGGAAAGCGGCTGGAAGCGGCACCTGTCACGGTACAGGTATCGGGCTGGAGGAGACAAAGCTGAGCATTAAGCTGCTGCTGCAAAGAGCAGCACTGCCTGTTTGCTTTGGAGGTGTTGTCCCGCTGGCCGGCGGCTACGTGAAGCCAGGAGGCCCCTGGCCTTTGTTTCCAGACACGAACTGAGGGTGTTGAGGGCAAGTTGTGGACGCAGAGCCCGACTTCCTATCAGATGGGTAGAACAGGGGGAGCCTCCAGGAGACACCTCTATTTCTCCTGTGAAGCCCCAACAAGGACCAAGCCGTCTGAAGACATCAACAGCATCGTATTCTGAAGAGCTCAGGCTTTTATTGCTCGCACTCACATCCTCTCTGTTCAATGATTCCTCCATATTATTACCGCTCTGCTCTGGTGGGTCGTGTGACCCAGAGAGAACGTCTGTGCTCTTTCAGTTATAAAGAGTTCTCATGTGAAACTCAGAATTCAGACATCGTCAAATGCATCACCACAAACCACAAAGTCCCTCTGACTCACCTTGTCACACAGTTTCACAGAAAACGATGAGAGCAATGAGAGCAATGAGAGCAATGAGAGCAATGACAGTGATGAGAGCAATGACAGTGATGAGAGCAATGAGAACAATGGGAACGATGTGAACGATGAGAACATTGAGAGCAATGACATTGATGAGAGCAATGGGAACGATGAGAACATTGAGAGCAATGACAGCGATGAAAGCAATGAGAATGATGAGAGCAATGATAATGATGAGAGCAATGACAGTGATTAGAGCAATGGGAATGATTAGTGCAATGACAGCTATGAGAGCAAAGAGAACGATGATAGCAATAAGAACAATGAGAAAAATTAGAGCGATGACAACGATGCGAGCAATGAGAATGATGAGAACAATGAGAGCAATGACAGTGATTAGAGCAATGATAGTGATGAGAACGATGAGAGCAATGAGCGTGATGAAAGTGATGAGAACATGGGAGCCAATATGCTACCAGCTCATTTTGTCTTTGTAGCAGCAGAAACAACATTGTTCTCTATGAGCAGCCACTGTGACCAGAGTGCAGGGACCGTCTGCAAATTACTAACTGCTGCAACAGTGAAGACAGAGACCACAGGAATACCTGATACCTGACTGGTATTCACTATGTCACCAGAATAACCTGACTGGTATTCACTGTGTCACCAGAATAACCTGACTGGTATTCACTGTGTCACCAGGATAACCTGACTGGTATTCACTATGTCACCAGAATAACCTGACTGGTATTCACTATGTCACCAGAATAACCTAACTGGTATTCACTATGTCACCAGAATAACCTGACTGGTATTCACTGTGTCACCAGGATAACCTGACTGGTATTCACTGTGTCACCAGAATCACAGCAGCTTCAATTGGTGACACTACAATGCTTGGTCTGATAGTGAGATATGGTTTGGAGTGTCTTGTGACTTTTGTCTAATATTAGTAATTCCACATGGAGACATATCAGACATTATGTGTGTATTTCGCTTTATGTCATTTCCTGTCTGAGAGGAGTTTGTTTGTATGACGAGGATCTTTGTAGGACCACCGTCACTCTAGTGGCTCCGGGTCTCTGACTGGTGTGGTGAATGAGTGGTGACAGGGTAAATGTGTGGTCACAAGGTCAATGTGTGGTGACAGGTTGAATGTGTGGTAACAGGGTAAATGTGTGGTGAATGAGTGGTGACAGGGTGAATGAGTGGTGACAGGGTGAATGCGTGGTGACAGGCTGAATTTGTGGTGACAGGGTGAATGTGTGGTGAATGTGTGCTGACAGGTTGAATGTGCGGTGACAGGACGAATGTGTGGTGAATGAGTGGTGACAGGGTGACTGTGTGGTGACAGGGTGAATGAGTGGTGACAGGGTGAATGCGTAGTGACAGGGTGACTGTGTGGTGACAGGGTGAATGAGTGGTGACAGGGTGACTGTGTGGTGACAGGGTGAATGAGTGGTGACAGGGTGACTGTGTGGTGACAGGGGGAATGAGTGGTGACAGGGTGAATGCGTGGTGACAGGGTGAATGTGTGGTGACAGGGTGAATTTCTGGTGACAGGGTGAATGTGTGGTGAATGAGTGGTGACAGGGTGAATGTGTGGTGAATGAGTGGTGACAGGGTGACTGTGTGGTGACAGAGTGAATTTGTGGTGACAGGGTAAATGTGTGGTGAATGTGTGGTGACAGGTTGAATGTGCGGTGATAGGGTGAATGCATGGTGACAGGGTTAATGTGTGGTGGCCAGCGTGGTGGCTGGACTGCAGCAGGAAGGTGAACACAGCGACTGCCAGCTGGTCAACAATACAAGAGGATTAGTTCCTACTTCAAACAGGGTGAGGAGCAGCCGTGTGCACGCTCACCACTTGTATTCAGGATTTATGAACCTTTTGAAGTCAGAGCTCTATTCTAACAGGCAGAAAGCCGCTGAATGGCCGCTGAGCCCAGAGAAAGTGGAATCAACCTGTTCAAACAGAGATGGGCTGAGAAGTGTCATTCCCACGGCGAGGTGTGCCAGCCAGCTTTGGAAGTGTAATGAGTCGGGGCAGGCTCTCGGGTATGTTGCCACAGAATTAAACACTGAATGTGTCCTGTTTGACTTTAAGAGCTGCCGTCCTTAAATAGTCTTGTCTGTCAGCACTCACAGATTCCACTAAGAGGCCAGAACAAAGAACTTTCCTGTCATTACTCCGTCGGGATTTTTCTCAGTGCTCCTGGTGACTGTGTGTGGTGAGAATAGGTGTAAGATAAGAAGAACTGCCAGGATATGACAGGGTGCAAAAGATCTAAATCCCTGGTCCAATCCCACATCTATCCACAGCTTGCACTGACACACACCTACTTTTTGGTGTGTTGAAGCGCGCTGCGTTAACACTTACTGTATTGACACAGGGCTGGACCACCAACAGAACCACTTCTCACGGCCCCGGCGCTCCTCAGCTCCCTGACAGGTTTTAACGCTGCACCTTTCACCTGCACTTTGTCAAAAGAAAACACAGCATTTAGCCAGAGATGAGTGAGAAGTTACATGTTTGATCTGCTGCAATATTTGCAAAAGGATTCCCGAACGTAGAAGCGATTAAGCGTGTCGCAGGGAGTTTCCCCACACCTGCGCGGTGAGTGCAGCTACACAGCAGAGTCTCCACCCTGTGAGCACAACATTTATTCTATGTCATGTTATTAAGATCTACTGTAATCCCGTTGCCAGACAGCGCACGCTCTGTGAGCCGATTCTGCAGAAAGCTGCTTGTTTTCTGTTTCCACATTTACCTCTGCAGTCACCGAGGTCCTTCA
Organism: Lipophrys pholis; assembly: GCF_963383615.2. Taxonomy (NCBI): domain Eukaryota; kingdom Metazoa; phylum Chordata; class Actinopteri; order Blenniiformes; family Blenniidae; genus Lipophrys; species Lipophrys pholis. Next base: position 26,708,479 of record NC_137627.1, on the reverse strand, counting down.
CCAGTTCCCACTAAGATTTCCTAGAAGTGGAGGAGACATGTTGGTAGAGCGTTCGCTGTCCTAAAGTGCTTCTGTGTCTTCCCTGTTGGTGGTGACCAGGTTTTGAGGAATTTGTGAGGGAACCTTTACTGCACCATCATTATGAGGAGAACATTTCTTCACACAGATTCTGAGTTTCCACTCTACTCGACGCCTTGAAGGATGGAGAGAAGGAGCTGGCGGCCCCACATCACATTGTTTCCTCACAGCAACACAACACGAACAGACCTGTATGCAAAAGAATCCTTTTCAACATTTCTTGTGTTCTCGAGTGACGATCTTCATCACAATGCTGATTTCCGCACATTTTCTGAAACGAAAGTAAAAAAAATGGATCCGGTTTCCTGTCACTCTGATGTAAACAGACTTCAGTCTGGCAACACAACACACACCTGTCCTGAAAGAAATACCAAACAAGCGTCTCAGAATCAGCAGCAATAACATGCAAGCCGATCGTTTGGGAAGACTTTCTTAGTTTTGTTGTTTGTGATGTAAATAATGTACTTCAGTTGCTTTGTGTGCTGCAAGTAGAAAACTGAGTATTCTGCATTCTGAAAACCCACCAAACATGTTTAATCCTGTTTCCATCAGAACTAAATCCTGTGCTGTGTGTATGCGTGTGTGCGTGTGTGTGTGCGTGCGTGTATCTTCAGGACATAACATCAGTAGTAGATTTCCTTTCACTCAGGTTTGTTTTTTGGTTTGCTTCAGAATAAACAGCTGATCAGTCGACGACTAAACGTCTCCATTAAAGTCGGACAGACCAGCGACTCGTCCTTTTTAACGAGGGAACCAAAGTCTTCCCACTGTCGACCCCGTTGACCCCCCAGCTCCGCCACAGCACCAACATGAGAAAGAGTAGAAGGAGGCTCGTTACACACTATGTGAAGTCCAGTGTCGTTCTTCTTTTCTCTGAGGATAAACTCTCCGTCTCGCGGGGTTTGGTCCGCAAAACTTTCTTCACTTTGGGGGTCCGTTCACATTACACCAGTGTGCGGATCCACTGTATCCCAAGGTGGAAAGATTCTTTCCCGGTCACTATTCCCTCCTGCAGAGACTGTCGGAGGCTACGGCGCCTGTTACTGCACATACGCATCTCTCCCCCTCCCTCCCCTTCCTTCTGCTCAACGGCTTGTAAACAAACATGGCCGACTCGTAGTGGTACGACTCGCGGTCTGTATTCTAGTTTTATCGTCCAGATCAGTAGTTTTATAGTTGAGACTCACCCCTGATACCATCCGATTCCTCATCAGTCCATTAGAATGGCAGTTCTCTCCATTTTGTTCACGTTTATATCGTATCGTTCTCTGCACTCGTCTGTGTGGTTTCATTACAAAATCAAGCAACAGCGCCCTCCTGTGGCCCGGCAGACTAACTACATCTTTGTCAGTGTGTCCGTTGCTGCAGTGGAAACGCACTCCTTTTTTTAACGGATTAGGTGTTGCCACATGAAACGTTGTCGTGTAAACGGGATCCAAGTTTCAAACTTTTATTCTCCAGTTTTTTACCACAAAAGGTGAATTCAGCTCGGATTCAGTCCATCACTTCAGTGAAGCCAGATTCTAGGTAACTCTCTTGGTACAGTCTTTTTATTTCTGACAGGTTTATTCTCTTCAGACTGATGCACCACCATTTTATCTCCCACTGCTGACTGTAATCATTTTTCTGTGTATATTGGACACTTTTAAATATCTGTTTTTAATTTTTAAATGAATTATACATTTTCAATTTAAACCTGGTAATAGTGTGACATAAATGGATTAAAATGCTGATTCACCTATTTTCAAGACATAAAAAAATTCAAAATCAAACATGTTAAACCTTGTAAATCCAGAAGGCTTCAGGACTCCCCATGAAGCTTTGCCCCCTGGTTATGAATCTAAATTCTGATCATTGCTTCCATGACTCTGATGAGACACTGCTCTGACTTGGAGATCTGACAACAACAACGACGATGGCGACAATAATAATAATGATGAAGATGATGACAATAATAATATAGATGATGATGAGAATAATGATGACAATAATGATGACAATAATAATGATGATGATGATGATGATGATGATGATCACACTGAGATGACAATGATTCTTATATGTTTAATTTACATATCCATGAAAATCTTTGAAAGATGTTTTTATTTTACTTTCCATTTTAAACTTTCATGAGCACATCATTCGGTGATTTGCTGGACTTTAGTTGGCGATGCACAGATGTGGATTATTTACATCTACTATAGAAACATTAAGGCTGTCGGGTGGGACGGCGCCCTCCTCCTGTTTCTCTAAACATTAACACCGGGAGAACACGGACGTTCTCATGGACAGACTACCAAGTTGGATTATTATTACGGTGACTGTCAAAATAAAACTACTAAGTTGGATTGTTATTAAGGGACTGTCTAAATAAATTTATTAAATTGGATTGTTATTACAGTGACTGTCAAAATAAAAGTACCAAGTTGGATTATCATGGTAACTGTTAAAATAAAACTACCAAGTTGGATTGTTATTACAGTGATTGTCAAAATAAAAGTACTAAGAGGAAGAGGAGAATATGGACTGGGAGTCATGACACCAAGGAGGAAACTTTGTTCTTACTGGCTCTACTGAGCATGTGCAGAAGAACTAGTTACTACCAACGTGGTCATCAGGAGCAGGAGCAGAAGTAGGAGCAGGAGCAGGAGCAGGAGCAGGAGCAGGAGCAGGAGCAGGAGCAGGAGCAGGAGCAGGAGCAGGAGCAGGAGCAGGAGCAGGAGCAGGAGCAGGATAGAGCCAAGCGTTTTCCTCATTTACACGAGAACAAAGTTCCAGCTTGGGAGCCGTTTTAAATAAGTTGTATGTTCAGTGGTGCTGAGCTCCGTTGTCATGGGAACCGGGCCTCAGTTAAACATCAAACTAATATTTCAGGTTTCAGAAAACTTTATTTATTTATCTATTTAAAAACAAAATGCACATGGAGCAGGCAGAGCAACAGTGACGTAGAAATTGAGTGAAAAACGAAAGATAAGTGACCTAAATAAAACAGATGGCGATAGATAAAACAAACTATAAATATTATAAAGGTTTGTTATATTTTTTATCACTGTTTAAAGTAATGCACATGGAAACGGGGGCTTGGGGGGGTTCAATCCCAAACCGTTGTTTCAGTATATCTTCAGACTTACACTCGGATCAGATCATCAAAAATCTGCTGAAATGATAAAATGTGATGCATTATATAATAAAGACCTACAATTTAAAGTTTATTGTTCAAAATGACACTACTGTCTTATTCGACTTGTGATCAGATATTTCATGACATTATTTAACATTTACACATATTTTAAAGGAAGAAGATTTCTGTTTGGGTGATTGTGAGACATTTAGAAAAGTACAACACAAAGATTGAACTTTCAGCTGAAGAGAATTGTGAAGAAAGTGTGCGACGTGTTGGTGTCCTGATGAAAGGTTCAGAGGTCTTCAAAATAAAAGTTCTCATTTCATCCCCTGAAGAAAGACAGCAGCCTCATTGATTGATCTAAACGGATGATTGAAAATCAATGAGAGGGTTTCAGGAGGGTTCGAACACATTCAGGACTGTCCTTTGCAACTCAAACTGACTTCAGATTATTAGTTTTAAACTGAATCTGGACCTTTAGGAGCAGAAGAAGTTCAGCATAGTTTCACAAAAACAACAGAAACCGACCGATTCAGCTAAGAGACGTTAAGTGGTTTAGTGGATCCAGGTTTCTTATCTCTGTATGTGATCTTTCATAAACGGGGGGTAAAGGAGCATAAATGGCTTATTACTCCGGCTTAATGGCCTCCTACTGGGACCCTGCTTCAGTATGCAGAAGGAGAAGTTCATCCAGCACTCAGCTGACAAATGGCCGCCACCATCACACTTATAGTATTAACCAGCTTACGGTGTGACACAATAAGATGAGCCCAAACAACGGACGTCTATATCAAGATTATCAACGTACTAACCCACCAAGGCAGATTAGGTGTCTAATTCCTCTGAAAGAAATCTGGGTTTATTATGTGAGGAGCTGCAAACCTCCGACTCAAGCCAACTTCTGACAGCTGCTGCAGCAGACGAACCACTAAAGACCTCGATGATCCCAGCAGGGCAAACTGCTCAGATTAAAGAAATCAATGGAAGAGCTGTTCATGACACCACACACACACACACACACACACACACACACACACACACACACACACACACACACACACACACACACACACACACACACACACACACACACACACACACACACACACACACACACACACACACACACACACACACACACACACACACACACACACACACACACACACACACACACACACACACGCTGTTTGGGGAATGTTTCTCGAGATCTTTACATCTGATGTGTTTTACAAAAACAAACACAACACAACAAAGTTCATGTTTTTAAGATGTAATAAAGATAATATATCTGAGAAATAAGTGTGTATATCAAAGCTACTTAAACTATTTACGATGATCAAAAATATATCATGTATAAGGAATAATGATAAAACATTAAGAAGTAATGAAAAACTACATCATTAGAAAAAAGTGTTATTTTATTAATGTATGAATATACATGAAATAAGAAAACCCCACAAAAAATGCTTTAATACTTTTATGGATTTGTGAAGGTGAATTTATTTATATTTATTTTATCTTTATTAGACAAGCAACATAGTTGTTGACTTCAGTATTTATTCATTGTCTTCATTTGAAGCTTTTAAAAGTGATGATAACGACAGGACAGAGAATTGATATATCAAATATCAATATCAAAAGATGAACTGAAGCTCAGTATGGAACCAGAGCAGCTGTTCACACACTTCTACACACATCCAAGATATGTGTAGGATGAATACATGAACGTGTTGGACAGAATTTTTATCTCATTTAAATATTTTCTGTTTCCTACAAGTACTTAAATGAATGTCTCACCATGTTATTAAACTGTCATTTAGTCACAGTGCAGGTTTCATTCCTTCTATGAGTTTCCTATTGAAACTTCATGAACCACTGAGAGTAAACTGCTCTTTACATCAGGGCTGCAGCAATACCCGTACCCGTACCCGTACCCAAACCCATACCGATACCGATACCCATACCGATACCCATACCGATACCAATACCAATACTGATACCCATACCCATTATGATGCTCATACCCGTACCCATACCGATAGCCATACTGATACCAGTAGCCATACCGATACAGATGTATCAGATCCAATACTGCACTGAGGACTCTTAATCATGAAAGCTCTCCGATACAATACAGAGGTGGTCTAGACTAAAAGACTGGGAGCTGGACTCATTCAACTTTTGCTTCCTCCTCAACTTGTTGCAGAAACAGGAAATATCTGAAAGTTAACCTGAGTTCACCTGCTTTTCAGGGTTAATCTGTTTAATCTGAGAGATAATCTGAAGTGGGGACCTGTTGCCACAGAGACCAGTGGTACTGTTGCCACGGAGACTAGCAGTGAAGTTACAGTTTATGACGGAGCACCAACGTCTCCTCCTCCACCTGTTGGAGGTGAATATGAATCTACTGCCTCCGTCTGCTGGTGTAGATCTGGTTTCTGTGGAGAAACTAAAGAGAAGCTCAGCAGCTGAAGATATTTTAAATCAGAGTTTCTGTCAGACACATCAGAGTTTAAACCACTTCAGGGGAACGAGTCGCCACCTCCAGTCCTAGAGGTTTCCTTTGTTAAACAGTGATCAAGTTCAACACTGGTCTGGAATAATGTGAAAGAGCTATAAATATTTGAAAAACCTGTATTTTGAATGAATGTGAGTGAAATATTCAGGTACTGAACAGGATGAGGACGAGCGGCGGTGGAAGCAGTTTGAGGATTTACAGATCGATGAGGGTTTGTGGAAGACGTCAGTCTTTGGCCTGAGCCTGTGTTTTCTGACCACTGTAAGTCGGATTATGGATGGTGGGGGCAAAGGGCGGGGGGCTGCTGGGCTTTATTGATTGAAATATGCCTCCTGCCACAGCATGTGTCCACTCGGGGTAGATTGGAGGTACAAGTGACAAAACAACAACAGGAAAAGCCGCGGCAGCCCGACATGTGCTCCTCTGAGCAGATGACAAAACAGTCAACCGTTTTAAGGTAAGGTGAGAAGGAATAAAACTCAAAAGAATGAATTAAACTAACGGCAGGTTTATTGACATTCCCCTCCGTCACAACAAGTAATAACAGTTATTCAACACCAACTGGCGGAAAACAAGAACTTATCACAAGACTCGTCCAACATCAACACAAAGGGCCAGCTTTGTTGATGCTGTCAACAAGCTGCTGCTTAAAGTACAGTGCTAACCCCAATCTTATGACGTATCCAGTTTTGTCCTTGCCACAGGTGAACATCTTAGCAATGTCCAAATCTGGAAAAATCGACTTAAAAATATCCGCAATACCTTCGTTTGAGTTCATTGAGTAGTGATTTGCTGCTGTGTTGAGACACCAGATAACCTCTGCATGCAGCGTTGGTGTGCCGCCCATAGTCACCCTTATGTCAGCAGACGATGAAGCAGAGGATGAAGCAGAGGTCGCGGTCGTAGCTGTGTTGGCTAGCTCACTTGTCACGTTACCAGGCGGTCATGTTGCTGGTGGACCACAGAAACATGACCGCCTGGTAACGTGACAAGTGAGCTAGCCACGTTACCAGGCGGTCATGTTGCTGGTGGACCACAGAAAGATGCTGCCAACAGCAGTCTTGTGGCTAGTACCTTGCATGCGGGACTTCGGGCAAGTGCTTTCAACTTTTTACTTGACCAAAGTTTAATGGAACTCTATAAGATTGGGTAATGTATGAATTCGACCATTAAATACATTGTAATATATTTCTGTAATTGTTTTTTGAATAAACTTGAGGTATATTGGACTCCAATTAAAAATAGCTATACAAAGATAATAGGATTTCACAAATTACTTTTACAATTTACCCTTCTTTCCATGAGAGTACCCATGCAGATTCTGACATTGTTCTGAAACATTTAGCCTATCAGAGTTCATTTACATATTTAATTTATTTACACATTAACGGAGTCATTTCAATTACCTTGGAATAGTTGAAAACAACTGTCTGTATTATATACAAGTACTGCATTAATGATTTAAAGGAACGAATTAAATTCTTGTGCATACTAGAGAATTAATGACTAGTTTTAGACAAAAAATCTATTGTAATATCAAACATTAACTGATATTATTCAGTGACTAGAGTACACCAATAAAAAGACACAAAACTGATGCATGACAGAGTCCAGTAATATATAACACAAACTGACAAAATGTGTAGCCAGTTTGTCACTAAAATATTTTGAAAACAAGTATTGAAGCACAATTCATGAACATTCACATGTTCTTATTTCGGGTGTCTGATCGAGGGACAGCTTCAGGAACTTGCTCATCGACATTGCAGTAGGGAAGCACCGAGCCACGTTTTTTCACTTCCGATCCCGATACCCAAATTTGTATATCTGCTGATACGATTCTTATACCAGAGCTGTTTGCTTTAATATTATTATTATCATTGTTGTTGACGTTATATGAGGCTGTAATAAACTCCTCTCTACAAGCAAGTGTGAAATGTACCAATGTATGCATGTATCCTCTCAAAATGCAACTTGAGGTTAGTATAAGGTCAGAAAAGGAAGCAGTACAAACTATTTTTGTTCCATTTGGACAATGTGGGGGTCTGAGTGATGTCATCATCTCATAATAAACTAGTTCTATCTTTAAAACCTCAGAATCACTTTATTAATCCCTGGAGAAATTATTTAGCAACGCAGCACCAACAGAATGTTTCCAGCTCCAACGCAGCTCCAACCATTGGGACTATTTTCAGGGAGTTTTGCGCGGAGTAGGACGCAGCTTCATGGAGGTGTGAATCGCCTGCTACAGCGGAGGAGCTGCTGTTCATTGTTTTGATGCCGCGGTCAGTGCTGTTCTCCTCGGGGAGCTGGTGGTGACGTCTGGCGGCAGAGCGACCGCCTTGCTGTACAGCAGCTTTGCAAACATCCACGTCGATGCTTAAAATAAAAATAGGTCATGAAAAGTTGGATAGCACAGTGCTACTTCCCTAGCCTGCTCGCTGCCTGTAAACTGTGGAATGGATTTCCTGACTCATTCCTCCACGTCTCCTTTAGGGCTTTTCCACCAAAAAGAACCAGGAGCTAGTTCAGGGCCGGTGCCAGGGCCAGTTCTTAAATGAGCACCACCAAAGAACCGGTTCTTTTTCCACCGTTAACGGAGCCAAGCGAGAGCCACGTTATTGCATCACTCCAAAATGTGATACGTCACTGATTTCACCAATTTTGCGCTGACAGCGCTCATCCAGGTACAAGGACACAGACTGTATTCATCAGTTTAGTCCGGGTCGCTCCATCTAGTTTGGCCTGAACCTCAGATGCACCAAAGAGAAAGAAGACATTACGTCTCTTCGTATCTCTATTGGTGTTTTTTCATATCCATCTTGCTTTAGTCCGGAGCCCCAGAGTGGCCATTGAGGGCAAAAAAAAATAACGTGTGAATGAGTTTGGGGCTTATTTTTCAACATTTCGGCATTACCTAGTGAATTTCTGCTCCTTTCACTTTATTTCTGGGTGTGTCTGAATCAAATGCTTCAACGTCGGAGAAGAATGGAGGTTTACAATGATAGAACGAAGCTCTAAAAACTGTTTTCAATGGCAAACTACGTAAACTACGTAAACACTCTGATAAAAAATAATATTGGAGCGTCTTGCAGCGGAGCGCAACGCAGCCTCATGCAGACCTCAGCCCGCGGTCAAAACGACATACAAGACCTGGACGGGAACTTAGTTACAATGATGTTACCATGAAAAGTGTGAAAAAAAAATGACAATGGAAAACTGCTTCTAAATTATAGCCGACATAGCTGACTGACAGCAGAGGAGCCCTGCATCTCGAGAGCCACAGCTCTGCAAACGTGGATTAAATAATCCCGTTCCCTCGTATTATTAACTTCAGGGAACGACTTATTATATCGTTCCCGAGCGTTATTAAAAATTTTTTCTCTATAACCACTCCGTGGCTCCGTGTTGGCTGTAGTTTTCAGAAAGCCGGTACAGCCTCGCTTCCGCCTTGTAAATAGTGATAACTCCAGCGATAACTCCGCCCCCACCTGATGACGCGTTGGGCCCCAGTCTGGCTCCTCTTTGGCCCAGCAACGAAGTGGGGCCAGCGTAGCACCAGTTTAGCCCCTGTTTGGCCGGGGCTTTGGCAGTGGAAAGACAAAGAACTGGTGCTAAGTCTGGCCCTGGCTCCGAACTAGAACCTGGTTCTTTCTGGTGGAAAAGCCCCCATTGAGACCCGCCTCCCTTCAGGAAATCCAGTCCACAGTTTGCAGCCAGCGAGCAGAGCAGCAGCAGGGAAACACTTGTGGAGTCGTTTCAGCAACAGTAAAGCAGAGACGAGACTTCATGGATCAGAAATCTCAGCAGGTTGGATCGGAAATATCTTCTCGTCTGTTTTTGCGCCGGAATATTCGCTGTGACGTGATGACGTCGCACCTGTACGCGCGCGGCCCCAAGGCGATCTCGTTCCGACAACACAACCAAGTCAAAGCGTATAAAATTTGATACCTGATAGAATCGCGATTAATACTTTTAAGGGCGTTAATTTTCCAAATTGATTTATCAACTTTTAATACTTTTTAAGACCCCGCAGACACCCTGAAGATGTATACAATATAAATACATATATATATATACATATATATATATATGTATATAAGATGTATAGAAAATAATTCCTAAATAAGATTTGATTTACTTCAGGGACCACATACAGTCTAGTTTCATCTTGAGTGGATCAGACTGATAAAATATTGCTATAATAACCTTTAAATTTACACTTCAAAAGTTTTTCTTTGCTGTGGTCACACTGTATGTAATGAAATTGTCTATATTTTTGCAAGCTCAAACAGTTAGTACTGAAAATGATTACAATCTCAACATAAAGTCAATTTTAATGAAACATTCTGGTGTAAAATACAATGAAATGTCCAAAAAAAACTTGTATAAATTCTTTATAACCTCCTTGCTTGGTGGGACCAGATTGGAGCCTCTTAGTCGGTTTTGGCCCACAGGCCTTATGTTCTCTGCTGTTAGGGACAATGTGTGACGTGTGCGCAGACTATGTGTGACCCCAAAATAGTCATCCGCCCCTGTGCGCTAGGCACCGACCCTATGCGGTCGACAGCGCAGCCCAAATTTTGTGATGGTGCGACCTGTGCATGCACCAGAGCCAACTGGGTTCTTGTTCCCGTCTGAACAATCACGATTTAAAAGCAAATAAAGATCCAGACGACTCAGAACTCCTAAAGAGAAACATAAAGTACCTTAGGAAAGGTGGAGAACGCCGGGCAGCAGAAGTGGAGATATTCTCGGGATCGTTACGTTACGTTATGGAATGCGCACAGAAGTGAACCCAGAGTGGAGAATGGAGGAAATCGTGTGCGCACCCACGGTCTGCGGACAGTCTGCGGACACGCAATGTGGAAATCACGAAGGGGCTGACGGAGAGTGCAGCATCGTGCTGCGGGGAAGTGGCGATTACTCAGATCTCAAAACTAATCTCTTGACACCACCACAACGTCTGAATATTCCAAAAATCGGGTCCAGCCCAAGTATTTTGGCCGTCTTAGTATCGCTCAGCTTGAAATTTGCCAGGAAAACCTTTTCGTTGTCCGCGTTCGGCAGGTTGTCCGCTCATTACGGTGTGTTAACAGTTAAATATGTGTCCGTGTACAGTGACGTGTCCGCCCAGTATAGGGTGTCCACTCTTACCGGGTCCGCTCCTCACAGGTTCTACTTTATTCTAAAGCAAAAAGAGGATTATTCTGACTGATACTGACGGAGGCAGCAGTTTGGGTCCAGGGTGTGGAGACAGGATCACCTGCACAGGTGAGAGCCATCACACTTCAGGCTGAGTGTGAATGGACTGTCAATGGAAACATCTTTGGTCAGTTGTTGGAAGTCTCTGATTAATTGTTTAGTCCTACTACAGGCCCAGTGCCAGCAACCTTACAGAATGATGATACCTCCACCATGCTGCAGTAGGCTGGACTCTGGGCTTCATCTGGTGGCCTGAAATTAAACTGAAGCTCTGTATTCCAAAGGTCTCAGCTTCAGTTTCCTGTGTCCACAGCAGATGGTCACTTCTTTGTACGATAAGCTATCTGCAACTTAATACTCAAGAAACATCTTTAACCTGTTTGACATGATGATTTTTAGAGGAAAGAGTTATGGAGCTCTTCGAAGCATGTGTAGAGGTTCATGTACCTGATCCTGGTCCACGCTCTGGGGGAACTGCAGCAGCCTCCACACTGCAAGAACCTGGTGACACAACCTTCCTCCAGGTTACATACGGCGATATAGACTGCAGGACAGAACATAGATCTGCTGAGCTCAGAGCAACCTGACAGAACCAATTCATCACACCACTGTAACGCTGGTCGGCCACTTGTAGGCGCTGTTTCAGCACTGAAAGCACACACACACAGCAGAGAACAATGGGCTCTAAACATTAACAATGTGAGAACATGGACATTCTAGTGGACAGACCACCAAGTTGTATTGTTATTACGGTGACTGTCAAAATAAAACTACCAAGTTGGATTGTTATTACAGTGACTGTCAAAATAAAACTACTAAGTTAGAATGTTATTACGGTGACTGTCAAAATAAAACTACCAAGTTGGATTGTTATTACAGTGAATGTCAAAATAAAATGACCAAGTTAGATTGTTATTACGGTGGAATATGGACTGGGAAACTCTGCTACTGATCATGCACTATACGGGCATAGTTATTGTAGTTCTGCACATGCTCAGTAGAGCCAATCAGAACTCTGTGGTGTCATGATTCCTCGTCTGTATTCTCCTGGACTTGGTACTTTTATTGGTACATTACACATATCTTTAAAGCTGAGGCAAAGATTTGAATCTCTTCATGGTTGAGAGAGGAGATATAACTCATAGCCACCAGTAGAGCACTGGTGACAGCATGAATCTGGTGTTGACAGCATGAGTCTGGTGGTGACAGCACGAGTATGGTGGTAACAGCATGAGTATGGTGGTAATGACAGCATGAGTCTGGTGGTGACAGCATGAGTCTGGTGGTGACAGCATGAGTCTGGCGATGACAGCACGAGTCTGGTGGTGACAGCATGAGTCTGGTGGTGACAGCATGAGTAGTGGTGACAGCATGAATCTGGTGGTGACAGCATGAATCTGGTGGTGACAGCATGAGTCTGGTGGTGAGAGCATGAGTTTGGTGGTGATGACAGCATGAGTCTGGTGGTGACAGCATGAGTTTGGTGGTGATGACAACATGAATCTGGTGGTGACAGCATGAATCTGGTGGTGATGACAGCATGAGTCTGGTGGTGACAGCATGAATCTGGTGGTGACAGCATGAGTCTGGTGGTGACAGCACAAGTATGGTGGTGACAGCATGAGTTTGGTGGCGATGAAAGCATAAGTCTGGTGGTGACAGCACGAGTCTGGTGGTGACAGCACGAGTCTGGTGGTGACAGCACCAGTCTGGTGGTGACACCATGAATCTGGCAATGACAGCAAGAGTCTGGTGGTGACAGCATGAGTCTGGTGGTGACAGCATGAGTCTGGTGGTGACAGCATGAGTCTGGTGGTGACAGCATGAATCTGGTGGTGACAGCATGAGTCTGGTGGTGACAGCACGAGTCTGGCGATGACAGCAAGAGTCTGGTGGTGACAGCATGAGTCTGGTGGTGACAGCATGAGTCTGATGGTGACAGCATGAATCTGGTGGTGACAGCATGAGTCTGGTGGTGACAGCACGAGTCTGGCGATGACAGCACGAGTCTGGTGGTGACAGCATGAGTCTGGTGGTGACAGCACATGTATGGTGGTGACAGCATGAGTTTGGTGGCGATGACAGCATAAGTCTGGTGGTGACAGCACGAGTCTGGTGGTGACAGCCTGAGTCTGGTGGTGACAGCATGAGTACGGTGGTGACAGCCTGAGTCTGGTGGTGACAGCATGAGTATGGTGGTGACAGCATGAGTCTGGTGGTGACAGCATGAGTATGGTGGTGACAGCATGAGTCTGGTGGTGACAGCATGAGTATGGTGGTGATGACAGCATGAGTCTGGTAGTGCCGGCATGAATCTGGTGGTGACACAATGAGTCTGTTGGTGACACCATGAATCTGGCGATGACAGCATGAATCTGGTGGTGACAGCACGAGTCTGGTGGTGACACCATGAATCTGGCAATGACAGCACGAGTCTGGTGGTGGCACCATGAATCTGGTGGCGATGACAGCACGAGTCTGGTGGTGACAGCATGAGTCTGGCGGCGATGACAGCACGAGTCTGATGGTGACAGCACGAGTCTGGTGGTGATGACAGCACGAGTCTGGTGGTGACACCATGAATCTGGCGATGACAGCACGAGTCTGGTGGTGACAGCATGAGTCTGGTGGTGATGACAGCACGAGTCTGGTGGTGACACCATGAATCTGGCGATGACAGCACGAGTCTGGTGGTGACAGCATGAGTCTGGTGGTGACACAATGAGTCTGGTGGTGACACCATGAATCTGGCGATGACAGCATGAGTCTGGTGGGGACACCATGAATCTGGCGATGACAGCATGAATCTGGTGGTGACAGCACGAGTCTGGTGGTGGCACCATGAATCTGGTGGTGACAGCATGAGTCTGGCGGCAATGACAGCACGAGTCTGGTGGTGAAAGCACGAGTCTGGTGGTGATGACAGCACGAGTCTGGTGGTGACAGCACCAGTCTGGTGGTGACACCATGAATCTGGCGATGACAGGACGAGTCTGGTGGTGACAGCATGAGTCTGGTGGTGACAGCATGAGTCTAGTGGCGATGACAGCACGAGTCTGGTGGCGACAGCACGAGTCTGGTGGTGATGACAGCACGAGTCTGGTGGTGACACCATGAATCTGGTGGTGACAGCATGAGTCTGGTGGTGACAGCACGAGTCTGGTGGTGACAGCACGAGTCTAGCGATGACAGCACGAGTCTGGTGATGACAGCATGAATCTGGTGGTGACCGCATGAGTCTGGTGGTGACACCATGAATCTGGCGATGACAGCACGAGTCTGGTGGTGACAGCATGAGTCTGGTGGTGATGATAGCACGAGTCTGGTGGTGACACCATGAATCTGGTGGTGACAGCATGAATCTGGCAATGACAGAACGAGTATGGTGGTGACAGCACGAGTCTGGTGGTGACACCATGAATCTGGTGGTGACAGCACGAGTCTGATGGTGACAGCATGAGTCTGGTGGTGACAGCATGAGTCTAGTGGCGATGACAGCACGAGTCTGGTGGTGATGACAGCACGAGTCTGGTGATGACAGCACGAGTCTGGTGGTGACACCATGAATCTGGTGGTGACACCATGAATCTGGTGGTGACAGCATGAATCTGGCGATGACAGCACGAGTCTGGTGGTGACACCATGAATCTGGTGGTGACAGCACGAGCCTGGTGGTGACAGCACGAGTCTGGTGGTGACACCATGAATCTGGCGATGACAGCACGAGTCTGGTGGTGACACCATGAATCTGGTGGTGACAGTATTAGTCTGGTGGCGATGACAGCACGAGTCTGGTGGTGACAGCATGAGTCTGGTGGTGATGACAGCATGAGTCTGGTGGTGACACTATGAATCTGGCGATGACAGCACAAGTCTGGTGGTGACAGCATGAGTCTGGTGGTGATGATAGCACGAGTCTGGTGGTGACACCATGAATCTGGTGGTGACAGCATGAGTCTGGTGGTGACAGCACGAGTCTGGTGGTGACACCATGAATCTGGTGGTGACAGCATGAGTCTGGTGGCGATGACAGCACGAGTCTGGTTGTGACAGCATGAGTCTGGCGATGACAGCACGAGTCTGGTGGTGACAGCACGAGTCTGGCGATGACAGCATGAGTCTGGTGATGACAGCATGAATCTGGTGGTGACAGCATGAGTCTGGTGGTGACAGCACAAGTATGGTGGTGACAGCACGAGTCTGCTGGTGACAGCATGAGTCTGGTGGTGATGACAGCATGAGTCTGGTGGTGACAGCATGAGTCTGGTAGTGCCGGCATGAATCTGGTGGTGACACAATGAGTCCGGTGGTGACACTATGAATCTGGCGATGACAGCATGAGTCTGGTGGGGACACCATGAATCTGGTGATGACAGCATGAATCTGGTGGTGACAGCACGAGTCTGGTGGTGACACCATGAATCAGGCAATGACAGCACGAGTCTGGTGGTGGCACCATGAATCTGGTGGTGACAGCATGAGTCTGGTGGTGACAGCATGAGTCTGGTGGTGACAGCATGAATCTGGCGATGACAGCACGAGTATGGTGGTGACAGCACGAGTCTGGTGGTGACACCATGAATCTGGTGGTGACAGCATGAATCTGGTGGCGATGACAGCACGAGTCTGGTGGTGACAGCATGAGTCTGGTGGTGATGACAGCACAAGTCTGGTGGTGACAGCATGAGTCTGGCGATGACAGCACGAGTATGGTAGTGACAGCACGAGTCTGGCGATGACAGCACGAGTCTGGTTGTGACAGCATGAATCTGGTGGTGACAGCATGAGTCTGGTGGTGACAGCACGAGTCTGGCGATGACAGCACGAGTCTGGTGGTGACAGCACGAGTCTGGTGGTGACAGCCTGAGTCTGGTGGTTACAGCATGAGTCTGGTGGTGACAGCATGAGTATGGTGGTTATGACAGCATGAGTCTGGTAGTGCCGGCATGAATCTGGTGGTGACAGCATGAGTCTGGTGGTGATGACAGCACAAGTCTGGTGGTTACAGCATGAGTCTAGTGGTGACAGCATGAGTATGGTGGTTATGACAGCATGAGTCTGGTAGTGCCGGCATGAATCTGGTGGTGACAGCATGAGTCTGGTGGTGATGACAGCACAAGTCTGGTGGTGACAGCATGAGTCTGGCGATGACAGCACGAGTCTGGTGGTGACAGCATGAATCTGGTGGTGACAGCATGAGTCTGGTGGTGACAGCACTAGTCTGGCGATGACAGCATGAGTCTGGCGATGACAGCACGAGTCTGGTGGTGACAGCACGAGTCTGGCGATGACAGCACGAGTCTGGTGGTGACAGCACGAGTCTGGCGTTGACAGCACGAGTCTGGTGGTGACAGCATGAATCTGGTGGTGACAGCACGAGTCTGGTGGTGACAGCACGAGTCTGGTGGTGACAGCATGAGTCTGGTGGTGACAGCACAAGTATGGTGGTGACAGCATGAGTCTGGTGGTGATGACAGCATGAGTCTGGTGGTGGCACCATGAATCTGGTGGTGACAGCACGAGTCTGGTGGTGACAGCATGAATCTGGCGATGACAGCACGAGTCTGGTGGTGACAGCATGAATCTGGCGATGACAGCACGAGTATGGTGGTGACAGCACGAGTCTGGTGGTGATGACAACACGAGTCTGGTGGTGACAGCATGAGTCTGGTGGTGATGACAGCACGAGTCTGGTGGTGACAGCATGAGTCTGGGGATGACAGCACGAGTCTGGTGGTGACAGCACGAGTCTGGCGATGACAGCACGAGTCTGGTGATGACTTCACGAGTCTGGTGGTGGCAGCATGAGTCTGGTTGTGGCAGCATGAATCTGGTGGTGACAGCACGAGTCTTGTGTTGACAGCACAAGTCTGGTGGTGACAGCACGAGTCTGGTGTTGACAGCATGAGTCTGGTGGCGATGACAGCACGAGTCTGGTGGTGACAGCACGATTCTGGCAATGACAGCACGAGTCTGGTGGTGGCAGCATGAGTCTGGTGGTGGCAGCATGAGTCTGGTGGTGGCAGCATGAGTCTGGTGGTGGCAGCACGAGTCTGGTAGTGACAGCACGAGTCTGGCGATGACAGCACGAGTCTGGTGGTGGCAGCATGAGTCTGGTGGTGGCAGCATGAGTCTGGTGGTGACAGCACGAGTCTGGTGGTGACAGCATGAGTCTGGTGGTGACAGCACGAGTCTGGTGGTGACAGCATGAGTGTAAATGAACAAAATGTACCAGTGTTTTTGAAGATGTCCTCTTAAGCCTCCTGCGTCTCTGGACCTTAAGAACTGAGTTGAAACGAAACAAAAAATAGTCAATAATCAGTTGAATAGAAACACTTTGTATTAGAGTGTTAGTTTGGCACTACCCACCATGTATTTGTATACATAGTATGTGAATTACATGCTTTGTGATGTCGTTTAAGTTTTTTGGCATCACTTTCAGTGCTGCGGTGGCACTTGAATTAAAACCTTTACATTTCTGGCCATCCTGAAATGTCAGGAGTTTCCTCAGTGGTGTTTGTACACAGAAATTAACTTTGTTATTTAGCACGAGTTTGTACATCAGGGGTGTCAAAATCATCTTCAATGACAGGAGCAGTTTAACAATCTATTCAGACCAGTACTATGATGGCATCAACCATGCTAGATGGCAATTAATAAGTACTGGTATCGGTACTCTATCAGCAAGTAGCTAAAGATTAGTACTCGTACTTGTCCTTTAAAAGAGTAGTATTGGTGCGTCTCTAGATTGAACCCTTTCTGGTATGCAGACAGAAAGTTGCGTTCTCATTGGTTTACCGGTTGTTTCAGAATGCTTACCTCCAGCTTCTTGTTTGGGGGTGAGAACTACCAGCACCAGTCCTGACTCGCGAACAGGAGAGAGGGGAACGTTGAGTTTCCTCACCCTCTCAGACGGTCTTCCTGTCTCTGAGCCTCTGGAGGTCTGACGGGGTTTCAAGCTTTGCTCAGAGAGCTTGTTTGCTTCTTGGATCTCTGGTAGCTCGAGGTCTTGATGTGCAGTGGTTGAGCTGTGTGCACATCCAGCTGTGGCTCTAGATGACCTGCTCATCAAACCTTTGACCTCATATCTGGTCCTGGTCTCATCTGCATTCTTCTGGCTGTTCCTGGCCTCAATCAGACCAACACTGACTCTCGCTACATGCCTGCCTCCATTGCTTCTGCCTGTCGATTTAAATAGAGGCCCCTTCATTAAACGTCTGGGAAAGTTGTTTGCTACAACCAAAACAAAGAAGATAAGTTCTGCCAGTCATTCTTTACATTGCATCAGGCATCACCAGAAACCTTCAGTCTGACTACCAGGAGCTCAGATCTGATAACTTATCATCCACACTTGTCAGAAATGTTTACATACATTTATTGAGCAATAAAAAGATGGATTGATTATATATGGATGCAGAGGTCATGTTCAGGATTTATTCAACTGAGTCACATCTTCTTGTGCGTTATTATATACAGTTGTGACATGATGATCACAACAATCACACTGATGCAGAAATCCCCTACGGCGGCTCAGCGCCATGGAACTGCAAAGTCAATGGACCAGTGACTAATGGCCCGTTTACATGGCAAATATTTCAAGCAAAAACGTTGCGTTTCGGTTGTTAGTTTCCTTGACAACGGTGCGCAGAGCCACTGAAAACACAACTTTATGAAAACACCCCCCAAGGTGGATCTTTCAGGGAAACGCTGTCACCACACATGGTCACCATGTTGGTACTAACTAGTTCCTCTGCATATGCTCAGTAGAGCCAGTCAGAACAACGTTTCCTCTGTGGTGTCAAGACTCCCAGTCCAAGTTCTCCTGGACCTGGTACTTTTATTTCGACAGTCACTGTAATAACAATCCACCTTGGTACTTTTATTTTGACAGTCACCGTAATAACAATCCACCTTGGTACTTTTATTTTGACAGTCTCCGTAATAACAATCCAACTTGGTACTTTTATTTTGACAGTCTCCGTAATAACAATCCAACTTGGTGGTCTGTCCTCTAGAATGTCCTTGTTCTCCCATTGTTAATATTTAGAGCTCATGTTTCAAACTCAAGGCTCGCGGGCCACATAAAATTACGTGGTGGGCCACATTTGGCCAGCGGGCCTTGAGTTTGACAGGTGTGTTCTGGAGCAACAAGCAGCGCTCTGACCCAACATGTTTTAGATCAACACCAGTGATGCCGGTAACGCGTTAATTAGTGATGCGTTACTCTGTTATCACCACTTTTTTCAGTAAATAGTAATCTAACGTGTTACTATTTCCAAACCAGTAATCAGATTAAAGTTACTTATCCACGTCACTGTGTGTTACTATTATAGCGTCCCGCAGGATGACTTTCTTGTCTGCAAAGCCACTTTATTATCAAACAGAACCAGCAGCTCCTCAGTTCTCCTCCAAACGGACACAAACACAGGCAGAGCATGTATGCAGTCTGCACACTCCCCTGACCCGCCCCCTTCTCCACTCTCAGCCAATCACAGGCCAACTCGCTCTAATGCGTGTTCATGTAACACAAAAGAATGGGAACAAACTAATGTCATCAATAAACCTTAACATTGCAATCAGCCCCCCATTTTTTCAATCAATCAATGAATGACTTTATTCATTTGTTCCACCCCGGAGGGATTAAAAGGTCGCATGGACCAGGTAGTGCAAATAAATAAATAGATAAATAGTGCAACAACAACCTACAACTACCTCTCCGGGTAAATAAATACCAGTAATAGTAAAAATCTGATAATAAAACCATGAGCCAGATATAAATACAACAAAGAATGAAGGTCAGATGTTAAATATGTGTCAGGCAGTGATCAGAACAGAGTTTTTGGTCAAACCGGTTGTAATTGATATGTGGAGATAGGGGGCTGCTGAAAGTACCAGAAAAGACACTTGTAATCTAACTTAGTCACTTTTAAAACAAGTAATGAGTAAAGTAACTAAGTTACTTTTAAAGGAGTGACTAGTAATCTGTAATTGGATTACTTTTTCAAGGTAACTGTGGCAACACTGATCAATAGGCAGCGCTCTGACCCAACATGTTCTAGATCAACATGGAGCGCTTTGACAGAATATGTTCTAGATCAACACGCAGTGTGAGGAGATCCTCCATCTCCCGTCTGAACAATCACAGTTAAAAAGAAAATACAGATCCAGACGCTCAGAACTCCTGGAGTGAAACAGAAACTACTTCAGGAAAAGAGCAGAACGCCGCCATCAGAAGTGGAGATATTTTTGGGATTGTTACGTTGCGTTATGGAACACACTCAGAAGTGAACTCGCAAGTGTGTGTATCCTCAGTCTGCGGGCGCAAAATGCAGAACGTATGGAGGGGCCTTGAGACGGTCGGTACTGCAGAGTTCCTTCACTCAGTGTGTTGTTCTTTCTGTGTTCTGCTGTTGTAGAGAGCAGGGACCTGGAACAACCCGAGACACATTCCAACCAAGAGGTTTACACTTCTGACCAAACTGTGTGGAACCCTAACCCTGACATGTGGGATTACAGATGTCAAACTTATTTTTAGATTGGAGGCCACATCCCTCCCAGATTGACCTGAATTAAGCTGGACCAGTGAAATATTTGAGTATTCTATGAATGGTAATACCCCACCTCCCCTTTAAACTAATTGCTATTTGCACTTTTTACAAGGAGTTCAAAAACAGTGGCAGCCAAAGAGAGCAAATTAAGAACGAGTTAGTTTGATTGAAGTACTGCAGGTTATGATTTCTTTCTTATTTGTACGTCCTGTGGGGCCCGGATTGAACTCTCTTACGGACCGGTTTGGCCCACGGGCCACATGTTTGTCACCCCTGGATTACTGTTGGTTCAGAATCCTGTTTCTGTGAATTTGGCTCCAACATTTGTTTTAGACTGAAAATGTTTTCTTAGTGTAGCTTTAATGATTGTTAGGAGAGGTTGAGTTGGTTAATGGCAGAAAACAGTCATTCACAGCCATTACTGAGTCCTGCAGTAATGTGGACCCTATTAAGTGCTTTTAACACACATCCGTGGCCTCTCCAGGCTCAGACTTTTGATTATGTTAACGAGTGGTCATGCACGATTACATATACAAGGGTCTTAGGGAGGCAGCTGATGGGCAAAGAAAGGCTTTTATGGAACACTTGTCTACTCCGCTCGCCTACGCAAATCACACATTGGTGAAGTTCGTCCTGTAATGAGACAAATCACATCAGTGTAATCATGTTTAATGTCATTGTCGTGTCTCCGTTTGATGATTCTGCATTAAGCATCGGCTTGATTAGACCACATCCGCTCCTCAGGCTCAATCAAATGTGGTCTTTAAAGTGCCCCCCACACACACACACACACACACACACACACACACACACACACACACACACACACACACACACACACACACACACACACACACACACACACACACACACACACACACACACACACACACACACACACACACACACACACACACACACACTTCAAACTGTATATAAAATGAATAGAAGAGATGAGGCTGAGCTCTATAAAGCATATATACCACAACAGTTTAGAAGGTTTGGCAGATAAATGAAGCTTAAAAGCAACATTTCATTGCAGCAAAGTGGCGTGAATTTTAAACAACTCTACTAACACAGGATTGTGTTATCAGGATCCAAACTGTGAAACATAGTGTGAAGACTGGCGACACAATGAACCCATTACCAACACTTCCTTTTATTGATTTGAAGTTACAGTTAGAGTACAGTCGTGGTTACTTAAATGTTGACGGCTTCTTCAAACTCCTGTTTTCAGATGGGCTGATATACCCTGTACCAACGGGTGAAAACTGATCACTGAAGGCCTTGGTGAACTGCTCACCAGACTGTAGTGAACTGTTCACCATCAGACTGTAGTGACTCATATCATTCTTTAAAACAAAATGAATGTGTTCACACACCCACAGCACATTTGTTTATGGCGTGTAATTAGAAATGAGATAGAAGTCATGGATTGTATTAAAACAGCCATGTCCAAAACATAAACATCATTAAACTGCTGAATGCAGCTGCACTTCCTTCCATTCCAGCGCTGTAGGTTAGTGAGGTGTGTTTCAGCGGAGGACAGACCATAATAAGGCGAGCTGTCGCCCTGCATGAGGAACTGCTCTCTGACGGATCAGATCTGCCCCAGGCTATATATATACATATATATAGATATATAATTTGAGATTAATGAACAAGATCATGTCTCCTTCAGTGTTGTTAGGGTTTTCATTTGAAATACTCATTTAGTCCTTATACACAGTTTGCTGCTGTTGTGATACTCAAGGTTTTTAAAGTGTTTTTTTTATTTTAATGAGGTTTGATCCTCAGATCCTGTTGTGCTGAACCTTCAGTTTTTTCCTGCTGCCCCCTGTGGGAACCCGCCCCCCACTTTGAGCCCAGGAGGCCGTGGTGTCTGTGTAGAAGCCTGCTCAGATTGTGGGGGTCTGATGGTTATTTACCTGTGGGAGTGGGTGGAGCTCTCTGCTTGGACCTGGACAGCCTGTGGGACCTGCTGCTGCCTACATCTCTGCTCTGCCCCTGTCCTTCCTGCACCCCCAACCCCTCCTGGCTGACTGAAGCTGGAGCTGGACCCCCCTCTCCACCTCGTTTGGAGGTACCTGGTTCTGCCAGTAGGGTGGCGCTCTTCAGCCCTGCAGCAGCCTCGGCCACCTCCTCTGGGCTGTTAGCCCCGTCGCCCTCGAAGAGTTCTGGAGTGAAGAAGACCGAGTGATCCTCTTCGTCTGAACTGTCTGCTGAGGGTGTTCCTCTCTTCTCTGGCCGGGGTGGGGATGTGACGGAGGACGGCTCTCCTCCAGCTACATGTTTAGGGCTGAGGCTCTGGGAGGGGGTTGGTGGGGGGCCGGCGGGGGGGTTCTCAATGTCCTCACAGTGACTGGACGTCTCCGGGGTCTTTCTGGGCGGGGTTCCTGTGAAGATGGGGGTCTTAAATCGGGTGCTGATGGGGCTGGAGGTGAAGATGGGGAAGAAGGAGCGAGGTGGGATTTTCTCTGAAGAGGGACCCTGGAGCATCTTCAAACACTCTGCAACAAGAAAGCAAAGTTCAGCTTTGTTTTACATTCACAAATATACTCAGAAACTTTTAATCCTCGAAATAACAAAACTGAGTGACATTTGGGTCGTATTGTGAAATGAAGCTGGTATGCAGAGTGACTGCAAGACTGTTTGGCCCAAAAAGATGAAGTAAATCCAGGCGTACGCTCAATATAACCCAAACAAAGGTGAAGGGGATTTAATTAAAAGCAACAGTCCAACATCTGCTCATCAGCTCGCTTCAGCGCCACTCAGGCATGCAAAAGACCTTACAGTAATGAGGCAAGCCACTCCACTGAGCCCACCCCCACCACCAGGGAGGGACCGGGCTGGGGGGCCGCCCCCCCAACACTCTGTCCACCTCGCTGCATTGAACTGGGTAAACCGCTCCACCTCGTCCTGACCCCTGAGGACAAAGGAGGCACGCCAAGGCGATGAGCAAACACATCATGTATTTCCACAACGTGACGTCGCTGGCAGAAGCCCCTCGAGCCTGAAAAACGATACGCACCTTTAATCCCTCCTGCTTTAAATGTCAGGACTCATGAAGGGGAACACAGGAGCGCCGTCACTTCACCGGACGCCATCTTTTCTGGGATCATTCGTTTTAGTGGATGCTCCAGGTTGTCACCACGTTAGGTCTAAACCACATTAGTTCCATCATGTTGTGATAAATGAACAAACGGGAGACGCTGCTGATGTCTGTTTTCGTCGTCCTCTGTTGGCCAACATTTCTTCTTCTTTAGATCACATGTATGTTCACAGGCTCCTCCAGCAGTGCATCAGAAGTGGAGCTTCATCCACTTGTTTCTTGCCATTTGTGCTTCTGGCTTCTGTCCTGTGCTCACCAGGTTTCATATAATGTTGGAATAATGAAGTGAACTGATCTGTTGTCAACAATGCAGACATGAATGCCCAGTGCATGGAGATGTGACTGCAGTGGAGCAGGAGCTTCCAGGAGCTTCTGCAGTCAACGGTGTGTCTATAAAACCCCTGGGTGACTTTTAAATACTAAATAAAATGTGTTCGAAAATGTTGTATTACCACAACTCCCAGCCCTGTGTGTGTGTGTGTGTGTGTGGTCCTCCTGAACGGGTCAAATCAGTATAAAAACAGTGTTTTGCATGAACGTTGCAGGTCAAAGTGCAATAGCCATTAGGCAAATTCTGGGATATTTTGCAGCAATGTATATTAATATGCACTGTCCCTATAATAAAAAATAAATAAATAAATAAAAAGACGAGCTGGTTGGTCGACTGCAGGGAATATTCATCTGCATTAGTTCAACTTCTCACCTGTGCTTCCTCTCTGTCCATCCTTCAGGTGTGTGTGTGGGTGGAGGTGGAGGGTGGAGGTCTGCTTGGGTGTGGCTGGTGTCTGAGGCTGACTGTCTGCAGTAACAGGAGTGTGAGAGCTGGCAGAGGGCAGATTGAGGCTGGGGGTCTGGCTCTGAGCAGAGTCCACCACAGCCCCCGGTCCCCCCTGCTGCTGCTGGGAAAAGGCCTGCAGGGACTGCATGGCGTTACTGAAGGTGTCGTGGTGCTGGACGAGCTGCCGCACCCACTTGGACAGACCTGTGGAGACACACATACACTCAGAGACAAACCGTGGAGAGCTACTGCCATCTAGTGTCCACAGTGTGACAGGCTGCAGGACCTGTGATGTACTTGTTGGGATTGTTCCTGTAGCGGTCGTCCACCAGAATCAGAGCTCCCCAGTCATTCTTGTGGCGGATACACCTGCAAACCAGCGTACGGTTATGGAGGCAGAAACAGGCACATTCAAAGACGACTGCAGCTTCTGGAGACTCCTTCACCTTCCCAGCGCCTGGTTCAGAGCTCTGTAGGCCTGAATCTCGTACCAGCGATTCCCGGGGAGAAGACCTCTGGAGCTGTAGTGCTGATTGTTGTACTTCATCTTTAATTCCACCTGAAAACAAAGATCAGTGAGATATAACTGTGACTGAGGTACAGGAGATGAATGGGTGAGTTGGAGGGATTTTATTAAGGTTGTTTCTTCTAGCCTGAAAGTAAGTTGATGACAGGGACACAATACATGATTTAAACATTTAGAGAAGTGCTGTTTTTGGATGGATATGTAGAGAATCATAAAAAAGAACAATACTTGTCAGAATACCACAAGTACCACATTCAGTATCAGATATGACACTCATCATTCACACTGTGAATCGTGCTCGAGACGTGTTCAGTTTGATTCTGAAGTTCAGTCACATTCAGGGTCTTTCTCCACTGTTACACAACAGCAGGACTCAAAAAGGTAAAGAATGAGGAACATTTTGTTGAGAAATGTGTCTCTTTTGAAGGACTATTGATTTTGGTTTGTTTGGTTTTCAAATAGCTTATAACATCATTGGGGTTACAATTTACTTATTTCCTCACAGGCTTACAAACACCGACATTTCTACATGAAAAGGCAGGACAAGATTTTATTGTCAGCTTTAAGTTATTACCGAGCAACACACAGTAACTACCTGGAGGGGAAATGGGGGGTCAAACCAGCAACCTGCGGTTTTTAAAGACAGCGAAAGGTTTGTTTTCTCCAGCGAGAGATTAGATTCATGTTGAAGCTGGTTTCCAGTGCTGCAGAATTAAATCAAGATAAATATTGTATATACATTGACAGTAGAGTCACTACAGAGTCACAAGCGGCTGCAGAGCCGCAGGTTCATGTTACAGTGAGATACAGTTTGTTTAAACGATAAAATGTCATGAATCATTATGTTACTTTATGGGAAGTGTTTGCCTTTGCAGGAATATACTTCAACAAAATATCTGATCACCATTTAAAAATGAAATAAAAAAACAAGAAACAAAACTGAGTTTTTTGACACGAGCTGAGAGTAGCCTCGGCTAAAATAAGAGCGATCAACAGAAGAGATCTATGTGAGCTCAACACTACGGTGATGGGCTCAGATTCATTTATTCCTACCATTTCATCAACTACAAAGCAAGACGGTAAAAACCTGTTGTGAAAAGCAATAACCAGGAGAGAGCAAAGGTTTCCTGTCTGTCACCACCAGGAGGGGCAGCCAGATGTGTGAGCTGCTACCTGCACTGGACAGATGTGATGTGAAAAGGGAACAAAGGGGCTGAAGAGAGGTTGTGACAGAGCTGAGCGAGGTGGTGAGGGGGTGGAGACTCGGTGGTCAAGGTGACGTGAATCAGCCCCGCTCAGAAATGCCAAGAAAGCATCCATCCATTTGCATCTGTCGCTGCTGGTTTTAGCGCTAACCTTTCAGAATTGACAAGTGAAAAGTTCAGTTGGCGTCTGACGGGATGCCATGCAGGGCAGGGCTGCTGAACGGGGCTCTAACTGCTTTTGACAGGTACCGTGTGCTCGCCCAGAGCCACCAAACACCGTGGCAGGTACAGCCTGTTCCCTTTACACGCATCACGCAATGCTGCCGTGGCCCTGCTTCTGCTCGTAAACAAACAAACCCAGTCACAAGGATTCTTTAAATGTCGCCCGAAAAGTTAGGCGATGACTAATCACACCTCAGCAAAGAGGCAGCAAACCACCACCAAACACCTCCACAATGCAGGAGAGAGGCCTGGGCCTGTCAGGAGATTTACAAAAGCCCCGCTTGTGTCTGGAACGACAGCTCCGGTCCCACCTGTCGCCGAGGGGACAGCCCGGATCACTGGCAGTCTGGAAACGCCGCCGGCTTCATGGTGAGCGGCCTGCCAAGGCATGAGACACCGGGGCAGTCAAAGAATCCACTTCAAGACCCACAGAATGCCGAGTAGCCCCGAGCCGGCCGTGTCATCTGAATCCAATCACAGTCCATTTCAGTGTTCCAGCCCCAGCGTGCCCGCTCTGCGCCATGTCGGCGCCCGATCCGACTTGACAGGTTGCATATGTGAAAAAGCCAATCCTGGCTGCTAGCAAATATCACAAATGTGCAAGAAAATCACAAGCTAGAAGGGATTAGTTAAAATGTCAAGAGATCACCGGCTGTGCTGTGGCCTCGTCCTCCATGGCAACCTGTTCATCCCTGAAAACATATATTTGACTACTAGGCATGGTTCGCAGCTGAGCGCATCTGTTTGAGCTACATTGTACGTGTGTGTGTGTGTGTGTGTGTGTGTGTGTGTGTGTGTGTGTGTGTGTGTGTGTGTGTGTGTGTGTGTGTGTGTGTGTGTGTGTGTGTGTGTGTGTGTGTGTGTGTGTGTGTGTGTGTGTGTGTGTGTGTGTGTGTGTGTGTCTGTGCGCGCGCGCCCCTGGCAGTGCAGGACATCTTGTGCCTGTCACTGAGATTGCTGAGCGCCTCGTCTGCCATATGTGGCGAGGCTGACAGCTGAGTGACTCGTCTTCAAGTGTGTGTGTGTGTGTGTGTGTGTGTGTGTGTGTGTGTGTGTGTGTGTGTGTGTGTGTGTGTGTGTGTGTGTGTGTGTGTGTGTGTTAAAGGCAGCAGACTATCACTGCTTCCAGATATGATCATGGGTCAGCTCACGCAGTTCCATTAAAGCCTCGGTGCCACTGCCGGTACGATAAGGCGGGTCAGGCCAGTACGGTACAGTGAGGCGGGTCGGCCTGGTATGGTACGGAGAGGCGGATCAGGCCGGGCCGGTACGGTACGGTGAGGCGGGTCAACCGGGCCGGTATGGTGAGGCGGGTCGGCCCGGTATGGTAAGACATGGTGAGGCGGGTCGCCCCGGTATGGTAAGGTACGGTGAGGAGGGTCAGGCCGGGCCGGTAAGGTACGGTGAGGCGGGGCCGGTGAGGTGAGACGAGTCGGCCCGGTACGGTAAGGTACGTCAGGCTGGTACGGTACAGTGAGGCGGGTCGGCCCGGTAAGGTATGGTGAGGCAGGTCAGGCCGGGCCGGTAAGGTATGGTTAGGTGGGTTGGGCCGGCGAGGTACGGTGCGGCGGGTAGGGCCGGTACGGTAAGGTACGGTGAGGCGGGTCACACCGGTATGGTGAGGAGGATCAGGCCGGGCCGGTAAGGTACGGTGAGGTGGGGCCGGTAAGGTGAGACGCGTCGGCCCGGTACGGTAAGGTACGGTGAGGCGGGTCAGGCCGGTACGGTACGGTGAGGCAGGTCAGGCCGGGCCGGTAAGGTACGGTGAGGTGGGTTGGGATGGCAAGGTACGGTGAGGCAGGGCAGGCTGGTAGGGTAAAGCAAAGCGTACCCAGCCCCCTGGTCCCACCACAGAGTGTAAAAGCGAAGGCATATCACGTCATTACGCAAGAGTGCACCAAACACGGAAGAGTTTTGTTATTCATTGTCACGGGCCATTTCAAAGCAGTTTGTGGAAAAATTCGTAGTGCGTGAACTTCATAACTGACGAAAGGTTGTCCAGAGTGACGTAAATCACTGACCAATCAGCAGGCGGCTGCGTTTTGCTCCTCCTTATGGCACCGTTCTGTAGTGCTGGGTACCCCAATGAAAGGGTGACAAAAAATCGTAACCCTGGGGTACCATTCTTTCGGTACCATCCACAACTTTTGCAGTGGGCCACATTCCGTCACATTCTGGGACCGAGGCTTTACGGTTTGTTTGTCTCTGTTGTGTCTCAGTCAGAAAAACTGTTCATTAAAACATGAATGATGTTGTACAAGATAAACAGACCGGCCAGGTGAGGAAGGGGTTCCAGTTCCTTTATGCTCTTTACACATGAAAACAGGTAGGTGCACTTCAAACGGTGTAGACATTACTGGTAAACAGGTACATCGCAAAAAATTTGAATATTGTGAAAAAGTTCAATAGTTTTTGCCAGTCATTACAGATTATCAAACTCTTATTTTATATAGATTCATTTCACATAGAGTGAAATATCTAAAGCTTTTACTTCTTGTAATTTTGATGATTGTGGCTAACAGATAATCAAAACCTAGACTTTAGTGTTTCAGACCAATTACAAAAGGATCTTTTAAGCACAATTGCCATTCCTCTGTAAAGTACACTGCTCACAAAACTAAAGGGAACACCACAACAACACAATGTAACTCTAAGTATATCACAGTGGTGTGAAATCAACCTGTCCAGTTAGGAACCAACACTAATTGTCAATCAATTTTACCTGCTGTGCAAATGAAACAGACGTGAAAAAATAAAAAAGGCAATAAGCAAGACAACTCCTATAAAGGAGTGGTTCTGTCGGTGGGGACCACAAACCTCGTGGTTTCTGGTTGATGTTTTGGTCATTTTGAATTTTGTTAATGTTCTCAGTCCTAGAGGCAGCATGAGGTGGTGTCGACAACCAACACAAGTTGCTCAGGTTGTGCGGCTGAAACAAGATGGCACATCAATGTGAGCTGTGGCAAGGAGGTTTGCTGTGTCTCCCAGCACAGTGTCCAGAGCATGGAGGAGATACCAGGAGACAGGTGTTGGGGCCAGAGCTCCATGAACTCCTCCAGAGGTTTTCCCCCCGAAAGGAAAACACCAGGGACAATGGATAGGCCATAAAACAGCAGGGGAGCGAGCCAGACCCCGGAAGTGGCCAATGAGGACGCTTGAATCCGACCCGAACACAGCAGGGGTCCAAACCCAAGTTTGTGAGACTCACGTTCTATCAAAGCTCTCGGCTATTCTCAACTGGCCATGGAGGGAGATCACCAAGCAGAAACAAAGAGACAGAACCAACGCCAGCCCGCTGGACGAGCAGGACCCAGTTTGGACTACATCTTCTGTTTTCCGCTATTTTTCCTGTTTTTGGGAGATTCTGGAGACCAGAGCCAGTGTCGTCTCCTCCCAAGATCATCCTCTCAGTTGCACTCCTGCAGCTGGAGCCAGGCCTCTGAATTTCAGGACGCTGAAATTAAGACCCGGTAACAACCAGTTACCACCGCCTCCCAGAACCAACAGCACCACGGACGGTGCTGTCCAGAACCGGAGGGTGAGCGCTTTTGTCTGGGCAGAGAATAGTTAGAATGATGTTCTGTTGAAAATGCAATATGTTTCCCTGTGCTGCTCAGAAGGCCGCAGTATCTCATATGTTTGTGTAGGCGCGTTCACGCGCACCAACCAAGTCCCGGACTCTGGTTTTCCACCTCAGAACCAGAGGTCCGAGTGAGCTCCAGGCCCACTGGGAGCTCTGTGTGGAGGAACCAGGGTTCAGGACCGAGCCTCACAGAATTCTCTGTCTTTCTCTTGTCTTCATTCTCTCTCATCTCTCCCCCTCTTTCACTAATCGCAGCCCTGCTCCCCCCTTACCTGATCAACATAAGCTCACACACACTGCTGCATGTAACACCTATCTGTTAGCTGCTGCAAGAGCAGATCTGCCGTGATCACAAGAGCCCTGACTGCCGGTCCCGACCTCCACTTAGGTGATCAGAACCGGGCCAACGGAACCGCCCGTTCGTTACGCCCTCGGTAGACTAGCGCGCTCGACGGACGTCTTGTTATCTGGCCGCTAAGCAACCGCCGCGTCCCCAGAAAGAGCGAGTCAAACGCCCCTAGTGGTCGCGTGGGTCATCGCAATCCCTCTTGACATCCACCGGGTGGACACATCAGGTTATTGCGCTCTCCCTCTGCGCGCCGCCGCACGCCCCTAGTGGTCGTCACAGTCACCGCATTGACCCGCCGACGTCTGCCTCCACCTGGTGGACGTTCGAGGTCATTACACCCCCTCACTCCAGAACGCACGCACGCGCACACGCACACATGCACACACACTCTTTGTACATAGTGTCTGCTGTTTAATAGATTAGATCTCCGTGTTAGATGTCGTTTGCTATTTGAATGTGTTGATTTATGAGATGATTTCCGAATTATTTATGAATTAATACATTTTTATTAATAAACGCCTGTTAGCTGAATTGTACGCTTCTTGGTGATTATTGTGTATTTATTGTTGACATTTCACTGGTTTGTAACAGTCTGTGCTCGGATCTCACACCTTCCAATCTATTTAAGATGGTTATATTTTATGCAGAAATATTAACTAACTTAAATAAACTTTTTACAAACGAGACTGATATTTTGGTATTAGCTATTTCCAGTTTATCTGGTGGTGCCCCGATTTATTATTAATACATAAATAAGAAATTTATGCAAATTAATAAAAAAAGATTATTAAAAATTATTTTCGATAATTTTTCATTTTTTGTTTGTTTTTAAAGTAATTATTCAATTACTTTAGGAGTTGTTAATGAGTAAATGACCGTTTACTTCCATTAATAATTTCAATTTTTCATAAATTACTTCCAGTGATTTATTACTTTTAGTAATCTATTACTACAGTAATTATATGCTAATAACCAACCATAAACCCCAACACAGGCCAGTACACCAGGAGACGTGGAGGAGGACGTAAGAGGGGAACAAGCCAGCAGCAGGACCGCTACCTCCTTTTTTGTGCAAGAAGGAACAGGAGAAGCACTGCAAGAGCCCAGCAACAGGACCTCCAGCAGGCCACTAATGTGCCTGTTTCTGCTCAATCTGTCAGAAACAGACTTCACCAGGGTACGATGAGGGCCCACGTCCACAAGTAGGGCTTGTTCTTACAGCCCAACACCGTGCAAGGCCATTGGCATTTGCCAGAGAACACCAATATTGGCAGATTGGTCATTGGCTCCCTGTGTTCTTCACAGTCGAGAACAACTTCACACTGAGCACATGTGACCGAAGTGACAGAGTCTGGAGATGCTGTGGAGAACGTTCTGCTGCAGGAACATCCTCCAGCATGGGCGGTTTGGAGGTGGGTTAGTTATGGTGTGGGGAGGCATTTCTTTGGATGGCCGCACAGCCCTCAATGTGCTCGTCAGAGGTATCCTGACTGCTAATAGGTACCAGGATGAGATCCTCAGACCCACTGTGAGACCAGATGCTGGTGCAGTGGGCCCTGGGTTCCTTCTCATGCATGACAATGCCAGGACTCATGTGGCTGAAGTGTGTCAACAGTTCTTCTATGATGAAGGTATTGATGAATGGAGTGGCCTGCCCGTTCCCCAGACCTGAATCCAGTTGTGCACATCTAGGACATCATGTCTCGTTCCATCCACCAACCACATGTTAGACCACAGACTGTCCAGGAGTTGACTGATGCTTTGATCCAAGTCTGGGAGGCCATCGCTCAGGAGAACATCTGCCACCCCATCAGAAGCATGCCCAGGCATTGCAGGGAGGTCATACAGACACGTGGAGGCCACACACACTACTGAGCCTCACTTTGACTTGAGAATCACACTGCAGGCTGTCGTATCAGCCTGCTATGTGATTCTCCACTTTTATACTGACCATGGTTCCAAATCCAGACCTCCATGGGATATCAATTTTGACTTACATTGATAATTATTTGGGTATTTTGTTCTTGACGCACTCTACTATATATTGAATAGCGACTTTCAACTGCAATATTTCAGTTTGTGTTACTTTAAGCCGCTGTTCCACCGCGCAGTATGTGGCAAAGCGCGGCGGAGCAGGAGGTTACGGCACGGCAAGCGCACCCAGGCTCAACTCTGTCAGCGCGGTCCCACCACAGAAAGTATGGTAAAAATGTAGGCCAGGTTGTGAATGACTCGGAGAGCGTCCAGCGAAGAACACGGAAGCGACCTGCAGCCGTCTGAGTTGTTCTCTATGACACAGGTTAAACCAGGGGTCTCAAACTCAATTGACCCGGGGGCCGCTGGAGGCAGAGTCTGGGTGAGGCTGGGCCGCATCAGGGATCCCACAAAAAAAGTTGTACAAAAAATGCTCAAATGTCATTATTAACAGTTTTAATGATTTCTTCTGGACATGATGTGTCCTGAACATGAATGGAACATTGAATGAAGATCATGAACGGCTTATCTGAACATAGTTTCTCTTGCCTGCACTTCTTATCACATATCTGAGCCACATTTGGCTTGAGAGAAGAAACAGTTGAGACCCTCAAAATGTCTAGAACAGGGGTCAGCAACCCACAGCTTTTTGGTCCCTCGAGCTGTGCAGCGTCAACTTTCAATAAACACTGATATTTGTAGAAGTCTACTTTCATAATCAATGTATAGTAGGATATGGCAAAATAACACGCAAGTACAGTAAACCGCACCAGTCTCTCATGGTCTCAGAAGTGTCAAGCCATACAGAAAATAAAACACATGTGGAAACTCTCTCATGAAATGTGTGATGGGCAGAAACTTTTACTTTGACACTCACCAATCATTAAGAGCACCATGGCAGGACGACACCCCACACAAAACCCTCTTCACTCCTGGATCACAGAGCGGATCGCTGCAGTACATCATGGGAGTTTCTGTCCGTCGTGTTTTAGATGTAATTATTGGGGGTTATATTAGGTTTGTATTGTTGGGAATGATTGTGTTGTGTTTTGTTGCTTTGTTCATGTAGTTAGTTAATTCATCTAGTTTAGTTTGGTTTATTAGTTGTGGGTGGGCAACCAGGAGTGAAGAGGGTTTTGTGTGGGCTGTCCTCCTGCCATGGTTTGCATATTGGGTGATGTCAAAATAAAAGCTCAACTTTCCAGATTGAGTAGCAGTAATGATGTTCCAATCAAGCAGATTACCAATGCTGTCTGCTGTAAGAGCGAAACTGTAGTCCACTGAACTTATACTACTTGTAAAATATAAGTTATGTCCCGCGTTTTCAGCCAATAAACCCTTAAAGATCATGAACTTACCCAAATAAGTAAACACAACATTTAACAACATTGTTGTGCAATTCATCCACGATCATCACCTCAGAAAACCAGTCAGTATGACCCCCCGCTTGATATGCCACACCTGTGAGGTGGGATGGATTATCTCGGTGCTCACGAACACAGATTTATACAAATCTGTCAACAATATTTGAGAGAAATAGGCCTTTTGTGTATATAGAAAAAGTTTTAGGTCTTTGAGTTCAGGAAAAATTGGAGCAAAAACAAAAGTGTTGCATTTATATTTTTGTTCGGTATATAAACAGTAAAAGTTGTGATCATGGAGTATGAAGCATTCCTTCAGCAGCTGATAGGGTCGCTGATAGATGTCCTACATATGGTTTTTTAATCATTTCCAAGCTCTTGAATTCCTCCTCAATCCCGCTCACTCCCACTCTTCCCTCCTCGCAGGCCTGAGAGTTTAATAGAGAGCAGCCAGAAAGGTTGACTGAGCCCATCATTAAACTGAGAGATGCCTTATCAGTGGTGAGCGTCTTTTTATTGCTCGTTAAAACGACTTATTGTTTGACTTACTCACGCAGGACGTGGCTGCTCGTCCCACAAACACGCTGATGGAAAAACTCAAACGTCCTGCCACCTGAGGCAGGCTTTTCTCTGCAGAGGACTTTCCAAGTTCAACCTTTGATCTCCGTCACAATAACGCAACAGGCCAGTAAAATGCCACGCTATGTGCTCGGGGTTGGAGCGTCTGTGAGTTTTGCCTGTCTGGGAATGCAGCTTTGCTCAAACCGGCCGACACCTCTTGTCCTCACCATGGGGGGCTGTGGTGTAGTGGCACACCACCAAGCAGATCTTATGTCGGAGTCCATATGTGCTGTCAGGTGACTGAGCACATGGTACTTAGTACTTCAGTGCCACATTGACCATCTCGCAGCCGGTTTTCCAGGAGAACCGGGGCGTGAATGTGAGAACGTGTCGACTTCAAAGGTGAAAACAGGTTAAACCTGAACAGATCGGGATGCATTAAATACAATAATAGTTAAAGATCAGACTCCATTAAAAAAATTATCAAACTAATTTGGGGCTTTCTAATCAATTAACAGCGTTTTAACTAAATGTCAGTAATTGAAACAAGCAACATTTTTCAATCCCCCCCCCCCCCCCACAGCGAGGGGTAAGAGGGCCAACCACAGGCCCCAGGGCTCTGAGGGCCACAGCGAGGGGGCAGGAGGGCCAAACACAGGCCCCGGGGCTCTGATGGGGCAGGAGGGCCAAACACAGGCCCCGGGGCTCTGGGGGCCACAGTGAGGGGGCAGGAGGGCCAAACACAGGCCCCGGGGCTCTGAGGGGGCAGGAGGGCCAAACACAGGCCCCGGGGCTCTGAGGGCCACAGTGAGGGGGCAGGAGGGCCAAACACAGGCCCCGGGGCTCTGAGGGGGCAGGAGGGCCAAACACAGGCCCCGGGGCTCTGGGGGCCACAGTGAGGGGGCAGGAGGGCCAAACATGCAGAGCTGCAGAGGAGGACAAAGTGCATGAAAGGACAGGAGCAAATGAAGATGTGCCTGGTTTACAAACATACATGAATTCACAGCACTTCCTCGATCCTTTTGTGTGGTGAACAAGGAGGCTGGATAGTGGGCACAGTCCAAACCTCCGTCAGCCTCCGTCAGCCTCCATCAGCCTAGCTCACCTGATCATGCAGCTCTGACAGGAGACGAGAGCTCTCTGTGGAGCTCTGCATGTCGCGCACAAACAAAGGCTGTTGATGTGGAGCGTACAATATGTCATTAGAGATGCACAGCCTCTTCACGCTTGGTCAGCTCCACCTTGGCTCTAACGAGCTCTGGCTTCCTCCGCCCTCCCTGTGGTGCTCCAACCACTCAGCTCCTGCTCTTTCCCAGAGAAGGCGCTTCATTTCACAGGCTCCTCGCAGGAAGCTCGTATGAAAACACCACTTTCACAATGTCACAGTTATTACTATGAGAATACGATCTAACAGGAAGCTTTGGTGGGGAAAAGACGCCTCTCCAACTGTATACATCATCTTTCAAGCAAAAATGTATTTTCACACATAATTTGAAATCCAATACCTGATACCTACTTACACCAATCGAGGTGCACCAGCCGATCTACCAGCATACACATCTGACCAATATGCATGCCTTCTAAACTGCAAACTTTAACTCTTTAAGTCGATCTCTACCTGAAAACACATCCATCTATCTCATCTGCCAACATTCACAATGTATATACAATTTACACACATTTACCTATATAACTAAGAACATATCTACCTACCTGCATAATGTATGTGTACATCTACCTCCCAACAAGTTCACCTAAGAACCTACATATATACAGGATGTACTAGGAATGCACTGATACTGCTTTTTTAAAGTAAAGTACAAGTACGAACCTTTCTCTACTTACTGATAGAGTACCGATACAAGTAGTTATTGAATGCCATAAAGCCTAATTTATACTTCATATGCAAACAAAGTATGAAGGCTGCATTGCTGTGAACTACCTTTGTGTGGACGCGACATCACCTACACCAGACATGTGTGGACACTACATGACCTCCACCAACCATGTGTGGACGCTTCATCACCTCCACCAGCCTCTGTGTTGACGCTCCGTCAACTCCACCAGCCATGTGTCAATACTACGTCACCTCAACCAGCCATGTGTCGACACTACGTCACCTCCACCAGCCACGTGTCAACGTTGCGTCACCTCCATCAGCCTGAGTTGATGCTACGCCGATGCTACTTTAGCATGTAGCATCTCTGGTGTGCGAGCCTGACGTCTTTAGCACGTAGCATGTAGCACGGCTCGACACTACTGGAGCCACTGATGAGTGACATTGAGCTAACTCTATTTGGCAGATAAACATAATAATTTTCATAATTGACATAATTTACTGCCTTATGTTTGTCGTCATGAATTTTAAAGAATCTCCAAACATTGTTGGTGCTCTCTTGTGTTGCTGCGCCGAACACGTCAAAGCCCCGCCCCTATCTCTGCCTGCACTGACCGTGCAGACTAACGAGCACTGCCATGGAGGATTACAGGGTTCAGTTCAGGCTACAGAAAATACTGTTTCAGCTTTTACAGCTCTTGACTTTCTTTTCTTTTGTCATGTCTTCTACTCTGTTGTTGGAATATTTGGTAGTTTTGGTCTCCACATGAATCCAATACATATATACAACGCCTGCTCTACCAATTAATCTATCAGCCGACTCCTCAGACCCAATCTGTGACTTTCCTGTCAAACTGGAGCTTTAATCACTAAAGCTCTTTAAAGCACTAAAGCTAAACTTCTTTACACTTACTGAACGTGTTAAAGATTAATCTACAATTGATGTTTCTTTCCTTCATTCAACCAAAAACAATCACTTTTTTTGTTCTGCAGAGATTTGAAGGAGCCTTTTTTTTTCCAACCCTCTGACCTCGACTCGTACAGTCTGGGAGCCTTCTGTAAGAGTGTACATCGCTATGATTTCAAGTGAAAACGCAAATGTCCCCTTTACAACAACAGAGCTCGTAGCCACTAAAAACACAACGTTTTGAAAATGGCTCCCAAGGTGGAACTTTTTGATAGTACACTGCCGCCGTAGTAACTAGTTCCTCTGCACATGCTCAGTAGAGCCAATCAGAACAGTGTTTCCTCCGTGGTGTAATGACTCCCAGTCCATATTCTCCTGGGACTTGGTAGTTTTGACTGTCACCGCAATAATAATCCAACTTGGTAGTTTTATTTCGACAGTCATAATAACAATCCAGCTTGGTAGTTTATTTTGACAGTCACCGTAATAACAATCCAACTTGGTGGTCTGTCCACTAGAATGTCCATGTTCTCCCAGTGTTAATATTTAGAGCTCATGGTGCTCTGCTGCATGTGTGCGTGCTTTCACGACTAAAGCTAACAACAGCTCCAACTAGTGGACTAACATGAAAACTACACAATTTTCAGCATTTATGCTGCTGCCCTGAAAACAGACATTGTTTTCAGAATGTTGCCATGGAAAAGTAAAATTTTTCCAAAATGAAAACACAAAAACGATCGATGTGTAAACGGGGCCAGAGACTCAGTAATGTTGGATGTTGGTATTTCAGTCTCCACCCACATAGAATCACTGTCGACACAGCTGGAGTACGACTGATGAGTTCAGTACAAACTTCAGCATAATGATCTTCTAGCACACTTCAGTTGATCCACTTGTTTCCTACAAACTGACATAACATTGAGAATGTAAAGAATAGACGGTGTGAAATGAGATGTAGAGAAGAAACGAGGCCTGGTGGAGCTGACAGAGGTGAAGCTGACAGCTGAGGCCGAGGTGAAAGGCTCTGGGAAGCTTCAATCAGCCACACGTCCTGCTCCTCTGACAGAACAGGTTAGTGAAAGCGCCATCGTGCTCTGACAGGAGGATGAGGAGGAGTAACGGGAGGAGAGGTGCAGACTCAAACTTAAAGGTCAACTTTATCTACTGAGGACGAGGGCACACACGGCAACATCGCTTTGGGATTGTTTTTCACGGATCACCAAAAAAGGGATGTTTGGTGAGGCCGTGCATGAGCGTGCACGTCTGTGAGGTCTGACTCCTTTTATTTGTCTTTGTGCAATCCAAAGTGTTGAAGAAAAGGAGGAGGAGGTCGACGTGATACATGGTGACTGTTCCTAACGATCACTGAGCTGACCAAGACGACCCAATACAGAATAAGACGAATGGCAGCGAGCTGCAGGAGGAGGAGGTCAATCCCTCTGTGAGTGAGGGTAAAATACAGGAAGAGATACAACGAAGTCAAAACGCAAAACTTTCGTTCTGTTTTGTCACCGCGACCGTTACTGGTCACAGGACGTTGGAAAATTTGGTGTGAGGAAAACTGCTGATGGTACTTGCCTGGAGATCTTTGATGTTGGGGAAGGGAATTCCAATGGTGACCACAGCTCTGGCATTATCATCAGTGAAGTCCAAGCCTTCGCTCACTTTGCCCCTGCAGACGGCAATCAGCAGCGCACCATCTACAACAAACCAGGGAGTGGATGAGAGTAACCGTCACAGGAGCTGAGAGGATCACTGCTGGCATCTGCTCCAGTGAGCCTCACAGTCCAGCTGCAGTCCATCTCTAGTCCAGCTGCAGTCCAGCCCTAGTTCGGCTGTAGTCCAGCTGCAGTCCAGCTACAGTCCAGCCCTAGTTCAGCTGCAGTCCAGCCCTAGTTCAGCTGTAGTCCAGTTGCAGTCCAGGTGTCTCACCTCTGCCCTCACAGTATTTGATGGCATCGTAGTACATCTGAAGCAGTTCCTCAAAGTCGGCCTTGGGACCGCCGCGGGGTTCAGTGATGACCTTTTTGTGACGTTCTAGCTTCTCCCACAGACCCGTGTTGGTCCATCGGTCTCTCAGCTTGTCCAGCATCTGAAACGAATCAGTCAGTCAGTCACTTGGTCCAGAAGCCAAACACTCCAACCTGATCTCAGTGGAAGGACAGCATGTCAAGACAAACTCCACGGTTCTCCCTGAGCTTCTGCTGGAAAATACAACATCATCCTGAAAAAGTTCACATCACAGTGTTGGTGCTCAAACTGCTAACAGCAATTACTTTCATTGAAAATGAATATGTTCTTGATTACACATCTGCTCACCAGGTTCAGCTCGCAAGTCAGATTGGATCCACCCCACCTTGGCGGGTTTGTTCTGCGGGCCACATGTTGCTTTTTCTTGGCTGCTATCGAAGCTACCAGAAAGTAAAAGTTTCTCTCCTATAGAAAGCTAAAAGTGAAGAGGTCATCTGCACCAAACACACTCCTGACAACTTTTTATGAGCGTTCAGTGTTCAAATGACAAGGAAAGACAATAAATAGTCATTAACTGACTTCATCACAGTTCATCAAATTTGATCTTTTTTCATCTACCCTCTGGTGTATCAAGAAAACATGGACTCGTGCGTCAGCTCCATTAAAACCTGTTGCTCGGTGCCTTTGCTTTTGCTGCCCAAACTGACAATGAAGTCATTCTATGATCCCAGTTAAGAGCATTGTGCATGGAAACCATGTTTATCACAGTTCAGCCGTCTTTTGTGTATATTGTACATGTTGATGAGCCTGAACTGAAGGACAGGGTGGAACTAGACCAACCACTATATACAACCTTCCATGTCTGAAACAAAGAAGTGTTCATGTTGAAGCAGTTGTGATTTCCTTCACTTGCACTTGGCGGAGAGCTGCTGTATTTCAAGCCTCTGCAATAAAATCACTGTTAGCGTACTATTGTCAGTGCAAAAAGTCATCAGCTCTCCGGGGAGGCACATTGATCTAAAATCCCTCATCCTAGCATGGCCTCGCTCATGTCTGCGCTCTACAGATTACATCCTTGAATAAGCTTGCCTTCACAATCAAAAAGAAGCTCCACTGGCTCGGAAATGTGTCGGGAGGGTCAAACAGAAGTTCTTCTTGCAGTCAGCAGAAAACTTCCTACCAGGCTCATAGTGTCGAGCTGAAAAGCTTCAGTCACATCAGAGGAGGAGGATGAGGAGGGGGACAAGGAGGAGCATCCACCAACATCTTCTCTGTTTACGTGAACGAACAACCGGCTCAAGTGTTCCTCAAAAACTCACACGGCTCAGGAGCTGTTTACTCGGCGGGTTTTGTGCAGCGCGGAGGAAAAAGCGGAGCAGAGGACAGGAAACAAGAGCAGAGTGCTGATGGTGTGCTGCATGCCAGGGTGCCTCACTGTGGTGAAGTGAAGCATGGCAAAGATTTTATCAGGTTACTGCCTCCTAAAGCAAGTAAGGTCGGGACGTTAACATCAATAAAACATGACACATTGGCTAAATATGCAGTGTTACATCGACGAGGACCCCCCCTTACGTGCATCTTCAACTCAACAAACGGTTTGCCCCGTAACTGCTTTCCAGTGCAATCATGAGCGAGAGCTGAATAATTCATGTTATGTACTTTAGGACGATCCACCACTAAACAAAACAGCCATTATCTGCCAGGCTGCACTTGGAAAGGAGGCGATTCCAGAAGGACACGAGCACGGAGGAAAAGAGCGACGTGACGGCTCAGTTCAGACACAACTTCACAGAAAGAGGTGCACTTTTAGCACTAAATAACATAAGAGTTTAACTAGTTCATCAATGTTATCAGGATTCTTCCAGTGACACAGATCTGACCATTTGCCTGCGAGGGCAGGAGAAACAAAACTCAAATACCACAGACGTCCTGAGGGGACGGCAGTCTGACAAAAGACCATTTTAAACTGAATCTGTACAAACCAGCAGCACAAAGTTCTTTTTGTTTGACTGAAGGTGGCATGAGGCTGGCCTGCTTTCTGTTTAGCACTGCTCCAGAGCTTCTTATGAACACGCATTACACACCACCACTGATGAGTGTCTGCTGGGGTTGTTCTGATGGTCCATACGATCGCACACCACCAATCTCACTCTTCATGTGTGTTCACTGATCCGACTATGAACCTTAAGAGGCATCTCAGTGCAAGGTCAACAACTCAATGAACTCATGAAGACACTTTGATAAGGGACGAAACGTCTCATAAGACATATGACCTAGTCCAGTTGGCCCGGTTCTATTTGCATTGCGAACTGTGATCGTTCTCAAAAGGCCGTCTCAACAGAATGAGAGGCCCCGCCTACACAACATCCATTTCAAGTGAAACCGCAAAACTAACTTTCGTTGCATGTTTAGTGCCCGTTTACACAGTAATGGTGCTCAGAACATGCAAATTGTTTTAGAACTGCTCCCAAAGTGGAACTTTTTGAAAACGCTGGAGCTCGGTCTCTCTGCAGACGGCGGAATTGCTGCTCCTGTCGGGATCAATCGCACAATAAATGACATGAACTCAATAATGGTTTCAGCCTCGATATATCGCCGTATTACGCATGCACAGTGTTTGTTTTCTCTCCTCGTCTCCAAACAGGCTGGATGACAGGGGCGTTCACTCTCCGATCGGCTTCAGCACCAGAGCTTGGGCTCCATTTCATCCCGTCAAAACGCCAGAGGCGAGGCTTTAAGCACTGGATGATCATTCTTACGCAGATCGAGAATGTTATGACAACAAAGTCACTTGTGACCTCCCCCTAGCTTGCGTCAGTCTTGATGGTCACGTGACACCGAAAGCTCAGTCCCTTTTCACCTTCTGGCTCGCAGGTTTGTATGTGAGGTTTGTCGGCATGATATTGCTGATTTCCACTGCTTCCCACTTGTTTGCTGCTTGTTGCCTGTAGAACTGCGACCTGCGATCGGAGCTGCGATCATCTCGCCCTCCAAGGGCTGCACAAGCGGTGTTTCTGCAGACTTTTCATCAGAGCCGAGTGGTAGAAATTCAACATCTGGTGAGTCCATTGATTGTGTTTTTCGCCGATGTGTTATGCTCGGTAGATTATATTTGTAGCTTCCTGGCTCGCTGTACTTTATTTGAAGCTGTAGCCGTGTTTGGTTGATTACAAGCCCTGTTGGTTGTGTTTATCACGTTTCTCGTTACAGCTGCTTCAGTTTGGAATAA
Source organism: Lipophrys pholis (assembly GCF_963383615.2). Taxonomy (NCBI): domain Eukaryota; kingdom Metazoa; phylum Chordata; class Actinopteri; order Blenniiformes; family Blenniidae; genus Lipophrys; species Lipophrys pholis. The sequence goes on along the minus strand of NC_137627.1, from coordinate 26,666,388 downwards.
TTTTTCTACGCCTGCGTGCTTATTTTTATAAAAAGCGACAGCAGTCTACTTATATTGGATCTGTTACAGAGCCAGTTACGAATCGCTAGTGACAGCTCTGTTTGACCCGGTTTGTGACACCACGTTCAGTTGTGTGAAAAGAAATCTCAAAACTTGCGCTCGGCTTGCTTGATTTGGAGTCTTTGATCGATGTGACTTCCTAGAACAGTAGTATAATACTACAAACAGTACTGCTTAATTAATTTTGTTCACTAATTGCATGATTATGCCCCGGTCCATGAACGTTGCCCGCCTGGCCAATTCTGAGGAACCTCCTAATTGGGAGACCATGTAGTCTGGCCAGCTGTCCCCTGACCAGCCTGCAGACCGCTCTGTTACAAAGACCAGGCCTCATCAGAGGAGGACTCTGGCAGGTTGGCTTGTAAAGTGGACAACCTCATAACGGAGCTGACTCAAATGAAGGTTCTTCAGAACCTTCAGGCTGATGCCAGCCACAATTTTATCGTTCCTCGGGAGCCGGAAGTGACATCTCACGATGACGATGTGAGGTCCGGGGCTGCTTCTGTTACCCAATTTCAGAGGGATTATGATGTATGATGTATGAAGCTCCGAGGCAGGCTCCCATACCTCTGCGGGCTCTCAAGACACGGGGGAGGAATCTGTGGCTGTGGCGATAAAAACCGCCCATAGCCTGTTGGGAGTAGAGTTGCCAACGTAACGACAGGCACCCTCCAGTGCCTTCTTCCGACACCCATCGACTGCAGCACCTGTTGCTTTTCCCCCTCCGGAAGAATACGTGAAGGGGCTACACGCTTGTTGGACCAACACAAAGGTTATTCAAGGCAGACGTCAGACGGACGGCCTGGGACATATACCGGCCATGGAACCGGCTATTGCCTCCCTCATTGTACACCTTGAGGAGATTTTGAGGACGAACACCCGGTGCCCGCGAACCAGTGTCAAATGCACGAATGGGTCGCATCGGAAACTCTCTGTCCCACCTATTGTTGGGTCTGGCTGCGTCATTGGAGGAGGGGCCCCTTGACCAACCAACACAGGGCTTAATGGACACGCCTCTGCAGGCTTTTGCCTTAATGTCAAGGGGGCTCGGCCGCTTGATGTCCACACTGGTTCAGACCCAGCCTCAAGTTTGGCTGGCACAGTCCAAACTGTTGGAGCCCAGCCGTGGGACGTTACTGGCGGTTCCCAGGGAACTGTTTGGTTTGGCTGCCCTTGAGGCCCTCGAGCCCACCGCACAGGCGAACCGCACTAGACAGCAGTTGGTGGGACTCTAGAGACAAGCCACTCAGCACGTGACTACTGGAGTTGGAGCTTCTGCTGGACGGAAGTTTTCAGCCACATCCAATCCATTACTGAAGCTAATCGGCAGGGCTTCAGACTGGTTCAGGACCAGAGGTCACAAGGTCCTATTCTGCCCCCCAGCGCTTCTAGAGCTGGAAAGCCAAAACAGCGGCCCCCCAGGACCCCCAGAGCCCGGGTCGCACTCATATGAAACCTGTTGGCCCTCGGTAGGGTCTGGCCCTCGCTACACAACTCCTTTCTCATTGGGTTGTGGAGATTATCAGGCACGCCTATAGCTCACAGGGGCGTCCGCTGCTGGCTGGTGTACACGGTCCCGTGTTCGTTTGTATCTTTTTGTGAGCTATGCTGTGTAAAGCTCCTTCACACCAGACAAGAACTGATTAATATCGGAACACAACGTAGTTCCCAAGTCTCAGACTCGTGACATCCGAACATCTGCCGACCACCGGAGCTCCGTGGATTGTTGTCGGCTCTTCCAAGCGCCGCAGGTGGAGGAGGGAGAGGAGGCAGCAGCAGGGCTGCCGAGCAGGTATGCTAACCTGGCTAAGGAGACAGACTCCCAGTACCAAGTCTCTTCTCTTCATAGACTTCTGCAGGATCAACGGGGACGTGGTCTCCTTCCTGGGAGATTCCTGGGAGTTCACTTATCAGAGGAGTTGACCTGGGCTGCAAACACTGAGGCAGTGATGGGGAAAGCTCAGCAGTTCTTCCTGAGGGTCTTCAGGAAGAACAAACTGGAGCAGAGGCTGCTGGTGGCCTTCAACACATCCACCATCAAAAGCGTACTGATGTACTGTACAGAGGGAGCTGGCCAAAGAAAATGACTTTGTTTCGTTCAGCAGGACCCTGCAGTGCGGAACTTTCTTCTTGTTCTTATGGTGTATGAATCGGCCTGTAGATTCAGGAATGCTGAAGCAGAGGGAGAACTAAAACATGCAGGACACCGGCCCTCCAGGACCGAGTATCGAGACCCCTGTTGTACATACAGTGGGGCAAAAAAGTATTTAGTCAGCCACCGATTGTGCAAGTTCTCCCACTTAAAATGATGACAGAGGTCTGTAATTTTCATCATAGGTACACTTCAACTGTGAGAGAAGCAGAATGTGAAAAAAAATCCAGGAATTCACATTGTAGGAATTTTAAAGAATTTATTTGTAAATTATGGTGGAAAATAAGTATTTGGTCACTTCAAACAAGAAAGATCTCTGGCTCTCACAGACCTGTAACTTCTTCTTTAAGAAGCTCTTCTGTCCTCCACTCGTTACCTGTATTAATGGCTCCTGTTTGAACTCGTTATCTGTATAAAAGACACCTGTCCACAACCTCAAACAGTCAGACTCCAAACTCCACTATGGCCAAGACCAAAGAGCTGTCGAAGGACACCAGGAAAAGGATTGTAGACCTGCACCAGACTGGGAAGAGTGAATCTACAATAGGCAAGCAGCTTGGTGTGAAAAAATCAACTGTGGGAGCAATTATCAGAAAATGGAAGACATACAAGACCACTGATAATCTCCCTCGATCTGGGGCTCCACGTGGGGTCAAAATGATCATGAGAACGGTGAGCAAAAATCCCAGAACCACACGGGGGGACCTGGTGAATGACCTGCAGAGAGCTGGGACCAAAGTAACAAAGGTTACCATCAGTAACACACTACGCCGACAGGAAACCAAATCCTGCAGTGCCAGACGTGTCCCCCTGCTTAAGCCAGTGCATGTCCAGGCCCGTCTGAAGTTTGCCAGAGAGCACATGGATGATACAGCAGAGGATTGGGAGAATGTCATGTGGTCAGATGAAACCAAAATAGAACTTTTTGGTATAAACACAACTCGTCGTGTTTGGAGGAAGAAGAATACTGAGTTGCATCCCAAGAACACCATACCTACTGTGAAGCATGGGGGTGGAAACATCATGCGTTGGGGCTGTTTTTCTGCTAAGGGGACAGGACGACTGATCCGTGTTAAGGAAAGAATGAATGGGGCCATGTATCATGAGATTTTGAGCCAAAACCTCCTTCCATCAGTGAGAGCTTTGAAGATGAAACGTGGCTGGGTCTTCCAGCATGACAATGATCCCAAACACACCGCCCGGGCAACGAAGGAGTGGCTCCGTAAGAAGCATTTGAAAGTCCTGGAGTGGCCTAGCCAGTCTCCAGACCTCAACCCCATAGAAAATCTGTGGAGGGAGTTGAAAGTCCGTGTTGCTCGGCGACAGCCCCAAAACATCACTGCTCTCGAGAAGATCTGCAATGGAGGAATGGGCCAAAATACCAGCTACTGTGTGTGCAAACCTGGTAAAGACCTATAGTAATCGTTTGACCTCTGTTATTGCCAACAAAGGTTATATTACAAAGTATTGAGTTGAATTTTTGTTATTGACCAAATACTTATTTTCCACCATAATTTACGAATAAATTCCTTAAAAATCCTACAATGTGAATTCCTGGATATTTTTTTCACATTCTGTCTCTCACAGTTGAAGTGTACCTATGATGAAAATTACAGACCTCTGTCATTATTTTAAGTGGGAGAACTTGCACAATCGGTGGCTGACTAAATACTTTTTTGCCCCACTGTATTTAAAATTTCTAAAAGTTCTTGACATTCTAACTACAATGGTAAAAATGAGAAATAAAAGTTTATTGCATTTGAAATGGTGTATTTGTAATATTATGACATTATCATTACATCAATGGTTAATTTGGTGTAAAATAAATTTTGACAGTAACATTGTTTATCTGCAATAATTTATGGGACAATATATCATCCAGCAAATGTTCTGGGGCCTCATTTATAAAGGCCGCTTCTGCACAAAACGGGTCCTGAAAGATGCGTACGCCACTTCCCACGCCAAGTTTATGATCTATAAAAATAAACTTTGCGGGAGAATGTGCATACCTGTAGGCAAACACTGAACCCTGCGCACGCACATTTTGTAGACGGGGAACCTGACGGAGCTGATTATGATGTGGAGAATTGAAGCCAGATTCATCTCATACATTTAATATCTTCAAAAATCAGACTTACAGATCCACATAATCATAAACAGCCAAGCTGCAGTGGTATAGATGTTTCTTTAGTGGAACATTACTACTGAGCGGTGGATAGAACTGTTGATTATCAATTGTGACAAAGTGTGTAACAATCAGTCTAATTTCAGAGTAAACACATAAATAGTGCGATGACAGCCGTGAGTAGAGCTGCAGTGTGGATGCCCCGGTGTTGTGTAAAAACTGATTCCTGTTCACGGGAGCGCACACTGCCTGGCTGTCTCCAGTCGCTGGGGACGTCTGTTCTAGTCCAGCTGCTTTTATTAGGATTTACAGCAATAACGTAGAAATATACTAAACTGTACGTACACAGTATAATTAAGTGAGTCTCTGGGAAAGTCTCATGCAAAAAAAAACCTGCAATTGAGATGATTTACCAATCGGTTAAATGTAAAATAAAGATATTTTTAGATTTTATATTGCTTATTTTATTATCATACATACGTGATACAGTTTAGTATATTTTTACGTAATGGATGTAAATCCTGATAAAAGCCACTCACAGTACAGTCATGCACACGTACTGCTGTTGGAGACAGATGACCTCCTCGTCACTCTCCGCCTCCAACTCTAGTGACTGAGGATAAAACACAAAGTCCACTGAGCCTTTTCACAAGTCCCTGTTCAAATATTTACATCATACATTTAATAAACAGATACAACTGAACTTTATCGGTCTGCTGTGGCTCCACCAAAATGTCTCCTTCCTTCTCCGTCACAACCATTAGGGCTGTTTTGGGGTCCAGCAGTGGGCTCTGGTGCTGCCCCCCATGGTGTCACTCTCCCCCATGATGTCATCCTCCTCTGGCCTCCACCTTCATATCCGATTCTTATTCTCCACCTCTGCAGTCACTGATCTCTCTGTAGCTCTCACACTATATAGCTGCCGATCGCTTGTTTTTCTTTTATTAGTGATTCCACTAGTATGACACCAAATATTATCATTCTCCTGACCTCCACCTCCTCAATAACTATTTCTCTCTCCGTAAAATTGCTTTTCATCGTCTTTTCTGTCAGGATTTAGCGTGAAATGCCAGCGATCAACAGGCTGATTGAGTTGCAAAATTATTGACGAGGCACTTTGCATGGACCATTTATGGTAGAAAGTGGGCGTGTTGAGGGCGGGGTCTGAACTCAACCTTCCAGGTGGACTGAGATCTATAAAAGGAAAGTGTGTGCAGTTGTGCCTACTCACGGTTTTATAGATCCGATTTTTTTGGAGCGCACGCCATTTTCTGCTTTTGGGCGCGCTTATATTTTTTGTAGGAATCCTACACAAGGTTTTATAAATGAGGCCCCTGGTCACCACGTTGGTAGTAACTAGTAGTTCTGCACATGCTCAGTACAGCCAATCAGAACAAAGTTTCCTCCGTGATGTCATGACTCGCAGTCCATCCTCTCCTGGACTTGGTACTTTTATTTTGACAGTCATCGTATTAACAATACAATTTAGTCGTTTTATTTTGAAAGTCACCGTAACAACAATCCAACTTGGTGGTTTTATCTTGACAGTCACCGTAATAATAATCCAATTTGATAGTTTTATTTTGACAGTGACCATAACAGTTGGTGTGACACCAGCTCTGCTATAAAATACTTCAGAATATGAGTTTGAAATGAATCCGTGCTGTTGAACAGAGGATCAAACTGACCTGAGGTTCAATCAGACTAAACTTCAAGTTTGAATTAATCGTTTAACTTATCAGTACCTGAAGAGTCGGGCTGAGCCGATCGACTGTCATCCATCACAAGAGGTGCTGAGGAGTCAATACCACCCCAATTACTATATCATTATGTTAGTATCTTAAAGTATCATATCAGGACTCAGTACCACTGTATATTTAAAACGTGAAAAACACGACGGGTTTGTGGCTCCAGATGGTCAACAAGTTTCTGTGGGACTTTAAACGCAGCAGCATTCAGATAATTCCTTCTTTAGAGGAAAAGAAGAAAAACGTACCCGAGCAGGTTTAACCAAAACATCAGACTGTGGTCACATGAGTAAGAAGATTTTCACATATTCTAAAAACATAATGCTTTCTTATCGGCACTGTCTCCATGTGCAAAAAAAGTTCCAAAACTAAATAATGTATTTAGCAATAAATAAAGTCCAGTGAATAAAGCCACAATAGGCAGACTGGTGGACTGTACTATGTACTGGACGTTTACTGGTGTGAGCTTCTCGTCGACTCGACCTGCTGCAGGCTGCATCACAGTGGGATGAGCCCGGCTGCATGGCTGCAGGTGTGAAACGCAGCATTTTACCGTGCACTCAAACGCATCTCCAACGCCTTCAGCAAAGCCTTTCAACCATGAGAGTGTGAGACACTCAACACAGAAAATTACAGACACAGAAATTACAGACATGAGCGGCTTAATGAATAATTCAGGAGCAACATCTGACAAAGAGCTGGTGTGAAGCTGGGAACCTCCACCCACAGCATCTCCACTCACCTTAACCCCGGCTGCTGCACAAGACTCACTGTGGCTGGCCGGCCGCTGAAAGCTGCTGGTTTTATCACTGGACTCCAAGTCAAAAAACCGTCTGGACCTTCTGGACATGCGAGACGTTTATCTTTGTCGAGCCAACATGGGAGAGATACAAAGACAATCTGCTCTCATGACCCTTCCACTGCCCGTCTGGAGGCTCGGCTTCACTAAGACACTTGTAAATCAACATTTTTATCTTATTTGTATGTTTTAAAGAGAGTCTTACTTCACAGCTGGAGGTGACGCTTAAATAAAAATGTTCTATGGTTCGTTAACTGGAATGTGCAACAGTTTGTGTGTGTGTGTGTGTGTGTGTGTGTGTGTGTGTGTGTGTGTGTGTATTAATTTTATTTGGTGGAAAAAACTCTCCCGATGTCAGAACGGTTGCATATCTCTGGTATACATGTTTCAATTCTTTAATTCAATTAACTTAAATGAATGATGAAACCTTTGAAACCATGATCATAATATTGTTCATGGATAAACAATATACTACACAGAAATGTATTACTACTGATTATGTCAATGATTGAGAACAAAATTGGTTATTATCACAATTATCATTGTTGTTGTTATTATTTAGCAAGCTGAAATGATCTAAAATACTCAGTTTTTACCCTGGGGGCATAAAATACATCTATATGTCAATTAAGACAAGGTGTTATAACGTTTCATGTAAGGGGAATAAGTTATAGTTATTTGGATGCCAGAAGTTTCATCCTTCTCATGTTTGAGTTTTCAGGTGTATTCAGTCGGACTTTTTGACAGAAAACTTTAAACTCTCAACGTTTTAATTGAAGTTAAGAGAAGACTTATTGCCCCTGACCTGCTTTATTTGCCCCAGCAGCTCGGGTTATTCCTCCCCGAAGCTCCACGGGAGATCAGTGTGTGTCTGAAACGTGAGCTTGAAGCTCCATTTGAGAAAACAACAAACGTGTCATTTTGAAGTGAATTCATTGGACTTCCAAACATCAGGAGGCATGAAGGCGGCGCCGTGGCGCTGCCCAGCCAACATGAATGGGAATGAGCAGTATTTAGCACATAAGAGGCCACAACAAAGAGTGAATAATTCATGCTCCTTCCCTGGCAGCACGTGGGGCAGATCCTCCACCACCGGGACACAGACAGAGGCAGTGAACTGCAGTCCTGCCACTTTTACACTCCTCTCATCTCTCTTTCTCCCACTATCTCCCCATCTTTCACCTCCTCTGCATCCGGCCTCACCCTGGCCTCCCTGGCCGTGTCCCCGGTGTCACTGAGCTGTGTGGCGACACATCGCGGCTCCTCTAGTGCCTGCTGAATTATGGAGAGGGTTTGGAGGCGATGGCATTAATGAAACATGCAGCCACATTTCGCAGCGGCGAGGGGCGACGTGTTGTTGCCGTGTGAATTATTCAGTCCCAAAATATCACAGCAACTATCACGCCAAGACTGGTGGCAAGAAGCCACCTGCCACCTTCCCCTGGTGTCTACACACCGCGGACACAAGGCCGGTGACAACAGCACGCTGCCAAAATACCACCACCGAAGTGACTTCACCCCGACGGCAAACATCAACAGAGTCAGCAGCCTGCCATGTCTTCAGACCCCAAGCAGCGTCTCTGTAACGCCACGTTAATCTGCAGCAAACTAGAACATTTCAACCATCTGCAGGAAACTGCAGATTCATACATTTCTGTCGAATAAAATTGAAATGTTTGCAGTTTGAATGTCATGGTACAAGTCCACTCAGTGTCTGTATGGAGAAATGTTGTCTGTGTATGCAGATGATGGTGTTGTAAATGTGAGGAAATGTTCACTTTGTTCAATTCTCACAAACACGCCGTCATTTCATCTAGTCACACGTCCTGTGGTATTCAGAAAAGTTTACTCAGAAACAGCGGCGTTTGAAAACTGTTGTTCTGTGGAAGAAGCTTTCAGAAAGTGTTCAGAGACTCACATCGCCGTTGTTGGGTTAAAAACAAGAACAGCTCAAATGCCACAGAAGTGTGTTGTTATCACTAGAAAAAAGCTGCAGCAGGGCCTTCACTGGAAATAACAACTGCTCTGTCCTGAAAGAAACATGCTGCTCAGGTAGAAAATAAACTAGGTATGTCTGGATCCACGATGTTACACTGCGAGCTGACACTAAAACAAAAAAATGTTTAAAAACATGCTGACATTACTACTGGATATACTAGTGATCCCAGTTTATAAGTCTCAATGTTTTAGCTGTTAATGTGATGGACTGTCCCCAGAAAGAAAAATGGAAACGCATCCTATGTGTGTTTTTGTTTCACATTTACATGGCAATGTTTTCAAAACGGTGCCCGTTTACACAGCAAAGGAAGAAACACTGAAAATGGTGTAGTTGGCATGCCAGCCCACTAGTTGGTGCTGTTGTTAGTTTCAGTACTGAAAGCACACACAAATGCAGCAGAGAGCAATGGGCTTTAAACACTAACAATGGGAGAACACGGACATTCTAGTGGACAGACCACCAAGTTGGATTGTTATTACGGTGACTGTCAAAATAAAAGTACCAAGTTCAAGAGAATATGGACTGGGAGTCATGACAACACGGAGGAAACTTTGTTCTGATTGGCTCTACTGAGCATGTGCAGAACAACTGGTTACTACCAACGTGGTGACCAGGAGCAGATTTTCAGAAAGGTTACGTTTTTCTTTTGTTTGCACAGAAACAAAGTGTTTTCAAAAAGCTCCACCTTGGGAAACGTTGTATTTTCAGAGGCTCGGAGCACCAAAAACAACAAAGGTTTTGTTTTCAATTGCAGTAGTTAGCAGGTCACAGCTGCTAATGACAGGCTAATTGTTTAAACCAATAGTAGTTTCTGAAAAAACTCTGACAGCTTTTGTATTTCTGAGCTGTGGGAACTCGGGATGAACGATATTATGAGAGCAGTGTTAACCAGGACAATAACCAAGCAGTTAAAGTTTGCAGCCTGACATTATTACGTCCATCTTCTCAACAGTTTCCACATCAAGCTCAGCTCCACTTCAAACAGCCTGACAGAAAGCAGTCAGCTCTGGAGGAGGGACGCTGCAGACAGACCACTCAGGCACCATTTAACATCAGCCTTTGAGTCTGACAATGTGAGCCTTCCTAAAAACGCCCAGCTTAGTCAAAGAGCAATAACCCTGAAGTTTCCACTGTAAAAACCCAAATAAAACATCAGCACTGATCCGCTACACTGGGCAGAGGCAGCGCCGACGAATAGCGTGGCCCCGGACAGACAGAAGGAGCCTGGCTGGTGCTGCGGACGCTGCTGTCCTCTGACTTTGATTTGACACGAGGCGGCCGAGCCCGGCGCCGGCTGGGGGCGTCCTCACGCAGACAGCGAGGCGACATCAACTAATGGCCCTTATCTCAGTCTGCTTTAAAAGCATCTTGTATTCCTCGCCATCTATTCACCTCCGTACACCAGCCTCTTTTTTTTTGTTTTTAATAAACCATCAGTGCCTCTCCTGTGGAGCAGCGGTCCCTCACTCAGAGAGGAGAGTGTGTGTGTGTGTGTGTGTGTGTGTGTGTGTGTGTGTGTGTGTGTGTGTGTGTGTGTGTGTGTGTGTGTGTGTGTGTGTGTGTGTGTGTGTGTGTGTGTGTGTGTGTGTCCAACACACTGGGTTTTGAGCATTAATGTGACAGGAGAGTTTTAGAGTCATTGCTGGGAAATGACAACAAACTTCTAAGGAAAACACATTCACTTGTTCACTGCATTAGCTCCACCTGTTCGCTGCAAAAAATAAAAAATAAAAAATAAAATAAAATCTCTAAAAATCCATCAAACAGCTACAAAGACCAGGTAAAAGAAGTGAAAGGTCTAATAAAACACCAGTGGTTCTCCAGGGTCCTTCTGTTGCACACATGCAGCATCAAGCAGACGGTTGTTAAATAAAGCATCAAAAATACTCAAGTTCTTTTAAAGCTGAAGCTTTTGTTTGACCATTATTTGGCATAAAGTGTTAAAACCGTGTCTACATGTTGGAAAGGTCACAGGTCTGATCTAGGAGCGCACACACACACACACACACACACACACACACACACACACACACACACACACACACACACACACACACACACACACACACACACACACACACACACACACACACACACACACACACACACACACACACACACACACACACACACACACACACACACACACACACACACACACACACACACACACACACACACACACACACACACCAGGCGGGACTCGGCGGCACCAGCGATGCCTCCACGGGCTCCAATTAATACCCCGACCCTTCATCTCCCCTCATCTTTCAGATTAAATATTCATGTCTGGGCTCAGAGGAGAGAGAAGGAGAGAGTAGGAGGCAGAAGGAGGCAGAAGGAGAGTCGACTCCGACGAGGCATCAATAATAAAGAAACATCCTGGGCTGGCCGTCCTGCTCTGCCACTGCTCAGCTCAGCAAAAGGAGGCCAAACCCAGAGTCTCACTCCTCAGCAGATACTGAGCCCACCGCCACAGGAATCCAGCCAGGTATCGCTGCACGGGACGGGACACACCCACACCAGCCCTGCTCACACGCCACGGGCAGGAAACTGCCAGCCGAGGGCACAACACAGCTGGAGTCGCCCTGCTGGGGACACAGTGTATGAGGGGGGCAGCAGAGACCCCGGGGTAACTGATCCAGAGCAAGACATTCAAATACTGAGAAATGAAGTGGTTTGAGGTATTTATGCAGAACTGAAATATACTCATGTTGAAGTTTTTACAGTAGTTTGTTTTCTTTTTGTGGGGATGGTGGAGCTGAAGCTCTCCAGTGATCCGATCAAAGAACCCAGGATATCTTTATGCTGGCTCTCGGTGACGATGCTGGTGCTAAATTCCCAAACCAAATGCTATGTGCCTGATCAAACTGCCTCATGATTAATGAGTTGATTTTGAGTTTAAATAGCAGATGAGTGGATTTTTTTACACAATGAAACAGGTTCAGACTTGATTTCCATCACGAGGAAGCTGAACGCCACCCTGAACACTGGAGTCATGTTCCAGGGTCACAAAGAGAAAGTCCATATTTCCAACAACACGTATGTTAATTGACCACATGTAATGTGTGTGTGTCGTGTGGACAAACACACACATCCACCCGGCCCTCCATAACTTGATGTGACAACTGAGCTGCAGCCACGTGATTTATTCATGAGCCAAAACGCATCCCAAACAAAGAGGGACAAAGTGTGTGTGAGTGTGCTCTCATTAAGTGAAAGAGGATCGGCCCTGTGAAGATGTCACCACCGAACAAGAACCTGACAAGCTCCTCTATTGATCAGCACTCATCTATTGTGACACGTGACACCACTGCTTCTGCACTCAGAAGAGAGAGCAGGACTCACACACAGTTAAAAATGTCCCTCCAAGTCTGCCCACGCCTCAAACTGAAGTGTAACCCGTGGTCTGCAGCGCCCCCCAGTGGCGAAACGTGGAGACCACAGCACCAAACAGCCCACCACTCTCTGCAACCAGGGATGAGGTGCAGGGTGGAGGTACAGGGTGGGGGTACAGGGTGGCACAGTGGTTTGCACTCTCACAACAGATCAAGACAGTTTGAAGCCAAAGGTCTGTGTGGACTGTGCGGTGTGTGTGTGTGTGTGTGTGTGTGTGTGTGTGTGTGTGTGTGTGTGTGTGTGTGTGTGTGTGTGTGTGTGTGTGTGTGTGTGTGTGTGTGTGTGTGTGTGTGTGTGTGTGGATTAACCACTAACACTTTAAACGGTCCAGCTGTGGCTCATTCATGAACTATTTGCAGTGTTCCCCAAAGGGTGGGCCGCAGCCCCCTGGTGGTCCATGGCGGTATGGCAGGTGGGCCATAACAAGTCATTTGCCATGAGTACATAAAAATGTATTGTATTACTGCGGAGATATACACAGATGAAAACCGATTAAATTTGGTGTATTTCTTCTCCGTCTCATACGTCAGTCAGGTTTGCCAACAATAAAGCTCAAGCACGTAGCATGACATGGGAGCAGTGTGAACGTTTCCACTGCGTGTGATGTGAATCAAGTTATTCCAGGTCAATGGATCAGTCCTGGGGGTCCTGCAGAGAGACCTGGGGTAAATCTGGGGTGTGCAGGGCAGTTTACCTTGTATGAGGGCAGGAAGCAGAGCACTCCTTTAGACATGAGCTGGCAGACGTGGAGCAGCAGCCCCCCCACCTCGTCCTGGAAGCTGAAGGTCTCTGTGTGCTGGAAGGTGCCACGCAGCTGTCGGCCCTGCGGTCCGCTGCCCACCGTGCCCACCCACACCTGGGGGGGGGCAGGAACAGCAACGCTAAACTGACTTGGTGAGACTGAGACACCTACTGGACAGACGAGGAACCACGGCTCATGTGAACAAAACTGCTTCAAAGCTTTGAAGGAGAGAAACATGAAGACCTCACTTTAATGCACCACCTCAAATCCCTCAGGAATTAAATGTATACTTTAAAAGAACTGCTTGGAGAATAGTTCAGATTATTGTCCTTTTTCTGCTTTAATCTATTTTGGCTGAACTATGTGTGACAACTTCAACGTGAATGTTTCTGTCAGCTGACGTCAAATAAACAAGTGAAGAGAAACTCAGATAAAACCAAACACATTTCACCATCTCTCCAGTCAAAACACTCCTGAAGGACTTTGTAACAGCAGATAATCTTTAAGAATGACCAAACTGGAAAAAGCTGAATAGACTTTCCTTCATGACGATGTGATACTACAAAATGACACAGAGACTAGAACTCACTGGACTTTTTGTGTTTACGGAGGCTTTCTGTGTTTAAACTCTGTACTTTCTGATAAATTTAATGAGCATCAGGTTCACTGACCAACTCCCATTCCTCCATCAACACATCCTTCACATCGTTTCTTAAATCTTTTTTTCATTTTCCAACCTTTCTAGTGATCTCTGATTATTTTGCCAGAAATAATTTGTATATTTCTGGGATTGGCCCTCTGGAAAGTTCAGAAACTTTGCTGAACATCAGAAGGGGTTAAATAATAGTGAACAATAAATACAAGAATAACATCTACTTTAATATCTCTTAGCCATTTTTCCATTTTATACAGTCTTTTCAATCCATTAAGTCACAACATATTGTGATGAAGGTTAAACTAACTTCAGCTCTGAGGAAAACTACCAAATAATCAATCATGTTCTCACCTGGGAGGTGTTGATGACGTGGTTGGCCTCCAGCTGGATGGAGAACTTCACCCCCAGTTCAGACGAGAAGGAGCCCATCGGGGAGAGAGTCCCTGAGGTCAGCACGATGCAGTGGACCACCCCGCTGAGGTCAGAGAACGCCTGGCGCGCGCACACACACACACACACACACACACACACACACACACACACACACACACACACACACACACACACACACACACACACACACACACACACACACACACACACACACACACACACACACACACACACACACACACACACACACACACACACACACACACACACACACACACACACACACTTAGATGGCAGCAATGTGAAGTGATGGAGTCAGATCCATGGTGTTCTGGGGGGTGGGGGTGGGGGTGGGGGTGTCCTCTCACCACAGCAGGGTTCAGGCACCAGAAGCTCAGCGTCAGCACTTCAGTCTTGACTCTGACGTTGTGGCGGTGTCGGTGGCGCCGGATGGCGAGGAAGCCCTGCGCATCAGGAAGATCCGGCGGGACCTGGTTGGTCCAGGTGTAGCTCTTCTGCAGCGCGACCCGGTAATCATCAGCAAACCTAGACAGACAGACAGACAGACAGACAGACAGACAGACAACTTTCTGATAAATTTAATGAGCATCAGGTTCACTGACCAACTCCCATTCCTCCATCAACACATCCTTCACATCGTTTCTTAAATCTTTTTTTCATTTTCCAACCTTTCTAGTGATCTCTGATTATTTTGCCAGAAATTATTTGTATATTTCTGGGATTGGCCCTCTGGAAAGTGCAGAAACTTTGCTGAACATCAGAAGGGGTTAAACACTAGTGAACAATAAATACACGATTAACATCTACTTTAATATCTCTTAGCCATTTTTCCATTTTATACAGTCTTTTCAATCCATTAAGTCACAACATATTGTGACGAAGGCTAAATTAACTTCAGCTCTGCAGAAAACTACCAAATAATCAATCATGTTAAACATTTCAGCCCTACACACACTATGACAGCTCCCGGAAGCAGAGACACGAGCACACGGCCTCTGACCTGCGGTTGTCCCTGTACAGGAAGTCCAGCACCATGAAGAGGTTCTTGAGGAAGGTGGAGGTGAGAGAGGTGATGGTGGGGACCTGCACCATGTCCTCTTTACCGTGAACCACTCCCACTCGCTCCTCCTTCTCCAGTACTGCCGTCAGGTTCTCCTGCAGCACACATCCATCACAGCTCTTCTTCACTTTTTAGACCCAAACTGCACAAGAGCTGCTAACAAGCTGTCATTTCCAGGGATTGCACTGTCATCCATCTATTTTTACCTTATTGGTGTTTCAGAGGATCTCTAACAATACTCCCATGAGAATAATATTTACATATTTATCTTCATTTGTCTGTACTTATTTCCCACCTTCATGGACTCTATGTTTGTTTGATCTGCAGTGTCAAGTATTCCTTATCTTTTCTAGTCTAACTGAGTGTGTCTGTTTTTTGTGTGTGAGTGGAGTTGGTTTGGTTGGATTGGGGGTGTTAACTTCATTCCGTGTCTGAATTTATATATATATATTACAAAAAAGAAAAAAGGACATGTCAATGACTGTACATACCTCTTGTACCATTTTGAAATAAAAAGAACAGTAAAAAAACAAAAAATAAAGGAAGAGCAGGAGAAAGATAGTTCATACATCAGCAGCAACTTCATCACCACAGATGTTTGGACCAGCAGAGTCAGCTCGATGTTGCTCAGTAGTTTAGCTGCTCACTGGATCAAGAGGAGTTTACTGCGAGCCGTGCTACATGCTACATGCTACAGAGTTTCAGGGCTAACCCACCAGCAATGCTACATGCTACATGCTAAAAGTGACTGAAGCCTGACTGATGCTGTCATTGCTCGGTCCCTCGGTCTCCAGTAGCTTAGCGCAGTGCGGACTGTAGACTGTTGGAGGTGACGTAGCGTCGCCATACACGCTGTGTGCAGGTAGTTCACCACAACACGGAGCTTTCGCACATCGTTTTCAAATGGAATATAAAAATTAGGCTTAAAGGCATTAACAAGTACTCGTACCGGTAGTTGGTTTCGGCAAGTAGCCTAAGGTTACTACTCGGACTCGTTCAAGTACTTGTGGTACCGGTGCGTTCCTGTTTCCTTTGAAAGAAATTTATTGAAACATGTCTTGAAGAATGTTGTTTTATTCTTAATTTGTTCTGTAAATTCTTTAAAATTGTTTATTAGTTTATTTTTCAGGGACCATGCACAGAAAACATTAATCTTAAAGAAAAGATGCTTTGTACCAGATTTACCCGTGGCTAGTTTCCATCTGCAGTCCCTAATTCAAGTTTTCAACTGAGTCCGGCTAAAAACCAACCGACAGGAAGGAATCTGAGACGAAGGACAGAGGAAGAACGAGTTGAAGACTTGTACCTTCAGAAGTTCGAATGTGTCCGCAGTGATTCCCAGGCCGTGAAAGATATCCAGGATTTCTTTTCCACTCCAGACTTTGCTGGCATTCTCGTAGCCGCGGTCCAACATCAGGACCTGGCTCTCCTGGATCCAGCTGCACAAACAGGAGTCAGCATGAGCTCACACTGAGCAGCAGACAGGATGAGGAACCCAGAGCAGGACTGACTTGATGAGACTGTAGCAGAGGTTCCTGAGCGGCTCGTGTTGGGAGGCTCTGATGTTGCTGTGGATCATCCCGTCCAGCTCATCTCGGGCCAGCAGCAGAGTGTTGTAGGTCAGCGTGCAGCTCGCGCTCTCCCGCGCACAGTCCTCGATGTTGTGAGCCTCGTCCAGCACCAAGATCTGCCCCGTCAGGTCGATGTCCATCTGAAGGAAACATGGACAGAAGGTAGCGGGAGATTCTTTACTCGTGCCAATGCTCCAGCACCTTCTCAGTGGAAGTGGACTCACGCTCTCTCGGATCATGGGGTCCAGCAGGTAGTTGTACGGGCAGAAGACGATGGAGGATGTAGCCATCAGCTCACGAGCAGCAAAGTAGGAACAGGAGCGAATCCGTCTTCCCAGTGAGACCAGGTCCTCGATGTCCCAGGCCTCTCGCAGGCCGTGGACCTGCTGCAGCGTATGCTGCTCCCGCATCCTCTGCACGCCGTGGTAATAACGGCAGGACCGGCCCTGTGCAGCACGCAGCAGGGAAACTATCAGGATCAGACTCTCACAACATGTTAGGGACAACTTGCTCAGTTTAGCTGGGGTCTGAATGAAATGTCCGACATATTGATCAAACACCAGCAGTCACGAAACCTTCTAACAGTTTGTCATGTGTCCATCATGTTGAACAGTCTGCAGTGATCTGAGAAACTTCACATCATGGTATCATAATATATCCCAGTTCACTGACTTCAAACTGTTTTCCCGAAGGACCCAGTTTTTTAACCACTGTACACCTCGGTGACCCTCCACCTCCACTGGTCCTCTACCCTTAATGAGTTTCTGTTCTCTGAGGATTCACTCTGTCAGGTTGGAAATCACTGTCCTAGTCCACACTGAAGTTGAATGTTGAACATATGCGGCAACCTGCAGTGCCAATAAGAATCTGGCTTCATGGAATAAAGGAAAACATGACGGGGGAAGAAGTTCCATATGGAAGAGAGCCGAGGTCAGCGCTGGTTTAACGTTACCAGCCCTTCTTTTTAGGTCCATTCAACATTGGTCTCTGGTTTCCTCTCTGAGAGACGTGAGAACATACATGTCCCGAACTGACAGTCAATGTGAATCCAGTGTGAAGAGACAGCCTCTCATGTAGTGAGCACTGATAACTCTGATTACTCTGAGACGCTCCACCCTGTAGCTCCAGGTGACAGCGTCACAGACTCTCTAGCCTTTGGACACAGTGATAACACCTCCTCCTCAAAGGGACGAGCTGAGCTGGGACCCTGGCGACACTGAAAGAGGAGTGGGGAGGATTACCGGGCGGCAGCCTGCTTCAGGAGCGCCTGCACGGCGTTCATCACCGCAAAAGCTGTTGTGACTGAAGACGATGTGTGTGTCTGAGCGTGGGTCGGCGTGTATGGGTACAGCGTGGTCACCTGACACAGAGAGGACTGGAGCCCGAGGCTCAGTAAGGTTACCACTGGGACACCCATTTTATATGACAAGGTGACACCGACACCTCCAGTGACAGCGTAATTGTGCTCATTACAGTAGGCGCCTCCACTTCAGAACAGTACAGGGAGTTACAAGTGTCTCATGTCGGTAACTCTGTGGTTCCTGACATTTCACCGTGTCAATAAGAGTCAACTTGACCAATTATGGATATTGTAGCAGGATAATTACTCCTCTCATTGTATACTTCAACAGCAGCTTGGTGTGGGTTTACACTGCTCGGTAATCCAGCAGTCGTATTGAGGGAACTCTTCAGAGGACAGGATGGTCTGATCACACACTAATACATTTGGAGAAAAGGATGCAATAAAGATGGACCAGCTGGAGTTACACAAAAGGACAGAATGTTTCTGCTGTGGCTGCTGCTCTGATTCCAACAAGAAAGAGTCAGAAAGAAATCCAAAATCCTCAAAGACAGAATTGACAGGATAGACTGGTGTCAGAGAAGCAGTACCGCGTGGTCCTCACCTCTTTGGCGTCCAGCAGCTCTTTGCAGCGTTCGTTGCGGTTGGAGAGAGGCGTCACTTCGGGGTTGACGCAGGTGTGATCTCTGCTGGATAAGATGGTCATGGGCACGCCGGAGTACGCGGTGCGCTTCAGCTCGTGTGTGATCTGAGTTATCTGTTTATGAGTTCGAGTGCCGAAGAAGATCTTCGGGATCCTCGCTCTGCCATCTTTGGCTTTGTCCTTCACACCGTCTCTGGCTGCAGCACACGGGCACAGAGAGCACGGTTCAGCCGCCTGCACACACACACACACACACAAGCAAATATTAACAAGCATGAAACCCTGCAGCCTCTGTCCCACAACATCTGTCAGAGAGATTTTATAGGAAAGTCTTTCAAGACATAATTCCATAAATTTCTTGTGCTAAAGCTGCATTTCAACCAAAAGCACCAGGGACCTTCAGCTCCAGGTACTAAAACGGATCCTGGGCCAACTTGCTGCCTGCTTTTCCACCACAATCTGAAGTCCCTGGAGGACCAAGTCCATCAGGCAGTGACTGTTAATGAACCACACCTTTGTGGGGGAAGGGGGGGGCAAAAAAGGTCATACCATTAAAACAATGGCGATCCATTGTACACATCAAATTGTCTCTGATGGAGCTTCAGTAGAAACACTGAGGAAAACCTGTACCTAGATGAGTCATCATAACAAGACGAATCCAAAGACACAGAAATGTGATCACAATGTTGATAAATAAATGTAAAAGCATTTAGCATAGTAACTATTTTAAAAATGGAGGCTCAAGTACAACACAACCGGTATCCATTCAATCAGATATCTTCAGTAGGGATGCATCGATGCCGATACCGGTATCAGGTCCGATACTGTATGGAATACTTGTACTCATAAAAGATCCCTAATGCAACCTGTCGAGTATAACCCGGCATCAGCAATGTCAGGATGTACGCTGATGGGACGAGCGATGTCTGCAGCTTGACTGTAAATTATTTGGACAAAATATCAAGAGAAGCTTCACAGCAACTCGTAGCCTTCACATATTGTTTGTATACAGAGTATGGATGAGGCTTTATGGCATTTAATAAGTACTCATATTGTACTCTGTATCAGTAAGTAGCTAAAGGTTAGCACTCATACTTGTACTTTGATAAGCAGTACTGGTGCACCTGTAGAACACACAGATGCACAACAGATATAAAAAAACATGCAAACTTGCCAGAAACACTTTTAAATGTTATGAAGAGTCTATATGACTCCAGACATAGAAAAGTACTCAAACACAAATAAACGATGTAAAAACGATGCAAAATGACCACAAAGAAACAAAACAGACATAATCTTGACGGTCAAATCATCATGTCTCCTCTCCAATGAGAAACATGTAATTAAGACGCCAGGCTCCCTGTCCACTGCTGGACGTGGACGAGCTCTTGTACAGAATCAGGATCCAGAGGGAGCTGCTCTCTATTATGCGAGGCGTGTGACAGACTCTGCAGCCTCTTTACAAAGAGCAGAGAGAATCTGTATCGAGACACGAGGCGTCCCGTCACTCTGCACCAGGTGACCTTTCCTGGCTCTGAAAGACGAGAGCCCGCCATTGTGGAGGCTGAGAAAATCTAGCTGCTTCATAATTGGCTGTCCGGTGACGTGCTGGATTCTTCTTTCTCCAGCACCCGCAGGTGAAGTGTAGCCGGCGACGCTTATGAAACCGATCCTGCGTATGTGTCGAGCTCTTTTAAGTGGTGCAGCCTCAGACCTGTTCTCCATGTGAACGTGTTGGCTGACCTGTTGTCAGTCAGAACCCACCCTGTGGTCCCACAGAGGACGGACAACGTCTCGTCTTCAGGAAATAAAATATCTATGAAAGGAGTTTCCTGAGTGAGGAAGCAGCAGTAACGTCGACTTATCGACCAGAAGTCAAACCAGTTCAGTCTGCTGAGGGGAAGACGTGTCTCCAATCGGAAGAGATTCAGTCACACACCAGGACCCTGAATGTTTTAAACTGATGTCGTACTCATGTCGGGCCACTAGTTATTGTTTTTCTTAGTTTTTGTTTTTATCAGAATGGAAATGTTATTGTTGAAATACAGAGCGGAGAGGATTTCACTGCTCTATGCAGGATGAGACTCCAAAAATCCAAAGTCAAGTAATTTGCTGCAGTTTCAGAAGTATTTATGGTTTTCTCACTGTGTTTTTGACTGTAAATTTCAACTAACTACCTCCATGTAGGAAACATTTGGAGATGTATGGATTTTAGAGAAAATCATGCTTGTAAACTGGTGCTCCGTCAGAATGGTCTGCATGTGGCTGCTGAACTAAAATCAATTTGACTCTAAGACACGAAAGAATTTCAAATGATAGGTTAAACCTACAGCAAAGCTGAAAATGACAAAAGTGAACTACTACTACTACTACTACTACTACTACTATCACCTAAAACATAGAAATCAGTTCAACCTGGATCTATTTTCCCAAATAGTCATGTGACTCAGCGTTTCAAGTGAGGGAATGTATGTGTTTGCATTTTCGTTTCAGAAAAGGTTAAAGTCTCAATGGCAAAGTTCTCAAAAAGATATCCGTTTACACGTAAATGGCACGATGTAGTTTTCATGTTGGTCCACTAGTTGGTGCTGTTGTTAGTTGTAGTACTGAAAGCACACACACACACACACACAGCAGAGAACAATGAGCTCTAAACATTAACACTGGGAGAACATGGACCTTCTAATGGACAGACCACCAAGTTAGATTGTTATTACGGTGACTGTTAAAATAAAACTATCAAGTTGGATTGTTATTACAGTAACTGTCAAAATAAATCTACCAAGCTGGATTGTTATTACGGTGACTGTCAAAATAAAACTACTAAGTTGTATTGTTATTACAGTGACTGTCAAAATAAACCTATCAAGTTGGATTGTTATTACGGTGACTGTCAAAATAAAACTACCAAGTTGGATTATTACGGTGACCATCAAAATAAAATGAATAGGTCCCAGGAGAAGATGCAACACGATTAATTCCTGAATCGTCTACAAATGACTGGACTGATTCCTTGGAAGAATGGCTGGTATGTGATATGAGGCGGTGAAACTTATCGTGGGATCAGAAGGTAGCACGCCTGATGACAGACGAGCGGCTCCAGTTTCCCGCCGGCTCAGATTTTCCGAGCATGTTTGCCCATCAAATATTACAAAGTGTGATGGAGTGGCGGCGGAGAGGCCCTCAGAGAGCCGCCTCGCAGCGCTAAGCGGGATAAGGAGCCCTGAGCCCAGGTGAAAAACAAACAGAGGTGCTGCGGGGCCCCATCACAGCTCCGGTTACCTTTCTCCTCTGGAACAGTTACGCTCCGCAGCCCGGGCTCTGGGCCGATCACCTTACCTGCTGCTGCACGTTAAAAAGAGCCTCCAAATATCCTGGCCGAGATGGCCAGTAATCACTTATTCATTGGGGGGTGGTGGTGTCGGGGGGTGGGGGGTTGGTGAATAGGGGCCTTGTCAAAAGCTGCAGCAGGAAACAGCTGACACAGGAGGATCCTTTTACGAAGCTGCCTTCCGAGATGCCAGGACAACCAGGTCTGAAGCCTGGCCCCTTAGCCCGGACCAGACACCCCCTGGAAAGGAATGCAGATCACTTGGGGGGGGGGGGGGGGGGGGGGGGTAACGGCTCTGCTCCCAACCACAACACCACCTCTGCCTCTGTCAGCATACCATTTACAGCATCCTCCCCTTCACACAAACCAACCACCCACAAACTTCACCGCATTCACAGGGTGAGAACAGGTCCCGAAAGGTCCCGACAGGTCCCTCCAAGACACAGGTCTCTCCAGGACCCTCCAGGTTCCTCGGTGGGCCAGGTTTCCTGGTCTTCCTCCTCTCACAGGTGTACGTGTCACAGCAGCTGACAGCCCAGAGGTCAGCGGTGTTACTGAACACCTCTGAATCTTCACAGGTAGGCTTCTATTGCCATCCTGACTGCCAACACCTGAGAGATGGAAATCTCACACCCCGGGGGGCCAGGATGAGGGCACCCGGGGCCCCAGGGGGCCGGGCAGAGGGCACCCAGGGCCGTGGAGCACCAAGGTATCACTGGCGCCTCTCACTGGACACCAATTTGCTCCTCATTCCAGAGTTTTCCAGAGCCTGAAATCAGCTCCAATAAGGGTGGGTTTCAATCGTTCATACCTGGGAAGACATGACTACCCCCCCCGCCCGCCCCCGATAGGACCGGTAGCACAGGTAGGGGCGCTGGCACATATCTGCCCTCTGAAGCACCTGTTTATCCCTCGGGCGCAGTCACCAGCGGGTGAACCCCATTCAATATTTATCCCGTGGCTTTCACAGATCAGCGGCCCAGGCGAGGCAAACCCTCTTAATTAAAACTGGAGCTTCCTTCAAAGGGCCCATTCAGGCCGTCAGTCAGCGCCGGCGGGACAAAGGAGCCCGGGTCATGTAGCTGCAGGGAAACCAGAGCCCCACTTCACTTTCCCTCCTCCTGTTGTTCCACCTCCCTCCATCCCAGCTGCACACCTGCAGCAGGTTCAGGTGCAGCAGAGAGTTTGGGGCTCTACAGACTCACTGCACAGGCAGGTGAGCAGTGTGAGGGTCTGGATCCTGCAGAGAACTCCCACACCTGGATCATTCAGCAGACTAGAGGCCCAGACCCCCCAGACCACCCAGACCGGCTGCAACACACAACAACACAACTTCTCACAGCCACGGCAAAACAAACATGCAGCAACTTCCAAAGTGACATTTACTTCTGAAGGCCGTCACAATAATCTGGATCCACACTCAGAGTATTTAGTGTGAAACTGAACCTCTTCAGCTGCAACACCAACTGGGCTTCGTGAAAACTCCAGGAACATTTCAGCTCCATATCCTCAAGGCTTGATATAAAACACTTTCAAGGATTCCAACACTGACCAGAGGACTCCAACCTTTATGAGCAAAGGAGCCATTTCTGCTGGAGTCCCACCAACATCCACTTAAAGCCACAGAACAACTTTAAACAGCCAATAAAAATAAGTGTTGCGTAGAACTCTGCTGACTGACAAACCCGAGGTTTATGATGAACTTATAAAAGTGACAACTTTAAACAAGAACCAGTGACGTTAGTTTCAGCAAGTTGAGCCAAAAGCAGTTTTAACCATTTCAACTGGACTTCTTGCTCATTTCTTTTTACAAACCAAACATTGTGAACATACACACTTTTTAACTACTTTTTTTAAATATAGGTTGGTTGTGAAGAATTAACACTAAATAAATAACAGGATTAATTAGTCAGTTTAACCGAGGACAAAATGTTTAGAGGAATATTGATGATTTGAGTAGTTTGAACAAAGCGCTCCAGTCCTTTTCTCCAAACGTGGTGGGAAGCTTCACGTCCTAGAAGCTCATGACGGTTAAACAAGTCAACAGACGCTCGCAGCAGTGGGACTCGTGAACACCGGATGTTCTCAACGCAGAAAACAAAAACCAACCAGCCGCGTCCACCTGAGCAGTCTGAGCTGAGAAAGACTAAACTATGAACAGGACTGAGCTTTGCTCTCTTGTCATGAAGCTTATTGACCATGAATCATTGGGAAGTCTGTTTCTCTCCATTTCACATGTTGCTTCATTTGTAAGAAACATGAATTTGTGGAATGAGCAGCAGAGCTCAGTATGAGGCTGAACCCATGAAAAATGTTTTCAATTTTCAAAAGAAGTAGACAAGAAGCTCATGTTTAAAAAATATATTTGAAGAGCAGTCAAAAATGAAATCCCTTTTTTCTAAATAAATATGAAAAAATAAGAGCAGAGCTGCTGGAACCCGACTGGAGGAGATGGAACCAGCCAGTTGAACTAATACGGAAAAGAGCGTTCCTCCCGTTTGCAGTTTTATACGATATGATATTGAAATAATAAACATTTTAAGAAAAATATGTGAATTGTTTTGTTCAGCAGTGGTTGTTGAATCAGACGACATCGTTGGATTCCTCACTCTGGTTCAGCCTCCGTTCACATAATGTCAAGTGAAAACGCAGCGGTTTTGCATTTTTGTTTCAGAAAAGTTTTACGTTTCCACAGGAATGACAGAAACACTAGAAACGATGTACTTCTCATGTTGGTCCACTAGTTGGTGCTGTTAGTTTTAGTAGTGAATCAATGAGCTCTAAACATTAACACTGGGAGAACACGGACATTCTAGTGGACAGACTACCAAGTTGGATTGTTATTATGGAGACTGTCAAAATAAAACTACCAAGTTGGATTGTTATTACGACTATCAAAATAAAACCACCAAGTTGGATTGTTATGACGGTGACTGTCAAAATAAAACTACCAAGTTGGATTGTTATTACGACTATCAAAATAAAACCACCAAGTTGGATTGTTATGACGGTGACTGTCAAAATAAAACTACCAAGTTGGATTGTTATTACGACTATCAAAATAAAACCACCAAGTTGGATTGTTATGACGGTGACTGTCAAAATAAAACTACCAAGTTGGATTGTTATTACAGTGACTATCAAATTAAAAGTACCAAGTCCCAGGAGAATATGGAGTGGGAGTCAAGACACTCTGGAGGAAACTTTGTTCTGATTGGCTCTACTGAGCACATGCAGAACTACTAGTTACTACCAATGTGGTGACCAGGACCAGGACCAGGACCAGGACCAGCATTTCGGAGCCCGAATGTTTTTGAAAAGTTCCACCTTAAGAGCCACAAACACAGTTTTGCGTTTTCACTTGAAAAGGTTGTAAACAGGGACTCCGTACTAGAGGGGCCTCAGTGAGAACCTTCCTGAGACTGTTGACGGCTCATTCCAAAGACTGATGTGAATAATAGTGAAAAGAGTGTAATCCAGTCTGATGAGTCATTTCTCCACAAACACACACAAAATGGTTGCTGCTGAGTCAGCAGATGTTACGAGGCTGTCTGTGTTTACTCAGCAAGGACGTTGTTTATGATGAGGAGGCACAGTGGTGAGGACAGACACAAAGCCTGACTGGTGCTTTCTTTCATCACGGAAATGAACACTTGTATGGATATTTGAATGTAACAGGAAGTGTGGAATCAGACCACATATCATTGAAGCAGGTCCTGTGGAGCCTCTGCACTGCAGCTTCAGCAACATGACTGAATCTCACACACACACACACACACACACACACACACACACACACACACACACACACACACACACACACACACACACACACACACACACACACACACACACACACACACACACACACACACACACACACACACACACACACACACACACACACACACACACACACACACACCTGACATTTGTGAGTGCACGCTGCCCCCCAGTGGTGGGTGTGACTGCACAGCGGTTGAGGGGCCACAGACAAAAATATGACCCCACACATAAAATCACAAACTAATCATCTATAAATACCAACAACTCCAATACTTTACCTCACTTTTAGTACCAAAAATATAAGTACACTTTAAAATGTAATACTTTGATTGTTCTTTTTTCACAACTCTACAATGACTTGACATTTAGATGCTCGTTAGACTCAAACTGTTCAGTCCGGTGGAGAAAAAAACAGCCACTTTTATTGAAAAGTTGCAGGTAAAATTTCTCATTTCAACACTTTGGCCTCATTTACACAAAACTCATCGTTTTTCCATTATAGTTTGATAAAATGTTAAGTTTATACAGCAACATTCTGAAAATTATGTTTTGACTGCAACGACAAAAACGCTGAAAATGGTGTAGTTAGCATGTTGGTCCACTAGATGGTGCTGTTGTTAGTTTTCGTACTGAAAGCACACACACATGCATACAGAGAGCAATGAGCTCCAAACATTAACAATGGGAGACTGCGGACATTCTAGTGGACAGACAACCAAGTTGGATTGTTATTACGGTGACTGTCAAAATAAAACTACCAAGTTGGATTGTTATTACAGTGGCTGTCAAAATAAAACTGCCAAGTCCAGGAGAATATGGGCTGGGAGTCAAGACACCACAGAAGAAACTTTGTTCTGATTATCCAAAACGCAGATCGTGGACCAAATGTGGCCTGATGACAAAGTGTAGAAATGACAAAGAAATCATAAATACCATTTGTTTTAAGGAACTGCTGTTCCTCATTAATCTACCGGAGGTCCGACAGTTTCAGTACAAGTGGAGGTTGTAATGCAACGCTGAACATGAGAACCAAATCTGCTTACACATAGAAAAGTCACATTTGTTCTCTTATTCCACTGATTGAAAGCTTCATGTCGTAACTATTCATGATTATATGAAAACACTATGGAGAACCGTTAAAACCCCTCATGAACTGACCACTGAACCACACTTCTCTTTACTAACAGCACCGAGGGGTAAAGTTAACATTAAATGCAGTGAGGATGTTTGTTGTCGGCAGTAACAAATGTGTTTTCTTGACATTCTTGAAGTTTCACCTACGATTTGAGACACTTCATGACATCCGTAAGCCTTTGCTTCACCAAGTTTAAAATGTTTAAAGACTGAGAGGATCCCGTCTGTTGGAGACGCAGACAAAAACCCTGTGACGATGATGATGATCAGGACCAGAACCCCTGGACACGAGACTCTGGGTCGTACTCACACAGCTGGCGGAGGACTCGCTCCGGCTGTGAGGAGCTGGCGGCTGATCGTCCACCTCGTCGTCTATGAAGACCACTCCCCTCTCCAGGTGCTTCTTTTTACAGCTCTGAGGGAAACGCAGAGGATCACATCATCAGCCAAAACATTGAGCCCACGGACAGCACCACTCACTCAGACACGCGGCAGGCAGCAGGTAAACGCCTCGTCTTCATTTGACGTGTGAGAAGCAGGAAAATGGACAAGTGGAGGGTTGGAACATGTTTAACAGGAGGGAACATGTTGGCTCCCAGAAAAACTGCACCGTTTGTCAGGTGTTGATTCAAAAACAGCCCAAAAATCAGTAAATACGGGAGAAGTGTTAAAGGTGTGGCCCGCAGGCCAAAGCCGACCAGTACAAGCAGGGGTGACGAACACATTTCAGTTCAGACCCCACTCCCTCCCCGGCAGACTGGACTGGTCAAATACTGACATTATTAGTTTAGTTTACTTCACTCATGATAAAAATAATGAAAAAACCAAAGTCAATACAATGCACAACAAGAGCTCACAAAGCAATACAGAACAAAAGTTTTCAAAGTCCTGAATGAAAGGGAGCAGAAAGAAGATTAACTTCTATACTCTGCCCCTTCATCGCAATCAATCGTTTTTCATTTCAAATGAAAAGAAAACAGCACATGAGAAACAAAATGACACTAATTTCTGAGAGGCCTTCATAGCTACTCTTGTGTCTATCCATCTATTGTTTTAATTCTTTCATTTATCTAGAATAAGAAAAAATCCTAAACAAACAACAAACCTTCTGCGTCATTTCCTTAAATCTACTTTAAAGTTCTTCTACGTGATCAAAATGTCTATATTTTCACTAAAAGGTACTGCGATCTGAACATGAAGCCAATTAAACTTTCTGCTGCAAAAGACAGTGAACTGTCCACTAATCTCCTCAAGCTGTTGCATTGTGGGTGTTTTCACAAACTGGCCCTGACGGCTCGGCTCTGAGGCTAATGCTAGTTCACTAGCTTTCATGGCAGCATCACTGATGACTCAACTCTGCTCCCAGGCCTGTGTGGTGGCGCTACGCCAAGAAATGGGTTATAAAATAATCAAGGTTTTCTTTAAAGTCTTCACCAGTTACTTGATACGGTGGTGGTGATGATACGGTGGTGGTGTTGATACGGTGGTGGTGATGTGGTGGTGGTGGTCGTGATGACACGGTGGTAATGTGGTGATGGTGATGTGGTGGTGGTGATGACTCGGTGGTGATGTGGTGATAGTGATGATATGGTGGTGATGTGGTGGTGGTGATGATATGTGGTGATGATGACACGGTGGTGATGTGGTGATGGTGATGATATGGTGGTGATGTGGTGGTGGTGATGATATGTGGTGATGATGACACGGTGGTGATGTGGTGATGGTGATGATATGGTGGTGATGTGGTGATGGTGATGATATGGTGGTGATGTGGTGGTGGTGATGACACGGTGGTGATGTGGCGATGGTGATGATATGGTGGTGGTGATGACACAGTGGTGATGTGGCGATGGTGATGATATGGTGGTGGTGATGACACGGTGGTGATGTGGCGATGGTGATGATATGGTGGTGATGTGGTGGTGGTGATGATATGTGGTGATGTGGTGGTGGTGATGATATGTGGTGATGATGACACGGTGGTGATGTGGTGATGGTGATGATATGGTGGTGATGATGATATGTGGTGAGGGTGATGACACGGTAGTGATGTCGTGATGGTGATGTGGTGGTGATGACACGGTGGTGATGTGGGGATGGTGATGATATGGTGGTGATGGTGATGACACGGTGGTGATGGTGTGGTGGTGGTGATGATATGGTGGTGATGATATGGTTGTGATACGGTGGTGGTAATACTGTCTCTGTCAAAGTCACGTCCACATGGAAGGCCAGAGCTGAGGCTTCCCAGCAGGACATTCAGAGCTTCACTTCTTCACACAGTTCATCCTGAATCCCCTGATCGCACCACCTGTCTGTCATGTTCCTCCATCAACCCACCTGCCTTCTTACAACAGATCACAAGCAGTTACCGTGTTCTCTGCTGTTCTGATGCGTTTCCGGTGTGGTTGGAAGTCGTCGTCTGTCTGGCTGTCGGACCTCCTGAAGTCCTGAACCTTCTGGGACAGACGAGACGCTAACGTTGGGTCTGTGGGAGGGGACTCGTCTGAGGAATGAACACACACAATCCGCACACGTCAGAGAAGCAGAACCTAGACCCCAGGCTGAGAGAAGGTGCTCAGAAATCTGTTTTCCACTGCGACTCAGAAACATAGTAAACACACAGAAGTCTCTTTCATTTCAGTTAAGAACCAGTTAAGTGTTTCCAGTGTCGTCTAGTCGAGTCTCTCACACTGTGGCGCAGACCAACAGTGAGGCACCAGCTCCTTCTAGTGGTAGATGGAGGAATGCCATGCTTCTTCAAAATATCTAAAAATACCTCAAATTATCCAAATACTAACAATCACTGTGAACATTTCTGTTACAGGAACAAAGAAGCTCAACAGTTTGGAGTAGCTCCAGATGAGGGATGACAGCTTCACTCAGATTCACACTGTATCGTCACAGTATTTTCACTGTATATTTGAAATATACCATCAGAAAGGTCAATGAAACTAAAATCCTCTATAAATGAAGAAGAATCTTTCTATGTTTCTCAACCAAGCCTCCATGTTTATGAACCAGTGAGGAGCAGAACACGTCCACAACGTCTTCTCTCGTGGTCTGACTGGGATTTTCACCAAAACAGTGAGCAAAGCTGCAGAACACAGATGAATTGAGCTGGTGGGATCAGACTGATCCTGAGTGTTGACTCACTGCGACCTGAAGGCCGAGCTGCTGCGTCTTTGCAGGGAGACACTGTGAGGTCCACCACAGCAGGACCTGCTGCTCTGCTGTGACACACACACTGACAGGAGGAGGAGGAGGAGGAGGAGGAAGGCGGCTGCTTGCAGTCTTCACCGGCTTTATTCCACTGGCTCTTGTCCTCAGCTGCTCCCTCCTGAAGCTTGGCTGAGGAGAGAGAATGAGAACACAGAGAACAAACATTTCATGACTAAAAGAGGTTTTCATCACTTTCCAGACGAGTGTTCCTTCTTCTGGACCAGGAGCTGATCGACAGGTTTTGATATGGATCACTAAAAGCTGATCTTTGTGCCTCACTCTGGTTATTGAACTTTGAATGTTTGAAGAAAAATGTATGTTATTATATCAGACAATCAAATTTCATCTTGGCTCACATCATGCCCGTCATGATCCAGAAAAATCTGATTCAATTCTTTAGAAAGAACCCATCACTCCCATGAAAACTAATGAAAGCGGATGAACAGATCAGTTCAGTCCAGGGTCTCGTCCTGGGACCACTGCTGTTCTCTGTGTGGCTTCATGAAGGCTGATCTTCTAGAGTGGTCATCAAGGCTTCACTGATGATTGGAAGCAAATGTCTGGGGTGGTGATCAGTCCAAAACCCAAAACAAGACCAGTCAGAGCCCAGTAGAAACCCACCAGGAGCCCAGTAGAACCCAGCAAAAGGCAAGTAGAACTCCAGTAGAAACCCACCAGGAGCCCAGTAGAACCCAGTAGAAACCCACCAGGAGCCCAGTAGAACCCAGCAAAAGGCAAGTAGAACTCCAGCAGAAGCCCAGTAGAAGCCTAGCGAAATCCCAGTAGAGGCCCAGCAGAAGCCAGTAGAAGCCAGCAGAACCCAGCAGCTCAGCCCTTCCCTCCTCTGAACACACTCACCGTTCCTGGCCTGCTGCCAGGCCAGAGCCGAGCACAGCAGAGCCAGACTCTTGCCGCTTCCTGTGGGACTCTCCAGCAAGCAGTGCTGCCCCGAGTTCAGGCCTCGCAGGATCTGTGGAGGAGTCACACACACTTCCTGTCAAAGACCCCGAGTACTGAGGTTAGTGCTGAGGTTAGTGCTGAGGTTAGTGTTGAGACTAGTGCTGAGGTTAGGGCTGAGGTTAGTGTTGAGACTAGTGCTGAGGATAGTGCTGAGGTTAGTGCTGAGGTTAGTGCTGAGGTTAGTGCTGAGGTTAGTGTTGAGGGTAGTGCTGAGGTTAGTGCTGAGGTTAGTGTTGAGGGTAGGGCTGAGGGTAGGGCTGAGGTTAGGGCTGAGGTTAGGGCTGAGGTTAGGGCTGAGGTTAGTGCTGAGACTAGGGCTGAGGTTAGGGCTGAGGTTAGGGCTGAGGTTAGGGCTGAGGTTAGTGCTGAGACTAGTGCTGAGGTTAGGGCTGAGGTTAGGGCTGAGGTTAGTGCTGAGACTAGTGCTGAGGTTAGTGTTGAGGGTAGGGCTGAGGTTAGTGCTGAGGTTAGTGCTGAGACTAGTGCTGAGGTTAGTGCTGAGGTTAGTGTTGAGGGTAGGGCTGAGGGTAGGGCTGAGGGTAGGGCTGAGGGTAGGGCTGAGGGTAGGGCTGAGGGTAGGGCTGAGGTTAGTGCTGAGGTTAGTGCTGAGGTTAGTGCTGAGACTAGTGCACGCACATAATAAACTGTTTCCTCCAGTAAAGCTTCACTTTGTTGACTTTAGTACTCACTGAGTTCATCATGGCCAGCTGGGACGGGTAGGCCTTACAGGGGAAGTGGACCTTCACCCCCCCGATGGTGTACTGGGGCGGGGCAGAGGCCATGACCCTCCGGGGCCCAGGTGAGGGGCAGCAGCCTTCTGGAGCTCTGGTGGAGGGGGACAGCGGTCTGCTGGAGCTCTGATGGAGGGGGACAGTGGTTTCCTGGAGGGCTAAGAACACAAATATCAGGATTATTGATCAGAATTAGGATTAAGGTGGTGCGTTCCATCTGATTCACTGTGTCTGGACATGTTTCCTACCTCCAACACACACTCACACTCACTCACACTCACTTACACACACTTACACAGTGACGCAACAGGAGCGGCTCGGTGATTCAAACTTCACGGGACGGATAAATAGAGTGAAAACTGCTAAAAAGCATTACTACCTCTTAAAATTGATTTACCTCTTCCCGCTTTCTAAAGTCACTCGACCGGATGTGACGTTTTTAGTGTACATCGCCGCAACCTTCAAATCAAAGCCATTATCAAGCTCTGCTGAAGATAAACATATAAAAATCGAAATTTAATCGACAATAAAAGAACTCAGTGTGAAGAAAAGGACTTAGTGTGAAGTATGAAATATTCTCATTGTACGTAAAGTCACTACATCCTATTTTAATTCCAATACTGCTGGCTTATGGCTTTTATTTTGAAATGTTTTTACTGTGGGCTGCGCACATGGACGTAGAAGAGGAAACATAAACCTATAAAGGTAGATCCTTACCAGTATAGAGGCAGAATCATTACTTATGGAAGTAGAATCAGTGGCGGCTGGTGATACATTTCTTAGGTGGGGCTCTTTATTATTATGCGATTTCAGTCAATGTTAACTTCATTTAAGTAAGTGCATTTACAAACCACATTACAACAATTTTGCCTTTTTTAGATTCAGTGATGAAACATTATAGTTCTTTTAAACAGCTACTGAACAGAGAGCACTTATTAAGACTTTTTTTATTAACATACTTGTAAACAAATACAAGCAGATGCTTCATTAGTCCCTTTTAGGAAGTGAATGTGTTTTGGCTCTGGTTTACTTGAAATGACAGTTACTCTGAGTTTAGGAAAAACAAAAAGTATATCAGGTATATTTTCAACAACACATCAGTTCACCTTTCAAAGCATTTTAGAATGCTTTGAATGGAAAAAGAAGAGTAACTGCAAAATAAACAGCTTTTTTTAAGCTCCTAGATTTTCAGTCCTTAATATATATGAGCATATACAGGTACATCTCAAAAAATTTGAATATCATGAAAATGTTCAATATTTTTTGTCACTCATTTCAGAAAGTCAAACCCATATATGATATAGGCTCATCACACAGAGTGAAACATTTCAAGCCTTTAGTTCTTCAATTTTGATGATTATGGCTTATAGATAGTGAAAACCCAACATTCAGTGTCTCGGAAAATTTGAATATTACATAAGATCAAGAATCTTTTTTTACTTTAAACACAAATGTGAGGCTTCTGAAAAGTATGTTCATTTCTATGCCCTCAATACTTGGTTGGGCTCCTTTTGCATGAATTACTGCGTCAGTGCGGTGTGGCATAGAGGCCATCAACCTGTGTTACTGCTCAGGCGTAATGGAAGCAGGTTGTTTTGATAGCAGCCTTCAGGTCATCTGCATTGTTGGTCTGGTGTCTCTCACCGTCCTCTTGACAAAAGCCCTGAGATTCTCTATGGAGTTCAGGTCAGGCCAGTTTGCTGGCCAATCAAGCACAGTAACACCATGATCATTGAAGCAGCTTTTGGTACCTTTGGTAGTGTGGGCAGGTGCCAAGTCCTGCTGGAAAATGAAATCAGCATCTCCATAAAGCTTGTCAGCAGAAGGAAGCATGAAGTGCTCTAAGGTTTCCTGCTAGATGGCCGCGTTGACTGTGAACTTCAGAAAACACAGTGGAGTGACAGCAGCAGACGACATGGCAGCCCCAAATCATCACAGACTGCGGAAACTTCACACTGGACTTTAAGCAAGGTGGATTCTGAGCCTCTCCACTCTTCCTCCAGACTCTGGGACGTTGATTTCCTAATGATATGCAAAATGTACTTTCATCTGAAAAAAAGGACTTTGGACCACTGAACAACAGTCCAGTTCTTTTTCTCCACAGCCCAGGTAAGACGCTCCTGACGTTGTCTCTTGTTCAGGAGTGGCTTGACACCAGGAATGCCACATTAGGATCCCATGTCTGGGATTCGTGGCTCTTGATGCGCTGACTCCAGCCTCAGTCCACTCATTGTGCGCCCCCAAATTCCTGAATACATTTTGCTTGACAATCCTCCCAAGGCAGCTCCTTTTCCTTCCTCTCAACTTTCTATGAACAGGATTGGATACCGCACTCTGTGAACAACCAGCTTCTTTAGCAATGACCTTTTGTGGCTTACCCTCCTTGTGGAGGGTGTCAATGACTGTTGTAGGGACTTCTTACCTCATAATAATCACTAAGTACCATTTATGTAGTGCAGTCCACCCACAGGGTACAATTTATGTTGCGTTTTGGCAGTTTAGCTATCGATAATGTTATCGAAATTTTAATCTGATTTGTATCCGATACCTCGGGAGTACCACCTGTTTAACAGGAAATTATAGCCTTTCAGTTATATCAGTCTAAAAAGATATACTAAACAGTTAATTAGGAATTTGAATTAATAGTTAAATTATTTACGATTACCAAAATTAACAGTAAAGCTCGAAGGATTTGGGAGTTCTTCACACAGAAGAGAGTGACATTTCAGTCACCCTTGTGCACATGAATTAAACAGCAAGTATGATTCCAAAAATTATATTTATTTACATTGAAACCAAATAAAACACAGATTACAATAACCTTGAACAAAACTGCCACTGTAAATGCACATATACGTACGGTGGCCTGGAATTGCAAAACACTACAAACTTCAGAAAACACTTCCAAATCCAAAAAACACTTCCCAATAGAGAAAACAGTTCCCAAAAGAGAAAACACTTCCCAATTCAAAAAATACTTCCAAATAGAGAAAACACTTCCAAATAGAACACAACAGAAACGTGACTCATTATTGCATCCACAACAAACCATACAATCATCAACAGGAACATGCATGTTTAATCAAATCCAAAACAATCTATGAACCCGTCCACAGCACGTCTCCATTGCACTTAATTATATTGACCACTAGATGTCCTCCTCGAGCACTGAGTGTCATTGAAGCCTCGAATCATGAAGCATGTTTAAATTGATCTAATAAAGCTTCAATAAAGCCTCGACCAGCCGTCAGTACCTGTAGGCCACAATGAGGACAAAATACTTGTCTCTTAACTATAGAAGACAGTCTTTTATCAACAGACTGCAGACCATGTCATTGGTAGCGCGTCCAATCAGTGACGACCCTGCTGTCAGCAGGTACCGCACGTTTCCGTTCTGTTGTGGTGAATTTGTAAATGTTTTTTGAATTGGGAAGTGTTCTTTGGATTGGGAAGTGTTTTCTGAAGTTTGTAGTGTTTGGCACTTCCAGGCCACCGTATATACGCATACTATTTGACGTAATGATCTTCGTACGCACACTGTAACGTTAACTGAAAGTTAACTACCGCCAGGTTCATTTGCCAAAATCACCGCCCCGGCACCGGACATCTTCGCCCAGACGGGGTCCGCAGCACTCAAACTTCTGCGAGCCCAGCCACATCGCATGCAACTGCCCCGTCCCCATGCCGATAGCCAGAGCTGCCATGCCGGAGGGAATCGACAACGGGATGTGGAGATGAGGGACTTCCCATCCCAACCTTTCACACCCTTCCGAAGCCGCTGCATGCTGGTGGGACGTTTTGGCTCCACCACTCAGGACTTTACCTGAGCTGTGAGCTGGACTCTGTGAGCTATCAGGCTCTCATGGACATCGGATCCACCATTTCTCTGGTGCGGCCAGGAATATTACCGGGTACCACTGACCCACTTGCCGCTGCGTGGACCCACACCGGCACCGCTGCTGGCAGCACTGTTCCAGCACCACGCGCAGCCCTGCAGCGTCCTCCGCACAGCGGCAGCAGAACATCAGCAGACAGAGACAGCAGTGCAGAACCTGCTACACCGCAGCTGCAAAGGTCTGAACTCTGCACGGCAGCAAGAATTAGCAGACCTGGTGAAAGGATTTATGGACAGTTTTGCAGCCAAACATGAGTACTGCACACAAACCGGGCTGGTCCAGCATCACATCGACACCGGCTCAGCTCAGCCCATCCGCCTGCGTCCCCACAGACTGGCTTTCGCAAACTGCCAAGCTGCAGCGGGCATTATCAATGACATGGCTGCTGCTGGAGTGATCGAGCCATCTGACAGCCGCGGGCGGCGCCGGCTGTGCTGGTCAAAAAGAAAAACGGTGCCTGGCGGTTCTGCGTTAACTATCGACTCCTTAATAGCGTCACAAAGAAGGACTCGTATCCCCTCCCCCACATCGACGATGCCCTGGACTGGATCACTGGGTCCACTTGGTTCAGTTCCCTCGACCTGCAGAGCTGCTACTGGCAGGTGGAGCTGGCCCCGGATGCTAAACCCAAGACCGCATTCACCATCGGTCAGGGACTGTTGCAGTTCCGGTTGATACCTTTTGGACTTTGTAACGCATTGGCGACATTCGAACGGCTGATAGAGAGAGTCCTGGCTGATGTTCCCCAGAGCCGCTGCATCGTATACCTGGACTACCTGCTGCTGCATATGGATAGGTACGAGGGGGCCCTGGCCAACCTGAGAGAGGCCTTCACCGCCATCCTCCGGGCCAGGCTGAAACTTAACCCGGCTAAATGCAGCCTCCTGACCAGAGAGACCGAGTTTCTGGGTCACGTGGTCAGCGAGAACAAGGTGGCCACAGACCCAACCAAGGTGGAAGCAGTTAAAGACTGGCCCTCCCCCACGAACGTCAGTGAGCTGCGGAGTTTCCTGGGACTCGCATCCTACTACAGGCGCTTCATCAGAGGCTTCGCTACAATCGCCAGCCCGCTCCACTGCCACCTGCTGGTTGTGGTTCTACCAGTAACAAACTGACACCTGCTGGAATGGTGGTGGGCGGATCGATCCAAATATTGATCATATCAATATCTACGTTGGTATTGATGTCGAATGATACCAGTGCAATAAGATTAATACTTAATGTTAGTTTCTCTGTCGTTTTCTTCTGCGTTACGTGTTGAGCCTGCCACTTTAAATGACAAGTGCATTGTGGGAAGTGGATTCGTAGCATGTGTTGGTTTTGGAAAATGTAGTTTTTGTTGGTGTTATACTGCAGGTGTGTGTGTGTGTGTGTGTGTGTGTGTGTGTGTGTGTGTGTGTGTGTGTGTGTGTGTGTGTGTGTGTGTGTGTGTGTGTGTGTCTGTGTGTGTGTGTGTGTGTGTGTGTGAGTGAGTGAGTGAGTGAGTGAGTGAGTGAGTGAGTGAGTGAGTGAGTGAGTGAGTGAGTGAGTGAGTGAGTGAGTGAGTGAGAGAGAAATAACCTGGTTAGTACAGCGTGTGTTAAAAAGAGGAATAACCAACCACAATTCTGCAACTTCAGGTGTCTTCCCTTCTCCCTCCATCAACTCCACATCAGAATCAGACAGACAGCAGCAGACACGAGCCAAAACTAACAAAGCAGGCTTCTTCACTGCAGTTGGGATGAGGAAGGAAACACCTGTTTGCTGCTCTATCCTAAACACTCTACCTGAAATAATAATTTCTTCTGATTTCTTCTGGAGTGATAGTTTTCTGCACTTTGTTTATTTAAGGAATAAAAATTCAGACATTGCAATGTTTGGGAGAGAATTCTCATTTTTTTTATTATGATAAAGTATTTTATATTTACCTCTAAACTTTTCCCAAATTTTGTTTTAGGTTTAACTAATTAATAAACCAAGGGAAAAAACATAAACATACTTAAACGTCATGAAAATTAATCCAGATTTAGCACTTTGATGATACATTAACCTTGAATAATAAAAAGTATTGGTATCTGCGATTTATTGATTTAGTTTATTTTTCAAGGACCACGTACAAAAACATTCAACTTGAAAAGATGCTTCATACCAGATTTTAGCCGTAACTAATTTCCATCTGCAGTCCCAGTAGAGACTGCCTTGTATTTACTTGGTATCGGCTCGATACCAAATCTTGGAGTATCACACACCACTATGCTGGACCGCTTTAACCAATCAGGGGACGAGCGGCCTGACGAACAACCAATCTGCCCCAAATATCTATATCGTGCACGGGACTCTGTAGGAATGTGAGGAAGTTTTACTCAAGTACATTTACACATTGGTGGTACTTCTCCCTTGGGTATTTCTATTTTATACAAATGCATATTTCTACTACGTCACATTTGTGAGGGAAATACTGTAATCTACTGCGTGTCAGCAAGCTTTAGTTACATCTACTACAATGCAACAGACTCATTAATACAGCAGTTATATTAATTTGAAGAATTATATATTTGGCGTACTTTTGATACTCTCAGTACATTTTTCTTATTTTCCGTACTTTTAGTAAAGGACCTGAGTTCTTTTTTCACCACCAGAGATCCACATACAGTATGTCACAAAAGTAAGCAAACCCCTCACATTTGTGCAAATATTGTATTATATATTTTCTTTGGACAACACTGAAGAAATAACATTGTGCTACAATATAAAGTAGTCAGTGTACAGCCTGTATAACAGTGTAAATGTACTGTCCCCTCAAAATAACTCGATAGACAGCCATTAATGTCTCACCCCTAAATGAAAATGTCCAAATTGGGCCCAAAGAGCCATTTTCCCTCCTCAGTGTCATGTGACACGTTAGTGTTACAAGGTCTCAGCTTTGAATGGGGAGCAGGTGTCTCGCTCTCACACACTCTCATACTGGTCACTGGGAGTTCAACATGGCACCTCATGGCAAAGAACTCTGTGAGGATCTGAAAAAAAGAATTGTTGCTCTACGTACAGATGGCCTCGGCTATAAGAAGATTGCTAACACCCTGAAACAGGACCACGCTCAAGCCTAAGAGCGGGGATAGTCCCACTCCTCCAACACTGACTGATAACATGCATTTATCTATAGATATTTATAGCAGCAGCTTTAGCAGGTTCCAGTCCAGCCTTTCTGTTTGGAGTTTACACATCCTCTGCCGCCTCCAGCCCGCCACAACATAAAGTTATTAGAGGACAGATGAATTTAAAGAAAACCTACTGAAACATGGGTAAATGTTTTCTTTATACATATGAGCACAGCCACAATACAATCAGGCAGGAACAAATGAGGACAATTGTTGTAAAAAAAGTATCATAAAGTTACATGTTTCATCAACACAACTACTTTTGTAAGTAAAGTGTTAGTAAGTGACGACTATTATGAAGTTATACAATACCTGAATAAGAAATTACAGCATGTTTATTAATTCAAAGTTGACGTGTCAGAAGCAGAAAAATGAGCAGTTTGATACAGCGATTCTAGATGACTGGTTTGGAGTCGTGTTTTTCCATTACAATGGGAAAGTAGATGATGGAACATCTTCAGTGAAAGATGAATCGATGACTCTTAGAAGAGAGAAGCAAAACAAGAAACTAGAGTGTTTCCACTGTTGTGGACGTTTATTTTGTTTGTGCTTTTAAGCATCAAAAATCCTCAGGTGAAAAAAGAAACAAAGAGGATAAAATTACACTTCATTAATGCTAATGATAATGTAGTAATAAACAAATCATGATAGGATGGCATTGAATTGTTTTCATTCTTATTTATTGTGATTTGAAAGGCTGAAATGCAGCAGCAGTGGGGAAACGCGTTGCTCCATCACTCAGGGCTTGACATTAAGGAGTAAGTCTAATAAATACCGATAAATACCAAGACCAATAAATACATTGCAAGATGTTTCTGTAATTGTACATGTGCTTGAATTAATTTGACTCTGGCAGTGGACCCTTGTGAAGGGGTTAGGGGGTCCAACATGGCTGGGTGCATGGGGTCCAATTTGCTGGTTTAATTATTTGGAGTAACTTTTTAGATATTTACTACATTTCACTGTGGGATTGCAGGTTTTAGTTTTAGTTTTATTTTAAAGAAAAAAACGAGTTTTAAACACTGCTTCCATGGTGGGGCCATGGACTGGACTGGAGAGAAAGCGAGAGAGGGAGAGGAAGAGAGGGCAAGTAAATTACTGCAAAAATACACAAACACTGAGGGTTTTATCCCTGGTCATGAAGTATTTGCTGATTGTGATTGTGAGAAGAAGAGATTTTCCTCTGAGGATGTTTGGTCAGTCCCGGAGCGCAGCCACGGAGGGCAGAGTTACGTGATGTACCTGAACGCATCACCCATGTATCGTAAAAATCCATAAATTAGCCTCATTGTTTAAGCCGCCGGGTTCAAAGTGCATGAAAAAAGTAGCGGCTGACAGTCTGGACATTACGAAAAGTCCCGGTACGTGCCATACGTTAGAAAAAAGTCCCAGTATGCTGAGGGGTGACATTTAAAAGTGCCGGTGCATACCAGCCCACTTAAAGAACTGTTGCTACCAATAAAATATGGCGCTCTTACTAGCGGCACTCTCCAGATGTTTACATTCACACCGCTTTCCCACGCTATCATCGGCGATCAAAAATAAATAAATCATCGGCGATCACACGAGAATCACGTGATCGCGCTCTCGGAGTAAGATCCCGTTGAAACATCATGTAAAAATTGCCGCGCCTGGCGATGGTGTGATCTGTGGGCGATACCAAGTAATGTTTGCCGAAAAAACGCCAAAATATCGCCCAAAAAAATTACTAGCCCGTTCGGGCAAGGTGGGTAGATGATTCTCTTGCCCGAGCAAAGTTTTCACTAGTCCCGGACGTTCGGTCCAGCCTTAATGTCGAGCCCTGTCACTGGAGATTTCTTGCAATGTCCTCTGAATTGAAGGAAACTGAACGTGAGGATGAGTCCAAGTGTGAAAGAAGAACTGAGCCGTGGCTGGATAACACTCCGCTGACACGCTACCAGAGCTTGAAAACACCTGGTTGTGTCTGCCAGATGTTCATGGAGGCTGTCAGCCAGTTAGTTGGAGGGTGGGGAGCCCCAGTCAAGGGAACAAGCACCTTCTGGGTCTCAGTCTTGTGTTTTCATACACACACTGTAACATAAAGAAAAACCACAACCTTCTTAAGTATGTATGAAACACAATGTTCATAAGAATGTTAGTTTTGCATTTCACTGTCATCTGACAAAAGATTTTCACTGTCATCTTCAAAAAACACAGTTTAATATTTCTTGTGGACTGAACAGCCTGATCCAGGTCGTCACTTTAAAGCAGTGATCCATAGACAGTTGGTCTTGTGTTTAGTTGTGGCGGTACCTCATTTCCGCCTCTTCCCCTAAAAACAGAAAATGTCATTTTAACCAAGCTGATGAAACACTTTTTGCAATTTTACTGGCAGCATGCGAACATCTACGAGTTACACGTGATGAGAGTTCATACATAGTTCTCAACCGTCGTCCATCCTGGGTGTTTCTCTGCATGGAGCCTTGCCTCTGCTCTCGCCTCTTCAAAATACTTCTCCTTCTCCAATTTTGATAATGACTTCCACTGTGTAGAGAGGACAACACATTGTCATCAACACACAACGACAACCAGTTTCTAAACATGAGGACTAAATCGTAGCTTGAACATGTAGGCGCAGACAGACTTACTCTCTTTGCTGCCTCCTTACTGACCACCACAATGTTATTGACGCCAAGCTCTGCCAACAAAATCGTCCTCTGCTTCTCAATGAAGATCATGAAAGCGTTTCGCGGTTTCTTTACGTACGGCGGGTCTTCGTACGGCGGGTCGTCGTCCTCCTGGCCTTTACGTGTTCGATTTCTGCACGCACAAAAAACAAATGGTAACAGCACACATTCAGGGAGATTTCAAATATAAATCAACATTGGACAGGGTGTATGGCAGGGGTCCTCAATTGTCCCCCCCCCCCCGAGGGCCAAAATCAGAGCAGCATGCCAACCCAAGGGCCGGAACCGTAGCGGGTTTTTTGCATGATGTCAGTAAAAGTTGTTTTAATTGAAAATGTTAGCTACTGTTACCATTATTACTATTATTATCCTCATTATTATGAGTAATAGTCAAGGTGGTTGTAGTAATAATTTAAGCCTGAGATTTTCACAGTTTGTGTTGACGGTCACATAAAAAAGCACTCTTGAAAAACGTAAGTGTAAAACCAAAAAACGGACTCACAAAACCAACTAAATATTTACACAGAGAGAGAGAGAGAGAGAGAAATACAGGGAGAGATTTACAGTTTGTTACTTTTTAAATTCCATAATTGTTGTTTCAGTGCTGCTTTTGTTTCTGTTCTCATTTCATTTATTTATTGTTTTTAATCGTGATCTGTTGCATTTGAAGTATAAAAACTGCTAAATGAACTTATTATTACTATTGTTGTAATTTTTGTTATAGTATTACCCGACAGTTACCAATATCATTTTGCCGTCATTCCTGACTTTCTTTATGTGACGTAATGCATCTGAAGACAGTTCTTAAATGGGCCTGACATTCCTGAAACATCTTTTTGGCTGCCAATGAATCTTAGAATCACCTGTATTCGTGACGTTTGCAACTGAGAGTGTGGATTAGTTGTGATGTGTTGATGTGTTCTACAGCATGACAGCATTCGCTTCCTGCAGCATCCTCCTCTCTGATCAACTCCATGGGATTTCTCTGAATGCTGAGTGATCTGGAGGATGTGAACTGTTCAGTAGCTGTTGGTAGAATCACTGGGGTGTGTGTGGAGTCATATATATATATATATAGTTGTGGACCTGACTTGTTTTACGCCATGGCCGAACACCCAGCCTCCACAAGACGCACCTGAGACGGGTGCGTCTTGCATCTCCCACTTTATTTCATGCTGATGTGCAGCTGATGGCCCGGCACGGGCCAAACAGTTGGCCGCCTCTTGAGGACCCCTGTGTTACACCTGAACATGTGATACACAGGGTACGTCCGAATTGTCCCTCCGAACTTCTTAACTATCCACTTTTCCTTCACCCCGGAAGTGTTTTGTGTGGCGGCCATG
This sequence comes from Lipophrys pholis, assembly GCF_963383615.2. Taxonomy (NCBI): domain Eukaryota; kingdom Metazoa; phylum Chordata; class Actinopteri; order Blenniiformes; family Blenniidae; genus Lipophrys; species Lipophrys pholis. The sequence goes on along the minus strand of NC_137627.1, from coordinate 26,623,533 downwards.
ATAAGGACGGTCCGAATTCTCAATAAGCAAAGGAAAGGAGGCTCGTTGCTTCCTTTAGAGTCTCTTTTAGCTTAGGAACCACTGATGCATCCTTTAACAAAGGAGGTGAGCTCATGTTGCCCCACAATTCCTTGCAGCAACAACATTTAAAGGGACCCGCTCATCCGAGCGTTCAGGGAAACTCACGATGTCGGAAAAATTTAACAGATCATGTAAGTTATCAACGCAATAATCATCTAAAACCCAAATGCACTTTTTGTAATCCATTTTCGACAACTTATCGTTCTTTCTCCACCACGGCAGACGTCACTAACTTGCGCCGCTGTCACATCATTATGATGTCACTAAGTGAAAGTGCTGTGTGACTGCCACACTAACGTGATCGCCTTTCACTAACTACTTTAGGAAGCCCTCCAACACCTTTCCTTAACCCCGTGACGTCATCCATCATTCGGACGTACCTGCAATCACTCACTCAGGTAGGTAAAAAGAAAATCCTGACAAAACCAAAAGCTTATTTAGAGCCAAAACGGGACAAGTCAACTCACGGTGATCTGGGCATGTTGATGGGGAGCAGAACAGACTCATTAGGATCCAGCTCTAGTCTTTTCCTGCACAATGAAAGATGCATAAAAATACATTGAATCAGTGAAAAGTGAGTCCGGACAAAGAAACAAAAGAAAAATTTTGCTCACAGAACAACAACAGGCTGCATGATGAGGTTGACGCTCTTCTTGGGAACAGTAACACACTGGAGACAAAAGAAAAGGAATACGTCCACAAGCTGATCTGACTGCAGGACTTCCGCTCGCAAGCATTTCCGGTCCAGCCTCACTGTCAAACAGGAAATTACGACACGTTTATCCCGAACGCGCAGGCGCGCGCTACATAGCGGTAAGTTACAACTTTTAAATTTCCCGAAAAAGTTATGAATGTATGGTTTCTTGCGTGTGCTCGCCGTTGATATATCTGCCGCAAGCTAACATATATTGATGATGCAAATAACAGCGTGTTACACCAGAGGTTTAGGTTACGTGTCATTTTGAAGCTAAGCCATGCTAAAGATGGTTAGCATTAAAACACCGTAGGTTTAACTTTTTTCAGTACATAACGTAAAGTAACTCCGTATATCCGATGGGTCAAACAGTTTGTAAAGAGTACAGCAAGCGATAAACCCTCCGTGCAGTGGCTAATGCATTGCAATGAAGGAGAAAGGGTGTTTTTCTCAGCTCCTGAACGTTTTAGAGAAGCATGGTTCTCACAGGACAGCCAGAGTATCAACAAATAATGTAAAGCAACATGATTCATCACTGCAGTTTATATTGGTATCTAAAGTTGTTAAAAGTAACTCAACCTTCATCAGTTGTAGTAAAGAAATGAACATCTATCAAATGCAAGAGTAATATTAATCCAATAGCGATTGATAATAGTGTCTGCTTTTAATTTTCTCCTTTTGTTTTAATTATTTTTGTATATGGTTATGTGTTTACATTTGCCATGTATTCCATAGGGGAGAAGCATCTTTGTGGTTGATCTCAATGACGTACCAACATGACAACCAACAGCCCGCAACACACCTCAAAACTTTTACCCGTAAGTGTACCATGTCGTACTGATTTTCAATAAAATCTTTGTTAAGCATTTTCCACTGTTTTCATTCAAAATATTGCTTTATTTTAGAACGATGCTACAGTCAAAGATGCCATTGTGGTTCCTGTGTGGAGACCTGCTCACTCCCTGCTCTCTGTAAGTAATGATGCTCACTGTGACATGTCACTTTTATAGGTAAACATTATCAAATGTTCTTAAACATTAGTTTTATATAAGTTGTGTTGTCTTGTGCTGTTTTGTTTTGTTGTCTTGTTCTTTCACACCATGTTGAGTTCAAACGTCTGTAAGGTTTTGAAGCCAACAATGAATCATTCTTCAGTCAACGACTAATATAATGTCAGTGTGGATTATGTAATAACCTTAATGTCTTGCTTGTGTTTGAATTTTGAAACTGATCATTTTAGGTGTTTATGTGTGTGTGTATGTTTTAAGAGCAGTGCTCTAATGTTTCTTTCAGATTGGACGTCACTCCACCAGGTGGGGAGACAACAGTGGAAGAGGAGTCTTGTTTCACAGTCTCTGTCTGTCAAATACTCTTGATGCAACGTTGGAAAGATAATTTTTCTGTCTTCCTTTTCCATAGGACACGTGTGAATCCAGAAGTGTTGGTGACTGCAGACGTGCAGCAAAGTGGGTTCAGGCAAACATGCACCTATTTACTGGGCGAGCTGACCTGCCTTCAGCACTGGACATGAGGGAGCAGGAACAGGCCCTTCAGCACTGGACATGAGGGAGCAGGAACAGGCCCTTCAGCACTGGACACGAGGGAGCAGGAACAGGCCCTTCAGTACTGGACATGAGGGAGCAGGAACAGGTCCTTCAGCACTGGACATGAGGGAGCAGGAACAGGCCCTTCAGCACTGGACACGAGGGAGCAGGAACAGGCCCTTCAGTACTGGACACGAGGGAGCAGGAACAGGTCCTTCAGCACTGGACATGAGGGAGCAGGAACAGGCCCTTCAGCACTGGACACGAGGGAGCAGGAACAGGCCCTTCAGCACTGGACACGAGGGAGCAGGAACAGGCCCTTCATCACTGGACACGAGGGAGCAGGAACAGGCCCTTCAGTACTGGACACGAGGGAGCAGGAACAGGTCCTTCAGCACTGGACACGAGGGAGCAGGAACAGGCCCTTCAGCACTGGACACGAGGGAGCAGGAACAGGCCCTTCAGCACTGGACACGAGGGAGCAGGAACAGGCCCTTCAGTACTGGACATGAGGGAGCAGGAACAGGTCCTTCAGCACTGGACATGAGGGAGCAGGAACAGGTCCTTCAGCACTGGACATGAGGGAGCAGGAACAGGCCCTTCAGCACTGGACACGAGGGAGCAGGAACAGGCCCTTCAGTACTGGACACGAGGGAGCAGGAACAGGTCCTTCAGCACTGGACATGAGGGAGCAGGAACAGGCCCTTCAGCACTGGACACGAGGGAGCAGGAACAGGCCCTTCAGCACTGGACACGAGGGAGCAGGAACAGGCCCTTCATCACTGGACACGAGGGAGCAGGAACAGGCCCTTCAGTACTGGACACGAGGGAGCAGGAACAGGTCCTTCAGCACTGGACATGAGGGAGCAGGAACAGGCCCTTCAGCACTGGACACGAGGGAGCAGGAACAGGCCCTTCAGCACTGGACACGAGGGAGCAGGAACAGGCCCTTCAGTACTGGACATGAGGGAGCAGGAACAGGTCCTTCAGCACTGGACATGAGGGAGCAGGAACAGGTCCTTCAGCACTGGACATGAGGGAGCAGGAACAGGCCCTTCAGTACTGGACATGGGGGAGCAGAAACAGGCTGAGGCTGGTCTGCAGTACAAAGTCTCGTGTAAAGAAGCAATCCTGGACGACTTGGAAAATGAATCATTTTTCGAGCAATTTAAATTTGTTTATTATAAAATTGGACATGTGGACATTTTGTGAAGAAATCGTTGACCAAAGACATTATCAGGGTTGTTGGGAATGCCACACAGATGACTGAATATAAAACAATAAAATCATTTTGACTCTTTGTGCTTTCTCGTTTGTGTATTTGCTTTATGGAGTACTTTGTATTTCAATTCAATTGTACTGTGGACATCTCAGAGCTAAGGTAATATATTTATTGACATTCCCTCAGGTGTAAATCTATGTGATCCAACAGAACAAGAACAATAATTAAGACTAGGGATGTCCCGATCACACTTTTTTACCCCCGATACCGATCCGATGTTTCAGAATTGAGTATCGGCCGATACCGATACTTTCATTGCTATTGCAAATATACTCAATAGTCTATTTTTGGAGCAACTAAGATGTCTGAAGCTAAAAGCACTATTGGCAGAAGCTTTGTTTAGCTAGAAATTATTGTAAAACTCACTTATTGAATCAAAATTCTTCTCAGAATGACTTAAGAACTTATTTAAACTTTATTCAGTCATAACAGAAAAAAAAATAATAATTACACTCTGCAGTCTTGTATCTCTTATTTATGTTAACTTAAACAACTTCACCTGGATTTTGTGGCAAATTAAAAAAAATAAAAAATGAAACCCAGTGAATCAGTTTGACTAACATATAAACTATAAAAAACTACAACATAAACAGTATTCAGTAAAACCAATCAGAAGAACCCAATTCCCAATTGCCTTTAGGGGGCGCTGTGACTCACCAAACACAACAATGCAGAAGAAGACAGACCACATAGTTATTTAGAAGTAGACTTCTGCACATAAACACAAGAGATGCCAGTGGGGAGCAGAACAGATTCATGAGGAACCATCTCTAGTCTTTTCCTGAACAGGGAAAGATGCATACAAACACATTGAATTAGTGTAAAGTGAGTCTGGACAAAGAAACAAAAGAGAAATGTTTGTTTTACTTACAGAACAACAACAGGCTGCATGTTGAGGTTGATGCTCTTCCTGGGAACAGGATCAAGGTTCCCGTTCCAACCGAGAGATGGACGGAACGATGAACAGAAGAATGAGTTCCACAGTCACCTTAAAGCCAAAAGAGTTTCAAGAATAATGATATTTAAATATTTCTAAACATCAGAAAAGTTTGGATTTATAATTTCAAAGCAGTATAAATAAATGCATCTGATACCATTTTGAATAAACGTAAACCTCACAAATATTATCTCACAAATGTAAACTGGGCTCAATAAACTGCAAGAGCAACTTAATGAATACAAACAACAGAATCTCCTCAAAACATGGAGCAACATTAAAATTAAGTGACAATTAAGATTGTGTAAAGCTCCCTATGTCAACACTCACTCTGATTAGTGGCAACTCTGGTTGGGACAAAAGTTATGTTTTTATAGAAATGGATAGAAGACTTATTTGGATGATCTTCTGACAGATCAGTGTTCCTTGCTGAGCTGCTTGTTGGAAGACTGAGTCCCAGCAGGATGCTGCTTGTCTGCTTTTCGGAGTTTGAGGCTTCACTTCAGGTATCAGTGGAAAAGTGCAAGATGCCATTGGAAGTCATGACCCAATAATATTAACTGATGTGCAGGGAAATGACATTTGGAGTCAGAGGGAACAACAGGTGGATAGTATTCTCTTTTTTTTTTTCTTTTTTCTGCTGGTGCTCTAGGGGAGCTCAATCTTTCAGTGACGGTACTGGGGAGTTTAGGGATCTCTTCTTTATATTCTACTGTAGCACCGACAACATGCCACACCGCACTGATCACGCAATAGTCGCTCACATACAGTAAAAGCTCCGCTATTTAAAACATTCCTGTGCGACACAATACACAAGATATCTAGCCAAAGTGATGAAAGGTTTACAAGCCTGCCACTAAAACTCACCACTGAATGTAAACTTTAACACAAGGATGTCACTGATGGAGCCTCAACAGCAGCAGGAAGCAAAACACACAGCAAGTTTTCATTTGGGCCTCAAACACAAAGACACTAACTCCGGCTGCCAGTCACCAAAACCTCCACTGAAGGAAAAATATTCACTTCAATGGATCTAATGACGTTAATAAGCACTGCACGGAGAGAACCAGAAGGAGTCCGAATTCAGATCTCAACCACCAAACAGGCAATAATCATCACTCACCATGAGACGTCATAATAAAACGATACATCAGTTGTTGTGGTTGAGAGTGAAGACATCAATGATTTTGTCACATCTTTTTTTTTGCAAAAAAGCGCTCCATACATTTTTGTTAATAAACGCCTGTTAGCTAAATTGAAAGATTCTTGGTGATTATTGTGTATTTATCGTTGACAATTCACTGGTTTGTAACAGTCTGTGCTCGGATCGCACACCTTCCCTTTTATTTAAGATTGTTATATTTTAAGCAGAAATATTAGCTAACTTAAATAAACCTTTTACAAACCAGACTGATATTTTGGTATTAGCTATTTCCAGTTTATCTGGTGGTGCCACAATTCATTATTAATACATAAATAACACATTTATGCAAATTGATAATTTTTCATTAATAAATTATTTTTGATAATTTATTTACTTTTACGTAATTACTCGATTACTTTAGGAGTTGTTAATGAGTAAATGACTGTTTACTCCCATTAATAAGAAACACTCGCAATCTCCGATGTCCTTCCAAAGTTGCTGGGTTAAATCCTCAGCCATGGCTTCACAGCGCCGTGGAACTGTACTTCTTGACAGCTGGAGAGCTTTGATCGAAGATAATATTTCTGCCTTATTTTTAAAGTCTCGGAACAATGAGTCAGCTGCTTCAACGAATGCCTCCTTTACCATCTCTCCGTCTTGGAAGGACTTCTTGTTATTAACGATGATGTGACTCACCCGGAACGATGCTTCGGTGGCGGCTTTCGCTTTTGAAGTTTGTTGTGTGAAAAATGACTGCTGTCCGGACAACTGGGATTTCAGTTCCTTCACCTTTCTCTTTCTCAGCTCGCTTTTCAGCGGGAAGTCGGTGTCGTATTTTCCATGAATAGTCCGAAAATGCCGCTCCACATTTCCCTTCTTTGGTATTGCGATGGTAGACTGGCAGATGAGGCAAACGCACTTCGAAAATGTCATCGTGAACAAAAAGTCCTCCTCCCATTCCGTATGAAAGTGATAAGTTTTTGTCTTCTTACTTGGTCCTGCTCCCCCACTCATTTTTATACCCTTTCTTAGGTTTAAGAGAAAAAACCGAGGGCTGAAAATTGGCGGTAACTCGCTGACAAGCTTGTTAGTTTTTCCCTATGGTGCAGTGCGCCCTATGTGTGTGTTGTTGTTGTGAAGCGGACGTAGTAGGGAACACCATGAGAACGTTAAAGGGGGAAGTGTGGGCGTGGATTGTATATAAATGAACGGGTATGTGCGTTATGCAGAACATCGTTGTTTTAACAACCCTGAAAATGGCGAAGAGACACGCTTATGAAGCACAGTTTAAACTGAAGGTCATCAGCTATGCGGAGAAACATGGAAATTGAGCAGCCGCGAGAGAATTTAAGATTAATGAATCGATGGTTCACAAGTGGAGGAAGCTGGAGAACGAGCTCCGACAGGTGAAGAAGACGCAGCTGAGTTTCCGCGGACATAAGGCGAGGTGGCCCGAGTTGGAGGAAAGACTCGAGCAGTGGATCATCGCACAAAGAACGAGTGGGAGAAGCGTTTCGATGGTCACCATTCGACTAAAAGCAGTAACGCTAGCAGAAGAAATGAAAATTCTCGGAACTCCAACCGCTGGACATTTCCAAGGAGCCGCACGGCACGGAAAGTGACTCTGACAGTGAAGAAAATGAACCTGGTATGTTTGATGGAGATTTAGCGCAGCTGTTCAATTCAGAAACAGAGGACGAGGAGTTCGATGGGTTTGATTGATGACGATTACAGGTAAAAAAAATGTTAGTACTTCGTCATCAATACTTAAATAAAGCACAACCAAACTCAGTTTTGCTCCCGCTCTATTTTTAAATACGCACACTTGTATGCTTGTGTGTGTGTGTTGTTTTAATGCGGACACCATGAGAACGTTAAAGGGGGGAAGTGTGGGCATGGAACCCGCGCCCTATGAGCGTATGTAATGCGATCTACCAATACTACCTTCGACCAGTCGATCGCGATCGACGTATTGAGCACCCCTGGGTTGAAAGAACAAGACGCTGGAGTCTCGACTGATGCTTCTCAATGCCCCTTTTATTTCGCAGTTGAGCAAAGCTGAGCACCGTGAAAACTACAAGACAATACAAAATACAAGTTATTCAATTAAGAATTCTCATACAGTGCAAACAATTCATAAACATACTTTATTTAACCATTTCAATTTTGTAAAACCAGTCACAAGTAACTGTCAATCTTTAATATAGTACCATTCATTAAACCTTAATATTAAATAAATAAGCGGAGTAAATAAATGCAACAACTGTATTTAAAGATGAGACAACACAACCCGCTTCACCTGCAGTAAGAGGTCAAATAAGACACTGCATTACGTACCTCATTCCGCGCACCAAGGGCGTTAGAAAAAAGGAGTCTTTCATAGTGTAGGGGACTTGTCTTGGACTTGTAGATGCACCACTAATTGAAAGCGCCACGACTTGTAGATGCACCACTTTCACGAATCACGCTGCCTCTGAGCGCACTGCTCTTGTTTGACAGCTCGCTCTGGCAGCGCGATCTGAAGGCTCGCACTGGCAGCTCCTCCCATTACTTTCCATACCAGGACGAAACGCCGCTCGACAACCCCTTTATTCCAAGAGATGCCAGTGGGGAAAACCAAGATGGCGGTGTTGCGGGCGCCGCCATATTTATTTCTTGGGCGCCGCCATCTTGAAATGGTGCTATGCGGAAGCATGGACGGCAATGACGCAAAATGACGCGCCGGAAGTGACGTATATAGAGCCGCCCTACAGGAAGTGACGAAACGGACTGAACATGAAGGAAGTTACGTAGACGGGAGCCGACCCACAGGAAGTGACGTGCACGACACGCACATGCAGGAAGTGACGTGCGCCGCGCTGTTCAAACGCACATTTGTTGTTTTGTTTTTTTGTACTCGAAGCTCAACAGAATAAAAGATTGTCTTCTGTTAAGGTAAACAATTGCTTTCTTGTCGATGTAGAAAATATCAGCCTGCACTAGAAAATATCAGCCTGCACTAATAAGAATGAAATTGTAGCTGTAGTTATATCAGTATTAATGAGAGTAGGAATAGTTTTATAGTTTTGTTAGGAGCAATGCACGTAAGATCAGCTCGAAGTTTTTGTTGCTCTTTCTATCTTTGTTCCATGTGTTCGTTTATTAAAAACGTGTAATTTATTGCCACAGGAAATCTTGCTAAAGTAAATTTTGCTGTGTTAAGAGACTTATAGGCCAACATTGGCCCTGCCTGGTATTTGTTTTTCATACTGTATTAATACCGTATTACATACTATGATAACACCGCGCATACTGGTGTTTTGTCCACAGCTCAAAGTTTATGTTGCTCTTTTTATCTTTGTTTCATGTGTTGGTTTGTTTAGACCTGTACTGGTATTTTTATCATACTGCATTAATGGATGTATACAACCTGCTTGTGATCGCTGTGTTTTTATTGGTGCATCCAAATTAGAAAAAGATTAATGGTTTTGAGAGAGGTTGAATATCTAATATATAATATACTGCAATGAATCACTTAGATGTTTGTCAGTTTGCATTCATCAATAAGAAATCAGTAAGTTTAAACAAATACCGATGATTCTGATTTACATCTTTTTCAGACACGGTCTTCAATCAGAATGTCAATTCGTTCACCTCATCCGGGGGCAGTGAGTGCCGAATGCAATAGCAGAGATCACTCATATGCGCGCCCAACAACCACAGGGTCTGTGCTGACCACAGATCCTGAGACGCCAAAGGAATCAGGTCTTGCATGTATGCACGCGGAACACTCGTATGCGTGTCCAGCAACTCTGCACACAGCGTCTGTGCTGACCACTGACTTGCCCAAACAAGCATCTCCTATAGAATATTCTCTGTCACCCTCAGCTACAACCACAGACCATCTCAAATCCTTTTCTTCCACAACTAAGGAAAAAGTCAGTAAATTCACACAGAAAGCAAAAACTGTGAAACAACAAAAAAAGGAACGCATAAAATGTCCTTACTGCCCCATTAAGATTTACAAAAAGAATATGAAGTTGCATATTCAAAGAAAACATGGGGGACTAAAAGACATCACAGCAGCACACCACCACAAAAGCATACAGATTGATAAAGACAGTGGGTTGTATGCTGTTAAAATGAACTTTAATGCCTTCAGTCTCCCCGTCCATGTGCAAAGGAAAACATGGGGCCTGCAACAAGTAACTAAATGTGAAGTGGAGGACTGTCGCCAGTATCACTTGCTTGCCTTACGGAGTGGTCCTTCTGACAGTATGTGCGACCACATACGTTCCATTAATTACTGCTCCAAAACTGCAACTGAAGAACCCCTTCAACCCGAGGTCCTTGATGAAATGCTGGAAAACAGGTTTTTTAGTGAGCCCAAGGGAGCATTGTGCAAGAAGAGGCAAAGGGAAGCAGAGGAAGCACATGTCCCATTGTGTGTGATGGTTGATTTTTTTAGTTCAAAAACTAAATTATGTTTCTCAGTTAATGAACCAAGACTATCTCGTCATAGTACTTTGGGCAGAGTCATGGTGACTTATAGCATTAAAAATAACACATGGCATTGCCCTTGTATAAAGGCACGTCTATCATGTCCACACAAGAACATTGCGAAGTGGCATCTTTTTCAGACCCGCAGAGAACTTTTTAGGACTCCTGTGATAACCTCAACAGCGGCACCTGGAACGACTCATTCTGCTGCTCATCCCCGTAGTGCAGAGATTGAAAGATGTGTGAGATATGTTCATGAGAACAAGAAAATCCCAACCACGCTTCCTGAGGAGCCAACACAGACTACCCACATCAGTTGTTCCCTGCTGAAAGGACGTGCAAGATGTGTCCTGGAAATCCTGACTTGGAGGAGGCCGTCCGAATCACAAACAAAGCCAGAATAATTGGCATGGGTGGTGTAATCCAAGGTAAATTATACATATTTGGATTTTTTTTCACTACATAAATCTTATTTTATGTCTTAATATTTTGTATTCATCTCCATTTCAGATGTCTCAACTTACAATCGGAAGTGTTCCCAGTGCAACATGATGTACCGCTACCAGGAGTGGAGAGATGGTCTGCACAATTTTAATGACCATCTAATCCTAACCCTGCGTTTCTGTCTGTACTTGAGACAGAATCTCCAGGTGTGTGTAAACAATGCTTCTGTGAAATGATACAAAGTGCTGTGCTCATTTTCAAAAAATATTCATTATTTTTTTGTCATTGTACACACAATTGTCGCTTGGCCTTAAAAATAATATGTCTGTTTTGTTTGTCCATACTGCAGTTTCTTTGGCATGTGCTCTGTAGTGTTTCTATTTTTGACTGCATTATGAACAACTTGATTCTTTTTGGTTTGTTTATATTCCAAATATTTTTCCTTCCCTCTTTTTACCATAGAATCACATGACTGTTTCAAGGGTCATTCGTTGTCTGGAAAATTTGGATGAAACCAAGTTTCCCAGCACGGGCAGAATTCTCCATGGATACTGCCACTTCGAAGCACTTTGCGACCCACAGTATAAATACTCATGCATACGCTGCGGCTTCTATCCTCCTGTTGTGGTGATGGACCTCCACAGAAAAGGAGTATTTAGTTTTGAGGGTATGTCTCTCTTACAGTTACATCAATACAAGTAATTTGTAAAATACAAATTAGGTATTTGTCAAATAAAAGTGATTTGCAATAGCATCATTAGTCCAGAAGTAATGTTTTTAATTTTGTGTTTATTACAATTTCAGCGAGTGAACTGCAACAACCAAGGGACGATTTCATTGGAGAGCACAACATTGAGGCGTTCTGGGAATCTGTTCATCTGCACATGATCAGCCGAGGATTTTTTGAGAGTGAGTATTCATTTTTAAAATTTAGTCGCTAATCGGTTGTGCTCAGTACTCTTATTTTGATTAAACGTTATTTTATTGTATGTGTTCTTTTCATGAAGCTCCCTCACAGAACCCATTTGTTGTTAAACCAACATTTGAGCACTGGGCACCTTGGATTGGAAGGGACACTCGCAGAGGCGGGACTGTTCTTAACACCGAGGTTGAAAAAATGCGGTTGAAGTCCTGCCCGGGTAAAGCCCATCTTGCAGACTTGGCTGAGGACCACCTTACAGATCAGCTGATGAAACAAAGGGTACTATTTACTCATTGAGATATTGTTTTTTATTATCATCAATGTGATCCAATAGAGTTGCACTTTGTTGTTGTGTATAAACTTCATTTGTGAAACACATATTTTCATCCAGGTATCAGTTGTCCGAAAGCTGTGTATCGCATGCAACTTGGACTCAAACGGATCCCGTTTGGACCTCGTTAACCGGCTGCGAGGGGAGATGATGAGCAGGCAGGCCTATGACAAGGTCTTTCAATCCATTTGGGGTGCTTCTGGTAAATATAGAAATTTCTGTTTTGTTTTCTAGATGAATACATCAAACTGAGACCGTGTTACACATCCTTCCTTTTGCATATATGTATATTTCCATAGGAGGATGGTGTGTCATTATATGCCCACACGGAATCGTGTACAGCTTGAAATTCAACCTCCCAGCAGAGAGCCCCAGGGATTTTACGGACCTCCTGCTGTCATGGAAGCATTTTCCAAATGTCTGCGTGTACGACTTTGCACGAGGCTTGGTGGCTCATGCTAACCTAAGAGTTCCCGACAACCCTCCATTCCAGCCTTTTGAGGGAAGGCTGGCCGAGCCGACAAAGGACAATATCGAGGCTGCAGCTAAAGGCTCCTTCAAAGTTTCTCTCCCTTGGCTGGTTAAAAAACTTGAACATGCTGAGCCAAATGGCCACCCCATGACCGGATCCAGCAAACATTATGCACTTTATGACAAGTTTCATCAGGGAAATACAAAGGACCCTCGAGATGTTCTGCGAAGGATCGAACTTGTTCCGGAGGTTGATCCGACGCTTAACAGCCAGGCTGCAGAGCAGCTTTTGCGTTTTTCAGAAACAACAACTATTTTCTGAACAACATGGGGCCTTCTGCACATATTTTCCTAATGCGCAGCATGATAGAGCACCGGAACAACTACCAAAATAAAGAACTGCTGAGACGCCACTTCAAAGGGGTCCGCCGGTTGGACAACGTCGCTCTGTCAGGCTTGGGCCACGCCTTCATAGGTAAAACCAAATATGAAAATTAACAGTAACATTGATTGTCCTCTTAATAAGGCACTGATCAAAATGTATGCATATATATTGTGTCTCATTTCACTAAAGGTGATTGGGACTGGTCTGACGACAGTGGCAGCATCTCGACAGATTCATCTCCACCCCAGCACACACAGACCGATATGGACCTCCCTGATGCAGGTATGTCTGGGTCTTAGTCTGGACAAAGCTATGTAAAATTAAGTAAAGGTTGTTTCATTTCAGTTTTCTTTCTCCTTATCTTTAGAACAAGAGCCACCTAAATGCTCAAGTGAGGGAATCCGCTGTGGGTCTCACTGTGCAAGCACCACAAACTTGGATTCTGTGGAAGCTCAACGCTCTTCCTGGTCATTTTCCTTGCATGCTGGTCAAGAACAAGTGGTGAATTTGTGTTCTAATTTTAGTTTTTTGTATGTGTGTGAGGAGGGTCACGAATGTAAACCTTTTAATGGGTTTTACTCATTGTTTTTTGTTGTTATTTATTTTTTTTCTTCCCCCAGCTCAAGTATGTTTTGGACACAAATCGACCAGGTAATGAGTTAATTGTGAAGACATCAAAGACTTGCCTGACACGATCCGACTTCCTGACCCTGGGCCTATCGCAAGACATGGAGGCCACTGTGAGTTTATTAAACAACATATTTAAAATATGGCAGCATGCATGTTGTTTTCCAACTATTCGCAAACTTTTGTTTGTTTGTTTTTTTAGGTTGGAAATGCTTGCCTTGAGTTAATAGAGAAGATTGCTCTTTCTAAGGTACTGTGTCCACTTAGTGAGTTAATTGTAAATCTTTATGAATTTTAAGATAAAACTTTATTCATCCCACATGGAGAAATAGTATAATGGCGTTTCCTTCAACTGCTTTGCAACTGTTGGAATGCATATTCTCTGCAAATATATATGTGTATATATATATATTTTTTTTTTTTTGTTTGTTTGTTTTTTTAATGGGGGCTCAGGGCAAGAATATCTACATAGTGGATCTGTATATCCCTCCCACCTGGCTGCCACCCTGTAATAATGATCCCATGCCAAGTCTACCCGTAAGTATACTTTGTGCATTTTCGATGTTATACTTGACATTCACATATTCATCTGAAATATTTCACTGTTATCCTTTAACAGAATGATGCTCATCAGAAAGATGCCATTTTTATCCCTCTGTGGATACCTGGTCATTTCCAGCTGTGTGTAAGTCACTGTTTCCATATTTGGGTATTGGTGCTATGTTGTTTGTTCTAACTAAAGTGAATATTTTGCTGGGGAAAAGGCAAAATATAATTTCTGTTGTGTGTGTTCATTTTCACTTTTTTCTAAAATATTCAGTGGTCCATAAAGTCTCAACTTTGGTTATGGGGCCCTTTCTCCTCAAATGCACTGTGAATCACTGTATCATTATGCTGATGTTCCTTGGCTATTGGTCATCAGGCCAGCTCAGAAAGAGCTCTTCTTTCTGGACTCTCTTTACTCACAAAGCGAGTCAGGATTTACAGGCCAGCAGTACAAACCGCTCTTGAGGTTACCCATCCACAATGAAAAGAGAGCGTTCTGATGACATCTGCATGTTGTTTGGTCATTTGCATGTTGTTTGGTCACGTTCTGGTGACATTTGCATGTTGTTTGGTTGCGTTCAGGTGAGGTTTGCATGTGTGTGGCACACATTCTTGAATCTTCTGAATTTGGAGGAACTGCTGGATTATTGACTGATTTGTGTTTTTCTGTTGTCGTCACAATTTACAGGAATATTGCTGCGAAGATTGTGTCGGGCACCTGGACTGTGAAAACGGGCAAGGATTTGAAGGTACTCATATTTCACTTGGGAAGAAGGATATTGTATGTGGAAAAGGATTTGTTTAGATTTTTGTTTTTCTCGAATCAGGATTACCCGAAGCAAACTTTTGGACGGGACTGTGGTGTGTTCATGCTGATGGTAGGTCACAGGTTCCTTGTTTCACAAAATGTTTCTTTGTTTGCAAATTAAAGTTGACAATTTTTTTGTTTTTGTTACAGTCCACTTTATACATCTCTTTGGATGCACAGTTTGACTATACAGTTGTAAGTGTATTTCTCCACTTAATTGCATATGCTTGCATTGTGTGTTGTGCACTGAGATTGATTGCCAGTTATAATTTCAGCATGACATGCCAGTTTTACGGAAGTGGTGGTGCCTGCTGCTCCTGGAGAACTGGGCGTTGAACAGGTGTGCTTCTACATGCATGCTTTGAGTGCTCTTGCCCTATCAGAATCCAATAGAATGATTAAAAACTGTTTCTGAAAACTTCTTAGGGCCTTGTCTTTAGTTTCTCCCCATCTTTTTTCACTTTTTATTGAATAAGTGTGTTTAGGACATCATGCAATTTTGGAGTTTACTCAGATGTCTGTCTAGTCACTGTAAATGGGATATTAAAATAAAAACCTTGGAAAGTAAATAAAAAATTTACTTTGCAATGTCTGTATTTTGTTTTTTCATGTAATATCTTTTCAGTTATGGGAAAGTATTTGCTCATTGGACAAATGAATGCAAAAAACTTCTCGAGGGGCAACATTCTCCGGTCTTCAGGCTGAAGAGAAAGCTAGACCACAACACTGCGGTTAGTTAACACACAAATGAGATATTAGAAACTTAAGTACTATGAACAGACAGTTTGACATGATGTATTCCTTAAATACAGAAGATTATTATGATTATGGTTTTTGTTCCGTGTATGTAAGATAGACGTGGATATAAATGGTTCAAACTGACTTGTTCAGGCAACCATGGAAAAGAAGGCCGCTTCCAGCCAACGTGAGTGCATGGCTGACGTGATGCAGTTCTGCATCTTCCAGAAGTCCAGGAGCATAGGAAGAAGGTGAGTTGAAAAGCTGTTTGTTGAAAATAAAAGAAGTGGCAAAAGGACCTTCTCACTCCTTCAACCGCATCACTCAGGCTGCCAGCATGGAGCCAGACTCTGCTCAGCCTTGTTGGCTTTTAGTTTGCACTAACAACATATAACACACAGGAACCATCACTCATCCACCTACATATCTACTGATAAAAAGATCACACCTAATCCATCTGATTCCTCAGCCTCTGCTTCGTGAAATGATGTTAGAGTATTGCTTTGTCTCCAGCCATTGGTTCATAGTGTGTGTGTGTGTGTGTGTGTGTGTGTGTGTGTGTGTGTGTGTGTGTGTGTGTGTGTGTGTGTGTGTGTGTGTGTGTGTGTGTGTGATTCAGATAACTATAAAATTGTTCTTCTCTCCTTTTCATCCATTCATATTAAGTTTCTTTTGTCTGTTTCTTTATCTATAAGACATAAAGGGAAAAAAAAATGTTTTTAAATTACGTGAACACATCTTTTGTTTTGCAGGATTTTATATCCAAACGTTGACATTGTGGAATGGGTGGCGTGCACAGTTTGCAGAGGCTGGCTGCATGTGGATTGTGCTGGAAAATCCACAGATTTTCTCAGTGCATCATTCAGCTGTGGATGCAACACGTCAAAAGAGAGCACAAGGTACTACAATAGTTGGTTCAGTAGTTCAATAGATGCAGGTGGTATGGCAGAAATGACTGAAACACCTGGTGACATATTGAGCTGCACTCCTTTATGTTGAATAGAACAGTTGTTTGATGATTACCTTGTGAAAGCAAAATGTCAGCTGATTCAACAGTTGGCTGATTCCTTTTGTTAAATGACAGGAACAAATAAAATCCAGTAATTTTGACTTTAATCAAAGTGTAAATGTCAAAGTTGGTGCTGCTTTTTATCTCATTTGAACTCATTTTTATCTGCAGGATCATTGATGCTGTTGAAGAGGGTGGCATCCTAACTGTATTTTCCAGAGAGCAGATCAAGGTGAGTGAAACTAACTGTGCTGTTAGTGGTTCTATTCTCTAGAGCTGCTATATGTTCTCTCTTTGCTCTTTGTCTTCAGATCTTACATGATGATCTCATGGAGTCGAGGGTCCGTTCAAACAGACTATATCTCTGGAGGATGCCGTCAGCATCGCTTTTCCTTAATCAGCACCTCAAGCTGAGGATGTTTCCTTTCAGTGACCAGCGGGTAAGAAAACATCTCATCAATCAAGTTTGAGAGGTTTTACGTAACATAAGCTGGATTTGTTTACTTTTATTTCTCTGTATTGCAACAGATCTTTGAGATGCTGAAGGAGATCGAGGAGGTCACAGGAATCGAGAAGGAGGACCTGAGACTCATCGATTATGTTTTCGATGTTATGCTCCCTGAAGTAAGATGATCAATGGAATGGAGGACATCATAGAAGTAGAGTGCTCAATATTTTGAGTTTTTGGAAAGCTATCCACATTCACAATGTCAATGTTTTTTCAGATCATCATCAACATCCTGATGGCCGAAGGTCATACAAGGCTTGAGGCAGAAGTCATCATCGCCAGTGGGAGACATTTCTAACATCCTTTCACAGGGTAACCAACCGTACATGATGAACAAGAGAGTCTGAAGGCATCCGGTGATGTTGTAGTAATCCTATATCTTCCTACTACATCCGGTGATGTTGTAGTAATCCTATATCTTCCTGTGTTCACCTGATAGTAGAGTGAAGCTGCACTGCTGTTGCTCATCACTATCTTATCTATTGGAATCTGTACATTTGCATAATTTCTCTAAAATCAAGACAATATTGATAGAGTGACACTGAGAAGCTAATCCATGCATTTACTTCCAGAGTAACTATTGTAACTCCCTATTATCAGGGGGTCCAAGTCACTGCTTAAAAAGTCTTCAACTAATTCTAAAGATCTTAAAGAACTGCTGGTCCCAGATCTCCCCAGAACACTTGGTTCTCAGAGTGCTGGCTTACTGGAGGTTCCTAGCTTTTCTAAAAGTAGAATGGAGGCAGAGCTTTCAGGTTCCTCTGATGTGGAACCAGATCCAGTTTCAGTTAAAGAGTCTGACACAGCCTCTCATTTGAAGGTTAGGATGAAGACTTTTCTATTAAAGTTTACAGTGAGAGCTGCTTCAGGACACCTTAGACCATTTTCTAGTTAAGCTGCCAGAGGTTAAGACTGCTGGAGGACCTAAACTGAGCTTCTTTCCTGTTTTATTCACCACTATTACATGTCACTAACATTTACCTTTCTCTCCTGTAGTCCGTGCTCTCTGCCGGATGTCTGACAGTGGAGCTGAAGGTGGATTGAAGCCTCCTGTCCTGATCAGTCTTCCGGGTGGATCTCTCTCTTTTATCTATCTGTCTGTCCTCTCCTCTGTCCCCTCACCCCAACCGGCTAGCAGAAAGCCGCCACCTCTGAGTCTGGTTTCTGCAAAGGTTTCTTCTTGTTAGAGGGAGTTTTTCCTTTCCACAGTCGCTCACGCTTGCTCATGTGGATTTGTTGGGTTTTCTCTGTTAAAGTGATTGTATATATAAAAGAATAAAACCATCATAAATCTTGTCATTGTTCTTTATTAAACAGGCGCAGTGATGTGAAATGTAATGCAGAATTGAGAATAGAGCAGAGTGGAGTTAGATGAGACACTTTTCTTATTTTGACCTGAAGGTAAGGAAACATGACAAATAGACATCCTGAAAAAATTCTACCTTGTTTCATTGTCATACATTAAGATAAGATAAGATATCCCTTTATTCATCTCACATGTGGAGAAATGTGCAGTGGTACAGCAGGATAGTACAGAGAAAGAAGCACACATAGCAGAAACTAAAAAAAAAGCAGATAAAAATACAATATAGAAACAATATGCACACGGTGCCTACAAGTGTGGACATGTACAGAATATGGGGGTGGATGTATTTTACATAGTAAATACGTTCTTATAGTTCTAGCACCACTTCTTGTCCAGCTGGAGTGGAGTGATATTGTCCGGTGGTGGTGTGCAGTGGTCTACTGGGAGCAGGCTTGGTTGAAGAGTCTGACTGCAGCAGGGAGGAAGGACCGGCGGAGTCTCTCCTTCAGACACCGTGGGTGGAGAAGCCTGTCACTGAAGGAGCTGCCCAGTGATGTGACGGTACCATGTAGGGGGTGGGAGACGGTCTCCATCAGGGATGAAAGCTTCTTCAACATCCTCCTGTCTCCCACCACCTCCACAGGGTCCAGGGGGCAGCCCAGGACAGAGCTGGCCTTCCTCACCAGTTGGTTCAGTTGGTTCCTGTCTGCAGCCGTAGTGCTGCTACTCCAGCAGACCACTCCATAGAAGATGGCTGATGCCACCACTGCGTCATAAAAGGTCCTCAGGAGCGCTCCCTGCACTCCAAAGGACCTGAGTCTCCGCAGCAGATGGAGTCTGCTCTGGCCCTTCTTGTAGAGAGCTTGTGTATTGTCAGACCAGTCCAGTTTATTGTTCAGGAGAACACCCATGTACTTATAAGTGTCCACTATCTCAATGTCCTTTCCCTGGATGTTCACCGGTGTGTGTGTGTGTGTGTGTGTGTGGGGGGGGGGGGGGGGTCTCCGCCTGCGGAAGTCCACCACCAGTTTTTTGGTTTTACCTGCATTGATCTGGAGGTGGTTCCGCTGGCACCAGTCCACAAAGTCCAGGTTGAGTTCTCTGTACTCCGCCTCGTCGTCGTTGGTGATGAGGCCGACGATGGCGGAGTCATCAGAGAACTTCTGCAGGTGACAGGTGGATGTGTTGTGGGAGAAGTCTGCAGTGTAGAGGGTGAAGAGGAAGGGTGCCAGGACCGTGCCCTGTGGAGCCCCCGTACTGCAGATGACCAGGTCAGACACACAGTCCCGTGTCCTCACAAACTGTGGCCGGTTGGTCAGGTAGTCCAGGAGCCAGGATGTGAGGTGCGGGTCGACTCCAGTGTGCTGCAGCATGTCCCCCAGAAGCGTGGGCTGGATGGTGTTGAAAGCACTGGAGAAATCCTAGAACATGATCCTCACAGTGCTCCCAGCCCTCTCCAGGTAAGAGAGAGAGCTCTCCATGAGGTAGAGGATGGCGTCCTCCACCCCGATGCCTGGCTGGTAGGCCAACTGCATTATTGCCTCAAATAACATTTTAATTTATTTGCAGAAATATTTGTAGTGATTCCTTCTGAGCCTGGAGATCAGTCAGAGGCTGTTTTCATGATGATTCTTCAATTTAAATCCTCCTCACAAACATTACAGTAATAAATGATTTAAAGTAATTCAGCATTTTGTTTAGAATAAGAAGAATCATACAGGTATCTAAATAAATTCAAGATCTCCTTCACTATACTTTTTGGTTCTAAGTATTCTTCCCCATTCATCATGAGAGTGAATCTTTTCTTTCTAGGCTGAATGTGGAATATGATGGTTGCCCGGCTAGCTCAGTTGGTAGAGCATGAGACTAATAATCTCTAGGTGGTGGGTTCGTGTCCCATGCCGGGCGCCACCTTCCCGTGGGTGGGTTAATTGGTCCAACAGTTGGTGACAGTGCTCAGACTGTCACCGCTGCGAAGTGGAAGAAAATGAATGAATTACTGAATATGATGGTGTTTTCTCCTTCCTCAATCCAATTGGCTCTGGACCTTATAAATACTCTCCGAGCTTTAGTCAAATACAATCTACCTGGATCTACCTTCCAGAGTACTTGTGCTTCCCAGAACTGGACATGACAAGCCATGATGTAACTTTAGCCACTGACGTCTTTCTGCCCTTTAAATATGGCGGCGACCACATACAAGTATGGCGCGGACCATAAACAAGCATGTCGGCAACCACAAACAAGTATGACGGCGCCCTTACGCCGCCATTATTTGATACCGCACTGGCGGGGTTTCAATTTTGACAATAGTATGGCGCTTACCGTGTGCCATTATGGCGGCGACCGCTAACAACTATGTCAGCGCCCGCAAACAAGTATGTCAGCGCCCGTAAGCCACCATCTTGATACCGCACTGGCGGGGTTTCAATTCTGGAGAAGCAACGTCGCACTGCGGATCATGTACTCTTGCCTCCCACCGACAGTGGCGCTGTGATTGTGCTTTGGAACAAAATGGTGGCGACCTGAAGGAAGCGGCCATATTTCATGTACTACCGCCTCCCACCGAGAGTGGCGCTGGGGTGGTGATTCGGAACAAAATGGCGGAACAATATGACGGCGATCTCAAGGAAGCAGCCATATTGTCGTCCATTTTGGATTCCCCACTGGCAGCCTCTCGGAAGAAACGCCGCTCGACACACCCTTTATTCTGCCTGCACAGGTAAGAGTGCCGCTGGGTCCTAAACCCCATGCCGTTTAGGCGCTCCGACAAGGAATCCTGATGCCCAGTGGAAGCTACAGGTAACTGCAGGGATGAGTTGTCTCAAACACACAGAATCAATTGTCCAAATAACATCCAATACGAAACCAGTGCCCTCGACTCCCAACAAGTGAGCAGAGGGTCAGTCACAACGTATTTGAACCACCAAGTTGACAGAATGCAACATTTGCTTCTCTGAACTCAGAAACATCAGTGGGAAGTTTCCAGTTTGACGTGGTTCATGTGTTATTTACCAGCAACACTTGAAAGCATAATTTGTCTTTAGCCCACGTCCAGTTTTTTTTTTCTCCCGTCAATAAATCACTTCTAACAGCACAAAACCCGTTTCCTCTGTTTGTGATACAGAATAATATCCATTTAATGCTGAAGGTTTCTGACTTAAAATCACTCTTGTTTCACTTTGAACCAGAACTGCAGCCGCAGGCTCATTTCTTTCTGCGAGCTTCAAAAGAAATTCAACAATCCTCCACCAGTCACATTCATGTGTTCATTCTGACTTTTCTACATACTTCAAAATGACCCGGCGTCCACATTTCATCTATACAAAGCCTTAACAGAACTTGAAAAAAGTGCCAGACCTCCCTCAGAATTCCCCCAAATCCCACGGCACACTACGTTTCGGGCAAACGAGGCTGCCGTGGCCATAGTGTAAACATACCTTAAACAACAATGTAGGCACAACCAATGGAAGCAGAGCAATCCACCCCAAAATGCAGGTACAGGCTGTGCATGCAAATACTGTGGCAACTCACATGAGAGGGGCAAGGAGCACTGCCCAGCATTTGGGAAACAATGCAAATTGTGTGGAACACAGAACCACTTTGCTAAAGTGTGTCAGAAGAGCAAATGATGATCTACTGATGAAAAAGTGCAGTGCACAACAGACAATACAGTTGTGAACTTAGAGCAAGGCAGTGATGAGGACATATACATGCTTGAGTCAATTGGTGCAGTGCAAACAAAAGGAAAAAAATGGTTTGTAACACTACGCTTCAACAACAAGCCACTGCAGTGTCAGCTGGACTCTGGAGCCACATGTAATGTGGTGAGTTATCAAGATGAGAAAAGACTGGCACCGCACACACCCCTCCGGCCAAGCAAAGCCAAACTGAAGCTATACTCAGATGAAGCACTGAGCTCCATGGGCATCTTTGAGACTGAATGCAAAGTAAGAGGCCGGAGATACTCACTGTCATTCGAAATAGTGAAGACGAGCCAGCGCCCCCTGCTGTCTGGCTCCACCTGTGTACACCGAGGCTTTATATGGTTCTTGATCCCTGAGGATGTGCTCAAAGTGGAGCATGTCCATCCTGAGGTTTTGACCAGGGATCAGCTGACCAAAAAATACAGTGATGTGTTCAACTCACCAATACAATCTGTGCCCGGGGAAGTTCATTTCGATCTTGATCCCAGTGTTCATTGTGCGCCTCGCAATGTGCCAGTTGCGATGAAGGATGCAGTCAAAGCCCAGCTGGACAAGTACGAGGCCGATGGCCACATAGCACTAGTCACAGACCCGAAAGGATGGATCAGCAACATGCTGGTTGTAAAAAAGCGAGAGAAGCTCAGGATTTGCATTGATCCTAAATTCCTCAACAAGGCCCTGAGACGCTCCCATTATATCATGCCTACCTTGGAAGACGTCCTATACAAACTGCCAAAGGCCAGAGTCTGCCAGGGATGCATTTTTGCAGTGGAAACTGGACCACGAGAGCAGCCTCCTGACGACTTTCTGGACCCCGTGGGGGAGGAAACACTGGCTCAAGCTGCTATTTGGGGTTTCACTGGCACCTGAAGTTTATCAGCAGAGGCAGGATGAGCTTCTTTCCGGTCTAAGGGTCATTGAGCCAATCGCAGACGACGTCCTGGTCGTGGGCTGTGGAGACACAGACGAGGAGGCTGAGAAAGACCACAATATCAACCTTGTAGCGCTGATGGAGCGCTGCCGCGAGGTCAAGCTACACCTCGGCTTGAAACTACAGTTTAAGGTTGCTGAAGTCCAGTTCCACGGCCACATTCTTACATACACAGGACTGAAGCCCAACCCAGAGAAGGTGAGGGCCATCATCAACATGCCCAAACCGAAAGACACAACAGGCGTGCAAGCGTCTCATCAGTTTTTGCCACACCTGTCCAGTGTCTGCGAGCCATTACGGCGCTTGTTGGACAAGGATACCCCCTGGCATTGGTTCCCCAAACACAAGGCAGCAGTTCAGGAGCTCAAAACCCCCATCCTGCGCTACTATGACATAAACAAACCAGTCACAATTCAGAGTGACTCAAGTCAGAGTGGTTTCGGTTGGTGCCTCATGCAGGAGGGCCAACCCATCGCGTTTGCCTCGAGAGCTCTAAATCCTGCTGAAAAAAACTATGCACAAATTGAGAAGGAATGTCTCAGTATCGTCTTTGCATGTCAGAGGTTTCACCACTACCTATACGGCCGCGATGTGATCACAGCAGAAACAGACCATAAGCCTCTGATCTCCATTTTCAGCAAACCTCTCCTGCACGCACCCAAGAGTCTTCAGTGCATGCTCATGAGCTTGCAGAACTACAGCCTGAGGGTCATCAATAAACCAGGGCCTGAGATGTTCATCAGCAACACCCTCAGCAGGACAACAGCAAAATTCACAGGCAGAGGAACAACCTATCAGCGACACTCAATCTGCTCACTGCACCAGGCGCAAGAAGACATACAGCATGTGAACCAGGCGGAGTACTTGAATGTAACTGACCAGCACCTGGAGCAAATCAGGCTGCACACAGATGTCTGCAGAGGCTGAAGTCCACAGTTCTTATGGGCTGGCCAGATGTGAAGGATGAGGCTCCTCTCATCACCAGAGAGTACTGGTCCTACAGGGATGAGATTAGTACACAAAACGGTGTCCTATTTAGACGCCAGAAAGTCATCATCCCAAAATCACTCTGTCCAGAGATGCTTACATGCATACACTCAAGCCACATAGGAGGAGATGCATGCTACTGACAGGCTTGGGAGACACTGTTCTGGCCTAACATGCAGGCAGAAATAAAGAACTTTGTAAACACCTGCTCAACCTGCAACGAGTATGCTCACAAACAGCAAAACGAAACCATGCTTTCACGTGATTTGCCGACCAGGCCATGGAAAATTCTGAGCATGGACCTGTTCACTCACAGGCAGAAAGACTACCTTCTCATCGTTGACCACAATTCAGATTTTGTAAAAAGTCGAGCTCCTCCCCGACCTGTCTGCGTAGAGTGTTATAAAGAGATGCAAGGCTCAGTTTGCGCGCTATGGCCAGCCAGACAAGGTCATCACAGACAATGGCCCCACAATTTACTCCCAGTTCACAAGTTTTGCCTCACAATGGGAGTTCGAGCATGTGACCTCCTCTCCACGGCACCCGAAAGCGAACAGGAAGGCAGAGTCGGCAGTTAAGATTGTGAAGAGCCTGCTGCACAAAGCCATGCATGACAGTGATGACCCCTGGAAATCCATCCTACACTGGAGAAATACTGCCACTGAAAACATGGACAGCAGTCCGGCACAACGGCTCATGTCTTGTCGGCTGCGGACCTCTCTTCCTGTGACTTACAAGCTCCTGTAGCCAGCTGTTGTGGTAGGGGTAAGGGTCACTAAAACGCTGCACCGCAGAAAGCTGCTTGCCAAGTCTTTCTACGACCGGACCACAAGGGACCTGCCAGAGCTGGAGGTTGGGAAAACAGTCAGGATGAAGCCCCTGCCTGGTGACAACACAGGCATCTGGAGGGACATTGATCACTCCCTCGACCGCCGCAATAGGGTCGACCTCAGAGTGGCCACTCGGGCCTGCGAAGGGAGCCAACTTGTGGTGCCACCTCGTATCCCAGAGAACATTGCTTGTGAGGCCCCGCCAGCAGTGTCAGAGCCAAGCCCCATCAGACACACACACAGGGCTCTTGCAGCCTCACCTGGTCCTGTCTGTGCCACAACTTTAGAGGGCCACATGTACAATAAGACTGGACGGCTGTCTAAGCCACCGGAGAGATTCAATTTGTAACATGGACAGTGTCTGGCTGTGAAAAAAATGAAAAATAAAAAATACTGAAGTTGAGAGACTGTTGCTATCTTTGAATATAATCTTTATTATTTCATTTATGCAAACATTTAAAGTGCTACAGGTTGCCATACAATGTTATAAGGTAACGAGACGTTTTGAGATAAGCTAAAGGAAAATGTTTATTTGTTTTGCACTCGGTGATATGCTGGCACTAAGTTGCATCTGTTTATGTTTACTTGGAAAATGAGAATGTTACGGGTCTTGTTGGATCGATGCCATCGGCAATCCTGTAGTTCAGGCTGTTGTTGTTTTCCCAAGCACATCCCGCATTCAGAAATGTGTTCACCTGCACTTCTACTATACACGACTGAATGTGATACCAGTGTCTGTTGTTATTCATGTGCATGGCAAGCCAACCAATCAGTAGCTGCCGCTGCAGCCACCGAGAACGTGGCTCCGCTGTCCATGGAGGAGCTTGGACAGCAGCAGGAGGCTGACCTGACCCTGGTGCAAGTAAAGAGGTCGTTGGAGGTGGAACAGCGGCCGGAGTGGACGGAGGTGTCAGCTCAGAGCCAGGAGCTGAAATCGTACCACTCCTAGCTGGACAGCATCGAGCTCTCTTCAACCGCACCCTGGCCACCCAGCTGGCCATCCTGACCAGCCAACACCAGCGGGACTAGGACCTCCAGTCCCAGTGCCCCTGGTTCTGTGATCATACCGCAATGCTGTGCAGGAGTCCAGCCAGTGCTCACCTGCAGCCCACATGTTCGGACGGAAAAAATAGACATTCCCAGCAACATCTTGGTGTTCCTCTGCAGAGAGCACATACTGTGAGGCGCCCTTTACATTTCGTAGTGAGGCACTTTCTTTAAGATTGACTGATTTCAGTTCATGAGTTCAATGGTTTGTTTTTTCTTTTTTACTTCAACTTTACTTCCCCCGGCTAGCTCAGTTGGTAGAGCATGAGACTAACAATCTCAGGGTAGTGGGTTCATGTCCCATGCTGGGCGCCACCCTCCCATGGGCTCACCACCTGCAGGAAGGTTCTTAAATGGTGCAATGTGATCTGGGTGACAGTGCTCAGACTGTCACCCCCGTGACCCAGAAATGGATAAGCGGGAGAAAATGAATGAATACTTCAACTGTAGCCTACAATTGTTCCCTTTGAGGCACAAATACTTGATGTTTACAAGGTTTCCACATACTTTCAGTTTGCACTTTTCTTGTTGCACTAAATGTCCATTGTTACAGGAATGTTCTGCTATAGAATGTTTTCTATGAATTTAGACATTTTAGTTAAAAATAAGCAATTTATGTTTATTCTGTTTTGGTTTAAGCCAGTTGTTAAAGGAAGATATATTTTCAAGACAGGTTTTCTATTTAAGAAAGGTATTTATTTTATTCTGCTCATTTTGTGATTTTGCAAAAAAAAAAAAAAAAAAGCTAAATATTAATCTGTTTCCAATGTGTTCATGTTACAAAAAATATGCATCTACTTAATTCAGGTTAAAATCAAATTGTTAAAAAATCATTTCACACACACACACAAATCGAAAAAAATAAAATAAATCCCCAATCGGGTCGACCGGCCCTGCTATTGAGGTGTCCCTTATTTTTTTCAAGAAGTTGGCAACCCTATTTATACATGTTATATTTATTTTTTTAAAAGTGAGGGGAAATCATTGATTTATAGAAGCAGAATCATACACTTGTAGAAGTGGAACCGTAGACTTATAGAAATATAACCATAGATTTAAGGAAGTAAAATCCTAAACATATGGAGGTAGAATCATTGACGTATAGTAGTAGAATCGTATAGGTAATAGGTTTCATCCCAATCGACATCAAGTAGACGTTTGAAACTCTGCTCCTGGTCTTGTTCTTGTCCTGGTCCTGCTCTTGATCCTCAACCTGGTTCTGGTCCTACTCGTGGTCCTGGACCTGGTTCTGGTCCTGGAGCTGTACCTGCTTGAGGTCATAGACTTGGTCCTGTTCGTGATCCTGGACCTGGTCACCATAGTAACAGGTTGTTCTGCACATACTCAGTAGCTAAACGATATTGTTCTCAGCATTTCTGGCGCTTTGGCGGAAACAGACATTGTAATCAAAACAGCATTTAAATACAAAACTTGTGTGAAACGAAAAGCGACAACTTTTCATTTAAATGTCAGCAGGGACCAGGTCCAGTCACGCTGGTCTCAAACCTGGACCAGGTGCTGCTGCAGGGCGTTTCCTCTCAGGTCGGCTGTTGGAGTAAAAACAAGCCGAAACACAGCAGAGAAGCTGCTGACTTGAGCTTTTTATTTAAAAAGGTTCCTTTGCAGATAAGAGTTCTTCACATTTACACTTTACACAAGCTGCTCAACATGTGACAGTGACAACATGTGAATATGAACATCGATATTCCTCCAGTATGGAACGACCTCTGACCTCCACGGTCCTGTCACAAACTGCACTCAGTTTGTGGTCGTTGTTCTGATCTACAGATTATTTCATGTGGGAGTCACACAGAAGGAAAACTGCAGCAGCTTCAACCCAAAAAGAAAATATCATTTATCACACACGCACACGCACACGCACAGGATGAAGGACAGAGGAAGCCCATTCTTAAAATACAGTATAAATGTTTTACTTCATTCGTCTGGAACTTCACAAGCTTGTGTAAACTCATGAGATTAGAAGTTCGTTATAATGCACTCTCCTGACCAAATTTAAAAACAAAAGAATGTAAAGTCTTTGCCTAACATGCTGTAATCACCGGAAATGCAAAAACGATGTTTCACTTGAACCTGTGGTGGAAACGAGGATTAGAACACTGAGAAGAAATAAAGTGCAGTAAAACTCTAATCCAGAAGATTTTAGCTGAAGTCTGCACAGGTTCACAAACTCACACTTATTCCCACGACTTTTAGAAAAATAGCTTCATTTAAAGAGAAGTATTTTCTTTGAGAAGAGTAGTTGATATCAGTTGAGGATATTTCCCAGCCCTGATTAAATGAATGATTAACATTAACATGGGGAAGCCGTGACCTCCATCGCTTCTGCTCACTTGTTTAGTTGCATCTGCAGACGAATGCAGAGGTGAAAGAAATAGCTTTGATTCAGCTTTAGCAGAGGACACACGAGACATATGATTTATTTCTTGATTAAAAGCAAGTAATCATCAGAATATTGTGCTGACTGATGATCGTTCATTTCAAATATCATCTGACATCAATAAGATTTCATTGTTTACCAGCAGGACATAAATAATCATTTACAGAGCTAACTTATTACAACGGGTGTGATGTGGTTTCACGATGAGCAGTGGGTGACAGTGACACACACACACACCAGTGATGAAGTGTGTGTGTGAAGGAGTCAGGACGGAGCTGCTCCGACAATCGGCAGCTTCTCTTTCCTCCTTGTACAATAAAAGAAGGTATAAAAAAATAGAGGGACTTTTAAAAGAGCAGTTCCACTTCCTGTGCTGCTCGGTTATAAAAGCAGAATATTTACAGCAGCAGAGCCTCCAGTGTCGGGGACCATGGCGGGGAGGAGCAGTGTGTCTCAGCACACACACATGGCGGTCTTGTGCTGGAGGACGGGGGACACGCCGCTGGACTCCTTCTGCTTCTTCTCTGCGTTGTGCTGTGCCAGTGGCGGCCGGCCCGCTGTCCTCCGCCGGGCTTTCTTTACGGCGAGCGACAAGCCGTTCGCCCGCCGAGTCCTTTTGGCCGGAGCCGTCCTGTCGAAGTCCTGGGGCCGCGGGGACGTGTCGCCGTGGAGCAAGCTGCCGCTGCCCGATAATCCGTCTTTTCTCTCCAGAGCGGGCAGGAAGTCACAGAGCACCGAGGGACAGTCGTCCTCTGGAGGGCGCTGTGGAGCAACAGGAGATAACAACACTGAGACACAACAGGGGAAAGAGGGAAAGCGACGATGTGAGGACCCATGTGCGCAGGCTGTGTGGCCAAGAAGATGAGCCTCCAATGTAGGGATGAGGCCGATCCGATCCAGTGTCGGGATCGCGTTCCGATACCAACGCAATTCACGGATCGGATATTTCCAATCCAACCTGCAGAGATTTCTGATCCATTAAGCCTCGTCTGCTTCACTGTTGCTGAAATAATTCCCTGCAGCTGCTCTGCTCGCTGGCTGCAAAATGTGGACTGGATTTCCTGAAGGGAGGCGGGTCTCAATGAGACGTGGAGTAATGAGTCAGGAAATCCATTCCACAGTTTGAAGCCAGCTAGCAGGCTAGCGTAGTAGCACATTGGCTATCAAACTTTTCATGACAACATGTCCGCAGTTTGGACGTATTTTACGCTCAAAACACCATGAAGCAACACAGAAACGTGCAATGTTTACAAAGCTCTGCAACCAGGAGTCACCGTCTTCAAACACCAGCTCGCCAAGGAGAACGGCACTGACCGCGGTATCAAAACAGCGTGGACATTAAGGCAAAAGCCTGCAGGGATGTGTCCATTAGGCCCTGTGTTGGCTGGTCAAGGAGCCCCTCCTCCAACTAGCGTAGTAGCACTGTGGCTATCAAACTTTTCATGACAATTGAACAAAAATAGTTTGTACTGCTTCCTTTTCTGAACTTATACAAACCTCAAGTTGCCTTTTGGGACGTTAAAGGGTCATAGTCAGGGAGTCAGGGTCGGGCATCTGGGTCAGGTCGTCGGGTCAGGGCGAGGACGTTTAAGTGTCAGGGCTAGGGCATCAGGGCCAGGGCATCAGGGCCAGGGCCGTCAGAGCATCAGGGTCAGGGCCGTCAGAGCATCAGGGTCAGGGCGTGAGGGTCAGGGCTTCAGTGCGTCAGAGCATCAGACCTGGGGCGTCAGAGTCAGGGTGTCAGGGCCGGGGAGTCAGGGTCTCAGAGCCGGGACGTCTTCACGCCATGTAGTCGACTATTTACACAGTGGTGGAGTCGGAGCGCTTTCAGTGGCTCCCAGCTCCGCTGTCATGTGAACAGACCCATCATGATGTGAACAGACCCGTCATGGTGTGAACATGTCGTGATGTGAACACGTTGTGATGTGAACAGACCCATCATGATGTGAACACGTTGAGATGTGAACACGTTGTGATGTGAACAGACCCGTCATGATGTGAACACGTTGTGATGTGAACAGACCCGTCATGATGTGAACAGACCCGTCATGATGTGAACAGACCCGTCATGGTGTGAACATGTCATAGTGTGAAGAGACACGTCAGGATGTGAAAAGACCCGCCCTGGTGCGAACATGTCATGGTGTGAACATACCCGTCGTGGTGTAAACAGACCCGTCCTGGTGCGAACATGTCATGGTGTGAACATACCCGTCGTGGTGTAAACAGACCCGTCCTGGTGCGAACATGTCATAATGTCAGCAGAGAGGTTGTGATCTGAACAGACCCATCGGGATGTGAACATGTCGGGATGTGAACAGACCCGTCGTAGTGTGAACACGTGGTGGCGTGAACAGACCCGTCGGGATGTGAACGGGGTCTCAAACCCTCCAAATAATACCACCCTTTGGTAGTGGGATTGTCTGGAGGAAATTGTTGTGCAGCCGCTCACCTGGAGCAGAGGTGTGTCAGCGCGGGACAGCGAGGTGGGGGGGCACTGGGACACCTTGGACAGGTCCAGCAGCACCTCCTCGTGGTGCAGGGTGTTCTGGGGGGTCCCAGGCTCCTGCAGGGCGATCACGATGGCGCTGGTGTTATCGGCACGCAACATTCGTTGGCGCCACCGCAGCAGAGCGTGGCTGACCAGCTGCCGGGCGCTGGAAACACCGCAGGGGGCCTGCAGACAGAGAGGCTTTAATCTGAGGTCTGATAAACACCAAACCAGTAGGACTCACTCAGAAGATTTAATCCAAGCTTTCACAGAGGTGTGTGAGCTTTATGGCTAAAAGAGATTCTTCTCCCTCTTTGCAGTCGGTCAAATTCAATTTGAAAATAAGACAAGGTGCAAAAGCCGCAGCTTTAATACATTCACTTTATGATGAACTTTAACACTATCAGGAGGAAATAAGAACCGCTGACAGTTTTTAAAAGTTTAAAAAGTTTCCCCATTCTAAGTGGTTTAAACGATTTTGGCACTTTTAATAATTTAAAACTGAACTAACTAATCATACTTTATCAATCTCCCCAGGGAAATTCCTTTATCCACACTGACCCATCTTAGAGCGTGTTCACATTGCCCTGGTTGATGCGGACCAGAGTTATCTTTAGGGACTTTCTGGGAAAGTCTGTTTCATTTGGGCAAATATGAACACACCCCGAACTCGGTTCTGGAATTTTCAAGCGGAATCTGGTCCCCTTCAAAACACGGGTCTCGGTCCTCTTTCAAATGAACTTTCGAGCGGGTGGGTGAGGGTTGAGGAAACGTGACGTCGTGCGAAAGAGGGAGTCCTGTAACATTTGTTTTCTCCTGGAAAATGGCTCGCGCACAGACGTGGAGTAGCGAGGAAGTGGTTCCTTTACAAGCGATCTTTCTAGCGGGTGGGGTGAGAGGATGGGGGAGGAAGTGACGTGCCTAATACATTCTGGTTAGTAAACAAACAGCTAACCCTGCGAATCAGAAGAAGCAGGTGCAGAAAGAAAAAGTTGGTAACTATCTCGCAGGCAGACGTGGAGTAGTGAGGAAGAAGTAGAGAGGAAGAAGAAGTGAAAAACACGCTTAATGATATCTGGTCTGAAGACTATACATCGCGGTTGTTTGTGGCTACCCATTAGCCATGGGCTAACTGGCCTAGCCATCACGGGCTAAAGTAGCAGGACATCCGGTTTCGGTCCAGAGCATCAATAAGCCGTGTTTCTTCTTTACCGCCTCTTTGGTCTGTGTTCGTGTCAGGCGACAGCGCCCCCAAACTAGCAGCTGTTGTAATTGCGTAATATTTTACAGATGGCTTGGTTCGGTCTCAAAACTGAATGTGAATGCCACCCGAACCAAATGAAGGTTCTCGGTTCCCCCCCTCCCAAGTGAACTGAGTCCCGAACTATCCAATGTGAAAGGCCCCTGATTGCTAGGATGCGGAGGTGCAGCCACATTATGGAGAGCTGCTGGGGGTCAAAAGTCATGCTCAGGGACCCACAGTCATAACCTGCCGGCTGTGGGATTATAACTGGCAAACGCCCTAATCCCAAATCTGCTTCTCTAACGTCAAGACCACCACTGCCCTGAATCTCAGCCGTTTTATGTGATTTACACATTTTGGCAGTTTCTCTTCTGGAAACTGTCAAAGTTGTTTTAGCTTGATCCTTTTTTGAGATTTCATCACTTTCTTCATGGCTTCTTTGTGGCTTCTCTCACATATCAAACAGACGAGAACCACAATGAAGTCTCTTTTCCCCTCTTTGATTGCTTCAGGGAAATCTTTGAAAGCTTGTTTGCTTCTGTCCCAGTGTTGTGGGAGGGCTTGAGCGCTCACCATCTCCTCGTCGTTGTTCTGGCACATGGAGACGGCCTCCTGTGGGGGAACCATGTTCCACAGGCCGTCGCTTCCCAGGATGATGTAGCGGTGCTTTCTGGGGTCCAGGATCAGCACGCTGGTGTCTGGCTCAGGGGAAACCACAAACTCTCCACTGTAGAAGTCATAGCTCCACAGATCACCTGGGGAGGGCAGAGAGAGAGAGATTTATCTACAAGACTGTAGAAATCCAATCTTTCATGAGTGAAATGTCAGATCATGGAGCTGAGCTGCTGGAGCTGAAAGCAGCATGAGACAGCTGGAATGATTCTGAGGGAACATATCCAATCGTTTCCATCTCAAATCTACATGCGAGCTTAACACATGTTGGCTAGTCTGTGAGACCCAGTGTCATGGACCTTTCTTTTACCCCAGCATTTGTCTCTCCAGGTTAAATGACAGAGTGAAAGCAGCACACAGTGCAGCCAGCAGACGATTTCTCTCAACATTGTTTCTTTCACCATGATAATGCCTTTCAAACTCATATTATTTTCAGATCATTGCAGTTTAAAGATGAAACTCTCCTGAAACAAAAAACGTAAAAACGATGCATTAGTACGTCCCTGATTATATGGTAACATTTCAAGTGAAAACTCATCGTTTTTGCAATTTCACGTTTACACAACATTCTGAAAACGCAGATAGCATGCCAGGCCAGTAGTGGACACTGTTGTTAGTTTTAGTACTAAAAGCACACACACAGCAGAGAACAATAATCTTTAAACATTAACAATGGGAGAACACGGACATTCTAGTGAACAGGCCAAGTTTGATTGTTATTACGGTGACTGTCAAAATAAAACTACCAAGTAAGGGAGAATATGGACTGGGAGTCATGACACCACAGAAGAAAAAAATTTCTGATTGGCTCTGCTGAGCATGTGCAGAACGACTAGTTACTACCAATGTGGTCATCAGGACCAGCAGCAGAGGTTCCGACGTCAACAAAGCCGTTTGTGTTTTCAGAAAGTGCCGTTTTTTGCCTGTTTTGTGCCTGTATGTGGGCTGCGTTGCTCCACTATGAGACGCTCAACAGCAATTCTTTATAATGAAGAGATACTTTTGGTTCATCAGTAACTACTAAACCAACTACTTACTACTGTAAATGAAAGCTTGGATTTTTTTAGCCCTAAAATGTGGTTACATCAATGTTCCCCTGATCCACCCTGATAGTTACATGAATATTCTCCTGATCTACACTGACGATTACATGAATGTGGATTGCCCCTCTCTCACCATGCAGTGTGTATTGCATGCAGTAAAGTCTTCATCCTTTGAAGTTTGAAACTTTGACTTTAGAGGAGAAACTGGTTGAAACTGGTTGAAACTGGTGGAAACTGGTGGACCCAAAGGTGCAGACGGCCAACAGAGCCAGCAGCACCACTGCATGGTGCAGACAGCTTCGATTTCAGGCTGCTGCCACAGCCCTGCTTCTTCATCTCCAGAGTGACGAGTCTCATAGGACGCTCCTCACTCTCTAGTGTGTGTGTGTGTGTGTGTGTGTGTGTGTGTGTGTGTGTGTGTGTGTGTGTGTGTGTGTGTGTGAGGTTCTCCTCACCCAGAGCCCGGGCCACAGCGAGGAAGGGGATCTGGTCGATGACGGTGCTGCGGCGCACCGGACCATTGTGGCTCAACCTTGGTCTCTTCCACACCACCCGGTTCACTCCAGACTTCTTGATCACACTGTGAGGAGGAGGAGGGAGGAAAAGAATAGCACACACACATTACACACTAACACCAGTCCAGGGAAACTGTGTGGGGGTAGTAACTTTACCATCGTGTATGTGGACCTACACACGATGGTAAAGTTACTACCTGGAGGGTAAAGTTACAACAGGAGCTTTAAGTAAGTACTTGTTAGCATCTATTAGCATCTTCTAGCATGCTCCGTTAGCATCCCTGTTGTCTCTCATGTTCCAACACACACTCCATGTAAACCAACAGGCTGCAGCAGCAGCTCCGATCACCCAGATATCTGATACTGTATTGATCGCAGGCTGACGAGCAGCAACATGGCCGTCTGGTGAACCTTTCACATGGTGTGAGGTACGACCACCATTCAGAGCCTCGATCACAGATTTTACTGACGACTCTGGCCCGAGCCAATCTTTTATCTACACTGGCTGAGAATCGCAGAGTGTTTGGCCACATCCACAAAAGTCAGATTTATCTTTTTTCTCCCTGGGGTTCTCAAAACAAATTCTGTCCACACGTCACTATGAACACGGCTCAAAACGATGCCTCAGGACATGTACTCACCAAATACACTAAAAACGTAGACTCCTACTTATAAACTTCTACATAACTCTGAGTTATACAGGTCTATGGCCCTGATCCTCCTGCTGTTAGCGTCAGAAGCTTCTGCAGCTCCACCGGAGCATGACTGTTATTTGAAAACCTTGCGGACCGCGGTGGGGGGAGAGGGGGGCGATTACGTAAACTTTTCCCCACAGATGATTGTCTTTGCCGTACACACCTTGGGATGTGAACGGCACACACCGGGGTTTTAGAATTTCCCCACTCTCGCCGAGTCGTATGGATAATCGGCCAAAAACAACTCGTCTACTTGAACCGGCGTTCTTGTGTGGACGGCCCCTTTGAGCCTTAAGAGCAGCAAAATTTCATCACAATTAATGCTCATCTTTGGGGAAAGGATTTTAAATTTAACACATGTGGAGCTGCAGTCTAGCTTGTTAACACCAGGTCGTACCTGAACCCCTGGCTGTGGTTAAAATCCCAGCAGAGCAGGAGATGTTTAGTTCACCTGCGTCAGTAATGACAGCGCTGAGCCTCACCTGCCTCCAAGACCTTCAATACGCTCCCTCTCCCTGGGCAGCTCAGGCTTGTGGTCCTGTGTGACCTCCACCGCTCTGATGAATGGAATTGAGGCGTCGTCCTGGACCCCCAGAACCACCGCAGAGTCCCCCACGTGGGCCACGTACATGCGATTCCCCCGGAGGACCACCACACTGGCCGTGGTTCCTGATGTGCTGGGAAGGCCTGTGAGTGTTTTTGGCCACTCAGCTGGAGAAGAACAAGAAGGGATTATTGACTAGAAGGAATGTGATGCTGGAACACAGTGTGATACTGCTGTGGAGCCACATGCAGTCGAGTTTACAACCAAAACTTCCAGAAAGATCAAACGGCTCCAAGAAGAGTCTCATTCTAATACAATAGAATACAATAGAATACAATAGAATACAATACACATACTTTATTATTCCTAGGGGGAAATTCTTAATTATTTTAAGAACTGTGTTTACTTCACAGGGAGGCTTGGACTGTACAGATGTATGTAACTGCGATTCTATTTCATCCCGTCAGACCACCAGAGGTGGCAGCGCAGACCTCCCGGTCACTGCAGGACCAGAAGCCCCGCTGCTTCTTGATGAACTCCCATAGAAAGTCCCGTGCAAACTGCGCAGCCTCGCGACCGCCATGGCCGTCCAGAGGCTTTAAGCGCTGGAAGATCATCCTTATGCAGATCAAGAATGTTATGGCAACAAAGTCACTGATGACTCCCGGTGACTCATGTCAGTCTATATAGTCACGTGACACTGGAAGCTCAGTCCCTTAACTTCTTGCGAGCTCACAAGAATTCCGAGGGACTGAACGCTCTGGCAGTCATCTGTGATTCATCGAACCACAGTTATAATTGTAATTTTCGTTCTGTTTCATCCCGTCAGACCGCCAGAGGCGGTGCTTTAAGAACTGGATGACTTATAACAATAAAGTCTCGAGGAATCACCAACTGCGTAAAACACCCACCTCACAACATAGAAGGGTGCTGTCTCACAACCCCCTCCAGTGGGTGGAGCACTGCCATATTCACTAGGTAGAACCGTGGAAACGTCGTCTGCAATAACCACAAGGCTGCCTCACAGATTATGTCCAGTGGGACCCACTGGACACAGCCCAGGATGTTGATAAGCTCCTTGTCGAATGACAGCGTGCCCCAGCAGGCAGTGTACTCCCCTGTGAGCATGCCTAATATTCTACACAACCCAATGGGAAAGGTATTGTGTTGTGAGGGCCAGACCCCGCCACGGCCTGGCATAGCACACAAACAGGTGATCGGACTTTCACATACCTGCCGTGGCCGATGTGTACACCTCTAGTGCACGGACAGGACACGCGATCAGGAGACGCCCGCGTTCCAAAAAATGCCAACTGGAGCGGTTGAGTACTGCACATAGACACCTTGCATACAACTTGGGGACAAAAGATGCATCCGTCCACAAGGTCACTCCAGAGCTATCTGCTGCCCACCTAAGACAGGATCCATGGACAGATAGGGCTTGCAGTTCACTTAGACGTCTACCCGAGGCCATGGCCAAAAGAAATGCTGTCTTACATGAGAGCCACCTCAGGTCTACCTGGTCCATGTGCTCAAATGAAGAAACCTGAAGGGCCTCTAGCAGCATGGACAGGTCCCATGTTGGAGCCATTGGTCAGCTAGGTGGGCGTAGCCTACGGCCACCTTTCAGAAAAAGCATCACACTTTTGTCACAGCCAACCGAAGCACCATTAATGCCAGCATGAGAGCATGAAATGGCAGCAACATACAACTTTAGTGTGGATTGAGCCCGTCCTTGGTTAAGAAGTTTGTGTCGGTACTGCAGTATGGAGGAGACAGGACAGTGTGCAGTGTCCAAGCCATGACCCCAACACCAGTGGTCGAACAGTTTCCACCTGCTTGCATACAACCTCCGTGTAGACGGTGGACAGGCATTAGCGATTGTAAATGCTATGTCTCCATCTGAGGGACTTTCCTGGCCCCGCAGCAGCTACACCCACAGCTGGAGGTGCTTGGGACCTGCCCCAGAGGATTCCTCCTGGACAGTAGGCACCTAGTCGGGCTGCAGCAGAGCCTGCGTAGCAGCAGAAACCATGTCCTGGCTGGCCAAACCAGAGACACTCGGCTCAATGTGTGCCGTACTTGAACAACCCTCAGTAGCATTGGAAATATCAGTAGGAACTGTGAAAACAGATTCAGTAGAGTTTGGGGCCAGCTGTGAGCCAGTGTATCCCGACTGAGAGAGCAGACATCGTCCATGAGGAAAAACCACTGTCCATGGACTCTGCGGAAGTGAAGAGGTCAACTTCTGCCCTGCTGAAGGTCTGTCAACCCCGGTGTCATACTGCCAGGTGATGCCTCCCTTCCCCTGGCAATGGTGATTGACATGACGGAAAGTCTGCCGGCATGTTCTGCAGTCCTGGGATGTGTATGGCTCTCAGATGGGTCAGATGCAATGCTGGCCAGGTTAGGACCCGAGCGGCCAGCCTCATTCAGCTCACGCACCTGGTTCCCCTGTGGTGGTTGAAGTGAAAAACCACACGGGTGTTGCTGGACCTCAATAAAACATGTCTTCCCTATAGATGTGGAAGGAATTTTTGTCGTACCAACCACACAGTCATCAACTTCAAAACATCTATGTACCGGCCTTGTTGACATGGTGTCAACGTTACTTGCACCATCCGCTCTTGCCACATCGCTCCCCAGCCCAGAGAGGCATCCGCATGGACGACCTCCCATCGAAAGGGAAGCGAACCCAGAGGAACCTCTTGTGCGATGTAATCTCTCGTCCTCCACCAAAACAGAGACAGTGGGTACTGAGCAGACTTGTGCAGCCTCCTGTGCCTGTTAAGGCTGACACGCAAGCTGAGCGAAGCCATGTGTCCGAGCACAGTCCACGTGTCCCAACCGACAACCTCGTGAGTCTCTGTATACATCAGTCAGTCGTCTCGACAGAGCCAGATCTGAAACCCCAGAGCCTGCCGTGGGGACAGAGCTGCAGCATCGCATCTGGGGAACACCCTGGGAAAATGGGAGAGCCCAAAGAGAAGAATCCTGAACTGGCAGTGCTCTCCTTGAAACGCAAACCGAAGGAACCACCAATGTTGAGGTGCAGTTGGAACATGAAAGCAATCTTCTAAAGTGTTGATGTGAACCAGTTGCCCAGAGTCATTACCTGGAGGACCTGGTTGATGCACCAAATCCTGGACAGGATGACCCTTAAAAACCTGTTCAGACCTCGAAGGTCTAGAATGGGGTGCAGATCGCCCGTTTTCTGTGGTATGGGATAGGGACGGGGCCGATCCGATCCAGTATCGGTATCGGGCTCTGATACCAACACAATTCCAGGATTGAAAATTTCCGATCCAACCTGCGGAGATTTCTGATCCATGAAGCTGCGTCTGTGCTTTACTGTCTGCTGAAATGACTCCACGAGCATTTCTCTGCAGGCTGCTCTGCTCGCTGGCTGCAAAATGTGGAATAGCTTTCCTGAACGGAGGCGGGTCTCAATGAGACGCGTAGTAATGAGTCAGGAAATCCATTCCACAGTTTGAAGCCAGCTAGCAGGCTAGCGTAGTAGCACATTGGCTATCAAACGTTTCATGACAACATGTGGACGTATTTTACGCTCAAAACACCATGAAGCAACACAGAAACGTGCAATGTTTACAAAGCTCTGCAGCCAGGAGTCACCGTCTTCAAACACCAGCTCGCCAAGGAGAACGGCACTGACCGCGGTATCAAAACAGCGTGGACATTAAGGCAAAAGCCTGCAGGGATGTGTCCATTAGGCCCTGTGTTGGCTGGTCAAGGAGCCCCTCCTCCAACTATGCAGACAGGCCCAGCATCAGGTGTGAAATTGAGTTCCTGATGCGACTCATATTGGCATCTATATCGTAT
Organism: Lipophrys pholis; assembly: GCF_963383615.2. Classification (NCBI taxonomy): domain Eukaryota; kingdom Metazoa; phylum Chordata; class Actinopteri; order Blenniiformes; family Blenniidae; genus Lipophrys; species Lipophrys pholis. Next base: position 26,584,334 of record NC_137627.1, on the reverse strand, counting down.
GCCCTGCAGGTCATCTGCTCATCTCCACCATCCTTTGTTCATTCTGTCCATCCTTCTGTCCAATACCTCCACCCTCCTCTATCGATTATGTCCATCCTTCTGTCCAATATCTCCACCATCCTCTGCCCAGTCTGTCCATCCTTCTGTCCAATATCTCCACCATCCTCTGTCTATTCTGTCCATCCTCACCTCCATCTTCTGTCCATCATCTGTCCATATTGTCCATCCTCTGTCCAATATCTCTACCATCCTCTATCCATGATCTCTACCATCCTCTGTCCAATATCTCCACCATCCTCTGTCCAATATTTCTACCATCCTCTGTTCATTCTGTCCAACATCTCCACAATCTCCTGTCCATTCTGTCCATCCTTCTGTCCAATATCTCCACCATCCTCTGTCCAGTATCTCCGCCTTCCTCTATCGAATATCTCTACTCATTCTACCCATCCTTCTGTCCAAATACTCCACCATCCTCTGTCCAATATTCCCATCATCCTCTGTCTATTCTAAGCATTCCGTCCTTCCTGTTCAATATCTCTACCATTTTCTGTACATTCTGTCCATCTTTCTGTCCAATATATCCACCATCTTCTGTTCAATATCTCCACCATCCTCTGTTCAATATCTCCACCATCCTTCTCCATCACAGGTCCACACCATCTCAACCTGACTTCTGTAGCTTCATCTCTAAACTGCACTACCTTCACCTTCCCTGTGATCAGCTCCGTCCTCATCCTGGTCCCTCCTGTAAACACAGTTCCTCATCCTGGTCCATCCTGGTCCCTCCAGTAAACACAGTTCCTCATCCTGGTCCATTCTGGTCCCTCCAGTGAACACAGTTCCTCATCCTGGTCGATTCTGGTCCCTCCAGTGAACACAGTTCTTCATCCTGGTCCCTCCAGTGAAGACAGTTCCTCATCCTGGTCCATCCTGGTCCCTCCAGTGAACACAGTTCCTCATCCTGGTTCATCCTGATTCCTCCAGTCAACACAGTTCCTCCCTGCACGACTAGATCAATTTGCACTACTACATCATGTATTCAATGTCCGGGGAGCAGTGAGAGTTTTTAACAGTGGCATTTGTACAACAACTGTTGTGGATGTAAACACACAGTCCTCCTCCTCTGCTCCTACCGGAGTCCGTTGTCCTGTTGTTCTCTGAAGACGGCCTGCTAGCTCAATGCTAGCATCCGGGGTGTTCCTGTCCAGCCAAGTCTCTGTGATGATCATCACACAGTAATCCAGTCTGTGTGAGGTGACCCGCAGTTGTAGCTCGCCCACCTTGTTGTTGAGCCAGGAAGAGACTTAGGACCGATGTTGTGAAGGTGTTAGCTTTTAGCCTAGCTGCTAGCCCCCCTCGCTTCCCCCGCTTTTGTTTTCTTTCGCGTCGTCGTCTGCGCAGCTTCAGCAGTGGGAGGATGAAGTGTGGTCCTCCGGGGACTCGTCGAATCTCTGGGGGTATGAAGTCCCAATTGTCCTCCGAACTGAGAAAGCCGATTTTGCCAGTGTGTGCCATTAGCTTAGCTGTACTGTACTGTAGGCTGGTAGCTGGGCAAAGCAAGGTACCGTATTTTCACGACCAAAAGGCGCACCGTACTAAAAGGCGTACTAAGTTATGTGTGCCATTACTGCATTTAACACACACATAAGGCGCACCTGCTCATAGGGCGCGGGTTCCATGCCCACACTTCCCCCTTTAACGTTCTCATGGTGTCCGCATTACAACAACACACACACACAAGCATACAAGTGTGTGTATTTAAAAATAGAGCGGGAGCAAAACTGAGTTTGGTTGTACTTTATTTAAGTATTGATGACAAAGTACTAAAAAAAATTTTTCCTGTAATCGTCATCAATCAAACCCATCGAACTCCTCATCCTCTGTTTCTGAATTGAACAGCTGCGCTAAATCTCCATCAAACATACCAGGTTTATTTTCTTCACTGTCAGAGTCACTTTCCGTGCCGTGCGGCTCCTTGGAAATGATGCCTGCTTTTGCGAAAGCTCGAACAACAGTGCCAGCAGACACGCTAGCCCAAGCATCTACAATCCATTTGCAAATTGTGGTGTAACTCGCCCGGCGCTGTCTTCCACTCTTAGTGAAACTGTGGTCTCCATCGGTCATCCATCGCTCCCACGCCGCTCGCCCTTACTTTGAACGGCCGGTTCACACCGATGTCCAGCGGTTGGAGTTCCTTTGTCAGGCCTCCCGGAATGACAGCAAGCTCAGAGTTCATTTGCTTCACTTGTTTTTTCACATCGGCTGTGAAATGGGCACGCGTAGAGTCACAGATCAACAGCGATGGTGATGCGTGGAAAAAACCACCTGTTCTCCTTACATACACCTCCCTCAGCCACTCTTTCATCATTTCCTCATCCATCCAGCCCTTTTGATTTGCCTTAATGATGACTCCTGAAGGAAACTTCTCTTTAGGCAAAGTCTTTCTCTTAAAAATCACCATACGCGGCAGTTTCTGTCCATTAGCATGGCAGCTAAGCACAACAGTAAAAGAAGACTTTTCGTGCCCCGTTATGCGTATCGCTACCGTGCTGGTCCCCTTCTTCTCCACAGTGTGACTCACCGGGATGTCGAAAGTTAGCGGCACCTCGTCCATGTTAGTGATGTGGCTGGGCTGGATGTGTTTGTCGGCGATGTGTTTGCTGCAGTAGGAGTGGAAGATGGCCAGCTTTTCATTATAATCCGCTGGAAGTTGCTGCGCTACCGTAGTTCTGGCCCGGATGGAAAAATGGCACCGTTTCATGAAACGAAAGCACCAAGACGGACCTCCTTGGAAATGTTCAATTTTCATTTCTTCTGCTAGCGTTACTGCTTTTAGTCGAATGGTGACCGTCGAAACGCTTCTCCCACTCGTTCTTTGTGCGATGATCCACTGCTCGAGTCTTTCCTCCAACTCGGGCCACCTCGCCTTATGTCCGCGGAAACTCAGCTGCGTCTTCTTCACCTGTCGGAGCTCGTTTTCCAGCTTCCTCCACTTGCGAACCATCGATTCATTAATCTTAAATTCTCTCGCGGCTGCTCGATTTCCATGTTCCTCCGCGTAGCTGATGGCCTTCAGTTTAAACTGTGCTTCATAAGCGTGTCTCTTCGCCATTTTCAGGGTTGTTAAAACAACGATGTTCTGCATAACGCACATACCCGTTCATTTATATACAATCCACGCCCACACTTCCCCCTTTAACGTTCTCATGGTGTTCCCTACTACGTCCGCTTCACAACAACAACACACACATAGGGCGCACTGCACCATAGGGCGCGCCGCACATTTTGAAGAAAATCTAAGACTTTTATGTGCGCCTTATAGTCGTGAAAATACGGTAAAAACAATGAAAATGCTGTCAAAGCGTGAGGAGCTGTGAGCCGCAGCATCTACACGCGCCGCCATTTTGACACTTGAGTAATGTATCAGGAAATCCATTCCAGTGAGCTTAGTAGCACCGTGGCTATCCAACTTTTCATGACAACATGTCCACTGTGTGGATGTATTTTACGCTCAAAACACCGCAAAGCAACAGCAACGTGCAATGTTTGGAAAGCAACGTGGATGTTTGCAAAGCCGTTGTACAGCGAGGTGGCCCCTCTGCAGCCAGGTGTCACCGCTTTTTAACGCCAGCTCGCCGAGGAGAACAGCACTGACATCAAAACAATGAAAAGCAGCTCCTCCAGGCTGTCAGAAGGCGATTCACACCTCCGTGAAGCTGTATCCTACTAACTCCACTCAAAACTTCCTGAAAATAGTCCCAATGGTTGGTGCTGCGTTGGAGCTGGAAACATTCTGTTGGTGCTGCGTTGCTAAATAATTTCCCCAGGGATTAATAAAGTGATTCTGAGGTTTTATAGCTATAACAAGTTTATCATGAGATGATGACATCACACAGACCCACATTGTCCAAATGGAACAAAAATAGTTTGTACTGCTTCCTTTTATTGAGCTTACATTCAAACATTCCTACATTTCATACTTTACTGTAGAGAGGAGTTTATCACAACCTCATATAAAATCAACAATAATGATATTAATATTATTAAAGCAAACAGAGCTCTGGTATCAGTATCCGCAGATATCCAAATTCAGGTATCGGGATCGGATCAAAGTAAAAAAAAAAGTGGCGCGGTACATCCCTATCCATAATAACATTATTTAACAGAAAACTGAACTATTCTCTTTGTCTGCATGGTGAGTGCAAAAGGTTATGGCTCTGTTTCATGGAAATGAAAGAAACACTGAAAAAGATGTAGCTTTCATGTTGGTCCACTAGTGGGTGCTGCTAACTGGGTCTGTAATGAAGCCATACCCACATGCAGCAGAGCACAATAGGCACTAAACATTAACACTGGGAGAACATGGACATTCTGGTGGACAGACCACCAAGTTGAATTGTTATTACAGTGACTGACAAAATAAAAGAACGAAGTTGGATTATTATTACAGTGACTGTCAAAATAACAGCACCAAGTTGGATTGTGATTACCACAGTGACAGTCAAAATAAAACTACCAAGTCCAGGAGAATATGGACAGGGAGTCATGACACCATATAGGGAACATTGTTCTGATTGGCTCTACTGAGCATGTGAAGAACTACTAGTTACCACAGCTGTGGTGCTCAGTATAGTCAATAAGAACAATGGAGCCACTGAAGACACAAGTTTTTAAAAATGCTCCGACTCCATCGTCATAGAAACAGGAAAAAAAAACACCACCTTCTGAAAACACAAATGGCTTTGTTGATGACGGAACCTCTGCTGCTGGTCCTGGTCACCCCGTTGGTAGTAACTAGTAGTTCTGCACATGCTCAGTAGAGCCAATAGGATCAAAGTTTCCTCCGTGGTGTCATGACTCCTAGTCCATATTCTCCTGGACTTGGTAGTTTTATTTTGACAGTTCCTAGCGTTTCCAGGAAGTGTCATTTTTGTCTGTCTCAAAGTTCCATTTTCAGTGGCTCTGAGCACCGTTACCATGTGAACAGAATGAAATTGTTGCCATGTAAACAGGCCCTAAATAATGTCAAAATAATACATTCTTCAACTTGCTGTATTTCTGAAAGGTAAAGAGGAGTTGCTGCTTGTTTGAATGAGTTTCAGTGTCTTACAAAGATGCTGCTCAGAACAGTGATAGTTATCCTTCAGTAATCATCTTATCTGGAGCAAACATGTTCAGGTTGATTACTGTGGTTAAACTTGGGGAAATCAACATATTTTCAGCTGCAGATTGCTGATTGAGTAGGAAATCAGGTCATATCATATCTGTGTTGACTATGACTAACCCTTCACTGTGTACAAACATAGAGTTAATCAGTGAGGCTGGAAATTGTCGACATGTCCCAGCATGTCCAACCAGACACTGGAGCACAACCGGGGTTTCTGGTTTACTGGTTTCCGTGTTAACTGGTGTCCAGCTTCCCCTGGCATCTGCCAGTAAGAGTAAGAACACATGAAAACAGAGGAGGTTGGTGTGACGATTAGTAATGCTTCCTGTGCATCATGTAGCCAAGCAGCTCAATGTCAGACGTGAGACAGTCACTTTAACACACACACACGGGCTGGTTTTAACACGAGCTGTTACCAACAGCAACCGCAGACGCCAGAGAACGCTTGACACCAGTTAGCAGGGAAGCCATAAAGTCCATAACACCAGCCGGCACGGCAGCGCTCACACACGTTTGAGGACGCTTTCTCAAAGGAAATGACAAGATAACGGGAATATAACTTATATTAAGTCCAAAACACTGTATTGGTAACACATGTGAAAAATAATACCGGATTTCTGGTCCCTGAAAGCAGAAGACCCGGTTATATGGTGTGCTTTGTTAAAAGTGAACCGGTGGCTAACCGTTAGCTCCGCCGGTTCTGCCTGTTCAGCCGGTTAACGTTCCAAACACCCGCCAGGTTCAGATCCGGGTGTTGCTCAAACTTAATGTCGCTAAACATCTCAACACACTACACACTGACAGCAGGTCTGGGAGAGCGAGCGCTGCTCCGTGAACCCTTAAGGCCACACGGCAGCTTCACTGTCTGTCCGAAGCTGCTCTCCGAGGGGGTGGGGGACCCGCTCAGCCCCCGGTGCCAACCTCCCGGTACAAACATCCCAAGAACACATCCCCCGGTAGAACCCCCCGGTACTAACCCCCAGGGGTGACGAGTGGATGGACTTACGGAGTTTCTTCCACATCGCGTGGTGACAGGCTACGAATCCCTTGCGGATGGCAGCGCAGACCTCCCGGTCACTGCAGGACCAGAAGCCCCGCTGCTTCTTGATGAACTCCCATAGAAAGTCCCGTGCAAACTGCGCAGCCTCGCGACCGCCGTGGCCGTCAAACACGGCGAAGAACGCCACGGAGCGGCGGGGAGCCGCGGGAGGGACCGGCTGCGGGCTGTGACCCTCGCGTGAAGCCGGTTCCTCCGTTCGGTCATCCCCCCGGGCTGTGTGTGACCCCAGCGGGGAGTCCCGGTCATCCCCCCGGGCTGTGGTTGACCCCTGCGCGTAGTCCCGGTCAACCCCCTGCGGAGAGTCCCGGTCAACCCCCTGCGGGGGGTCCCGTTCATCCCCCCGCGGAGAGTCTCCCGGCTCTCCGGTCCCTTCTGAATGAGTGTTCCCAGTCGGAGGACTGGACGTCCTGTCTCCCCCTCCGCTCTCCTCCGGATCATCCGACGTCGGCTCATCTTCCCCCGGCTCGGGCTCTACGATGACCTCGGTCACATCCTCCATGTATTTCCTGCCTCCTTGGTCGGTGAACACGCTCACTCGCATCAGGAACGTGGACTCCATGTTCCCGGAAACAATATATTTCTGTATTATTACAAAAAAGAACAAAATTTACAGTGGAGCGACGTCCTGCCTTTGTTTATATTCCAGCGTAGTAGGCATGCTCCGACGTGTTGACGTCACAGGGTGCGTGTTGCTACGTGCAGGTTGGTCAGCGCCACAAACTAGGAGAGCCTTGTTTCGTGCCTCGCCGCCATATTGGATGGGGCATCTCGATCTCGGCTTACACCTGAGTCAACAGGACTTAAAGCAGAACGAGCAACATTGTCTGTGTTTCGTTTACAAAAACTTGAAGGAAGCTGAAAAGAGCCGACCAGTGCACCTATCTTAGCCCTTCTCTGAAAGTGAACCTCAGTCTGATGATGTGAATATTTGATATGTTGCATAAAGCTGTGAGCATCATGAATCTGCTCATGTTAAAATCTCTCCCTTGATTTGTGTAACTCTTTTTAGAGATAGTAACACATACACTTTTACATTGTTATAAATAAATAGATAGATCAATATGTTAATGCACGAATACACAACCCCTTAACACACTTATGTTTGAAAGCAGCAGTGGACTGTGGGCCGACACACACTGGGTTAGCCTTACAGCCCTAGACGATTTGGTGCCCGTATATTTGAGCCAGTTCCGCCACAAATAGCATTTTTTACACATTTTAAGAAAAATGAAATACAGCTTTACAGTTACAACAGAATTTCTTTATTTTAAAATTAATGATAACCTGTGAACAACATTAACAAAATCGTTTTGACAAACTTTCCCCTGTGGACTCCTCTGCCACAAGAAACCCCATGAAATGTTCTTTAACATCTGGGATGTTTTCAAGGGACATAATCCTCACAATAACAGAGAGCTGTCCTTTATGGCTCAGGTCAGGAATGCATTCCAAAATAATGGAGAAATACTTTGATGTTTTTATGTCCTCCACTATTTTTCTAATATTTTTGTGCTGATTAAGTCGATTAGTTCATTTTGGATTCATTTCCCTAAGTCATGTGTGTGACTGCCTGTTCCACTTTGCACCCGAGCAACATGCTGCTTCATTACAGGGTCCAACTTTGCCATAAGTTCAACCTCTTTCAAAAAGTTTCCATTGTCTGTCTTGTTTAAAGTTTCTGTCCTTAAAGCCATGTTTCTCTCGGCTAAAGACTGGATAATCGCAACTAATTTACAATCCAACATCACACTACCTGTTTCTCTCTGCCTCAGCGAGTGCCATCTCTTGTTTATTAATTGTTAGCCCCTTTGCAAGACGGACCTCCAAATCTTTCCATGTTACCATGTGTGTGTTGTGATCCTGGCCAGTCTCATGGCTCTTGAGCAGGTTTCTTGCATTTTTCCAGTCTCTCACACTTCAGCTTTGACGGGAGGGGAAACCACACCATAGAGAACCACAGCCAGCTTTCTTTTTTTGACATTTTAACGTGGGATTTGTGCCTGAAGAAGACCATAGAAGGTCCAAACGTTGCACATAGGCACGTTTATTGATTTTTATTTGAAGCCGGAAATCGGTATAATATTTTTTGTTTATTGTTTTTAACCTGAAGTCAGGTATATATTTCAATTCAGTCTATTTCTCACGTTTATTTATTTTCATTTGAAGCCAAACATTCGTATATTATTTTTTGTGTATTGTTTTTAACCTGAAATCAGGTATATTTCTTTCAGTTTATTTCTTTATATTGTATAAATACAAACAATTCTTGTTTTAGAACCTGAAAACAGGTATACTTTTTTTTCAAATGTTATTTTGGTTTATTTCTTTTCCCCCCCAAAAATGTATTGTATAAATACATACAAATCAAAAAAGAGGGGATGTCTTACGACATCGGAACAATGAAAACTTTCGGCATGGGTTTTCGGGGTACCGGAGGGATGGACAGCCCGCCCCCTGACTCCCGTGGATTCAGGGGTCGGGGTCAGTTTTCTAAACCTGACCCCGACCCAAACACATGGTCTCCAAAATGAGGGATGGACTTGGACAGGGTTTCCTCATCCATCATCCTGGCAACGTCTTGGTCAACCTGTCACAGTAAACACAAAATCTGAAGTAACTGAAATATTACACAATATTAAAATAATATATAGTGGCGCTTCAGTCATGAATGCGTTATTCGTCATCAATAGAATAACACCTGCAAAAGCTGTAGCAATTGTTATATGTGGCCCAAACATAATCCACTATTTTAATTCCTTGGAAAAATGTAGAATGTGCAGAGAATGACAATTTTTATCCAAATGTAATGACATTTTGTTTTTCTGCATGAATAAAGTCAATGAAATAGAAAGTGTATAAAGATGGGCATTTAATTAGATAAGGGCCAACTTGTCGAGATTAGATTGAGAGTTGAGTTTTTTACCTTGTCAAGCAACATTTTCTCAAGGTTCTCTTCTGATATCACTTTGTCCCTCAAGACAGCAAGGAATGGGTCCTCCATTGTTGTGCAGGCAGCTGGATAAATGAAATGACTGTTAGTTCTGGGAGGCTCAGGCCATAATAGATGTTTTCTGGGGCCTCAGCAAATTAATAACAAGTTGACAAACTGAGGGGTATAGCTGGTGAAAGGTTTAAATTATCCACGTCCCTTAAGAAATCTAATCTGGCCATGTTAGCCACCAAACAATTGAGATGGAGACACAGTAACTTTAACAGTGTTCAGTAAGTTACAGAACATTAATAATTAATTACAGCTTAAAAAAATACTTAAATTACTTTACCAAATTACTTTACTTTACTAAAAAGTAATTAGCTTTTTGCATTTATTTTGTCAGAAAAGTCTCTCCTCTCTCCTTATCTATCGACTTTTCCTTCACTCCGGAAGTGTTTTGTGTGGCGGCCATGATAAGGACTGTCCCAATTCTCAATAAGCAAAGGAAAGGAGGCTTGTTGTTTCCTTTAGAGTCTCCTTTAGCTTAGGAACCACTGATGCATCCTTTAGTAAAGGAGGCGAGCTCATGCTGCCCCACAATTCCTTGCGGTGACAATATTTCAATGGACCCACTCATCCGAGTGTTCAGGGAAACTCACGATGTCGGGAAAAGGGAACAGATCATGTAAGTTACCAAGGTAATAATCTGCCTTGAACAACTTTAAATCATCTAAAACTCAAATGTGCTTTTTGTAGTCCATTTTTGGAAACTTGTAGTTCTTTCCCCACCACGGCAGACGTCAATGACTTGCGCCGCCATTGGATTATTATGACGTCACTAAGTGAAAGTGCGGTCCGGCTGCCACACTAACGTGATGCCCTTTCACTATCTACTTTAGGAAGCCTCCTAACACCTTTCCTTAACCCCGTGACGTCATCCACGGGGTTAAGGTAAAGTCGAGAGATAAGGAGCAAGGAGGGACTTTTCGGACGTACCCTGAGTCTGTGCATTCCAGTGGGGAAATCCAAGATGGCCGACTAATATAGCCATTTCTGGTGATTGCCACCGTTTTGTTCCGAAGCGCCATCACAGAGCCACTGTCGGTGGGTGGCGGTAGTACATGATCCGCAGTGTGACCATACTTCTCCAGAATTGAAACCCCATCAATGCGGTATCAAGATGGCGGTGTTACGGGCGCTGACATACAGTACTTGTATGTGGTCGCCTCCATAATTGCACATGGTCAGCGCCAAACTACTCTCTCTTAAATGGCAAAATGACATCAGTGGCATCAGTTACGTCGTGGCTTCAATGATCATGTTCAGTTCTATGAAGCACAAGTATCCTGGAAGCAGTGGCGGCTGGTGATACATTTCTTAGGTTGGCTCTTCATTATTATTCCATTTCAGCCAATGTTAACTTCATTTAAATGTTTATAAACCACATTATAACAATCTGGCATTTATCAGATTGAGAACAGCCCAATGAAGAAACATTATGGTTGTTTTTAACAGCTCGTGAACAGAGAGCACTTAGTAAGACTCTTTTATTAACATACTTGTAAACAAATACAAGCAGAAGCTTCATTAGTCCCTTTGAGAAAATGATTGTGTTTTGAAGCTGGTTTACTGGAAATGACAGTCTGAGTTTAGGAAATACAAATAGTGTATCAGGTATATTTTCAAACAACACATGAATTCATCTTTCTAAGCATTTTAGAATTCTTTGAAAGAAACCTCAAAAAGGAAGTGCAAAATAAACTGCTTTTTAAGCTCTTGGATTTTCTTCATTTCATTTTATTATGTCATTAATAAATATGATCATATCTAACCATTTATAAACCTTAACAAACCTGGACACATTTGCAAAATTGTGAACACTTTTCTGTTTGTGTGAATTTACAAATAACTATATTGGAGAAAGTTGAACCTGACCTGCAGCTTTTCAGCCAAATGTCTCCTTTCAAATGGTGAATTAGAAGAGATGTGACAGAATTAATAATACCTATTAATTAATTCATTAAAAATACCTATACATCGAGGTATGTTGCATTAACGTGGAGTTTTACTGTGAAAAGTTCAGGCAAACATGAACCAAACAGAAACAAAAGGGGCGCTGAAGCCCCGCCCATCAATGACAAGCGTTAATGTACTTCATCAATGACAAAAGAAAATAGGAAATTGAGTTGAATGTCCTTTCTTTCGATTTTTCTCCTAAAACGAAAAAACGAGTTGAATTATCGTGTTTTCGTTTCTGACAAAAAATTATAAAACGATAAAAACGACCCGTTTGTTTGGTTCTGATTGTTTGGATTTTTCCAACAAATCAAACTAACAAAACGCAGCTGGGGCAAAGAGCGATACACAAAAGACATCAGACAGAATAAAGAAATACGTTTAGTTAAATAAAATAAGAAAGTTAGAATCTTAAAAGCAAGCAGTTTTTATTCTTCTCAGGACATAAACAATCAGAAACACACACACACACACACACGCACGCACGGGCGCGCGCGCGCACACACACACACAAAATATTTTATTTTCACACATTTACAGAAACGTCCCCTCCAGTGGACTAAATGCGCCCGAGCATTTAACATAAAACTTTATAAACTTACTGGAAAAAATTTATAATTTTTTTATAGTAAATATACAAACACTTGTTTCCTCTCATGCTTTGAAAAGTATTTCAGCTATTTTTTTTATACAATTCCTCACTGTGTGTAGAGACTTACAATGTTTATGCCTGAATAAGAAACCAATGACATTAATTCCTGTGGATCTTACAGCTAAACGTGTCAAACATCTCAAAAAACCTTGTTTTCTGTGCCATAAACTGAGATTTGAGTCTCTGCATCACTGAACTCTTTATGTTCATCACACCAAGTGTGCAAAGCACAAAAATGTAGATTCTACAGTAATAGCCTGTGTATTTAGTGACAATTGGTACCTATTGCAAATCACATTATATAAATTCTAAGTAATTATTTTAAGTACTGCAAAGCTCTCAAACTCCAACAAAACTATCATGTAAAAGTTAAAAATGTATCTCATGAGTTACCACAATTAATGTAAAGCAATCCCCAACATGCTCACAATTTGTCTCTTGATGATCTGAGATTTGTTGGTTTCGGGCTTCAGCCTACCTGGACCTGGACCTGGACCTGGACCTGGACCTGGACCTGGACCTGGACCTGGACCTGGACCTGGACCTGGACCTGGACCTGGACCTGGACTTCAAACACTAATCATGTTTTGAATAAAGTGATTGAACAGGAACGTGTTTGTTTGTTAGTATTTGAGAACATGCAGCTTCTGTTCTCATCATTTCTCCCAAAGAGTGAATTGGAAAATATTTCCTACTATTAATTCTTACTTGAGTCCATCTGGTTCTTAACACCAGAACTTTTTTTGAACATACAATCATGGGAACCAGTATTACCAGTTTGGTTGTTAGAAATGAAAAATCAGAGACCCTATGTGACCAAAGACTAAAAATGGTCTCCTCCAGAATTGACTGTGTCTCAAAAACTGTTCTATTAAATGTCTCATGTCAGTGGATTAATAAGTTAAATTCCAATGGCTCCTTTCATCCTGTGGGAATAGAACATTTAAGTAATGTTAAACTTAGCCCTGTGATTATTTTTTTTGCATTGGGTGTGATAAATATGTTAAATGACACATTTTTACTGAGGCACGTGGAGCCACAAGTCTTGACAGTTTCCACAGTAAATTCTGTGATTCAACCTTCAACACTGAAGACAGTGAAGACAGTGAAGACACTGTGAACACGTTCCTCCATTCAGACTTTACATCCCACCAGGCTTCAGCAGCAAGAAGAAAACACTGGCTGAGTCACTGTATCTTTAAAAAAGAAAAATATATTGATATTTTAGACTGTTTCTGAGATGTACACTCAAGACTAAACCTGCCGAGTCCAAACCAGAAATAATTAAGAAGAGACTTCATATTGAAATTTAAATAATTTACCGGGGAGTAATTATTTGTTCAAAACTAGATTTTTTTTATGTATTGTCTGAAAATAAATAATCTCTTCAATTATGTTCAAACTTGGGTCTTAAATTGAAATTCATAATCACTATAAAAATGTCAAAATCTTTAAATATCAGACTATTGTTGAAACATTAATGAACTAACATTACATTTGATTATTTGTTGAACATTACACTATATCCAAACAGGCAGAATGGAAACAACCTGCAGATCAAACAGAGACGAAGGTGAAGGCAGTTTATATACATATGCCAGGTTATTTTTTTGTTTGCTCTCAGTATTATATCAATAAGGCTAAGATGGGTTGTGCTGGTCAACCACAAAATGAAAGGCTAATATGAACATAAATGATGTATCATACAAAATTATTTAAGTTTTTGCAAGTATAAAAATACACTAGTATGACAAAATGATACATTTTGCTGCTATTTCTATCTTAAAGTGATGTTCATATGCACGTCTGTTGGTTTATATTAAGTTTTTACACACACTGACATTCATTAAATCAGGCCTTCAAAGGACAAACAGAACTCCACAGTGTCACCTGCTGGTATTTTTTGTAACTGTGGATTTGGCCAACAACTCAAACTAACAAAAACGTACCTTGGACAGACCCGGGACCGGGGTAACCAGACCACACGGACCCATCCAGGTAGTTTTGACTTTATTTAATCTGGTCCTTTTAGGGTTTCCGTAAGTTTCACCACCCCATCGGTGGATATGGTGGACTAATGGCAGGAGCAACATAAAAGATAACCAGCAGAGGGTAGTAATACACCGTGAAGAGACAACATAAGGAGGAACTTAATCTGGTCAATGACACGAACATTTTATAGTGGCGGACCAACATGGCCGCGCTCTGGAGGGGGGCAGCCTTCCTCAGTTTCTTAAGGTAAACTAATAATTTCAAGTTCACTGCTTGTTAGATTTCTTCACGGGGATACTTATTTTGTCAAGCCGACTATCTCTATGAAATGAAATGTTTTAGTTTCAGAAGAGAAACATGGTTTGTCTGATAACGTCGTCATTACCGACAACCGGAAGTGATGAGCTCGCCCATTTAACTCAATATATTGATAGCTATTTCTGTACTGAATAATGTAGGAATGATCGAATACGTATTTTTATGTACGTATATATGAATGTGCAGAATTTTATTTATATGATATCTGCACTCGTTGTCTTCACACGTAAATGTATTATATTTAAATCGTCTTCTTTCGTTCAGGAGTTCTAATCGTGTCCTACTCAGTACCAGAAAACCTCTCAAACCCGGAATATGGACAAACATTCTCCGTTCAGGTGTCTCGTCTGTTGCCGTGGGTGGTGCAGCTCTGTGTGCAGTACCTTTCAGACAGGTGAGTCAGTGTGTGTGGAGCTTTCAGTTGAACTGTCAGGGGTATTCAGGTGACTGAGGCCTTCCTCTGTGTTTCTGTTGCAGGCTGAAAATCTCTCCCATGACTCCCTGATCAGACGAGCAGCCTCTCTGGTAACAGACAGCTCGAGTACTTTTCTCTCCCAGACCACTTTGGCTGTCATAGACGCCGTCACAGAGTACTCTAAAGTAAGTACTGGTCCTCATCCTTAGCTGTAGGGTCAGATGTAACATAAGCACAGCCCTTGGCGCCCCAGGAAATTAAGAGACAAACTTACAACAAGGGGGTAGACTTTGAAATGTCGACTCAGATTTGTCGTCATTTCAAACATGTCAAGAAAACATTTAAAACAAACATTTCACATTCAATCCCAGAAGCAACATTTCAAATAAGACAGAGACATTATACAATGCTTCGGCCACATATTGCTCTTTGACTGTCCTTGAGAAATTATACATAAAAACTAGTGTCTACGCTCTATAAAGATTGATCTGATTCTGATGATGCATGCAATGCCAATACTTAAAACCATATTTTCTGTTGTAAGATGACTATGCAGTTTATCATGATCAGACCAAGAAATACAAGAACTTGAGTGAACCACAACTGAAACGGTAGATTATGAAGACCAAGTAATTACTGATTTTTGATAAGCAATACGTTGATATTGAGCAGTTTCAGTCATGCTTTTAATGGTATTTAAGATAAGTTGCCCATCCGTCAGTGGTGGTCATGAAAATGTCTCCACCAGTAATGCTGGACATGTTTTCATGTAAATGATTTTCACTGGTAGAAGGCGAGAAGAGGGGTAGATATTATTTATACCGAGATCCAACATGATAAAAAAAAAACATGGATTGGTATGGAGTTCTTCTGAAAATAAATAAGTAAAAGAGAAGTCTTCGTTTTATTCTACAGCCTTGACGTGGTCTTGTGGTCCCCAATCGTCCGTGCAGAGTTTGACGTGCTCATAACATTTCCTATAGTCCAAAAAATGCAAACAATTTCACTTCCTTGTTTTTTCCAACCTTTTGCAACTGAGCTCAAAATTTCCCACCGCAGTGGGTGGGCATTGGCAGGCAGAGAGAATTACCACTAGACACCCAGGAGCTGAGTGGCCAGATAAATCTTTCAGAGCGGTCTAAAACTGTATGGCTGCGTACCTGATGAGACGTACGCTAGACAAAGGGGACGTCCGAATTGTCCCTCCTAACTCCTTAGCTATCGACTTTACCTTAACCCCGTGGATGACGTCACGGGGTTAAGGAAAGGTGTTAGGAGGCTTCCTAAAGTAGTTAGTGAAAGGCAATCACGTTAGTGTGACAGTCGGACCGCACTTTCACTTAGTGATGTCATAATAATGCGACGGGGGCGCAAGTTAGTCAAATTAGTATTTTTTGGGGGGGGCTATTACTATACAATCATAAAATAAGAGAAATAATAAATGGAAACAATAGACCTTAAATGGTGCATTATATAATTGCATTGTAGACGACTAAATACTACATTGTGACATGTAAATTGTGGGACCAGTCGATATTGAAGGAACCAAACATCAAATATGTTAGAAAGAAGCATACTTATTTAAAATCGCACAACTGAACCAATAACTATTACCAAAATGTATATAATATATGCAAAGATGTATACAAAATAAATATTAAATAAAATGTGACTGCAGGAAGCACATATGTCCAGTTTAATCTTGAGTGAGTAGGACTGGTAAAATATTGCTATAATAAAGCTTCACTTGAAAGATGTTAGTGCTGAAAGTCACCACAATTTTAAGGAAACATTCTGGTGCAAAATACAGTGAAACTTAAAAAAAAAAAAAAAAAAAAAAGAAACCTCCTATAAATCCTATTCAACCACCTTGCTTGGTGGTTTCTGGGCCTATTGGAGCTTTTAGCAGCCGGATTTGGTCCACGGGCCTTATGTTTGACTGAAGTGAAACTTGACAGCAGCATCATGCTGCGGGAGGCTGTCTGCTCATTAATGGGTTCATAGTTAAAACCTTGTTCGCTCATATTGGGTCCCCTCGTCCGAGGTTTGACTGTACACATATTTTAGACGCTTTGAGCTGTGCACTACTTTTTCGTCCGTCTTTTGACCATCCAAATGACAGCTGGACGGCTCGCTGCCTAAAACAGTGCTGCCAAGCCAAGTAGGTTTGAGCCATATTCCAATATATTATTGAAATTTGTTGTGGGCCAATTAAAAAGGAATGGCGGGCTGCATTTTGCCTGGGGGCCATAGTTTGGACACCCCTGATGTATATATTCTGTTAACTATAAATGTCTTTCTTTCCCCAAACAGGCAGTGCACACACTCGTCGCCCTACAAAGACAGTACCTGACCTCACTGGGAAAACTGACTCCTGCAGAGGAGGATACAATCTGGCAGGTGATCATCAGCCAGCGGACGGAGGTCAGTGTGTGTGAGTGTGTGAGTGGTTCATTCTGGACAAATATGGCAGCAGAGTTGTCGTGAGTGTGACGATTCGGCCAGCTGTAGATCTGCCTTTCTCAGACTCTGGGTTTCTAACTCTCTCCCTCTGGCAGGTTAATGACAGACAGGGTGAATGCAAGCGCTTCGAGTCCACCTGGGTGACGGCACTGAAGCTGTGTGAAATTGCAGCTGAGGCGGCGTACACATCAGGTGTGTGAGAGGCGATGTCAGAGTGTGGGCCTGACTTATGTGGCCGCGGTGTCACCGCTTTCTCACCACTCCTATAAGGATGAATGAAAGTGTTTAGATGTGACTCATCTTCTTCACGTTTTCTTTGTGTCCATACCTATTCAGCAAACTGTCAGTTTGACACTTTAGACGCTGCGCAGATCATTTACCGCCACTCTGCGGAGCTTTGTGTGAAACAAAATGAAGATGACGGACAAGAGTGCCTGCTTAATGAGCAGGCCTGGTGTCTGAACTGGAGGTGGTGTTGTGGCAGCCTTTGAACCTGCCGTTTGTCTCTGTGCGTTCACCAGGAGCGGAGCATGCGTCCATCACAGCGAGGACAAACATTCAGGTGGCTCAGACGCAGGTGGAGGAGGTGCAGAAACTCTCCCTGGATGCAGACAAGAAGTTAGCTGAAACGAAAGTGATGGAGGTTGAACGGATCACACAGTATGCTGCCTCCATGGAGGGCAGCAGCGAGGAAGAAGACATACCGGAAGCTTATCTGAGAGAAGATTGATCTAGAAGTGTCCAAAAACAATAACTTTCCATCATGTTGACATTGTCCTCTGCTTGGTTTGACTCTGGAATGTGATTGTCTCCGATTTGACTTCCTCTTTGTAGATTGTGTTCAGATTTATGTGTTTACATCTGCACATAAACCGAAAAGTGATCAGAGTCAAATGAACATATTCAACATTCACAACTTGTGTTGCAGAAGTATTTATGCGTTTGTGACCTGCAGATTAGATTGTCTCCACTGTCACTTTTGTAACACGACCCACACCTACGTTCTTATGTTGCCTTCTGTCCAATTAAATATTAATGAAAACAAAATGCAGTAAAAAAATAAAACTACCAAATGGTTTGTTTTGTGCATTTGCTTGTTGGAGTCGTGGTGGTAGCTTCAATGAGAAAACAGACAATTGGACGCATGTGGTACCCGTCTTATGGGAAGAAGAATCTGAAACTAATATCAAGTGCAATTTTTTTTTTATTAAATTGAGCTTTTATCTATTAGTGATGAAATCCTTGCGGTTGAGTTAGCTCTCTATGAACTGCTCCCTGTGTTTAATGTAAGATTAAAGAATGGGTTCTGAGTTGAGAGAGGATGATATCACTATGGAGGTCAGATAAACCACCTGGTTCATTCGCTATTCAGAGGCGTCACTACTGTGAGTCCTTAAAGGTCTCCGGGTTCATCCATCCATCTTCTCCACCTCCATCCAGTTCAGTCATGAGGCTCTGAGCCGAACCGTGCAGACGATACTGTGGACCGGTCTCCAGTCTGGCAGGGCACACACACACACACATACACCATTTTTTTGGGGAAATTTGGACTCACCAGTTGACCTCAAATGCATGTGTATTGACTGGGAGGACCCTGGAGAATGTTAGAATGTCTTTTCTTCTTACTGCTCATGATCACTGTCAAAACATTGTTTAATCCTGCAGCATATCCCTGGATTGAACGAGGCTCAGGGGAAACCATCATTTGAACAATGAACAATCTTGTGTCACTAAGGAAACATGAATGTTTCACATTTTCAGGCCCACAGGTTTTATTCTATTTAAGATATACCTAGAGATATAAGATAAACTTATTGATATACAATGTCAGATTTTAGAAGTGCGAGTGTGAAGCTAAAGCAGTAGATGTATCAGTGCCAACTGTACGATCAAACTATCTCATTACATGAAATATTCTGCAGAAAGGACCAGAAGCTACTCTATAAACAGTCAACTGCACGACATCATTTTGTCAGACATTTCTGGGCTTTTGATGTGAAGATTTATTACATTTCTTTTTGATTCGCTCCCATGTTTTTTCCCCTTGAGAAAATCCTCTTTAAAAACAGTGTCTCTTTGTGTCATGCTTGTGTTTTTCTTTATCACTCAGCAGCTGTAGCTTCACAGCAAACCACCCATGTCCTGACTCTCTCTCACGGAGCTTTCAGGCCATTTCAGCTCACACTTCCTGTCATCACATCATCTGCAGCATCACATCATTCCACACAGATACAGAACAGAAAACAAACCAGTCCGCTTCTTGCCAGCATCAAAAAAGGGATGAATTGTGGTGTTTTTAAGAGAATGATTTAATTCTAATTGGATAAGTTTCTTTACAGAAATGAAATGGGCCTGGGGTAGGACCTGCAGATGATTATTGGAGTTATTTCATTTAAAAACCCTCAAAAAGCAAACATTTAGAATTTTTTAATCACTTTAACTCACTGCAGTCACACTCTCCTTTGTTTTGAGGTTTAAATCCAGCAGATGGCGCTCTAAAGTCACTTTTTATCCACTTAAACTGCATCGATGGCCTTTGTAGCTTCAGCTTCTTCTATGTTCCTCACCTATGACAAATATGAGTCCTTTTGTATTTTCATGTGATCAGTTCTGATACACATTTATTGACTTTGTGGTGACATTTGTGTTTAAATGGCAGTCCCTGCATTGTTTGAGAACCCCAATGCAAACGCCTGCATTTGCATGTGGCATTTTGTCACTGAGGCCAATGAACTGAGACTATAGCATGAATTTGGACCCACCAAACACTGTAAAGCCATTTCTGTCACCTCATGCTCTCACTTGCATGTCTTGTTAGCACATTCAATATCGGTGAAATTTGTGTTCATGGTATGCAATCTCACAACTCTTCTATACCCTTTAGTGCACGCACAGGTCTGTGGGTCATTTCAACGTGATCTCATTCTAGTGGAGACCTGCAGTAGTATGTGGAGCAGCACTGAGGCCACCTCTCCCTGCTCTGGATGGTCAAGTCTTGGCAGGGGATGGCAACATGAGTGTGGCTAGTGGGTGGGGGCTGGGGGCTGGGGGGTTGGGGGAGGATTAGAGGTGTGCAGGGACTGGCTCACCAATGTGACTAGTGAGGAATGTTGTGTTTAACAAAGGCTGTTTTCACAGTCTGTAAAACCAAACGTCTCAGACGGCCTGTGTCGATGTGCACTCTCTGGTCACAGGGGAAGTGGTGCCAGAGCAGCTTTCACTGTGTAAAGAAAAATGTAACAACACTGACTGAGAAGCATTTTGCTGCATACAACCTTGATGAGGTAACCACAATAACAAAGGTCATGGCCCATAAAGGCACATAAACGATTAAATCCTACTAAGAGGGTTTGGTTCTTACACAATGTTGTGTTTCCACACCAGTGGTGCGAAAACACGCCTCACTGGAAGCATTTTCACCCAAATAGTTGATATCATTAACATGTTAAACATTTAGTGGTAGAAAACAAGCTGTGAATTATTGTCTCATAAAGACAAGAGCCTCCTTGCTGCGCCAACTTTACCATTGCAATGCAAAGTGGCCCCGGAGGCAAGATTGATTGGTGAAAAGGGCAGCACTTTCACCTGGGGATTTATGGCTCTTTGAGGATATAAATAAACCACCAGAGGGTATAAAGGCAGGGGGTATGGTGTGGTGACACATCATGGGTCATGCTTTAATCACACTGAAGCTGAGCTGCAGCTCCAGTGCAGGAGAGAGAGGGAGCGGGCTAGAGTTACATTCTGCAGGGGACGAAGGCTCCCTGCAGAGTTCACCGACTCAGAGCAGCAAAGATGGGTCGGCGGACAACTCGTCCACAAAACTGCAACCCTGGACAACAATCCTGGACCACTCGTCCACAAAACTGCAACTCTGGACCACTCGTCCATGTGGTTCTGAACTATTTTTTTCAGCATTATAGATTTGAAGGATTGGATTTCAGAGAACATTTGACACAAAAACAAAAGATATTTATTTAATCATTGTCCACGACTAATTTTCTCATGAAATTTCTTTTCAGCATTATTGATTTGAAGAATTGGTGAATTTTGATCTAATACTGATTTGATTTTACACATTATGCTAAAAATTTTTGCAAATTTTGACTTCAAGATATTTATATGCGCCTTCCAACTGAGCATTTCATCAAATGTAATTCCTAAACATTTATTTACACGCACTTGTTTCATTTGTTTACCATTAAGATAATGGTAAACAAAGAGAAACAAAGCCTACTACATGCTAAATATATACGAACATATACTAGATATATGAAAATTATATCAAATGTATAATGTATAATATAACAATATTTTAAAAATACATTGTACAGGATTTATTTTCTCCCAAAAATTCTGAAATCTCATCCATGGACGAGTTGTCCCCTGAAGGTTTGCAGTTTTGTGGACGAGTTGTCCTACAATGGCGAAGATGTCCCCACGGAATGAAGCTGGTGGCTCAACATGACGGAGCCACATTGAAACAAGCATTTTTGCTTATCTACAGTGAATAAATATGATGTCCGCCTGAAACTGCTGAGGGAGCAGGTTTATCATTTCCAGCTTCAGTGCACGATAACAGCACTACACCGCTCACAATGGCAGATTCCTGGATGTGTAAAAGCTGTAATTACCTCGCTGAAGAGAACAATGCAGGAGTGTTTCATTACCACTTTGTTTCAGGACAGTCGCCACGGTGCGCCTGTGTCGAGCCATACCTTCTCAGCTCTTTGCCTGCATGTTATTGCTTTGTCCTTCACCGGCGGATCTCCTGGGGTTTTTATTAACTTTCACATTTACTTCCCTGTTTTCCCTGCAGTTTTCGAAAAGCTTTCTCACACTGGTTACACATTGTCTACAGAATATGTGCCTCAACAATGTCGCATTGAACTTTCCCATGACTGAGTAATTCTTTAAACACTGAGGCCGGCGTGTCAGCGAGGCCGGGCTTTTCTGTGTGGAGTTTGCATGTTTTTGTGTGCATGCATGGTTCCTCTCTCCCATAACTCACAAGCAGGGGTTCAAGGTCAATCTTGTGACATTTTGCCATTCTGTGTGACAGACGTTGTCAGTTTGTGTTGCCCTGCGGAAGATTGGTGTTGTTTCCTGGATGCACCCTGCCGCCCTGTTTGAACTTGGATGAAGTAGAATCGAAGACGGATGGATGAATATTCTTGCATGAGTCCAAAAATCTGATCTGCCACTTTTCTTTACTTGGGTGAATAGTTCTGCTTTTCTTTTTTTTTTCTGTCTTTAGCTGCTTCCTTTCAGGGGGTTGCCATGGCGGATCTGGTAATCCGGGTGCAGGATTGACTTCCTGACACAACCCTCACATTAATTTGGGATTTGAAACCGGCACCAGGAGCACAGAAAGTGCCCTTCCAATGACTGGTTACAGACCAGTGAGGAGGAAGCAGGAAGTTAAGGGCCCTGTTCATGGGATTCAACAGGATTCAAACGAGCAAACCTCCAGTCACAAGCTTGCTTCCATAATCTCAAAGCCACCAGTGCCTCAAAATGAATGTATTTCCACATATGATTTCATTTGTGCTGAATATGAAGGAAGCGATTGAGTCTCCATCTGGACTCCAGGAGCCTGTACTAATGTGGTTAGTGAAAGCAGAGTTAATATCAGCTTACACTTTCAAACCTCCATATGAAAACTTCAACTATAAATAGTTGCAGGGCTCGGTGGCTCCGGAGGCTGCAGCGTAACCAGCAACGTGCCGCGTGATCCCCACAGCCCCCACAGGACACACCAAACAAATAAAGATAAAGGGCAACATCTCAGAAAGCAGCACACTGAACCTTTATCTGTTCAGTCGTTGTGGTAAAGATGATAATCAAGCTGGAGATGTAAACAGTTGTTTGCACAATAAATGGCTTTTATACACTTGTAATGTCTGTTTTCCCAAGTGTGCCATTAGAGGAAAGGAATTCCCCCAATTCAATTACAGTTCTTTCTTCAATTTAATCATTTCCTTTAGAAAAGTGACATCTTTTAAAATGTCTTTTTCGCTCAGGCCAAAACCAAATCGTCATAATTTTGCTGCGTTTCCATCTATTTCTCTGACTTTTTTGTATGGTGCACATTTTTACAGGTTCCATGTCCTGTGAGTGGAACAGGAAGTGATTCACTCTGAGTCCTGGTCCTCATTATATCACTTTCTCATTACTACTTCAAATAAGTTTTTATCATAGAAGAAATGCTCAACTTATCTTTCTAGTTTAAGGTGGTCTGCCTACTGAGGATTTGGGGCCTCGGGGCTGCTGCTCACATTGACCAGCTGCAATGTGAATAATTTGGCCTCATATGCAACAACTCCAGTCCCCTCCAAAGCATGGAGCTGGGTTTTTATGAATGGGCTACTTGTAGTGAGTGTAAATCTACTTCATCATCTATTTCATTTGTGTTATCTCATCAGTCTGAAATGAAAATGATGGAGAATCCCTCTACTGTTACAACAACTGCCATGACTTGCCCCTGTGACAAGGCCCCAGAGGACACTTCTCCTCCTCGCAGTATCAGTACAGCCGTTTTTGGCAGCAGATGTTTCAAACCTTAAACATCATCCAAGGAGTCACACATCCATCCTGCAGCGAGGCGAAGGGCCCAAACATACAGCAGCAGATGGTGCAACCCCTCCAGTGCTCAGATCTCATCATCCCAGAGTCAATCTACCATTAAATGAGGAGACAAGACGGTGAGACAGACTCCAAAGGAGCTGCGAGGACCTTTCCCCACCATAGAAAGTCAAACAGGTAAAGGTAACGCTGTTTGTAAAGCTGGTCACTGAGTTAGTCCTGGTAATATGTCTGAGTTTTTACTGATTACATGTCTTTATACCTCGTTCCACGCATTAGTTAAGCACTTTGATTTTACATTTGTGACTTTTATTTTGGGAAAGCTTGCAAAGTTTTCTTTTCCTATAGTGAGAGAAATTTAGTTGTTGTTGTATTTTGTGTTCGCCTGAATGTGCAAATTATTTGAATGATGAAATCTGAGTAATGAATATGCACAAATAAATCTCCAAATTAACATTATTTTCAAAATCAAAGCTGTTGTGGTAATAATTGCACAATGCCTTAGAAACTCCCCCTCGTTCTAGTGAGAATCACCACTCCTGGACAAGTAAAGCTTCAGAGGGATGAAAGTCTTACGTTTATTTCATACCTGTTTTTCAACGTTTTGTTTTCATATTGGATTCTTGTCATTTTGTGGTTGTTTGTGACTCTTTGTGATCCTTTTGTGTTTCTTTAGAGTTGCTTGTGTATCTTTCAGCTTTATTTTTCCATGTCTGTGAATGTTTGTGTCTCTGTCTGGTCATTTTTCATCTCTTACGTCTCTGTAATTGTTTATGTCTCTTTTCGGTCATTTTGCTTCTCTCTTGATGTGTGTCTCTCTTGTTTGTTGTTTTTGTTGTGTCCTGGTTGTTTGTGTCACTTTCTGGGCATTTGGACTTTGCTTTACAGTATATTTGCGTCATCATGTTGTACATCTCATATTTAATTCTGCAGTTGCTTTCTGAGCTTCTTTCTTTTCATTTTGAGCATGTCTGTGTCTCATTCCGGTCAGTTTAAATCTCTTTGTGCTTTCTTTCTTTCTTTCTTTCTTTCTTTCTTTCTTTGAGCCTCTCTGCAGTTGTTTCTCTCTCTGTGATCATCGTGAGTCTGCCTGTGGCTGTTTGCATTTTTTGTTTCTGGTCACTTTTTTTCTCTCTTTGTAGCTGCTTTGGTTATTTTTCTTATCGTTTTCAGCCTTTTGCTGGTGACATCATGTAGTTTCTTCTTGTCCGTTTGGGGTTTTGGTCGTTGTTTGTCCCTTTTTCTTGCCCTAATGCGTCTATTTGCAGACACTTGTATCTATTTCTAAACAGTTTATGTCTCTTTGTGCTTGTTTTTCATGATTATGTTTGACCCCTTGTTACTGGCATTCTCTTGTTACTTTGCAGTTGTAGATGTTCGTGGTCCTTTGTGTATCTATTTGGTAATCTTTTCTGCTTAGTTATGCCATTTTTCTAGTTTGCGTGTCTTTATATTGGCCTTATTAATAATAATTTTGCATCTGTTACTTGTAATTTTGTGTTATTTTGTTGTCATTTGACTTTCAAGTCATTTTGAGGGGCCGTCCACACGAGAACGCCGTTTTACATAAACGCACTGTCTTTGGCCGGTCGTCCACACAGGACGCCGTTTTAGGAGCCCGAAAATGTGTTGTTGTTTTTTTTAAAACCAGGGAAATTCTAAAACGCCGGCTCGGCTTTGTGGTGTGGATGGCAAAGCCATCATGTGCGCAAAGAAGACCGTTCTTTGGGAGCGCCCCGGGGGAGGGGGGTGGGGGTGGGGGGGCCTACAGAAACCCAGATGAAAACAGAACGTTATGGTGACAGCGCACCAGGCAGAGATAAAAACAAACACCCCTTTCAAATATATTTTCTTTTCCACACCTTCAATAAAAATGTATGCACAGTGTGTACAGGATTCCGGCTGGCGGCGCCACTGATGACTACATGCTCCAGGTGGAGCTGCAGAAGCTACTGACACTAGCAGGAGAAGAAGCAGCAAATAACTGGAAGTCATATTGAGGTCTATGAGCAGGACTCAATTTTCTATGTTCTCCGTGTCTTCTTCTGCATTGTTGGTGTATTTGGTGAGTCACAGAGCCCCAATATGTACTACATGCACTGAGGCATCATGCTGAGTCGTGTTCATAGTGACAGGGCCGAGTCTCTTTGTGATTACTTGTGTCGTTTTCTGTGACGTTTGTGTGTTTCCGTGATTGCCTGGCTCTTTTTCAAATTGTTTTACATTGTTTATCAATCTTCTGTTGCTTTGCGGTTGAATTTGTATTCAGTGGTTGTGTTTTGGTAGTCTTTTTTGTTGTCTTTGCTTTTATTTGCCATTTTCAGTTTTGCGTTTGTTTTGTCATTTTAGGGCCTATCTCCATGGCTCCTTTGGACTGTTCATTCAGCATTCATCTTTTGAGCCTGTGGCATGGGAATTTAATTAAATAAAATGCTGGATATCAAACTTTACTTTTAGAACTCAATAAAAAGTTTGAAGGCGGAGGCTTAAAGTAGCTGCAACCACGTTAAACCGGCACTTCACTGGATCAACGCAGGAGAAAATAAACCACGTGGGACCATAGCGGGGAATCCGAGTGCACGCGTGCGCGCCTGCGCGTGCACTTGTATTACGACGCGCGTTCCTGTTTGTTGTCCCGTTAACGTGGATCGGTCGCTATGGGGAGAGAGAGAGAGGAAGAGATGAGGGAGGGCGAGCGAGAGAGACAGAGCGAGAGAGAGACTGAGAGGGAGAGCGCGAGCTGCAGAGCACACACTCTCATTCACACACAGGAATCATGGAGGAAAGAGCAGCTCGCAGGATGACTTTACCATCTTTACCGTCTCCGGGACTGCGACTTTTGACGTCCCTGCTGACCCTGTACGGACTTACCGGTGAGTTGCAGTTCCTTTGTCGGCTCGTCGCTCCACTCCGGAGCGGTCAGTCAAATTCTAGCGACTGCGCTCCGCCGCCGTTAGTCACCGATAAAACTCCCGGTTCCTCTCATTGTCTGGAAGTGGGAGCCTTCGGACTGAGCTAGTTGTGTGTCCGGAGACTCCGGGGTCTTTGTTTGGCTCCAGTGATCTGAACAAGGAGCCTCGGTGGGACAGCGTCCCCCGGCGTGTTGACCATCAGCGGCTCTAAAGTTCACTTCTCTTCGACTCGAGTAACGGAGACTCTCCGGGCCCTGCGCTGATTTCACCGCGAGAACTCGCTCACTTCAGCCGTCTTGGCGGAGATAACGGGATCCAGGGAGTGAGAGGAGAAGACCGGCCGGGAGCCTGCAGACCGCCCCCGGGCAGCAGGAGCCGCGGCCGGCCGCTACAGTAGAAACCACCCGGAGAGTCCACCGGGTGACGGAGGAAAGTTTCCCGCTCCAGGAGAGGAGAGGAGAGGGGAGGAGAGGAGAGGGGTGGCGGGGCAATGAAGACAGATTTCAGGGGAGGCACTGCTGTCGCAGAGTCTGTGGAAGTATTGACCTGCAGCTGGGCTCCATGCCAGTCAGAGCAGAGCACCTTCCACACACACACACACACACACACACACACACACACACACACACACACACACACACACACACACACACACACACACAGTAAATACAGCAGATGTCCAGAGGAATGCAACTTTTATTCATTGTTTTTCTGGACTCAATCCTCTTCAATATGCACGTGACGCTGCTTTTTGTTTTTCCTCACTTCGAAATGGCCTTGTAAAAGCAGTGAAATTTGTTTAATAGACCAGTTTGTCAATTAAATGCACATTCTATAAAACATTTTGATATTTAAAATGTTTGGAGAAAAACAAAAACCTACAGCATCCTCACTCATGTCTTCGGTGGCATTTCTCTACTCCCCATTTAAATCTGTTCGATGACGTCACTCTGGTTGTTTGCTTCTGTGGATGCAAATATGAATATTGCAGGTAATGTTTTGTCAGCCACTGTGGGGTTGTCAGGTTAATGTCTGACAACCAAAGATTGATTCAGATGCCTCATTTTGTGTGAGAAACAATTAAAACATTATACACCTCGCTTAAAATTGTAGAAAGTTGAACCCAACCTATTGAACCACTGTACTTGAACTTTGGCAGGTGTGAAAAGATAATATCTGCTGATCCAGCGACCTGACTGATTCATCTATCCCACTGTAACTTGTATCAACACTGCTGCTCCCTCATCTCTTTCTCTTGCACACATGCTTATAATACATGTTCTCAATGAGTTCTGCATGCCATACGTTTTGTGCCTACAACCACAAAACACAAGTTCATCAATCAACAGGGAAGTGATAAACAAGACATGGTTGTAATCAGGACTGATTGGTCTGCAGACAGGCCACTCAGTGCTGCATGTGTACAGATCTTCCACCTAACTGGGGGGGATTCCAGAAAGTGGGTTTTGTGAAAACTCAGAGCATGTTAACCCTGAAATGAGGCAAACTCTTGAGTTATCCGTTCCAGAAAGAGCTGAATTAAGCTCGAGGTCAGTCACCATGGTAACAGACTCTGTGAACTGAACTGAACCTGAACCTGTAAATAAATGTGTGTGTGTAGTATTTTATTAATTTATTGAGTGTTGATGTGCACATCGCCATATTTTAAATGACTCCACTTTAATGAAAACGTCTAAACACTGTTAATCTACTCAGTTTTAACAGTTTGTTACTGGTTTAAATTACTACTTGAAGTAGCTACTGAATAAATATATAGATTTTTAAATTACATCAAGTTAAATACTAAAATTGAAATCAACATGAGGTACAATCAGCACATATACACATATAAGCCTTTTCATTCTGAAAGATGTTTTTATAGGTCATTTTTAGCTGCTTCCATTCCCCTTCCTCCTGTCGGATTGCTCCTACATGAACCTATTTATTATTTCTACCTGTCTGCTGCGATCTGAAGTTAAATGTTAAGTTACTGCAGTAATGCCTTGACTCTGGCAGCAGTTTTCTCCCAGTCGTCTCTCTCCTCCGCTGCTGCAGCGCCGGAACTTTTACAGCAAAAGAACTTGGTTTTCGGTCTGTTGTCATCGTGACTGGTGGTGTCGGGGCTCCATTGATGATGGCTTTTTATTGGGGTTGTGCACGCGCTTAACTCAAGGTTCACATACTGAGGATTGATTGAAGTAATTCAGATCAGCTATTCTGGAACTGGAACTCTGAATTTGCCATCTCAGTGAGTCGAGTCAGACTTCAGGAGAGACTCAGAGGCTGTTGCACCTCCTTCCTGGAATACCCCGCTGGTCAACTTGAGGTCAAGATTTTCTGATCATAAACAGAAGGTGGAGCAAGCCAGACAAAGGTTTTTGTGTTGTTTTGTGTGTGTGTGTGTGTGTGTGTGTGTGTGTGTGTGTGTGTGTGTGTGTGTGTGTGTGTGTGTGTGTGTGTGTGTGTGTGTGTGTGTGTGTGTGTGTGTGTGTGTGTGTGTGTGTGTGAAGGGGGGGTGCATATGTTGCAGTTAAAGATTGTTGGTAGTGTGGATGGGAGGGAAAGGAGCAGTTGTTTACTTTTATGATCAGTCCAATCTATTCATACAAGCTACAAAAATAATGTCTCTGGAATTAATGTCACCATGACTAGTTATGTGAAGAAAAATTAAAAAGTCAACCAAATTGAATGTGACTGGTAAAACTGGAAAGAGAAGGAAAAAACAAAACGACACCAAAACCATTCAGATATCTTAACAGATAAGTAATTTATAGGCCAAAAGAAATTTACTAATTAGTGGAATTGTCTTAAAGGTAATTAATACACAAATCTGTGACCAAAAACAAAACTTTTTACATAAAAACACTTGTTTCTTTTAATAATCAAGATATCTCAATGAAACCTTCAGGGAAGGTGTATTTCTTTATCCTCTTCAATCTGAAGGAATAACTATATATATTTTAAGTTTGTCGTTGGTCTGAAATACATTTGATAGTATTAAGATTGGAGCTGCGCTGCCACACCTTACTACCATACTACTACCTACTACCACACCATATTTATTGTATTAGTCACTTTTTATCCATATACATGTTTCTTTTTTTAATAACATGGTAAATGTGTGTCATGTATTTTTATTATATTGGTCAATAACAAATCAAATCCTGTCCCTGTTCCTCCTCTTCTTCCTCTTCCTGCTCAGTCAACTTTGTTTCTGAACCATAGAAAGTTATGAAACTTTGGGACTAGAAAGTCAAAATAATCAAAAACACGTCGTTTTACCTTTCAAAAGCATCACTTAATCCGCTGAAGTTGTTTTTATGTGTTGAAGTCGAGTGAGTTTTTAATATGTTCCGGTTAAAATCTGAATGTTGACGGAAGTGAAAAATTCAAAATGGCGGAGTACGAGGAGTTTCCCAACTACGTAATTAGAGGGAATCCTGAGGAATTCCACGATGCTATCCAATCAGAATGTATATTTTCCGGGTAAGACGCAGCGCGTCACTGTCCAAAATGCGGATCACGAATCGGGAAGAAAATGGCGGCCGCGATCGGCCGCGGTCTTCACATACCTACCATGACCAACGTTGTGTTCATCACTCATTTGGAGCCCAACAGTTCTTTGGGGGACTTTAAAGGCCAATCCGTGCTCTCTGCAAAGCACGTGTGCGCAGTGACGTCAAAACCGTCTCCGCCCCCGTGCGCTGGGGTGCTAGGGTCCAAATTTTGTGTTGGAACGACCTGTATCCGCCGACTGCGCATGCGTCAGAGCTACTGGGTTCCTGTGTGAGGAGATCCTCCGTCTCCCCGTCTGAACAATCACAATTTAAAAGCAAATAAAGACCCAGACGGTTCAGAACTCCTGAAGTGAAACATAAACTACTTTGGGAAAGGTGGAGAACGCCGGGCCGCAGAAGTGGAGATAGTTTTGGGATCTTTACGTTCCGTTCCGTTATGGAAGTGAACCCAGAGTGTAGTATGGAGGAAATCATGTGTGCACATTCTGCCTTCCCATGCTCTCCGCAAGGCTCGTCTGCAGTCTGAACAATTCACCAAAACCACCCGCTGAAGTGTTCCACACATGCACACAATCAAACGATAAAGGAGTAAACAATGGCTTAATGCAGAAAGCATTACCAACATATTTTTAAGGGTGAAGCGGAATATTCTTTTTGAAGTTTCACGTTTATTTATGTGAGCGGAAAACACAAACACAAGTGATTCCAGTTCTAGGCTCATGTAAATGTTAATCAGGTGAGCGGGAGGAATGTTCACCTTCAACACACACACACACACACACACACACACACACACACACACACACACACACACACACACACACACACACACACACACAGGCGAATGGATAATGTGGCCTCCTTGACTATGAAGTTGGATGTCATGTGGCATATGAGTGTTGTGGACAAAAACAGTTTTTATGCCAGTTTTCTTAGCTGTGTCATTTTCAGATTTCCTGTGATGCAGACGGAGCTTGTGAGGAGGGGATTTATTCAAGGCGTGGCTTCAGGCTGTGAGGTCTGTAATTGAAGACCGTAGTTTTGCGGTTCTTTCTCTTGGGGCCGCGCAATTCACAATCTAAATAAATAATGTAGTAATGGAGCCACCTAAATTACAGACCTGATACAGAAATAGATTTGAAGAAGCGGCGCATTCACTGAGCAGATTTGGCCCTGATAGTGGTCAATAATTGTCAGCAAGATGTCATCAGGAAAGTAAGCGTGTCAGTGGAAAAATAATTGAAGCAGCTGTAGCTCTGTCACCACATGGCACAGGGCAGCTCAGGTCAGGACCTTTTGCTGGGAGAGCTGATTGGACAACTTAATTTAGCGATGTAGACACTAAAACTGTCTGGCTTTTTTAGGACAATAAATGTTAATAGCGAGAGGCCGTTTGTCACATTGAAGTTCACACCTACCGCTTTACACTTGTATTGTTCTTCCAACCAGTAGGTCTTTGAGGTCAAAGAAGACTTGAAGTAAAACAATATGCTTCATACACTAAATATAACCACATATGTCCAAGATTCCTCTTAGTGTCAATGAGGCTCACTCACCCTGACAAATTTATGCCAGAACGAGCTCTAAGAGTTCCTATTGAGGTTCCACATCTGCGGGTCACAGCTGTCGCGTCTGTCCGATCCCCCTATTTCATCTTAACTCTGGGTTGTGAAGCAGCCGACAGAACACTGCTAATCACATTAAATGCACGCAATGTTTTCTTTTTCCGAGACACCATGAGGGGATGAATGTGTGTCTTTCTTGTGGGGTGTGGAGGCCGTGTGTGTGGGGGGTGGGGGGGGGGGGGGGGGGGGGGGGGTGGACAGCCTGTGGTCACCAGCTTCTGTTGACTCCACCCATTGCTTGCTCTGCCACGACAGATGTCTCTGACTTTTCGAGGCTGTGAATGGAAAGCTGCTCCTTGGTGGTCCATTAGTGAATCCAGAGCTACATAAACCTCCATTTTAACTTATCCCTGAACATTTTTTTATTTAGCAAGCATAATTAAAAAGACACTATATGCTGACTCAGCTGTCAATCAGTTGATAAGGATTGTCTGCACTAACCACCTCTGACATGAACTGCCTTCATGGTATTGTTTTCTATAATGATAATAATATCATGATTTTTCTCTTTAGTTATGGAGGGATTAACACTGCTGTTTAAAACATGGTGCACATCAAAGAAATGATTGGACTCTTCTGGATGCAGGTCTCACTTTGCTTTCTACTGACCCACTGTGAATTGTGAATAGGCTGATGTCACATTGGTCATTTTAGTTGCAGTTTACTTTTGTATGTGTGTGTAACTAACAGAAGCATGGTTGCTCGTGTCATAACTCCTTAACATATTTACCAAGTGATCATAAGCTCTCAGCTGCTATAAAAGAAATACCAGCACAATAATCCCACAAGTGTAGCCAGCTCGGACCGCGCCATTTTTCCACAAAATTTGAAAGTATTCCTTAAGTTATACACACATAACATAACAGCAACAAAATCCCTCTTTGTAGGGCTTTGTTGTGCTGTTTTCATCTGGAAATTGTCAATTTGAGTGCAGAGCCAACCTGGTTACAGTGGTCCAGCACCATAGAAACATTTCCTGTAGGTTATTTTGGGTCATATTTGCATACACAAGGCCTGAGTTACAGAAAGCGGCTCGCTCTCCCTGATGTAAAGCATTTTCTCTCTCATTTGAAGAGGGCACTGTTATTTTAAAGACACTTTATATTAGTGACATGACTTTTAAAGGTTTAGGTCTGCTGTACGAAATAATTGAGTCTTCCTGGACTTGAGTGTCACAGACTGGTTAGAGAGGCTGGAAATGATAAGAACACAGTTTAGATCCGCCGTCTGTTTTTTTTTTGTGGTAATCATTGTGTATTTGGTGGCATTCCTTGTTTTCCTTGACGTCCTCCCTAAGCCTATTCTGGGAGTGTACCGTTATTAGAACCTTGAGCCTGAGTAATTAACCGTTTAAAATGGGGAGGAAAATTGGAGCATGCCAAAAAAGTACTTGGACGATGCTAATATTAGCCATGTTATCATTCACTCTGCATTAGATGGTATGTCTTGTCTACTGAGCAAATCTTAGATAGACAAGACTTGACTGTTTAAGATTACTGAGTCATAAGAAACTGGCCGGTATAAATGGCTTCCAGATATTTCCATGGTTAATTACCGGCTGTGAATGAACAGAGGGAAACTTTTTCAACCATTTTTTGCCTGCTGTTTTCAGGAGGCTGGGTTTTCCACCCAATAGCATATATCTCACTGTGTGATTGAAGTAGGGGTCATTTGGACACACTGGCTTTACAGTCCACACTAAGGAGGTGTACATAGAGGATGTGCACCGTCAGCAGCTGAATCCCCCAGGAGAGGAGCACAGAGGTTATGGGAAACAGGTGTGGCTCTGTTTCACCGCTCACTCTTATTTGTTTCACTCTTCTCAGTTGTGGGATGGGCACACAGTCAGTTTTGTGTGCTGACACTCCCCTTTACCACCCAGGTGGGAGATTATTAACATCCACCAGCCAGATACCGGGCAGTGCTGACTCCAGAGAGCGCGCTATCTGTCGAGGAGTCTCATCTGGTAACACGTACAGAACACCGATGTGCATTAGGGCTGGGTATCACCAGTTACCTCGCGATACCATACTATCACGATATTTTGCCCACTATAACGATAATATCAGGATACAGCAATTCTGCGATAATCAATATATTGCAAGAAATTTCATCCACGATACATCACGATATCTGTGTCACTGAAGAAATTTAGAATTTGTTGGCTGCACTGAATCCATTTCACAGGAATTACAAAACATTGTCAATCAATTTGACATGAATGACAGTCAAGTAAAACAAAGTGTATACTGCACTGTGGCTCTTCTTAACACAAATTGACCATAACTAGTCCAATAGCCTTTTGTTGTGTATAACTCTTTAAGGGAAGAGTGATACAAAATAGTGCTTCACCAAAATAATGTCTATCTGTGCAAAATAACATAAAATCATTAAAAACAAAACAAAGGCAGAAAATACTGATTTCAGTGCTAGTATTATCAACTTCTCTGTAAACATAGACACATATCAGCACTGCTTAACAAGCAGAATGAACTTGTTTTATGAAAACTGGAAGATTTTCCTGCATATAATAAATAAACATTTCAGTCAGTGCATTATTCGACAGGGTATGTCATACCTTGGTTCCAGTGTACGTGGCATTCGGCGAAAACCGCCATTGTCGACGACACTATATGGTCTTAAATCTTTACAAATATAGCAAGCGTTGGACTTGGTAATACTCGCAGTCCTGGGGGATGCAGAAGGAAGCTTTGCTTTAAATACAGTGTTGATTGTAGGCTGGCTTACAGAAACGTTAGCATTAGCATCGCTAACCGTCTTCTCCTCCACGGCACGCTCAGGACGATGATGGACAAGGTGGTATGCATGTTCACTGTGTTGCCGGTGTACTTCACCTTTGCGAGACAGTTCTTGCAGATTGCAAACTCTTTATCAAGTGTTGTTCCATTGTCAGTGAAGTAAAAGCCGAAGTGGGCCCATACTTTGGACTTGAAATTCGACGGTGCATCTTTCACATGTTTTTCTCTGCTGTTTGCTAATCCTCCGCTGTGAGCCAGTTTCCTCCTGTACTTCTTCTTTTTTTATTTCCTATCAAAGAGCTACTGCAGCACCCACTCTCATGCTAAGCGTCATCATGTGGAAGCTTGAAGTAGTGATTCTGTAAATCAAGATTGTAGCAGCTTATTGTGAGAGAATCTGTTTAGAACGGCTGTATGTTTATTGTTTAGAAATCGATATTTGGCGCCAGTGAATCGATAACATACGGCAAGACGAAATCTCGCGATATATCGTAGTGTCGATATTTTGGCACACCACTAATGTGCATCACACCGTAGAAGATAGGATCCTTACACACCTGTCCACATTCTTCAGCTGCTCTTTGTGTCCGGACAGCATTTAACGTCAATGTTACATTCACGTAAGCACTTACCTTCTATATACAGATAACAATGGCACACCTTCAGTTCAATATCCAGACAATGTAGGTGAAGCCCATCAAAAGCCTTTCAGGCTTTTCAACAGAGACGGGCATTTGTCTTCGTGCAGACCTTATCTAATCCTCATCTTGATTCGCTGTTAATTTATGTCACCCAAACACGGGTAACTTCTAAGCTGGGACTCATTACTGAATTTTTTGTGGAAAACACAAGCAGGTCTGGTTGAAGCCCAAGGTCAAAACCATAAACAAGAAAGCAATATACTTCATCCATTATTTACAGTATTGTACGAGCACCTGAGTGACAGAACCTAAGTATTACTCGCATTATTGAGTCTGGTGTTTTAAGATTGTTGTGTTTTAGCTGATAACATTAATATTTACAACAGGCCATTAGGCTGTCGGGCTGACGGGATGTCAGGGCGTATGTATAAAGCCTGTTGAAAGATATGCCTAGAAAAAATGTCTTGCCACATGCTGCTGTGCATGACATCCTTCTCATCAGCCTCCAAAAGTTCCCTCTTCTTCTTGGTCCCATTTTGCCGTTTCTGCAAATGGTCCTTCGGCCTGTTGTATCTTGACCTACTCCTGTAAAATACTGTCAATAATTCCCACCACAGCCTCCAGAATTCAACAGGAAAAAGGCTTTCCTGACTTGACTGGGTCCTCGGAGGGCAAGCAGAGAGGACAGCCTGAGTTGGATGTGGGACCTGTGCCGTGCTGCCTTCCCCTGGGTGGCCGCCCCTGGGGAGGATGGAAGGCAGGCGGCGCGGGCCCACAGCGTTCGTCTGGGCCGGGTGTCCAGACATCTCCGTTGAGGGAGCGCAGCCACCGGCTGCCTCAGTTGCGTGATATTAAAAAAACAACTAAAATACCACTCAATCACAGAGGTGTAGATTCACACAGGACTAGTATTATCACAGGACGTCGGTGTTCTGTAAAATATGGTAGATCATTTGCGGTGGAATTTTTACTTTACAAATTACAGACATGGCGCATTCGCATGGGATTAAGATCACAGACGTCCTTCCGCAATAATTATAAATTACCTTTGGTCCTTAGGTAATATTAATCCTGTGCGAAAAGGGCTATAGTTGTACAAGATGAAGGGCGAGGGAACGTCATCATAAACAGGCTGAACGTTGTACACTGGCATGTTGCTATATCTGTGTATATTTCAGCCTTTCTTTGAACTCATTATAGCCATGCTTCAGTCAGCCTGCAGTTTGTTTTGGGGTTCTCTCTCGCTCTCTCTCTCTCACTCTGCTCTCTACGTGTAAATCCTGAATGACCGCTTTAATCTGTTGCACTGAGAGGGTGAGAGAATGCGCCGGGAAAAGTGGGTGTGCCGAGAAATGCCACACTGACCAAACTACTCACTGTTTTTATTGACCACTGGATACACACAGAGGGAGTGGCAGGTTTTTGTTGGACTGCTTTACTTCCTTCCCTTGTTGTGAAGGGGTGACTGCTGATGTGCTTTGTGACGTTGCAGATTGCTTAAGTGAGTTTAAAGTAGCTTTCATCATTGATACTGGTGCATAAATGTAAAAAAAAGAAAAGACTTATGAAGTAAAGGAAGTGGCATCCTACCCCTGATAATATTTACAAAATTTTAAGATAAAGAAAAATAATTGTCCTTATTTCAAAGAAATATTTCAAGATTACAATATAAATGTTATTTCAAAATCTCTGTGGCATAACTAGGATTTAACAACAAGTTGCATGACCCACATTAGTGGTAGCGGAGTTTAAATGTATGTTTTTATTCTATGTATTGTAAAAAATGCAAGAAAGGCTTGTGATCCTAAAAAAGAAAAAATCTGTTCTAAATCCAATTGGCCCTTTTCTGTACTTTGTACTGCTGTTTTTGCAGTTTGATCGCTCGCTTTCTGTTTCACATATGAGTGAAAAGCATTGTATGTGTGTCAGAAAGGCATTTGTTGTGCTCCGGCAGGAAAATGTATAGATGGGTGAGCTGGTTCTGAGGAGGTACGCAGTGTGCCTCTTGTATTTGGAGCTTTAACAAAGATTGTTAAAGTGAAACAAGCATGCTGTGGACTCAGTGTTTGTGTAGTACTAGACCTCCGCAGGATGGTCTAGTATTGGTTCAGTCAGCTGTTATCGGCTTCAGAAATCTTCAACCATAATTGGGCGTGAGACATCACATTAAACATTGTTAGATCTGCGTTCACTGCACACCACTTGGTTGTATCTTTGTACCATTAATACATAATGTAGTTAACTGCACATTGACATATCCTGTCTGTCTGTGTAACTTGTATGCATCAGTCATTGACATTATGTAGAGCGCTTGTTATTATTCCTGGTTGTTGACATAAGTAGGCCATGTACAAGAAGTCTAAAATTGAACAATCGTGAGAATAATTTAAGAAAAACAGTCTAATTCCTTCTGGGGTCCCTTGTGACATGTGGGAAACTCTGTTCCATTATGTTAGATCCTCCTAATGAAAGTGCAGTAGCCCATTCTGACTCTGTAACGGGCAGTTCAGTCTGTGATTAGTGCAGGACTTGTTCTTCCTTCCCTACTGGCCCCTCACTGCCACTCAAAAGAGGCTGGACGTATTTCTGTCAAAATGAATGAAAATTGAGCTTGGTTTTATAAGATTAGTTGTTTGGGAAATTGCGATGTTTTACAGGAGACAGTGGCTTGTCAACGTGCTGAAAATGAAACCACAGCCTCTTGAGTCTAATCCATCTATATGCGTCTCTGCATGGTTCATTGATGGGTTTATACTTTTACATGATTTCCATTGCTGTTGATTCACAGGTTAGAATGTAGTAGAGAACAGCATCTTGTGGATGTAAGATCACAGCTCTCTTTGATAGGCCTGGTTGAGGTATGAAAGAACAACTGTTGTTGTATTTAATGAATGAGATGTAACCGTGCCTGAGAATAATGTCTAACCCAGAGCACAGCAAGGACGGGTTGAAGAGTTCATCAGCAGTTCATGAGTTAGCGTTAGCAGTACATGGCATGGACGTGATGTCTGTGTCAGTGCAATTTTCAACACTGTTTGGAAGTGCTGAGTGTGCTGCTTTGTCTATTAGCGTCTGCATGTCAGTGCTGGTACACACTTGAGCTCTAATTGAAAAAGATTCTCATTGTAGCCTCACCTTAAGGCTTCCCCACACTGAGATTTTAAAAATCTTGTGTCGCCACAGCCTCTCACGCTGCACCAGAAGAATTTTGAATAATCATGTCCTCAGACATGATGATGATGATTGCGCAATTGCCACGTTCATGTAAACATACATATGAATGGAGCCTCAGTGTTGTGGCATTTATGTGTTTGGAAAGAAATCCCCCTAAAACTGAAGGAGGAGAATATAGACAGTCATGACTCAAAGAGAGAGGACAACCTGGAGGGGAATGTTGCAACAGGAGCTTGAAGTAAGTTTTGTTAGCGTCTACTAGCATTTTACGTTCGCATCTACTGTTGTGGTCTTTCATTTTCCAACAAAACACACTCAATGTAAACCAAACAGTTTGTTTCGTGAAGGCTGCAGGTCACTGCAGCAGCTGTGATCACGTCAGCTGCTGCTGTGACCTGCAGCCTTCACGAGACAAACAGTTAGTGCAGCCTGCACCGTGCAAGCTGCAGCTCACAGCAGCAGCTGCCGCTGTGGCTCCCCAAATATCAGTCACAATCTGAGAGTGGTCGCAGGCTTCCGACCGGTCCCTCGGCCGTCCTACAACCGCGCACAAGGCCCGACCGATTGGAGCTGCGACCGTGGATTTTACAAACGATTCTCACACGCTCCAATCTTTCGTCTCAGAAAACCACGCAGTTTGTGGGAGCCTTTTAATGAATACTCCTAGTTTTGTTTCTCACAGCAAAAAGTCTGACTCTGACTTTTAGAACGTGTTCTTTCTCTTCCGATATTTTTCTGTACATACAGGACAAAAGAAGTGCTTCCCTCTTCTCTGTCTATAGCATTTTGTCTGCACATTAAAACACCTCATGCCCACACAATAAACAATAATAAATCCTACACAATAAGGTGGGAATGTTTGTGCTGCTTTACACAGTGGCAGACATTGTCCTTCACAAGTCCTACAGCTCAGCTATAGCTGACTCCGACGAGAGGTTGCAACCTATCATGACACTCTCTATGTCAACACTATTGATCCTTTTCTTTTAAGCAGCCGTCTTTAATCAAAGTAAAGCAGCACACCAGTGCACATTGCTATGGAGGTGCTCAGAGAAAAGGGCTCTGGAGAGGACAGTGCCATGTAAAAAGAGCCTTGTCTGCTCCCTTTTTAAAGGCCTGTCAGCCTATGTTTGTCTCCACCATGAATTAACCCACCGAAAGAGTCTCACACCCTCCCAGGATACAATGCGAGGAAGGAAGGGGGTGAATTAGAGCTGGTATACCCACTAATGTTTTCTTCCCGCTGCATAAATATGTCTTACGATAAAGGCTTGTAATAAAACAGGCAATTCACCACTTGGCCTATCCTGTTTTTAAATGGACTGCGATAACGTGAAAGGCCCCATGAACATTAAGGAAAGAACTGGAGGCCTGTGAGACAAATAGACGTCTGA
This sequence comes from Lipophrys pholis, assembly GCF_963383615.2. Classification (NCBI taxonomy): domain Eukaryota; kingdom Metazoa; phylum Chordata; class Actinopteri; order Blenniiformes; family Blenniidae; genus Lipophrys; species Lipophrys pholis. The sequence continues at coordinate 26,544,708 of NC_137627.1, read as the reverse complement.
TGGGCTCTTTCTCCCCCAGCCATCACTCTGAAAGCAAACAATGATGAACAAATGGCTCTACTCGGCCTACTGACTGCTTAGTGAATGCTTTTTAAAAGGGTAGATTACTCAAATGTAGGTTCCGGTATTGAAAATAAGTTCCCACTTTCTACCATTTTGATAGTTTTTTTACACAATTCTCCTTTCCTGCTTGGAGATCTTTTTTCTTACGATTCTGTTTTTGTGCTTTTCTGTGTAGTGATTGTATCCCGTCCTCTCCATAGAGAGCTTGGCTTGGGTCAAAAGAAAACGTAGCTGTGGGGTTTAACCTGTTGAGACATTAGTGAGTGATCATTTTATGGCTTCCTCTAAAGGTTCTCCATTAATCTTTATTCACAGATCAACTTGGTAGCTGTTTTGTGTAAGGTTGGCACAGTTTGCAAATTCAGTTTTCCAAAGCATGTCAGTGAACATTTTTAAAATGTGACCTTGATAATCAGATGGAAGTTTAATAGTCTAGCTAATGGTTCCACTGGCCTACACTAAACTGAGGGGCTTTAATGCCTGTAAGGGGTGTGAATTATTACGCTCATTAAACAGTAATGAAACACTGCCCCTCAACCTGCTGCCCTCCTACACACACTTGAAAACTACTGAACCTGGAAAGAGAATGAGGACGAGCCCAGGTGTGGAGCAGCCCAAGTCACCAGGGTCATCCAGTCCATCTTCTGTTGTAGTCTTTGTCATCATAGTACCATGTTATATCGGCTACTGGCCTCTAGGGGCTGGACCAAACCTTGATTGGAGATGAGATTATTATACCCGTATTATTTTCTGCAGTTGTATTTTGGTGACTTTTGGTCTTTTATTTTTTTGCTGATTTATTGATCTTCCATCCCGAAGAAAAAAGTGAATAATTAAGCTATGAATTATTGCTTTCTACCTACTAACAGTTTTTGCTGGTTGCTGTAATTGCAATAGCTGGCTTGAAAATCAAATCTTTTTTAAGGCATCTATGACTGGCACACCACCCACCCCTCTAGTTATTTAGCCACATTTAATTGTCACTGTTGCCTTTCGAAATGATCAATCGTTGCTGTCGTTACTCGGGTGATTGGCAGTTTGTCTGTCTATGTGTCAAAGGCTACGTTCACACTGCAGGTCTTGATGCTCAATTCAGATTTTTTGCTGGGATTCGATTTTTTTGCGTGATCATTTCAAACGCAACCTGCCGTGTGAACGTGATCGGACCTGATGTTTTCTGGCCCCAGAGCGCAGAAGACGACGTGAAGTCCTGCCGAGCACGCTATTTATGCATGGCACGCCGGTCAGCGCCAGGGTTGCCAGACGTGACTCACTGTTTCCAGCCCATGCAACATAAAACCCACACACCTCAATAAAAAACGGCCCAAATCTCAACCTGTGTAGGAATCATGTTATAACCCCACTTCTGTTCCGCACAGCGGCGCAGTGGTTGGCACGCCCATCTCACAGCGTGGGTTCAAATATGGCCGGGGGCCTTTCTGTGTGGAGTTTGCATGTTCTCCCTGTGTGTGTGTTTAGGTTTCCTCCCGCATTCCCAAACGATATGCACCGGGGTTCCCTGAGCAAGACCCTCGGCCCCCCCAGCTCCTCCCGAGCGCTGCTCTGTGTGCCTACTACTGATTGGTTAATTTGGGAAGGAATTGCCCCTTTGGGGATTAATACAGTGCTATAAAAAAACGTAAAACTGTTATGTGTAATAATCAACATGCCATAAACACACAAATGCACAAAGTAAACAAAGTTAAAGGTAAGAGAGTTTGGCTCCCCAATTGGGGGATACCACCATATCTGGCTGGTCAGCCCATTTAGCTCTAATTTCAAGTGGTTGTTTAATACGAGCCGACAAAATCTAGACAACAAGACGAAGGAAAGAAGAAGGAGAATGACTAAAAAAGAGAGCACAGCTTTTAACATTTTGGCGGAGCCGCTTCCTCCGGCACTTATTCGTGACGTCAGTCACATGTCAATGACGAAGCAGACGCATGTTGAAAAATATCCAGTACCACATAGGAACGAGGCCTGGTCGTCAGGGGTAAAAAAAAAAACCTGAATTGGCGCATTCACATGGCCACAAAACAGGTCGGATATGGGTCACAGAGAAAAAAATACTAATTGGGTTGCATTTCCCTGCAGTTTGAACAAAGCCAAAGTGTCCTTGAGCAAGATACAGAATCCAAACTTGTTCTCTATGCTGTATGACCTTGAGTACCTCACATGACATCTGTCATCATAAGATTATGTGTGCATGTCTGTGTGACGCTTATTGAAATCCTACAACATGAGTGATTGTGTGAGAAGAAGTGTACTCATATGTGAGTCCTACATATTATTTGCTGTGTCCTGCCATTGAAACAAGTGTTTGAATCTTTTATTCATTCCTGTACTTCCCCTCAATAACTGCTCCAATGCTTTCTTTATGTCCCCCCTCATCCTCTGCTCAGTTTCCTCTCCCCTAAACCACACTCCCTCTTGCACAGATCTCATTGTCTGCATTCTTCTCCTGTGAGGTCTTGAGAGTGGTCCCTCATGAGCTCTGTTTGACATAATAATCTATGCATGGAGTTTGTCTACATGAACATGACATATTGTCTATTTTGTTGCTGCTTGCTAATGTTTCTGGCCGTGGATCCCCTAACGTCTCGCTGAGCTCTGACGTGCACTGCAGGCTTTATTGAAGAGCTTGGAGCCAGGACACGGCCTCCTCTGGGGAGGTCAGGGCCGGAGCTGGGTCAGGTCTGAGGAGGTGGAGATTTTGGCTCGTCGAGTGGCCGACATGGAATGTTTGAGCCAGTTGCCAGGCAAAGAGGAAGGTTTTGATTTAGCATTGCATCTTTAGAGCAGCTTGTCGCAATTAGTGATGTCAGGAGGGAAGGAAACAAATATGAAGCATTTCTTCAAAGAGATCACATATCCTTCCCATGAGTTCACTCTTTCCCTGCTTTTCTCATGGAAACGGGGGCAAAAGTGCAGACTTTTTCTCTCCAGTCATTTTCAGTTTTGCAGTCCAGGGCTCTTCCTGCTCTAATTGATTATAAAGCATGCAAATTTCAACAACCTGTAAAGATGCCCAGTAAAATGTAATTTTTCTTATGTACCCTTGAAATATTTAACTTTGTAATAGGTAAGTCATGAATTTACTTGGCAGTATGCGTACCTCCTCCTTGATGAAACTGCATGACAGCTTTGTTTAACGCACTGCTTACATTTCATTTGCCTGCAGTATTTTAGATAATATGTCACAGTGCTCTAGTTTGCGAGCCCTGGCTGTGTTGTTCATGGTCGTGGCTCACAGTGCCAAGTTTCCCGTTCTCCTCCTGGCTGTAGGTATCCCACGCAGAGGCCATCTGTCTCTCCTCCCATAATGGTAAGGGTGGAGTCCTCTTTTCAAACACTGCCTCCCTTTCTCCTCCTCTTCTCCTTCTAATTTTCTAATGCTCATTCTAAAACAAACAGAACTTGGATGGAGTCTAGTTTCTTTGTATGCTTTGACAGGTCTGAAACCTGACACGCTGAGACAAACTGTACAGTAGCAGTTGGGGTGTCATGTCAGGTAGCTGCGCTATGTGGAGCATGTTAGGGTGAAGCCTCGTCTGAGACACATGTCTGCATACGTCAATATAATGTCATGCATGCCAAACATGTTCGTTTACTATGCAGACAACCTGGGCTGCAGGAGGAATGTCATCACACCGCCATCTACATTGTTGTTTCACTTATAGCTGCATTGTAAATCTTCCACTCAAGGATAAGCTTTTGTCAGTCTGCTTTTATTTAGTTTTATGCTTCTAGCAAAAGATCCAAAGTTGTCCCACTAAAGTGACAACAAACAGCTGTCATGTCAGCTCAGATGACTGTGTAGAATGCAAAACCCACACAGCTCTGACCCTGATCCTCCCCCACACCGGTGCACCCAGAGGACTCTGCCTGAAGCAACGTAAACCCGGGGCAACACATGCACTGCAAAGCACATTACAGCACTGCAGCTTCTTTTTTTAGACTGGCTCATAATTCAAAGGTGGAGAATAAGATGTGAACAGATGTCTAAATTACAGTTGGGAAACGGAATAATATTCCACTTGTGGCTCGTGTTTTCTTTCCCCAAAGTGTCTTCTGAAATGGCTGGATAATAATGGGTTAAGCACTGCATGCTAATATTTTAAAAGATGGAGTAGCAAGCAGATGTGGGAAGGATCAGTATATACAACAAGAGGATAAACACGAGTGTAATGTTTGTGAAATGTGGATCAGCAGACAAAAAAAAACAACAACACAAACGGCAAACGTTTAAGACCCATTCAAACTGACTCGTACACACATGGTCACACATGTATTTCTTATTTTTGTGTGTGTGTGTGTGTGTGTGTGTGTGTGTGTGTGTGTGTGTGTGTGTGTGTGTGTGTGTGTGTGTGTGTGTGTGTGTGTGTGTGTGTGTGTGTGTGTGTGTGTGTGTGTGTGTGTGTGTGTGTGTGTGTGTGTGTGTGTGTGTGTGTGTGTGTGTGTGTGTGTGTGTGTGATCACTGAAATTACAGGGGACGTAATGGAGCACGGGGAGCCTCAGCCTCTCTGGCTATATTCCTCACAAACCAAGATAGCATTGCTGTGGCTTACCACTCATATTCATGCCAAAGACTCAAAATACCAGCCAGTGAACCACTTTTATAAGCTTTACTCCATACACATCCGAGACTACGTATGAAGGGGACGTTTATGGCTCCAAACATAGCTTACGCTGACTGCAGCCATGTCTAGAAAACTGAGAGCTACCGTTTGAATATTTTGAATGAAATCACAATTTAGCATGTTATCTGTAAAAGAAACATTTTCGCAAGGCTTGATTTTGAACTGCTCAGCAATTCTGTCTTAAGTGATGTTGTAAATCTTCATTCTGCCTCATGAAAGTGCTCATACACATTTCTATCAATGAGTCATTTGTGGGATTATTCTCACAAAAACAGACGAAGGATTTTTTTTTTTTCATTCACAGCAGCAGACCATAACCTGTAATTTAGGATTTATTTCAAGTTAGTTTTCCAAGATAGTTCACTCTTTTCCTACTGGGTTGGATGTTTTTGTTTATTTTGCTACAACCCAATAGCATGTCTGTCAACTGTGAGCTGTAGATGACTGTGGGAGAAATCTTTGTACTGTCAACACAATCCAGTTCTGACTGCTGGTGTCAAGATTTGTTCCTGTTTGGATGCAGGAGTTTAAGCAATACTTGGTTTGTTCACAGTAAGAGGAGCTGTCCAATATAGTGCAGCATGTGTAAAATCATTGACCCCTGTCATTTGCCTACTAAGCTGCAAATGAAACTAACTGCCCGTTAACTGGTCTAGATGAGGGTCATTTAACGGAAATGCAGAGAGAGTGCATTCAGGGTGTCCAGCTTTTTACTTCCAGTTAGTTTAAAATGATCACATTCAGTGATTATTTCCATTTTTTTCGTTATTTGAGTGTTTCCCAAAAGATTTGGTTGAGCTGAAAGCTTCATGGACACAAGGTGTGCAGTCTAGGATATTCAACCGCCACTCAATGGCAAGTGACGACGGCACAACATGCATCAAGAATAAAGCTGAAGAATAATGTACGTCATCCAAGTTCACCACTCGTTCCCTCAGGAAAGAGATGAAAACAATCACGACTCGAGCAGTTGTTCTGGTAGCATTGTTGTTGGTACCGGTCCTAAGCTGCATTCGCACCATGGTGTATCGGGTGGTGGTATTTCTAACAATGTCATGAAGATGATCTCAGGTTATCTTTGGTTGTAGCACTTTGACAAAGAGTGTCTGCGAAACTTTGTCAAGTCATAAGAACACACTACATTTTGAGCCACAGTTCGCAATAAGGCCAGAATTGTATGGTGTGTCTTTCTTGAGGTAGAGGTGGCCAATAACTACCTCTGCATGGTGTTGATGTGTCCCTGCTTCACCACACTGTTTGGTAATAAACAGCTCATAGTCTAGCTTTCTTTAGACCTTCATGAAAATAAATTGATTAAATATGGGTTTGTTGGATAAAATTTGAAGGTCCTTTCAGGTGAGCCAACATATACTTTGTCAATCCCCCACAATCGGTTATAAACGGAGGCGATCAATTCCACTGTAGCGTAGCTAATTAAGAAAGTCTTTGCTTTGCTCAATTGACTGGTCATGGATTACATTTGAAATTGTTGCGTTCAGCACTTTTTCACCAAGCCGTAGAAATGGCTGTCTTCACCCACATTAACATAAGCACATAATTGCTACTACTTTCAGGGTGTGATTTTCTTATGCTGTGACCGCTGCACTTGTCGTCACCTCCTCATCCTGCTATTGGCTGCAGCGTTCAGAGGGCCATTAACGCTTAAAGCCAAGCAAACATGTTTTTTTAATTTAAAATAGGACTTTGAGAAACTTTCTGTGGTGGGCCTCCAGTGAAATTAAGAGCCTCATAAAGAAGCAGGATTAAAGCTATTAAGTTGCTTGTTGTTTCATCTCCTTCCAGGTTTTTTTTCTTCTTTTTTCCTGTTGCTTGCTTAAAAGGTGCTCTGATGATTAGCGAGCGGGACAGCCCGAGTGTCCTGTGGTGAAAGTGTGTTGGTTAATAGGAGGGAATGCAGTGCAGCCAGACTCCCACATCACCTTGCATCTGTTTTCAGCCTCAAGATGAAAGCTTGTCTGAAATAAATTGCTACTGCGGCGACCAAGGGCAGACTAGTAGAGCTGTGATGCTCCGGGCGGTCACTATTCACAGAAAACATGCCTTAGAAATCATTAATATTCATTTCTCTGTTGGGTGATGAGTGTGGGTGTCAATTTGCAATGTGTGTAATGCCCCATTGTTGGCACTGATTAAGACTCTCTGAAAGCAGATGTTTCCTTCCTATTCATCTCAGATTGTCACTTCCCAGCTACCGTAGTTTGGGTTTCAATCTTGTCTGACAATGGCACATCTTCATCTGTGTTGTTGCAGCTGTCAAGTAGAAATGTGCTGTTTGTCAAATTGAATGTAGATTTGAACTCCCAGACAATTCTCTTCCAACACCGGAGAACAAAAACTGTAATCTTTTAATCCAATAAAGCAACGCTTGTATTGACAAAATTCAGCCTTCCAGTTTAATCATAGCTCCTACAATGATGTGTCGCTGTTGTTTATCTGAGTCTCATCTCCGTCCTTTTCTCTCAGCAGGTGTAAGCAGTAACCAGGTGGTTGTTCCTGACAAAGTGAATGCAGTGCTGGGGAAGAACATCACGCTGAGCTGCAGAATTGAGGTGGGATCCAACCTCAGTCTCACACAGAGCTCGTGGGAACGCCGCCTTCCTTCAGGCACCATCACCCTGGCAGTGTTCCACCCCGAGTTTGGAACCTCGTATTCTAAAGACTATGGCAAACGCATCTCGTTTGTGTCCCCGTCAATTCGGGATGCCACCATTACCCTGGAAGGAGTTGGCTTTGCAGATATCGGGTCCTACATCTGTAAAGTGGCCACATTTCCTCTGGGAAACACACAAGCGTCCACCTACGTGAACATCCTAGGTAAAGTACAGCTCTGTCACCTCCACCCTCACTCAGTGGGCTTTGGCCCCGTCCTCAAACACTTTTCAAAGCACATCCTTGTTGCAGGTGTCTAAGCAAAGCTGAGGTGCCCACTAATTGTTTGCTCTTGAGGAATAAACAGCTCCCTGAAGTCACCTTTTGAATTACTACCTGGAGAGATGCCATCCCTGCAGGACTCTGCAGCTGGATAGAGGCTGCTGTCATGCGGTGCCACTTATCTTCCTCAGTCCAGTGTTACTTTGAGAAAGTGCCTTGATGGGTTTAAAGTGGCTGCACTACATCACACCCGTGAAAACCTTCGTTAAAAGCTTTCACTCAGTTTCTATTTGATCCTTTGCGAGGAGAGACCTGCATGTAAACACTTGCTCCATTTTGTCCCTTCAGACGGCCAGAGGCAGTGCTTTAACCACTGAATGACCATCCTTACTCATATGCAGATCGAGAATGTTATCACAACAAAGTCACTTGTCACCTCCCGGTGGCTCACGGGATTCTATATAATCACATGACACCGGAAGCTCAGTCCCTTTTCACTTTCTCACTCGCAGGTTTGTATATGTGGTTTGCCGATGTCATATAGAATTCTGACCCCATGGAAAAGTGACCCCCAGGTCACGTTTCTAGTGTGGAAAAATGACCCGCCCCATAGAATTTTGACCCCTAATATGAAACTTTACCTTTTGCTAATAAGAATGTTCTAATTTAGATATTTAATATAAATAATACTTGTTAAATGTCATAAGCCACTGCTTTTGTGTATTATTTGATCTTTCCTTTCATAAATACAATTTCAAAATAAGGCACTACTAAATCCTATCACATGCACAGAAATTAAGTTTACAAGTATGTGTATACAAAATAGAAATCGTGAGCAAGGCTAAGTTGAGATTTATTTATTTATACATATGATTTTCCATGAAATAGAATATTAACCCATGCTTATTTTAAAGTTATATCCTCTATTTCCTTAATATGTATGTAAGGTGTTGAGACATAGGTCACTTTTCCATGACTTAATGGGAGTGGGTGACTTTTCCATGGGGCGGGTCAGAATTCTATAATAGAAAAGTGACCCGCTGATTTCCAGTGCTTTGGAGTTGTTTGCTGTTGCCTGTAGCCCTGCGACCTGCAGTCGTAGCTGCGAGCCATCTCGCCCTCCACGGGCTGCACAAGCTGCCTTTCTGCTGACTTTTCATCACCCAGTGGCAGACATTCAAGACCTGGTGAATCCACTGATTGTTGGTTTTCACCCATGCTTTGTGCTTAGTATTCAGATTAAGAAGGAAGAAGGTACAGCCTCTTGGCTTGTTGTACTTTGTTTATACCCTCAACTCAGCTTGATTGATTGTTAATCTGGCCTTGTGACACTGTGTTTAGTTGTGTTTATCGCATGCATTTTGTTATACAGCTGCCATCAGCTTGTAATAAGTTCTCTCCAGAGGCGTTGATTGCTTTTATACAAAGCTACAGCGGTGTACTTGTTTTTGATAGGTTTCTGAGCTTGTCACGAATCGCTAGTGGCGTCTCTGCTCGATCCGGTTCGTGACACCGCGCTCGGCTTGTAAAATTAAGAAAAAGAGATGGGAGAGTCACTAGTGGTGTTCTCAGCTCGACTTCATTTTTATTTTCATTTTTTATTTCATTTCAAACATGCTCAAAATCAGTATCAGTCCACAGTGCACACCAGATAACCAAATATATTTCACCACACAAACAGGGAATAATTACAGCAAAAACAATATACTCAGATAGCATGTCGAAAAGGAGTGGGAAGAAGTATAACTTATTGAATCCCACCCCTTTTCCATAAGTAATATATCATTTTCTTTAGCTTCCACTTATTATAATAGCTCGAACATGTTTAAATGAATTGAATATTAAATAAGACAAATTATCTGACAAAAAGGTATCAATAAATGACATATTTATTTAAAGAATTAACGATATGTAATATAGAATAAAGTTGTTTGACCATATCCAATTATACATACATAAATTACTTTATGGAAACATATATACAATTTATACTCATAGAATGTATTCACACCTATACCCACACGGAGAAATAGACAGCATGTAGGCACATTTGCTCATACTCCTTCATCTTCATATTGTTTAAAAATAATCTCTTTATATCTTTTCTTCAACTGTTTTATGTTTGGACATCTCTTGAGGTCCACACTCAGAATGTTCTATAGTTTCACTTTACATATGGAGATACTAAACCTGCTCCTCGTTGTGCGAGCATTACCGGTCTTATAAATATATTGGCCCCTTAGATGATAGACTCCCTCTCTCTCAATGAATACTTTTGGAATATTTCTTGTAGGGATGCATCGATCCACATTTTTTCACTTCCGATCCCGATACCCGAATTTGGACATCTGCCGATACGATACTATTACGATACCAGAGCTCTGTTTGCTTTAATATTAATATTATCATTATCGTTGATTTCATGAGGCTGTAATTAACTCCTCTCTTCAGGTAAATATGAAATGTACTAATGTAGGCATGCATTCTTTCAAAAGGCAATTTGAGGTTAGTATAAGGTCAGAAAGGGAAGCAGTATACGGTCTACGTGACGTAATCATCTCATAATAAAGTTGTTATATCTTTAAAACCTCAGAATCACCATATTAATCTCTGGGGCAATTCTTTAGCAACGCAGCACAAACAGCAGTGTTTCCAGCTCTAACGCAACAAGAATGATTGGGACTATTTTCACTGAGTTTTGCATGGAGTAGGACGCAGCCTCACAGAGGTCAGAATCGCCTACTACAGCCTGGAGGAGCAGCTTTTCATTGTTTTGATGCCGCTCTCAGTGCCGTTCTCCTCGGCGAGCTGGTGCTTTAAAACGGTGACTCCTGGCTGCAGAGCGGCTGCCTCGCTGTACAACGGCTTTGCAAACATCCACGTTTCTGTGTTGCTTTGTGGTGTTTTGACCGTAAAATCCGTCTAAACAGCGACATGTTGTCATGAAAAGTTGGATAGCACAGTGCTACTACATTCGCCTGCTAGCTGGCTTCAAACTGTGGAATGGATTTCCTGACTCATTACTCCGGGTCTCATTGAGACCCGCCTCCCTTTAGGAAATCCAGTCCACATTTTCCAGCCAGCTAGCAGAGCAGCGGCAGGGAAACATTTGTGGAGTTTCATCAACAGTCAAGCACAGACGCGGCATGGATTGGAAATCTCCACAGGTTGGATCAAAAATTTCCGATCCGTGAATTACGTTGTTATCAGAACACGATACCGATACTGGATCAGATCGGCCCCATCCCTAATTTCTTAGTAGCTGATTGTTTTTTGGTTTGAATGTCAGTTGTGCTGTTTGTAATTCTACCAGATTTTAAAATGTTAGTGTTTTTGACTAGAAATAATGCATTTGTGTGATCCCTATTAGGAATGGGGCCGATCCGATCCAGTATCTGTATCAGGTTCCGATACCAATGTAATTCATTGATCGGATATTTCCGATCCATGACACGGGTCTGTGCTTTACTGTGGCTGAAATGACTCCACAAGCATTTCCCTGCCGCTGCTCTGCTCGCTTGCTGCAAAATGTGGAATGGATTTCCTGAACGGACGCGGGTCTCAATGAGACGCGGAGTAATCAGTCAGGAAATACATTCCTCAGTTTGTAGTCAGCTAGGATGCTAGCGTAGTAGCACTGTGCTATCCAACTTTTCATGACAACGTGTCGCTGTTTGTATGTTACGCTCAAACCACTGCAAAGCAACAAAAACGTGCAATGTTTGCAAAGCCTTTGTACATCGAGGCAGCCGCTCTGCCGCCAGACATCACCGTTTTAAAACGCCAGCTCCCCGAGGAAAACAGCACTGACAGCAACATCAAAAAAATTAAAAGCCGCTGAGCATGCGATTCACACATCCGTGAAGCTGCGTCCTATCTGAATATGTGTTTGTATGTTTGCTTTAATATTCCCAAAAACTATAAATTTTATTTTATTCAAATTTAAAGATAATTTATTTCTCTTGAACCAAACATAAAAAATTTTCAATTCAACATTGACCATCTGTGTTAAGCATTGCAGCTCAATACCAGAGCAGAAAATATTGGCGTCATCAGCAAATAACACAATTTTTTGTGTCTCTGACACCTTACATAGATCATGAATATAAAGAATTAATAATTATGGGCCCAACACTGACCACTCTGGGACGCCTCAAGTGATGTCCAAACTACTGGAAGTCCCCAATCTTAAAAAACTGTTTTCTGTTAGTTAAATAACTCTTCAGCTAGTGCAAGACCTTGCCCTGATGCCATACAGTTCTAGTTTATTAAATAAAATGTTGTGATCTATGACATCGAAAGCTTTTTTCAGGTCAAGTAAAATTCCGTTGGTGTACTGTTTTTACTGAAATGAAATAGTGATTTCCTCTATTGAATCTATCAGTGCTAGTAATGTTGATTTTGTTTGTCCTGAAGTCCTGACTTTCTCTGCTCAACCTGACACAGTACTGTAATACTACAGACAATACTGTTTTTCTGTTTTCCTTCCCTAAATAATCCCAAAAAAGCATGTTCAGTGTGCATGAATTGACTCACTAGTGGCATTCTTGGCTCGACCTGACTCAGTAGTGCAGTGCTGTCATAATATGTACAGTACTGCTTTCTCCATTTTTCTTCCCTGATAAAAGAAAAATAATAATTAAGTGTCTAGCCTGTAGGAATTGTTTGGCCTCACTCGAACCCGAAGATAGCCATGACCAGTGCACCTCTTGCCTTGGTGTGGACCACCTTCGGGAGGCCCTCTCAGAGAATGCCTGTCCCAACCCCATGATTATGCCCTGGTCCATGAAGGTTGCCTGCCTGGCCATTTTTGAGGAACCTCCTTATTGGGACACCGTTTTGTCTGGCCAGCTGCCTCCTGACCAGCCTGACCGCAAGCGCTCTGCTACGGAGACCCAGCCTCGTCAGTAGAGGCAGAGGAAGGAAGACTCCGGCAGTTTGTCTAGTAAAGTGGACAACCGCTTAACGAAGCTGACTTAGATGAAGGCTCTGCTTCAGAACCTTCAGGCTTATGCCAGCCACAATGTGGTTGTTCCACGGGAGCCGGAAGTGGCATCTCATGACGACGATGGGAGGTTGGTGGCTACTTCTGATTCCCAATCTCAAGGGGAGTCTGATACTTTCAGCTCCCAAGTCTCTGAGTCAGGTTGTCATACCGGCTCTCAAGTCGCTGGATAGGAATCTGTGGCTATGACAATAAAAACTGCCCTTAGCCGGTTGAGATAAGAGGTACCAACATCACAACAGGTCCCCTCTAGTGTTTTCTTCCGCCACCAATTGGCTGCAATGCTGTTTACTGTTCACCCTTCAGGGGAGTATGTCAGGGAGTTAGCTGCCCACTGGACTAAACAAAGGTGTTTTCAAGGCAAACCTCAGATGGACGAGTGCTGATAACAATGCAAGACGCAGACAATTTTGGCCTGGGGCATATGCCTGTCATTGTACACCCTGAGGAGACTTGGAGGATGAATGCCAGGTGCCTGATGCTGCAGTGGCGAATTACAGAGGACCTGCTCTGCAGGGCATATGATATGGGTCGCATCGGGAACTCATTGTCACACCTGATGTTGGGCTTGCCTGCATTGTTAGATGAAGGGTCCATTGACCAGCCAACACAGGGCCTAATGGACACGTCCCTGCAGGCTTTTGCCTTAATGTCAAGGGATCTCGGCCACTTAATGTCCACGCAGGTCCAGACCCAGCGTCAAGTTTGGCTCACGCAGTCCCCAATGTCAGAGAGATTGGTTGTAGAATGTGGAGCATACCAGTAGTTCCTGGGGAACTGTTTGGTCCGGCTGCGCTTGAGGCCCTCGCGCAGGCGAATCGCACACGGTGGCAGTTTGCAGGACACCAGAGTACTGGAGTCGCGGTTTCTTCTGGATGGAGGTATCCAGCCCCATCCAATTTTTTTCCCAAACCAGAGGTCACAGGGCTCTTTTCTGCCCTTCTGCTCTTCTCGAGCCAGGCAGCCTAACCGGCGTCCTCCCAGGCCCCTTAGAGCCCCTTGGGCACGCAGATGTGCCTCGTCACACAGCGGTCGGATTGGTCGGATTGGTCGGATGGGTCAACTCAGGCTCTGGGCTGCCCACACCCTGGACACTTGGATGTTGGCTGCTCTGTCCCGGGGGTACTGCATTCAGTCCCGCTGTCTGCCTCATAGTAAGGGACCTCATTTATAAAACTTGCTTAAACACAAAATGGGTCCTGAACGATGCGTACACCACTTCCCACACAAAGTTTGTGATCTAAAAACATCCCTCTGCATATCAATGTTTTAAAGTTGATGGCTGTGTGGTTGGTACTACAAAAAATTCATTCCACATCTACAGGGAAGACATGTTTTATTGAGGTCCAGCAACACCAGTGTGGTTTTTCACTTCAACCACCACGGGGGAACCAGGTCCGTGAGCTGAATGAGGCTGGCTGCTCGGGTCCTTACTTGGCTAGCACTGCGTCTGGCCAGTCTGAGAGCCATACACATCCCAGGACCGCAGAATGTGCCTGCAGACTTTCAGTTACCATTCACCCAGCACTATTAGTCCAGGTTTGGCAGAACTTTGCCAGAGCAGAAGTCGACCAGTTCGGGGGGAGGATTTCGTACCCTGATCCTGAGCGCCTCCAGCTGTGGGTGTAGCTGCTGCGAGGCCCGGGAGTAATCCCTCAGATGGAGACATAGCATTTACAAGCACCCGTGCACCGTCTACACAAAGGCTGTATGCAAACAGGTGGAAACTGTTTGACCACTGGTGTTGTGGTCATGGCTTGGACACCACACTGTCCTGTCTCCTCCATACTGCAGTTCCTACACGAGCTTCTGAAGCAAGATTTTAACAATCTTGAGTCGTCACAGCCTCTCACACTGCACGAGAAGAATTTAAATAATCATGTCCTCACACTGTACAAACACACGCTGACTCGAGTGGGGCGGAGGGGTGTATGTATATGTAAAAATACACGTGAATGGAGCCTCACCGTTGTTGCATTGATGTGTTTGGCAAGAAATCCCAAAAATCCCCAAAAAAGAAGAGGAGGAGAATATGGACACGGATGTGGCTCATAGAGAGAGAACAACCTGGAGGGTAATGTTACAACTGGAGCGTGTTAGTCTTGTTAGCATCTTTTAGTATCTACTAGCATTTTGCGTGAGCATCTACTGTTGTGGTCTTTCATTTTCCAATAATTCACACTCAATGTAAAACAAAACAGTTTGTTTTGTGAAGGCTACAGGTAGCAGCAGCAGTGGACATAATCACAGCTGCTGCTGTGAGATACAGCCTTCACCGTGCAGCTACAGTTCACAGCACCAGCTGCCTCTATGACTCCTTAAAAATCAGACACAATCTGATAGTGGCCGCGGGCTTCCGACTGGTCCCTCGGCCGTCTTACAACAATTCACTTAGCCTGACCAAATCCAGCCCACAATCAGATCTATCGTCTCAGACGACCAAGAATTGCGCTGTCTGTGGGAACCTTAAGACAGCATTTCTTTTGCCATGGCCTCAGGTAGATGTCCAAGTGAACTGCAAGCCCTGTCCGTCCATAGGTCCTGTCTTAGGTGGGCAGCAGATGGCTCTGGAGGGACCTTGTGGACTGATCTTTTGTCTTTTTCTCTACGCGCAATACTCAACTGCTCCAGTTGACTCAGTTTAGTACGTGGCCTCTGCTGATCCCGTGTCCTGTCCATGCGCTAGAGGTGTACACATCAGCCACGGTGAGTATGCGACAGTCCGATCACTTGTTTGTGTGCTATGCTGGGCCGTGGCGGGGTCTGGCATTCACTACACAACGCCTTACAGATTGGTTTGTGTAGATTATTAGGCATGCGTATAGCTCACACTGCCTGCTGGGGCACGCAGTCATTCGACATGAAACTTGTCAACATCCTGGATCTGCGTCCAGTATGTCCCTCTGAACGTAGTCTGTGAGGCAGCCCCGTAGATGTCGCAGACAATGTTTCGGAGGTTTTACCAAGTGAATATGGCAGTACCCTACCCACTGAAGGGGGTTGTGAGACAGCACCCTTTCTGGGTCATGAGGTGGGTGTTTTCTTGAGTCGGTGATTCCTCGGGACTTTATTGTTATACGTAATCCAGTTCTTAAAGCACCGCCTCTAGCGGTCTGACAGGATGAAATATAATGAAAGTTACGTAGGTAACTACGGTTCTATAAATCTCGGATGATCGCCAGAGCGTCCAGTCCCTCAGAATTGTTGTGTGCTTGAGAGAAGTTTAAAGGACTGAACTCCCAGTGTCATGTGACTATATAGGCTTTTGTATGGAGCCACTGGGGTCATCCGGGATTCATAGAATCGTAGTTACATACTTGACTTTCGTTTTAGCACACTGACTGTGTTCTTGCAGCAGACATGTAAAATGAAAGCAGCGAGTTCATACTGAAGCAGTGTGATGCAGCCTAATTGCATGCAACAGCAAGTTAATTGCAGGGTGTGATACAGAAATACTCAGGACTTTCTGTTGTATTTTACCAGGCTGGATGAAAACATTTCAGATGGTCCTTGGACTGCAGTTTGAAGCTGTTTATTTGAAGTAGGCAGTGTTTCTTCTTTTATTTTTCTGTCTCTATTTGTGAAATCATACCTCACACTGGAGGGCAGACCGGTGAGAGTTGTAACATTGCCAGAGTTTCGAAGATTTCACCTTGTCCATTTAGAACTTTCCACATATCAATAGTAGCATCTTAAAGTGGAGGTTGTCCATCTCAGAGGGAATTTTGATGTACTAAAGCAGTGGTTCTCAACTGGTGGGTTGAGATTTTGATTTCCATGGGTCGAGGGGCTTTACCCTTGACCCCAAAAATATAAAAGAAAAACATTTAATCCAACGGGGGACTCCTCAACAGTAGTTGGCAGTAAATATCGGCAGAGGAAACACTAGCCTTTGCTGCAGAATATCTTTTTTTGGGTCACTAAGCAGCATGGCGAAATGCAAGTACCACTCTTGAGTACATTAAGTTTGGATTTTCTTACATTGAGGACAAAGGCGTCCAAAAGCCTCAGCGAGGTGCTGGCAAATGAAAGCATGAAGCAAAATGCTAAATGAAGTGGCATTTGGAAACAAAGCACCATTCTCTGAAAGAAAAACCTGCTGATTATTTTCGAAGATGGCTTCAACACCTGAGGACATCACAACAGTATCTTACTTCTACGTGCACGAAACAAGATAGTGCACTCAGTGCATCCTACTTGGTGGCACTTCATGTTGCAAAGTTGAAGAAACCCCATAATATTGCTCAGGGCCTAATTTTACCTGTAGAAATGGACATGGCAAATGAGGTGATGGAATCAATTTGCTGCAGACAAACTAACAGTTATACCCCTGTCTAATGACATCTAATGATATCAAACGACAGACCACAGCTCGACTTCAGCAGTCATTTTGCCATACAAATGGGCGAATCCACAGGCATATCAAGCAAGGCAGTTTTGATTGTTTACGTGAGATGTGTGGGACGGGTACTTTCAAGAGCAGTTTCTATGCACAAGAAATCAACCTACACCTACAACTGCTGAGGACATTTTTCGTTCCGTGGACCTGTACCTGAGCTCGGTGGGCTTAAGGTGGGACATGGTGTCACAACTGATCGAGCAGCCTCTTTGACAGGGAAAAACTCCGGAATTGTTAAGAGAATACTGGAGAAGGCTCCCAGTGCAACCTGGAACCATTGTTTCATGCATCGGGAGTCCTTGGCATCAAAGAACAGAGCCTGTACTTCACGAGACGTTAAAAGCTGTATTTCAAGTGGTAAACTACATCAAGCGGAGTGCAAAGAACAGCCGATGTTTTCAAAATCTATGCTGTATAAGTGCTGTATCATGCTGAAGTACGTTGGCTTTCCAGGGGAAGGTATTGTCCCGTTTTTATGAACTACGAGCTGAAATTGATGCATTTCTTGCCCAGAACAACTCGCCTCTTGCTGACGTGTTTAATAACAAAGTGTGGCTCACACAAGTTGCATACCATGCTGATATTTTTGAACATTTGAACACGTCAAATGTGTCTGTGCAAGGAAGGGAGCACAACATACCTAAACAAGATAAGATTAGTGCTTTCAAAAAAAAGATCTCCCTGTGGATAAGCTATGTTTCAAACAAACGACTGGACATGTATCCCAATGCTTGCTACGAGGTACAGCAATTGGACACAGCGGGAAAAAAGACAATTATGAAAACAATCACGACACATCTCAATAAACTTTTTGAGCGATTCAATGACTACTTCCCCGAGAAAGAGACTGAGATCGACTGGGTGCACCACCCGTTTGGAATCAGCATTGAAAGCGTCACGTTGCCTTGCAACGAAGAATGTCAGCTTGTGGAGCTATCCTGTGCTAGCACACTCAAAGAGAAATTCACAGAAGCCAAGGCCAATTCATACTGCATAAGAACAAAAAGAAAGTTTGGCAGTGCGGGGTCCTGCCGAACAAAATGACGTAATTTCCTTTGGCCAGCTCCCTCTGGCTGAAGAAATTTGGTTCAGCTGTGCCAACCGTCCTGGCCAAACTATTTAGGTGCCATACTGCCGAAACTTCTACACTGCCGTGTGCTGCGCATGCATGTTCCAGCTCTCTAATAACTTATCAGTCTTATTTTAATCAGATTTTGCTTGTAACCTCGCTACTGTATGAGCGCCTCAGCTCTTTCACATGTCAGAGGGTGGACTTACATGATGCACCTGAACGCATCACTCAAAGCTTGTCAGCTCCTGCAGTTAAAACCGGACCAACATCGCGCTCAGACAAAAAGTCGCTTTTATTACTGAAACAGTTCAGAGAAATGTATTTCTGAAAGCACTGGAGGCGAGAATTAAGCTGTGAAGTTGAAAAGGTAAAACACCGCTTCATAGACGTGTTGCTGCTGTGAGGGGGCGTGGCCTGCGAGTTTGACAGCTTCTTATCGTAGTATGAACAGTCCTGCCGAAAAAACATTGTTTTCAGCAGCTGGCTGACGTCACTGCCGAATTTTCTTCTTGTTCTTATGGCTTCAAAAAGGGAGTATGCAGGGGCCGCAAGCCTTTCCAAGCTTTGGTGCAACGTTGTGATGAGTGAGTGTCCTTCCATTGCCAGCCGAGACGTGAAAACATCCCCAGCCTTCCCATTAAGAAGCAGGTTTATGTTGCTGTTATTTGTCTCAAAGCACTATGTTCTTTCAGTATTAGCAATTAAGATGTGACTGAAGAAAAACGTTGTTCCTTTGCTTCAAAGCACAATGTTTTTTCTTGTTTTATGTTGTTCTGATCTGAGCACTTACCTTACAATTCATCTCATGTGTTGTTTCATGTTAACTTTTAGTACACACCATTGCTCACAGTGCTGTCCTTAGAATTCTCAAAGTGAAATCAGGTATCTTGCTGGTCTCTGTTGATAGATTTTATGTTAGTTGTCTGTGAGAGTGTTTTAGCTACATGATGAGCTGGTTTATAGCAAGAGGAGTCTGTATTAGTCGTAACAACAGGAGCATGGTCGGAGTGAGGTGACCTTGTGGCCTGCGCCGTATCAATGTCACATGGCTTATCTCTTCTGTTAACTGGGTGAGATAAACAAGCTTTGACATTCACTCGATTGTTGAAGCATGTGCAGATTAAGATGAGAGATAACATGCTTGGTCACATATAAACAGAAACACATTGTAAAAAATATTGTGGTCCTACATTGTCATTCAGAAATGGTCCGTTGGAATTTAGTCTGTTTTAACCAACCCAGATTTAAGGGTCTTGTTTAGTGTTTCTTCTTTTAGATTTAAGTTTCTAAATAACAACCACAATTTAATTGAAAAGAAATGTTGTTTGTGCATATCAAACTTTGAAGGCATTGGAATACAATGTGTGTGTTTATTGCCCCAAAAAATTCAAAAAAAGTCTAAAATAACCATTTCCACTTCCTCTCTGGGCATGTGCTCATTCAGCTGCAGTTTGTTTGATACACATTTGAAATGTTTGCCTGACCACCAACAAAAAAATACTGATAACTCAACACACTTCAAAGGTCTTCATTTATTAGCTTTTGTTGTTGTTGTTTGTTTGTTTTCATTATGATTGCAGTAATTCATGCAGGTATGCTGAGGATTTTATCCCTGAGTCAGTGTATGGACAGAGTGCCCTGTCTTATCAAAGGAGCACAAGCACTGAAGTTCCTCTGCGGTCAGCGTATGTTTCAAGCTCTAAATGAGGGGAGGAGATTCACTGTAGGCAGCAGCTTCTGCTCTGCCTTCTGGGAATAAAGGAGACTCTAATGTCTAATGAACAGTACATTAGGTGCTGCTTTGACAGCCACAGTGTCTGCGACCTCACAGAGTTCTATTACACCTTGCTGTCCTCTCACAGCAGCGTGTCTTTTTTCTTCAGCTCATACAAACATGCTTAGACCTACTTTACAATTTAGATGTAATTAGGGTGTGATTATGGTGAAAATATATGTTCTCAACAAGTTGATACGTCATGTGGGAATTAGGTGGTCCCACAGGGCATTTTTCTTAGAGAGTGAGAGTACATCCCAATTACAAGAATCAAAGTCAGCAGGTTCACATTTCGAAGGCGCCAATGAAAATCGGCTTCTTCCTCAATGCCTCAGTTTTAGTTGACTGTTTCACAAGTGTTTTTAAATGAAGCACACTGCCACAGTGTAACAAGGTGGGCGAAGCCCAACAGAACATTCAACATTAAAAGATAAGTCAAATTGAATTATCATTGTGTCTATGCAAATATTGGCTATCTGTTGTCTGTTGTATCTTTCTTTTCTTCACTCAACTCAAGACTCTTATTGCTGGTTCATGTTTATACTTTGAGGTTTATGAAAAAGTGTTCCACATTGTTTCAATTAACGATTGAGCCTTTGAAATGTATGAATAATGGGTGAAAGCCACGACAAGCATGATGATTAACAGGTGCCGTGGACACTAAGTCAATTTCAACAGTCACACTTGTGGTACAAACCTTGTCTTGTAAGTAATCTGCATCATAAGACACAAACTATTTGTTTTTTCTTTTCTACCACTCAGAGAAAACCCAGCGCGTCTGAGGAACAGTGGAGCAGGAACTGCAGTTATACAAGCCAAAGTGCTCAGCAGTCAGAAATACAGGAAGGAGCCAGAGGAGGAAAATATAACGGACGGGTTAGGGAAACATCTCATGAACAACAGCTGATTTTTTAATAGAGAAAAACGGGGGATAGCTACAGCAGGATTGTACGTACCTCAGGGCAACAGTTTGGGGAAATTCTTATGTTGTGGTAGTAGAATAGACTAGAATATACATTTACCATCTTTTGAGTAATAATGTATAATATCTACAGCTCTGGTACTCAACCAGCAAACTGAGGTGGATGGTTTGTTTACTCAAAATTAGATTTGCAAATGTTTAAGAAAACCAAAATAAGATACTTTGGCTTTACTGTAAAGTTTTGCGAACATAGTGATTGGACAGAGTCCACAACCTCTGAGAGCCAATCTGGGTGACAAAGAAACATGGTTGGGAATTACTGGTCTAGAGTGTTTGAGGAACGCATTCTAATATTTAAGAACAAAGAAATGAATGCTGGTGCAAATAATCATTGGTCAGTTCAAATTAGGTTGCAAGTACATCATTGTTAGCATTAATACATAAACTATATTAGTATTAAATTTTCTTTTGTGTCAACTTCCAAGTTGTGAAGTCCTCAACCATCTAAGTGTTTTAGTCTATTCCTCCCGAGTTACCATCTCTCTCTCTCTCTCTCTCTCTCTCTCTCTCTCTCTCTCTCTCTCTCTCTCGCTCTCTCGCTCACACAGTGGGTTTTTCAGGACTCCTGTTTCTTGTCATGTGACTCTTGTTTCACTTCTCCTTCAATTCTAATTTAATTCTTCCGTTTCCTTCATATTATTTTGTGCATGCAGCTTCTAAATAAATGTAGCTGCTGATGTAAGTACGATAGCGTGTTTGAGCAAACTAACTTCTTTAAATATTAAAAATGCCTGTTAGTGGTTCATTGATTGTAAATATTACGGTAAAAAAGTCCAGACATGATGCATGGCCATTGACGATCCAGTAAAATTCCTGCTTTATAGAGGTTTCCACTGTGACATCAGTGTTTAGGGTGCTTAAGGTCTGTGTATATGTGGGAAAGAAAGGGCCAATGCAGCCAGTTTGCTGAAGGGAAATCGTTACCGTTTCCCCTAAAGTGTTCCCACTCATCCGAAGCGTTCTCCTCCCTTTTTGACAGCGAGTCCAAATTAACACGTCTGTCTGATTGAGTTATTTTGATGTTTCAGCAGCTCGACTCTGAACATAAAGCAGCTACTGTTAAAGAATGTGAGGCGGATGACTGAGGACTGCGTCCACGCCCCTGAGCGGGGTACCCAAGACTTCAGGGTTATTCTTGGAAGACGGAGGGTGCCGGTCATTATTTGGTTTTGTTGTTATACTTCCCGTTGGAAAGGCGAGAAGGAGAGCAGCAGATGTCTTGAAGACGATTGTCTTGTCTTGTGGCTCGTGCAAGTGTGTTTCCCTTTAAACCTGTCACCGTTGAATTAGGTGGAACAGCTGCTGGTTCTCTTCTAAAAGAGGCAGAGATGGAGGAGGTGCTGCACAAAGAAGAAGAAATAAGCTGAAGGGATTTCTAGCAGGGGTACATGGAATTGTAATCTTGTATAACCTGAGTATCCAGTTTACTTCACTGCCCCTCCATTGTGTTCAGCCCCTCCCTCAGGAGACTCTCCTTTCTGTTTCCAGGCTGTCCTTTTTCCCCTTTTGTCTTTACAACTTTCCCAAAGTGTCATTGGGACCTGTTCGTGACAGTGTTTTTGTTGAGCTACAGCAGCTTAAGATAAAATGCTCCCCTTCTTTGTGTAACAGGTGAGAAATAGCAATTATTCTGGTCACGTCCTTGTGTCATGGATCTGTTGTGCTTCTCCGTTGAGAAAATCCTTGTTACCTCTAAACTTCCAGTTACTCTCAGGAAGCTGGTGTAACTTTATCTCTGCTAGTGAGTGTAAGGTAACGTCATTCTTCAACCTCCAGCACAAGCAAGTCACATACAAGCGCAGCAGAGCCGTGTCTACAGCCTCAGACTCTGAATATTGAGTGTTTTCCCCAAAGTCCTGTGCAGATGCTGATGTGGTTTCCTGGAACTCTATGGCAGGACCAATAGATGCTTCAGCTTCAGCTGGGTTACACACATTATGTTTTAGTGTGTATGTGCATGTGTGTGTTTGACACACAACAATAAAAATGTCTCCACTGAAATATGACGGAATAGCTCGGTTCATCTATTTTTAATGCATATAGGTGAAATGGAAAAAGTCAATGCTTTAGCAGTTAAGTATAGTGAGGCCACTGGGCATTATTTATTTATATAGATGCACAAAAAGATCAATGTTCATTTTGTAATCCTTTTCTCCATTCTTTCTCCTTGTCCTCCTCGCAGTGGATCCCAAGGTGTACGTGTCGGCGGGCCCCACCGCGCTGCTGGACGGTGGCAACGAGTCGCTGGTCGCCACTTGCATCGCGGAGCGCGGCCGCCCCGCTGCAGAGGTCTTCTGGGAGACGGAGCTGTACGGACGAACTGAGATGCAAAGTCAGGAGGAGCCCAACGGCACCACCACCGTGCAAGTGCGCTACATGTGGAAGCCGCAGAGCGACGCCCAGGGAAAGACCCTCACCTGCGTGGTGCGCCATGCCGCCCTGGCAACCGAGTTCCGCATACCTTACACGCTGAATGTTCAGTGTAAGTAGCTCAGTAATGACACCTCCTTACCTCTCTTATGTTTAGGCTGTAGATGACAGCGTTTTGACAGCAGCAATACGATCCATATTTACTGTGATTCAAAAACAGTGTCGGAGTTGTACTCGTACTTTTATACCATGAAGTCATTCAGATATACACTGACGTGCTGCTATAAATCTTCACATATTCATGACATGTTGATATTAAACTCCTCGAAGATGATAACAGTTTATGGTTTGTTGACATGAAAACGTCAACAAATCCCTCAAATAAAACCATACAGAGAACAGAAAACCACATCAAACCAACAGTTTCTACAGAGATTTGCGGTGTCGTTCTGCGACCTTGTTGTCAGTCACTTCTGTTTAGCACGCTTTGAAACCTGGGGAGATGAAACTCTCAGAAAAGTATCTGCAATTACATTTTGCTGTGGCTATATGCGGAAATAGAAGTTAGAGGTTTTTTTCATCAGTTTTATGTGTCAAAAATAGAGGTGAAAAGATTTTCCAAGAATAAGTTGAACAATCAAGGCAATGATAGAACACCAGGTAACGATTCTAGCTCTAATTGTGCAGGTCTAAAAGGTAAAGTGTATCTTATCAAAATGAATCTGCTTTGCTGGCATGATTTATGAACAATCAGCTCCCTGCCTTGTTCTTCCTCCACCATAAAGGAGCAATTTAAGCATCTAATGTTGTAATCATTGATGCATACTTCCTTGGCGCACAGTATGTTCCTCTGTGTTCGGACTGTGCGAGTGCAGGCTAATGAAGGTATTTCATGAAATATTGATCAGGCCTGAGCAGCAACACAAGTAGCAGGAGGCTGCTGGGGGCAGCGGATGGAGACACAGAAACACTGAGCTTAACACAGGAAGAAAGAAGCTCTCCGGTTCAATAAATCATGTCAAATGCAGAGGTGAGGGAATTTAAGTGCAAAAGAAGCACAATTTCAGCGTGAACTGTGTGAAAAGGGTCATTGGACACGGTGAGCCGAGGCGTCTTCCTGCGTGCTGTAATGAGTTCCTCATTTGTCCTCCAGAGAAATCAAAATGAAAAATTGGATATCTAAGTCCGTGTTTGCCATGTTTTATTGCAGTGGCATGTATTGGGCTTCATTTAGGCGTCGTCTTGCCTGCTTTCAGTTTTTTTTTTTCTTCTTTGTCATGGTGAGGCGGTCCAGTTTATTATTAGCTGCAGTTCATCCACCATCTGAGTGAGTCTGTCATTTTCTAACTTTCCACCAACCCTGGGTCATTTGTTTGTCCTGTCGGCGAGTGTTCACCAACAGATCCGGTACCCTATTACTGTCCAGGCTTGGTTTTGTCATCACTGGCTACCGTGCTAATAATACTCTCTTTGTTTCTTCTGAGAAAGCTCTTTTGTCATCAGATGATGGAGAGCACAAACACAGATTATAAAAATAAATCCTATGTCACCTTCAAACTGTAAAAAAAAATAAAGATGTAAACTAAAAAGAAGCCAAACTATTATTAAAAGTCATCCAGCTCTTGTGTTTTGTTTTGCAGTTGCCCCAGTGGTATCAATAATTGGGAATGACAAAAACTGGTACGTGGGTCAAACAAATGTGAGATTCACCTGCGGTGCCAAAGCCAACCCACCTGCGCGTCACTTTTCCTGGATCAGGTCAGTACCTCAACACGTCCACCTTTCATTGTTGTGACCAAAGATATTTCAAGACTGTCTTGATAAAAACACAGATTGTCATTTGTATGGTTGTGAATCTCTTGGATCTGCCCACTGGTGTGGTGATTCGCACCGTCACCGCAGAGCGAGAACTTCCCTTGTTCAATTCCACCTGAGAGCCTTTCTTTGTGGAGTTTGCATTTTTTCCCTGTGCGTGCACAAGTTATCCTATTTCTCTTTATTGTAAATGATTAAACATTGTCTGTACAGCCTCCTGCATATTTGTTGTACAGCATTTATTTCCACTTTTTGTTGAAAGTTACCCAGACTTTTGGCTCCTGGTGGACATAGAAATATTGGCACTCAAAGTGCTTTAAACCTATTCAGTTTTCATTTGTGGCGGACTGCAGTGAAGTGTTAAAATTTGCATTCATGCCGATACATGTGGCAGAGGAGGAGAGGAGGAGAGAGAGAGGAGAGAGAGGAGAGGAGAGAGAGAGAGAGAGAGAGAGAGAGAGAGAGAGAGAGAGAGAGAGAGAGAGGAGAGAGAGAGAGAGAGAGAGAGAGAGAGAGAGAGAGAGAGAGAGAGAGAGAGGAGAGGAGAGAGAGAGAGAGAGAGGATAGAGAGAGAGAGGAGAGAGAGGAGAGAGAGAGAGAGAGAGGAGAGAGAGAGGGTGGAGAGAGAGAGAGGAGAGAGAGAGAGAGAGAGAGAGAGAGAGAGAGGAGAGAGAGAGAGAGAGAGAGAGAGAGAGAGAGAGAGAGAGAGAGATAAGAGTAGTCTGCCTAAAGTGGATGTGAAATGAAGTAGCACAAACTGCACATAATGAAAGCCAGGTGTGAAGTACACCATCAGGTCTTTGCCAGGACATGTTAAAAGTTCATGATTGAATCCAGTGAAATCTTACTAATATACTAATGGTATTCACATTTTGTAGGTTCCTACAACACCTGATGAAAAATGTTTAAAAAGTTCTCTAAAGGAATAATGATGACACTTTTATGTGGCTTAATGAGGAATGTGTTTGTTCAGGAACTATTGTTGGCAAATACTTCCTGACAAATCACCTGCTGCTTGTTTCACTTGCATGGATCTAAATTGGGTTTAAACAAATTGAAATGAAGCAGCACAGTGGAGGCACTTCTGTCTATAAATTATCTCCAGCATAACTTTCGAGCCCGGACACCGGAGCTGTCAAACGCGCTGCTGCGTCCATCGGGAAGACTCCCTGCTATAAATAAAAGATTCCAAACAGTTCATGCACCGGAGCAACACTGGCTTATTGGCAGCTCTTTGTCATCATCTTGCTTTGAAAACAAGAAATATGGTCTCATTTGAGCTGACAGCTCCAGTAAAGTCTGGACGTCCACGCTCTCTCTCCTTCCCCTTTCCTCTCTTTCTTTTCGTTTTTACTTGCCTGGACATTTGAAGTCTGAGTTCGTGCAGAAAGCTTGTCTTTTCCACTGACGGAGGAGCAGTCCTTTCAAATTATCACAGTCATGTGGTCATATAATAGCTGCAACAGGCAAACAGCAGAGCAGTGATGTCATTTCAAGTCTTCAGACGGAGATTTGCCAATATTTGGCCACATGCAGCAGCAGTATTTTGAATTTCACTCATATTTTCTGTTAAAAAACAACTTGGCTACAAGTGCAGCAAAGAGTCTCAACTGTCCGATCTGCTCACACCAAGGTGCGCTGAATCATGAATCCAACTTAATGTTTGTGTAGGTGACAGGTCTATTATAGAAAGCCTTTTCTACTATAAGTGGAAACTCACTTCTATAAAATATGATTTAAAACAAAACTTTTTCTTGTTTCAGTTTTCAGAATGATAAATTGCTGATGTAATTGCTCTGCTTTTGTCGATATTATGTCACATACACAACACCTGAAAATGTGGCAGGAAATACACTTTGAGTGCTGTTGACTTCACTCATGATCTGAAAACCTGCTTTCTCCACAACAATGACTGCTGTGAGTAGAAAATGGAAGCGTTTACAAAAATATATGAGGTTTTGTTTGTCACATTAGTGAAGACTCAGTTACTCAAATGAATCTGTGCAAGACAGACATTCAGAGCTGTAGCTCTGCTTGGATCAAACCTGTAGGACGAGGATCTAAACAAGATAAGTGAAAGAAGCTGAGCACACTATCATTTATCTATCCATTCATCTTTCATGCCGCTTCATCAAATTCAGAGTGGCACGCACACACGGACACACACACTTTTCTTGCAAATTCCACACAGAAAGTCCCCCAACTGGACTCAAACCAGGTGTCCACTTGCTGTGAGGCTCAAGCTCTGACCACTTCTTCACTGTATGGCCACATTCGATATCAACCAGGACTTTGTGTTTGACGTGTTGCATCTCTCGTGTTAAATGTCGTCCCAGGTTGGATGGAGCCGTACCCGAAGGTGTGGAGATCTCCAACAACAGCCTCTTTTTCACGCGGCCGTTGGGACGTAATGACTCGGCAATCTATCGCTGTGAAGTGATGAACGACATCGGCCTGCGCAGTCAGGATGTCAAACTCTGGGTACAAGGTACTTTCAACTATTTCTACAGTTTTTACAGTGTTTGCAGAGTTGATCAGGCTTTTACAGAGTGTCACACTGAGCAGAATGAAAGCCTATTTACATCATCACGACTCAGCCATTGATCAACGTTTCCTCCACGTAAATCGAAATGTCTCGAGTCAGTTCCACTTTCACACATTCCTGGCAACAGCGGAGCATGGAGTGCAGATAGAGAGTATCAGTACCAAACGTTTCCACCGTTGAGGTTTGAGCAACACTCGATGCCTCAGATAAGGGTGGAGTATTCTCCCCTGCTGGCTGAGCAGTACGCGCCCATGGAGCCTTGCTCTGTGTTTGGTTTAAGGTCAGTTTTCACAGCGGGGGGTGATTATTGTGTTCACAGATTTTCAGTACACAGACGTCTGTTTGTACTCCATGAACTGTGATTCAACACTGTGTCTTTCTCCTCCTGCTGTGCTGCACAGAATGTGATCGGATTTATTTTAACACTATAAAATGCCCAGAGAGGAGACTTCTCTGAATCATCAAACTGGTCTTCCCTGAAGTTGTATTTATTAAATGCAGTTGCTGATTCATTACTGTAGATCCTTGTTGTAAAACACGCAGCGCACTAAAATGCTTCCGTCTGCTTCCTCTGTCTGTCTGTGGTTTGCTGCATGAGTTCATAATTGCGAAGTCAGGGCGTGGATCCTGAGAACTCTGCATCTCTTTTTATTTTCATTTCTCCTCTGCTCTGTGTAATCCCTCTCCAAACAAAGTAACTGCTGCTTTTGGGCTCACACTCCTCCAACACACACACACACACACACACACACACACACACACACACACACACACACACACACACACACACACACACACACACACACACACACACACACACACACACACACACACACACACACACACACACACACACACACACACACACACACACTTAGCTGAAGGTGCTGGAGAAACCCCAGAAAAAGTCTGTCAGGCTCCATCTGTGTACAGGCCTGGTTTGGACGCCTCCTCCAAACCAGAGCACAGCTGACATCCTGTCCAGGACGGACCAGCACTGAGCAATTATGCTGCTTCTCCTGTCAAGTATTAAGGCTCGGGCATGCGGCCTCTGGCCCCCACCCCTCTCCTATGGAGATGGCCAGGTTGAGCTCAGTTTTAGCCCCTCCCCCCCTCCGTGGCTGCTCGGTGGAGCTGTTTCACATTCCCAGTTGCCTCTGCAGCCTTGTGGTTTTTGGCTGTTCGTCACTCAGATGATCAGCTACATGCTTGCAGACGCTCACAAGCTCCATGAGGTTAAAATTTTTCGCTGCAAGGTGGGATTGATGGCCATTGCCAGAATATCTATTCGCCAACCTTGATCTGCCTCCTTTATCCTGTCTTATGGTTTTGCTTTTCTCCAGATCCTTCAGGCGCGCACACTGTGTGTAATTGTAGGTAATTAGATTCTTACTCACTTACTAAATCGTGGAAATCATTATAGCTCTACGGGGATTTGGATTTTGATAACTAGTACCTAAACCCCTCCTGGTAATGCAGGTCTCTTATTAGCGCACGTCATAATGCTTTGTAGTCGGGCTTTGATGTGCGGTTGGACTGGTATCAGGCCGCTCTGTCTCGGAGGCTTGAGGTCAACATGGAGGCACTTATCCTGACCTTGAGCTCCACGCCTGTCCTGCATCTCTGGCTGCAATCACAAACGGCGGCCACCCCGGAGGACGAGTCAGATGCAGGAACCTGACATCGATCACACAGCGTTTCATCTTCTCACATGACTTCCCCACAGCGGGCTTTAGAAAGACAAGCAAGGAGCTAATCTCTCTCACTCAGATGCTCATGAGTGCATGTCCTCCGATCCCTCCGTCACGCTCACACACACATTGACATTTAGCACTTGCCCTCTCGTTTACCCACTTTTTGCTCTGCAGAACAGCTTCAGCATTTCTTTCCTCTGAGGAGAGACGTGTCTCCATCAGGCTGTTATAAATGAATGTAGAAACCACTCACACTTGCTCTGTCAGTTGTTACAGAACATAAAGTGTAGTCTTATGCCGCTTTAGTTTTACGACACCTCACTCCATCTGTCTTTCTGCTTCGGTTTAAATCTTTTCATCACATGCTGGCTCTGCAGATCCTCCCCCCACCACGGCTGCCCCCAGCACTGCTGCACCTCCCCTCCATGACACCTCTGGACCCGGCACTGCTGTAGACCAGCAGAGAGCCCTCTTCACCTCCCCTACGCTGGCCTCCTTGCCCGACAGCAGCTTGGGTACGATCATCGGAGGGGCGGTGGGCGGCGTTCTCTTCCTCATCCTCCTGCTAATCCTGGGCGGCGCCTGCTTCATGCGCCAGCGCAGAACCTTCAGGGGGGACTACTACACCAAGCAGTACCTGGGACCCTCCGACATGCAGAAGGAGTCGCAGCTGGATGTGCTGCAGCCGCACGAGCTGCAGGAGGTCTACGGAGACAAGACGAGCAAAGGCAGCCAGGAGCTGAAGCCCAAACTGGGCGGAGACATCATTTACCCCGACTACACCCCAGAGCGCAAAGACAGAGACGACTGGGCTGACCGGGGCGACGCCCACAGGGGCCTCAACTACCCCGATCACTACAACAACCAAAACGTGCACCCCTGTGGGCCCCCCGTGCACAGCACCATAGTGACCAACGGCTCCCCCTACCTCCCGGAGGACTGCTATGACAATGGCGTGGACAGCGACTACGTAGCCCACATGGACGGATCTGTGATCTCGCGCAGGGAGTGGTATGTTTGAGAGGACGATTGAGAGACTGAGAATAATTTAACAAGATTTAAGTATCGTTAGAGGTTGAGTCATTTCGGTTCAAAGAAATAAACTCAGTTTCACGATGAGCTCTGTGAACAGTACTGCTCTGCCTTGATTGTAACCACTCGACCTTAAGAACGCCTGCGAGGACTGTAGGAGGCGCTACGGATTATCTGTAAGAGGCGTCTGCATACAATGATGTTCAACTGATGTGAACGAGGTTTTCTTCCTGCTTGTTTGTGTTTGCACCTGTCGTCCCGCCAGGTCAGAGGTGGGGCCTTTACACCCTCGTTAGTCAAGTATTTATATCCCCGACTGTCTGCGTGCCGCTCCCATAAAACCTCACTACTTCTGTGGCATTTAGAAAAACGGCCTCTTGATTGCTTCAAGCATTTTCATACAGGTGAAACCTTTTTCACAACTGCAGCCAGTATTTAAAGCAAACTATACTGCATGCCTTCTTATGTGAAAGGGAAAGTCACATGGCTAAAAGGGAGAAGCGCAGGCTTTGTACCAAGGGAAAGACAAGCGAATAGATTGAAGTATCACGTTAAAACACTGCCCAACATTACTGTAAACTTGTAGTATCTCATATAAACCAGTTGTGGAATGGTAAACCAGTTACTTTTAACTTCAAGTTTCACCTCCACGTTATTTTACACACACTTTCCTCCTTAGATCCACAACACTGCTTGGCTGCTGACCGCAGCTGTAGCGAGCGTGGTTCCAATGTGTTTACGTTTACGGTGCAGCCAAACAAACTCAGGTTGTCTTCATCAATAATTAGTCGGGGAAAATAAGAGAATCCGTCATGAACTGCATGTCAGGATGAAACCGGTTAGCGCAGCGTCTTCCATGCAGTGCCTCATCTAAATGCTCTGATTCCTCTTTAGCAGACCCTATTCAGTGAAAGCTTTATATTTGTCTGTCTGTCCTGATCTGTGGTCAGTGGATGGTGAAAAACTTGAAATTTCATGCTTTTCTGTTTCTGTAACTCATCTATGCGGCCGTTTCTTTATTTCTCATCCAGTAGAAATTCAAGTAGAGTTTTCCCAGTATTTCCCTCACACCAAAGCAAAGTGATCGGGGGTGTGACAAACATTTAGAAGGATTACTGAAAACCAAATCTCTAACCCAGAAATTGGATATTGTTTCATGGGGCCTTAAAAGAAACTGTCAAAACTTTATAAGTGGGTCAGTTTAAAACCATCTCGATAATTGCTCTATAACATTCTATATCATCATCGTTTCAGAAATTTGCAGAAAATGTCTCCTAATGAGACATATACACTTTTTTTTCTGTCTTTATGAGTTTTCTGGTTAAAAAACTTTAACATTTCTAACGAACACTAAGAGGCCTAAGTCCTGAGTTCAATTCTTTGTGTGGCTGCTGTAATACAATTGAAAAAGAAGCTCGTTCTGCTAAGGTCCACTCTCGCCAGTATGGAAAAGTGTTAATCCAGTCACGCTGCAGCAGAGAAAAGCACAAGTGTGTTCTGTCAGTTGTCAGTGAACCTCAAGAAGAAGCCACCCATGCTTCAGCTTTCTCCATTTCTTTCCAATATAACAGCCTGTCTTTTCCATTCCCCGTCTTCAACATCCTCTTATTTCTGTCTGGAACAGCAACACCAATCGGTTATTATAGGTCGTTTTTTTTAATCGCAAGACAGATCAAAGTGATGTGTTATAAATTCCAGATGTGAGTGTAACAGCTGTCATCATCTGACGTTGTGTGGCTCCACAAACCACCAACGGTTTCACTGCTCCCGCTCGATGCTCGGCCGTCATGATTCAGAACTAAATACACAACAAACAGAGAAGGAGCGATCATAACCGGACCTTCAATTGGTCGACTTTTGTTTGAAGAGCCTGGAAACGGGGCGAGCAGCTGACGTCAGGCTGAGCAGCAGGGTTTGGCTCCTCGGAGGGTATACAGCCATCATGGAAACAAGAAACTTAATCCACGGATGAAAAAAAAGTCTGAACCAGGGAGGCTGGAGTTCTGTGTGTAATGGTTCCCCACGGGATAGACGCATGTCTTTCTTTTCCCACAAACAACACATCCAGCGACTTTAGGCTGAAACTGAAGCGTTGAGATCATCAGTGATCTCATGTCTCCCTGCTTGATTTGACCTTACTCTTTTCCACTTAGTGATTTTTTTTTTTCTTCCTCGTGTTTCCTGAAGAATGATACACGGATCAAAGTGGCCTCTGCTGAGCCTCACATGAAAGAGAAAACAAACCCTTTCTGGAAACGGCCCACTTTACTCAATCAGTTTATTTTCTTGAAAAACCACCATATATGTGTATTACAGTCGGTTGAAAACAAGAATGGGTGGGTTGATTCCCAGAACCTTTCTTATTAGGGCTTTTATAGATTTTTACTTTTTTTAACCCTTCTCCACCCTTGTTCTTTCATGCCAGAGCTTTGGTCGAAGGTTCAGATGTCTGAGAATAAACTACTTTAATGTCTCATCGACACACACGCCCAGCTCGCCACACATCTGCCACAGCAAAGAGCAGCTCTCACCTCAGACTTTCAGCTTTTTAATTAACTTCTTTTTTTATTTTTTTTTTTCCGTCATCACACTTGGCAACAGCAGCACTCCCTGTCTACGTGCACGTTTCATATTTTCTGTCCGCTTGACTCATTGCTGTCCGTTTGTGTGAAGTCTCTCCCACCGAGTTGATCTGAAAAGCAACGTGAGCTGGAGCGATGAATGTTTTTGTAAAGCTTGTTTCGTACAAACCGGTTGCATGTAAATTAAGTTATTCGCTGCCTCCTGCGCGAGTCTTTTACCATCTTTACTGTTTGTAAACATGTACATAATGCGAATAGAACTAGCCGTTCGGTCGGTTTGTACAGTTTGTTCTGGACTCGCCTACTGATCAGTCGGTGCCTTGGATGGGCTGAGAAATGCACAAAGAGCAGACAATAACTGAAAATGTTAATGTAGGAAATATTGATATAAAGAGGAGGGCCAGCTGGTCCTTGTAAAATGTATTCCATCTTCATATTTAAGATTTGCTATTATCATAATAGACAAAAGGTTGATCGTCATGCCTTATATACTCTGAATGGACACGTAACAAGTTGGTTACTGAGAAAATTGTATTAAAACAAGGTTTCACTGGGAATTGAGGCAAGCCAGATTCATCGAAAATATTATTGTTCTGTAAATAAGCTGGCTTTTTTTTTATTATTATTATTATTATTGAAAAAAGTTGTATTTTTTGTATGAGGTCTGTAATTTTCACAGAGTATT
The DNA here is from genome assembly GCF_963383615.2 of Lipophrys pholis. Lineage (NCBI taxonomy): Eukaryota > Metazoa > Chordata > Actinopteri > Blenniiformes > Blenniidae > Lipophrys > Lipophrys pholis. The sequence goes on along the minus strand of NC_137627.1, from coordinate 26,511,157 downwards.
AGTTCATCTTATGGTCGTCAGCAGAGCTCTTGTCTCATGAAAACGTAGACGCCGATCCTGTTTTCAACGCGTTTTAAATTTATTCTGCAGAGTTTCTGACCAATTATTTTATATGTTCTTTGAATGATTGATGTCTCACAGGAATCAGAGATGGAAGTGCGATAGATTGTATTTTGTTTCTTTGTTTGCAATAAAAAAGAAAAAGTCATTATTGCACACAAATGTGTCCTGTTATTCTGTTTCAACGGGAATATAAAGGTCAACAATTTCACATCAGTGTCAGAGGCCCAACGATATTGTATTCAATGCATATTTCCCAAAACCCAGCCTTGGCCCCGACCTGCAGCCCGTCTGCAAGTTGCTCTAGTGACCACGCCACTCTCAGGGAGATCAGGGTTGCCAGATTGGGTGGGTTTCCACCCAGTTGGGCTTCTTGGGGAGCCTGTTTGTTACCATTATTCTTTGTTTATTTTGTGCAGTTGTGTTTTTATGCATGTTCTTCAATACACATACAATAGTTTTATGGTTTTAACAAGTTTCTACAGAGGTTGAGATTCGGGCTGTTTTTTATTGAGGTGGGCCGGTTTTATGTGTTTGGGCTGAAACAGTGAGTCAGATCTGGCAACCCTGGAGGAGAGGCAGCTTTCCAGTAACTTGAGCTAATGTTTAAAATAGATTTATCACTATGGCTTGCAGAAGCGCTGTTTTTCAACCAAACCAGTTTGAAGCAGAATGTGAGTCAGGAGGCGGCTCCTGAAGAAGGTGCGTTAAAAATATTGTGTGTGAATGTTACTTAGTTTGGACGTATGTGTTGCTACTGTTACTACCAAGTAGCTAATGCTAGCTCCTGCTAACTGTAACTGTTTTTCATATTATCTTGAATTCATTCAATATATCAGTACAGTAATCTTTGTAAGTTTTTATCCACCTGTGGGAGGGTCAAAGTGAGTATCACTACCAGAGGGAGTGGTTATTTCCCCGCATGATGTCATGAAGGGAAAATCTCTGAATCGCCTCTGTGAGCACACATTCACTAAAAAGTGAGGGAGATGACAGAGTTTCTTCACTTCTGGGACATCGTACCCAAGAGGCACATGTTGCTGTTAGAAAACCATAAGAAAGTGAATTTTAATATATAATATGGGAGCTTTAAGTTACAAACAGCAATGCAGAATCCTTGCAAAAATATACATCGATTAAGGGTCGTTTATACAACACCAGGCAGCCTTCACGGATAAAAAAAGTTGATCTGAATGCAGCCGGCAGTAAAACAGCAGCCGGCAGACAGACACCCCCCATGGTGCAAACAAAGCACCAAAGTATGCAGCTCTCATGTTGGTCTGCTTTGCCCCGTGGTGAGGAGACAGGAGCCACAAACAACAGTCCAGTGTGAGCTGCTGCGCAGTCCTCCATAAACCTCCCAGTACTGAGCTTCACTCTTCATAACCACCAGTCTGAAGAACTGTGAGCTTTGCAATAAGCTCACAGACCTGGACGGCAGCTTTAAACAATGTCCTTCAATAAGGAGGATTGAATTCAGCCTGGATGGAAAGTAGAAGCCCTAAATAAACGTTTTGTTTCTGCTTCATGAACTGCTAACCTCCTGACAATACAATAATTTTCATTTGTACCTGCAAATAACAACACCTTCTCAGTAATTTGCGCAACATAGAAGTTGAAGATCATCTTTTCACTGTGATATTCTGCCTTTTGTCTTCACCACATTTCATAGCGGTTGCGCTTATATTTCTTCTTCCATTTCAGATAAGATATTTAATTGTTGATGTTGGAAACAGGTATGAATGAAAATGTGCAGCAGTGGAACTTCAGAGGTTTTGTGTTGGTTTGTGTCCTGATAGGCTTGTGAGAAAATGTCGAACAAGTAAGGTAAAAGGTTTTAGACATCAGATGGTTAAATTGACCTTTTTTTTTATTTCTGAACCAAAACCCACGTATAATGAAAGATTACCTCACATTTACATTTCATTGAATATGCTTCTTTAAAACACATTAACAGTCATCATTGATTGTCCTGTTTTTCACATTTTCCTTCCAAAGAAGCCTTCAGACTATCTGCAGTGGATTTTCTGTTGTGAATCTTTGTGACAGAACCAGTTAATGAGGAGGAGAAGCAGACACAGACAGACGGGCGCTTTTCTCTCCCTCCCACACGGTAAGTGAAGAATTGGTGGAGAGGCCAGACGCCATCCGTCTCTGTCACCTTTAGCCTCCTCCACTGTCCACACCTGTGTAGTGACTAACTGACCCGTCTCAGGCTGCTCTTCATCCTGTCCGACTCGGCACCCTCTTCATCACCGGCTCACAGATGGGAGCTCCTCCCGTCACACCTGCGCTGACCACCCACAGCTCGGAGAGTAAGATGTGTCTCTTTAAATAATCACACCCAAATGATGCCCCGAGAACATTGACAAAGGAATCCTCAATGGCTTCCTCAATCCGGGTCCTCCCAGTCTAAGTGCCTGTGTTTAATCCCCAGTGTTAACATGGCTTTGGAGGTGGCACAGACACAAGCAATATGTGTTGTTTAGCAAAGTGACAAATGGCCCCTCTGGTCCAGATTAGGAGCCGGAGGAGAAACCAGATACGTAATCCCTCGTGGCATGTCGGAGAGAGATCTCCTTGTTGGACTTTACTTTTATCAGTGGAGTGTCGGCCTTGGCCCGGCCCAAAAGCTCTCGCTCCATTATCACAGTGCAGGCTGACTAGGATAACCCCGCTCTAATCCATCACTGCTACCCTCTGCATGTTTGTGCAGGCAGTCCGGGTAAATAAGGCCGTGTTGGTGGGCTTGGGTTACCGTCTTGTTTTTCCTTTCTCAACTTTCTGGCAGATGGCTGCAAGGGGGCATTTTTTCACAGGTAATGAATCCGTCAGCAAATGTGTTTAGTTTTGTTACCTCGTAAAACAGCGGCCAGTCCTTTTCATCGTTCTTTAAAGACCCCACCCTGAGATGCTGCAGAGAAGCTCCAACTAGAAAAACGCCTCTTTCTTTCTCCTTCCACGGCTGGCCCACGAGGGCCCTGCCATCAAGCGCATCTAGAAGTCCTTCTGAACAGTTATTAATGATGTGCAGTTTATGTAAACCTGAACTTTATACACACTGCATAGAAAGACACTAATCTTTTCTCACCCTCTGCAGTTAAATCAGAATAATCGTCTCCAGCTTTACTTCAGTTTGGATTCCCACCTTTTGTGTTTGTGCTTGTCCTTCCACAAGTTTCTCACAATAGTTTGGCCATTCCTCCTGACAGAACTGGTATACTTCAGTCAGGATTGGAGACTGCCTTGCTAGCACACAGCTTTTGATTGCGATCAGGGCTTTATGATGGCCTCTTGAAAAACACTGACTTTGTTCACCTCCAGCCACATTTTTACTATTTTTTGGCAGCATGCTGAGACTCATTGTCCATTTGGAAGACCAAAGCTTTCACCTCCTGGAGGATGTCTTGAGATGTTCCACATAAAGTTCTTTCTTCGTGATGTCGTCTATTTTATTATAAGTGCACCGGTTCCTCTTGCTGCAAAACAGCCCCACATCATGATGCTGCCACCCCCATGCTTCACAGTTGGGATGGTGTTCTCAGGCTTACAAGCTATAAACTTTTGACTTCAAAGAAAGTAATAAAATAAAATGCCTAAAGAATTCTCCCTGTCATTATTATGGCATTTAACAAATAGAAATAATTTTGGGAATCTTAACTGACTTAAAACAGGAGAAGTTTAGTTTGATTTAGCTTCAGTCTTTCTATACAGTGTACAGTATGTAAACCTCTGGTTTCAATCATGTCTTTGATCGTCACGTTTGCATGATTTATTTGGGAGAAACAGGAAAAAACGTTGACGGTACTGAACGTGAAGAATTGCCTGATGAAGGGTTAAGTGGACGCCTGTATGCTTGTCCTCCTCCACCTCCACCTCCACCTCCACCACCACCTCCACCAACCACCTCCAAAACCTCTGATTTCTTCAGCTGACGAAGAGGACCTGCGCTCCGCGCAGCGTACATCAAAGGCTGCAGTTGACTGAGCTGAACAGACAAATTGTTTGAGCTCAGGGGTTTGGAAGTAATGAAATGCTGCAGAGGGTGGGAGAGTGTGGTGCAGTTACAACAAAAATGTTGTCACATGGCCCGCGGTCTCGCTTGCCCTCGTCTCGGTGTGAAGTGCGTGAGGCTCCGGGGCAGCAGCAACCTGTGACGGCGCCAAGAAAGCAAGAGTCCCCGCTCGGTTGCAGTCACGTTTCCTGAAGAGCAAGCGGTGGAAAGCTTTGTTTACCCTGCTGTAAGAGCGTCCAAACACAAACCCTCTAATTGTTCTACATTTGTCATTTCTTATATGAGTAAGAATGAGTATTGGTAAAGGCAGAGAGACAGACAACCACACAAACAGCCCCGTCCATGGGCAGTTTCACAGGCACCGATTCACTTCAAGTGCATGTTTGTGGAGAAAACCGTGGATCCTGGAGAGAAAAAATTCATACCCAGGAGGAACATGCAAAGTCTTTCTAATCTGTTTTTCTCCATACTACACTTTCAAATACAGGAAGTTCATTAGATAAGTGCTAAAAAAAAACAATGTGTCATTTCTTTGTGCCACAGAGCAGCTGTATTTGAGAGTGGATGGAGAATTGGAGCCTGGCGATCCAGTTCCAGGTGGATGCTGCAGTTACAGGCTGCTTTGTGAAGGTTGCATGTTCTCTCTTTGTCTGCAGGAATCTTACTGGCTTTCTCCTTCATGTTTCTGTGCGTGTGTGATTGTCTGCCTCTCTGTAAAGCAGCTCTGTGGAGCACTGGAGACCTGTTCAAGTTGTATCCTGACTCTTGATCAAAGCCAGCTGGAATAGTCTTCACGCCGCCCACGCCACCGTAACTTCAAAAAAATGAATAGGTTGAATGGATGGATCAGTTACTTCTTTAAGGGCGATCTGAGTGTTCTCTCGATCAACGATCCTCACTGAAAAACAGAACTTACTCAAGTGAACGTGAGAAAACTCTGACACATAAAGTATAAAACACTTTTTTTTTGCTGCCATTTCCCTTTATCAAGACAACAGCTTTAAATATCTGTTAAAACAGGAAGTTGTCACTGGTTGATTTTCAGCTGTGCTCTTTTCCCACTGTCACACATATCACAATCATTCCTTTTTCCTCGGACACTTTTGGTGATAGCTTTGCACGGAACGATCCACACACGAGGCCTCATGTCTTGATGTTTTGACGGCATGCAACCATGGAAGAAAGAACATCTTTCCCACACATTTGCTGGGAATGTAGAATGACCTCTATGAACACTAAAGGAATCTAACATGCATATTGTTTTCAGGTAATAATGTATTTGGCTGCCGACCTGTCCACAGTGTACACTTTCTTCAGTCCTGCGCCAGTGATCCAGTCTGCAGCTTCAACTCAGACAAATGGATGCAGCAGAACAAGAGAAGGATGGATGTTCTTATTTCCAATCCATATGTTCCGTTGTGGTAAACTTTGAAGGTTTGGTTACGTTGTTGATCCCCTGGAGGAGATTATTCCTCAGTGTTTGACCCATCAGATTTATAAATAACTATAACCACACGTACTCGGATCAGGGCCTGGGAATCAGCCGGGGCTTTAGAAGCCACAATGGTGGTGATAAGACAAGAGGTAGTTTTCAAATTCCCCACCTAAATCTCTGACCAGTCCAGGTATTTAAAGGTCAAAAGCTTTGCCTCTGACAGAATAATCCAGCAGATTGTTTTGGGTCTCCATTCCAAATCTCTCTTTAGCTACTTTACTTACACTCGTTATTAAGGAAAGATGCTCTTTTTTATATAGCTTAATAGAAAATAAAATATTAATTAGGAAGTAATAAAAGTCAGTTTAGTAATGAAGCCAGAGTCAGAGCCCAATAAAAAGAAAAGCAATAAAAAAAAAAAAAACACCTTGATGCAGGTTTTGTTGCAGCACACAGCTGAAAACTGTTCTATGTGTTTGCAGCTGACTGTTTCACTCGGTGATTTGTGATTTGCATACCAGGAGTGTAAGTTTCCTCTGTTATGTACAGTGGAGGGTTTAAAATGATGCAGTTTATCACCAGCATGACGACCGTAATGGAAACAGCCCTGATTATCAGCAGTGTGCTGCAGTATAGAAAACACAAAACCGAGAAGTTTGCTTTTATGAAACAAGACAAAACAGCAGAAGTCCAAAACTGGACGGATCTAGAAACCCTGCTGCTTCACCTTCCAGCAGTGTATTTGACTTGTTTGCAGGATAAATGGGTGCACTTCCAACAAAGACGAGAGGTCAAGCGCTGTGACAAAAACCCCTTTGTGCAGAGACTCCTCAGAGGCCGGGAGCGGAGACAATGAGGGTTTTCATCGATGAGCCACATTGTTACTTTGGAAATGCAGGAGCGCCTTTCACAGATCAGATCTCGCAGGCTGCTATTCCCAGCTCAGTCCGCAGTGAGGCTGCGCTCTTCTCTGCTGACTCAGAAACTTTTCCACAGACAGTTTAAAGGAAAGTACTGAGAGCAGCATATCTCATTGCACAATATGAAATTAAAGTGGGATGACAGAGTGCTTTTCTCTGGGGTCCAATAAGGCGTAAACATACAGATTGGGTTAGTGTGGATGGTAAGAAAATATCCATTTGCTTGTTTGGAGTTTTGGCAAATAGAAGAGCTGGCATAGTGAGCGGCGCTGCCACCTTCTGCTGTCACACTCGTCTTTAAAGACAAAAACAAGTCCGAGTGAAGGGGGCAGAAAGTTACAAGCTTTCACCTTCGTGGCTCCGGGTTGTTCTTATGGATCAGCCTCTAATTGGGCTCATGGCATGCCACAGGCTCTGATCAGATTGGGTGGGCGGCCATCTTACTGGGCCGTGACAGGGAGACCCCCACATCCCCCCTGCATTGTTCTGCAGTGCTGGAGCAGATATAATCTTCAGTGAATTTTAATCCCTGCAAAACAATGCAGTGCTCCCTGGGAAATGTCCGTGGGGTATGTAAAGGGAAACAACAACACACGTTTGAATGGGAGTGGCTGAGCTACAGCGAGGACCAAATGGACCTGCGTAATGATTTGAGCCGCAGTGGACAGATATACGAGGTGCCTGGAGGAACTTCACATTGTTCAATTTCAGGGCATCCATCCAATGACTGTTAAGACATTTCAGTGAAAAAGAAGCCCGCTGAGGAGGTTTAGGCACTGGAGTACGAGGAGGAGGATCACAGAAGTCATCTATACCACATCCATTTGGCAGTGACATGAAAGAGACTTCAGCCTGAGAGGACACAGGCCTGCACCGTCCTGGCAACGCTCTGGAACCACAGATGAAACTCGCTGGTCTCTGTCAGCTCCCTGATCATCAGCGAGGGTTAATTCAACAGCCGGTTCATTTCACAAGTTCTAGTCTTTCACTGGTGTTGAGTTAAACTGGATTATAAATGCAACATTAGTAATCAAGATCACATATAAACCACAAAACCAGAGTTACACTGTGACGTACAAGAAAGACAGGAAACAGGAGCAGGAGCTAAAATGGAATAACCTAAAAACTGAAAGATTTAACAATCAAAACAAACTAAGAATGGAACATAGTGGAAGAAAATATGCAATATTTTAATAGTAATTTGGCTGGCCTTGCATCTTGTAAATCCAAATACACCCATTGTCATGGTTGTGTTTGTTTTGTGCTTTGCCCTAAATTCATGTGTTGGATCCCCTCCTGTTTTCTGGTCTAACTCTCCTCCCTGTCTGTCTTCACTTTGTTTTTGTTCCTCTGTATTCTTCTCCTCCTTGTTGTCTGGGGCGTCTCGTCAGCCCTGCTGCCTCCCAGGGTGTCTGTTTCAGCCCCCAGTCTGCCTCTGGTGTTCTGTAGCTGTGTCAGTCTGTCCTGTGTATCTCTGTGGACCGATAACTTTTACCCCTCCACCCTCAGGTTGCAATTGGAATTCCTGGTTTGCCTGTGTTTTCTGTTTGACTGGAGACTAAACTTAATTTGAAGTGGTCATGCATTTGGGTCCTCCTTCAACAACACCAGTAAATACCATCTATGATCACCAGATGTCACTGTATGACAGAATGCTGCTATACTACCACCAAAAAACCATAAATGCTGTATTTAGCTGACAGTGTCTGGGGATGAAAAAAATGTCTTTTTAATCTTCATGACACATCATTTTACTGATGTGATCAACACTTGATGCAACTTGTAGTCTGGAAAATATGTTAGTATGAAAGTAAACTTTAGTCAAACATGAGAGATGTTTCTGATATTGTTCTCCCCTCTCATGTGTTCTTGCTGTTGGGGCAGTCATGGCCTGGAGGTCAGAGACCCAAGCTTGGAAGTTTTCTGGTTTGAATCTCATTATGGATGAGTTCCTGATTAAAGCCCTTCACCTTCAAACATCCATCTCTCATCACATGAAGGGACTCACTGAAAAGCACCATTTGTGTATATGCTGAGGACTTTGTGCTAAGTGAACCAAATGAATCTGGTCTGTGAGTCTCTTATAAAACAAACACCAAACAGTGGGTTTTTTCTGTGGGGCACCAACAACAGTGTGCTGACCTCATTTTCAATATCTTTTACTTTTGCTACAGTGAAAACTGTAAATATGTTCAGCTTCAGAAGATTGTATTTTGGATTCAGTTGAAAAAAAGTGAGGAAACTGCAGTTCTGTGTGATGCAAATGATTTGTTGTGAGACAACAGGCCTGTCAGTAGATAAATGTCTGCTTTATAAGTGTATATGAACCATGAATGTCTTAAGTGGGCAGCTATACACCATTGCAGCATCTAGACTGCCTAACCCATCTATTTCACTGATCCCACAATTAGTGCAGAAGGGACCCTCTAGTGGCTCTGGTAGGTATGACAGGAACAAAGGGAGGCAACATTAGGCAACTGGTTGGATAAATATAAAACCTTCAATTCTTTTTGTTACCATGAAACACAATGGTGAAGTACCACTGAAAGCAAAGTTGTGCAATATTTCAAAGTTCCTTTTACCCAAACTGCGGTCTTTTCTTTTAATAATGTGTTGCAATTACAAGGACAGTTCACTGTTTTTGTGTCAGAAACGTGTAGATTAAGCAAATCTTGAAATGATACAGACAATCCACTGAGGTAAGATTGAATCTCCAATTTCTTTTAAGTTTATATTTGGAAAAACACAAACACAAGAAACCCATTCTGATCACATGATCAACACTCCGTCTGGAATTCCTCTGATTTGTCTTCCAGCAGGAGTCTGCCTCTCTATTTTCCTGAGCGCTGCAGATGGTTTCCCATCACATTGTTTTAGTTTGCAGCATGGTACACAAAGCTGAACACCAAAGTGGAAGCTGACCATGCTTGTCTACCTCCGTGGTCGTGGAAACACTGATTAGCCTCTATTGGCTCTGTTGGGACTGAGATTGATAACTTCTCTCAGTGACTAAGAGGTGAGTTTGTCTGTTTGCACCAGCTGGACCCAACGTTTGTATTCGCTTGCTTGCATGGGACGTGTTTGTTTGAGAGCTCACTGTGGGAGTTTGTGTCTGTAACATAGTAATCTCCCAGTAATTTAATCTTCTCTCTGAACCGCAAGTGTAAATCGAATCATTTTAAAAGTCACTGTGAGGGATTTTCTGAATTTCAAGGCAAACCACGTAAAAGTTGTTGAAGATGTGGTTGAGGACAAACAGACTGACCGACTGACCTCTCTGCAGCCTTGTGCCACCAGGCTAAAAAAAAAAAACATCTATCTGTCTGAACATCCATCTGTCTGTCTGCACGTCTACTGTCGTCCATGTCCTCTGTTATTTTTAGTGTTAAAGCTCTGTTTCCTTCACCTGGCTGCGTCTGTCAGTCTGAGACTTCTGCAGGCCCAATGAGCGGACACCCACTGCTCCCTCTGCAAGCTACCCGGGAACAGCTGGGCCTGGTGGCGTGGCTTCAGCCTGACAGCCGGGCCGGCCGGCCGCTCGCCACGCTGCTGCCACCAACCGCCATGTGACTCCCCTCGCCCCCGCCGTCACAGTTCAGACCACCACTGCAGCTGCAGTTGTTGTATGTTCTGACTCCTTGGAGCAGAAGAGCGAATGTAGCAGTTGTTGTTCTGAATGAGCTGACTGCTTTGGTTTCCATCATATCTGGTGAAGTTGAGGCCTGATCCTTGTGTGCTGCCTCATTCTCCAGCGGCTCCTTCCTGAAGGCCACAGATGAGCTTGTCACACTCAGCTGTTTGCCTTCATGATGAATCACCAGCTCTTGGGCTTACAGTCAGGTCATGTGCTTTTTCTCTTACAACATCAGCGCTGCCTTAACATACCTGATTTATAGCTGTGATTTACTGCAGAGACAGACGGAGGAATCACATGTCTGAAGCTTTCCACCGTTAAGAGTGAAGCTTTGATGATTTCCTGACTCTGATTGTCATATTAGCCCTGTTTGTTTTGGATATGTTAATTTGGAGTCTGTCACCACTGAATTGTTTTATTTCTGCTGTGGTTGTTTCTTTAAATGTGTCAACATTCCCTGCCGGTTTTGTACAGAAGGAATAATCTTGAAATAGTTTTTTCGATATTTTACTGTTGTTGAGGTCAAAAAGAGCAATAGTCCAGAAGCTATAATTTTCCTGTCATATTTGAATCTTTTAAAGACACAATCTTTTCCTTTAAACGTCCTGAGCCGTAGTGCAGCTGCTTTCCACCTGGACTCATGGTGGGAAAGTTGCTTTATTGCTTCACTTACCAGTTGATGGCAGAAACATATCACAAGGATAAAATATTACACACTCTTCTGTTGGCTGTCATTTTCAGTCATGAGTTATGAGACTTGGAGTGACGAGACCTCTGATGCGTGCATTTGGTTTTTGGTGTCCAATAAAAAATACAATAATTTCGCCAACAAGACATGTAAAGTTGCAGTAAACAAATAGTTGCAGCTTCAGTTACAGTAAAACAAAATTTGCCGCAACATCTTCTACTACAAAATAGCATCTTGTAAACAGATCCAATGAATCTGAAAAGTGTATTAGTTTTGACGCCCCTTTAATCTCTTGCAGTTGAGTTTAGTGTGAATTGATCTCTGGTTGTTTACACTGTGGCTGCCGTTTCCTCATACACATGGTCAAGCAAACAGGTTGTTTCAGGTGATCAGATCACATGTGTTGAGTACGAAAGCAGATTGTTATCATGTGTTTCACTTCCACTAAATGTCCCGGCGTGTAGTTATGAGTCATCCATGTTGTGCTGGACAGATCCTCTGCCCAGGCCGCCATAAGTCTCTGTCTCTACAGACCTCCAGGCACCGACGTCTATGTTCTTTTCCACAGTTTCTTTGGAAAGTTGTAAAGGCTCTATTACTCAGAGCAGCTCATTCTCTCAAACATCAGCACACACTGATGACATTGACGTATCGCATATGACAGATTGTCCTGTGATGCCACTGTCCCGGGACACATTCTTGATGCATGCTGTTCACACTACAAAGCCTCTGTGGTCAGATGCTCCCTGACCACCTCGGGAAGTGGTTTGGTGCCTGTTTACACTTGTCTTTAAGGCTGGCAACATGTGATCGGATCACCTGACACACATGGTAAGGCAGATCTGAACAAGTAACAAGTATGGATATGTTCATAATCTTTTTTGATACGAAAGGACAATAACAGCATCCAGACACACGTCCCTCATATTTGTCTGGTGAATAGATTAAACAATTTTCTCTTATAAGGAAGATAAAAAAAAGTTACCCCAATGAAACGCCTATAAGTTTCACTGAGCACTGTGTCTATTAAGGCTGTCAAAATTGACACATTAAAATGGATTAATCCATCATCATGATTAATCTGATTAAAAATTTTAAGGGCTTGCAAACATCTGCCCATTCCTGCAACCACTGCTTCTTGTGGGAGACTGTTTTCAACTGCAGCAGCATTAATACTGTACATGAGAAGAGGCCAGCTCTCCTCTTCAACAACATCAACAAGTTAGTTTGTCTCTGGAGCTGCAGAACAAAGAGTAACAAGAACATTAATGTTGGTTTTGGAAAAGAGAGACGTTTTTTGTTAATATGAACTGTTAAAATTTTAATGGTTTGACAGAACTCGCTTCATTGGCATAGACACTTTCACTTCTATCCAGTATTTGTTAACTTCTGCGTTTTGGACGCTGAGACCCTGCAAGCACCTTGGATTGCTGATAATTTATCACCATTAGAGGGTTAGATGGTTTAGTACACCTTCAATGATCATATTTTATAAGATGGATTACATACTTGGGAATCACCGACAGACTGAACTATTAGACATCATTAGTCTAAACTGGCTGCAAGTTCACAGTGTGCTGTTCCTGATAAATGCTCTTCAACATGAAAATTCACAATGCCATTATGAACGACAGATAAATAATATTTGTGTGTTTTTTTTAGAAACTTGTTGCTTTATGAGTGAGGTTAGGTTCAAGGTTAATCCCAGTGTTGTTTTCCCTGTTGTACAAACGCATGCATAATGGATGGACTTCACTTATATAGCGCCTTTTCGCTGAGAGCAGCCCCAAAGCACTTTACCTGATTCATCACATTCACCCATTCACACACCATTGGAGGCTGCAGCCGTGCAAGGCGCTGTCACTCCAGTGGGAGCAGTAGTTTGGGGTTCAGTGTCTTGCCCAAGGACACTTCGGCATGTAGGCAGGCAGAGATGGGAATCGAGCCGGCAACTGAGCTATGCACACATGCAATATGAACACATATGTAATAACAACTACATGTTGTAATAATCTGGTGCATTTTGTAATAAATAGCTTGAATCCAGTTTGCAGTACATTTTCTCCTATTGTGAAATAAAATGTTAGATATTGTTCTCGCTATTAAAAAAACCAGTAACTTCTGTGCTTTCTGAGTTACTTTATGTGATAACCATACAAAAGGATCATCTTAATAAAATTCTTGGAATTTTGTTTATTTTCTCAAGTAATATTATTATAGATGAATAATAAGAGTATTAAATCTTAAGAGAATAAGAATAAGAGTAAGAGTAAGAGTAAGAGCAAGAACAAGAACAATAATTGTTTTCCTACTTACTTATGATAAATGGAACTAAAGTCTTTCATTTCATTCACCCATCCCTCTCTTTGTGTTCAACCTCTTTTACATCCGTTCTTCTCTGACCACTTGACTTCCTAATCATCTGCACTCTGCTTTAAATTGACTCACTCTTAACTTGATTAAACACAGCCGCGATCACGTACAAAAGCAGGAACGACAAAAGCAAATAGAGACAAAAGGAGGAGAAGAAGTCCATTGTTCCACCACAACACGGACGTGTGTTTCGGAAGAGGCGAGGATGAGGCGAAGCTCAACTCATGTCAAATCAAATAAATTACTTTCAATAGGGGGAGTCGGAGGGAGAGCGGGAGGCCCATTTAGGAGCTTTTAAAGTTGAGCAGCGTGAAGTCTTAATTACTGAGACTTTACACTGGCCGCTGCTGGACTCACGCTGACGGTCAGGAGTTGGAGGCCGCTGGCCCGGAGGCTGCGGCTCCACATCAAGGACAGAGGATTGAACACTGAAGACAAAACAGAACATTTTCACTGTTTCTGTCAGCAGGAGGGAGGGAAAGTAAAGGTTGGTTAAACTTAATTATGTTTCTGGATTGTTAGATAAAAGCGGGCAAGACCTCGTCCTGCTCTCCACTGGCTGTCAGGATGAGATGGATTTCATCATGCCCGCCCGGGCTGATTGGTAGTAATGATCCACAGTCGCTCCCCACTGACCAATCACGTGTTTCTGTCAGTGTTTCTGATGAACAGAAGGAACCCACTTACTTGGGGAAATTAATGACCAGAGGTGGTGAGAAGCTTCGTGTCAATCTGCAGGAAGGTGCAATGATGTGAGAATAAGGATATATGCATAATGACTTTTGACCTCTGCTTTCTAGAAAGATGTCAGGCTGCAGATGCTCCTCTGCTGCTTCAGCTGCTCTCACTATTTTGTGGTAAGAGTAGAGAGAAAATGCACTGCACGTAAAATGTAAACATGCAGAAAGGAAAGTACTGGGAGTCATATCGCAGTATGAGGTGTCATAAATAAACAATTACTCATACGGGACGTTGATGTCTTTGTTCTTTGGAATTTTACTTCCATGAAATATTGCCCTTCTTGAACCCTTTTTAACCAGAAACATGTATGAGCGTCTTCAGTCTGTCTTCACCAACTAAATGTTTTTCAAGCTGGTAACAATAACATTTAAATAACCATAAAGAGTCAATAAACAACCACATCATATTTCACTGTACTTGCTCATTCATAGATTCACAAAGCGTGCGTAGTTCTGTGTTGGCGCCAGGAGCAACACGTTTAGCCTAAAGACACTTTGGTATGTGGACAGAAGGCGCCGGAGATGAGCCCGAGAAGGCCAACCAACCCTGTGATTAGCGGGCAAGTTGCTCCACATCCTCAACCATAGTTTGGCCAAAACAACCACCAATGGAGGGAAAACAGTCATAAACAAATGCAAAAGGACAACAAAGAGACACACAGCAGCAATGGTACAATGGTATGCAAATTGCCTTCAAATAAATACACAATGGCAAGGAGAAGTGAAAAAGATCCTTACAGGATATCTCAAACTACAACTCCAGAAAAAAAGCGGCTGACTTTGTGCCCATTGTACCTCTCGTTCAGCGTGGGGGTCTGTTCTCTCAGTAGGAGAGTGTCTGAGCCCAGAGGCCTGATGTTGATCCTCCATCCTCCTCAGATTCTATATGTGAAATATCCACTGTGTTATTGTCTATGCATGTGTTCAGTGGATAAGAAAGAGGGATAAAATGCTGTTTCAGTATTGTTTCAGTTTTAGTGCTGTTTTACCTGATTGAATAGGCAGGTAAAGAAAAAAGAGAAAAGCTCACCTGGTCTGAACTCCACATCGCGCTGCACAGCCAGAGCCCATTTCCTTCCTAATTAGCTGAATTTTCTGGGCATCTCCTGCAGTGAAATCAGCACAACTATCACCGGGAGGTAATTCTTCTTATAACTGATGCATTGAGTTTGTTCGCGAGCAGAAATCTCCCTGGGCTGCGTTACCTCTGGAGGTCACGTACCAGCCCATCAGCAACCGTGAAGATCAGCGGGGTTTGCAGCCGTGACGACGCACTTTCATTTCAGCCAGCTAGTAATCCCACAATGCAATAAAACTGTCTGGGACCTGCGTCTGGCTCAAGTCGGGCATACTTTACTCACAAAGATGTCCCAACCCCCTCTAAGTATTATTAAGTGGAATGTAAACCTTAAAACAGGAATTCAGATGTTAAACTCTAGATCTTCAGCAGTCACTGGCCGGTACCGTGGGTAATTACAGACAGAGAAGTAAGATGTGCTATAATGAAGGAGTGTGTCTAAAACCAAAGCAAGACATCAGCGAGGCCAGAGGTCACTGCCACGTGCTCTGGGTTTGTTTACGTTGGCAGAGGAGCTGCAGCTTTGTGTCCCTCCAGGTTCAGACATTATCTCACATCTGGTTTTGGTCAACTCTGTTCTAAACAAACAAGAGCCTGCTACACTGTCCTGCACAGTCACGCATGTCCATTTATGAAGACATAGAGATTCTTGAGTGAACAATCATTTCTCAAGTTGCCTCAGACAGAGGAAATTATCACTTGACTTTTTATAAATGTGGTTCCCTCTCGTCAGTGTGCTCTCGAGAAACCACTTATCCAAGGAAGGGTCAAGAGAAGCTGCAGCCAGCTCCTGTTGGGAGAAGGGACACCTTTGACAAGCCATCAAGACAAAGACACATTCACACCAACAACTCACAATTCAACCTGCATATCTCTGGTTTGTGGAAGGCAGATGAAATCCCCTGCAGGTAAAGGTACACTGCATGTGTCACGAACATTAGTTCAGACTTGATCTGGCATTGTGGAGTTTCCCCCTCAGCAGGTCACCAGAGAACAGCAGATCCATCATACACATTCGTATGTGTGGACAGTTAACTTAACAAGCACTTCTTTGGACTTTGGGAGATACTGGAGGACTGAGATGAAAACTGTGCATGCACAGCAACAACATGCAAACTCCAGTTGAAAGCAGCTCCAAACCAGGGACCGTCTTCCTGTACAGCAGCGGTGTCAAACATAAGGCCTGTGGGACAAAACCGGACGGCAAAAGGGTCAAATCCAAGCAAATTGTAAATATTTCTAAGAAAACAAAGGATTTTTAACAAATTTCACAAGAGTAGCGGCACTGAGTTGAGCTGAGATATCGGTTATTCTGCCATGAAAGCTAGCAGACTAGCATTAGCTTCAAAGCCATGTTGTTAGGGTGAGTTTGGAAAAATACTCAGAATGCAACAGCTCTCCAACTAGTCTTTGGGACATTTCACAGAATTTTACAGCAGAAAGTTTCATTAAAATTGGCTTTATTTTGAGATTATAGTCATTTTCAATAGTAATTGTTTAGTTAATGTAAAAACATTTTCATCTCCTGCACTCTACATCACAACAAAGAAAAAGTTTACATTTGCAGGTTGTTATAGCACTATTTTACCGGTCCGGCCCACTCAGGATGAAATTGTTCATGGCCCCTGAACTGAAATGTGTTTGACCCTCCTGCTGTTCAGCAACAGTAATAACCCGTGCATCCTTGAAGTTCTAAATATTTGACATTGCCGGTGATTTTGTTACAGGAGAAGTAGAGGCCTTTGAGGTTAGGGAAACAAGTGTAGAACCAGAACTTTGTTGGTTTCAATTGTAGATGAATACCTTCAGCAAAGTCTTTAAACACCATCTGCTCAGGTCAGGACAGGAAGTGCATCTGGAAAAATCAAACATGGAGATCACATGATCTGCTGTGGCGACTCCAGCTTTTCTCACATTTAGAGGTGACGACACGCAGACAGCGTTGTGTGTCTCTGCCTGAGGCTCGTCACAAAGTTTGTTTTTTTTAACCAGTTTTAAGGCACATCTTGGGCTACACTCCGAAGCACTGGATCTTTCAAACACGTTTCTCAAAAGTCTGAAGATTTTAACAACCAGAGGTCTGGATTTTAAGTACGAACTCTTTAAATACAGTCATGCCTCCACTCACCCCACCATCCGGGTGTGACAGCTGCCTCCGTCTGTAACAGAAAATATTCGAGCTAGAAGGAGGAATATCCATTCTCTACCAGATCAGAGATGAGGAGCAGATCCTGGACTCCTTGGTCACCATGGGTCCTGCTACCGTATGGGTCCTGTATCTCGTCACGGCACAGATGTGCGCTGTTTCCCCTGCGACCCGGGGTGTCGGACCCGGGGCATTGGACCCGGGGCCTCGGACCCGGGGCGTCTATATATTTTGGTTTCTGGTCCGATTCTCTGTATCGACGGAGGATCAGAGCGTTTTAGTCGTGTCCTCTACCTGCACACCTGGCTACAGTCCACATGCAGAACCTTGAACATGGTTTATATTAAAAACTTCTATCTGTTTTGGGATCGATCCTCACTCTTTAAGAATGATGGAATTCACCCAAAAAAACATGGCAGTGAAAAGCTTTCCTCCAATATTCAGTATGTGGTCCAGTATGGATCACTCCAAAAAAACCCTCTGCCCCCCCCTGCCACACCCCAGAGCAGAGAAATAATCAGCAATAATAAATCAACAGACTCTGTCTTTACACTTTTTAAGGATGCTACTGACAGATCACAGTATTCTGCTGTTGACAATATGGATCACAGTATTCTGCGAGACAGACTAAGGCAGGTGGTGGGTGTTCTCATCCCACCTCTCTCACATGAGGTTTTCTGTTTCAGTGGGTCAGTTCATGTCTGACACAGTCCCTCTGTCCTGTGGTGTACCTCAGGGATCTGTCCTGAGCCCATTACTATTTTCATTGTATTTGTTGCCTCTGGGTCAGACAATTAGCCACTTTAGTGAGATTCCTTACCATCTATATGTGGATGACATTCCATTATATTATTCTTTTAAACCCAAAGAGAGAAATAAACTTTCCATTTTAAATGACTGTTTGCAGGCCATAAAATGTGGATGACTGATAATTGCCTTCAGCTAATATATGATATATACTTGCCCCCCAAAAATGAATACCACCCATTAGGCAGCATATTGGGCCATTAAATGATTATATCAAACCCTGCCTCCGCAACCTGGGTGTGTCTTTTGGCCAGTCTCTGTCAATAGACAGCCATGTCAGCCTGTTGACGCGCTCCTGCTTTTTCCACCTGCGTACCATCGCCAAACTTAAAGGAATGGTATCCAAGGTGGAGCTGGAGATGATTTTACATGCTTTTATCTCTTCTCGTTTAATCTACTGTAACGCCTTTTTACCTGTTTAAATCAGTTCTTCTTCCTTCAAACAGTCCAAAATGCAGCTGCTGGTCTTTTAACAGGAACAACCTGGATAGCCCACATCACCCATGTCCTCTCCTCCCTTCACTGATTCCTGATCATCTTCTGTGTTCATTTTAAAACACTAGTGCGAACTTTTAAAGCATTACATGGCCAAATACCTTCACCCATATGCCCCAAATAGAGCGCTGAGGTCTGGCCAACACATGCTCCTTGCACACACCAAGTTCAAAACCCGTGGTGATTGTGCTTCTGAAGCTCTTGCACTAAAGCTGTGGAATGCTCTTCCGCTTCAGCTGAGATGTGTTGACTCCTGTAGTGTTTTTATGAAGCAGTTAAAAACTTTTTTATTCAGGCAGGCCTTTGACCTGTGGCTGCTCCATTTTACTTTTTGTATAACTATTTATGTTTTTCTTCCTTCTTTATTTTCAATGCTCTTATATCTGTTTTATTTTTTCTGTTTTTAGTAAAGCACCTTGTAACTCATGGACCACTGTGGTCTGCCTGATCTGTGGACAGTGGACCATCAAAACAGCACAAAAACCTTGTTTCTTCCTCTATATGAGCAGTATAACAATAATCACTATAAAAGTAAAACAAAGCCTGAATTCCTGTTTGAATGTTTACAGCAGCGGCAGACTGACTGAGCCCAGCGCTGCCACTTCATACAGAAAATGGTTCCAACTAGGAATGTCCCGATCAGATCGGTTACGGAAGAGTTTTAGGGCCAGTGAAGAAAAAAAAAAAATTTGGAGGCTAAAAAAACCCAAAAACCTTTGTGGCCCCAGAAAAAGTCGAAAATCAAAGTCGAGATTTTGTTTTTTTCACGGAGAGACGTCTATCCATCCCTCATCATTTGCCCGTAGATGTGAAATCACATTAAATGACTTAATTCTGACTATATCGGGTTGCTTACTGCTTATGAACGTGTGATTTTACACAGGATTTCCTTGTTTAATAAGAACACATTTAAATAAGCAGCCCGGGATCCGTGCCTTTGTCCTTCGTACTCGACGAACTTCCGCGACGGAACAAGGCAGCAGGCTGCTCTGTCTCTTCTAGTCCTGATACTGATGATAACTGCACCGTGTTTATGAGCTAAATTCTGTCCTGAAGCATCTTTTCATCACTTCATTAAACCGCCTGATATGCATTTTGAGGAAGCAGTCACACGCGCTGGCATGTGGATGGACGGACTTTTTTTTCCACCGTGAAAAAAAAAATCTCGACTTTGATTTTCGACTCTTTCTGGGTCCACGGAGGTTTTTGTTTTTTTTTTTAGCCTCCAAATTTTTTTTTTTCTTCATTGGCCCTAAAACGCTTCCGTAGATCGGTAGATATCGGATCGGGGCCGATATTGGTGACTTGTGAGTGATCGGGAATCGGCAAATCCAGCCGATCACCGCGCCGATCTACAAAAACAAAAACAAAAACGCGGTCCGCAACGTCACCTAATAACCACAACAACCACGGACTACAAGCCCCTGTCGAGCTGCAGAAGCTAGAAGCAGGCGGAGCGGGGCCATAGACCTATAAAACTAGAGTTATAGCGGTTCATGTGTTTCTGTGCAGAAGTCTACTTTTAAATTTCTATGTGGTCAGTCTTCTTCTCCTTTTTTGTTGTGTTTGGTGAGTCACAGCGCCCCTAAAGGCCTGGCATGTGTACTACATGCCCTGAAGCCTCGTGTCGAGCCGTGTTCATAGTGAGGTGTGGACGGTTTTTTGGGAGAAGGCCAGGGAGAAAAAAGATCGTTTGTTCGTTGTGTGGATGTACCGTCAGTTTACAACAACAACTAAAGAAACTGAAGCAGCAAACTCTGTGCGGCTTTAAAATAAAGGATTTTGAAATAAAGGATAAGTACCCACAGGGGAGCGATATGGTGAAAAAATTAACCCAGACGGTTACGCAAGTTTGAAGAGAGACTGGGATATTCTGAATAAGTTTTTGAGAGAACTATGTTCAGACTACTTTTGTCAAATAGGTTTTACCACTTTGAATTGGAATTAAGTGTTTATAATTCACATTGAAATGTTAATGTTTTGTGACAAAAGGTCAAACCTCTCATACTGCTTTAAGTTAAACTGAAATTGAATAGACAAAAAAGTTACATTGCCTAAGAGCTTTTATGTTTAAGTCATTCTGAGAAGAATTTTGATTCAATAAGTGAGTTTTACAATAATTTCTAGCTAAACAAAGCTTCTGCCAATAGTGCTTTTAGCTTCAGACATCTTAGTTGCTCCAAAAATAGACTATTGAGTATATTTGCAATAGCAATGTAAGTATCGGATGGGGAAAGTATCGGTATCGGCCGATACTCAATTCTGAAAAATCGGATCGGTATCGGGGGCAAAAAAGTGTGATCGGGACATCCCTAGTTTCAACCTATTGATGACCTTGGTTTCCTTAACACAGATCTACTTCATGCAGCCCAGAGCCACGGAAACCCAACTGTCATGTATTAACCTTACCTACTGTATCACATAATCTGCCTTTGTCTCAGAATGACGCCCTCTCACCCACCGACTGCAATAATGTGTGGGAACAGAAGTTCATTTGAGGAGAACTGTGAATGTAATTATTAATAAATAAAGGATTCAGCTGTTCTTAGCTCTGTTTAGATCCTCCATGTCTATCCTTCAGGAGTCCTCCTGTCTTTAAGTCTCCCATCACCTCACCTGCTCTCAATTTCTCAATCAGCTCCCCCAAGCATACACCCGCCATCTTGGCACTGTTTCCTGTTTGTGTCCCTCCCACATGATTCATTCAGATTCTAGGTTGTCTGTGCACAAAGCAACATGTAGGCATGTGTTTTTAGTTGAAAACAAAGCAAAAAAAAAACCCCCGACCCTTTGCTGCCTACATTGTTGTGTCTATGTTTGGTTTCCTCTCTAGTCTTTGTAGGCACGGTTCCCATCTGTAAGTGTGGAGCCTGAGATCAACGAGAGGGGGCTGTGATCGCCGAGCTGCTCACTGATGATGGGACGTCCAAACAAGTCAGTGGTGAACTTCTGATTTTTTCTTCCCACATGTGATGACCTTTACCATAAAAATAGGTCAGGGTGGTGGATGGGGGCTTTATTAGGTGCAGTACAGAAGAACTGCTGTCGTCCTCCGTCCTCACTTTTGGTGTTTTGGAAGCTTTTACGTCCCAGTGAAGAAAATACGTTGTTGTTAACTAAACTATATAAACAAGAGGAGGAGCATTACGATCAAGCTGTAGAAGAACTTCAGAAGAGGTGTCTGCATGTTTTTAGCTGCTTCTTCTTGTTGTCATCAGTTCATAAATTCTATTCTTCCATCTTCAATAACTCTTTTCTTACCTTAGGTGGGCGAGAAGACACCGGGGACACAACATGTGAAGGCAGGCTACATTCTGGATGGGTCGATAGTCCTTCACAGGGAAAACACACACACTCACTCACACACAGGAGAACGTGCAAACGCAGCATTAAATGGCCCACCCAACCACTGTTGCATTGTGTGTATAAATTCATCTGTTTCACCTCCAGATTATAGAACATTTTCCCGCTTCTCACTGAAGCTGAAATTGATAAACAGAATGAAATATTCTGACTAATCTCCACAGTGCTGATGGCATCACATCAGTTTCCCTGTAATCATGATCAAATATCCAACATTAAGGCCCCATTTACACGACATTGACTATGAGTGCATCCGCAAAACATTCTTCACTTTGGGGGGTCCGTTCACACGACACCAGTGTGCAGATCCACTGTATCGGGAAGTTTTTAATCCGGCTCCCAAGGTGGAAAGATTCTTTCACGGCCACGATTCCCTCCTGCAGAGTCTGCCGGAGGAGACATGCTGTTACTGTGCATGCGCATCCCCCTCCCCTCTCTTGTAAATAATACCTTCTGCTCGTCCACTTGTAAACAAACATGGCGGACCTGTAGTGAAAAGACTCCCAGTCCGTATTCTAGTTTTATCGTCCAGATCAGTAGTTTTATAGTTGAGACTCACCCCTGTTAGCATCCGATTCCTCATCAGTCCACTAGAATGCCAGTTCTTTGCATTGTGTTCACGTTTATAGTGTATTGTTCTCCGCCCACATTTGTGTGGTTTCATCCCAAAAACAAGCGACAGTGCCCTCCCATGGCCTGGCAGACTAACTACATCATTGTCAGTGTGTCAGCTGCTGCAGTGTAATCGCACTTTTTAAAAACGAATTAGGTGTTTTTACATGAAACGTTGTGTGTAAACGGGGCCTTACACAAGCATGTGCTTTTATCGTGACACTGAGGGGCCGTCCACAACGGTGCGTATACAGTAAACGATCGTGTGGATGGCCCCTTAAAGGAAAAACATTTGGTTTGGTCGAGGAAATGATCTTGGCTTGTCTTCAAATAATTGTAAAGTAAAATTCAATTTGGTCTTGCTCCTGAAATAAATTCAAGCAATTGGTAATTCATGTGAAAGCTTGCAGGTCCTGAAGACAGGGCCATCATCTAAAACATGTGTATGTTAGGACTGAGTCTGAAGGGATCAGAATACAGATGTTGTGGCTGAAAATCCTGAAGGCTTCAAGGCATCAATTAGCATATTTTTAGTGTGTCTAGATCATCTGAATTCATGGCCTGGAGCTTTTCAGGCTTTTAAATGTGGTGAGGGAGATGCTCGACTGATTGTTGACAAATGTCTTTCACACCCGCCGGCTGACACCGGCAGCATAATAACTTAACACTGAGCAGAAAGTGCAGAGTCAGCACGGGTAGGATGAAGGTCGGGCTGATGCAGACAGAGCGGTCACTTGGGGACACGGAAGACATCCCCGGGCTGAAACTGCGTCTGCTGATCAAGCTGATAAGGCAGATGTGGAAACATGTGGGAATGCCCCTGCAGACTGTGCTGCTGCTGGTTGAACTCATGTTAACGTGGGCGGGGCCGCAGTACAGTGTGCTGCAGGAATGCACTCTGGTTGAGCGGTCAGCTTGTACACAACAGGCACCACAGGGATTTGTGTGTGTGTGTGTGTGTGTGTGTGTGTGTGTGTGCGTGCGTGCGTGCGTGCGTGCGTGCGTGCGTGTGCGTGTCTGAGAGAGAGAGTGATGGACTTGGTCCCCCCAGGGATGCCAGTAACGCGTTACTCTCATATGACCACTTTTCAGTAACCTAACGCGTTACTATTTTGAATCCAGTAATCAGATTAAAGTTACTTCTCCAAGTCACTATTACGTTACTTTGTTTAGTGTGTGTTACTGTGCATTATACACTTTGTTTAGTGTGTGTTAATGAGCAGTATACACTTTGTTTGGTGTGTGTTAATGTGCATTATACACTTTGTTTAGTGTGTGTTAATGTGCATTATACACTTTGTTTAGTGTGTGTTAATGAGCAGTATACACTTTGTTTAGTGTGTGTTAATGAGCAGTATACACTTTGTTTAGTGTGTGTTAATGAGCAGTATACACTTTGTTTAGTGTGTGTTAATGAGCAGTATACACTTTGTTTAGTGTGTGTTAATGAGCAGTATACACTTTGTTTAGTGTGTGTTAAAGTGCATTATACACTTTGTTTAGTGTGTGTTAATGTGCATTATACACTTTGTTTAGTGTGTGTTAATGTGCATTATACACTTTGTTTGGTGTGTGTTAATGTGCATTATACACTTTGTTTTACTGGGCCATCATTCATTTGAAATTGATTGACAATGTTGTGTAAGTCATGTGAAGTGGGTGCAGTCAATAAATTCTGAATTTCTTCAGCGAGACAGATATCGTAATATATCGTGGATGAAATTTCCAGCGATATACCTAGCAGAATCGCTGTATTGTGATAATACTGTTATCGTGGGCAAATAGGTTACTGGCTATACTCAGCCGTAGTAATGGTTATAATAATAATATCAATAATAATATAAGAATCCAGTAACTAAAATACAATAATTCATTCATTCATTTTCATTTCCAAATTTATTTTGAGCTACACAACACACAACACAGGTATAAAAGCCAGAAAAAAATACAATAAAATAAAAAATAAAATCAACACTCTAGCTTGAAAAGGAGTGGGAAGAAGACAAGCTTATTAACTCCCACCCCTGTTCATAAACTTAAATAATAATGATAATGTGGCAGCTACAATAACACTGTTAAAATAAAACAGAAAATAAAACAACAACAAAAACAGCCAAGACATATAGTCTATTATATAATGTAAGATATTACTAATGCAATATAATCACTTAGTTATTTCTTGTTAACTGAATTACATGTTATATCCTCTTACAATAATAACAACCATAATGATAAAAATAATGATACCAATAACAATAATAACAAAAATAACAACTGCAATAGTATAATAGTAACAACAACAATAGACTTCATCATTAGCTAGATCTGACCATTAAAGTATACATCACTTTGTAACACCCATTAGTAATCAAGTACCCATTTCCTCCTTCTGGTATTTTGACCATACCATTTTTTTATATCTTGATTTGAACTGATGAATATTTGGACATTGTTTGTGCTCTACTCCCATTTTGTTCCAGAGTTTAACTCCACATACAGACACACACATACGTTTCCTAGTGGAAGACACTGCTTGAACCTTAAAGTTATCCCCCCCCCCCCCTCAGGTTATATCCCCCTTCTGTGCGTGCAAAAAGCATTTGTATTCTTGCAGGTAGCACATTTTTGTTAGCTTTAAACAGAAGTTGGGCAGTAGAGAATTCAACTAAATCATGCAATTTAACATTTTAGACTGCAAAAATAATATATTAGTGTGATCACAATATCCTACTTTGTGTATAATTCTTACAGCCCGTTTTTGGAGTATAATAAGGGGGTGTAATGAACTTTTATAGTTATTGCCCCAAACTTCTACACAATAATTTAGATATGGCAAAACTAACGAACCATATAATACAAATAATGCATTGTAATTTAAGAAAAACTTGGCTTTATTAATGATTGAGATGCTTTTGGAGACTTTACCTTGTATGTGACTTATGTGTGGTTTCCAGCTTAATAAAATAAAAACTATAATAATAATAAACAGCATTAGATAATTATAATCAGGTAATATAATATAGCAATAATAATAGTACAATGAGAATGCCAGTAAATATAAAATAAAATAATAATATGAGAATATAAGAATTATAAGAATAGCAATAACAATAATATTGTAGTAGTACAATTATACAATAATAATTGTCAAATGCAATGTATAGCCATAGCCCTAAGCAATAATGTTAATAAAAACCTGATCACATCTGAATGTTTTCTTGGTTTTATTTTGTTCTATTTAAGTCTCTCTCTCTCTCTCTCTCTCTCTCTCTCTATATATATATATATCTCTCTATCTATCTAGCTAGCTAGCTAGCTAGATAGATAGAGATATACACAGGTACAAAGGCAATCAGTGTCATATATATATATATATATATATATATATATATATATATATATATATATATATATAATGTCTGTCTCTTGTTGTAAACAAACTCGGTGAAATTGTGGGGAAATCCAAGAAGACGGTGAAACACGCAAAACGGCCCGTTTATTCCGCAACGCAGTTCAACGCACATTTATGGTTTCTTTTACTTGTCTTTCGTATCTCAGCACAGTCGAGGATAGTCTTCTGATAAGGTAAAAATGTGTCTTCTAGTCTATGTAGAAATGCTCAGCCTGCACTAATAAGAAGCAGCAGTTATATCAGTATTAATGAGAGTAGGAGTAGTTATATAGTTATGTTAGGAGCAATGAAAGTTTAAGTTGCTCTTTTTATCCTCGTACCATGTGTTGCTTTATTAAGTGTAATTTCTTGCCTTGTGAAAACTTGCTCCAGCAACTTTTGGTGTGTTAAGAGACGAATGTGCCGACATTGACCCATACCAATAATCGTATCGTACTGTATTAATGGACGTATACAACATGCTTGCTGCTGTTTTTATTGGTTTCATCCCAGATAGATGTATATCTATATATATCTATATCCATATCTATATATGTATATCTATATCTATCTATCTATCTATCTATCTATATATAAAAGACTATTTCTCATTATATTTAGTCGCGTGCAACCAGGTGCTGGACAGTGTGTAGGAATTCATCTGTGCTGAGTCTCCATCCCTGTTTCCTCTCGTGACGTTCACATTCACGTTCGAGCCTCTTTTCTATGAAGGACTACGCAACTTTTTTTTTCTCTCCCCGCTGTGATTTCTAACCAATGTTAAGCTACTTCTTTCAAAGGAACTATGTGTCTTTATGTGTAAAAATACATTACTATTCATCCTCGGTCACTAAAATGTGACTAATAATTAACTTATTATAATAAGACATCTAAATAGCAAGAAAAATCTTATGTATAACATGCTGCAATGAATCATTTAGATGTTTGCCAATAAAGTTCAATGTTCATGTCCGTCTGTGCCTCACATATAGAGAACTGAAATTGCATTTCTCTTCACACCCACATTTAAAAAAGAATTTCACACGCTAAAAATATACAATATACAAGAAATGACTGAGGTACACATATACAGGCAAATAATATAATACGATAAGAGAAGTATAAAAAGGTAAATAAGATAAACACGGCAGTGAAATCAACACAGTAAAGTGAACAGAAAGTTATAACAAATATTCTATTCTCTAGTGCTGAATATCTGTTCTCTCTCTGCTCTTTGTCTTCAGATCTTCCATGATGATCTCATGGAGTCGAGGGTCTGTTCAGACAGAATAAACCTCTGGAAGATGTCGTCAGCATCACTTTCCCTGAAGCAGCAGCTCAAACTGAGGAGGTTTCCTTTCAGTGACCAGCGGGTAACAAAAAATCTCATCTATCAAGTTTGAGAGTTTTTATGTAACATAAGCTTGATTTGTTTACTTTTATTCCTCTGTATTGCAGAAGATCTTGGAGATGCTGAAGGAGATGGAGGAAGTCACAGGAATCCAGAAGGAGGACCAGAGACTCGTCCATTACGTTTTGATGTTTTGCTCCAGAAGTAAGATGATCAATGGAATGGAGGACATCATAGAAGTAGAGTGCTCAATATTGTGTGTCTTTGTAAACCTCTCTACCTGCACCTTGTCAATGTTTTTCAGATCCTCATCAACATCCTGATGGCCGAAGGTCATCCAAGGCTTGAGGCAGAGGTCATCATAGCCAGAGGAGAAAGTTCTAACATGCTCTCACAGGGGAACCAACCGTACATGACAGTGGAGCTGAAGGTGGATTGAAGCCTCCTGTCCTGATCAGTCTTCACAGAGTGGATCTCTCTCTTATCTGTCTGTCTGTCCTCTCCTCTGTCCTCTCACCCCAACCGGCCAGCAGGAAGCCTCCACCTCTGAGTCTGCAGGTCTCTTCCTGTTAGAGGGAGTTCTTCCTTTCCACATGTGGATTTGTTGGGTTTTCTCTACTAAAGTACCCTGTGCTTGTATATATAATAAAGAAGAATGACATGATTTATGATGGTTTTATTCTTTTAAAGTTGTCATAGGTATTTGTTGAAAATTTGTCATGGACATTTCCTCCTTCCTGCTGAAGTAACTACAGTTATTCTCCATTCTTGTCGTTTGTTTTGCTTCATGTGCCACACATTGTCACTGGATGAATGAAGGAGGCAGATCAGTTTGGTAGCTGACCTCTGACCCTGAGCTTCACTGTGGTTACAGCTGACCTCTGACCCTGAGCTTCACTGTGGCTACAGCTGACCTCTGACCCTGAGCTTCACTGTGGCTACAGCTGACCTCTGACCCTGAGCTTCACTGTGGTTACAGCTGACCTCTGACCCTGAGCTTCACTGTGGCTACAGCTGACCTCTGACCCTGAGCTTCACTGTGGTTAAAACTGCAGCAGTTAGACAACTTTGTCAATCATGTACGCAGCAGGTGTAAACAGAATAAACTTCTGTTACATGGCTCACCGACAATTTGGGATATAAAATGACACAGGTGGAGTGATGTGAAATGTAAATGTAAAGCAGAATTTAGAATAGAGCAGAGTGGAGTTAGATGAGACACTTTTCTTATTTTGTCCTGAAGGTAAGGAAACATGACAAATAGAATAAAAGCATATACCATTATTTCAGGATGTCTGAAATAATTCTGCCTCATTTCATTGTCAATAATTCCTTTCCATTAATACATTATTACCTCATATAGCAATGTTTTAATTTCTTTTCAGAAATATTTGTAGTTATTCCATCTGAGCCTGGAGATCTCAGGCCCACTTTAGATCACGACTTATTAAAATCATTTAATTAGAATCTTAAAAATGTGAAGTTCATAGCACTATTCTGTAAAGCAGGCCGTGAAAGGCACGACAGCTCACAGAGCAGCTATGATAAACTTTAAGAGTACTGAGGTGTAACAGTATCTACATAGTGGAAAGGTGGGCCGTCATCAAGAGACGAAGAATTCACCTTTTGAAGGCAGACGCGATGGCTTGTGGCACATGTTCCAGTCATTCACCAGACAACCTGTCTCTGAACCAACGAGCTCACTATGTCTGGCAGGTCACACACACTCAGTGTGGAGACACTATATGTGTTTAATAGCTTGGCCAGATAAAGAAAGCTTTGGACGTTAACAGCAGGATTCTGAATTGTACAAGCTATTTGACTGGGAGACATTTAACAAAGAAGCGGAAGACAATAAGTTACATGTTTCCAAATGAGGGGGATTTAAATAACTAGGGGTGTAACTGTAATAACAGGCCTGTGAAATACCACGTATAACTTTGAAGGGTTCCGATCAGTGATTTATGGATTTGTAAGGTAAAAAAAAATAATCATATATATAAGCATAGTTTTTTCTTCCATTCCCCTACTGATGCTGTTGTATCTAGTCTGTCCTTTCTCCTTCTACTTATACACACAGTGTAATTTTCTATCTGACATCGAATGCTTTTGATTGCTTTGATGTGTGTTAGATGATGAAGAAGATTCTTAACCTGAACGATCCGTATAGCAATGCAACCATGGACACATTTTTCAAACAGCCAGTAATTTACTGGTTGACTGCAGACGGCTGGAGGAGCTGAATTCTCATGCTGGATGTGAAGGTTGAAGACGTAACGGGGCCAGATCGGGCTACAGCAGTCTTTCCTGTTAAAACCTCTTTGGCTATAGCCGTTAAACAACAAAGTGGGTTTTGGTTGCCTGATTACATGATTATAGCGCCAAGCCTGTGAAAACAGCATTTTTAATAAACAGCTTCCAGAATACATTTGAATTGTTCTCACGTAAACAGGGCCTGTGTGTGCTGCAAAGGGCTTTTAATGCTGTCTGGACAATCACAATATGTGAAATATTTAGGCTTCGTTATCAACGTAGCAGACCAAAATTAGTGCTGTCAATCGATTAAAAATCTGAAGAAAGACAAAAAGACATTCAGTTTTGCAGGAAAAACTAAATAAAAACAAAAAGTGATCGAACATTCCATCCAAAATCCAATCTCTCCCAGTTGAAGAATATATACATATATATAATTTTTTGTTCATGCAGAAGGAATTCCTTGAGCCGGGTTGCATCCGAATCCTTTAATTGCTGTCGTCCGACTCGTGGAGCCAGATTAGGAAGGTGATGAGAGACTTTAGGGCCATGTCTTTGCCCTGCTGCTCGTTGGGGTCTCTGCTGGTCTCCCACAAGAAGAAGGCCTCCTCCGTGATGACCTCGTGGTCATATAGATATTGAAAGAACATCCGCAGCAGATGTGAAACACGAAGAGAGACACCTCCGAGGTTACATATTGTAGAAACGGTTTAATCATAATGCAACAAGTCGACGTATGGAAATATCAAAACACAGCTTGAATTCAGCTGCTGTGAGTTTGTGTTGTAACTCATCTGGAATATATGATATATAATGAGCTGCTGTTCCCATGTTGAGCAAATCACACTAAAGATCACTTTACCATGACTCAGTCCATCAGACACAAACATTTAAAAAGATATAGACAAATAAAAGAAACTTCAAAGTACGTCATGTATGATTTAAAAAAATCTTTAGCAATATTGTCTAATATCTGTCTCGTCTTTAGTCAAATAGCTTAAATTACATTCATTTGGTTTCGTTAATTACAGGGAAATAAATAACCCATTTTATTGGAACGTTCCTCAGTGCACCAGAGAAAGTTCATTTCAGTTCAGAGCAAAGCGTCTAAAGACAGTAGCAACAGATGTGATGATAAAACGGATGAAAATGTGTTGTTTGGCCCAGCGACTGGAAAATGTCGATTTGAACAACCTACGCTTCGATCCCACAAAGTAATTCACATCTTTGAAATCTCCTCAAAGCCTGACATGCAGCCGCGAGCAACACTGGCCAAGCTGAGATTAACTTTATTCCCAGTCTAATATTGAGGCCCCGTTTAGACGACATCACTTCAAGGTGAAAATGCCTCGTTTTTGTGTTTTCGTTTCAGAAAAGTTTCATCTTTACATGACAACATTTTGAAAGCTGAAATGTGTTCCACTTACTGGCACGCGGGTTCAGCTCGACCACGAGGGCCTGGAGGGCGTAGAGAGCCTGCAGCTCCTTCTGCTCGTCCGTCAGGTAGAGCCACAGCAGTCCGGCTCTTTCTTTCATTACTGCTCTGTTCAGCTTGTTTGGCTTCTTGCCTGCCAGGGAAGAGTTTGTTCTCTGAGATCAGTAAGAGTGAATTTCTCAAAATCATATTGGTGGGGAGGTGACTCACAGATGATGGTGGGCCGGCAGACGCAAGTCATCAAGACTCTGATGAACACGTTTGACGTCTTCTGTTCGACTAGGTTGGTCCACACACACGCAGAGTAGGAAAACAGGATTACGAATGACTGTTGATTTTCAGATATGACGGGCCATCAGTTAATTAGTTATCCGTTACGTTTTGTTCATTTTGTTTTGCTTGCGCTGCTCTGTTATTTTTGTTGTTTCTTTGTGTTATTTTATTTTTTGTTTTATTGTGTGCCCGCATGTCCGAAATAAACCGAAATTTTCCTAATTCAGCATTTAGTTCTTTAGAACTCATCATTCAGTTTTGTTATCAGTGGCTCTGGCTCTTCAGAGGTGGACAGAATTTATGGATCTGTCAGGAGCAGTTTTATAAATCTGATTTCAAAAAAGTCTGATCAACTCAAACAGATCAAAATAACATGTGAGCACCAACTATTGACTTTTGTCACTTCAGTAGAGTTTAAAGAGCGAATCCGTCATCGGACTATTAATCCAGTTTAGAGACTCCATTGAACAGCACGTGAGGGAGCATGACAAGCCAACGAATGCTTTAGAAGAGCGGATAACTCCGGGAATACTCCTGATCTAAATCACACTGAAACGAACCTCCACCCAGTCGATAATCTTCAGGTTGTCAGCCTGGTCCTGGAGGAGCTTTTCCAGCTGACCATTTAGCTCTGTGGCGCTGAGCTCTTTTGTCGCACTCCTCTCTGTTTTGTCCCACAGGGTGAAGTCAATGTTCTGCACAAACAGAGCAGCACCATCCTTTTTAGACATATTTCTGGACCCTGAGGAAACTACTGCTACCGTTTCATTGTGTCAAAGAAGGTTTCAGATGACACTTTTTGTCAAAGAAATTTCCGGTTGAATAAATGTCGACAATATAAGAACGCCCTCATACTTAACTGCATAAATATAAAGTGAAAAACGCGGAGCTGTGAGTTATTTTGCTATAATTTGATTTGATCAAAGTGAGCTGGTAGTGAAATGAGTCTGAGACTCCGGCGGTAAAATCCAAACACTGTCTACTCACAAAGTAGTTGACGTCATCGTCCTCGGGGACGCAGTCAACTCACTGGAGGCGCACCTCCGCCTTTTCATGGCTGTTTGACAAGACTGAAGGAACACAGTGTCTGTACATCATGAACAGGTTCAATTCTCATTGGAACATCAGATTATCATTTCTAAAAGCAGCGCTCAGCTTTGATTTGCAGAGTAAATTGAGGACATGTAAAATGAAACAAAGAATGCAGTAGTAAGGAGTAAGTCAACATATTACCAAGTATATTGAAAAGGGTGGGTGTTACATCGCTTTTCAAGGAAATCTAGTTTTTCAAAACACAAAACACAATTATCAGAAAAATATGGATTGCCAATGGATATATGTGAAATTTTGCTGATGATTTCAGTCTTTTATCTTCATCACAAAACATTATTCAAGCAACCTGTGTGTCAGTGGTGGGCAACTCATTTTCTTAACAGTCCACGTGAAAAGTTAGCACTACTATTGAGGACTGAGACATTAGTTGACATTAGTTGTCATTAAGAATTACTTCTTGACAAAAAACAGGGTTTTTAGTTGTTTTTTTAAAAACAATTTTGAGGTACTGTTGCTCTGTGTCACTTTTTCTCACAGGAACTCTTTAGCTCATTACATATTTAAATAATTACATTTTTTTCATGTGCCAGCTTTCTTCCACTGTGAAACACCTATTTTGCGACATACAAATTGCTAGTTCTGCTGGCTGTAACATCTTCAGTCTGATGTCTGATGTATGTGGTGTTTGCACCTTATCTAGGAGTACAGGGTGAGTGGAGGGCTGGGGAGTCTGGCTGGATGTTGTCTCCATCCAGCTTGTCCTCTATGTCCCCTAAGGTCAGGTCCACCCCCTCTGGGGCCGGAGGAGAGACGACAGGGCCCTGAGGCTCCGGGGCTGGGACGGGCTCAGGCTCTGTTGGTACCACCACCTGCTCCAAGGTCAGGAAACAATGTTGGAAATGTAAGTTAACCCAAATATCATCTGAGGAACCAAATATTGAATCTTCACTGTGATGCCAATACTGATACTTCATCCTTTTCAAAACCAGGGAGAAAAATGTTCACAATAGTCCTTATCTGGTTAAATCGTTCTTCTTAACTTGAGCTTTTCCACTGTGGGTACACAGGTATGCTTCAGGTCTTATAAAGTGTGTGGGCTGTATTTGAACCATTCTCGCCATGAGGCATGAATGCTAATCAAGACAACCGTTCACTACGGTTTTGGTGTGCATGCGCAGGAGCAGTGTTTCAGAAAAGTTGTGTTTTCCTCTGTTTCACTCCGAGCAGAAATGTGGTGTAAACCAGCACTCAAAATGCTCCAAAGGTTTTCTGTTTTCATCTGAAAACAGTGCTGTGTAAATGGACCTTGATCTCTAGAACTCTAAAGGGGATCCGAGTCCCTACAATCTAAAAAAAAAAAAAACTGCTTTGGAAGATATATAATCTATATGAGCTTTCTTTCATCCTCATAGATGAGTCGACAGTTGAAGAAACTACTGTATTGCAATGAATGCTCAAAGAATACCTCAAACGTTTCAACGTCTTTGTCTGTAAAACCATCAGGATCTTTCTATTTATCTCACAATACTTATTTACCAAGCTGGAATTCCAAACTGTTATAGTCCAGAGTCAGAGTTAAAAAACAAATGTCTAAACATTTCTTTTAAATCTTTCCTGTTTGGTTCATCAGATCTGATTCCGTCGCTCTCGGAGCGCCATGTTTTGTGGTGAAGGCTGCGGACTCTACCGGTTGGTGCTCCTGGTTGGTGAGGATGCACTCGGGGGGCTGAGGTACCGCCACCTGTTGCGGTGCGGGGTCCTTGATGACAGGTGCCGCCTGCACCAAGGGGGTGAACTCCGGCTCTGCGGAGTAGTAAGCCCCTCCTGTGGATCCAAACAGAGAGAAGAATGTAAAACACTGCAGAACTTTTTTGCTTTCTGGTAGTTCTGTAAACATATTCTAGATATCCCTCAAAACACACCAAATGTTTTCAGTTTTCACGTGAAAACGTTGTGTAAACGGGACCTAGATTACTTTCAAATAGTTTCTCTAAACCGATCAGAACTGCATGAGGCCTCACTGTAATAGACACAACGCAGGAGTTTAATGGGAGAATGCTAGGAAACAATAAAAATGGTATTAAAATTCCTCTTGCTCAAAGACACTAATAACTGATCAGTGTAATGATATATCATCTCACACTGAATTCCTCACACTTTGGTAATCAAAGCACTACTTGGAAGCAAACTGTTCAGGGTGTACACTTGCCCCTGGAGGTGATTCCACAAGTCAAACCAGGCTGCAAAGAAGATGGGAGTATTAAAAAATAACAGATAAAGTCCATTTCAATTTTAGATCAGTTGACAGTAGTGGGTAACACTGTATAGCTATCATACTATCAGATGTTTTCTTTGTTGTTAAAACAACACTGACTTGACTGGTGGTTGTTAGCAGACCACTGGGCAATTACTTCCTCCTGTGCGTGTGTGCGTGTGTGTGTGTGTGTGTGTGTGTGTTTCTCCCTGGGTGTGAGTGGCGCATATGAGGCTCCAGGGAGAGCCTCTTACCATAAGTTTCATACTCAGCGGGGCTGGTGCCTTGTAGAAGCCCGGGGTTGCTGCTGGAGCAGGGTATTGCTCCGGTGTGGCCACATAGGTCGGTGGCAAGCAGTACTGAGGACGCAAAGGAAGGGGACGAATAGCATTAGATACGATCAGTAGGATGAAAGAGGAAGAGATGGTGAGCAACACACTTATATATACGTATATGTCTATATAGAACTATAGAGCTGTTTACGATGGCCGTGGTGCAGTAGCAGCCTTTCAGAAAATGTTGTGTTCCCCATTTCCATGGAGACGAAGCCTTTTCAAAAACATATTCAAATAATGTCATTTGTGTGAGCTTGAAGAAGCAAAATCACCCCCAAAACTCTTACCTCTTCCGGGAAGAAATAGGCAGGTCCCTCTGCTGTGCCTTCAAAGGGACCATCCCCATTTCAGATTCAGGGCCTCCCTGGTAGACGTAGGTGGAAGTCACCGGACAGGGGCCGTAGCTTGGTGGAACACCCCATGGCCCGCTGCTGGGAAGCAGGTGGGCCTGGTGGTCGTACGGCTGCGAGGAAGGAAGTCAAAGGGAGAAAATACAATAATGCTGCTTCATTCACAGCCTCATCATTAACATTCTCCTGCTGGCCTGGGAGCTAACAGCCACAGCCGGCAAAATGACACCAAGCCAACAAAACACAAAGCTGCCAAATATTAACACACAGACGTATGAACTCCTCAAGAGATGTCCACGGTTTGGAGATTCTTTCATATTAGTGAGAATGACAAAGAAGGCAGACTGCAAAATAAGATCTCCCAAAATATCAATAGAACGGGTGAAAGATAGTTTATACAACACCGGCAACTTCATCACCTATGACATTTGGACCAGCAGAGTGAGCCCGATGCTGCTCAGTTTATTTATTTTTTTAACAATGAGTTTTTATAAATTTTCCAAAAACAATTAGTTCCAACAAAACAATAATAACAACATAATCCAGGATTTAACAATACAGAAACAAAAAAAATTGACAAAAACTAAATATAAATAAAATAAAATCAATTGTCACCCTCAATAGCCTTAAACCGTTCCATAATTATTTAGAAAGTCAATTGAAGGTTCCCACACATTTTCAAATTATTTTGCTTTACCACTAATTACATAAATTAACTTTTCTAATCCGAGACATAATGTCATCTCTCTTAGCCACGACTCTGTAGAAGATATTTCAGTCTCCTTCCAGGATAGAGCCGCCATCCTCCAGACCTGCAGGAGGCCAAGGTTCATCAAACTCTTATGCCTGGTATTAAGATAGGAGTTATCTGGGTATATACCCAAAATACTAAGTTTTGCCACGCAAGTTATTTGTATACCTATGTTTTCACTCAAAGTGCGCACAATGATTTTCCAAAAAGTTAACACTTTAGGGCATTCCCATACACGAGGGCCTTTCTCAGTCAAAACCGATGTCGCTCATGAGTTTAACTGCTCAGCAGGCAACTCTGAGCCGTGCTACATGCTAAATGAGGTGAGAGAGGGGTTTTTCTGAATAATTTACTAGAATAAATAAAATTTGCATGCTGATTAGCTGTAATCCTCAATTAGAAGGTTTAGATATGAAACAAAGATCTGCATAATATCAAATATCTAAAGAATTGAGAAACAATGACTGTGACACGTGGACCTACCTGCCAGGGCTGTTGTGCTGAGCTCATTTCTGGATGCTGTGGGGTCGCAAACGTGGTTCAACGGGGCTGCTTGGGGGCAAACCAGGCCAAAAAGGGATGACGAGCAGCGACAACAGTCGAAAAAAAAGGATAACAGGCCACCAACAGGCACCTTTTGGGGGGTCCGTTTACAAGGCAATAGTTTGCAGATGCACTGTATCCGCGAAGTTTTTAATCCGGCTCCCAAGGTGGAAAGATTCATGGCGCAAATCCCTCCTGCAGAGACTGATGGAGGCGACAGAGCCTGTTACTGCGCATGCACATCTCTCCCCCTCCCTCCTGCTCACCGAGTTGTAAACAAACATGGCGGCCGCGTGGTGGTACGACACGCGGTCCATATTCTAGTTTTATCCTACTTATCAGTAGTTTAATAGTTGAGACTCACCCTGATAGCACCCGATGCATCATGAGTCCATGCGGATGTCAGGTGCTCTCCATTTTCTTCACTTTTATAGTGTTTTGTTCTCTGCACACACGTCTGTGTAGTTTAATAACAAAATCAGGCAACAGCGCCCTCCAGTGGCCCGGCATACTAACTACATCGTTGTCTCTGTGTCCGCTGCTGCAGTGTAAACATACTCCTTTTTTTTCAAGAGATGCCAGTGGGGAAATCTAAGGAAGCCGCCATACTCGTTCAGGGTCGCCGCCATCTTGAAATGACGCAAATCAGAAGCTGACGCGCTGGAAGTGACGTACTCGAACGGGGACGCACCGGAATTGACACGAGGGAGCGCACCTACAGGAAGTGACGTAGCGGAATCCACGGCCATACGCCGCCATTATTTGATACCGCACTGGCGGGGTTTCAATTTTGAGAGTGGTATGGCGCTGACCTTGAGCAATTATGGCGGCGACCACTAACAAGTGTGTCAGCACCCGCAAACAAGTATGTCAGAGCCCTTAAGCCACCATCCTGATACCGCACCGGCGGGGTTTCAATACTAGAGATGTACGGTTGCGCTGCGACCTCATGTACTTCTGCCTCCCACCAACAGTGGCGCTGTGATTGTGCTTCAAAACAAAATGGCGGCAACCTGCAGGAGACGGCCATATTTCATGTACTACCGCCTCCCACCGATAGTGGCGCTGTGGTGGTGATTCGGAACAAAATGGCAGAACAATGTCGCGGTGATCACAAGGGAGCAGCCATATTGTCGGCCATCTTGGATTCACCACTGGCAGCCTCTCGTCAATCAGGCGTCTACTCTTTATGTCTATGCACACACACGCAGGTAATTTCCGTACCGTGCTCCACACGCTCACCTGACCCGCCCCTTCTCCAGTGTCAGCCAATCACAGGCCAACTCGTGCATTCATATAACACAAAAGAATAGAAACAAACATAATCAATAAACCTTGTCATTGCAACAAGAACACAACTGGAGAGATGTTACTTTATTTTTGTAATTTTCCTGAGTAAAAAGATATATTAGCAGGAAGCCCCTCCTTTTTTCAATCAATCAATCAATCAATGAAAGACTTTGTTTGGCCCGTGGGTCAATTAAATGGTAGCTTAGAAAAGGCAGTGCAAATAGATGAATAGATAAATAGTGCAACAACAGACATCTACAACAACTACATCTCTGGGTAAATAAATACCAGTAATTGTAAAAATCTGATAATAAAATTGTGAGTCAAATTATAAATACAACAAAGAACGAAGGTCAGAGGTTACAATATGTATCAGCAGGGTGCAGGAGGCCAGGCAGAGAGCAGCAGTTTTTTCATTTTCATGTTGAGACGATGGGGGTGTTGTTGGCAGCTGCAGAAAGTAACTAAAAAAGTAACTGTAATCTAACTTAGTTACTTTCAAAAACAAGCAATCAGTAAAGTAACTAAGTTATTTTTGAAAGGGGTAACTAGTAATCAGTAATTGGATTACTTTTTCAAGGTTACTGTGGCAACATTGGTCCTACCACATGAGCTTACATGAGCTTACTTTCAAATATATGTACAGTAGCAGCTGGTCAATAGAGCCCCCCCCCCCCCCCCCCCCCCGGTGAAAACAAGTAGAATGTTGTTTTGTTTTTGTTTATAATATAAAATATATGAATAAACCGTAATACTGTCAAAATGTGTTTATGCCAACAAACTAGCAATGGGCCCTGAACTGTGTATTAAACTAATCAGTATCATTGGATGTCCGAGATTTGTGGTGCTTTTTAAATCTCCCCTCTCCACAGCTGCTCAGTGATTGGCTTCAAGTCAGCTCTGGTTTGTTCTGGTGTGTTTCTATGAGATGTTGAGATGAAGACAACAAGTGGTGGGTCTCTGACTACTAACTCCGTCACATCTCTTCTAATTCACCAGTTGAAAGGAGAAATTTGGCTGAAAAGCTGCAGGTCAGGTTCAACTTTCTCCAATATAGTTATTTTTAAATTCACACAAACAGAAATGTATTCAGAATTTATCAAATGGTTAGATCTGATCATATTTATTAATGACTCAGACTAAGAGCTTAAAAAGCAGTTTATTTTGCAATTCTTTCATTTTTGAGGTTTCTATCAAAGAATTCTAAAATACTTTGAAAGATGTACCTGTATTGATGTGTTCATTTTCTCAAAGGGACTAATGAAGCTTCTGCTTGTATTTGTTTACAAGTATGTTAATAAAAGAGTCTTAATAAGTGCTCTCTGTTCACTAGCTGTTAAAAAGAACTATGTTCTATCACTGAGGCTTCTCTCAATCTAAAGAAAGCCAGATTGTTGTAATGAGGTTTATAAACACACTGGATTTAAATGAAGTTAACATTGGCTGAAATGGAATAACAATGAAGAGCCCCACCTAAGAAATGTATCACCAGTCGCTGCTGATTCTACAGCTTTGTTGACAGATTCAAAGATTCAAAGATGCAAATGCTTTATTGTCATAAATACAACAAAATTCTGTTTGAGCATCACAACCCAACATATGTTGTAGGGGGAAAAAAGTGCATTAATGGTGCAGAATTCCAGGAATAGTCATAATAGAGTCCAGTGCAGGCACAAAATGTAAACAATATTTTTTTTTGTTTTAGCAGCAAGAGGCAATCAGAGAAACAGATCAAACAAAAAGAAAGACTTCTTGCAGGGATTGCCAGGAAAGGAAGCAGAGCAGTCATGTGTGAACAGAGTGTAGAGCAGAGGGCTCGGCACACACCCTTGGGGGGCCCCAGTGTTGATTAAAAGGGTGGAGGAGGTGTGCTTGTCTACTCTGACACTCTGTGTTTGGTTTTGTTAAAACATCCACAATCCAGTTGCACAGCGAGATGTTCAGCCCAAGATGGCGTAGTTTGGCTTGGAGCTTGAAAGGCCGGATCGTATTAAAGGCCGAACTAAAATCGACCAAGACGAACCTCGCTTAGGTGTTTGTCTGCTCAAGATGTTCCAATAGTGTGTGGAGCACGATGGCCATAGCATCCTCAGTCGACCTGTTCCGTCTGTATGCAAATTGCTGTGGGTCAAGTGTTGGTGGTACTTTAATGTGCTTGATGACCAGCCTCTAGAGCAGGGGTCTCCAACCCTGGTCCTCGAGAGCCCCTGTCCTGCACGTTTTAGCTCTCTCCCAGTTGCAACACACCTGAATGCAATGAGGTGCTCGTTATTGGGCTTTTTCACAACCTTGGTGATGACATCATCATTAGATTCAGGTATGCGGAAGCAGGGAGAGAGCTAAAACATGCAGGATAGGGGCCCTCGAGGACCAGGGTTTGAGACCCCTGCTCTAGAGGCATTTGGCAGGAATGGAGGCGAGTCCCGCAGGTCTGTAGTCATTTAGACATGTGACATTTGACTGCTTGGGGGTGGGAACTATGGTGGCTGCCTTGAAGCAGGGACCCATGATGTGGACAGTGACGTGTTGTAGATGGAGGTGAAGATGTCCGTCAGCGCTGCAGCACGCGGCCCAACACACTGTCTGGTCCGACTACTGTCCTGGTGTTGATGCTGCGGAGGACACATCGCACCTCGTGAGAGCTCAGGACTGGGGCAGGGTCAGAGGAGGGAGGGGGCAACATCGGGTCTGGGTTTTCTCTGTCAAAGTGGGCATCAAATAGGTTTAAATCCTGAGCTAGGGCAGCATCGGCTGAGGGAGATGTTGCTTTGCTTTTATAGTCCGTGATGGCCCTGATGCCCTCCCATACCTGCCGAGGGTTAGTAGAGTTGTTGAAACAGGCTTCAATACGCCTCCTGTGTTGTTGTTTGTCAGTATTGATACCATTCCTCAGTGCCGTCCTGGCACTCCCCAGAGCTCAGTGCCATGTCCACAGCTCGGATCAGTTGTTCCACACTGTGTCATCCAAGGTTTCCTGTTCGGAAACATACGAAATTGTTTCCTAGATGTAACGTTATCCACTCAGAAGTTAAAGTAACATAAGACAGTGGAGGTGTATTCATCCCAATCTGTGTGGTGAAAACAGTCCTGCAACATCACGATGGTGTCACCCGGCCATGTTCTCACAGTTTTGGTTTCAGTCCCAGCACTTTTGATCTTAGGTGTTGTAACGAACGGGTAGTTGGTTCCTCTTTTAAGCACTCACAGCACTTCATTCCAGCACTTTAAATGTTCACCAGCACTTTGAGTAGCGCACAGCACTTTAAGATGATGCTATTTGCACATATAAATGTAATTTGCACACAATTGTTGTTTTTAACTTATTTATTGAATTTTCTGTTGTTGTCCATAGATTGCCGATCTGTGGAGGCAACACAACAATTAATTGATGAATTGAGCATTGTGCAGTATGTGTATTTAAGACTGGCTGATTCTTTTAGTTGTTAATGTGTGTGCTGTGAACGTTTGGAGACGTGAGAGTGTTGTGTGGTGTGTGAGAGGAGAGTTTTCACTAACCTTCTTCTCTTGTGTTCAGGCCAGTGTCCAGGTAAAAGATTCCCCCTGGAACAACAGTGTAAGAAGGTCCCGGGGCGAACCAAGAGGAAGAGTAAGTGGGGGGTGTTGTACATAGTTTTAGCAGGGTTTAGGATTTAGTTTATTATTTAGGTGTTTGGTCTTTAGATTTATTTGTTAATCTGGGTTTTCTTTCATTAATTTATAGTTATGGTTTTGGTCGGGAGGATTTTAACTTAGTTTTATGAAACTAAATTTACCTTTTATCACCTGTGGAGTTTGTAATGGTTTTACCATGTTGAGTGGACTGTATTTAAGGTGCCTTGGAACATCACTCATGGTTCTGCTGCTGGCGAAGCCACTCCTGAAACCTCCAATGCAATTTTTGCACTTTGCGCTTTTTGTTGTGCTCGCCGGCCAGCCTGGGGCCATATCGGGGACCCGAGGCTTACAGGTGTATACCGTGGATGTAGCAGCAGAGAAAGGGAGTGCGACAGACCCACATGTAGGCCTGCGCTTCAGTGTGTGTGTGTGTGTGTGTGTGTGTGGGTGTGTGGGTGTGTGGGTGTGTGGGTGTGAGCACATCCATATGCAAATATATGTAGCTAAAGTATGTCTGTATTTATATGTTTGCATCTAAAGAACCTTATTCTGGAAGGATAGATAGAAAGTTGCTTTTGCAGCTGCAAACAGGAGTTTTTTTTGTACTTTTTCACGCATTCGTGAGTGCGTGTTCTTTGGAGGGCTGCCATGCACAAGTGTCCCAGTGAAGGTTACAGGAGCTCAACTGTCCACCTACGTCCACAGCCGGCGT
Organism: Lipophrys pholis; assembly: GCF_963383615.2. Taxonomy (NCBI): domain Eukaryota; kingdom Metazoa; phylum Chordata; class Actinopteri; order Blenniiformes; family Blenniidae; genus Lipophrys; species Lipophrys pholis. The sequence goes on along the minus strand of NC_137627.1, from coordinate 26,469,185 downwards.
GAGGAAGCACTGTGCGCCTCGTGGGAAAGAATCACAATGGAAACCGCACATTCTAGGGATTATTTGGGATGATCGAGAGCCGCTGGGCCTGTTGAGTTTGTGGTTTTCCGTTGCACTTTATGGTGTCTTTTTCCACTAAACCATTTCCACCAGCTCTTTAGGAGCGTAGTTTGCATGGTGCAGGTGTCTGTTGGTGGAGTTGCTACACATGTTTTGCTCTGATGGCTGCACATGCTGCACAATGTTGATACTAAAACAGTTTCCCCTACGTGTGAGTGTGGTTTTGTCCAGGGTGTATCCAGAGCGAGTTGGGATCAGCTCTCGCAGCCTGTGAACCTCAGTTGAATAAACCTTTACAGAAAATGCATAGGTGAATAGTTTGAAGTGATTTAAATCTGTAGTTGAGCTAATTTCAAATGCACACAAAAGGTAAACACAGGAGACAATTTCCATTCATTTCAGATGTTTTGTATCCGTGATGCATGATTTTGCACTTTTGATCACTTCAGCCTATAGATGGCAGCTACGAGTTTTGTTTAGCAGAACTCCTGCACAAACTTTCCATAAGGTGTGTGTTGCTTTCTACATTTGTAACCCGAAACCCATCATAGTGTTCTGCACTCTTAGCAAGTGTGAAAACAGGCGCACCCGGGAGAATAGAAACGTCACATGCAATAACAGAGTGGGGAAGACATCAGGATGTCCATCGCGGGTCGTCTCAATGTGTGTATGAGTGTCGTCTATTCATCTCTCCTGAACAGCCCAGAGACAGAAAGATGAATGAAAGCAGCAGAGCTTGGAGGGAACATCTCGGCATGATTCAGGTCTATAAAACTCTATTGATTGGCTGCTTGCCTTCCTGCACAGTCCCTGCCTGGCCGGTGCCAGAGTAATTTGTCACCCGGGTCTAAGGTTGCATGTGAATTTTCTGTTGTGTCAGCTGAGCTTAGTGCAGTGCATGCTTGAGCGGAGGTGAACTCTCATTATCCCACAATGCTTTAATTAAGAGCTCGCTGTCAACCAGAGCAACATCTTTAACTGAATTATTAGGAGGTAACACCAAACTGCGAGGGGCTCTATTTCATCTTGCACAGTAGAATGTGTTACTCTGTCACAAACACATCTGAATCTCATAAAATACACCGGCAGATGAAGAATTAATTTAAGATAAGACAGTATAAAGACATTCAGATACTAAAACCTAAAGTATTAGGGAATACTGCTAGCATTCAATTGTTATAATGTTGGATTTGATTGCACTGCACCCGTCTGTGATCTTTGGCGCCCCCTGAAGGGAGTCCCTGATGCCTGTTTTCACACAGGTTAATGTGGACCAGGAGGCATGTTTGGCGCAGGCTGAAATGTAAACGACGGTGGCCTGGAAGTGCAAAACATTAAAAACTCCAAAAAAACACTTCCAAATCCAAAAAACACTTCCCAATTCACCACAATACAACAGAAACGTGTGGCACCTGCTGACGGCAGGGTCGTCATTGATTGGATTGCTGCCAATGACTCATCATTACTGTATCCACAACAAACCATACAATCATTTAGTGTAGTTGAACAGGAGCGCGCATGTTAAATCAAATCCAAAGCAATCTATGAACCCGTCAACAGCACGTCTCCATTGCACTTAATTGTATTGACCACTAGACGTCCTCTGTGTCATTGAAGCCTCGAATAATGAAGCATGTTTAAAATGAACCATCAAAGTTTCAATAAAGCCTCGACCAGCCGTCAGTACCTGCAGGCCACAATGAGGACAAAATATCTTGTCTCTTAACTATGGAAGACAAGTCTTCTATCCACGGTCCGTGCTTCAGCGAGCAGGAATGACTTCCTGTTCCAGCTTACTGCTGGACTGTGCTTCTGTCCAATCAGCGGTGCGCGTGTCATTAGCAGGCCAATCAGTGACGACTCTGCTGCCAGCAGCTACCACACATTTCTGTTGTGTTGTGGTGAATTGGGAAGTGTTTCTTTGGATTGGCAATTTATTTTTGAATTGGGAAGTGTTTTCTCTATTTGGAAGTGTTTTATAAATTGGGAATTATTTGGGCGAATTGGGAAATGTTTTTTTTTTTTTTTTAAGATTTTTGACACAAAAAACAACTACATTTTAACCCGTTGGAATATCATATTTATGCTTGAAAGTACATGTATTCCATGTCAGCACTCAGTGGAGTCATTGTTGTTTTTTTTTTTCTAAAAGCAGCTGCATTAAAAAAAAGCCATTAAAAGAGTGAAGCAAAACTAACATTTCCCAAAATGGAAAACAATGTTGAAACAACCTTGTTTATGTTGTGCAAACTAAGCTAACCTGTAATGTTTTACTCAGGTTTAATAACAGAATTATATTTGCTCATAATCAGTATGACTCATTAAGCAGAAACAGAACAAGAGTGAGGTCAAATACAACAAAGGTTCCCGGCTTGATCTGAAACAGAGGTGCTGCAGTCTGAGATCAGGAGGTGACTGAAGTTTCTCATTAAAATGCAGCACCTTCCTGTAGTTTAATCAATAGGCTTCGGGTCTCTGTACCTAATCAACACTTCACATCACTTTCTGAAAAAACTTTCTTTCCTGCAGAAAGTTGTGCTGGTACGCATTTCTGTTAGTGATTTGTTGTGCATGTGCAAAAACCAAGGATTGCATTTGGCCGGATGGGTCTTTTTGTAGCTGTTGCACTCGATAAAAGTCAAACACATCTCACTGGATTTGACTTTGAAGTGATGAAAAACCCCGTCAGCCCCCGCTGATGGCCCGTTTCACACGGCCGCTCCAGGAAGTGGTTACTAAGGTGTGTCATCTTGCTTCCGCAGCATTGACAGTTTAGTGGATTGTGTAGATAAAGAGGGCAAATACGTGAAATATATACATTTACTTACGTTTATTTGATCGGTTCAGGGTTTGTCATTACTGGAAATATTGAAGCTATTAATATTTTGGATTTGAAGTGAGTTTATTTAGGTTTGAATGACATAACTTCATCCTGTGATGAGAGCTGGCTGCCTGGGCTCAGACCTGCGGCCTGCCGGTCGAGGTCCAGGACAGCTGCCAGGTCTGGAGGGGTGCACGCAGGTCGAGTCATGCTCAGCACGTCCCAAACAACCGAAGCATGAACCAGAACCATCTGCTGTCCATTTCACTTACACTCTCAGTTGATAGTCTGCCAGCAGCTCCCTCTTTTGCCCCTGGAAGGAGAAGAGACCTCCTGTCTGCACTCGAGCCATCGGAGCTGGCGGGACACCCCGGTCACTCCTCCGCTTTCTGACAGAAAACAAAGAACTCCACTTCCTTGACATGTATTTGAAAGCAGTATCATTTATCACAAAGGCTCCGTCCACCACTTACTGTAATGACCAGATCTGCTTCTCCCACCCGTCCTGAGTGTGTTTCAGTCATTTCCATCAACTAAATAACCATTAGGCACTCAGCAGTCCGGCCTCAACTGTTGAAGTACATAAATGGCTCATGACCACCACATTAGATGCAGCTTCTTCAGAAATGCCGCATCACTGTTTGAGTAATTCCCACCAACTAAATAACCATTAAGCACTCAGCAACCGTTAAAGCACTCTGGGGCATCGGAGGAGGAGAGATTGATCAGAGACGTTACGACTCGGACAGAGAAAGTTACATAACAGCTGCTTAAGATGTTTTCGTTATCTGGAAGCTTCCAGTCAGGAAAGATTCTGCAACTGCATTAAACTTATTTATGGTGCGTCCTCTTCGATCGGACGTGCCCACTTCTCATATCCAGTTTTCACTGTTTTTGAAGGGATTGTCAAGAAGGACTGAGAACGGGAATGAGCGGGGACAATGACGAATCTAAACTTTCTTTAAAATACAAAGCACAAGTTTTGTTGTTCAAAGAAGTCAAGAGGAATTATCTAAATGTATAGCCTGTGCTTATTTATTTATTTATTTTCCCCATAGATTAAGACTTAAAAAGAGACTTAGTATTTTCCGTCCATCCATCTAGTCCAAACGGAAGACTAAAATTTTCCATCATTATTGCATTATGATAATTTCTTTAAGACCTCTGATTGTCAAACAGAAATTATTTCCATGGTATTAGAGCATATCTAGTGACCTTGGAGAAGAATGTGAGTTTGTGTGTTTTTGTGTTTGGTTGTAAAGAGATCTTACTTTGTTATAAAACTGAATCATCTCCATATAGAGGAGGAACACCCGAAATACATTAGAATTATTATTCATCTTTTAGTAAACTTCAAGTAAGTTTCAAGCATCTGCCAATTCTAATGTCCTTTCACATGCTGTTTGACTTTTGTATTTCAGTGTATGAGATTTTACATCATCAAGCTTTGTTAGAAACTCGCTGAAGTTTCAACTTTTCTCTTTTGTCAAGCTGCTGAGTACGGTGGCCCAGAAGGGCCAACAGCACAACCAAACCGCAAAAGCCACAACACATCAGAAAAAACCCACAACACAACAACAAAAAGCCACAACAGCAAAATTCCACAGTGGACATGTGCAGCGGACGGACTATTCTTGATAGTTTTGATTAGGGAGAGTTTGATGACACGTGAGTAAAACACTGCGGCATGATGATTGTGATTAATGTTGTGAGTGTCTTCAGAAATCACTATTGTTGTTCATCGAGTTGAAATTGTCATAACGTTGTGTATGTGCTCTTCCCTCCATCGTTTGGTTCGGTCAAGATATTGTGGTCTGGAAACAAAGCCTGTTCTCTGACCACTGCACACTTCCTTTGTGGCTTTTTGCTGTTGTGTTGTGCGGTTGGCCCTCCTGGGCCACCCTAGCTGAGCGATGGATTTACGAAGCATCAAGTACTGTGACTTCAGAAGGTTGTCGGACAACAACTCATAAACATTCATGGAGGATTATGATTTATTATTGCATCTTAATGTTTTATGAGGGCAGATAAAATGCACCGGTAGCCATTATGTGCTCTTACAAAGAAGGTCAGGATGTTTTGTAAGAAAGGGTAAGTTGGGTGTGTCTATCCAGAGATATGTAATGTTTAAAGTGCAGAAGATTTGTGAAGGAGCTGCTGGATTGTTGGCTGCTCTCTCTGCATTAAAGGTGTTTATTGTTTTGTGGTTACAAGTGCGCAGCTGCTTTTGTGGTCAGCACCTTCAGGATGCTCTTCTGCTCATCTCATCACAATGCAGCCTTCACATGTCTGAGGCAACAAACTGATATATGAAATGATGTAAATCAAAGAAATTTCAGACAAATGTAATAAGACATAGGTTTCCTTGCATAAAATCTAACATACTGTAAATTCAACAAACGAGCAGTACACCAGGGAGTAATACGGTAACAGAGCTAGAAATTCTCCAATAAATCTCTCCTCGTGAAGAGGTGTGATCCAAAGGTTCCACGACTGGGAAAAAGAGCATAAACTCTCCCAGATTTTAGTCTGGCCAGATTTCAGTCTGGCCACCATCAATAAAAGTCACCTTCAGGTGCAGTTCACCATTCCCAACACTTGTGGCGGACCTGGATGGTTTTCCACCCTGGGCGATTTTGCTCAGGCCGGTCTCTGGCTGACCCGTTCTGCCTCAGCCAGTTCACAGACTTTAATAGAACAGACACTGAGTCAAAGTAACACCAGCAGCTCATGAGTGATGACCCTGGCTTGAAAAACAGTTCATCTGTCTGAAATAAAAACAGAAAGTACAAAATAGTCGCCCTTTCGATCATGACCTAACATCTTACCTATTTGTGATATGTTAATGCAGCTGTTACAAGAAATATGCACTGCAGTGTTGCAGAGGTTCACACGGTTCATGTAGAAAATAATAGGAGGGACTTTTACAAAAGCTAGAAGGAGTAATGCCAATGTGAGCTGCTCACAAAGCTTTAACTAACCCTTTGTGTGAATTATTAGCTATAGTGCACAAGCACAAGAAAACACTGTGCCAGATCTAGCAGATCAATATCACAGTCACTTGCCTCACTTGAAGGACTTAATGCAACAGTGATGTGTTTGACACCTCATATCAGGACAAACACACACGTACAGGGACACAGGTGGACGTGTAGACATACTGTAGACTATTTGAAGACATTTTGCTTGGTGTCACAACGTCCTCTGTGTCGTATCCTTTAAACTTTACGGTCACCCAAAGCTGCTAAAGAACTGACTTCTGGCCAAGAGAAAGATGATACGTATATCTTTGCAGTAAATATAATGTTGGAGCTAAATTTAGAGTTGCTAAGAGATCTGTTATCTAAGCGTACAGGCAGCTGGCCAACATTTCTAATTCTGGGCGAACTATAAAGTCCAGATGCATGAGTTCATTAGTTTCGGCTGGCAGCTTTTGCTTCCTTCAGAAGGATCAGAGTTTGTTTTAACATTTTTATGCTGAGCTAAACTTCATTTACATAATGCTTCAATCAGTGATTTTTAAGACTCTCGTCCTTATTCACATACTCATCACATCTTCAGCTCCCGGTCTGATTTTCTTTCTTGTTTATTGTTCTCTGTCCTGTTACTTTCTCTTTTATTCCTCGAACACCAAGGAGGACAAGAGTCTGGACCTGCTTCTTCTTTCCACTGACTCTTGTTCTTGTGCACCTGGAATTATTGGGTTTATCTTCATATTATATTTGAATAAAACATACCATCATGATGATTTTCTCATTGGCTCCATATAGATAAAACTGAAGAGAAAATTGAAATGCTTAGTTTCAGGTATGCAACCTTCAAAGATACTCAGTAAAACAACAAGTGTTGTTTTTATCTAATGTAGGGAGGTGGGGGGCTCTGGCTGAACCTTCCTGACCCAGGGTGAAAGCAGAATACACTCTGGACAGGTCATCAATCCATCACAGGATAAATCCAGAGAGACTGAAGGTCACACACACATTCAATACATTTATGGTCACAAATTAGCCTTAAAAATATATTTTGGACAAAACTGTACCTTAAAACACACAAAAAAATAATAATTATGCCAGGACTAAAAAGTTTTCTTTCATCAAAGTATGAAGACATGATACACATTCCTAGTTTATCACTAGTAGAAGAAATCTCTCTCAAAAAGCGGGAACAAAAAGGTTTGATGTCAAAATATTATAATCTATTCAGGTCGAATTCACCGGATTCTGCGATAGATAAATTAAATGCTTGGAGAAATGACATACATGAACATATAGATGAAGCAGATTGGAATGACGCTTGTTTGCGAGCTCAAAAAGAAACAATTAATACACGACTAAAGTTACTTCAATACAAGTGGCTGACAAGGACATATATAACACCTGAAATACTTCATCACATATCCAGCAATAATCCAGACACATGCACCAAATGTCGTGATCACAAAGGGACACTAATACATTGTATGTGGGAGTGTAAAGATATATTACAATTTTGGAAGGATGTGCTTAAATGCTTATCAGAAATTTTTGAAGTGAAGATTCCCCTTTCTGCCAAACTTTGTATATTGGGCATATACCCAGAAAACTTTTCAAGAACAAGGAAGCAAAAGAAACTACTGGATTTTGGGCTGCTACACACCAGGAGAGCTATAGCGTTAAAATGGAAGAGGATGGAGGCTCCTTCAACACAACAATGGATCAAAGAACTCTCAGAATGCATTGGACTAGAAAGACTAACTTATATTGCAAAAGGAAAACAAAGAGACTTTGAGAGGTTATGGGAACCTTACATGACCATCATAACAAATTATTTTTTTTATTAGATTTTTTTTGTTGTTGTTGTTTTTGTTGATGTTTCTTGTTCTTCCTCATTAATATTTCTGTATCCAAACCATTATGTTGTACTGTACAACGGTCTATTTAAAATTGTTTATATAGTTTCGTGTGCAAACTTCACTAAGTGTGTGTGTGTGGATGGATGTATGAATGTGCGTCTCGTGTTGTTTTGCTCATGTCCTCTGGTACAGGTTGATGTAACCAGATTGTTGATTGTATTGTATTATTAAAAATCAATAAACATATTTAAAAAAATAATAATAATTGTGCAAGGAGAAAACATGCATATTCTTATGTATGCTGCAAATAATCATCATATGGCCTCTTTCTGCAAGGTGCAAGGTAAAATCAATTTTTTCCGGTTTTCCGTCACCTTACCTTTCCGTCACCTTACCGTCATCGTACCTTTTGTTGAGGTACAGAGCACCAAGGGACGGGTCTGTGAGGAGGAGCGACAACGCAGCTGATTGGGAGTGAGGATCGGCACTCTTGACTTGCCCGAAATATTTAACTATTTCATCTGCCATAAACCCTCCATCGTGGTTTACATACCCCGCTTTGCACTCACTGGTTGTTTTGTTAACTGGGTTTATTGAAACGTCGGCGCTCCACAGCATCGCGGTCTTTTAACGAGGTGCAGACGCTCCTCACAGTAAGGAGGAGCTTTAGCAGGAGCTGTACGCTGCTGTTCACAATGAGACAGTTTGTGCTGTGTCACAGAGAACGACTCAGATGACTACGAAGTTGCAGCCGGCACAAGGCGGCCCCATGGGGTGAGCCAGTCTCGTGTTGAACTCGGGGGTGCCAGTATGCACGGGGGGTTGGTCTCCTTTGTCCACTGGGGCCCTGATGTGCTGGGGATGCACCTTAAGCGGATATTGGCTTGGGCTCCAGCGGGGTCTGGTTGGGACCGGAGTGTGCGGGTTGATCCCTGGGCACTCTGGCTCCGGTTGGGCCCATGCCGGCTCCTGGAGATATGTCCTATTTTGGCCAACCCATGGCTGGGTTGGCTCCCCGGGGCTGTCCGCATTCGGCCAGCTCATTGGGCTGCTGCCTGGTGCTCCTGGTTTGCTCCCTCGGGTGGTGGGGTACCTCTGGCTTTCTCAGGGTAGGAGTTTTGGGCTGGGGCGGGCTGCCCCTTTGCCTTGCTCCTTCTGGGTGGGCGTTGGGCTGCTCAAGGGAGGCGGCTGCTGTGCCTCTGGGTCTCCGGGCTTGCGGCCATTCTCTGCAATCCTTCGAGTCTCTGGGCGTCGAGTCCTGTGGCCCATGGCTTGGGGGGGTGTTAGTCTGAAGGGCTTCGTCACGCCTGTACCAGACTTCCAGACTTTTGGTCGCCCCACCTGCATGGGTGAAAATCACTCCGACTCCTGACAAGACCCACGGACGCATAGATTCCCCCCAGGACTCACTGGGCATAGTTGGAAAACACTGGCTATTTGTATCTGTCATCTTGATGGAGATCTAGACCAATGGTGCCATTGTAGACTTAACACTTAGTAACCCCCCCAACCCCCCCAACCTCCACCGCCACAACACACACACACACACACACACACACACACACACACACACACACACACACACACACACATTTTCTCTCTTCTTATTCATCTTTTCTGTTTTACATTTCTCACATATTTGTTGATGTAAAGCACCTTGAAAGGCGTAAGCTTTCAAATGTGCCTCACAGATACTTTTGCTTTGTAAATCCATTTAAAGTAGCAAACAAGAACGAGATAAAAGACAAAAGTGAAAGGTTGTGTGAACAGTATTTCAACCAGATACATGGAGTTTTTAAATTGAGACTTTTTATCATTATAAACCTTACCTACAGTTTTACTAAACTCACTGTTTGTCTTTTGCAGGATCCGTTGACTTTGTGGATATCAAATAATAAAGTCGACAAAATGATGGCTTTCAAATGTTATACTTAACACTATATTGCACTGTTGTTTTTTTCTGGTTGTTCTCTGATCTTCTGTTATCAACATTATGAAAATGAATACTGTAGATAATTTGTATGGTTTATGGACTTGCTGGAAACCACTAACTATTGTATATGAATGTATCTAATCGAAGTTATTGACTGATTCAGATGAAATGAAACCACCGTGGATGTTCATCTGATTCCTGGCAGAGGTGAAAATGCCAGTTGTTTCTTTTCAGCTGGTTTTCTAGATGATAACTCAGCTTCTCCAGCTACTACAAACAATATTCCACAAAAACATTGACATAATAAATCACAGATTACTGTTTTGAGTTTATGTTTCAACTTGTTGAAGAGCAAAAGTCCAAAAACCTTCAGCAAAAAATTTGAACAGTCTCATAATCAGAGGAATTCAGCAGAATCATCACCACACACTGGGATTTCACTGATATTCACATTGGTTTTCACTTAATGCGCAAATGCCAGCAGTCACAGGCCACTGAGATTAGTGTATATCGATGAAGTTAGTGTCAGGGGGCTATCTGTGTGTGTGTGTGTGTGTGTGTGTGTGTGTGTGTGTGTGTGTGTGTGTGTGTGTGTGTGTGTGTGTGTGTGTGTGTGTGTGTGTGTGTGTGTGTGGGCTGGGTGGTTTGGTGATAGTTCAGCTGCAAATGAATAACAGCAGGAGGAGACGGTGCGGATGATCGTCGAGTTTCTTCCTCCAAAGCAAATCATTATAATGCTCCTCGGAGTTAAGTAAGTTTCCACACGCACACACGCAGGCACACACACGCAGGCATGCACGCACACACACATAAGTGTGTGCATCTACCTTATCCAGCAGAATCTCCATTTCTATCGTTCATGAAAAAAGTGATAAAGAGAAAGACAGCAGAGCAAGGAGAATGCTAGTGGGACATCTGTGAAAGTGATAAATACTTTGTCTGAGAGACGTTAACAATTCATTGTCAGGAAAAAAGTATTAGCTTGCAGATACTATAGGGCACAACCGGAACGACTGAAGGTTTCCAGACTCCTTCTACAAACTTCCGCCCACCTTTTGGGAATTACTACATCGGATAATTTAATTAGCAGGAATTGTTATGTCCAGGTTCTCGTCCAGTGAGTGATTACGACTTTTAACCAGAAAATCTCAACTCTGTGTCAAGAGGCCATCCCTGAAATTAAATGTTGCATGTGACCGTGTTTTACCTTCCGGAATTTGCTCATATGCAGTCAGACTCGAGTCGGAGAGAAAGGCTGGAAATAATGAAAGCTTTAATTTTGCTTGGATCGTGCCAGGAAAACCTCCTTCATATATCTGAGCAGCACAGATTTATAAATATAGACAGATGATATCACTCGCCACATCAAAAATGAATTTCCATTCGTGTGTTTTCAGTTGGTGTTATTATAGAAAAACATACAAGAGAATATAAGTAGATATGAAGGCCTTTTAATTAAAACCCTTTGAAAGGAGGTGAAATGTAAATGAAATGAAGGTCAAACACACAGAAAGCCGTGTGTAAATGTTTCTATGCTCTTGTGTGTATTTAAATGCCCTTCTTTCTTAGGATGTAACAAAAGATCCAATTGAGACTTTAAACTTTAGATTCTGCAATTCCAAAGTATTTCAGGCTTGGGGGTGCTCTATTCACAGGTGTAGGATGTAGATGTGTAACTTATGTGCTCCTCTCCGTGACCTCCAAAAAGTTCATCTAAACCATGTAGCACCAGCTGAACTTTGGGTCAACTACCTCTCTTCAAACTGGATCATAAACTCGAACTATGCTGAAGACGGTGTATCCTCCAAGTCTAAAGCTGCCGACAGCCAGCACACGGGAGCAGCTAGCAATGCTAATGCTAAGGTTGGTCGGCACGACATGTCCTCTGGGAGGAGCCACCGGACAAAACTTCTTACTCTATGTGCGTCGAGTTATGCAGGGAGATGTCTGAGCCAATCCTGAGGGGCATTAATGAACGCTTTGACTCATTTGAAGAGACGTTCGAGTCACATGTCGCATGTCCACTCAGGAGCTCGCGGTGAACGACCTGGAAGGTTGTGTCCAAACGCTTGAAGTCTGGTGCGCAGAAGTAACCAAGCACAACAACCAGCTCCAAACCAAAGTGCTAGACCTGGGAATTCACTCTCGGAGACACAAAGTCAAGATGGTCGGGATGCAGGAGGGTGCAGAGGAGGACAGACCAACAGAATTGGTCTCCAAGCTCATACCAAAACTGCTCGGGGAAGAACACTTTTCGAACCAGCCAAGGCCACCAGCTGATGCCAGACCGCATAACATCCTGGTGCGTATCCACCACTTTCAGGATAAAGAGTTAATTGTGTGACGCAGCAGGATGCAACCTATGGAATGAAATGGGAGTAAGGTCCTGATTTTTCCGGACTACACACAGAAGCGGACATCTTTAAAAAGTGCCTAAAAACACACTTGTTTGCCAAAGCATTCTGGTCTAAGCGACCCACGCTGCCACTGACTCTCGGCATTTGTTGTGTTTTTAAGATGTTTTTTTCTCCTATCTGTTTTTATCTGTTTTTACTGTGAAGCACTTTGTGACTCCCTGTCTGTGAAAAGCGCTATAGAAATAAAATTTACTTACTTACTTACTTAGAAGAGATGGCCCAGTGGCATGCTTTCCGAGATGTCATGCAGACCCTGGGGGAACGAGGAGTCGCACACTCTGCACTACGGGACACCGGTCATTTTCAGCAATCTGAAGAAAGTGGCGGAGTATCTGGGATGGAGCCGCGTGGGAGAAGAGGAGTAGCCTTACCAACATGAAACTTATGTTTTGGATTTCATACGTGACAAGGTGAAGTAATCATTTAGCATATAGACGGTGCCAGAGACTGATTGCAATATACGCATGTGGTTGAAATAGTTTATTTATTAACCCAACTGAGCTACCTGGTAGTTTTGTATTGTTTTTCTATTCACCTTCATATAGTCCATAGATTTTTTTGTCGATTTGAAATTGTGTTATTCAGTGAACTTATATTGTTTAGTGTCACAGGGCGGGGATGCTGGGATCTTTTAATGACTCAGACATGACAAGGTTTTCTGTATTTTTGTGTGCTCAAATAGCAATGCTTTCTTTCTTATACTGTTTGAAATGGTTACGTTAATTTGTAATCCTCATTTTTTCATGTTTCCACGCAGAGTTCTCCTGGTAGGCAGGGATATCACAGCAGTGTCATGGAATGTCAGAGGGCTTGGTCATATGGTCAAAAGGGAAAAGGTCTTTAGATACCAGTGGCGGCTGGCCAATAGAAGCCTGGCGCCCTCGCAGCTTGGGGCGATGTGAAAGCCCCGCCAAGGAGGCGGGTTTAGTAGCGGTCTCACCAAATACTGATCAACATGAGTGACTGACATGAAATTAAACCAATCACTGTCATTTGATGTTCAAGACTTGGAGCGACTTTTAAATCGCTCATCGCCAGGTCAGTTAAGGTTCAACTTTCTCCAGAATAGTTATTTTTAAATTCACACAAACAGACATGTGTTCCAAATTGTCCAAATCTGTTCAGGTTTGTTAATGTTTATTAATGTTTAGATCATATTTATTAATGACTGAAAATCAAAGAGCTTTAAAAAAAAAAGCTCACAGTTTATTTTGCAATTTTTCTTTCAAAGCATTCTAAAATTTGATTTCCCTTAATTGTCAATGTCAATTTTAAATTCTAACCAAGCAGCTGTATTTCTTACCTAGGCAAACCCCTCAGGGCACCCCAACTTTTATATTCCACATCCCTATTTATGAGAAACAGCTTCATTTAAAAAATGTTTAAAAAAAAAGAACTACAATTCCCTAAAGCCGCTCTTCACTCTCTGATGGCAGAGCCTGTGAAATATGTAGTTCTTTCGGGGTTTATAAACCTGCTGGTAATTTCATACCAAATGTCTTCTGGTTTTCCTGCGTGTGTTCTTATTTTCAGAGCTTTATTTATTTACAGAACAATGAACGTAACAACGAGCATGTGGCCCAACGTAACAGAGTAAAAGAACATGTATTTTGTCACAAATAAACAATGGATATGAACAATATTTTGGGATGGCTTTCAGAGCGATCATTGAACATCTTCTCTCTCCGTTTCCATGGTGATGAAAGACGCCCAGCGTCACAACCTTGGCAGAACCTGCAGCGATTTCGGTGCATAGTAGTTAAGACACAAAAATGGTGAAAGGATGTGTCTGGGGCACGTGAACAGCGATACGAAATGTCCTAGCTAGCGACGGCTCGTCCGCGTTAGCAACAGTTGCTAAAGGGGTCAGAGCATAGTCAAGAGCTTCCAAACAGATAGTGAATGAACGGCTTCTTTTAAAAAATAAAAAAATAAAAAAAATAATTTTATATATATATATATATATATATATACACGTTGAACCATCAAAATATGAAATCAAATCACATTTCAACAAGGATACTCGATTTGCTTTGTGAATGGTTAGATATTACCTAAAACAGTCAATTCAACATTAGACACTGTGTGACAGCATGTTTTTCTGTCAAATGAGTAAAGAGAGAGAGATAGAGACAGAGAGAGAGAGACAGAGACAGAGCGGGGAGGGGGAGAGAGAGAGAGAGAGAGGGAGAGAGAGAGCCAGACAGTGCAAGAGAGGTTGAGATGCAAATACGTTGCATTACCTCTTAATGTTATTTCATAAATACTCTAACCTCGACTGATTCCCCCATTTTTTACACATATATCCTCACACATACAGCAGTAAGTGACCAAAGTTAATTATTTTAGCCACTATCAGTTTTGGGGGTGTCCCCCCTGCGTCACCGTGGGTCCAGGCCAGCAGCACCCTGTCCCCCCGCCGGCTCCGTTACAAACCACAAAGATCACCAGTGTTTTTCACTTCATCCAGAAAATGCCTGGATATTGTTTTGACTTTTATATTTGAAGAGATAAGGAGCTTCTATGCAGCTAAACACATGGTACCTGCCGACAGCAGGCGTTCACATAATGTTAATGCTCATTGAGGATGCACACATCTTTATTGGGAACTTTATAGTCATTAGTGTGGACTGGCCATACAGTAAAATTATTAATGCCTGATTGTTGGAAGGAAAGTAAGACAAATACATCACAGCATATATCTGTTGTCTAATAGGGAAAAAACCATGACCCAGACACAAAAGATAAGTCAGATTTAAATGTGTTAGCTGGAAATTCGTTAGGTGTAATGCCAAAAAAAGGGGCAAAACGTGTCACAGATCACGAATCAATAATATAAATTTCGTGACCATTCGACGAACTGCCGTGAGACTGGGTCGTACTATTGGGCTGCAAACGTTCGGATTTTAATGTTCTGGCAGCAGGGGGTGCCTGACCATCTTGGCTCTGGGACACCTCTGGGCATTAAAATGGAGGCGAACTCTGTGGTAAACTCATCTCTGCCAACAATGCTATTTTCCAGGGTAATGGGACTGAATAACTTAAAGGCCTTAACTTCCCTATGAAACAATCAGAATCTTAAATCAAGTAAGAGGCTTTCTGAAGCTACCAGGGACCTGTTTAACCATTCATTTCCACTGTCACAACAGGACAGAATATATAAGGTCTGGAGGAGGAAGGGCTTGGTTTGCATTCATCATCTTTATCTAGATGGGCAATTTTCATCATTCAATCAGCTAAAAGATTAATTTGATGTCCCCCAGACATATTATTTTTGTTACTTGCAAATTAGGCATTATATACATTCAGTAATTGAGAAGTTTGAAACTATACCAACATAAAATCCTATTTATGAAACATTCCAAAGCCCTCGCGACTCCAGACGTCTCAGCTCTCAGTATGTCTCTGTTCAGTCCCTATACTGAATCCAGTACTGAAAAGATTAGGAATGCTTGGAAGGAGGAACTGAGTGTTGAGATATCTGACGCCAAATGGGACCAAAATGTGTCTATGATTCAGGCTGGCTCGATAAACAGCAGACATCAACTCATTCAGTTTCAAATTGGTCATCGTTACGTTACTCCAAGTTGAGACTAAATAAGATGGACCCTACAGGTTCACCACTGTGTGACAGAAGCAAAGTGTCAGAAGGCAGGATATCACACGCTTTCTGGTTTTGTCCCTCACCAGCTGGATTCTGGAGCAAAATCTCTGACTTTTATTCCAAGGCCTATAACAGAGTTCTCCAACCAGATGCAGAGCTTGTAATCTTTGGCTGCTCCCTTTTAACTGATGGTCTCTCCAACTCTGTACCAAAGTCTCTGGTATTAGACATGATAATGGCTAAGAGAGGGAACTTTTCAAACATGGATTGCTGAAATGCTCTTAGCTATCGGGATGGAAAGACTTTGATTTCAAAGGACTGGCTCTATAATAAAGTTTCTTGCAATCTGGGAGCCATTTCTCACCTTTCTAGATGAAGTGGAGGATGATTGAAAATCCATTTGACATTGTGACCCTCTGAACACTTGTACCTGTACCATTGTATCTATCATCTAATTTCCAGTTGCTTAACCAGACATGTCTGCGTCTTTTTGTTGTTTTTGTTGTTTTTTGTTGTGCTTTGTTTTTTGTCCTTATGTTGAAAAATGTACAAATAAAGTATTAGGAAAAAAAGAAAAAGAGAAAAAAGCATTTCAGGCTTTCTATTGGCTGTTTGCACCCTGAGCACCCTGAAGACTGATGCACTGAAGTAAAAAGCGGATGCATCAGTTTGGGGGACAGAAATCATGTAAATCCATTGTTTTCTTCTTCTTTTGTGGTTAAATGGTGAGGTTTGGGGAAGCAGTAGTTACGTTTGGGGTTAGTTTCTAGGAAATGCGGGACTGTGTGGCGTGGACCAGAGGTTCAGAGTGAAAGTGGATGGGATGTCCTAAGTTTTCTTTGTAGTAGAACTCATTTTCTCAGCCTACAAAAGTTCTCACAGCAACATCCAGTTTCACAACAGATGACTCTAAAGCCTGATTCAAACCACAAGTGTGAAATGTGTTGGCACCGTTTCCCCTTAGTCAGGTCATTTCATTCACTGTCATCCGCCTGTGGTGTCAGATGACTCAATGCTGAAGATCATCAACTCGTACGAGAGCAACGGCAGCCTCTGAAAAACCGAGCACTGCCAAGCCACTGCGAAACACATCTGCAGGGCTGGTTACAAGCACAACATTTGATTATAGTAGAACGCTTTCCATCCATCTTCTGGGTCTACTTTATCCAGCTTAGAGCGGTGGGAGGGCTGGAGCCCATCCCAGCTCACAATGGATGAAAGGCAGCGACAAGCCCAGCTCCATTTATAGAGCCACAAATAAACCTAACAAGCATGTGTTTGTGGACCATGAGAGGAAGTCTTCCACCCACAGGAAGAACATGCAAAGTCCACACAGAAAGCCCCAGGCCTGGAATTGCACCGGGGTCTTCTCACAAGGCCACTGTGCTCACCATTATAGCACCGTGTGGCACTTTAACAAGTTTTACTCACCTTACATGTGGAATCTCTTCTTTAGAAACTACAATCAGATGACATGTCATACTGTTTCATAAAAGTAATGGAAATGGAATTATGTCCTCATTCTGTCATAAAGGTAAACAACCTGAAGGTTTCCAACATCATGATAGATTAAGAATTTGCACACTCACAACAATGTACCCAAAACAATAAACTCAGCAGTAAACAACAACACACAAATACAGAATCACGGATGAAAGATGTCTCACAAATCATTTGGTCTTAATTGAAGCTCATTAAACCGCGGAGAATGATCTAAAATGTAGACGAGGGTAAAGATTAAACAGTAACAGGCTTAAATAAAATACGAGATGTGCTAAACTGACCTTTGACGTGAGTGCAACCATCAGAGCTCCAAGTTGCATTACAAGTTGTCGGTTATGATCTACATTTTAATGTTGGCTCTCATATCGGAAAGAGTTAAACATAACAATCCCATACTTTTATTTTTTGATAATATATATATTTTGATGTGAATTAATATAAACTACAGAACTGGAACTTTTCCCTACTTGTCTCACTGCTATTTGTTTGCATTTTACCCACAGAGAGGCAACAAATAACTTCATCTAAGAAACAAAAACGCACATGCTGGAAGTGAAGTAGTGGGAGCATTATGCCATAAAACAATGAGCTGCAGTGAGGGATTTCCAGACTGCAAGGCATGAGCGGCGGCGAGTTCTGGTGCAGACAGTGAGTCTCTGAGGGCCCCAGCAGGGACAGGATGGTATGAATGATGCATGGCCTCACTGCTTCCCCCGGCGCCCGGCTGCATGAGGTGGCTGAGCAACTCAACAGACACATCCTGCACAGACACTCATGGAAACACACTTCTTTTAATAAAACAGTGGAAGAATTATGCAAATGTGATCAACAACATCCACATCATTGTTTTAGAGAATAAGTTCCACTCACAGAGACCCTGCTTGATGTGCATTAGATTTTGGGTGCTCGAGTGGCAGCACACGAGCAGAAACGTCAGTTTCAGCTGTAGAGGGTGTGCACCTCTCACCGTGAGCCACTGAAACCACATACACTTTAAATACCTCGGTGCCTTGCATACACTTGGTACATCCAACTGTGTTTGACTTATTGACACCGTCATGGGATGCTCATGGCTGTTGACTTTGGGTCTCGTCCTGAATATTGCTCACTACTTGGAAACTACGGGTAAGTGTGCAGAGTTACAATCCATCTGTGACTGTCAACTGTTTATGGGTTACTTTTACAGCTCCTTGAGGTCTTTTTTAACCTGTGGCATTTATACTGAACGTCCTGCTGAGGTTTACCTACGAGATTAAAATGCACAAAAAAACCAGACACTGAATGCACGGTGACGGTACTAAATATTCACTCTTTCTGCAATATATTTCTGATGGCATGTCTGTTTTGTCACATCAGCAGGCAGTTCATTAGTATTGATCAGCTGGGTCACTTAAAACCACAGTGATTTCTTTACAACCTTTTAAAACTAATATAGAAGGAGCTGTTAAGGTTTCTTTCTTGGTAGAAATGGGAAAGCCCTCAACAAACTGTGCTTGTCAGGAGATCTGCTGGGTTCAGTGCTTCCTTTGTTTCTGCAGAGTCACTCAGGACTTCCAGCTGCATGCAGATGAAAGTTAAAATGTGTGAAGAAGCTCAAGTCGAAAGTCTTATTTGTTTACAGCATGCCCAGTCTGCAGAGGAAGAGTTGAGAACAAAAAAAAAAACCCTGAGGCTGAGGAAATATGACGCAGCGTATGAATGCATGCCTTATTCTTCCTGAAGTTATTACCTAGTTTGTATCCTTAAGGTGTGCCTTTTCCTTTCTTGGCTGACATTTATTTTGGCAATAACCTGCAAGGGCAAATGAATTATGGAGCCACGAGACATAATTGAGCTGATACATCTCTCCCTTGCGATACTTTCCTTTTAAAAGGCTTTGGAGTCCCTCCATGTTGTTTCCATTTGCTGTGATATACATTGAAACCAGCAACATTTTTGCTTCCCAGGGTCTGATGCAAACAGCTTAAGCTGCAGCAGCTGACCGTGCATGCAGAGGATTTCCTTGAAGCAGTGCGGCAGCGAGCTATCGTCCTTTCATTCACTGTGTATCTAAAGCTGAATAAAAGTTCCTGGCTTCAGTTGAGCGGCAGAACAAACGGTGTCCTCACCTGCACTTTGATGAAGTCAGCACAAGAAGCAGAGTGAAGGGGACTTGGTATGCGCTGGAGTTTGCACACTGTCCTGACTGCGAGTGCTAAAGCCTGTCAGCCTCTATTAAATGCCCTCTCCTCTAAATCCTCCTTACTGCAGCTGCACTCAGCTGTTTGGAGGGACGACACTGCTGCTGGCTGTGTTTGGTCCCAGGCACAGCTTGTGGACTCTGTTCATTTCATTAACATAATGGAGTCTTCTATTTAATATACACCAAGGGGACAAAGCCAAATTTATCAAATGTCAGTCTGAGTGAACCACGGCGTCCTGTTCTTGTCTGCACCCTGTATTCACAATCATAATGCTGGACAATACCTTCAATACAGAAGCGTTCCACGGAGGAACGCATTGGGCACTTGGCATTTTGGGCTTATTAAATCTTTTTTTCATATTTATTCATATTTAAAAGAGTTTACAAATTTTTGAACTACACTTTAATAATGTTTCAAAAAGTACCCAATTTGCAGCTATAATGATCCTTTTGAACTTTACAACAACAGAAGATTTTCCTCTCTCACCTTAGAAAAACAAAAAACCTCCAGGTCCAGCCTGAAGCTTGAGGCTCATCATTTGTCTGACGATCTAACCAAATCTAAATACATTGTAGTACAAATTCTTTATGTAGGATTAGTGAGCGTTACCTGGAGATAACTTGAGGGTTCAGTGTCCCCTTAGACCTATTTAAAAGAAAAAACATGATTCTGCCCATTATTTTCATGTTTTCTGTAAAATGATATGCATACTCGTGCACAGCAGTGTCATCCACAGGCCATCACTCAATTTTACTTGTGCAGGAGCCCAATGACGAATAAAATAAATATTCTTCAGAAAAATTCACAAGCAACATGAGATGCCAAAGACAGATTGTCGACAAAGACACGTGAAACAATCGAAACAAGGATCAATATCAGCAAGAACAAGATGTGCTGCTCAAAAACAACACAGGGTTATAAAAGGAGAAGAACTCCACTTAAATGAACTATTGATTGATGCGAAATGACAAAATAATTAAATGAAATGATACACAAAATATCTGGGATTGACAGCTGCGTAAACAAAACAGTCTTTAAACTTGCTGATCCAGAACCAACATGAAAGTCGACAGATTAATGCTCCCTCACTTCTGCCCCACGTCATGGCTGTGAAGATGGAAACATTGGCTCCTTTACTTTGTTTAAAGAACAAAACTGATGCCAGTCAGTTACCAGCTTTTTAAGAGGAATGTCGTAATACTGAATGAGCATTTTACAAGCAGCAGGACAGCATTTAAATTCAAATAGTGGTTTGGTTTAAATAGAATGACATATTATGTTTGTGCTTCATTAATGAATGATCCAATTGTTCATCCTTTTTTAATATTTTTAATTTATTTAGTTTTTCCACTGCAGGATCCAATATTTCATTTTATAATCCCATTCAGCTTTTCATCTTTAGCTTCCCTCTCCTTTTTGATTTGGTCTGTGGTTACTTTAAAGTACTTGAAAAATGATCACGTGTCCCCCATGTTACAGTTTATTGTGGTTTTTCTCATTAATGTGGGTAAATGTGTCTGCTGTAGCAACCACCAGCTGAACTAATGAAAGTTTGTGCTCACAGATAAAATGCTTCTATAAGCACACGTTCGTGATGGGGAAGATGGTAAGATGTCAATGTCTCGTGCTTTAATTCAAGTAGCCAGTTGTTTGTATCGATTATTCCCTGACAGCAGCTAATTGTGACAAATTGACTGAGGAGCTGATCACCGGTGACCCGGTCACTGTGCCACATCCATCACAGTTTATCTGAATTGGTGAAACACAGTGAGACGTGTGAAACGTCTCTCACATGCACAACAATGGACGTCTATCAGTGCAGTGCAGCCAGGCCTCGCAGGAAGTGGTACATTTCCACTCTCCAGACGTTTTTGCACGAGTGTTCAGACGAACTTCTGACCTCTCCTCGTGATTGAACACTGTGCTGCTCTGTGTCGTCAGGTCCGGAGTCGGTGCTGGAGATCCCGTCCAATGTCACGGCGCTGCTGGGGGAGGATGTGTACCTGAACTGTCAGTATCCAGGTCGGAGTGAGATCCTGAGTGCCGAGTGGAAACGCAGGATGAACTCGAAGAGTAAGGCCATGAGACTGGCTGGGTTTTCTAACGGAAAAGCATTCAGCAGAGAAGACTTTTCTCTTCCGGACTCTTTGACCAACCTCACAGTTCAGATGAAGGTCTCCAGTGTAAAGGCAGAGGGAGAATACGTCTGTGAGTTTCAGTCCGAGGAAGAGGTTTTCTTTGGCAGTGTGTATGTCACCGTCGTAGGTAAATCACAATATTAAACTCTTTGAGAAGAAACAAAATTGCAAAAGTCAATCCGACTCCTGACGCTTGACGCTTGATCCACAGCTCGACCTGAAGTACAGGCGCTGGTTCAGGCAGAGACCATAAACAACACTCACTACCAGGCTGTGTGTTGCTCTGCGGCTGGCGGCAGGCCTACGCCTCAGATCAGCTGGCTGGTCAGCGGCTTGCCTCCCTCACGTCACCTGTTCACTGTGAACACAAGTGAAACTCTACACTCCAATGGCACCTCCACCCTGAGCAGCATCCTCCGCTTCCCCACACACCTGCAGGACGAGGACAGCGTGGCCTGTGTGGTCCAACACCCGACGATGCCGGACCCGGAGGTCACCACAGTCAGGGTGGAGACCTACAGTAAGATCCTGTTCACAACACAGCCCATTGCTGTTGTTGTGTTTGTGTGCCTCTGTTGCCTGGAGGGGACATATTGCGTTGCATCACCAGTCAGACATTTGCAATCATGCGTCATGACTCAGCATCTTACAACACAATAACTTTCTCCGGCTGATTCCTCACACTAGCTGTTCCCTCTTATTCTGTTCTACACACACACTGACAGACCATAAATCACACAACACAGTGCCGTGCATTCACGTGGGACTGCACTCGTTCACTGGAAGGAAGCATATGGAATAAAAAACACTGCACAACCCAGTGATTAATTAATATTATACCACAGAGCAAAGTGCAGTCTGATGGCTCAGCTCCCTCACTTCAGGACAAACGGCCATGTTCACCGGTTGACACATTGTTCACTTATACAACTTCCAATTTCAAGGTTGTGCAGACAATAAGACGAAGGTGATCAGCGAGGACAAACAATCCAGATTGAAATGTAAAAAAGATCCCACACAGATATTTAGATTTTGCTTCGTAAACTTCCACCAATCTGTCTTCAAGACTGTTTCATCCAGCTCAGGGTCAAAGGTCGCTGGAGCCCATCAGGAATCAGGGTCCTTACTTCATAACATTATGAGCAATTTGAAATCAACAATAACCTTAAAATGTGTGTTTTCTGACTGTGTGAATCCTCCATGCATGCACAGGGAGAACATTCACAGGAAAGCCCTTAAACTAACATTAAAGTGGGGATACCAAATGAAAGCCGCCATAAGCAGGATTTGTGTAACTCTATCAGATTATATAATCCCATGTTTTCTTTGTATTGACTTATTCAGTGATTAATCTCAGCTCCATATAGAGTTTACCATTTTCAAACTCACTATGTTGGTTTTCCTGGCTGTTAATTCTTTTTTAATCAATTTTTGTGCCATTTTACTCATATGTCCTCTCTCAATAAGTCATTGGTTCATTCAGGAGCGCGCAAGTTGTTCTGCATTATCTAGTAAATGTACTTCAGTTGAACTTCAGGAGTGAATCAGTCCTCCAAGTGCAGCTAATAAACACCACATACAACCACATTTCACAAACATTAACCGTTGGTCAATATTTGCAACCAAGAAATTCAAGATGACCCCTTCAGTTTCATTTATGTTTTGTAAAGAAATAACAATTGGGACGCAGACACCTGCACATACGGTAGGTATAAATGTACACAATGGAGTGGGGCTCCTGACACGCTCTGAATGAATTCAAAGCCAAACCATAACCAGGCTTGGCTCTTTTTATAGTTGATTAGTTTCTGTCCTTGACTTGTCCTTTCCGTTCACACATTAGACAGTGCAGAACATCCTGCATAGATACAAAGGATTTGTGTATGGCAGACGGAACAGTGACCGTGCTATTTACCAGGAGCCAGGCCAGCCTGCTCATTCCTCCATCTACACCCTGTGAAGTAGCGGCTTAGGTAATTTTCGGACACAGTGGTTAAAGCCACGGATAACTTTGGGTGTTGGCAGATGGAAGTTTTAAAGCCAAAGTGCATTAAGTTACGTAAAGCGGACATACCTCCCCACAGCTCTGCAGCTATGATGAGGTGTTAGCACACGTCTATGACTCATTAAGGATGTCTGGCGTTTGCATGATACCACAACTTTTATGTATTTGATAATAGACCGTGATCTCTGCTGATTACCAGCATTAAATACTGGGGTTCTGTCGGCTTCGGTTGGACAGCAGCTGGGCCAGACATCTGCTCTCGGCAGCAGCTCGGCCAGCAGATGGGACAGGTGATAAGCCGAAGTCAGCACTCTCCGAAAACCAAAGCAGAAGTCCCCTTGTGTTTAGCTAACATTCGGCTCATCCGGCCCCGGCTTCCGTTTTAACCAAAACAACTCGAGCCATTTACTTGATATCTGACTTTTTAATTTGCTGGGAAAAACATTAGACCTTGAGAAAGAATAACTCTTCTCACCTTTCTTCTTGCTCCACAGCCAGACCAAACGTGACCATTAAAGCGGAGATAGTCCAAGAAGGAGGAAGTGATTTCTGGGTGGTCTCTTGCATTTCATCCGGAGGGAGACCCAACACTGACATCTCTTTGGCTCTGAATGGAACAGAAGAGAGAGAAAATCAGACAGACTCGGACCTGCAGAAAGTCTCAGCCCATCTCAGTGTAACAGAGTATGAAGGTCACAACATCACCTGTGTGTTTGACCACCCGACATTCTCACACGAGGAGTCACAGGTCATCACTCTGCCAACCTTGTGTGAGTTCAGTCTTCTCTGAGTGAAGACTGAGGCTTCAATCTGCTGGTGAAAGTGACAGGAAACAGACATGGTTTGTTTTCTTCTACAGATTTGTCTGGAGTTCAGATACAGTCAGAGAAAAGAAGCAATGCTGAAGACTTTCCAAACAACGACTTTGTCGAGCTGCAGGAGGGACAGACTGACGCCGTTATCAGCCTCCAGGTCACAGGGAATGTGCCCCGTTTCACTGTTATCTGCAAAAAGTAAGAGCAATTTGAGTGTGAGAGGAACACTCCAGCAATTATCTCAATCACACAAACAGTGGCTTAAACTTCAAAAGAAGCTTTTTGGAAACATGTGTGCAACAGCATAGTTTTTCAACTTAACCCTTTATATTACAATTGATCATGCATTTCCACATTCTCTCCTGTTTTTTTCAGAGTAATACTGGCGCGTTAATGACAGCCGCCTCAGGTTACTTTGTGCTAAATACTGAGAAGTGAACTTTTTAAACTGATAGAGTTACAAGTATGTTGGCTTTTGCTGGCTCTGATGTTTTCTTTGATGGTTTTAAGTTTTATTTTTGATAAGAATGTTCAATCACATGAGGTAAAATGACCATAGAATCTTTTCCTAAAATGTAGAAAGAAATATGTCTTTTTACATATAAATTGTAACGTCAGTCTAATACTGATCACTTGTATGCCTTTATTTCATAGTAAGACTGACTTCAAAAAGTTATATAATCAAAACCCTTCATTGCAACATATAGGTAGTTTATGGAATTTCCCATCAAGGTTAAAATCAGTCACTGATTACAGTAACCGGTAGTAAGTATTAGCAAATCAAATCTTATGTTACTTCAATGTGTCTCCCTTGACCTTTCAAAGAGTGTTTAATGATTTACTGTGCTAAGTTTTGTTAGTTACATGACTTTTGGGGAAAAGGATAAACTATAATGTGGAAGTTATATAGTCTGAATGTTATATATTATGTTTAAATGACGATGATCAGCTGGAAAAGGTTTGATCGATTCACCTGGAGCACTGACCCTCCTCTCCAGGACTAAAATGTGTTGGAGTTGGACTTCTTAGTGGAAGAAGTTATCAACATATTGGAGCCTTGCAGGAAATAAATCTGGATTTGGCCTCAATGTAGAACATGATTGGTCACAAAGTGAACATTTAAGTTCCACACACGAAAGTCATGGCGGGCCAGCTGAGGAAAGGCCTCTCTGCACAGTTACAGAATATCTGATGAGTCCTGAGGCAGTTTGCACCTCCTCTTTAGATTTAGCAACAACAGACGCAATATTAAATAGCATAAATGTTTTCATAGGTGTTTCAAATCACATTGTATATTCTTCAAATAGCACATACTCCTTCCAGTATTTTGTGTGATCCAGGAGCCATATTCCATATTAATGAAGGCAAACAGGCTAAATGGACAGTCTGAGTGTTACTCTGGGAGTTTTTCAGATGTGATCTTTTGTGTCCTGCATTATTCCATTTGCACCCATTTTTATATGTACAGCACTTTAGTAGATCAGGCCGATATTTCTTTGCTGCATTATGAAAAGACTAGGAGGTGTAGGAGAGCATAAATACAACAAAAAGTTGGGTTATTGTTGACTTTCTTAAACCACAAACTAAAATGTCAAATTTATTTGGGTGATTCTGTGTGTATGTCTGCAGAGATTTATTTTAAAAACACTTAAAGGGGACATATCATGCTAAATCCACTTTTTTAGCCCTTAAATGCATTTTGTTGTATATTTAGAGTGTTTAGAAGCACAGAAAAGTTCAAAGTAGTCTCTTCAGGTGCTCCGTTGATATCTTTATATTCTGTTTTGGTCATATTTTGCGATCGGTTTCGATTTTTCTATTCTCTATTACGTTTTTTGAACAATGACGTTACAGTATTCTCAGCGGAACTGCCAAATTAGGACATCGACATTTCGAGCAATCCGCCATTTTTGTTTCTCGCTGCGATTTTGTAGTCCAACCGAAGTTACGAGAGGATAAGTCGAAATGTTCGGTTGTTGGATGTAGTAACCCACAAGCTTCGTTACACCGTCTCCCAGCATCAGAACCTTTTCGAAGTGCCTGGTTGAGTTTTATTTTTCACAGAAATGTACCCACATCTGTGGGTAAGGTCATTTTTGTGTGCGCGAAGCACTTTAAGGACGACTGCTTCAGCAACCTCCGCCAGTATAAAGAAGGATTTGCCGAAAGACTTCGTCTGATAGAGCGGTCAGTTCCTTCTATCTATGGAGACGACGAACAGAGCACTTCGGTAAGCTGTATATAACGCTAAAAAGTGTGATGATAAGACGTCCCTGTCATTGTTTTGTTAGCATTAGCAGTTGCACCGTCTTCATATGTTAGCGCTGTGTGCTCGTTTTAGATTATAATGTAACTTCTGTGTTAAATAGTCGTTGTAATACAGGCAGTATTGTAGTAGTGGGCATGGATGGAGAAGTTAGTGTAAATATAGTAACACACCATTGCGTTACATCCATATGAAGACGTTGTTCTGTAGGTGCATCATCGTCATTTTCATCTCGCTCCGCCGGGTCCGACTCTGGCTCCAACATGTATGGCTGGATGGACAAATCTTCCGTTGTTGACATTTTGTAAATAATGTGTGAATATAAAGTTTCTGCGCCGCTAGATAATTGTATCTGTTCTATCAAACTACAAAGATGGCCGAACAGGGTGGCGTTGAACCGAGTGTCACCTCTGCAACCTGGAGAGGAGGCGGGGTATGAAGTGTCTCATTTGCATTTGAAGAGACCGCCCCAAAACGAGTTGCTCTCAGAAGCACATCAGAAAAGGGGTTGAAAAGGGGCCTGTGGAGCTCTAATAATGAGGAATTCAGACCCAAGCATTGCAGTTTCGCGTTGTATAGACCACAACTGTATGATTTATATGTAAAAAGGAAGGATTTAAAAGCATGATATGTCTCCTTTAATCTAAAGTCATATTCAAGGTTTTCATTTGTCAGTGGTATTTTTAAATGTATACTGAGAGTAAACACCAACCCTGTGGTTCTGTCATGCACATAGAGACTGAAACTATCATCCTATCACATGAAGGATGTGGTGACACTTTCTGTGGCTCAGAATAACAAGTGACAGACAGCAAGATCCAGATTTACATACGTTTCCTGAGCTGAATTATTATTTTTTTTTTTTCAAGAATTTATTTTAACCTGTCGTAATTTCATACTGTGGGAATCTTAAAGAAAAACTTTATGTTTCTCTGCACTGTAGGGATGATGGCCCTTTGCCTGAGAGTGTGGAGCTGCTTGGCAGAAGCTTGACGGTTCAGCGCCCTGTGGAGCTTGAGCACGCTGGGCTGTATCAATGTGCCGTCTCGTATCATCATCTTGAAGCAACGCTGCACTTTATCATCACAGTTAAACCACGAACAATACAGCTTGGTGAATGAAAGCTTGATTACTTAAAATCTTTGAAAACAGTGATTTTTAATTTTGTGTCGCTCAACTATCAAATGTCACCATGGGATTTTTTTCTCTCCACACTTTTAATCTCAGTTCCTCCCACGATTCGTTTTGATTTGTGGAGTGAGGACGGACGCTGGGTGATTGAATGCTCAGCAGCTGATGCTGTTCCAGCAGCCAACATGTCCTGGCTCCCACTAGAGGGTGTGTTCCAGGACTTCTGGTTCAATTCCACTTCTCATAATGGAAGCCACTCCGTCAGGGGAGTTTTACTCCTCCCGGCCTGCTCGCCTCGGGAGCTCACTGCAGAGTGTGTGATAAATCACCCGGCCTTTGAGGAACCAGAAAACAGAAGCGCAACCCTCCCTCTTTGCAGTGTGTTCAACAAATCAACCTATACATAATTTTCAATGCTTGGCAGACTGCAAGTGCAAAGAAGGCCCCTCACTTCCTTATTCCTGCTCTCTTTTTCCCACGCAGCTCGCCCAAACATCTCCGTCGTCCTCAGCACTGAATGGAAAGACAGTCTCAGGTACTTGAAAATGGACTGCTCTGCAGACAGTGGTGCTCCTGCAGCAGATGTCACCTGGCATGTTGGGAACACAGACGTAATCGGTCTGCAGGTGAAGAGGGAAGTTGGGGCCGATGGTTTGGTTTCGGTCCGTAGCTCGGTGCGCTTCCTGTCCTCTCAGTACGCTGGTCAGAATTTGACATGCATGGTGAAGCATCCAAGCCTGGAGGCACCAGAGGAAAGAGCGATACACATCCCTATGCAGAGTATGCTACTTCTTTTCCAGAAATGTTTCTTGCTTTGGCACAAACACAAGCTCATACAGCTTCACGTGTCCTTCTTGCCGTCTGCGTTTCCCTCCACAGGAGCTCCAGTGCTGAGCGTGTCGGTGGAGCCACAGCAGCACTCTGCTCTCTGGCTGGCAGTGTGTGATTGCAGGGGTGAAGGCATCGGCTCAAACCTCACCTGGATCCTGCCTGAAAATGTCAAAAGTCAAACACACCTGTCCTTAGTGTATGAAGGGCATACCCTGAAAGCCAGACAGACTTATGAGTTTCCTTTGGCTCGTCATGAGGGGGAAGACCTGACCTGTGTGTACCAGCTTGAAGATCTGATCACAGTAAAGAAGACTGTTCATATCCCTAAATACTGTAAGACACCAGGTACATCATGTAAATACAATCAGATATCCACAGGTAAACATCTGAAGTGTCCATCAACTCCTTTTCTTCTGCAGATATTTCCCACCTGACAGTCCTGAACCACACGACTCCTCTGCAGACTCGATATGGGGGTGAACCTGTGATCCACAGACTAGCTCTGCATGAGACTCATCACAATGAGAAAATACTCTTGCAAGTGCAAGGAAACGTGCCCAAGTACAACCTCGCATGTCTAAGGTGATGCACCTGCAGTAACCTACCAGCTGAATATGAGCATGTTAAAGGCGGGACTCAGTAAAGAAGTACGGAACAGAAAATGCAAGCTGAATTGTTTACACACTACTGTTACTCAGTCTAATAAGAGTTAAATAACAGCCAAGAAATTGATATATTGACAATAAGACTGAAAACAGCGGAAAAAAATAACATGGCAATGCTAAACATATAACAAAAACCCCACATGGGCATGTTTAAGAGCTTGTTTAAACCTGTTGAGTCAAAATATTAAGATTTGAAGGCTTCATGAGGTGAGTTGTTTGGAGGGGCTAACTCTGTGCCTGTATAATAGCCTCATGCTAAGCTAAGCTAATCAGGTGCAGGGTGGAAATCATTGGCAAATCATTTAGCAACCCTCTGTTTCTTAAGAAAAAACATTTGATTTGCACTCAAACTGATCATTTAATAAGAGGAAATCCTTTTGAACTACATAGTAGAAAACAGACCAGAAGGTGTAAATAGGATCCTTTCTAGTGACTGGTCAGTGGACCCATGGTGTTGATGAAATCAAAGATATCAAAGAAATCAAGATGAAAATAAGAAATCTTATAGTAAATTTCCTCAAACACCCTGTTAATAAGTGAGCACACAAGGGCTCTAGACAGTATGTTCTCTTGAGCACTCATGTTCTCAGTGTCAGTATCAGATTTTCTCTTGGTCTCTCTTCAAATGTAACTTGGCTCGTAACTCAGAAAAAACTCAGATTAAGCTTATTCTAGTCAGAACTACTACAAGGAAGACAGCAAACTTCATTTAGGGAAGGCTTACACTTGTGTGCTATTGTATGATGCACAGATGTTTAAGTGATAATTTGGTGTGAGTGGTAACAAGGTACAATTATTTTGAAAGCCAAGCTCTAATCTAGCTAATCCCTAAATATCAATTCTTGGGGGGGGGGTTGTGTAAATGTTGATAAACAAGGACTTTTATTTTGAAGGAGGACTTTTATTTTGAAGGAGTTTTGGGCTTTTATTTTGAATGCTAGCTCACAATGTAACATCAATTTCTAAGATTTTTAATGTCATTTTAAAAAACAAAGACTTTTATTTTGGAAAAATTGGGAGCTTTTATTTTGAAAGCCAGCTCACCCCCAGCCTAGCTAAACACTTAATATCCAGTTTTAAGGTTTACATTGTAATTGTAAAAAACAAGGACTTTTATTTTGAAGGAGTTTTGGGCTTTGACATGTAAGCATGATAGCAAGTCCACAAACCGCTTGTTAGCATGTTAGCTATTCCACTAACCGCATGTTAACAAGACCACAAAGTGCACGTTAGCATGTCAGGCAGTCCACAAACAACACATTAGCATGTTAGCTAGTTAATGTAGAACACATAGCATGTTAGCTCGTCCACAAACCCTACTTTACCAGGTTAGCTAGTTTATGTCGCACATATTAGCATGTCCGCTGGTCCACACACCACCCTTTGGCATGTTAGATAGTTTATGTAGCACATGATAGCAGGTTAGCTCATAAACAAGGATTTTCATGGTACAGCGTAATCCTGGGTGTGACTGATGCAACAGTGTTCTGACCACCTGCAGTGAGTGATGTCATCAGAGTGGGAGAGGATGGATTTTATCTACATATTTTGGAAACAACTCCTCAGAATCCACAGTTTTCAAGCACATTTTTTTTATGAAATTATAATTTTTGGAGAGACAAATTTGTTGTCTTTCAGTGCGGCTTCAAACAAACACCATGTTGATCAGTTGGACACTACATCAGTAAAACTCCTCAGGGCCTGTGAGTCAATGGAAGGGAAAGACAAACCCTTTGACTTGTCAGCTTCAGGTTGCCCAACTTTCTGAACAACATCCTGCTTTGAAAAGTCCATCTTGAAAACTGCTTTGTGGGTGAATCTGCAATCAATTTCACCTCCGTTGTAGGTTGACAAAACAGAGATTAAATCCACACTAATATGTTTCTGCTCATGTATTGATCAGGACACCATCTGACCATCCAATGAAAGGATGTGAAAAGCCACAATCGTACCTGCTCGAGGGCTTTAGTGTCACCAACTCAAAACCCAACTTGTTTGTGTTGCCATTTATTTCGGGCCACTGATGAACACACTACTGATCCTAACGGCCTCAGGACAAATGTCTTTGAACTCACGATGACTGAAATATCAACATATATGGCTGGAAGCAGTGAAATGAATTGGTTTAGATTGTGTTTAGGCCAGCGGAGAAGGCCTTGCTGGCCCTGAGGGTCCACCATTGCTCCATGTACAAGTTTTAAGTATTTGATGTTAATCATGCTCTCTCACTCTAGGCAGATAAAAAACAAAAACAAAAAAACTAACAAATCTGTTTTAGCCAGGTGGAGAAGCCCTGATGCAGGCTGGTGAGGGGCTTCATTGTTTCAGCGACGATGCTCCTGTGAGGATTCAGGAGACAGAAGGTCTCGGAAGAAGATGATTTTAGCCTGCAATGATTCAGAAGGTGTTGATCTTTGTTGTGTCTCTTGTCTTTCAGGAGTGACGGCTCATTAGTCCCGATGGACGGGAACGCAATGATCCTCCAGTCGAAGCCCACGGTGACGGACGGAGGCCTGTACACCTGCTCAGCTTCTTTCTATCACCACCAGGCCTCAGTCACCATCGACGTGGAGGTCAGGAGAGAGGACCAAGAGCTACGTGAGTGTCGGCCACCATGTTGTGTTTCCCTCAGAGGATCACCATCACACTCACATTTCTAAGAGTTGTCAGCATGTTGGTAGTTTATCATATCCGTCTCATGGCTGTTCTCACAACTACAAAGTTGTGATTACTTGTGAAACATGGCACCTGCTATTAGCAGACTTTAAGAATGGCTCATAGAAGAGTGAAATAAAAGCCACTGTTTCTTTTAAAGAAGTAACTTGTGTTCACACTTTATGATCTCTCTCTGTAGGACGTCTTATCATGAGCATGCAGCTGATTAGCATTAGTATTATTATGATTCTTGAAGCTGAGCTGTCAGCGCTTTGTGGCTCAGAGTTTCTCATTAAGTGCAGCTGAAGTAACATCAATAAATTGTAAGTCACTATTAAAGCTCAATATTCCACAGCACACTCTCCACCAGGGAGGAGTCATTCACAACTTGGCACGACACCTATTCTTGAAGGAAATAAATTGATGAATGGACGACAATAGCGAGACGCAGCGAGAGAACAGCTGAGATAAACTACGAGCAGACAGCTCGTGGAAATTCAACAAATACATCACAGCAACTGTGGAAGACAAACACTGATCGTCGGGACAGGGGGACTGCAGCTTCACATCTGTTTCTATTTATTTATTAATTATAGTTTTTCCCCTTCCAATTACTTTTCTGTGAGGATTCCCTCTCAGAAAATGAGTCCTGCTGGGACGAGTTATTTCTCCTTCAGTGTGTACACTTCCCCAGAGAATCCCAGCTCTGCAGTCTCAGTGTCTTTAGGCTCTTTAGGTTTCTGGTTTGATAAGAGAGGTCGATCTTTCTGTGTCTGCTGCAGTGCTGCTGACCCTGATCTGCATGTCTTCAGCCTCGGCCCTCGTCTTGGTCCTGGTGGTCGTCCTCTGCATGTGCCGGTGAGTTCCACACTCCCACAGGTGACAAGCTGCAGCTCTGCGGGTGATGTGTTGACGGGGAAAAGAGGGCATCGCTGCCAGCAGCAGCAGGCGAGACAAACAGGATGTGTGGATCGTTAACCCGACTCACCACAACTCAAAGTACAGTGCAGATATTCACAAACAGGAAGCGATGTGGCTGAAGCAGACAGGTGCATGTCGACAGGTACATATTTGTGCTCAGAGAGAATAACAGATTTATTCTCCAGTTTTGTGCTCTGGCTTCTGGCGGTGTTACCTCTGGCAGGTTGTGCTGCGTGCTGCTGCGTGCTGCTGCGTGCTGCTGCGTGCTGCTGCGTGCTGCTGCGTGCTGCTGCGTGCTGCTGCGTGCTGCTGCGTGCTGCTGCGTGCTGCTGCGTGCTGCTGCGTGCTGCTGCGTGCTGCTCCTTTACCGTCACGGCCAGGAGAGCAGGGGAAACGTGTTTACAAAGGGTTAACGGATAATGACATTCAAGCTAACCCTAACTTCAAAATCATCTTTTAATCTGGTTTCTGATGGAGAGTCACTTCTTTCATAATTGACATCACAATCTGAGAAGCCAGATACTTTCTCTAAACTGTATCAGTGGTTGGTGTTGTTTTAATGCAGGGAAAGAAAAGAATGTGACCAGGAAGAACAAAACTGTGATTTCAAGATAAAAGCACAAGTGACAGCCTGTTATTGTGAAGGATTTAACAACAGGATCAACAGCAGTAGGTTTTAGTTGATACTAGTATTACTACAGCTGCTGCTACAAATACTACGCTTACTTTCATTGAAGAATGCAATGTGAGTCTTTCAGAACATTTTGAATCAACTCGCTGCTGCAGTGTTGTAGTGGTTTGCACTTCTGCCTCACAGTGATAAGTTCTTGTTTGATTCCTGTGCTCTGTCAGTGGTGTTTGCATGTTATTCCCATGCATGCCTTGGTATGTTCCAGGTACTCCTGTTTTCCCCTACAGTCCAAAAGGAATGTGATCAGGTTTATTGATTACCTTGAATTACTGGTGTGAATGTCTCTGTGTTTGGACCTGGATTTCTAATTTGGAACCATGTTAATATCTCCTTCTGAAATCTGGCTTGTATGTTCCAGTTGCTCCCAACAATGTAAGACAGAAAGCAGAATATACTTGTGGCAGTTCTTTCTGGTTATAAATCCAAAGATTTTACTCATATTTCATTCACCTAAAACCAGAGGGCTGCAACCACTTCTGTGATTTTACCTGGCGCCACGAAACACGCTGAACCTTCTAAAGGTTCATATATACAATAGTTTAGAAACACAAACTGTATCTTATGTTGCATTTATAAAGTTTCAATTACATTCTGGGATGGTAAACATTTCATTACATTTTCAGCTGTTTTTATACGCGAGTTTAGCAGCTTCAACCTTCTTTTCCAGACAATTTTGACATTTTAGAATAGAATAGAATCCTTTAAGCCTAGCTCCTCCTCCTCTGAAGCCTTCAGGAAGTCACTGCACCAGGGCCAAAGAGCAGCAGGTCGAACAGCCCTGATCTACTCTCATATGGCAGAACCATACGTACGAGGCTTCAAAACTTCAAGCTGCTACAAAATGATGATTAAAATATTGTTCATACTAACATGTCCCGCTGCATTGCTGCATCAAATTGAAATCGAAGCTCAGAGTACAACCGACCTGAAAGGGGATTTAAAG
This sequence comes from Lipophrys pholis, assembly GCF_963383615.2. Classification (NCBI taxonomy): domain Eukaryota; kingdom Metazoa; phylum Chordata; class Actinopteri; order Blenniiformes; family Blenniidae; genus Lipophrys; species Lipophrys pholis. The sequence continues at coordinate 26,434,772 of NC_137627.1, read as the reverse complement.
TTCAACTTCACAAGTCCAAGTTCAGGATGCAGCTTTTAAAAGTTGCATTCTACAACTTAGAGAACAACACCTAATTACATATTTCTGAGGAACTAGAAACTCACTTCCATCTGGTCTTTTGCGTCAGGATCCGATTGTGAGAAACACTCGACTGGTTTTCAGGTTGTTGGAACATACCGGCAAAATCTTTATCTAGAGCTGGATTAGTTGGAGAGTTCTCGGGAAGGTCCGTCACCCTGTGAAGAAGTACAGTTATTCTGGAGCCTCCTCTCTCTCCCTGTACAAACCTCACCAAGTTAGTTCTCACTGTCCGCTGTGTCACAGTGCTATCTAGTGACCAGGTTTAGTACTGCAAATACAAGTAAAATAATAAACACTGGAAAAAAAACCCTAGGTGGATTAAGTTCACATAATGCTGAAGGAGAGCCACAGATACATGGAACCTGTTCATGATGGAAATGTTTAGTAGCATTCAAACGTCCTCAAATATCTGGTCAATTTCAAGAAATATGTTTCTTTTCTGACATAACATCATTGAAAATGTGTTTTTGGTCTGAATTTGTATATAATTATATTTTATCATTTTATATTATATTATATAATTATAAAACATTCCATTTAATATTTACCAAACTGAACTGATAGGGACGTCTTTTTTTGTCGCTTTCTACCAACATCAGTTTTTCTACACGACAGGAATCCTGTTTTTCTCTGAATTATGTACATGTTTGACTCAGTCTAAAAAACTGCATAATGATACAAACTCAAATTAAAAGTTGATTTGAAAGTAGTCAGTAAAAAGTGCAAATATTATTGCTGCATTGTTAAATGTACTTGAAATGACACAACAAAAACGTTTGCATGATTTAACCCTTTGTTTGTTTTTCACAGCAAAAGCAGCAGAGCACAAAGAAAGGTACATTTTACTCTGTTAATACAAGTTTTTTCCCCTCAATCATATAATTCTCTGTGGTTTTGTTCATTTTCATAGAAGATCAAGATGAAAAGCCTCTTGTCTCTCCTCCATACTTTGACTTGATTGTTGCTCACTTTCTGTGATCCAGGACTCTCTGGCAGCGTTTGCGTCCCTGATGCATGAACCCGGCTCTCCAGAAGTCAAGAAACCAGCCGTAACAGAGAAGGACCATAAAGAATCTGCTCAGCTGGTCAGTTACTCCATCGTCATCGACGTCAAGAGCAGAGTGTAAAGCTTGAAGTGCTGAATCTAGCTTTTTTTTTTTTTTTTCTAATACAACTTTCAAGTTATATTGCAATGTCGTTAAAACTGCATTTTTATGTGAGCATAACATGGAGTTTATGAAACTGGCTTGCAGAAGCTCTTAAAGAAATGAGCATTAATGTTCAATGCACTTTTTCCCTCGTCTGAATTTTGCATTTCTCACATTGTTTTTTCAATAAAGTAATTTCAATATAACCTCCCTCTCATTTTGTACATCTTCACAGAAAGGTGGGAACATATTTGTAGAGAAAATAAGGATGTGAGTCAGACTTTACATCCCAGCTGCCCTTGTAGTGTCGTCGCTCGGCTAAATTAGTAGCGACCATCTGTTGTGACTGCAGCAGAGAAGCTATGAATAAATTCATGTACAGTATATAATCCTGCTATAGATGAAGCAAACTGCAGCTCATCTGCAGGCAGGTTGTCGCAGCAGTTACACCTCGCGGGGAAAATAAGTTATATCCAGTTGGGTTGCATTGGTTTACATTTAGTTTAAACTTTCCACTGTCAAACCGTTCTTTCAGCTCCTTTGGTATTATACTTCCAGGTAATAGCAACAGTGTTTAAAGTACTGGCTATGAACAAGTCTGTAAGGCAGTACTAATTCAAACACACATAACAAAGCTTGACTAAAAAGAAATATTTTTCTTTATAAAAGCTACTTATTGTATTTATCAAGAACAATGTACAGTTTACATAAAGTCAGTCTAGAAGAAAATATTAACACCAATAAATCTCAAGAACAAGTTTCTGGACTGCAGATCCAGGGAAAATATGCAAACCTGGCACATCAGTTCAACATGAATTAGAACTGGGATCCTTAAGATGTGAAATTCACTGACATGTCAGTGAATTCAAAGGAAAGCTACAAACATCTGGATACGAACACAATATGACATGAGAAATGTTATGTCCATTTGATGCACTTACTGTAAAAAGCCATTTATAAAAGGTTGAAAATGCATCAAGACAGTATGAAACATGTAGATAAAACTGTACCAACATCTTCAAAAACAGTCCTACAAAGTCCAGTGGTGCAGTGATGAAGACAGAGAAACATGCATAAGGTCCTCCAATGCCTTCATCTTTTCTTATACAAACAAGGCTTTAACTGCAGTCCAAGTTTCTTTACAGTTTCTGGAACGTTTCCCGTCTTCTCAAAGTCAAACGAATAGAAATGAGTGTTTTCTGTGTTCTGCAGTATAAAAACAAAGAGAGACAACAGCTCATCAGTATCACTGAACAGAAAGAAACATTTAACTACTGACCATCACGTCTGAGCTGCTGAAATCACCTCCTTCCCCCTTTTATACCCTTAATTAAAGCTCATTACTGAATAGTAGCAGTGGTTTCCTGTGTGAAACATGTTATACAAGTTATAAAAGACACAGCTGCCAACACACGATGTGCAATTTGAAGAAACAAGCCTTCGGATAATAAAATCTGCAATTAATGTATAAATTTTGTCTCACTTGTATTTCATTCAAAATGCTACAAAGGAATGAGCTGTAGGGATTAACCCTGCGCTCAATAAGAGCTGTGACAACACAAACATAATCAGCCTTTAAATCGCAGGTTGATTTTCTGAAAAAGAGATTAACCGCCTCACCTTTGACTCCAACTTAAATCCGAGACGAGACAGCGCGGTGATGAAGTTGCGCACATTGTCGAATCGACTCGCCACCTCCGCGACTTTAAGGACCCCGCTGCAGCAACACAGAAGAATCAGACCGCTACCTTGGAGGCTTCATCCTAATAAAATGCATGCTTTAGATCAGTAAAACAATGTTTACCCCGTCCTTAAGACTCGGTTGGCCTCTGACACAAAATCAGTCAGGTTGGTCCCCATGAGAGACAGACAGAACACGGCGATGTCCACCGAGCCGTCTTTCAGCGGCACCTGCTCAGACAGAACATGAACATCGTGACGATGTCGAAGAGTGTGTGCTTCGATGAGCGAACAGAGAAACACTCACACGGGCCATGTCACAGACGGTGACCAGCTCGCAGGTCGCTGCCAGGTCAAAGCTGTGCACTTTGTTCTTCACGCTGCGAGCCACTTTACAGTCACCGCAACCAAAGTCTGCAACCACCAGAGAGGAAGATCTGAAACAAACAGATGAGCCTGTGATGAGAGGACTGACGGTATACACCCATCAGCCATAACATTACACCACCTGTTAGTGGGTGGAAAACACACAACTCTATCTTTCATTTTGATGAATTTGATGAAGGAAAATTGGACCAGAGCATCTCCATCTGCACAACTTTCAGAACATAAAGGATCCGCTAAGATCTTGGTACTAGATAGTACAGCACACCTTTAAATGTGGAGTGGAATCCATGACTCTATCGTCCAGGACTGTTTGGATAGAATGAGGAGGACTCAACACAATATTGTGCATGCTGTCATAATGTTACAGCTGATCGGTGCACAGAACCAACACACACAGATGAAGCTTGAAGAAAAGCAAACAACCAATGGGCTGCTGCTTTTAACACAAACAGCTGACGTAAACAAGTTCATCCTCTCACAGCAGCAACCAGGAGCATCAATTTAACCCCCACAGTGCAGCATTATCTGCAGCATGACGCCGGGCTGCCAGGGAGATTTGAGCAGCGTTAACGCTCACTGTTTCCTGTTTACACCTGATCAATTATGTCTCTGACAGAAACTCTAGACTGGCAGCACAAAAGCTGCCGGGAGGAAAATGTAAAGTTGTGTGCTGCAATGTGACAGCGTCAAACAGCGTGTCTGACTGACATGAAGGTAAGCGACCATGTTATGATTTCACATTAACAATCTCCTGGTGAGTGAATCACATCGCTGCCTGGGGATAGATGAGCTGCGATGATACATCTCATTACGATGCAACCGAGAAAATATGTCCAGGAAACTGTTTTTATGAGCTGAAAGGTGAAATGTTCAATAAGCTGTGAAGTATTGCTTGTATGTGGCGTAGCGAGAAGTGTGCCTGGCAGCTCAGTGGAGCAGCGGTTAGGACTCCTGCCTGAGGAGCGCTTCCAGGGCTGGACCTTCATTCAAACCCACAGCACCAAAAGTCATTACCATTCCCACAGAAATGTTGGCACCTAAGGCAAACAAGAAAGACTGTAGCAGAATGTAAATTTTTAACAAGACATGCATGTTGAACTACTTATTATTACAGGAGTGACGGGTGAAGCCAGAGAACAGATCGCTCTGGGAAGGGAAAACTTAGCTGGAAACACTAATCCTGGACCGGACATGCAGCAGGATATAGGAACCCGACTGATGTAGTGGTGTCGCTTTGCAAACCCATGTAATATGCTGCTTTTAGAAGAATTGACTACAATTGTTGAGTGTGTGTGTGTGTGTGTGTGCGCTTCTCTGTACACGATGCCTTTCACCCAAAGTGAAGATGAACAGGCTGCAGCTCCACACAACTCCAACCTGACGGCTGGATGGAGCGGTCATGCACAGTTTAAGGTGGAGGTGACCACCGGTGGCCCTCCAGAGCCAAGGATTCTGCACCGTCTCTGCTCCACCCGACCATAGTGAGCCGCATTTTGTAAAACTTTGAAAATTAGATTTTTCTTTTTAGCTTCAGGTGTGTTTGTGCACAGATGCATCTGACACATGTTGGAGTCCCCCCCCCCAACACACACACACACACACACACACACACACACACACACACACACACACACACACACACACACACACACACACACACACACACACACACACACACACACACACACACACACACACACACACACACACACACACACACACACACACACACACACACACACACACACACACACACACACCAGGTTAATGGATTAAAAGTGGAACATGTAAACGTTGAGCTGTATCCCTGCCCCCTTCAGCTCCCAGAGTTTTAGCAGGTTCCAGTTGTTAAGCTGATGTTATGCTTGTGTCAACTGAGTGTGAGGACCTACTGCAGTGACTCACAGCACCACCCTGTGGTAACAAGTAGGGATGCTCAGTGAGCAAGCTTTACATTTCAGGCACTGAAAGAAAATAGTTATGCGTACTATTTAAAGCAGTTTTAAAAGTTGCTCACTGTTTCTTGATGTAAGCGATGATGCTGTCCACAGGGTTGCTGGGCCACCTCTGAACCTGGGCCGTGTATCCTTTGTGGTAAACCCAGAAGGCCTGTGGATCCTGCTTGAACATGCGTTTGGCCTCGCCGCTGGACGTGCTGTACAGCACTTCGTTGATGTAGCGGAAACGAGCCGACTCCAGCCGCTGCTCCATGCGGGACCTGAAAGAAGAGGCCTGGTTCGGCGCCGCCTCTGACTCCTCGGGCAGCACCGACTCGTCTTGGGGCTCTGCGGGACTCTCGTGCTGCTCCGCCGTCTGGCTCTGAAGAAGCTTCCTCAGCTTTTCTCTTTTCAGATTCTGCTCTTTGCTCTGGTCAGGTTTTAGTTTAATGTTGGAGATCTGCTTCTCTACATCCGTGATCTCCACCTTTGACTCGTTTGTTTTGTGTTTGGACTGAAGAGCAGGAATTTCACCTTTACTTTTTGTTTCGTCCTCTATAACCAGCGGTTTCTCAGTATTTTCTCTTTTCAGTTTTTGGCGTTCTTTCTCTTTCTTCTTCTGGGTTGTTGCCTCACTAATTTTCAAACTGCAGTTGTTGCTGTGTGAATCCATCTTGACTTCTCTCTTCAGCTCCGTTTTGTCTGCAGCTTTATTTGCTCCGCCCTCTGGCTCATCCTGGCGGTATTTATTTTTGCATTTCTTCTTGTTTTTCATTTTGTTTTTCCACTTCCGTCTGCTCAGTTTGTCTGAGCTCTGCGGTTTGTTTACATCCAGCTGATCGCAGTCGGTGATGTTCTCAACCTTTGTGGATGCACTTTCAGCCTTCGGGGCTCCTTCGGGAAGATAAAAGGTGTGAAGTCATATTTCAAAAGCAGAGGCAGTGAAAAAAGTGCACATCCACACGTATATAGAAGTACGCTATCAGAAATGTACAATGCAACACCTATTCAATATGCACTATATGGTTTTCATCGTGGAGAGCGACAGAGAAGACACTCTTGTATCACATGAAAGAAGGTGGGGGAAACATGTAAACAAATGAACAAAGTGTTTTATTTCCTATATACATCTATCCACTCTTATCCTGTGGTTGAGCAAATATAGTTTGTCAGTTTAAGGCTGTTGGACTTTGCCAGCAAATTTTAATGTGAGCAACTGAAAAGGTATAAATGTTTATTTGATGCTATACTTTATTTCTCTGTGCCCAGCTTTCACATTGCTTATGGTATAATAAAACGGACGGTTTTAAAATTTACTGAACACAGTTACAGTGGGATTACACATTAATATTATTATTATCATTAATATTAATAATAATAATCAAGCCAACCGTGAAGATGCAGCAGCACTCTGGAGGATGCAACTCACCCCCACTACCACCTGCCTCCACCATGTATCCACCCAGAATGTAACCTGACAGCCTTTATAAAGTCTGCTAGGATTAACTCCACCCCACAAAAAGAACTTTAATTTGGATAAATCTGTTTAAAAGATGGATGATTGAGACTTACGTGGTTAAATATAGCCTATAAAGAAAGTAAAAATATATGTATTGGTGGGGAAGTTTTCAAACTGTTAAAAACTCACCAGATTTTCTATCTTTCTTCATCTTTTTTATTGTAGGTTTCTCCTCCTTTGCAGATTCATCTGCATTCTCCTGCTGTTCTCCAGATGCTTCTGCGGTTTTTCTCTTCTTCTTTCTCCTTTTCTTCTTCTTGCTGGGGGACGGTGTTGGTCCAGCCTCACTGTCACTGTCGCTATCCTGTATGTGGTCCTCCTGGTTTTTCCACTCCGGGACTGATCCCAGTGTCTGCAGCGTCCGGAGCAAACTCTTTTTACCCACTGCCTTGGACTGATCAAGAGAAAATTAAATAAAAGTTTTAATGATTCAACTAGAACCTATGCAGACCCCCCCCACATGGTCCCTAAATTAAACTTGACTACACATTTGGTCTATCAGTTCAATGTAGAAAAACTAGATAGATTGTGGGCTTTAAACAGTATAAAAACTGAATACCGTGCTTCAAGACACTATTAAAGTGTTAGGTTCTGTTTGAATTTAAGTCCCATTTTCCCCCATAAATCTCAATAAATATTCAAAGGTGGACAGACTGATATAACCACTTCTAAATTAGTACCTACACATGAGCTAGTATTCAGTCAGATGAGATCCCAGTCGTCACACTGGAGTAGGCAGTTTAATATCCGTACGATTTAAAGAAATGTATTCCTACTCATTTACATATGTAATTGAAACTTTGGTTTGTCTTTCTTCTGCACAGAAAATTCCTCCATCTTCTATAGCAGTTTATCCAATCCCAGCTAACAATGGTTACACCCAGGACAGGTCGCCAGTCTGTCCAGGGTGTATCCTGGACAAACACACAGAGGCAGACACACATTTACATTCACATTCACCAGGGACACATTTAGGGTCAACAATTAACCTCACATGCATTTTTTTTGTACTGTAAGAAGAAGCCAGAGTTCCTGGATGAAACCCACACATCGAAAGAACATGCAAACTCCGGCATTTGAACCCACACCTCACTAACTAAACCTGTGTACAAAATAGAAATAAAAGGCCAAGCCAGCTTAATGGCTGTGAAGTCAGTGAAAGAGATAACTTGTGTGGTTTTGCTGTAACACTCTTGATGTCTAAATAGACAGTATTCCTGTCTAAGTTGTCAAGAGATTTTTTTTATGAAAAGATGTTTGTGAAAAATGAGCTTAATTGTACTTTTTCATAATAAATAGAGAAAGGTGAAAAATGTGTTTATGTCAGGTACATAAAGTCAGAAGATGGTATTTCTTTGCATTTGCAATTCGTCTGTGTGCTGTAATCAAGAAAATGAAAATGAAATATCACAATTACCAATTTAGAAATGTAATATGTGGCTTCCACAGTATCTAAGGCTGTTGTAGGCTGACATGGTTCTGTCTGAAGAATCTGAGTATTAAGAATGTGTTTTTTTAGCGGGAGGCTCGCTCTGAAATAACTCTTCTGCAGGAAAACAACGACATTGGTGAAGCACCTTCAGTTTCGTGCTGCTGTTCGTCTTCAGCGAGTCTTTCAGGGATGTTTTGATCGTTGCCTGAGCGTCCTCTCCATCACTCCAGTCTTCCTCCTCATTAAACATGTTTCACCGAGAACTGGAGGAGATGTCAGACACCAACATTAATCATCAATGTGGATAAAATCAGGCTAAGCTCAATCTGCTGGTTTAACCACTCTCCACCGAAACAGTCACGATTAAAACGATTGTCGATAATAATAAAGTTCCCCGGCACTTCTGTACTTCAATATCATAATGAAATAGCTAGTTTAGATGCAAAGAAGTGTTTTACAAACCGAAGCCACGTTGGTTCGTGTCATGTGCGCACAGGAAGCAAACAGGACTACAGGCGCGTGATGGTGACGTACCCACAGAAAGGCTTTCTGGGAAATGTCGTTTTTCAAATTAAATATCGTAGCGATCACGGAGCTGCAAGTTTATCTTCTTTGTGCTCCTTTTGAGTCATGTAAACATTCAATGGAATGAAATCTGAAGAAAATAAAATAACATGATTGAAATGAATTAAAAAAATCAAATGAAAAAGAAAATATACAAATAAAGAAACTGAGCTGGATAAGATAGAAATAATGTATTTTATTCTTTCGCTTTATTTATCCCGTGAACGATAGCTGTCTATTTTCTTAAGGCCAGGCTTGATAGGATATGAGTAGAAAATATTAAAAACAATGGTTAGAATAAAAAGCGTGACCCGAGGCGGTGCTTTCTTCACCCTGTTGCAGTTCCCGCTGCGGCCTCCAGGCAGCGAGACTCTCCCCGCCGCCTCCGCTGCACGTAAAGTGAGGCGGCGCTCGGAGGGTGTGGACGACGTCCACGGCAGATAACGTTACGAGGCCAAAAACTCCGGTTCTTTCCTCACACTACCCCGGAACAGGCCCGTACAACAGGTAGGTTAATCCCAGCTTCTGTCTTCTAACTTCCACCGTTACTAGTTCCGGCGGTTCCCGGTGAAACGTGCAGTTTGTGTGAAGAGAAGAACGGAAACAGCCCGCGGCGTCGGAGTTAGCTCGTTAGCACAACGTCTTCTGTCGTCTCTGTGGCCGGAGGATGTTGGTTTCAACCCAAAACTCAGTTCATGAGTTATCAAGAAGCACAGAAACAGGAGTTGGAGGAGCAACTGGTTGACTGTGTTTGAGGGTGTTTCCTCTTGTTTACGGTGCAGCAGAGCAGCTCGTCGGGCAGCTGTGGACTCATTACTGTGTCACCACACTGATACTCACTGTTTATCTAATCACTCGTCACAAATCTGCTTCATAATATCCTCACAGCTGCCATCATAATCTAACATGCACCGCTTCTGTCTCTTTTCATTCCACGTGTGCCAGTCTGCTGTCATTCATAAGTTGTGGTTACACTTTAACTTCAGTAAATATGCTGTTGCATGTTCTCCATTTGTACCCGTCGGGTCTCTTAACAGGCTACTCACTGTTTGATGGGCAATCCAGGACTGTAGTTAACACTCATGACCATTTCCAGCGCGAGTGGTGATCTCTCTTGTGATACGTGATGTGCTCATAGAGGCTCTTGAGTAGCAGGATTATATTTCATGTTTAGTATGTCTGATTTCTCCAAACATGAACACTGCCAGCTCAGTGTCAAACTGGAAAGAGAGTAGCAGAGGTTGAAAAGTGGAGTCAGGTATTTACATTTACTCTCAGTAAAACACAATTAATAATTCATCATTATAGTGAAGTAAGCTTTCAGAAGGCTGTCCTTGTGTGCTTTTTTTTTCTCAACAGCTCTTGGCATTATTTACGATATCTGCAGTTGTTAGCCCTACATTTTATCATTGTATGCCTTCCAAATATTTACCCTGATGTATAAACTAAATAGATCAAGTAATTATGTTTAGGAAACATGTTCCCTACTTCATTTCTACATTTTATGCACAATGGAGGTATTCAGACAAGAATAATAGAATATGTGACTTAGTATGTCAGAGCTTATACTTTAAAAATATTATTTGTTTATTATTATAATTCATTTGTATTTACTGCCTGAGCCAATACAAAAAACTTCAAGCCATTGTGGTGCTGTGACAAGACGTTGTGTGCAGCTCGTGATTACTTAATTCACTCTTCCAGGAATCTTTAGCTGTAATCAGTTGTGTTTAATGGTGTAATAAATTCAAAAATGTTTACAAGATTCAATCCGTACACCCTTATATCTTAAGAATTTTAAATGATCAAATGGTGTTTTTGAGGCTTTTCTACATTATATTTGATGCATATAACTCAATAGTCAAAAAACTGTGTTTTCTCTCATTAACAACTTGACACATTCACAGAAGGCTTTGTTTTCAATCATGTCTCACGTAGCGTGAACAACAGAATCATCATAAGTTAACACACATTAAATCCACACACATCTTAACAAATTACTTCAACACGATGCTCCCGGATTTTATTCAAGTATGTGCACTTACATATATCACACATACATTTTTGCTTAATCTATAGGTCTCTTTTCTTCCCAGTAATAAGTGCAGTTTGGTGTGATGTGGGAAAAATGTTTTTATATTCCAAAGTAATAGTAAGAGTCAAGTGTTGTGAGTCACAGTGCTGTAAATGGTCAGCCCACCCAGTGTGACTAAGGTGGATGAGTTTTCTCAATACAAGGCTTCCTCAATCTAACTCTTGTTTTCACGATGGGACTAGATGGAATATACACAACAGGCTTTTCACACTGCATAATCCTTTTTATTTTTTTTGTTCCAGGGTTGTGTGAGCGCCATTCTGTCCTAGACGAGGGACTGATGCTGGCCAAGACCCTCCAGAACCCCTCGGGTCGCCTCTCCATTCTGTCCCACTTTAGCTCTGCACCGGCTCCTAGGAGTGCACCTTAAGAGAGAAGCGGCGCTCCAGCTGAAATGGACGACATCTTCACACAGTGCCGGGAAGGCAACGCCGTGGCAGTGCGCTTGTGGTTGGACAACACGGAGAACGACCTCAATCAAGGGTGAGCCCCAGTTTTTGGCGTCTGTGAATTGAATGTCATTCCTATCTGTATTGTACAAATCACTGTTGTCAATAGACATTTCCGTTCAATAAAATGGAAAAAAATGATTGGCTGATTGGAGCTGGAAAGCACATCAAGTCTTTCCAGGTGTGGCTTTTACATTTTACAGTATTGATCCACTGGCAGATTCAGGCATAAAACACAGTGATTATTAGTCTCAGTAAATTATGCTACATGTATTTTTACATTTACGTTTATTCTTTTTTTTCTTTATCTAACCTTGAAGGTAACAGTGTTTTTCCTCATTTTCCAAGCTAAAACTGAATACTGATGGCATACTGGCTGTGGCCAAATTAGGGATGGGTACCGAATTTGGTACTTTTAAGTTGCTGTACATGCGGAAGCGGGGTGGGGTGGGAGGGTATGGCACGGCAAAGCAAAGCGCACCCAGGCTCAACTCTGTTACGCGATCGCACCGCAGACAGTACGATAAAATGAGTATGTGTCAGGCGAAGAACGTAGAACCAGCTCAGGCGGCCATTCGAGTCTTGAGCCTCGTTCTCTGTGACACAGATACAATTTCTCATTGTGAACAGCAGTGTCCAGCTCCTGGTGAAGCTCCTCCTCTCCTGTTACTGAGAGGAGCGTCTGCACCCCGTTGAAAGACCGCTGTGAATAAAACTTTATTAGAGGTTCACTATTATAGAAAAACAACAGGTTCAAAATGCTTGCACATGTTCTTCAAGGAAATGGCTTGATGGTGCAGATAGAGGTGGCTCATCTGGTCGCGGGTACTAGCACATTGTTGGTAACATTGTTGACCAAGTTTTTGTGTCAAGCACTTTGTTTATTTCTTGAATACATAAATAACCCCTTGAAAGTGAAACCTATGAGTGAGTTGACCTGTTTAGCGCCAAAATCATGTTGAACCTTTTCATTAGAACTGATGAATCCTGAAAAGTTTTCATCCAAATCTTCACAAATTTAATGACAACAATAATGGCCCCCGGAGTATGGTGTTGGTGACGATGTCTTCACTCTTTATTCACTTTATGTTATTCATGTAATAAAGGACCAGTTTGAAAGTGATGATATTTAGAAATCTTTTACAGACTTTTCAGAATAGTGTGAAATCATAACTTAAGTTTACATGATGTATTTTATCACATATCAGAGTAAATAAACCCAGTTACAACATAATTAAGAACTTTAGATCCTTGTTGGCCTGGAAGAATTAAAACAAATGGTATACTTCTGACAGAAGTGACACACATCAAGTTCGAAAGGGAAACATGTTTATTAATTAAACAAAAGCTTTTATTTTGAACCTGTTCTTTTACATGATTAAATAGCTCAGAGTTTTCTTTACAGAAATATTTAACAAAATAATATAATTCTAATTAACAAAAAGCATCTTTAAAACCTATTTTATCCCAACTAAAGAATCTGTGGTATATATCTTTGAAGATGTTGTTTATGTTAGAAATATTTGGATTGATGCGTTTCCTGGCCAAGAACATTTCAAATTCCAAAAAGAAAAAAAACAGGACACCCATGATGATGAGCTCTGATATTCTCTGAGATCTCAATGAGATAGAAATGTGAAACTGTGGGGAAGAAAATAGAAATACAATCAAATGTTCATAAAAGTGTTTTTTTTGGGGGGGTGGGTTTGTGTGGGAAGTTCATTTCCTAGTCAAGAGCATTTATTATAAGCAAATTTTTGTGGGGGGTCCATTTTCCGGGGGGCCCATATACAATACTACACCGGCACAAACAGCTCGGTGGGACTGCGGCTTTATAGGTACCAACAATTCCAAGTTCTTCTGAGCTGGACTTGGAAACGGCATTGCATGAACGAGCTTAATGATCTTACTGATCAGTAGCTTCACGTTCAGACAAGCGCAGATTACGCTCGATGCAATATTTGTGACGTGAAGTGCAAGGACAGCAGCGAGAATAACTCTAATCTGAGTAAGTTCCTGGTTAAGCACAAGGTTTTTCTTGAGGCTGAAGAGTGCCCTCAGCTCTACTGTCACAATGTTTATAGAAGGGAAAGGAAAGACATAGGTGTATGTGGAGCTGGGTTTTATTTTGTGCATTGTTAAGAAAAAACACTTGGTAGTTAAAGTTTAGGGTTTTCATGTTGAAGAAATTTGTGAAACAACTGTGATTTTACAATACAAGCAGTTGGGTGGTGTTTGGATATATTTGTTAAAGTTTATATATTGAGAAATATGTTAAATTGAAAAGGTTTGTGATTTTATTATTAAACAAATGAACATTTATTACCACACAGACACACACAAAAGGGCTGTTAAGTACTAAGTATTAATTCCCAGGTACCCGGTATCGGTTCAGATGTGAAAGGTTCCTATCTCTAGGCCTCATTGCCTTTTTTTGACATTCACTCTTTTTTTTTTTTTTTGTATTTGTTTTTTGCACCTGCCAAATTCTACAAAATTATCAATTCTGTGGCTCATTATTTTCACATTTCAATTTGTTCATATGTTCACAACATTAAAGGGGTTCTCTCTCCTGTCTGGGAGATTCCTTGACGTGCCTCGACGTGAGTCTGTGATGCCAGACAACGTAGATGAGAATCTTAAAGACGTGTGCAGCCTCCTCTAGAAGTTGCATTCCTGAAGCCCCTCATCCCGCCTTGCCCCTTCCCAGGGTGGCGTCGACCTGGGACTGAACCCATTTCCGTTTGGGTTCATTATTTCCAGCAGGCCAGCGGAACAATTCAGTAATTTGTAATGTTGGGCGGGAAGCGTGCTGTGATGGTACAGTTTGTTCCGCTTCCTGTTACCGTTGAATTTCCCGCGCTGTGTTCAGGACTATGGATTGCAGGATGCAGGTGCAGCGTCTACCACACACACACCTTTGGTTCCTATTTGACACGTTCATACAGATTCTGATGGAGCAGTTTGAGATCTTCAAGTGTTCTTTAGCTGCAGTTTCTTCTTCTGTTCTTAGCCGACTTGGCAGAGCTTGCTGGTCAAGTCTTTCAAGGCCACCCACGAATCTTGTCTATTGGAGGCTTCTGTCCCAGATTTAAACTACCGGTATTTGTTTACAGAGCAAACAAGTAAAGACTGAATGAATCTCTCCTGATTATAATGACGGTGTAGCTTGGAGCTACTCCCTTTCCTCACTGTTTTGGTACTTTTCTGCTGAGAAGTTTAAACAGATTGACATCCACATAGATTTTATAGTGAAAGTTAACCTTGTTTTCCATTTTAAGTTTACATTAAATGCTTTTGCAAAAAGTTAAGTTGCCCTTTTCCAATTTTCTACCTAATACTGGAGAAAAAACTAATCCTGGTTTAGTTAAGGGGCTTTCATTGTGAAAACTATTCTCACTCGCTGTGATGGAACTTTTCCTGTAATTATAATCAAAATATTGGGGCAAAGAAATTTGATTCAGTTCCGTCCACTGATGATTTTGTCCCACTCCCTTTACTTAAGTAAACAAGAGGTTGAGCCTGTCCAGCTGCTCTGTTTTGCAGGAAGCCACTGTAACTTGCACTGCAGTTAGTTTTGACATCACATGCTACAACTGAGATTTGACCTGAATGGTGTGTTTCCATTGGTTGTCCTGTTCAGTGTCAGAAGGGTCGAGCAGGCCTCAGGTTCAAGCTCTGCTGTGGTCATGAGCCTCTCCAACTTGTTTTCAAGTCTTATTTACATCGTCTGATTTGTGTTGTATCTCCGATTAAAGATGAGAGTTGCTGACAATAACTTTTATTGTAACTTAGCAATGATGATCTTGTGTCGTACAGTCAAAGGGCTGTTTTTCCACATTGTTGTGACCAAGTATGACCTGGGATAATCTTCTGACATCGCCAGTATTGGACAGTCGTCTCAATGCTGTGCACAATGTGAACAGCAGAAAATGATGCCACCACCAACAGGACAATCCTTTTACAATCCCAAACAATAGTTTTTCAGTCACAAGTCTAGTGATGTGCAGTTTTCAATGGAGGCAAATTGCTGGATCACATCCACATTCTCAATCTATTTCTGTACCTTCCTTTGTCCTTGCATATATACAAATGGTTTGATTCTACTTTGTTTATCTGCTACTGGGACTAGGGGTTGAAGTAGATGACATGCAGGATACAGAACGTTGTCACATGCAGCGCGTAAGATTTAGTGGAGAGAAACTTCATGTTGCACTGAAGTTTGAGGAATTCATGTCTGACAGTGTAGCAGGAAACAAATTACTAATCTATTACATTGCAAATAACTGAAATCAACAGCTCTCAGTGTAACTTGGTCACTTATTTTTCTTTATTTACTGACAAGGGAACTAAACTGCAGGTAAATCTCTACACGTTGCGTACGAACAGATCTGGAATGTGAAGATGAACACCAGTCGCATCGTGCTCCTCGACTGCATAACGCCTGCCTTTCTTTTCTCCCTGCAGAGTAAGAGAAAAGGAGCTCATTGTCCTGTAAGGACCTGAGGCTGGGCAGTTATCGACGTTTAAAGATATTTGTGGGACAAAGTGAGCTCAGAGCCCTGCACTTTAGGCAGAGAAACACAATCCATCAATAGATTGACTATCTGTGTTGTAACATTGGATCTATATAACATGATTGGTTAAGTTCATTTATAAAGGGCAGATCAGTTAACTTTATTCTGTAAAAGAAGGAAGGTTACTTTTGTGTTGAAATATTTGGGATTTATGATAATAGCCATCACAAAAACACACTTCAGTATTTGTTTGCTTTTTTGGGGGCTTGTATTTATTGAAAATATCTCCTTGTGAGGGTTTGTGATTTCACTGAGCCACTTTGGATACTTGCATCCCCACATGTGACCCGCCCATTAGCTAATTATATGTCAAGTTCCCTTTTCCGGTTGATAAATGTCCCCCGGTGAGTGAAGTGGATTTATTCCTGTTTCATTCTCTCTACAGAACTTCTCCCCTCTCTGTGTTACATTTAACTTTGCTCCACTCTGGTTTATCAGATGATCTTAGTAATGTTTCCTGTGCTTTGCGATGACGCTGTGTTTACACTGATGTAGCTCACAGACAAAGAATAGCGGAGGAATGCTGAATCTCCTTACAAGGAGCAGCTCACGGGGGGCCTCAAGAGAAGCATCTACCACCTACCAGAGCTGAGGGAGGGGAGAGGGGGAGGAGATGATTGTAGTGGGCCGGGCTGGAAGACACAGTGAATCATTGTGCGTGTGTGTATAGTACATTTTTCAAAAGAGAAATGCACAGCTAAGCCAGGGCAGCACCCATCACCTTCCCCCTCCTCCACTGAATTGTTTCCGGTAAACAAGTCTCGGTGGTATTAGATACTTCCACTCATTTCCTGTCAACACTCCCTCTATGTTTAGAAGATTTTATTACACAGTATTCTTATAAAAAATTGCGATGTAGTTTTCACCTTTGACCCTTTGTGTAACGTTAGGCTTTCTGTATTTTTACTGTTGGTCGTTATTGTTTATTTAGGACAATGTACACTTTAAAATTTGGTGATATTTATTTTCCGTACATCTTCTATGCTGCTTCTGAAATGCCCTTAAAACAATCTTATAAGTTCATAGCTCGCTTCACTGTACGACTTGAATCTAACAAACTTTAGGCCGCAACGTGAAGTTTACTGTGTGCAAATTGCACAATGATAAAAACAAGCTGAATCACAGGCTACGATGTTGGCGTGATTGTGCAAGAATAGAATGTCATAAGCATCCGTCCAAGAAAAAGAAACTAGTCAAACATGAATGGAGCCTCATTTCCCTTGTCGCATTTATTTGTTTGGAAAGAAATCCCCCCTAAAGATGAGAAGGAGGAGAATATGAGCGCGGTCATGGCACGGAAAGAGAGGCTGTGGTGGTAATTTTGCAACGATAACTTGAAGTAAGTTAGCATCTACTACCCTTTTCCTGTTGTGGTCTTTCATTGTCCAATGATACAAACTCGGTGTGTTGTGCAGGTTGCAGGTCACAGCAGCAGCTGTTTGCGGTTTCTGCAATGACTCTCCAAATATCAGACACAATCTGATAGTGGATCGCGGGGCTCAAACTGATACTAGGGCCATCCTACAACCGTGCACAAAACCCGACCGATTTGAGCCGCAACCGCGGATTTTACGAACAATTCTCCCACAATCTTTGGTCTCAGGTGGCCGAAAATAGCTCAGTTTGTGGGAGCCTTAGGAGGCTTTATAGTCAAGACCAAAGATTTCACCACGATTGTCTCTCATGTGGCCACATTTGTTTCCTGATCTTTCCATTACATGACTGACAGAAAAGGGTTTTTTTCTTTTAGTGAAAGCATGGCTATTTCACCATATTTTCCCTCCGACATGTGTAAGCCTCATTTGAAGCTTGTTATGCGGCCTGACGGGGATGTCAGTGCAAAGAGGTACAGGGTGCAGACAGGAGCTCTTCCTCTGGCTCTTCAGTCTGCTAAACTGAGCTCTGTTGGCAGGTGGAAGTGCCTGAAATAAATGACCACAGTCAGAGCGTGGCGGGGTGGGGGTGGGGGTGGGGGGCTGGCTGGCTCAGGAGAAAACCCTGGCACTCAAGTGCCTCTGGGTTTGGTGGATGAAGTTGGCTTAAAGGGAAAATCCATCCATCCTATAAAAAGAACCTTGGAATAGAAATACACACCGATATGACGAGGCTGAGCCTCAGCTCACGCCGCCACAAAATACATTTTCCACAGTTAATGTGGATTGGCAGTTGGGTTTTTATCAAATAATCATTGGATGATTATCATTTAACAAGACGTGACATTTAAAAGGTTCTGCCAGTTTTGTGTTGTGATGTTGAATAATTTATTTTCTTTTTAAGATAGAATAACGCACAAGAAAAAAACAACTTTTTAAATCTTGTATTATCAAATTGACTGGATTTATCTTGAAATTTGAGTGAGCAATTATCCAAAAATCATCTTTTTCCAAAATAACATAATTTCACCTAATTTATGTTTTTAACAATACTTAGAGGCTCTTGTTAAAAACTGTCTGACACACTTTTTTATCTGCTCTTGTTTGTACTGCAAAAGTCTTGGGGGCTACAATAGCAAATAGAACTGTACATTGGCACAGACCTCAATTTCTTCTACTTTGTTCAGTTGCACCAGGACAGGATTTAAAAAAAAAAAAAGTTAAAGTGTATTTTTATATCTGTAAAACTTCACCAATGAGCCTTTAGCTTGTTGTTTTGTCACAGACGGGTAATGGAATGGGTGAGCTCTGTTTTGTTGGTATCCATCATTTGGTGTGCAACCTGAGAGCACTGGCATCAGCCGTCTGTTATTTTGCAAATGGACTGAGCTGCTTCAGCTTTTCAGTTTCCATTCTCAGTGAAATTGCTTATATGATCTGTAATTTGATCATTTGTTTGCTACTTGTGGTGTTGGATAACTGCATGTGGGAACACAACTACTGCTTCAAGAATAAATCATGTGTATCCTTGCTTTTACAGAAAACAAATATGGACTTTATATCTGTTTCCTCCCTCAGACTTGTTCCTAGTGCTGAAAGCTAATAAGATCATAAAAGGGACTCTGTGGGGAGTTTTGCTCTCATAAACTTAAGCTAATTAGTTTTGAGGGTTTGGCCTTTTGGTCGGAGAGGAAATTGCACTCTGGGGTCGATCTGGTCTTGAAGCGGTACGCCACACAGATAGATGTGTGTTGTTGGACTGAGGGTCTCTGCGGGGCCATTGATGCTGTTCTGAGCTGGATCTTTGCAGGAGTTGTGAATACAAGCCAGTGAATTGATGATGACGACCTCAGTGTGGGGCCGAATGTTCAAGTTCCTCCACAATACCCCCACAGTTCTTGCAGCTTATTATTATGCCGTCTGCCGACTCACTTCTTCTGTACAAGTGGGTAACTTTATTAACAGGAGCACTGTGCTGTGTTCGGCTTTAAACAGTGAGGAGGAAAATCTATGGAGACATATCATGAGGACAGTCGGGGGGGCTTTACTGGAAGTCTAAAACAGAGTGGGAGGGGGTGGAGAGGGAGTTTCATGAGGAAGGAGGACCGGATCATAAACAGGCGGACAGCAGAGAAATGAAGAATGACACAATCGCACACAGCAGCTGGCGTTTTCGGGCTGCTAGAGGAAGTCTCACTGGGCCTTATAAGGACTGCACCAGTGCACCGCTGCCTGGCGTTTGGCTGTTGTTTTTCCTTTCCTCAACCTTTTCCTGATTGACTTTCTGTCACTTAGCTCTTCTCATGTCATAATCTCTCCTTTTAGCTTCTTTTTATTTTTTCTTACCCCCACTGAGAAAGTGCTCAATCAGTGTTTCTGTCATGTAATTGACGACACTGTCCTACATGTGTAGCCGTCACTGTCACGGAGACTCAGAGGAGTGATGAGTACCAGAAGTCAATTAGCTGCCGTCTCAGCCTCAGCTCCATCAACTACTGTTTTTTAACGGGAGGAAATTCCAAACCTGACACATTCCTCCTGAGGCACTCTCACTGCTTTGCTTAACAGTGGCACATTGCTTGGACTAATGCAGTTTCAGATACAGACTCAAAGTTACCTGTTTACTGGAAAGCTGTATGTAATGCTTTCATCATTCGGTATTTGTTTTGATTCACCTTTTTGTATCGTTTCCCTCCATAGTGAAAAGTCATTTCCTTTGTTTTGCAAGATTTGAGTGGAGCACCATATCCACACTGGCAGCAGTCGGGGGCTTTCTGTGGGAAGATTGCATATTCTTGCAGACATGCATTTCAGATGGATGATTCTCTCAGAGTGGCTTCACACTTGTTCCATTTGCCCTGGGTAAAGTTTTTCCAAAAAACTGAAGCACTTTACTGACGCCATCAAAACAAAAGTTGTGCTTCGGACTGTTCACTTTCATCTGCTTGCAGTTGATAAAAGTGATGCTTTGAATCCAAAGAATGTCGAACAGCTACTTTTACTTTAATTACTACAACATAGTGAGAGTGACCACAGGAGTTGGGATGAAGAGTCACACAGAGATTAAGTTTAGCAGCCTCTTCATGCTACCAGTTGCATCTCATGCTCTTCCATGCAGGAGTGTCCATAAACGACCCCACACGCCACCACTGGGTCTCATAACAGGGAGGTCACTGACATGTTTATGCAGGAAAATTGAAAAGGATTTCATTTAATATGTAAACTATATCTCTGGGTGGTGGCAGCAGTATTCCCAATGGCCTGGCCTTCAGAACCTTGGTTCTCTGGAGTTGCCACATTCTTGTTGCTGCTTCTTTGAATGGTTTGATACACCACCTTGTGGGAACATCTGGTATTGCAATACTAGACAAGCAGGGCTAAATTAGAGAACAGCTGACTTTCATAGAGTAAATCTAGCACATGATAAAATTGTCTTTGTGATGAAATCATGACTGTTGTTTTCTCATTGGGCTTGTTATAGTGACCTAAAACACCATGTCAGTGTTGCAGGCTTTTGTAGAATTTGTGCTGATGGCGAATGTGTTTTCCTGTCACTACAGAGATGACCATGGCTTCAGCCCGCTGCACTGGGCCTGCCGTGAGGGCCGCTCCAGTGTGGTGGACATGCTCATCATGAGAGGAGCACGCATCAACGTCATGAACCGGGGAGACGACACACCTCTGCATCTGGCTGCGAGTCATGGCCATCGTGAAATTGTGGGAAAGGTAGAATAAATGATAAGTCCTGGCTGTCTTCTTTTTAAAACTCATTGTGATCCTGACAAATATACAGTAAGTCGGCAGCAAGTTCATCAAAGAAAACACAAGGCACATCAACAACAGCATCAAGTTATGCAAGTTTGGTTGATCAACACAACGTATTGTGAAACTTGAAATGATCTCACTTTAACAGCAAGTCTTGTCTGTTCTTGCAGTTCCACCTTTTACAGGGTCAAAACGGTTTTAAAAACCCATCTTCTATGGCACTCTGAGAGTTGAACAAATATGTTACGATGTGAAAGTAGACCTTGAAATATTTTCAATTAGGTACAGATTTATAAATGTTTCAAATGTTTGTAAATCAGTAGTTTCTGTGTTCATGGAAGTGCAATAATCCATTTGATTCAAAGTCGTCTTGACGAGTGCCGATGCAGCTTGTTTGGAGTGTTGTTCAGCTCTGAATTGGAAAGATTTTGAAGAGCAGGTCAGGTTGGAAAAGAGAGTCACCTGTCCTTTAAAAAGTTTGAAATATGACTTTCACATTCCTGGACAAACAAGAACAGTGTTGTTCACTGAACTGTTGCCATATGGTGAAGCTTCTGCTGCAGGGCGTCTGATTTAGACTCGCTGCAGGGCAGCTATTGCATTTAATATTAGGCATGTCTCAATACCTCTGGTATGTGTCCACAGGCTGCATGTAGACTCATCTCTGTGTGTACAGCCCAAACAAGATGTCACCAGCTGTACTCTGCATATAATCATTTGTCTCTCCTGTTAGCTGATCCAGTGTAAAGCGGACACCAATGCAGCCAATGAACATGGGAACGCACCTCTGCATTATGCCTGCTTCTGGGGCCAAGATCAAGTGGCTGAGGTGAGTTTGCCCCCTGGTGGTGGAAGCTTCACATGTCCTGTGCGTGTATTTTGGTGCTTTCAACTGAAGGTGATTTTCTCAGGATCTTGTGACGAATGGGGCTCAGGTGAGCATCTGTAACAGATATGGGCAGACTCCACTTGACAAAGCCAAACCTCATCTCCGTGAACTCCTCCGAGGTAACGCAACAGTTAATGCAACTGATTTAGTTTGTCGTGTTTCGATGACTCTCACTGTGATTTCTAAACCTTATTGTTGCTGTGTGGTCACTTTAGTTCTTTTTCCTCCACCATCCAGAAAAAGCTGAGAAACTGGGACAGAACTTGACTAAAATTCCCTTCAAGGACACATTTTGGAAAGGCACCACCAGAACTCGACCACGTGAGTACATTTGACATATAAACCCGTTTAATGGCCGACCAGTTTCCATCCAGTGCTTCGTTTGAAGTGCTGCTTCGAAAGGAAAAATATATAACTCATTTCACAGTGGGCTTTGGAACTTTCTTTGTGGTTTTCTTAGAAATACATATTAATAACAGGATTTGTCTGAGCTTTACCTTTTTCCTGATGTTTGTCTCTGTTTTGTGTCTTCAGGTAATGGAACATTGAACAAACATGCAGGCATTGACTACAAACAGCTTTCCCTTGTCGCTAAAATAAATGAAAACCAGTCAGGAGAGGTATTTCATATTTTCTTATTTTTACATGCTTGATGTTCATGAAGATAATTAATGTTGGATATTCATGTTGATTTCTTCACTCCTGATCTGTAGCTTTGGCAGGGTCGTTGGCAAGGAAATGAAATAGTTGTGAAGGTGCTAAAAGTTCGTGACTGGACCACGAGGAAAAGCAGAGACTTCAATGAGGAGTATCCCAAACTCAGGTTATTATTTCACCATCACCTTTTCACTGTCTCTGTTGGTTTCAGTGTTGTGGTCCTACATTTGTCTGTTTGCATTGTGTGGAGACAAACTTTCTGTAATTTTTACTTTTAAGGATGTGTTGCATCTCACAAAGGACATCTGTTTATGTCAAATCTGGTGTTGGTTTGCCTCTTCCTGTCTGTCTGTCTCTCTCTCCACTGTTCCTCCCTCTTGGGCTATATCCCAGGATATTTTCTCACCCAAACGTCCTACCCATGTTGGGAGCATGTCAGTCTCCTCCCTCCCGTCACCCCATCATCATCACACACTGGATGCCTTATGGCTCCCTCTACAACGTGCTGCATGAAGGCACCAGTGAGTACTTCCACTCTGGTCGCAAAGTCCAAACCTATCACCCTTTCTTGGTGATTTGCAGGAATTTGTGATTCTATTGCACCGCACATCTGTCATTATGTTGCCATCACTTTGTTTCTGCAGCAGTTTCACTCTTCCACTGTGCTTTGCTGAAATAAAAAAGACTTGAATTGTCATTTGTTCATCCTGCTTCCAGACTTCGTGGTCGACCAGACGCAGGCGGTCAAGTTTGCTCTCGACATTGCTTGTGGAATGGCCTTCTTACACACACTTGAACCAATGATTCCGCGCCATTATTTGAACAGCAAGAGTGTAATGGTAAGATGAATTCACCGTAGTATTGCAACTTTTTGGATCTTAAACATCTTCACTTGTCATACTATTTGTTTTTTTTTCTCAAGGATGTCCCAGTGACATCTCCATCAATATTGTTGTTTCCACAGATAGATGAGGACATGACAGCAAGGATCAGCATGGCAGATGTCAAGTTCTCCTTCCAGTGTCCTGGCAGGATGTACTCGCCTGCATGGGTAGCCCCAGAGGGTAGGCATCACTCATACTGCACTAAAGCTGAGGCTGACTGATTGATGTGGGATACTCCTGGCTGCCTGTCCCTGAGCCAAATGTAACCCACTGCTGACTTCCCTCCCGAGATACAGTGAGACAGAGCTGCAAGCATAAACTCATTACTTTTGAAAATAGGCAGAGAGCTTCTGCAGCATTGATGCGAAGAGTAACAGCGGTCTACAGAAACCGCCCAGAAATTACAATGCGGCGTGTTAAACATGGGCTTTATCAACACCAGTTACCATGGAAACAAAATCCATACAGTGTGTCTATAGTGGGTGGTGAGGCATGAAATAGAGCGCAGCTCAGGCATTTCTTATCACATACATGCTAAGAGTAGCTTGGTTGAAACATTTTTATATCACAACGTCTTTATAACATGCAATATGAAACATAGCAGATGAAAATAGTTTTAAGTAATCCGTGTTGAACATTTGAATCCTTGCATGTCAAGTATATAGAAAATATTAAGAAAATAATGCAAAATTATTTCCTGCATTTATTTTATTATTTTAGATACATGGAAAACCGGATCTGTTTCTCTGCTATGCTGTACATTCCAACAAGTTGCCAGTACTTTAATTCATAACTAAATGTATCAGAAGTAGAATTGTAATACTAGTGTTGCAGGTTAATTTTAAATGCAGGTTATATTCGAACATTGTGAGTCTAGCGTGTGATTTTGGTCAAAAAATGTTCGATTATATTTTAAAGACTGGGGGAATTACAGTTGTAGGCATGCCACTCCAACTAATGCACATTAAATGCCTGCACAGTTTGCCTCCATGCTTAACACACTCCTCTAAAGGACATGTATTTATGCTATCTGAAAGTTGAGTTATTTATTTATTGGGTCTCTCAGCATTTATCTTGTTTCACAGCAGCTTGTGGTTTGCAAAGAGGTTTTAACCCACATTTTTCCATTTCTGTTCCCTCTGCCGTCTGTAACCTGCTCTCTGTGTTTGTGATGTGAACAGCAGCATATGATAGTTCCCCATTTTATCTCTGTTTGCAAGGTTTAGTTTCCATAGCAACGTACACTTTAGTTGCTAGATCACAAGCGGAGAAGCCCACAGGACACGACTCTGGGCGCTCTGTTCTTTGTGGAGCGCTTCATGAATAACCAAGTAAGATTTCACCACAGTGGGACCAAAGTGGAGAGCGACTTCTACATAATGAGGCTTTATGATACAGGAAAAGACTGTGAATGTGGCTTCTGGTCTCTTGCATAACATTAGCTGTCTCTCTGCTGCAATTCTGTGGTTGTCAATGGATTGCCTGTTTGTTTAAACGCAGTCTAACTGCTTAATCGAATGTCTGTTATTATTATTTAATGTAGGTACAACTGTAATTGTATCTATAGATGTATATATATTAGGATAGGGTTCAGTCTATCCCATGTTGTGATCTTGCAATTTGTAAAAAGAAAAAAAGGTCATTAACTGGAATTTTACAAAAATGGAAGCTGCTGTTTTTCTTTTTTCCACGGGGCATTACAGTAAGCTCATGGCCTTTACATACTGAAGGCTGCGTGGGTTCTGACAAGCGAAAGACGTTTGTCATGTTATTTTGAAGCTGTCTGAACGCTGGCTGGAAGGATTTCAGACTGCTGCACTTTTGCATGAAGAAATCTTTTGTCGTTTATAATAGATTTAGTTAAACGTGCAAGAAATGTGAACATTTTCCAAATGTTGGCGTTATGCTCTCATTTCACTAATTTGGCCCAATTAAGATCTAATTTAGCTGAATGTGACCCTTCATTCAAAGGATGCTGACAGGATGGGCAGTTTATTTTCCCCTGGTTCCAATTGGAAAAACTAAGATAGCTGCGGAGAGCCATTGTTAACTTTGAACTAAATCCACATGAATATTAAAATCCTCTCCTAATACAAAGCAGTATGTTGCATGGCTTCCAAAGGTTCTCTTCTTGTGAGTTGTGTCTGATTTCAGTAAATAATTTCACTGTCTAACTCTGATTGGTTGCGTGTGGCCTGCAGCCCTCCAGAAGAAGCCGGAGGAGATCAACCGTCGGTCCGCAGACATGTGGAGCTTCGCCATCCTGCTGTGGGAGCTGGTGACCAGAGAAGTGCCGTTTGCAGACCTGTCCAACATGGAGATCGGCATGAAGGTCGGTCTCAATATCATCAGCCTGCAGGCAAAACTTGTGATTGTTGCATGTCACAGCTGGTAATGTTTGTGTGTTTTGGTTTTAGATCGCTCTGGAGGGTTTGAGGCCCACGATCCCCCCGGGCATCTCGCCCCACATTTGCAAACTCATGAAGATATGCATGAACGAAGACCCGGCGAAGAGGCCCAAGTTTGACATGATAGTGCCAATTCTGGAAAAAATGCAGGACAAGTGAACAAGTGACCCAACTTCTGTTGCCCTTCTACTTTTTTTTTTATTGAACCGATGAATGCTAGGATATTTGACCCCAAATAGGACTCTGATGTGGTGGTGTGGTGCTTACCAGTATTGCCTTAACTCTTAACTCTACTGCTGCATTAAACACCACTGTAACTTCTGCTTCTGACATCAGAGTCCAGCAGCAGTCACTGTCTTTTTTTAAGTGGTTTTCTCAATGTGACATCAAGTCTTTGTTACCGTCTGTGGCTGTGTTTGCTGCACGTCTGCTGACAGCGTCTTTGCAGGAGCTTAGTCCTGACTGTTCATCTTCTAAACTGTAATCCTGTCGACTAGGTACAAAACACTCTCATTCAGGACCCTGTGGAGGTCAGCACGATGGTCTGCGGTGTTGTTTCAGGATATCAAGACCTTCTTTCAGCAGGTTTATTATTTAAAGTCACTCTTTGACATGACTGTTAAAATAAAACATTAAAGCTTGTCATTGCGGGGGGGTCGTTGTTGTTGAAGCAACAAATTCAAGGCAACTGTATAAGTGTGACAAATGAGTGAGTGGTAACCTAATTAAGTATTATTGTTGCAGTGTTGTGCCATTCTGCTTGTATTTGCAACGATGAAGCTTGAACTCCCTTGAATTGACTTTATCCTTTTTAATTGGTCTTTTAATTCAAACTGCCCATACAAGCTCTTTATTAATGCAGCAAGGCTCAGTCTTGGCGGTGCAGTTTTAAAAAGCTTACTTCAGAAATGCATTTAAAGATTGTCACATGTCTCCTGTTAATTGTGTTAATGTAATGAGCTCTATCACTCAGGTGGGTGCATTTAATGGCCTTTTTCAATACTGTCCCTCCAATTTAAAAGACAATTTAGTTCTTTAAGCTGTATTAAGAGCATAATCATTCTCCATAAGGATGTCTAAATGTGTTTGTGCTTAAGTCCACATGTGAATTCTTCTTTTCCTTTTAGTTCCAGGACTGATGACTGCAGCTCTCACTGTAATTTATTATTATTTTTTTAAATAACACAGGTACAGTTAAAACTGCTTGTTTTGGGGTTTTGTCAGAAGGTTACAGGAGCTTTCTGGGGTGAACAACACCCTACAGACTGTTGAATCTTCTTGTCCTTTTTGATATTTGGTCTGCCGGATCACTTTTGCCTTTCTGTTTCATGAGTTGTTTCTTTAAACCTGTATCTTTTGTGCCTCCACCAGCTTGTTTGCTTGCGCCCAATCACAGGTTGAAGCCAAATCAAGAATGACTTATACAAATGTATTTATATATGTGTATATATATATAAGTATATTAAAAATGATACATATGGATAAGTTCAGTGTGTTATTTGAGGGAACGATGGTTACTGGGATCAATATCCCAAAAACACAATCTGCTCACTGAGAGGAGCTGATGTTGGCCTTATGTGAAATAGTCTTTTATATAATGATGCAGAGAAATATAGAGATCTGCAGTCACAGGGAAATGGAAAAATGCTTGTATGTAATATAAATGACTTGTTCGATGCTCAAAAGCAAAAATCATTTCAGACCGTTTGAGCTTTGATTTTGTTAACATTTTGCCTTGGCTGCGGACAAAAGTAAATCAATTTGTGACTCATACATTTTTCATTGTAAAAATGCTTCCTGGCAAAAGAATCTTTTCGAGATTTCATCGGTGCCACATTTGTAATTCACATGCATTTGTGGGATGACCAGCAGAGCAGAGTGTTGGTTGCAAACAGGAAAAAATTGCCAAACGTTTGCTGCTAAATGTCAAACATCTTTTCTTTGCTGTTGTTTCGTGGCGCGGATGATTAAAGTCTGAAAAAACAGTTAAATTGACCATTTAACAGACGGGAGCCTCAGTGGGAGCCTGCTCTCACTAAATCAGCCAGCAGGGTTGTTTAAGGTCATTCTTGCACAAATGACACGCTCAAGTATTCAATAGGCTATTTATCCTCTCCTCTCCCACATTGTGGAAGGAGTGCTTATGAGCTCCACTCTGTGGGGGCGAGCATTGTTCTTCTGGAGGGGAGGTAGAGTTTGGTCCCAGAGTGGAGAGGTAAGGGCTTGCCATTGGCGCCACACTCATCAGGCGTCTCAATGTAGTGACACATCATTATGAGATGGAGTAAAGTGAATTAACAGTGATCACAACAAAGAAATCTCCCAACAAATATGATCATCCTAATTTATTTTGTGCACGGTTTGATTTTATTGTCTTGGCAGTTAGAATCACAGTGAGTTTACATTAAATGTGCCATGAATTCAAATCAGATTGTTCAAGACTGAGAACAGGCTGGAGGTTCATAAAGTAAGGGTATGATGTTTACATGCAACCTGTCCAGGGTTTTACTGGAGTTATCTGGGATCAGCTCCAGCGCCTCGTGACTCTGAACGAGATGTAGTGGCATAGAGGGTGGGGAGATGTCATCATACATTCTTATAAACCATGGGTTTATGAAAACCCTTTCCAAGTATTACCTGTGTTTATTGCAGAGGTTTTATACACTGTAATTGTGGGGCGGGCCTACACACTACAGGGAAAAGGCATATGTATTTCTATATCACCATCCAGACCAAAGGCAATTCCTTAAGCTTTACAAAGAAGTAAAGAACATACATTAAAACAAGGTGGCTTGCCCCCTTCAGGTCGGTGGGGAGCCCTTGTCCCAAGTGGAGGAGCTCAGTATCTCGGGGTCTTGTTCACGAGTGGGAGGAAGATGGAGGGTGAGATCGACAGGCGGATCGGTGCAGCGTCTCAGTTATGCGGTCGCTGTATCGGTCCGTGGTGGTGAAGAAGGAGCTCAGCCAAAAGGCGAGGCTCTCGATTTACCGGTCGATCTTCGTTCCTACCCTCACCTATGGTCATGAGCTTTGGGTCATGACCGAAAGGACGAGATCCCGGATACAAGCGGCTGAAATGGGTTTCCTCCGTAAGGTGGCTGGGCGCACCCTTAGAGATAGGGTGAGGAGCTCAGTCACCAGGGAGGAGCTCGGAGTAGAGCTGCTGCTCCTCTGCATCCGGAGGAGCCAGCTGAGGCTCGGGCATCTGTTTCGGATGCCCCCCGGAAGCCTCCCTAGGGAGGTGTTCTGGGCATGTCCCTCTGGTGGGAGGCCTCGGGGCAGACCTAGGACACGCTGGAGAGACTATGTCTCTCGGCTGGCCTGGGAACGCCTTGGTGTCCCACCGGAAGAGCTGGAAGAAGTGTCTGGGGCGAGGGAAGTCTGGGCTTACTTGCTTAGACTGCTGCCCCCGGATAAGTGGAAGAAGATGGATGGATGGATGGTAATTATCAAAGGCATAAAAAGGAGAATAAATAAAGTAAAAGCTTTATTAAGATGAAAATAAAAAAGTAGGTACAATATATTATTTAATGGAAACCCTGAGCAGATAATAGTGTTTTAAGTCCTGATTAAAAGAGGTGAGGAGCGTAGAAACTGATTCGCCTGGTCTCTTCTGACTCTGGGAACAATTAACCTCTTCCTGAGGAAATTAGGGTTCTGGATGGTTCATATCCTACCAGTAAATATAAGATGTATCCAGGCCCGAGACCATTCAAAACCTTACAGACCATGAAGTCACATTTTTGTGACCAGTGTAGAGATTGAAGCTAAGGTGTAATGGACGCCACTCTCATTGTGTGTGGATGAGCAGCAGCTGTCAAACCCTTTTTCTTTCTTTACTGGTACTGTTAATGAATCCAGCACACTGAACACTGCTGGGGTGCCGGATAAATCTATGGCCTTTTTCAAAGCAGGACCCACCCTTTGGACTTCAGAGAAAAACTCATGATGAAAAGAAATCAGTGGAGGGCTAAACTATTAGTTTGTTAAAGCACAAATTCACTGCTGAAGTTGCACAAGTGTAATAGAGACAAATTCCAATCATAAAACCTTGAACTAGTTTGAGAGTAGTGCTTTTTACCTCAGTATAAATCGTGTAATGTGAAAAATAGGATGCCAACTCCTTCACCTTATGTTGCTCAGTATTCTACGATTGTAGGACAACTCGTCCACAAAACTGCAACCCTAGACAACTAGTCCACAGACAGCACCCTCAGTGGACAACTCGTCCATGGATGAGATTTCAGAATGTTTTGGGAGAAAATAAATACTGTACAATGTTTTTTTTACATATTGTTATTTCTGATTGATATTTTATATATTTTTCATATATCTAGTAATGTCCATATATATTTAGTATAGTATCATATGGCTTTGTTTCTCTTTGTTTACTAATCTCTTGTTCTAGATAAGGTAAGTGGGGCCCTCGGTGCACGAACAATTCCTCCATGTGATTCCAGACATCTCGTACATGACAAATTTTTTCAGCATTATTGGTTTGAAGGATTTTACATTTGGAAGCATTATTCAGTATATATGACACAAAAACATGTTAGTGTATTAAGGTCGACTATATAGTCTATTTTTAGCATCTTTGCTATGGCAACCTGGATTTGTTGGAGCATGATAATCAGCTTGATTATGAGTCTAATGGCCTTCTTCTGATGTAAAAAAAAAATAGGATCAGTGTTTGTTATATAATTAATTCCCCATGTTTCCACACCATAACTTGGATATAGAAGAATGAGGGAGTTATATAATAAGTTCAGTGAATTTTTATCAAATACTGATCTGATTTTACACATTGTGCCAATATTTTTTGCTAATTCTGACTTCAGGATATGTATATGTGGCTTCCAGCTGAGCTTTTCAGCAAAAGTAATTCCTAAAAATGTATTTACATGCACTTGTTTACCATTAAGAGAATGGGAAACAAAGACAAACAAAGCCATATGATACTATAATAAATATATATGGACATATATTAGATATATGGAAAATATATAAACTATCAATTGGAAATAACAATATGTAAAATTGTACAGGATTTACTTTCTCCCAAATAAATTCTGAAATCTCATCCGTGGACGAGTTGTCCACTGAGGGTGCTGTCCGTGGACGAGTTGTCCTCCAATCCTGAAAGACATGCCCGGGGCCCTGTGTTGTTGAGATGCAGCCCTGGGCTCACTCACCTGATTCGGTGCGTGCAGATTCATCATACACCCAGAGCCGCCTCTGGCGCTAACACTGACGCTGACTGATACACTTTTGAGGAACAGCAGCGGATCTTTATGTCCAAAAAAAAGAACTGTAACGGTGGAGTTTCTCCACTACGCGCGGCGCCCCGGTGGCGGCACGAGTGGGCTCCGGCCGTGACGTCAGTGCGTGACGCAGATTCGCCCTCCATCACCGGCCGAGCCCACTGACAGAAAGCAGCAGCGAGAAACCAGGCGAGCTCTCACGATTCACGGAAATATGTAGCTAGCTGACAACCATCACCGCGGTTCGACAACAGGGAGGTTTGGTGGAGCTGGTAAGTCATCGTCATCCACGATAAAGTCAACGAATTAATGTTGGTATTTTATTCTGTGTTATAAACCTTCTGCAGCGAGCAGAGAGGCTAACGTTAGCCTAGCAGAGATGATGGCGGATGGTGCCCGTTATTTCCAGCTGCGGCGATGGCATTTTATCCATATCACTGTATGTCTTTTCGTAGCTTGGCATATCACAAAATGTCCATCAACCACCCTATTATTAAATCGTAAATCACATGTTAGTGTTGTGACCGAGTCTGTGTTGAGATAATTTCCCAACGGGTAAAAAAGGTCGTGTTGGCAAATGGAAGGTGAAGCCGCTGAAGTGAGCTTCGTATGTGTAGAATGAATCCAACAGTGAAAGTGAAGGCACTTCTTCCCAACTTGTAAGCGACGAATAACAAACTAACTTCAAAGTTCAATTTGCATCGTTGACCTATAGTAAATAAACGTTTAATATATTAGTAGTTGCGACACAGCTCATGTTTATGAATGTATTTTGTGTTGACAATCGCCATTTAATTCGTCTTTTGAGACGGTGCTCACTGAACTGCTGTTTGTAGATCGCTGGCCTGCTAGCTAGCATGCTAACAGTAATGTAATGTAACAGGAAAGGACGAGCCTGCAGGTAAAATCCACACAAGTGGTCATAAATAAAGAAAACCCCATTACTTCATCCATCCATTACTGAGTTGGTAAGCCAATCGGAGCCAGAAAAGGTTTTTTTTTCTTATGCCATGCCAATTTATCATTTCAATCCAGTTATTTATTAATCATAGGACAGTGAATCCGTTGACATGTTGATGAGTCAAGGTAACACCTTTAACATGTCGCTGTGTATTCTAAGCAGTTTCTGGATCTTATGGTATGTGGGGAAAGATGACATTGCAAAAGGAAAATAAGTGATTCACATAATTGCTTTTCTATCCGTATAATCTGCTTAGAGAAAAATGGAGTTGTCTCTTAAATATTTTATACTATGTCTGTTTGTGTGTAGTCTGATTGTGATAGTGACTGCCAAAAACCTTTAATAGCCATATTGATTTGAGTTTAAATGTACATATTCAGCAATCTTTCTCACCAGTGGGATAAAATGGTTCAGATAGAAGTACAGTGATCTGAGTCATTTATTGAAGGAATATTCTCAGTAGGAGGGTTTTTTTTCCGTCGGATAAATGTCTTGCATATGATTTCAAGCTGCGTTTTCTCAGTCCTCTTTGTCTGCTAAACAAATGGAGTTGGGAAAATGTGAGGTTTCCATAAATATTTATTACTTTTGGTACTGTCTTCATCCATTCTTTCTCTGTACCTACGGTTTTCCTGATTGAGGTCGTGACCTGTTGAAGTTTTTCCTGACACCAGACAAAAGGCAGAGTAATCAGTCATTTCTAAAGTGTATTTTAATGATCCCATTGGGAAAATCACTTCTCTGTTTAGCCCATCCCATTCATAGTTAACCTTAACTACACATACTAGACAGCAGGATGCCCACAGTGTCCTGGAGCTGCTGATCAATGGCCTTGCAGAGGTTAAAAGCACACGCACTGGAGTTCCCAGGGAGAACACATTTTTGTTTGAACCTTTACTCAAGACAGGCCATGGTGGCAAGAAACTATTTTGCTGTCATGCATAAATGCCAACAGTGTCCTACACTGCTGCTATTCAGATGTCATTTTTCTGTTACTGTTGGTATAGATGCCGAAGACTCAATTCACCCTGTCCACCCTGCTATCTTTGCTCCCGCTATTTCCAAAATTAGATCAGGTAGATGAATTCATTTAGGGTAAAAAAAAAAAAAGTAGCTCAACCTTATCATGTTTTCTTTTCTCCTTATTTCTACTTATCAGTTACATGGGACGTTACCATGGGTGGTCATGATGATGAAGATATGACATACGTTGTAAACAAACAGAAGCAAGATGAAGAGCTTAAGAACAAGCTGAACGAGGGCAGCCACTGGTGCGACCAGGAGCCCACCGGCAACAATGCCAAGTGGCTGAAAGAAGGCCAGAATCAGCTGCGCAAAGTCGCGGAGAACCACCAGGATCAGGATCACAACTGCAATATCAATCAGAATGGGAACAAGGAAGACTTCCCTCAACAGAACACCACTCAGGAAGAACAACAGGGAAACGAGGAGCAGCAGACCAAGTCTCCCAAAATAGCAATGAGCCCTGGTCTCAGTCAGGAGGAGTCCAAGAACCTCCTGAATGAGCCGCTCCTCATCGACACTCTGGATTCCACGGAAGAGAAGGATAAAGACGGAGAGGAAGATGATAAAGAAAAGGAGAACAAATTGGAAGAGGATGACGAGACATCTGGTAGCACTGGAGTGGAGGATGTGGCAGAAGAACAGAGCGATTCCCAGCCTCAGAAAGATGGTGGCGTTGTGGGCAGAAACGCTTGCCTTCTCTTTTCCAACATGAACGGGACACCGACTGATGAAGAGTCCAGCTGGCCTGCACTTTCTCAGGACAACACCGCTGACAGCTCTCCAAATGGCAACAGAGGTAACTGGAAAAGCAAGAAACAATCACCATCAGGACGTACTAACATATTTTAGTGCATACAGCAAACTTTATTAATATTTTGTCTCAAAAGAAGATAACAGGCTGATTTTCCCATCAAAATACTGATAACAAAACTAGCAAAGTCAGATGTGCACAAGTCACGAATGAAACTGTTTTTAATAAAACTTGACACGTTGGAATACAACAAACAGGATAAGCTCGAGCCGCAAGTTTTAAATAAACTGTCTGAAAATGATGAAATAAGTTACCAGTGTTTTCTAAAGGCTTGGAAATCAAAACAAAATTTCTGTTTCAAGTAACAGTTCATTATCTAAAGATATTTGATCAACTTTTCTGACATCAGAAACCAACTGCTTTAGATTGCTGCTGTAGAAGATGGAATGAAATGATTTTACATTATTTTGATATAGTTTGTTTAAATTCTAAGTTTGTTACATGAATATGTCTTGTGGTGTTGAACATTAACCAACAAATGACCATCGTTAATCCTCTGGGATGCAACAATGGATAATGTTGTTAGGAATAATTTGATAATAGAGACTGCTGGTCATGTTTTTGCTGTTGATGAAAGACAGATTCTTGTTTTGTACTCGTTTGCTTTCAACATTTTCTGCTTGGTCGGCATGCAGCTTTGTATATTCTTTTTCATCCTGTAATGAAACTTTTGCTTTGCCTTTGCCCGCTGCTGGCTGCCTTGCAGAGTCCTTCTGGGACTCCAGTGCTTTCCAGACTGACACAGACCTTCCTTCGGGATGGATGAGGGTGCGAGATACATCCGGCACATACTACTGGCACATTCCCACAGGCACGACCCAGTGGGAGCCACCGTCACCCCTCGGTAAAGTGGGTGACTCCACCATGTCCTCCACCATGTCCCTGGAGACCACGCCCTGTGAGGAACCTGAGGTCAGCTCACACACACACACACACACACACTTACTGCTGGGATGAAAATAGACTTGAGGAACTTCAGCGAATAATACAATTTGTTTGACATCTTCCAGGAATCTTGGACTCAATTATCCAGCACAGACGAAGGCCCTGGGGAAGCTGAGCTGTGGAAAGTAAGATACAACCTTCATTTATTCACATTTAACAGTTAAAAAGAGTAGTCTCCTTGTAAGTTTTGAACACATTTAGGTGCCTTTCACATTCGGATAGTCCAGGACTCGGTTCCCATTGTGGGGGGCGGGGGTGGGGAGATTTTTCCCACCTTCATTTGGTTCAGTGGCGTTCACGTTCACTTTTGAGTGAATGTGCCTGGAAAGATCAAACTGCCTGGAAAATGTCACGGAATTACAACAGCTGCTGGTTTGGGGACGCTGTTGCCTGAAACAAACACTGACCAGGGAGGAAGTAAAGAAGAAACATGGCTGATTGATTGGTCCGCACCGAAAGTGGAAGTCCTGCCGCTTTAGCCCGTGGTGGCTAGGCGAGTTAGCTTGTGGTTAATGGGTAGCCACGAACAACTGCAATATATAGTCTTCAGACCAGATATCAATGAGCGCCTTCCTCACTACTTCTTCCTCTCTACTTCTTCCTCTCTACTTCTTCCTCTCTACTTCTTCCTCACTACTTCTTCCTCACTACTTCTTCCTCTCTACTTCTTCCTCACTACTCTGTCTGCCCACGAGAAATTTTCCAACTTTTTCTTTCTGCAGCCACTTCTACTGATTTGAGCGGTTAGCTTTGTTTGTTTACTACCCAGAATACATTGCGCTCTAGGTCATGTCTTCTCACCCCGCACACTAGAAAGATCCTTTGTAAACAAACCGAGACCTAGCATTTCAATGGGACCAAAAGGCGTGTTTCCACCGCACAAAAAGTGCGGGAATGGACTGGTAGAGTCCGTTATGCTTCCGGTTTCAACTGCAAGAATTTGGGATTTTCCGGAAAATACCGCTCCAAAGGTGGATATTTTTCCGCTACCCTTCCGTCCGGGTACTCAGCACCATGGAACAGGTCTGGCTTTGAGGAACTGTTTGCTGATTGGTCAGTGATTTACTACACGCCCTCAATATTTTAATATGTCTGCTGTATGAATCCTCTGTTGTAAACATACTCAGCTTTGCACAGTTATATTTGTTTGTTTAGTTTTTTGCTGCGCAACTTTCATGTTGGTCCAGAAAGAGCGGGACTCGGGAGCAGACGCTACGGCCGTAATCGATGCACTTGTCACGTTGCTGGTCGGTGCTCCATTGCGTGAACCGCTGCGTGCCGCCCCGGAGCTCCGGTTCCCCGACGCTGGAACCTGCTGGTGCGACGGGACGCCGGAGCTGGTCCGAACCCTGAGCCCCGGTGTCTGTCCTGGCATCGCGTCCGCGATCTCTGCCTCCATGCGGACGTTTCAACCGTCACAACCAGCGGTGCGACACCGGCACCGACCGACTTTGTGACACCGGAGTGCGCTCCAGTGTCACAAAGCCGGGTGACATTCGCTCTCTCGGAACCAACATGGAAGTTGCAGCTGCAGGTCTGTGGCTGCAAAAGATAAAAATAAAATAACTAAACAACTAGTGCAAAGCGGAGGATGTAAACAACAACAGAGGACTCATAAGGTCCAGATCTGTCGCCCCGGCTGAGATTACTGTTGCAACGTCACATATCTGCGGAGCTCTAAACCCCGCCCACATTTTAATCCTCCCAAATTTCGGTTGGGGTCTGCTTTGCCGTACCGCTCCGAACCGTTCCGTTCCTTCCCTGCACTTTCTGTGCTGTGGAAACGTGGCTCAAGATTGCTTATTAGCTCCGGTTCAGAGTTCATGGGAGTGTTCCCCTCGCCCAAACAAACAGTTTTTTCTTTGAAGAGAACTCTGGTCCGGATCAAAAAGGGGAATGTGAACACACCCTTAATAGAATATGTTGCAGCAATAGAACACATTTGGGGCTGCTGTGGCTCAGTTAGAACGGCTCTTCTTCGATCCCCCTTCTCGCCCCCCTGCTCATGTAGAAATGTCTCTGGAGAAGCTCTCAACCAAAAACTGGTCCCAATGGAAGTGGAGCCCATTGCATGACAGCTGTCTCTATTTTTGTGAATGGGTGAATGTGACGGACAGTGTGATGCACTTTGAGAGCGCTGAAGAGGTGAAAATGTGCCATTTAAGGGAAAACTGTTTTTCCATTTTCCTATAAACTGTCATATAGTATCAACGCTCCCATCCTTCTCTGCAGAAAGACTGTAACATTTTCTGGTCTGTGAATTATATTTGTCTACAATTACTCCTCACATTTGTTTTGAATGAGCATCCAGAGGGGGCAGCTGCTAAAGCTACAACAGGGCAGGCTAGGACTTCATATTTTTTTGTTCCTCTTTCATCATCACTGGCAGAATGTGTTGATGAACGGTTTGTTTGGTGATGTGAAACAGAATAAAATCCCCAAGTGATCTGTGGTGTTTCTCCCCCTCAATCTACCTCTCTGTCTATTCTATCCTTTCCTCTCCTCTATCCCCTCACCCACACCGGTCAGCAGAAAGCCTCCACCTCTGAGTCTGGTTCTGCAAAGGTTTCTTCCTGTTAGAGGAGTCTTTCCTTGCTGCTTGAAAGCTGCTAGAAATGACTGTTATATTTGGTGCTATATAAATAAAGTTGAATTGAATTCAATTGGTGATTAGGCAACTCTCGTATTGTTACGTATT
Source organism: Lipophrys pholis (assembly GCF_963383615.2). Lineage (NCBI taxonomy): Eukaryota > Metazoa > Chordata > Actinopteri > Blenniiformes > Blenniidae > Lipophrys > Lipophrys pholis. The sequence continues at coordinate 26,397,225 of NC_137627.1, read as the reverse complement.
GCTTCCTTGAAAGAGACAGCAAGAAAAAGGTTTAATATTTTGTTCCAAAACTTAGTGCATCACCTGTTGGTGATTTCCACAATATTGGTTGTGCCTGTGTTTGTATGTCAAACATCAGCTGACTCCTTATTTTTCTCTCAGCATTTTGTAGTTGTGTTTAATAAGTCAGGATGCTAGTTACCACATTGATAAATATCTGACCAGTGTAAATAAGAGTGTTGTCTCATTGTCAGCTTTTTAACCTTTTTGAAATAAATGGAGAATAATTCAAGCTGCTTTCATAAACGTTGATCTGTGTCCTCAGGAGGAGGGAGAGGTCGCATCTGATCAAAGTCTGAAGGAGTTTGAAGGAGCAACTCTACGCTATGCATCTATCAACCTCAAGTATGTGCTCTTCAAACCTTGTGATTTCTTAGTGCTTGATAAGTTTTTACCTGTTCCTGATATGTTCTCTTACTGTCTTATTTTTCCTTCATTACAGTTACAATTACTCCCCATCTGAGGATGAAAAGAACCTTGAGCCACTCTGCACAGATATTGAAACAAAGGTAAATCCTGTGTTACTGGTTGGATTAAAACAAGACTGCAGTCTGCAGTAACTGGTTCAACAGTCTTACTCTGTGTGTGAGTGCTCCTCTGATAGTTAGACAAGATGAAACAGATTGAGTTCTTCTTGAAGGATTAATAAAATAACTTGCCACCTTTTTCTTTCACAACTTTTAACTAGGTGTGTTGTTGCCTCACAGTTTAAAAAGTATTTGCTTTTTTTCCAGCTAACCCAGCAAAATAAGTGCTTTCTCTAAACGACTGGGCCTCTGGTGCCATCTTGTTTTGTACTAATGTACTGGGTGTCTGTTCTGTTGTTCTGTCAGTGTTTCGCAGTGCGCTCCCTCGGCTGGGTGGAGATGTCAGAGGAGGACATGGCACCTGGAAAAAGCAGTGTGGCTGTCAACAACTGCATCAGGCAGCTCTCTTATCACAAACACAACCTCCACGACACCGCTGGTATCTGGGGAGAGGTGAGCAAATTCATTGAGGCGACGTCTTCCCCAATGTAGAGCGACATGTAGAACAGCATCATCTTGCATTGTAGTGAATGATAATGACCTTTCATTTAATCTGCTTCAAAGATGTTTGGCTGCTTTGACTGTTAGCAATAGGGAAACACATTTTTAGATATTTTTAACCCTTTTATGAAAAGTTTCCTATGACTTTGATTTTAAATTTGACTTGTAATGTGCAGTGGGAAATAGTGAAAGTTGTACATGCACTCACTCTAACCTGGTGCGACCTTGTGTTTGTCACGGCAGGGTAAAGACATGCTGATGGTCCTGGAGAACGACACAATGAACTTGATCGACCCGCTGGGTCAGACTCTGCTCCACGCTCAGCCGATTGGCAGCATCCGTGTCTGGGGTGTGGGCAGAGACAACGGCAGGTCAGTATCCTCACAACAAGACCAATTCAAACGGCTTCATCTTAGGCTGCTGAAGTCGTTACAAAATGACTTGACCTGTTTTACTTCTCATTGCGTGATCTTCACTAACAAGGTTTTTATCTTCAAAAAAGGAGAAAAAAACGGTGTTACCATAGTTGATCTGACATTTAGGGTAAATTTTTAATGAGTTCACTTTCAAGCAATAATTCTAAACTGACCTCTTCTCAAATTATCACTATGTTGACATTTTATCTAACAACGGTGCATTTAGGTGATGTTTCACTGGTTAGATGTAATTTCAGCTTGAGTCAATATTTATCCTCCATGACTCATGCTTGGACAAAACGCCCTGTTTTCCATTTTTGAATGTTGTGCCATTCTCCTGTTGGTCTGCACAGAGGGCTTGATTCATGGCTCCTGTCTGGCTCAGCTTTTCGCAAAAGGCCCCTTGCAGTCCATCTATTGCACGCTGCTGCCCTCTGCTGGAACGCAAACAATACTGCAGAAAACACAAAATGACAACCCAAGCCGTTTCTGCTTCCTGTCTGTCTGTCCTCTAACATCTGTATTTCTTTCTTTCATGCTGCATTTCCATCATGAACAGGGAAAGGTACACCTCATTGATTGTTTTCCTGAAAGAAACTATTGTTTAGTGCTGGTGTGCATGTGTGTGTGTTTATGTGCTGTAAGTATATATTTGCTCCCATGTTTCAGTCTTACAAACTCAACATTCAGATCTGACCTTTTTCCATCCGATCTCACCTGCAGGGACTTTGCTTATGTGGCTCGAGACAACCTGACACAGGTTTTGAAGTGTCATGTTTTCCGCTGCGACTCGCCCGCCAAGAACATCGCCACCAGCCTACATGAGATGTGCTCAAAGGTCAGCATCTATTGGCTCAAATGTAGATTCATTTTGAATTCGCTGTAGGGAGTCAAGTGTCCTTTACAAAGTTTCACCTGGTTTTAAAATGACCTCTAGATAATGATGGAGAGGAAGTCGACCAAGCCGGGGGTGAGCAGACTGAACTCTGATCCAAGCAACCCAGTGGTCATCTCTGTTGAAGGTAGTACAATTTATATTGGCTCAGTTTTGATACTCCCCTGGTCTGGAGGGAACAATCCAGTCACATTGTGTTTGCTCTCCTCAGAGTTTCCTGCTCCGAAAAATGAACTCTTCCAACGCTTCCATGTTTATTACCTTGGATGTGAGGCGGTGACCAGACCAGTTGGTAAGAAAACTACATTTTGGATTGTTTGTGCTTTTAGGTAATAAACCTGATTAGTTGTAAATGTGTTTGGTTCCACTGGCTGAAGTCTGAGGTTAATGTTCAGTGGTTCCTTTGTGTTTTTCTCAGGTATGGAAATAATCAATGATGCACTGCAGGCAGCAATAAATGGCAAAGACAAAAGCGACTTCACCCCGGTGTCTGTGAATGTTGCACCAGCGACCCTCACCATACTGGCACGACAGGTAACGGACAAACTCACCATGATGCTGCGCTAGAATAATCTCATAGATTAGGTTTCTCCACAAACCACAAGTCTCTTCTCTGTCAGCCCTCTTCAGTCACATGCTGGATTTATAATGTTTTTGTCTTTTTACGTTCAATTTGTTTCAGTACAAAGTAACAAACCTGTTTTGTGACTTTACACTGTGAAAACAATAAGTCTTCATATCTGATGAATAAATGTGAGCGAATGGTGAACTAAAGATTCCTTTACGTACTGCTCACTGTGGGATAGTTCCCGCCCACTTCTGCACCCTGAATGGATCCAGGGCTGAGCTCAGTGAGCCAGTGAAGTGAAATGTTTGTACTGGTCGTTCCAGGATGAGGAGGTGCTGTCGGAGTGCAGGGTGCGTTTCCTGTCCTTCATGGGTGTGGGGAAAGACGTGCACACCTTTGCCTTCATCATGGCTGAGGGTCCTGAGGAGTTCACCTGCCACATGTTTTGGTGTGAGCCCAACGCTGCCAGCCTGAGTGAGGCTGTGCAGGCCGCCTGCATGGTGAGTCACACATCCTCATCCCACAGTTAGAGGAGCTGCTTCCTTAACTATTCACTGCATTTCTGCACCAGCTTGGGTGAAAATGGGATTCTGCTTAAATTATTTATTTTTCAGCTCTGATTAGATTGTTTTGAGTTCAAGTTTCATGTCCACATACGGGGGAAGCATCTTTTCTAGATAACCACACTGACATTTGACTGTTCCAGCTCCCTCAACATCAGATTGGTCAGAACTGAGATACGTAGAGATTCTGCATTAAAGTGAAACATCAAAGGAAGAATGAAGTTGTGTTTGAGATGACGAAAATAAAAATAAAGAGCACAAATGGTTGGAAACATTCCAGAAAGGAATGAATGTCTTCTTGTTTGGTTGGAATCTGTCGGGATTGTCAGAAGTTGATGTGAATCCCAGAATCTCACCGGATGTTTTCTGTTCTCCAGCTTCGCTACCAGAAATGTTTGGACGCTCGTCCCCCCAGCCTGGCCTCCTGCCTGCCCACTCCCCCCGCCGACTCGGTGGCCCGCCGGGTCAGGAAGGGGGTGCAGAGTCTGCTGGGCAGCTTCAAGAGCTACCGGGCAGGTTCTCAGTCCCCGTGAGCGGAGATGATCCACAGCCCATCAAACATCAACACCCCCCCCCCCCCCCCCCCCCTCCCCCCATACCCTCCTCCCTCACCCTCCTGCCACAGTCTCGCCTTATGACCGTGTCACCCGTCTAGTCTCTAGTCTGGTGTGTGGCGTAGTTAGTGGGGCAGCGCCTGTGTCTGTCTGATCTGATCGCATTTACCTCCTTTTCTTGTTGTTACTTTTTACAAGGATTTTAAACGCTCCCTTCTTGTTTCTTTGCTGGGATTCTTCTGTGAGTCTTTACTATTTTTGTGTTTTAACAGAAACAACACTATGAATGTTGATTATGGATGTAATATATTTTACATACAGGTGTTGATGGATTCCCTCACAGAAATGCTCTCATCGCCCCTCACACTCCTCGTTTTCTACCGTCTGTTTGTGTCCAAGATCCTAACTGATTTTCTAAGACGTCGCCTCTGTCCACTACATTGGGCCGTAATACAAACGTGCGCTGAGCCACGTAGTCGACGTCCCCAACTCGCCCCAACACTGTATAATAGTCTTCCAAAGAACTGCGGTCATTTGTCACGTCGTGCGTTCCTCATTCGTCCTGCTTGAACATTTGCAAGTTCAGTGCTCATGTGCAATAATCAGAAGTCCCAGTGTGTTGATGTCATTTCTTCACTTGAACTGAGAGTGTGAGGCCATCGGGACGACAGAGCCATGCTGAGAATCATAGAAATAATTGTACTGAAAAATACAAACTCTGGGTTTCCTCACAGCCATTTGCCGCCAACAGAATCGTACTGTAGACAAATTCACCACAAGCTGCATGTTTTGATAGCTTAGAGGTATTGCTGCTGCAGCAGTACCGTGCTTAAGAGCCATCGACGTATCTTGTAAATTGTGTTAGTGTGCGGTGAGCGGAGGCCGGAGGTGATGTGTCGTTTGGTGTTACATAGGCATGTCACTCTAGTTAGCGTCAGTGTTTCTCATAAGCTCGCAGTAGAAAGTTAGACTTCTTCAGACTGAAAAGATGAGAGCAGGTTCAAGTCTGTGTTCACCGTTCAACTTCCCTCAGCCACATCCTGAGGTGTGTGGGCCCGGCCACTCCACTTTATGTTTCTCTTCTGTTCTGTATCCTTTCCACACTACAATGTACACAGTTCACATGGTTTCACTCTAGCGTCTTAGATCTAGTTTTTATAAAGAACACACTAATTACCCTGTGTCTGCCAGTGATCAATACTGTATGTAGCACCATAGTAATAGTAATAGTCATCTCTAATATTAAAGATGCAGTTTGTAAGAAGTCTTGGAAAACGTAATACCTTTTGATATTTGTAAATACCCTCAGGCTAGTTAACCTTACTAAAAGACTATAGTTTTTTTTTTTTTTGTGAATTATTGAATGAAGTGATCAAATTATAAAGATATACTAGTACATGACAAAGAATGAGTTTGGAAAAAGGCATTTTTAGGAAATCTTATTCACTTATTTAGTATTTAAGAGGTTACTAATGAAACCGCCTAATCACTTTGTAGTAATTTCCTTTAATCTTTAAATGCAGAGATTTAAAACCTGAGAAAGTGCGTGAAGAGTTTGGTGGAATAGAGAATCGTATCTAAAAACCTAAAAACCCTCCGTTGAGGTGAAGCACAGCTGTTCCAGACAGATCTCATATGAAATAGTCCTGTAGTGTCAATATTCGACTGTTTCTTCAGAATCACAACTGCACCTCTTACAAACTGCTTCTTGGTGTGTGTGTGTGTGTGCGTGTGTGTAATATGACACTAATGAAGATTAGACGACATTGACTCACATTACTGCCTCGTCACTCCTGTGTCACTTGGAGTTATTGTGCTTCTCATTTTAAAGATTGCTGTCCAGTCCAGATTAGGGTTAGCAAAGTTCCACAACATAAGCAGATTAATTTATTTCTGTTCATGTAATTAGGTGTATAAAATGTATGTACATAAAATTCACTGCACAATAAATGTGAACATATCATGATGCTTCTTGTCCTGTGGTTTCTCTTTTCCCAGCACCTGTTTTTCTATTTCCTAGAAAGAAAACTCTTTAATTTTACAGCCTGGAAACGTCTCCTTTGGTTTCTGTTTGTTGGATCATTCAGGGTTTTTTCTTTCTTTCCGTTTTTTCTATCTGGATTTATCAGTCAGTCCTCACTTTTCCATTAAAATGTAAAAGAAGCCACACTCAACCTGTCTGGCCCTTTTGAATATATAATAAAGCTGCTGACGGCGGTTTCACTGTGGGTATTGACAGAGCGAGCACACACACACACACACACACACACACACACACACACACACACACACACACTGCCCCCTCCTGGTGAGTTCAGAGGGAAGGTCCGGGCTGGTTATTGTTTCTAAGAGATGGCTTTGGAGATGAAAGGTGCACATGAAGTGGAGCCCCAGCTGCCTCAGACAGTAATAATAGGCTCTGCCATCTCCACATGAGCCGGCCGACCGGCCTGCCAGCGGGACTCGGACAGATCAAGGCTCTGGCTGTAATCGCTTCCTTTTGAAGCCGAAGCACAGTGACGGTGAGAGACTCTGATTGACTCATTGTTTGGACGCCGTGTTGAACAACTCAACAGTGAAGTTTTAGAAAATTGTCTCGACGGGATTCAATGTAGTTACAATTCCTGTGGATTTTCACCATCTCAATAAATCCCTCCTAAAGAGAAATGCTATTGGCTGCACAGTGGTGTAGTGGGCCGCCTCTTAGTCTCACACTGGGAGGACTCCTGGTTTGATTCTGGGCTTGCAGGCTTTTCTCTCTGCCACGCACAGTCTGGAAACCAGGCAGTATTGGTTTGGTGACGCTCATCCATGAATGAATTGCTTACTTCTGCCCATAGTTCAACACACAGAAACTACAAGCAAGAAGAAAGTAGTATGACCAAGAGAGGAACAAGCTGAAGCCAGGGGCTTATTTATGGCTGTCCTTTTAATTTTATGGCCTCGTCTAGATATGTACAACTTACAAAGAAAAAATCAACAAGAAAAGAAAGAAGAAGAAAATAAATAAGAAATATCTAGATAACAAAGTCTGAACTTGAATCCATCATTATTTTGTATTTCTAAAGTTAGAAGTTAACCACTTCATATTTGTTCGATCCATTGAAGGAGGTAATCCCAGCAGGTTACAGGTCAGGAGTGAGACGCTCACATTCACACCTACGGCTCATTTACAGCGTCAAATGTTATTTGTTTTTTGACTGTGGGTGAAAACCAACACAGATCACCAAGACAAACCTGGACTCGAACCAGGGACCTTCTCACTATGAGTCAAGTGCTGACCACTCCAGAGCTGGAAGGCACATGCTTGTTACAATGAGAACAAAAGGTTCTGTCTGGATTATACTTGTAATAGCTGGAGTCCAATTCTACAGCTCCCTTGGAAAGTAAGTAACTGACGCGCTCGCCATGAACACCTGCACTGTCTGAAAAGAGGACGTCAAATTTTGTGTTTTGTACAAAACTCTAAAGTATTTGTTTCTTTTTTACTTGAAGAGGACTGGATTATAATCCCCCCTCATTGGACCACATTAAAACATTTCTCTCCTCTGGAGATTTCCCAGTGTGAAGTTCTCAATGTTTATCTTATAAGATGTAATTAGTAACCGCTGTTCAAATCCATTGGTTAATACAAAAAAAACAGCTATTGTCATGCTGGTTTAAAGCTTGAAGTTGAAATCTGGTGGGCCTTTATATATAATCTGCCACTGTTGTTCAATTGAGAGTTTGACACTGAAGCTTATTTCATAACTTTATTAAAACTCACTTTGTGGCGACAAAGTTGTTTAACCGCCCACTTTCTTCTTGAAGATTAAAACCTGGTGGTAAAAGGAATCCCCCTGACCTCCAGCCTTCCCCTGCAGCTGCAGGCCTGATGTGAATAATCTCAGACTGACCTGGTGATTATTTGTCTTTACATTTTGCTCCACGTGCAGATCGGATTTCTCATCTGTTCACTGGAAAACTTCAACATTTATCTTCATATCCGTGATGTCTCTCCCTCCCAGGGTTTATTTACTGAGGCTCGTGTTCAGCACTTATTAGCCAATGCACACCTGCTAACAGCGTGAATTAAGAGGGTAAACATGGTAAACATTTCACCTTCCAAAACAACAGTGATGTGAGCGGCATGTTAAGAAGCATCGCTGCTGCAGGCGCCTCACCAGAGGCTGCAACAGCCTCACGTACGTTCATTTCTACTGATTTCCAAAGCTTTAACACGCTCTCCAGCACCAACATGTCGGTACGCCTGCTCGGTTCTGTTTTTCTCAAGCTTCTTTTTCCTCCTCAGGTCCACAGAGGTGTCTCTTGTTAGATGAATTGCTTGATTGGTTGTAGTGAAGGTGTGAAAGGTTGATTGTTAACCTGTTAGAACTGGTGACCTCCTGGTGGCGCCGTCTGCCTCTGGTCCAGCTGGAACAGGCTCCAGGCGCCACGGCCGGCTTGGCGACACAATCCGGTCCATCCGGGTCTATTAATATCGCTTTAAAACCACCACAGAGCCAAAGTGTTGTACACAAAGAAATAACACAATAAAAAATAATTTAACTGCATTAACAGTGTTGAAAGCAGCGGATCTAACATGTTTGTTTTATTGTCACAGTGGCTGTTTGGTTGGTTGGTTTTATATTGACTTGTGTCTCCACTCTGCTCCTCGTCCTCTGTCTTGTGCAGCCCGCCGCCCACTGTGTGATCCAGTTTCTCCACCAGGATCAGTGTCAGGGAATCACTGAGAATAATGACTTGATTACAAATACTTATATCAGAGTGTAGTGGAGTAACTTTACCAGTTACTGACAATATCAGTAACTGGTCATTTGGAAAAGTCACATTCGCATCATATTCAATCGAGAGAGAGAGAGAGAGAGAGAGAGAGAGAGAGAGAGAGAGAGAGAATATTTTATCATGGCTTATGGCATTATTTCTCACAATGCCTATAATATACAAACATTAATTCTGCATCTGAATTTGTGTGGGAAACAAAATCAATCCACATGAATCAGGAGGTTGCAGTGACAGGGGCTGCATGCTGGTGGTCCAGCTGGTTCGAGTCTGGCTGTGACATTTGCATGTTTTCCATGGTGGAGGTTTTCTGTTCTTGAGTGTGATTGAGAAGCTCCCTGCATCTCTGAACCAGGTGAAGAAGGTTGGTTGAAGCAGACGGAGGCTATTTCCTCACTGAAGTGGGACCCAAGAGCAGCGAACACAAGCACAGGAAAACATGCAAACACCATGCATACTGGTACCTTCCTGCACTTAACCACCACACCACCTACACCTCCATCATTTGTCTTGCTTTGCCGGTTTGTTGTGATTGGAACCTCAAGTTTAAATACTAAACAAGGAAAATGTCAATATTAATACTTAAAATGTTGTTTTTAAGCACTGCAAATAATCATGTCACCAGTATGAAACTTGACAGTTGATATATAAAAGAATAACTATATGCATGTGATAAAAAAAAGGCAATGTTGACTGTGTGAAATACAGGTGGTGGGACACAGCTTGATGGTACCTCACAGATAATCCCCATCTTTATGCTTCACTGATATATTGTGCTTATGCTGCTGCTTTATTGGGGCTGTCGTTTCTGTGATGCTGACGATTTGTATCATTTGACAACGACGGGTGTTTATAATATTTTGTCCACCTTCTTAATATCAATAGAAGGAGAGGAACCGCTTCAACAACAACAACAACGATTACAGCCCCCCTGAGGGCAGGATTTATTGTTCCTCAAGCCTGCGGCTGATCGTGATGAAAGAGCCGCAGTAACGTGTGTCCCCTTGTACCACGAGCATCATGTATGTAGGGTGGAGGCGTGTTTACAGCCTCATCCCTTCGTCGCCTCTGTATCCTGCTGCATGTTATTGTGTATCTCTGCAGCCAGATTTATGCACTTCCTATTTTCCGGGTGTCAATCACAATTTACACAGGTCGGCCCATGGAGAAACTAATCACAATTATAATTATTCCTATAGCCTAATTATGCATATGGCATTTGTTTAATGGAGATTTATTTTGAGTAATGAATGTGTAGTCTTGTGGAACATTGCTTTCCCTCTCGGTGTGTAGGAGAGGACTTGTGTCTCCTTCTGCTGGCCTCTTCAATCTAAACCCCAATCTGAGGCCAGATGAAAGGAGCTGCTGCTTGTTCAGTCTTCAACCTGGTGTTGAGGTCTGAGAGCCATGATGGGAATCACAGCAGAGCAGAGCCTTTACAACTGATTCACATTGCTGGGATTTACCTTTTTGTGCAAATATTTTCACATCCTATGCAGCTCTTCTCTTTCTGTTTTTTAAACAGTGCTTACCCATTGTAGTTTCTGATGTCTTTTTGCCGGCCCCTGGGTTTTACCCACGTCTGTGCTTCTCGGTAATCAAGGATGACACTGGTGCGTGTGACGCTCTGGTCAGGGCTGCAGCAAATCCAACATGGCCACAGGAGATGTGAGGAGGCACGAAGTCGCATTGACTAAAAAGAAGAAACAGTTTCAGGAAAAAATATTCTTACTCCCACCTATAAAATCCATAAATTGAATACTTTAAAAACATATAATAGGAGGTCATTCAGGATAAATGACAGTCAATAAAGGCCGCAAACAGTGGTGGTGTCTGTTAATCCCCTGAGCCATTCATTTGAGGATTAGCCATTGGAATCTGAAAATGTTCAGTAATTCATTCCCTCCTGAATAACACAGTGATTGCTTTGCCGGTGGGAGCAGCCAGCAGCCCGCTGGTGTCTGGATAAGCGTTTCTCCAGTGGTCCTCCAGCGAGTCCAGCAGCTCAGCACTCGTTCAGTAACAGTTCAGTACACTCCAATCTCACAGAAACCACCACCTTTACTATATCTGTGATGCACTGCGGCATGCAGCGTGGAAGGAACGATAATGTAAACACATAAATACAAAGATCCGGGGTCACGGGGTTCTGGAGCCAAAGGCAGGGCGCAGCCTTCATCCAACAGTCCAAACAGCCTCCGGTGCTGGTTTCTGGACTGTGGGAGCAAACCAAGGTGCACGGGTCAAACATGCAAACTCAACACAGCCCAGTAAAGAAAGCATGAGTGCCCGTCACTTCTCCATCCTGCAGCCACTCGTCCAGGTCATTTCACTGAAGAGCTCCACGTCTCACACTAGGTCTTTCTTTACTTGACACAAAGTAGCAACAACACAGGGTGAGAGTGTTCAAACATATCATCACAAAGCACTCTCGCTTGGAAAAAATGCTTCAGTAAGCAGTGGTGTGAAAGTATTGAACTGAAGTTTTCATCTATTTGTACCTTTAGTTATATTTCAGAAGACGGACTGACACAACGAATTACAACAAGCTCTGAAATCATTATACACAGAACTGAAGTTTACATAAACAGTTTCATTCTCCGGGGATTGATCACAAAGTGGAGCGCAGTCAGGAGCTGCACAGTGGCGTAAAGGTCAACACTTTCATTTCATAGTTACAATGGAGTTCATGTTGGGCTTGGAGGACTGCACGTGTGGAGTTTGCATGTTCATCGCATGTGTTTGGATTTTCTCCAGGTACTCTTGTCCAAAAGAATTTGTTCCAGCGATGTCATCTACTGGTCCTAATATCCATCCATTCATCCATCATACAGATTTATCCTGTGCAGGGTCGCAGGTTGTCCTTCACAGGACAAACACACAGACACAAACAACCACACACACTCACAGTCACACCTCGGTTCAATTTAGAATCACCAGTTAACCACACATGCATGTTTTTGAACCACAGGAGGAAACCGGAGTAAAACTGGAGTATAATGCAGGAAAGGCTTGTCTGGTATTTGAACCCAGGACCGTCTCACTGTGAGGCTCTAACCACTGCTCCACCATGTGGCTTCACACTAATGTCATAAGTATATGATACGATACCATTCAGATGCTTTTTCAAAGTCTCTAGGAACAAAATGTGTACTTTGATACAGTAGGCAACTCAAGTATATTTTTCAAGTATCTGTACTTTCTTTGAGAATTTATTTCTCTGAAAACCTGAGCAACATTTACCTGTTTTCACCTCTATGAGAAAGATTCAGAGCTGCAGTAAAAGGTTATTCACTTATTCATTCTGAAGCTGCAGCAGGTGACCAGTTGAAGCTACTTGGGAATTGGCTGAATATCAAGACTTCCTGTTATTGTCTCAAAACCTTAAAACTACACATTTTAGGTGAAAGTCAAAGTTTCTTTGTTTTATAAGGTCAACTCAAGTTATTACTCCATCCATCCATTTTCTTCCGCCTATGCATTTCCGGGTCGCGGGGGTGGCAGTCTGAGCACTGTCACCCAGATCACATTGCACCTGATTAAGAACCTTCCTGCGGGTGGTGAGCCCACAGGAAGGTGGCGCCCGGCATGGGACATGAACCCTCTACCCTGAGATTGTGAGTCTCATTCTCTACCAACTGAGCTCGCCAAGTTATTACTATTTATGTAAATGTTCGATAGTCATGTAGTTTCTGATTGCAAACTATGAGACGAGTTGAATCATAATCTGCTGATGAAGCGGATGTTTCCATGCTGACAAACGTTATGAGGTGTGAGTGCGCTCACTCATAGAAACCCTGTACATGGGTAGCTATGCGTCTTCTTTTCATGTGTAGAATGACTTTTACAGCTCTGCTGTTTTTATTATCATACCTGAACAGTTTGCCACTTACAAAAGTAAATGTTTTTTTCACTGTTTACTCTGAAAAAGTATGTGATTCATGTACTGTTGAGTGAAGAACTATTCTGAACAAAAAAAATCAAATTTTTATTTCTTCCCAAAATGAAATACTATTAACAATGTCAATACAATAACTACAAACCTATTGACCTTATTCAGCGACAAAACTAAGGCGTCGCCATATTGCATCATTTTGCAGCTTCCGGTGGGTGGTACTACTGTAGTATTGTTTTGTTTCCTGTAGTAGCAGCTCGTTCTGGACAGTGAACAGGATTGACAATCAATTACTGAATTAAGAGTTTTAAACATCGCTCATGTGGATCGGTGCACCGTGTCTAGCCGCGGCTCGCTGTGTGGGTTGCTGCTCCAGTGCTCCGTAGCTAGTCGTGGCTAACATCTGTCGGTGCTCCATGGCTAACTGCTGCTAGCTGTGTCGCTTCTCCGGTGCTCCATGGCTAACTGCTGCTCGCTGTGTAGCGCTGCTCCGGTGCTCCGTGGCTAACTGCTGCTAGCTGTGTGTCGCTGCTCCGGTGCTCTGCGGCTGGTCATGGCTATTTGTGTGTAGCATTACATGCTCCATGGGGAGCTGTCATAACAACTGGATAACAAGGAGAAGGCAGTTGAAACAACAACATTTTGAACATAAAGAGCAGAGACAGGACTGTTGTGGAGCAACATATAACCTGTGGATTTAGCAGCACTGTGTAACTTTTATAGCAACATAATCTCTGATGTAGAAGATGAGCGAGAGCAGGTGTCCACGACTCACTGGGTAAAGCTCCTGGTTGTAATAAAGAATAGCAAGTTTGAAAGGATTTATCTTGGTTTATTTCATATAATGAGATTCAAACCTTCCACAATATTGAAGCTGTAGGAAGAGCTGGCTGCTCTGCTTCACCCACTCCAACTGGTTAGCATGGTGGTTAGCATGGTGGATAGCATGGTGGATAGCATGGTCGCTAGCGCTAGCTGACCAGCTGGGACTCACGTCTGCCTTGCAAAGGTGAATTCTCCGTCTCTGGATGCAGGCACTCGGCCCACCTTTCTACTATGTAGATACTGGTACACCTGAGTATTCTTAAAGTTTATCATAGCTACTCCGTGAGCCGCTAATGACAGGATGAAGACGTCATTGTACCACAGTCCATTTTCTCATGTCGTGCTCTCGGGTCAAAATTAAGGAAGGATGAGGCAACATGATGCTACTTTAATATCCTGGTAGAAGCATTATTTGTTATGTTTTATGGTAGTTTTATAGACACGATAAAAACACTGGGCTGACGTTCACCAATATGTAATTTGTCAGTAACCGGAAATGCTTAAGACAAAATACAGAAGAACGGAGAATTGAAAGTGGGCAGAGCGGTCAATATAACTATTAAGCATGCAAGTGGCTGCAAATTATTTATTGATAAGGGACGAGTTACTTCCTGGGAACAACAGTAAAGTTGATTATAAAGAGCCCCGCTATACACTTAAATATGAGGAATCCTAATGTTGCTTCATTGCAGTGTGGCTATGACCCAAGTTATAACACAGTTATAACAGCTGTTATTGGGAGGAGAAAAGACTTAATGTTAATGATCAAAAACAGAAGAAGCTGCAGCTCTACTGCAATCAAATGGATTTCACAAAAACAAAATTATTGATTAATGAGTTTACTGAAACTTTTTGGGAAAAAACATTTATTCTGTACAGAGTTTGCTGCTAAATGCCTTCCTGGAGGTTTTTCTAATGAATGTCCGTTTTAGAGTTTGATTGCTTTTATAGATCGAGGAATCTAGGAATTATTCATTTGGGGGAAAAAAGTTATGAGAATACAATTTAGCCATCCAAGTACCCACACACACACACACACACACACACACACACACACACACACACACACACACACACACACACACACACACACACACACACACACACACACACACACACACACACACACACACACACACACACACACACTCTACAGAGAGGTCATAAAAAACAATAAGGTGTGACTGAGAGATCAGCTCTGGATATTTTAGAGATGTGAAGCATTAACGCCATGACCAGGTGCTGAAGACAGTGGCGGAGACCATCTCTACTGCAGTGGCCAACAACAGACACATGGGCAGCCTCAGAACGATGCCCTTCCTGAAAGCTGGGGAGAAGCCATGACCACAACCAAGACCAACAGCTGGCCTTCTCTCATTGGCATTAGACTGGGAACAGCGACTGGACTTGGATAGGCAGCTCAAGTTCCCAGAGCATAGAACTTCAACTTCCTAGAGACCATACGTGTTGTTGACATCTCCCTCCTCTAAACATGTCCTCTTACTGGTATTAACAATTGCCTGGGAGGACAGCATGGTCCTCCCAGTTTGGCTCAAATACCACAAGCTCACTGAGGACTTCCAGAGGAGAGGCTGGAAAACCCTCTGTGAGCCAATAGAGGTGGGATGTCGAGGCTGTGCGGTCCGCTCCCTCTGAGAGACCTACTCCCTGCATAGCATCACAGGAGCTGCAAAACAATAGAGCCATCAAATCCACCATAGAGGCTGCAGAGAGTCTTCCAGGATGATCTGGATCAAAAGGTCTGAGAAGTTGGCCAATGTGGCTGAGACACAAGTCGGGGTCTGATCAGCCCCGGCTGGGTCACCTGAAGGAGGACGTCTGATGTTGTGAGACCCGAAACACCCAGAGATTTCAGGAAACATCACTGATGATGTGTCCCAGTGCTTACACAGATCTATCTATACAACTGACATTACATTTACTTCTAAATAATTGTTTTGAAAAATAAAAATAAGGATTCCTCTTTGGGGGCAAGATGTTTGGTAAATGTATGACTGATGCTCTACCTCCAGTGTTTAGATCCCATAAACCCAGTCTCCACTGAGTCGGTCGCCATCAGTATGATTCACCGACAAGTGCTCTTGTTACAAGACAGATTTACTTCTACGGGACACCGAGGCTCCCTCCAATCTGTCATATCTATTAAAATATGTCAAATTTCATAATGGAGTAACTGCTCTGAAGAATAGCAACTGTCACATGGGAATGAATGGTCTTTATATTTGGTGCAGAACCGTGTCAGTGGAATCTTTAATCATTAAAGTGGAGAGGACAGACAGCAAGCGATTCATATTCATACTGTGAGGAGATTGTGGTTCATCAGGCCGTAATGTTCAATGATTGGACTTAGTGGAAAATGACATGTCTCATTATACATGAGGATGAAACGTTCAGAGCTTCTTCCAGTGTTTCCTCAAGCTTCACAGTGAACTCAACTGAGAAACATCTTCAGTTTTCAATACAACGTTATTTAGTGTTTTTTTGCATTTAAATTGTAAACAATTATCCTCAATGGTGTTAATCCAATATTGTAGTGTTTACTCTACAACCTCACATCATAGCCTCAGTTAAAGAGTGGAAATGAAGGATAACGATGCCAAGACACCTGCAGAATTGATTTATTTATTTTCTAAATCTCCTTTTGGAGCAGCAAAAAAAGCCACAACACAACAGCAAAAAGCCACAGCAGAAGTGTGCAGCGGTCGGAGAAGAGGCTTTGTTTCCGGGGAACAATATTGTCTGACAGAATGATGGAGGGAAGAGCACATACACAACGTTTTGACAATTCCAACATGGTGACCAACAATAGTGGTTTCTGAAGACACATATCGACATTAATCACAATCATCATGAAGCAGTGTTTTACTGACATCTCATTAAAATCTTCGTAATCAAAATAGTCGGTCCGCTGCACACTTCCACTGTGGAATTTTGCTGTTGTTGCTTTTTGTTGTTGTGTTGTGGCTTTTGTAGTTATGTTGTGACTTTTTGTTGTTGTGTTGTGGCTTTTTGCTGTTGTGTTGTGGGTTTTTGTTGTTGTGTTGTGGCTTTTTGTTGTTGTGTTGTGGCTTTTGTAGTTATGTTGTGACTTTTTGTTGTTGTGTTGTGGCTTTTTGTTGTTGTGTTGTGGGTTTTTGTTGTTGTGTTGTGGCTTTTTGCTGTTGTGTTGTGGGTTTTTGTTGTTGTGTTGTGGCTTTTTGCTGTTGTGTTGTGGGTTTTTGTTGTTGTGTTGTGGCTTTTTGTTGTTGTGTTGTGGGTTTTTGTTGTTGTGTTGTGGCGTTTTGCTGTTGTGTTGTGACTTTTTGCTGTTGTGTTGTGCTGTTGGCCCTTCTGGCCCACCGTCGGGGCTACTGATAAGTGAACAAAAGAAAAAAGGCTGAGAGAAAAAAAGATAACAAATGTTTTGATCGTTCCTCTGGGGTCTGATGTCTATAAAAATGCATTTAACCTACAAAATATTTGCAGTTCTGAGTTTATTTTGGACAAAAACTTAAACTCCTAAATTCAACTGAGCAATGTATCTGGAACAAACCACACCACGGATGGATGAATAATAATAATCTGGGATTTCTTTAACATTTTCAGAACAACAGTTTGATAGGTACGCTTTCTACAGCTGTATTGATTCTTTTTCATGCACTGAGCAGAAGGTTGAGAGGTTTTCAAGAAGAGTATTGAGGATATAATTAAATACATTTCTTTTCTATCAGATTGCTTCTTATTGTCTTCATTTTCCACAATCAATTCTCCATCAGTTGTTCTGTCTCAACAATTCTCTAACAATCTGTCTGTGGCATCAGAGACTTCACGTTGCTGAGTCACAGCTCCTTTGGTTCTGCTATAAATACACAGTGTATCTCACAGAGAGCAGCAGGTAGAAGGACGAAAACACGACACTCAGCTGGTGTATCTGCATCTCTAACTCCTTTTTCAAATGTTCAGAGTTCAGCACTAATTTTTTTAAGCTTTTTATTAAGTGGTGAAAATGGGCTTCCATAGTGGTTTGATTTACTTCAGCATTTATATTTTGAATTTGCCTCTACTAAAAAATTTTAAATAAATGTAGAAATATTCTTCTGAATAGCTGAATTAATAATACATCACAGCACGAAGAAAACAAGGCAATCCAAATGTTTTTGACGTGCCAAAAATGTGAAATCATATTTCGAATGTTTCACAGTCAAATTTCGTAATTTAACAAAACACACACAAAATACAGGATATCCCACCACCATACACACAAAAAGAACACAAACAAACAAATAAACAAATAAATAAATAGCACATAAAATAAGAGGCAATGTCAAATCTCCTAGCTTATACAGGTGATTTGTGGCTTATAAATTTGGTATCACTTTTATAATTAGTCTGATAAAGTTGTTGGCACTATGTGGTATTATTGAATAAAAATTAGAAAAGAAAAAAGATTCAACCATCACTTTTCTAATGTTTTTAAAATACTACAGACTATCTAAATGTTATGATAAAAACCTTACAAGTACATTTTGTTATTTTTTATTTCAAGTCGTTGTCCTATCTCAAATGTTAACAAACATTAAAAATGAGAAAAATGAAAATGAAAAGTAGTGGTATAAATCCAATTATCCAACCTTTGGATACAAAACAAAGTCTTCTCTCACTCCAGTTTATTGTCTTGGAGTTGCACTGATGAACCGTGAGCCAACTTTGCAGCCTGGTCTCCTGTGAGTCTCTCCATCCACCCCACCAATCTGATGCCTCCCAAGGCATTCTGCAGCAAATTGCATCGTTACTTTGCAAATTTGTTCAAGCAATCAGCTCAATCTCACTCGGGGTACCAATCTGACAACAGGAATGATTAGAATCCTGGGCGGCTTGCTGCTTGTCACTTGGGACCGATATGAGAGTGGAATTACAATGAAGCCAGAAAATTGCGTGTTATTGTTGCCTCCCTGTGTTTTAGTCCTCTTTCCTCTATCCGGCCCTTTTTCCTTTTTGCCCAAATCTGTCCCCACCGTTCCAGCCTTCAGAGCCGCTGTAACGAGGTGTGACTGCTGGAGGCAGAGCCAAAGAGCAGTTGTTGAGGAGAAAGAGCAGAGCTGCCATCTCGGGGGTGTCCAAGCTTCTGATTCAGGAGATGAAATATGCAAAGTTTTGGGTTGAAATGCTGTGGAGGATTAGAGTCCGTGGCCTTTAATGTAGCAGTGGTGGACAGGGGCTGGTTCAGAATAAATATTTCATCATTGCACATCTTCCAGAGGAATTTTGGCGAGAGAGGCGGTTCAGTCCGGCTCCCTTTGGGTTTAGACAAAATACATTAAAATGACCTGGAGAATTGTGGCAGAGTGTCGGGGGCAGAGGCAGGTGGCTCCCGACTTGCTTTATATTTATCAGTCTCTCCTCACGCGCCCCTTTCAAGAGGAGGGTTGTGGGGGTGAAATGACCTGACGGGAGCTGAGGGGAGGAGAAGCAGGCTGTTGATTCTCATTTCACCGTTCCCATCTCCCAGCAGGATTGTCTGAGACATAGATAAATACTGCCAGCACTGCGATTTATAAGCTGTGCAGCAGACACAATTTCACCCATTACCTGACTGACTCAAAAGTCCAGCATCCTTCAGTCGCCCTGCATACAGAGAGCTCTGATTTCAGCTGCTTTCACCAATCTCCTCCCCTCCTTCTCCTCACTCTCATCAGCAACACCCACCCCAACCACCAGCTTCTGATAGACCGCTTTGTTGCTGTTTTATTAAAAATACAGCTGGCGCATTTTAATTTAGCCAGAATCTCAGTTTATTGTGTGTTTGACATGAAATGTTCGACTGTAATCACAGTATTTGATTGTAATCGCAGTATTTGACTGTAATCATAGTATTTGACTGTAATCACAGTATTTGATTGTAATCGTGATCTCAATGCAAAATAGTGCAAAAATTGTCTGAAAGCTACAATTTTGTTCTTGTGTTTATGATGGAAATGACAATTAAAGACAATTCAATTCAATCCAGTTAAAAGAAATTTCAACGTGAAATTATTTCCCAGTCTACAGACTGTCGTGTTTATATGTTGAAAAAAGATCTTACGGAAACTCAGGGCACATTTTTGCAAAAAGAAGTAACCCAAAAGGTCATATGAACTTTTGCCTCTGATTTGTTCACTTGGAATTGCTTCAACCTGCGTCCTGCAGGGAGAGGCGAGTGCTGCAGCGCCGTGAGCTCGCCGCCTTACTGCAAGGAAGTAACATCAGCATCAAAGTCACACCACGAGGGTGAGCTTCTAAAAACATGCATGCTGAAGGCTGCAGGTATAACGTGCAATGAAACAACTCAAGTCTGACGAGAGACAACAGAAGAGATCAGAGTTAAAATCAAAATAAAGCACAAAGTTGAGACACATGTTGCATATATGGATTCAACAAAATTCAAAGAAAAAAAATGTGATTCAAGCAAGAAGGAAGTGTTTTGTTCCTGGAGTCATTGCTAAAGATGGACTAATAATGAAACTGCACTTACTTTTCTTTAAAAAAAAAAAAGTGTTTAAGGTTTTGTGAAAAGATATTTAACACTCGTAGAGTTTTCCACATTGTACTCAAAACTCTAAACGCCTAAAACAACTGGAAACATTTGGTAATAAAGATAAGCTGCTATTTCTTGATCTGGTCCAGTAAAAATGCTTGTGGTGAGTGTGGATGAACAGAATCCCACAAATGCCAGAAAGCTGAGAAATGAAGCTTTGTTATGCAGAAGGACCGGCCAGTGACAGACAATCTGTAACCTGAGCTTCTCAGTACCGTCACAAACACATTTCTGAAACTGAAGATTATCTTAAAGGGGACATATCATGCTAAATCCACTTTTTTTGCCCTTAAATGCATGTTGTTGTATATTTAGAGTGTTTAGAAGTACAGAAAAGTTCAAAGTAGTCTCTTCAGGTGCTCCGTTGATATCTTTATATGCTGTTTTGGTCATATTTTGCGATCGGTTTCGATTTTTCTATTCTCTATTACGTTTTTTGAACAATGACGTCACAGTATTCGCAGCGGAACTGCCAAATTAGGACATCGACATTTCGAGCAATCCGCCATTTTTGTTTCTCGCTGCGATTTTGTAGTCCAACCGAAGTTACGAGAGGATAAGTGGAAATGTTCGGTTGTTGGATGTAGTAACCCACAAGCTTCGTTACACCGTCTCCCAGCATCAGAACCTTTTCGAAGTGCCTGGTTGAGTTTTATTTTTCACAGAAATGTACCCACATCTGTGGGTAAGGTCATTTTTGTGTGCGCGAAGCACTTTAAGGACGACTGCTTCAGCAACCTCCGCCAGTATAAAGAAGGATTTGCCGAAAGACTTCGTCTGATTGAGCGGTCAGTTCCTTCTATCTATGGAGATGACGAACAGAGCACTTCGGTAAGCTGTATATAACGCTAAAAAGTGTGATGATAAGACGTCCCTGTCATTGTTTTGTTAGCATTAGCAGTTGCACCGTCTTCATATGTTAGCGCTGTGTGCTCGTTTTAGATTATAATGTAACTTCTGTGTTAAATAGTCGTTGTAATACAGGCAGTATTGTAGTAGTGGGCATGGATGGAGAAGTTAGTGTAAATATAGTAACACACCATTGCGTTACATCCATATGAAGACGTTGTTCTGCAGGTGCATCATTGTCATTTTCATCTCGCTCCGCCGGGTCCGACTCTGGCTCCAACATGTATGGCTGGATGGACAAATCTTCCGTTGTTGACATTTTGTAAATAATGTGTGAATATAAAGTTTCTGCGCCGCTAGATAATTGTATCTGTTCTATCAAACTACAAAGATGGCCGAACAGGGTGACGTTGAACCGAGTATCACCTCTGCAACCTGGAGAGGAGGGGGGGTATGAAGTGTCTCATTTGCATTTGAAGAGACCGCCCCAAAACGAGTTGCTCTCAGAAGCACATCAGAAAAGGGGTTGAAAAGGGGCCTGTGGAGCTCTAATAATGAGGAATTCAGACCCAAGCATTGCAGTTCCGCTTTATATAGACCACAACTGTATGATTTATATGTAAAAAGGAAGGATTTAAAACCATGATATGTCTCCTTTAAGAAACTGTGCACAAGCACTCGGTCATTGCACATTTATTACAGATTGTACAAACCGTAAACAAAATAAGTTGAGGTCAGTCATAAGAAGGTTAAACTCATCAATTGTCTTCAGTATCACTGTTGGTTTGTGGAGGCGGCGAAGGGCAGGGAGCCTTGTTCTTTCTTTAAAAGTCAATAAGTGAAAACTGATTTCATTGAATCCCACACTTTGAAACGGTGTGTCACGTGACACTTGTGAAAACTAATTCTGAAACAATAAAGATTCTCTTTCTGAAGACAACAGATCCAGGAGCTTCAACATAAATAGTATTTGACTTTTCAGTCCCACAATCAACCAAAAATATCCTACTGAGAATAAAGTGCAGCGCTTCAGTTTGAGTCAAGTTTCACTGTCGCTATGTGAACAAGATGACCTCTATGTCATGTGTCTCCTTTTACTGATGTCACTTAATGATCTTTTTTAAATTGAATCAGACATATTATTGGTTGTCTGGTCAACTACTATTGTTGTTAAACCTGCTTTATAACTAAACTGATTTTAACTTGAATGAATCAGATTAACCTGATGGCGTATTTCACAATTTATACTTAATATTCCCAATAACTATTTTCGGATTAATTCATTACAATACAATTTAACAAAGGGGCAGTGTTTTTTGACTTAACTGGTTGATTTAAACTGCAGTTCTTAGTGAGAGTAGAGTGTATATATGTATGTTCGATCCTGTTTAAAGCATTTTTCCGCCAGTACGACTGGTTAAGTGTGGCACTGCAGAGCACAGGAGGTGAAACTTATTGTGAAAATGACCAATAATTGTGTTGTTGACAATAACAAAAAAAAAAAGGAAAATGCTTGACTCACAATTTGGCTTGTGTTTGCTTCTGAGACTTTGAGGTATTGGACTACAGATTATTAGTGACTTCTGCAGACGAGCATGTAGACGCTCATCTATCCAGTGAAAGAAGTGAATATAGCCAATAAAATTAATTTAAATCCAATTTGGTGAAATTCTCACTGGATTATGGCTTCATTTCAAATGTATAAAGAGGATTTATTTCTGACTATAAATACAGTATTTGATACCAAAAAGCAGCAAACACAATCTTCTCGGTGGGCTGTTTTCTCTCCGGTTGTACTAGAAAAAAAACACAGTTTGTCCTCGGCATCCTCATTCAAAGTCAAATTACTCCTTCAAGGCCTGCCAGTAATATGGGTTAATTGTTCTGGATGGCTGGATCACTTCCAAGCAGTTCATCCAATTTCCATTTAAATTGAGCTATCGGAGCGTGACATGGGCGACGCTTGGCTCTGCACGGTTGCAGACAGGCGACGCTGGCGCGCTGCTGGATGCACAGGAACCTGTTTACAGGTCATACCAGAGACTCTGGTGTGGCTCACGACAAATGAAAGGCGAGTGCACACCTTGCTGCTCGTCTCGCTGAGGCTGAGGGAGCACAGGAAAAGGCTCGGTCAGGTGGACAGATGGCCGAGTAACAATAGAGGAGGACATCCTCACGCCTTCCTCTTGCTGCTGATTGTCTTCAGACCTGTGCAGGTAAAGAAACCACATTCTGGTGTCAACACGTTGGTGCCTCGCAGGATTTGTGTCACAGCACACCTCAAACTATTGGACGGGTTCAGCGTCAACAAAACACCCCACTGTTTTTAATTTCTACTGTTGATTTATTTTTCTCTTTTAAAGAACGGTATGGATTCTAACGAGTCCTGATTCTTTACTCCCTCTGCGATTGCTTTGGCACACCTTGGAATTTTTTTCAAAGAACACGGTAGAAAATGAAGGCTCCGCACTTCATTTCAAAGAAGTGAATAAATGTGTGTCATGCTGATGATTTGTAACTTCAAAGCAAAGTTTTTGTTTTGAATACAAGAGGCAGAATTCATCACATACACCACGGGACGCTTGTGTTTTTTCACTTATGTTTTTCCTTTTGAACTTAAAGGTGACGGCATGTTCTGCATGTTCTTGTTCTACATGTTTATGTTCTACATGTTCATGTTCTGCATGTCCATGTTCTACATGTTCATGTTCTGCATGTCCATGTTCTGCATGTTCATGTTCTGCATGTCCATGTTCTGCATGTCCATGTTCTGCATGTTCATGTTCTACATGTTCTTGTTCTACATGTTTATGTTCTACATGTTCATGTTCTACATGTTCATGTTCTGCATGTTCATGTTCTACATGTTCATGTTCTACATGTTCATGTTCTGCATGTCCATGTTCTGCATGTTCATGTTCTACATGTTCATGTTCTGCATGTCCATGTTCTACATGTTCATGTTCTGCATGTCCATGTTCTACATGTTCATGTTCTGCATGTTCATGTTCTGCACATCTCCATGAGACATGGTGACGTCTCTCGTACCACAAGAGGATTTCAGAGGCCATTCAAAGACTTTCCCCTCATGGTTCACACAGTGCATCATCTTCCTCCATCTCACCTGATCTCCTCCACGGTTACACCAACAACATCTTCCTTTCTCTGAAGTCTTCCTCATCTCCATCTCCAGCATCATTTGATCCTCTGCAGATCAAACCATCTCAACCTCACCTCACGAGCAGAGACTAATGGGAAGTTGTCAGTTTTTACTTGAGATTATCTGAACTCCAAAACAAGAACAAACAGACAACAGAGCAAAGATGCTGAAAGGCTGACACAAGGCCGCCCCCAACTTTTAAAGAACTGGACTCATTTTGTTCTGTTCATTAAAATCACATTGAAGTCACAGTCCTAAGCCTCCAACTCAGAGAGAAATATACCAACACTCTTCAAACGCAATTTCTTATCAGCATTTGGATGAGAAGTAATCAGTATGTACCATGTATCCATTCATCCATCATTGTATCCAAGTATCCATCCATCAATGAAGTTGAATTGTATTAAAGAAAGAAGATAAAGATAAGGGCCTTCACTCAGGTGTGATTCTTTTAGGTGTTTTATCTGTTCAGCTCTAGAAAGTAAATACTTTCTAAAGCTGAACAGATATAACAACTATCTGGTTCTATTCTATTCTATTCTATTCTATTCTATTCTATTCTATTGTATTCTATTCACTGCTCAATATTTTTCCAATGCCACAGAAAACATTCTATTAACCTCCTAAGACACAAATTTTAGACCTAGACAAAGCAAAGTTATGTCCACATATGTGAACACCAGATCCTAGGAGGACCTCTTCGGTTTAACATACATGCAGGAGTGGGTTGGAGCTCTGGAGTGAAGCCAGCTCATAGACGGAGGGGTTGCTGGTTTGAATGCCTGCACCAGTGATAGGTTTTCTTGTTCGAAACTGAAATTCACACCTGAGTTCGTCCGAGGGCTCCTTTGGGTTGTGTTAAATGCAGAGGAAGATGAAGGGCTTTCCTCATTTTTCATCTTTAGAGTTACAATCAGTTTATCAACAAGTCACACACATTCTCCTTTTTGAGGTGTGAAGAGATTTTACTGCCTCCTCGAAATATCCAAGGAAAAGATTTCTTTTATTTGACCCTTTCTCAAAAAGTGATGATACTAATTTTGAGACAATGCTCCGTTCAAATCTTTTTGTTCAGTTATTCTCAGAAAAGGAACGGCAGAGTTTGAGGTTTGAACAGAAAAGCCCCGTCATGTCTCTGTGACTCTCTGTCTCTGTCTCTCTAACTCGGCCTGCCGCTTCACTTTCCGCCCACTCGCCACGCTGGAGGACCATGTGTGCTCGGACGACCTGCATCTGTCACACTCCCACAGCCAAGACGCCCAAATTCTCATAAAATCCTCGCCGCTCTGTGTCATCGATTCGTTGTCGTCCAGGAATGAGCCCTGTGTCACATGTATTGTTTCTAGATTGAAAAGGAGTTGGCCAGCACCTGCTGTAAATCATCAGCCTCCATTAACCAGACGGATGCTTCCAGCCAGACGGTCGCTCTCGCTCCCTGACCCCCTCTCTTTGTTCTGGGTCAAAATCATCTCGGTTTCATTTTGATGTTGTTTTTTTTTTTTTTTGCAGACCCGCCCCTCCATCACTGTCTGTGCCATCAGAGGGAGGACTCTGGTCTGTGAACACAATGATGTCAGGTACAACATTAAAACGTTTAACCAAGCAGAGGGGCTGCCTGACCCTGCACGCTCGCACGCTCAGGCAGGTCAGGATGAGAAAATGAAGGTCACATGACACAAACATATATTGTTGTAAGACACTAAATGACACTCAGGAGGAAGGGGAGTCGGATCCATTTAGGATCATATTTGACCTTTTTCATCTCTTTATGTTCTCTCTTTAATTGAGTTACATTAAATAAAACACCTTTTTCCCCCACTTACTGTGAGCTTTTGCTTTTATGACTGTCATTCTTTGGAGATTCATATTTTTGTCACTGGGGACCGGTGAAGTCTGTTTGTAAAGTCACCATGCATATCACTCAGCGTTAGGAGCCAGTGGTACATTTATTTACACGTGTTTACTCACGTTAACAAGAAATAATACCAAACCTTCGTAAATGCGGTTCTAATGACTATTTAATAACAACAAAGCACTCTGATATAGTCACATCCTGTTCAGCTGTAAAGTCAAGGTTAACACTTTTTTTAGTCCGATTTAACTAAATCATTTCATTTAATCTTCATTGAATGAATCAAGGATAAACTATAATAATATTTACTCTGGACTGGCTAAATACCATTTAAAGTGAGTCTCTTTTTTGTTTTTGTCCGTGATTTTGGCACAAATGTTCCTTTTAAATTATACATAAACGGAGAGATGTATCAGTTTTGTTACACATATTCTTGTGCGTGTGACTTCATGTAAAAAGCTGACATCGAGACACCGATGGTGGGTATTTTCTTCACTGTATTGTGTGTGCTTGTCGCCTCAGTCGTTTTGTGAGAGGCAGATTTTGAACAGGACTGTGGTCTCCCACATTTGCAGATCCCCTTGAGCTGACCTTGACTTGAACACAGTGAGCCCGAGGCGGTGGGCCGAAGGCTGGGCTCCCCTCAGGCTTCCCTCCCCCAAGGACGCTCTGCAGGTTGACTGCCTGTCTGCCTGCGAAAAAAGAAAGAAAGAAAAAACATGTCCAGATACTGCTATTGTTCTGTGCTCTGATCTTCACACAGGTTGCTAAAACAAAGCCCCCTTATTAATATTTATAGCCTCTCTGATGGGATGGGATCAATGGGGAGAGGTGAAAGAGAAGAGAGAGTGTCTGAATAATCATCTATCTACTCTCTCTCTCTCTCTCGCTCTCTCTCTCTCTCTCTCTCTCTCTCTCTCTCTCTCTCTCTCTCTCTCTCTCTCTCTCTCTCTCTCTGTCTACTCTTTACTCTCTATCTGAATGAAGTGGAAGTGATGTTCAGGGAGGAATATGTTGAGTGAGTGATGGAAATGTTGATGCAATACCAGCAGAGAATGGCTGTAAGAATGTTCCCACATGGTTTTTATTTTTGGACCGGTGGCCACCACCTTGAGAGACCTCACTGGATTATTTCACATTTCTTATCAACAGCAGCTGAATGAAGTGAACCAACATGCACTTAATATCCATTTTCTTTATAAAAGTAAGCATGTCCTTCCATGCCGACATCCACTTAAAAGGCCAGGACCGTGTTGCTGGTTTTTGCTGACTTTCATTTGTCCTAATTCCTGTTCCCAGCTGAAGATGTGTGGGAGAGTGTGAGGGGGGGATTTGTAACAGACTCCTGGAGTCTTCGTTGGCAGGCCCAGCATGGTGGATCTCCAAGATAAAAGTCTGACAGCCTGAGACGGTCTGCTCGCTGTCTTCAGTGGGTGGGCACGCTGCCCAATGCTCAGTAAGCAAATTAGGTGTGCAGTACGCCCGACGCTGCCCCTGGTGACTGACAGTGGCCTGCCCAGCTCTCTTTAACTGCACATTGAGGAAGTTATTAATCAGATATGTTTGCTTCTTACAGCTTTTCTTGCAGTGGAGGAGGGGTGGAAAGGGGGAGGACTAGGATGAGGAGGAGGAGGAGAAGGAGGAGGAGAAGGGGGGCTGGCCTGGTGATGAATGCTCTCACTTCTACGCATTTCAAAAGTACAGTTTATCCATGAGGAATGGAGCAGCTTGCACATTGGCTGAGGGGAAATTGCCTTTTTCTCTGACCTGCAGCCAAGGGTGAGGAAGTGAATGGAAAGCGATACGAGAGCGTCTGCTCTCTGAGGTGATGAATACGGTGCAAATTAGAAGAAGAGGCCTTTCAATCCTCCAGCGCTTTGGCTTTCCCCATTCTCCCCGCTCTAAATTGTTTTCTGTCTTTTGCTCCACAGCCCATTCCTGCCTTTCTCATTTTTCCCTAATCTTTCTCCTCCTTCCCCTCCATTTCTATATCTTCTCTCACCACTGGTCTCTCCATCCGTGCAGCTTGAGGGTGGTGGGGGTGTGTCGGTTGACAGGTGGAGCTCGGGGAGGTCGGCGGGGCAAGGGCAGCACTTGCAGATTGTGGGACAGAAAGCTGAGACAGCACGGCCTTCAGTGAGAACACAGCATGCAGCAGGAATCTGGAGGCCGTGTGGAGTCACCGAGAGCCGTGACCTTGGGCCGTGAGCGCAAGGAAAAAAAAAATCGACTCAAATCCATCGAGTCTGGACACGGCCTTGCAGGCTCCTGTGGCCTGTGTGTGTGTGTGCGTGTGCGCGCATACACACACATTGGCATATGGTGTTTGGATCAAAATGGATTAGACTGAGCCACTCATGAATTACTGTGAAGGCCCGGGATATTGCAGCGCACCACTGAGAGATAAACTAATTAGTTTTTGTTTTTTTTATTATGTCTGCCTTTAATTGATATTCATGAATGCAACATTTCACATGCAACAATAGCTCTCCTCCAACGCTAAACATTTAAATATTGATTATTAAACACTGTTACAGACACACTGTTGGTAAGTACTCGTGTGTGATTAATTTGAGTACACAACTTCCATGTATTCACGTTTTATCCTGCGGCACGTCGTGCTGCTGGTGAGTGATATGTGCGCGTGGCTCACATTAACGCTCCAAATAACTCTTCAAATCCACAAACTACACAAAGTGTCCAAAAGAAAGCCTGCGGGATGTGGAACTTTGAATTATCTGTGAGTGGAATAACAACCCGGCGCTGTGAAGGAGCAGACTGATGGAGTAGTTTAAAAATAAATGTGATTCTGACTGAAGTTGGAGCTGGATTGACACTAATACCAACCTGGGAGAAAGTGTTGCTCTGCTTCATTTAAATGGGTGTTTTTTTTTTTTTTTTTAAAACTGCTGTGTTTATTGAGTTTGTGCATATATTTAACAACCCTCCAATGGTACGCAGAATTCAGACAAAGCTTCTTTAATACGCATCCGAAAATTTAAGTTGCAAAGCTGTCTGGAGGTTGAACATCACTCTGGCTCAAAGCTATTTTTCAAATTGAAATACTTTTTAATCAACTACTAATAAAAACACTATTGCTCAAAGTTGAACAAAATTACTCAAGAGTATTGATTACTCTGTAAGTGTTCCGCCCTGCGGATCTCAAGTTATTGTTCCGAGTCGGACCGGTTTTCAGTGACGGAGCAGTTGTGCAGCAGCGTGAAAATCACAACTTGACTTTTTCTTTTCTTTTCTTTGTTTTCTTACAGACTAAAATGGAGAAAAGAAATAAAACTGAGCAGAACAAAAGACGAAACTTCAAAAAAACTGCTAGTCATTCAATACTATTGTGTGTTTTTTATGGTACTGACAAGCTTGTGTTACAAATGTGTGGCACACCAACTGCTCTTTCTTCAGGTGTTTTTTGAGTTTTGTAGATTTCAGATTTTAAGTTCATGTCTTTGTTCATTGTCTAGTTTTCTGTTTTACTTTGTATTCACCATCTTTTCTCGTTTCCAGGGTCTTGATTTTCTGCCCTCATGTCGTCCTCCACCCTGATGTGTTTCCTCAGTGTCGACCTCTCCTCAATAACCCCGTCTGGTGAGTTAGTATGTGCCAGGTCACCTTGTTCCCTATGAAGCGTACCAGTGGTTCCTAGTATATTTTACCATTCATGTTTTTGGACTCCTTGTACTTTCCCATATAATCTGCTCACCTGTGTTTTAGTTGACAATCATCACTGTTCTTTTCTGTAAAGATTTTGGTGCGGGGCTGTCAGGTCTCTGCTTCTGCCTCTGTGTGTCTCACCTCGTGTTTTCAATTAACCAATGTTCCACTTGTGTCCACCCCTTCCTTGTGTATTTAAACTCCTCTCCCTCAGTAGTCCTTGTCGGATTGTCTCGTCAACATGTCTTGCCTCATTGTCTTGCCTCGTCGCCCCTGTGTCTCCTCGTGTTCCATGGACTTTTGTTACGACAAACCTGGTTTTCAAGGAACTGGCTGAGTCTGCGTTTGGGTCCACCCAGCAAAACCGTGACAGGGGCCATGCTGTGGAGTTCCCACTGCTCTGAAAATAAACTATAAATAAAAAATTATGCAAAACTCCCTTCATAATGGTTTTATAACAGTAATATGTGTCCCCATAGCCTGTGTATGAGGCCCCAGAAGTGAAGATAGTCTGTCATCTCCCTCACTTGCTTGCTGCACTTTTTAGTGAATGTGTGTTCATACAGGTGACTCAGAGAATTGCCCTTCATGACATCATGCGGGGAAATAACCACAAAGAACTGGTTTTTTGTCCATTGTCAACGAAGCAAAGTGAGAGCCACGTCATTGAGTCACTCCAAAACATGGTACGTCACTGATTTCACCAGCGCTAGCAGGTATGGGGAGACGGACTGTATTCATCGGTTTGGTCTGGTCGCTCCATCGAGTTTAGCCTGAACCTCGGATGCAGACTAAAGAGCCAGAAAACACTGCGGCAACTCCTTGCTCCATTGTTTTTTCACTGCTGTCTTGCTTTAGTCCCGAGCCCCAGAGTGGCCATAGAGGGAAAAAAAATAACGCGTGAAGGATCTAAGGACTTATTTTTCAACGTTTTGGCATTACAATGTGAATTTCTGCTCTTTTCACTTTATTTCTGGAAGTGTCTGAATCAAATGCTTCAACGTCGGGGAGGAATGGAGGTGTACAATGGTAGAATGCAGCGTTACAGCCATCCTTTTTCCAACAGTAGAGAGACTTTCAGACTGGCTGAAGTTTAGGACCAAGGCTGATTTTGGGAAATACACTTTGAATACATTGTTGTTGGACCTCTAATACCTGCAGTATGTGAAAATGCTGAAACACTGTATATTATGGGACCTTTAAGAGAAATGTGCATGCAAAACACATATCCTATCAACAGTGATAAGATACAAGTAAAAGGCTTAGATCAGGGGTCGGCCACCCGCGGCTCCGGAGAAGCATGCGGCTCTTTGGTCCCTCCGCTGCGGTTCCTTGAGCCTCGGTCCCGCTGCAGTTCATCTCTGAGCGGGGCAGTACGGTAAGGCAAAGCGCACCCAGACCAACTTTGTTGCGCGGTCCCACTACAGAGAGTACGGTAAAATGTAGGCGGGGTTGTGAACGACGCAGCGATGTAACGTCATTACGCATCTGTGACACAGCAGAAAATCTTCTCGATCTGGACTGCAGTGTCCATTTCCCGCTGGATCTCCTCCTCTCCTGTTACTGAGAGGAGCGTCTGAACCTTGTCAGAAGACCCCGGTGCTGTGGAGCGCCGTCGTTTCAATAAACCCAGTCAACAAAACAACAAGTGTGAGCAAAGCGGCGTATGTGAACAATAACAGGAGTGTTTACAAGATGTTTAAATATTGCCGACTTGTTGAGCGTGACGATCGTCACGCCCTGTCAGCAGATATGTGGGGGAGCGATGCTTCATGCTGATGCTCACGATTGTAGGACAACTCCTCCACAAAACTGCAACCCCGGACAACTCATCTACAGATGAGATTTCAGAAATTTTGGGAGAAAATAATTCCTGTACAATGTAGTTTTACATATTTCTAATTGATATTTTATATGTTTCATATATCTACTATAGTATCATATGGCTTTGTTTCTCGTGAAGAATGGTCTTCTTTGCTCACATGACTCCGCCCCTGCCCCGAAACTTCGGCACTGCCGTGCATGTTGGAAGACACACTAACATGATGAACCTGAACGCATCGTTCAAAGCTCTGAGCTACGAAAATCAGTCCGTTCTCCACGTTCGGCAGGTCGTCCGCTCATTAAGGTGTGTTAACAGTTAAATACCTCTCTGAGCGTGTAACGTCATTACTGTGTGTGTTACACGTTAACGAGCACCTGAACGCATCACTCAAAGGCGTCATCAATGAAGCAGCGTTTTAACTATACAGCTTATTTGTGTCAGGGATAGCAGGTGGTGTGTGGATGGACCCAAGCGCAGAATCACAGATTTCCATAAAAACCAGAGTTTATTGAAGTCCAGGGAACACGAGGAGACGCAGGGGACACAAGGGGGACGAGAGGAGCGACATAATGACACGTAGACAAGACGATCCGACAAGGACAACAGAGGGAGAGGGGTATGTATTTAAATACATAAGGAAGGGGCGGACACAGGTGGAACACAACGATGGGCGCACATAGAGGGATAAGGCCATTGGTTAATTGGAAACACGAGGTGAGATACACAGAGGCAGACACAGAGACCTGGCAATTTGTTTTCAGAAATACATTTCTGAAAACCGTACTTCTGAAGTCCGTGTCTGAGCCAGTGCACGGCACGCCCCCGTTGAGTTTGCACTCTGGTCAGCTGCCAATGTTTATGAGTTTGTGTCAAATACACTTAATAATCCTCCCAAATGTGTCAAATATACTTTGAAATCCAATCCTTCAAATTAATAATGCTGGGAAAAAAAAGTCGTGGACGAGTTGTCCGTTCCCCGATATTTACAGCCACAATTATTCACTTAACGCTAAACAATAGTGAATTACACAACAACTAAATGACATTGAAAGCCACACCACTCACACTCATGGTTCTAAAAACCCTGATCTCATGTATATATCCGCCATTTTAATAATGTAATGTTATACCAACAGTGTGGGGGACGATGTGTGTGTGTGTGTGTGTGTGTGTGTGTGTGTGTGTGTGTGTGTGTGTGTGTGTGTGTGTGTGTGTGTGTGTGTGTTTGTTCTGTTCAGTGGGAAATGGGTCCAAATGGCTCTTTGAGTGTTGAAGGCTGCCGACCCCTGGGTTATATGGAAAAACTCATCGGCTTCGATCTTCTCTATATTCAGTTGAGGGTCACGGACCACTGGAGCCGGGCCTGGCGGGGCCTGGCGGGGCCTGGCGGGGCCTGGCGGGGCCAGGCGGGGCCAGCGGGTGGTGACTGGGCAGAGGTAGTTTACACCCTGGACAGCTCGCTAGTCCACCACCGGGCAAACACATAGAGACGGATCATCTCCTCTATACACCGGCCTGCAATATCAAAAAAAAAAAAGCCAGAAGAAAGAACACAACAATCTCATAGTCCTCCATGTTTTTTTGTTCCTCGAGTTCTCCGGCGTTGACCGCTGCGTAATGGTGTCACATCCTGCGTGATTACGCTGCCGTTCATAACCCCGCCTACATTTCAAACCGTTCCCCGTGTAATGGAAACGCAGCACTGATACGGGTCTGGTTACGGATAGTCAACCCCCACCTGACCGGCACCGGTACCAAGGGGCACTGTGGAAACGGGGCTTTAGATTCACCAATCACGCTTCATGGAGGTTTTTGGCTTGTGCGAGGAGACCAGAGCACTGGGAGAAAACACACACTGGCAGGGAGAAACACAAAAAGTCGATACACAGCACACATAATAAGAAACACAAAGCACACGGTTTAACATTTTTATGATGGAGCATCTAATAAAACACTTCCAAGCTTCCAGTAAGTTTGCAATAATTGTTTAGCTCGATAGTCCCAAGATCTCTTGAGGTTATGTGATGGAAGTTTTTTTTGTTGTTGACTGGGACGTTCTTTTTATTCCCCATTGTACCTGTGTACAACTCTTACATCTGGCTGCTTTCCTTTGAGTCTCAGTATGCCGTCAAGCATTTTGTATTTGTTGATTTCTTTTTGTGTGTCATGTGCAATAAAGAAAATATACAATGTGCTGCCTTTTCATTGTGAGACTGGCCGACAGCAACGTACATGTGTAATACCACAGAAAAACACACAAAAAAGTGATGAATTGAAAACACTGCCAAACATTATGCTACGAATGCAGCTTTAACTCAGAGGTTATGTTTATCCAATGTTTCACTCACATTTTAAATGAAGCACATCGATAGCCGTGACTGTTTCCATACAATCTGATTTCAGAGGAAATTTTGTGCCACAAACCTGTAAAAATATGTGAATTAGTATTTGAGTATTTGTCTTCAGGCAGCAGAGGTGGCAAAAGTATTTTACATTTCTTCACTTAATTACAAGTAAAAGTTCTGATTCAACTTCTTTTTATAAAGTACAAATGTACATGGTTAAAAAAATAAGCCTCCTTTATGACATATTGAACCTTTGTGTGTGTGTGTGTGTGTGTGTGTGTGTGTGTGTGTGTGTGTGTGTGTGTGTGTGTGTGTGTGTGTGTGTGTGTGTGTGTGTGTGTGTGTGTGACCACCTTCATCATTATTATTGACCGTGATTCAACTTGTATTATAGGTTTTAATTATAAACTGAATGTTTTTCTAAATAAAGGGAAACATGATCATCTGGATAGACTTTATTTAAAACTTTTATTTTCTTACAGGAAATAGGAAGTATGGACTAAACCACTGTCATAACTTTGAGCAAAAAAACTGCTAAAATGAAATAAATCCACATATGAAGAAGAGATACGTGATCAATGTACTTATGGACAAAAACTTTGTACTTACTTGTCACCTTTTGACCTACAGTAAAGTACTGATGATCACAGCTGTTCCCTGGAGGATTTCTGGCCTCCGCTGGTGTTTTACAGTAAATCTTGGAAATCATTCTTGAAAAGAAACTGGTGGATTAAGACTCCAGCCAACGCTGGAGTGAGAGACATCTGGTCTTTATTTCCACTGAATGAATCTGAGGAGGGATTTGTTTCATTCAACAGGACGTTTCACTTCTTAATTTAGGAAAGAAATGACGGATTGGTGTTTTTTTTTTTAAAGACATAACACAATGACTGAAGGTAGAGTGTTTTTCAAAGGTTTACACAGGCCTGCACTGTCTTTTAGAAGAATTTGAGTCTTTACTGAGGTGA
Organism: Lipophrys pholis; assembly: GCF_963383615.2. NCBI lineage: Eukaryota > Metazoa > Chordata > Actinopteri > Blenniiformes > Blenniidae > Lipophrys > Lipophrys pholis. Next base: position 26,362,421 of record NC_137627.1, on the reverse strand, counting down.
TTATCTGTCTCTCTGTGGTTTTATATGCTTGGTGAAATTTCCTTTTTCATATTTCTGTGTGAAACAACGGATATGTAAAAGTTGAAACTTTGTTCGTTGTCACATATGAATCCCATCAGATGGTTTTCTTCTGCAAACTTCTGTGAAATGGGATAGATAATTAAAATCCAAAGCATAACCTTTTCTCAGTTCCTTTAAAGAAAATCAAGCTCTTGAAGCTGTAACGTTTGGACCCTGTATTAAACTGACCACTTCCTAGTTATTTTCCTGATTTATGTTCTCCTGCCTTGGACCATCATATTGTGTTGGCTCGGTGAAAGCAGCTCCGCTGTGTCTATTTAACTGTGTGTATTTTATAGCAAAAGGCTTGTGGTCTGGCAGCTGGAGTCAAGCAGAGCCATGCATGCAGCCTGTAGCTTATGGACAGGTCATACTGAGGCTGCCTCCCCACATCTGTCTGCCTGAACTGGGGCTGAACCAGCAGTAACGGCGGATCCATTGTCTCACAGAGCCGCTTCCAGTCATCGCAGAACACGTGTGTCTCATGCTGGGATATTGCGTGGAACAGCGTTTCTTCTCCTCTAACTGCAGCAGCAGCAACTGTGAGAAATGATGTGCAGTCACACTCTCTGCAGGGTGACCACTTCCCTCGGAAACGCTGCTCATTTTCTCGATTGCATATGAATATGAGCAGGGACAATTGGAGTCAGGTGATGATTTATGGTCATCTGGGAGGCAACAGCTGTGAAACGAGGAGTAAAAAAGCAGCAGAGGAATCCCAGACTGGCTGCTCACTTTTTGTGTGTGATGATACATCTAAAGAGCATCCTGTGATTTTTCATCTTTATGAAGCTTTCTCTATTTCGAAGGGCCAGTGTGCGCTGTTATTAGTGTTAAACTGCTTCGCTGATGGATAGGGCGGTGTGTGTCTTGTGTTTTCTCTGTTGAGGAAGCACAGGTCACTTCAGGTCAACACGAGGACTGAGGAATGTTCAGAGGTGATGATGTGATGGATGCAACCCTCCGTTAATAATTTCACACTGGCCGCAAGTCAAGATTTTAGTTTCTCTACTTAAGCAAACAAGATACCGTGTTAAAGAGGTTGATGTGAACATTTACATAGTGGCAGACGAGACCTTTTATCACTTTAATGTACATATCCTGGAGTCTGGTCCCTTCAGCTTGATTATTTTGTAAAATGTTGTTCTTTCTCCTGTTCTAACCTCACCTGCAGATAATAACTTCATTTACTTTAATAAACTATTGCAAAGTGCTTCACAATAAAAATGGCAAAAACAATTGCGTAATATAAACATGAAACATAAAATCCAATGAATCCTATAACGGTAACAGTAAAAGCCCTGCGAGCTTTAAACGATGAAGAAGAGTAAATCGACTTTGTTTCACACAGAGGCGTCAGTAAACAGGCTCATAAGGAGGTAAAACTTCTTGTATATGAGGACGAGGCTGCGCAATGATTTGAAAACTGTCACGATTCACACTCAGACTCAGGCGCGGACAGAGACACGGAACCAGGAATTCTCTCAAGAGTATTTTAATTAATAAACGTGCAACCCGGAAATTATACTACTACTAAAGGTAATGCTCAAAAGTACGTATTCAGGCCCAGCTAGAGACTGCGGGGAGCACACTGCCTGGTACGAAGCGGGGAGTTGTAGGAGGGCGTGGTCGGCGGTGCGGAAGCAGGACGGAGGGCATGTGCTGCAGTCCGATGGAGGGTGAACAGGGAGCCTTCCATTGAGCTGTGTCAGTGAATGGAGTCACAAGCAGGGGCCTGGTGCGGCAGGGTTGGTCCAAAACTGCAGCAGGGGGGAAGACAGGATTAGACAGAGCTGAACAGAGCAAGGCAGAGCAGGGTGCAACTAACTGTCATTTGTTTACGGTCTGGCGCCGAGTCTTAATCTGAAGCCAGTTTTATGGGGAGCGAGGTGAATTGATTGTTGTAGCCACACCCTGCCTCAGGTGAGTGCACTCAGGTAATCAGACTGCACTCCACACCTCACACAGCATGCAGCACACGCCCACCTAAGAAAAAAGGAAAGGAGGGAGGGGGAAGGGAAAATGCTGGCACTAGGCAGAGCCAGAAGTGGAGGGCATGACAGTACCCCCCCCTCTATGTGCACCTCCAGGTGCACAAGTAAAACGTTCTGGACGTCGTCTTCTCAGGTCCTGGATGAGCTTGGGGGTCCAGAATTTGGCGACGGGGAACCCAACTGCATTCTTCAGGACCATACCCCTCCCAATCCACCAGAAACTGAAGTCCACGTCCCCGTCGGCGCACATCCAATAGGCGTCTTACTGTGTAAGCTGGAGCGTTATCCACCATCCTGGGTGGTGGAGGGGGACAAACAGGAGGGACCAGAGTGCTCTCTATAACAGGTTTGATCTGGGATACATGGAAGGTTGGATGGATCTTCATGGAAGCCGAAAGTTTGAGCCGCACAGAACTGGAGTTGATGATCCTCTCCACCGTAAATGGTCCCACAAAACGTGGTGCCAGCTTCCTGGACTCCACCTTCAGAGGAAGATCCTTTGCTCGGAGCCAAACCTTTTGCCCTGGCGTATACACTGGTGCGGGAGTGCGTCTGCGATTAGCCTGCTGTTCCATCCTCTGAGTAGACCGGATCAGAGAGGCCCTCGCCCTCTTCCAAGTCATCTCACATCTTCTGATGAAGGATTGAATAGACGGAACCGCAATCTCCTCTTCCTGAGATGGAAACAATGGCGGCTGGTACCCCAGGAAGCATTGGAAGGGCGACAAGCCAGAGGAAGAGTTAGTCAATGAGTTGTGTGCATATTCTACCCATGGAAGCTGAGAACTCCAGGCTGTGGGATTTTCTGCTGTGACACATCTCAGCATGGTTTCCAGGGACTGGTTCGCTCGTTCTGTCTGACCATTTGACTGTGGATGAAACCCAGATGTCAGCCTGACGGTGGCACCCAGAGCCTTGCAGAAAAGCCTCCACACTTCAGACGTAAACTGAGGTCCTCGGTCCGACACTATGTCCACCGGTATTCCACGGATCCTGAAAACTTGAGAGACCAGCATCTCAGCAGTCTCCTTAGCAGAGGGAAGTTTAGGTAGGGCAATGAAATGTGCAGCCTTAGAGAAACGATCAACCACACTTAAGATTGTAGTATTACCGTCGGATGGAGGCAATCCCGTAATGAAGTCCACTGCAATGTGGGACCAGGGCTGGTGTGGAATAGGTAAAGGCACCAGTAGACCAGAACTGGGCTTGTTTGATGACTTTTGACGAGCACAGACAGGGCAGGCTGCAACGAACTCCCGAGGGTCCTTCTCCATGGTGTCCCACCAGAACCTCTGCCTCAGGACACCAAGGGTACGGGCCGCTCCAGGATGGCAGGTCAAACGAGATGAGTGAGCCCATCGGAGAACCTGCGAGCGGACAGATTTTGGGACAAAGAGGGTCTTGGGTGGACCAGTACCTGGATTGTCCGACTGGTCAGGCGCACTCTGTACTAGGTTCTCGATTTCCCATGTCAGAGTGGCAACTAGGCAGGTCTTGGGCAGGATGGTCTCAGGTTCTCGAGAAGGCTATTCCTTGGAGTGCAGGCGGGACAGGGCATCAGGCTTCACATTCCTAGATCCAGGGCGATACGTGAGTGTGAACTGGAACCGACCAAAAAATAGTGCCCAGCGAGCCTGTCTGGAATTCAGCCTCCTGGCGGAACGAACATACTCCAGGTTCTTGTGGTCGGTCCAAACCACAAACGGTTGTTCAGCACCTTCCAACCAATGTCGCCACTCCTCGAGGGCCATCTTCACTGCAAGCAACTCTCGGTTCCCGACATCATAGTTCCGTTCCCCTGAGACGACGGGAAAAGTAGGCACATGGATGCAGTTTATTATCACTTTGGGTGCGCTGAGATAATACTGCTCCAACCCCAGTATTAGATGCATCCACTTCAACGATGAACTGAAGTGTTGGATCCGGTTGAATCAGGATTGGCGCCGAGGTAAAACGGTCCTTCAACGACTGGAAGGCTTGAGCTGCTTCAGCAGTCCAGAAGAAGGTTCGTGAGGTGGAGGTTAGTGCGGTAAGGGGTGCAGCCACCTTGCTGTAGTCCCTAATAAACCTTCGATAAAAGTTGACAAATCCTAAGAAACGCTGCAGTTGTTTCCGGTCCTCTGGTTCTGGCCAATCTTTTACTGCAGACAGCTTCTGAGGATCCATCCTTATCTCCCCCCGGGAGATGATATATCCAAGGAAGGCCGTAGTAGAGGTGTTGAATTCACACTTCTATGCCTTCACGAACAGACGATTCTTAAGAAGTCGCTCCAGAACTTGTCGGACATGCAGGGTGTGTTCTTCGGGGGTCCGGGAGTAGATGAGAATATCATCTAGATAAACAAAAACAAATCGGTTTATCAAATCCCGAAGGACATCATTGATGAGGCTTTGGAAAACAGCAGGGGCATTAGTGAGCCCAAACGGCATCACCAGGTACTCAAAGTGTCCCAATGGAGTATTAAAAGCTGTCTTCCACTCGTCCCCCTGGCGGATCCGGACGAGGTGGTAAGCATTTCTGAGGTCGAGTTTGGTGAAGATGTTGGCACCATGAAGCGAGGAAAATGCTGAGTTGATCAGAGGTAGGGGGTATGGATTCTTTACTGTAATGTCATTCAGGCCACGGAAGTCTATGCAGGGACGGAGGGTGCCATCCTTCTTATCCACAAAGAAGAAACCGGCACCAACTGGAGAGGAATCCTACAGACTTATATTACATTAAACAAAACAAATGACATGAAATAAAGTTCTTCTTTTCTCTCAATAAACCAGTTTAAAACTAATTACAATGCATCAGTTGCCAAAACACTCACAACTGCATAACAAAGTATTAACACGACATAAACCATGAAATAAAAGTTACATGGTCACAGCATGATAACACATACCTGCCCTCAGCCAGAATCTCGCGGACTGAGAGCCGCAGGGCATGACGGGAAAACATGGAGCGATTTCTTAAAGGGACAGCACAGGAATGGTAATACAACAATAATAATAATAAAAAAAAACAATGTGGAAACTAATAAAGAAAGTAACAACAATATCTAGAACTGATCTGGATTTGGTGGAATTTCATAAAGAAATACAAATATAAACTAATTACATTATTAACCTGGTTACAACTTTATATTCCTCAATACATTTTATTGTTTAAGATTAAAAAAGAAAAAGAAAAAGGACCATTCAAGCCATTATGTATTCATATTTTTAAAGTATTCCTGTTGACTGTGGCCTTTTCCCTCTCATTCCTGACCTCTCCTCACACCGACTGCAGGTGAATGATCAGAGTTGCATTCAGAGCTGCTTCAGCCTCCAGGACAGTCATGTCAACGTGACGTGATGGGGACTTCTCCAGTTTTTCTAAAAGAACTGCTGAACCCATCAATATGCATGTTGTTTGTAGACACAGTTTATCAAATAAACACATTCACAAACATTTGCACATAAATGATTCAGCGGAGGCAGATGTAACTGGGCATAGCCCCCAATTGTTTCTTCAGCTTCTGGCCGTAGCTTCTTAACATAGACACACATGAGTGTGATTAATATTGCCACTCTGGGTGGAAATATTGAGGAACATTATGTCGGACAATGTCAAGCAGTTTTTTTTTTTTTAGGTCCATTACAGTTGTGATGCTGTTGCAGTTTATTGATTAGCACATGATTACATCTCTCACCTTGGCTGCAGAGACTAAAAAAAAAAGACAAAGGAAGGAGGGAAATGGTATATGTTCAGTTTTGCTGACACATGTACAAATAATATCAGTCCTAAAAGGCTTCCATACATCACCAAAATGAATTTTGTCTGATCAGTTGCGAGGGTTTCCGGCAATTCATCTCTGTGAATTATGGCCCCTGCTCAGAAGTGGATCCGTGCTACCTCAACCTTCACCTCACTTTTATATCTTAAACCCACTGCGTTGTGCTTTTGGTTTGCCCATCTGAGCGTGTAGTGTAGTGACACATCCGCGGGGACTGAAGACACGAGGTTAAAGCAATTCACCATGGAAGAAGCTGGAGCCTGCTTTGGCAGCACTGAGGAATGGGCAGAGACAAGCATGGAGACCAGATGGCAGTGAATCTGTAATTACAATTCTCTGGTGCAAAATGAGACACTGGTGGAATGAAATCTTGTAACAGCTTCAACTCTCCTGCTTGCACAAGTCTTTGTTTACTTGGTTGGCGGACGGCTCGGCAGTCATCCTGGTTTCTTTGAGGTACAAGTGTCTTGTCATCGGTGTCTACTAAGAGCTTAAATGTAACGGGTAATAGAAAAGCCATCAGAGCTTTGTCTGTCAGTGTCTTTGTGCCATGGTAATTACCCTCTGAGGCTTAAACAGACAGAAAATGGACATTTCCTCCAAATTTAAATGGCATGAACCTGTAACGATTCCCAAAAGGAGATCAGGGTCTGTGCCCGCCGCAGAGCAACTCACCTGTGATTGACTTCTGGATGTGACAGGGTGGCATTGTGGCATCGCCCTGCCCTTCCCCCCATGACCCTGGATGCTCTCTTCCGTAGGAGGGTGCAGAATTGTCTAATTAAATGGAGAGACAACAGCCCCAGCATACCTCATTAAAGACATGGCCCCATCAGCTCCTGCCTTTCCGTTTCCTTTAAAAGAGGATCCTCGTACTGGCAGCAAAGGTCAACCAGAAAACCAGCAGTCGGAGGCTTTTGTCTTTCCTCTCCTGCCATTCCTGCCAGCTCAAAGATAAAGAGATAAACCCATGGATTTTCTTAATTTGTTTACTTGTTGATTTACTGATTTTAACACAAACAAGAGAAAAATACAAGTCACCAGAAAAAAGGCAGAAACCGCTGCTGATGAAAGGCTGGAATAATACACAGACCAGCTCGTGTGGAGAGAGTTTCACGAGCTGTGCTGCTCCCAAATAAAGTAAACGCTGTCATCTTTTTTGTATTAATGAGGCATGCACCATTGAATAATTTCAACAGATAAATGAGCCAGGTTTGAGTTGCCTATAAATGAGGCTAGTTGAGCAAAAGGTTCCCAAGTGACTTCTCTCAGTGCTCAGAATATTGTGAAATAATTAACTCGCCGATTACCATCTCACATGGATAATAAAATAATTCAGGCGTGCATGTATTTCTATTATGCAGGTTGTGCATTTTATTTTTGCATTTCTTATGTATTTCAATATTTATTTAACTGGCACATTGGAATTTTGTTCATGGTTAGAATACTTTATATTTATTCATTGCAGCATGAATAAAAAACTGGATTGTGTCATTTTTACACAGAATTCAGTGAAATGTATCCTCACTTTAGGCTGCGTCCACTGTTTGGCATAATAATAAGCCACTGCCCACTATATGAGTGTAATTCTGTTGTATGAGTGTGTGAAAGCGCATAAGCAATGTGCATCAGTGTAAGTGTTACACCATCTCGTACTCCATCGCTCTCCATCCAGCTGATGCTAAATGTAACCTTTCCATGTCCAATTATTTATGAAGCCCCAGAAACGCATCCCCACACTTCCTCTCCCACAGCTTCCCTCCCCATTATATACATATATCATAAATATTTCAATGTGTAGATGTCGGGGGGGTTAACACATGTCCTATCTGAAATGTTACCGGCCCCTCCAGTGGCGAGCTTTCTGTTGACAGAGCAGCAAACCACTTTGTTTGGGACGCGAGACTCTATTATGGCCGTTGTTTAATCTCCTGGTACGGACGTGAACACAGCTGCCCTGCATATGTACTCGCACAGGATCAGTTGGCCCATCCAGCAGTCTCATGAATGAAATGAGAGAAGCCAATTTTTTCCAAGCCTGAATGCAGAGTGGCCCCGGTAACCTGTCATAAATATCAAATTCTCCGTCTGACATCCAATCTACCCATAATCTGCAAGCCATAGATTTTGTGTCAAGGTCTAGAGTAGCTGCTTGGATTTTTGGGGAGCTTCTGGGGACCTCAGGGAGCTTGAATAATGTTATCATTCAGAGTGACACATGGTGACAGCAGACTGTGTTAACCAGTGTCACGTCACAGGGATGTGACTGTTGTCAGTAACCGTCCAAGCCCCAGGAAAGTAATCTGGTGTTCTGTATTATTTGGTGGAAGCTCAGTCTCAGTCCGTTTTAGAAAGTTGTGGTCTGCATATGCGGCAAATCCACAAACTTTCAACTGACAGTCGTGCCATAAGTGATTCTTTTAAGTGACATTTGATAAAAGCCTTATTCACTGCTGCCACTTCTCAGCAATGCCTGTGCTTGTCCAGAAAATGAATTGAGTTACTTGGCCACCTTGTAAATTGGCTCAATCCATATTAGTTGCTCCCACCATCTCTTTGAAGCTCAAATAATAAGTATCCTGTGTTACAGGCTGCACACTGAATGCTTGGGCTGAGATTTAAGGCTGACTTGAATAATTTTGTTTATGTATTTTGCCCTGATGTTGATGGATGATTGGAGCTTTCCTGTTTTAGGCCATGAATAATTCATCACAATGTGAGCTTGTTTCAGAAGTTGGCTCGTCTGCAACAATGAAGACTGGGGACATTGCAGGGTATAGTGTTATCTAATTAGACCAGGAGGCTGTGGTCAGCTCAGGTGATCCAGCCATATTAATCAGCTTAGGGTGTTTAAACAACCTGCTCTAGTCAACCTAATGCCGGTTTATAAGATTTAAGAGGTTGCATCGAGCATGTCTGTACAGTGGATTATTTCGAATTGGTTCATTTAGAGCAGGGGTGTAAAACAAAAAGCCTGAACAGAACACTGACAAGGTCCAGGCCGGCCGGTGGGAAAACACTCATCTTGAACTGAGAGCAGATGGAATTGTTGATTTATAATGCAGCAGTGAAATCTCGATAGCCGATAGCGAGTCAAATAGCAATAGCATGAACGCTATACTACGGTATGTCAAATCATGCACGCTCAAGGCAGCAGATACAGCGTGACGAAAAAGCAACAGACTGTTGTCTTTAGCCTGAGGAGGAACTCTGGCTCACTTATTTATTTCCTCAAGAAATTTCAGGTTGTACACATAAAGTTAAGTAAAGAAAAAGATCAGTTCATGTCAACAATTACAGGATTTGCACTAAAACAAAAACAAACAAACAAAAAAAACTATCAATAAGTCTTTGCATCAAGCCCTGCGCCTCTGCAGCCTCATAGAGGCTTTGTTTGTGGAGTTTCTCTCTCCCCTGCTTTCTTCCAGGTGGGCGTGGTGTGTGTGTGTGTGTGTGTGTGTGTGTGTGTGTGTGTGTGTGTGTGTGTGTGTGTGTGTGTGTGTGTGTTAAAGTGCGAGTTTCACTGGACCACAGAATCCTTCCCAGGCTACAACATCTCCCGGAGTGAGATCAGGATGGATCCAGTTAAATGTTCTGCTGTGCAGGACTGGCCTCAGCCCGAGGCCCGGAAACAGCTCCAGCAGTTCCTTGGGTTCGCCAACTTTCTCCACCGCTTCATCCGGGACTACAGCAGGATGGTGGCTCTGCTCACTGCCTTCACCTCAACTTCCCGTCCGTTTGTCTGGAATGCAGAGCCTTTTCGGGTCTTCCAGGAGCTCAAGGACCGCTTTACCTCTGCACCCATCCTCATCCAACCCGACCTCAATCTCCAGTTTGTGGTTGAGGTGGACGCCTCTGACTCCGGAGTTGGTGCGGTCCTCTCTCAGCACTCTGCCTCTGATAGTAAGCTTCATCCATGTGATTTCTTTTCTCCCCGCCCCTCCCCCACTGAATGCAACTATGACATCCGGAACCGCGAACTTTCGGCTGTTAATTAGCGCTGGAAGAATGGGGGCACTGGCTTGAATGGTCAGAACAACCGCTCATCGTTTGGACGAACCACAAGAACTTGAAATACATCCATTCTGTAAATTGTGGCTCAACTCCCATCAGACCAGCTGGACCTTGTTTTTCAGTCGTTTCCAGTTCACCCTCCCTTACCGCCCAGGATCCTGCGACGTCAAGCCTGATGCTCCATCCCATCAGTTTTCCGTGGGTGAACCGATTTCTGAACCCGCCCCAATCCTTCCCCAGACCTGTATGGTTGCCTCTCTCACGTGGGAGATCGAAGATCTTGTCCAACGGGCCCATCTTCAGGAACCTGATCCCGGAAATGGTTCTGGTAACGCTGTTTGTACCTGACTTTGTTCGTTTCCAGATCTTGTAGTGGGCCTGCTCGTCTCGGATTGCCTGTCACCCTGGTGTCAAACGTACTCTGGGAGTCTTGTGACAAAGGTTTTGGTGACCCGCTATGAATAAAGACACCTGGGAGTTTGTGGCAGCATGCACCACTTGTGCCTGCAATAAGACCTCCAACCGTCCAACCTCTGGTCTCCTGCACCCGCTTCCTTTCTCTAGCCGTCCCTGGTCACACATGACTCTGGACGTTGTGACTTTGCTCCCCCTTTCCTGTGGTAAGACCATCATCTTGACCACTTTTCTAAGGCTGCTCACTTTGTTGCTCTGCACAAGCTCCCCTTAGATAAGACACTGTGGATCTTTTTGTCTCTGAGGTTTTTCGCCTGCATGGGATTCTCCTGAACATAGTTTCTAATCATGGCACACAATTCACATCTGAGGTTTGGAGATCTTTTTGTACTGCATTGGGGGCCAAAGTGAGCTTAACCTCTGGTTTCCACCCACAGTCCAATGGTCAGACGGAGCGCCTCAACCAGGAGATGGAGACCCTACTCGTATGCATCACCTCAGAGAATCCCGCTGCTTCGAGGAACCATATGCCCTGGGTTCAGTATGTGCACATCTCTCTTGTTAATGCTTCCTCTAGGTTATCCCAGTTTCAGTGCTCACTAGGTTACCAACCTCCTCTGTTTGTGGCACAAGAATTGGAGCTGGCAGCGCCTTCTGTCCAGGCTCACATAAAGAGGTGCAGCAAGATTTGGAAAAGGGCCCAGTCAGCGCTTCTAAAGGCCTCTCGGAGGATGGAGCAACAGGCCAATTGCAGAGCCCTCCACCGCAGAGGATTTCACCCCTGGACAGAAGGTCTGGTGGGGGGCTGAGGATCTTCCCCTTAAGGTGAAGTCTAGGAAGCTGGCGCCTCGCTTGGTGGGTCCATTTGAAATCGAACGAATCATAAACACCATTGCGGTGCTTCTGAAATTACCCGCCTCTATGCGGATTCATCCCACATTCCATGTCTCTCGGATCTGTTGAGGAGAGCAAACTGGTCCCCCCTGTCCATTCCCTTCCGCCACCCAGGATGCTGGTTGGAGGACTGGCCTACTCAGTAAGACGTTTGGAGGACGTCCGTCGTCATGGACGAGGACTCCAGTACCTGATCGACTGGGAGGGTTATGGGCCAGAGGAATGTTCCTGGGTGCCACGGTGCTGCATCAATGATCCTGGCATAATCCGTGACTTTCATCGCCTGAATCCGGGGAGGCTCAATCGTACGGCAGGTAGCGCAAGTAGGAGGAGGATACTGTCATACCCTGCACTTCTGCAGCCTCATAGAGTCTTGCTTTCTTCCAGGTGGGCATGGTCAGCATCTGTGTGTGTGTGTGTGTGTGTGTGTGCGTGCGTGCGTGCGTGCGTGCGTGCGTGCATGCGAGTGCAGGCAGGCTGGCCGGTGATCGCTACAACTCATGATGATGTGCCTCTCTACTGAATCTGCCTTCAGTCTTCACTCGATGCTGGACCGAAGCACTCCGTCAGTCAGTGTCACTATACATGGTTAGCTTTATCAGCTCACTTTCTGCTCCTGCTAAATCTGCTCCTCTCTGTCTGCAGTTGGATGACGTGGTCAACTAGGCACTCATCAGTTCTCGAGTCAACCTCTCCGAATCCTTCAACCAGTTCTGTGACTCAGCCGGTCCCGGCCAGCCCGGAGCCTGCTCTGCTCACAGCGGCAAAGCTCCATCTGCCCTCCTGCCAGTAAGACACCAACAAGAAACATCTCTGTACTTCTGTACTTCTCTGTACTCGAATTGGATTGACCTGACTCAATGAGTTATACCTGATTCCACACAGCCTGGTTCTACCCGTCTCTGTGGATTCCGTGGACAAACAACTGGGATCCAGACCCTTTGAACTTTAGATTAAATAAAAGTTGAACCTCAGTACTGCCTCCTTCTTGTTGTCTGCGTCTGAGCCTCTGACCGACCACATAACACTTTCTGATTAAACAGGGCTGTACGTGCCCTTGAACTAAAACACTCATGATTCAGAAGTGACGTCATTTTACAGTCAGTATGTCTGTAAGACTACTAGAAATATGCATGATTCTCTGTGGACTGCAGCATAGACATCTTGGAAACATCTAAAATACATTTCCAGCTTTGCAGCTTATCACAAATGAGGATCTTCTGTCTTTTTTGTGTTACATAGCTGCAGTTCCTTCCCTTGTTTGACAGCTTTAGGAAGTGCTTTCAGTTTACTTTTCTGGTTTCACATGAAATCTAATGAAATGATTGATTGGATGGTGGGAAATAATCATATTCAGCTTCATCGTCACACATTCATTTAAAACAGTGTCATCACTTTCAACTAGGTACCAAATTGTGAAGGAAATCCATGACAGTTGAGAGACATTGAGGCTTTTTCATGGTCTTTGTTCTTTTAACCTGCTGCTGGACAAACTGCAGATAGAAGCTTAAAGACCAATAGAGGGAGCCCAATAGCTATTTGTCCTCCAGCTGAGAGGGGTGACTGGGCACCACTTCTGTTTATTTGTATGCAAAATAGTTTTAAAGAATAATAAAAGCTGAATTGGTGAACAATTGCCTCAGTTAATGGCCGGGGAAGTGTTTTTCTTCCATTTTCGGAATATATTATTTTATCTCAGGCTGAGGGACTCAAGTTGCATTGTGTTTACAGGCACAGAAGAAGTTAACACAGCAGGTGGTGAGCCTTGAAAAGCAGAATCCTACCCAGCAGATGGGTGATGTGAGAGGCCTGCACAGCGACACAGCTGGGATCCATCACTTTGTCAAGGTGTTTTAGGTTTCAGAAGCTTCCAGAGGTTTTCAGGTGACTGCAGGAGCCTGTCAGCTGTTCAGCTCCAGCTCCAGCAGAAAGGACACTGCGTTTCCCGGGGGACCAGGGGGCTTTTCTATTACTCCAGTCCTCACTGCCTTTGCAGCTGTGGTGATCCCACGATGCTGTCATGCTCTGCCGGTGTCCCAGACTCCACTGCACTGTAGTCATAAGGTGGCTCTTTACATATCCCCTCCAGATTAATGAGATTGTATGTTCACTGTGACGCATGTATTGGAGATTTGGACATGATGAAACTGAGATATTTCCTCTATGATTTAGGAAACATACCTTGAAAGAACATAGCTTTGATGTATAATTCACTGATTCTCTTTCCAATGCAATGTTGAGGGAAACAAAGGCTCCTGTCAATATTAATGTTGTAGATATTATATCCACTTGGCTGCGGACGATTGATATGCTTGATGTTTCATTAAGTCAAGGATTTATAAGGAGTTGCTGTGGCTTTAAGACCAGAGGATTGCAGCGCTCAGAAATATTACTTCAATAAATATTTGATGAAAGCAGAAGTTTGAATCGATTCATTACACCATGGGTAATATGTGTATGTGTTCATTAGGCTGTCTCTTTAATATTCTTTGTTTACAATGCTGGGTCACATATGAGGAAAAACATGAATATGGAGCAGGTAGCCTCTACCAGACTCAGACCCTGCACAGATGCTCATCCTGTATTCTGAACACAAATACTGTACACACACACACACGCACACGCACGCATGCACGCACACACACACACACACACACACACACACAAACGCATACGCACACACACACATATGCTCTCTCTTCCTTTTAATCAAAACAATTAAATTAGGTTTGCAAATGTACACAGATCTATGATTGACGGAGAGATTTCACTGTTATCTTTTATTGCTTTGTGGCCAAATAAGACCTCATTGTCTGTGTGCTGCAGCAGCTTTGCTATAATCTGAGATGTCACCTTCTGGCTTGTACAAAACCAGCTTTTGGGGGTAAAAAAAAAAAGCCCAGGGTAACATGAAGGAGGCAGTAACAGGGGGGGTGAGTGTCTTCCTGTGTTTCTGCTTTTCTGCATCCCTGAGTGTCTGTATATTTGTATGTACAGCTGTGGCTTGAAAGAGGAAAATGGGGGGAAAGCTGTGTCAGGAGGGAGGAATGGGCTCTGCCCCACAGCATTTGGCACAAAGGACCTACTCCTATTATGCATGCTGGTGGTATCCGAGGGAGATAAGGCTCGGTCCTTGGAGATAAGGTCAGGTCCTGCTAATGAAACACATGCTAAAGGTTTGCACGGAAGCCTCCCCTCTCAACTACTCATTTCTGTTTTGAGGCGTTTCATTCCTTCTCTCATATTACTTCATTATCTGCCCCCTCTCCTGTCTTTGCATTTATATGAATAGACTGACAGGCACCATTTCACCATATCAGATCGCTCACCTGCAGCCATAACCTTCAATATTTGCATGACTGACAGTTAAAACCATCCAAGGACGTATAAAAGTGATACCAAGTTAATTAGGACTGATATTGTGAAATATTGCAGCGGTGCCAGGAAGCCACCCAGCTGGACCAGAGCTGCTTCTTTGTTTATATCCCCACGGTTTGAGTGTAGCTGGGAGGCATGGCAAGTGGAATTCACTCAGGTGATGGTTTGAGCGGATGCAGAGAGGCGCTCTCTCTCCTCCCCACCGACGCTCTGACATTAAGGCAGCCCGGCTCAGTACCAGACGACAGCGTGACAGCTGTTTCCTATGACTGGAGGAAAAAAACACATTGATTCACTTCCTCAGTTGGCCTCATTTGGGAAGAGATGGAGTGTGGCCAAAACATTCTCTCCACTGGCGCCGAGACGTGGACAGTAGAAAAAGGTCATTGGCTGAGATGAGAATGGAAGTGAGGAGCGGCTTTACACAATCACTATTTCTGCTCTTTAAACTCATTCAATGTGGTCACTAAACTTTAATGCTTTTTAGTGACTTGGCTATCCAGAAAAAGCATAACTGAGACTTTTTGCCCAAATAGTATAATAATGTTATACTCCACTAAAAGAAATACTGTGAGAGATCGTATATATATCAGGCCTGGAGTGGCTACAAGGGAGGACCGGGACAAATCCCGGTGGGCCGGTCGGATGTTTGCGCCGCAAAGGCCGGTGTTCAGTCACAGCACTAGGTTGAACACACGCTGTTTCCACGGTTCCTGGGCCACCACCGCCTCCCTCCACTGGGAATATCGTTTTTTTGATTTTTTTTTACTTTATTTAAAGTTTGCCACTGGCAGCTTATTTGTTTTGCAGACGCACCCTGATGTAACACGTCCGAGCACTCGGTCAGTGGTGTTTGAAAGATGGATAGAAAGAGTAAGGGTGGAGCAGAGAAGGCTAGAACTAAAAAGGGAAAAGTTCTGGGAACAGATGCAACAAAATGTGCTAAGATTGGCAACTTGTTCATTTAAACCAGCCTCACGGTTAGAAACAACAAATGACAATGGAACGGGTAAGATGTTTAACTTTGCCTCCAAACCACTGTTCAATTTAATTATCAAGACAATGAATTCTGTGGCATATAACATGAAATTATATCATTTAAATAATAGTATGATGCAACACCACATAACTGGGAAACTTTGTATTTTAGCTGCTCAGAAACCAGATCCAGCAGCACCAAGCAGGTCGGACTGATCTCAGGATAGATCAGATTATTATATTCAATATAATGAAGAGGAGGATGGAGACCTGCTCCATATGAGAAATGTCCTGAGATTCTAGATGATTCAGCTCTACATTAAAAACTGACCTGGACTTTGTAAAAAGGGGAGATTTGTGCTGAAAATTTAGAGCATTATTATAAAGTGATTTAGTGTGAGAAGCAGAGCCAGTGGTGATGAGGGGTTTGAGCCCGTCACTATGGAAGGAACAGCTGAGCTGCTGTAACAGTGTGTGAACAATCAAGCAATACTCCCAATATATGAGAAGTTTCTCAGCAGTACATTTTATTAAAAACAGACTCAGGAGCTCTTTGACCAGAAGAGACTTGAGGCATTCATGCTGATGAGCACTGAGGAAGGAATCCTCATGTCTGTGGACAATGATATTATCATAAACAAAGTGACAGAGACCAGTGCGCTGCTCAGGGTTTTTAATGTTTTAGGGTCGGCCATGTTTCTTTGAAAAACATATGATAGTGTAATAAGAGAGTTCATTTTTTAATTCTGGATTTTGAATCTCATATTTTATGTTTTTGTTTCATTTTTAAGGTTTGTATATCTGTTAACACTCATCTGAAATATAGATTCTGAAATTAGAAAAAGAAAAAAAGATGTGTTGTATAATGGTGCACTTGTGTAAATTTTCATTATGACCCTAACCCCTACTTGCAATTAATTGGAAATATTTTAGAAAAATACCCTGAATTACAAAGCTTTACAGAATAGCGCTATGGACTTCACATGTAAGATTCTAATAAGATGATTTTAATAGGTGGAGAGCTAAAGTGGGCCGGTCTGAGGTATGAAACTCCAGGGCTGAAAAAGAGTCCCACTGTATAGCCCTGCTGTAAATCACTAAAATTAAAAAAAAAATTAAAAACCCCAGAAACTGATAGTTTGCTCTTGCAAGCTGCAAAGACAATCTGTTTGAGAAAGTCAGGTGATGATTCTCCTATCCCCAGGTTGAGGGTTCAATTCTTACTTCTGCCTGTCCTGTGTTGAAGTGTCTTTGGGCAACACAAGCTTGCGTCCATTTGTGAACAAGCATCTTGGGTGGCTCCTGGATTGTTGATTTTTCAAATGACTGAATCTGACAGTATGTGGAGCACTTCCAGACTGTTAAAGGTCCATTTACCATTTGTATGTATATTCTGATGATTGACAGATAACAGGAGGGGAAGGAACAGCTGTGATGTACAATCCTGGAAAGAATTCTAATTTTGCTCTTATTCAAAATACAACACTCCCTTTGGAAAGGTTTTCTGAAACTTCATGGCTGTACAGCACGTGTTCCTAAATGTAGTATTAAAATGAACAACACCCTCTGAGCTTTATTTCATCCTCCATTTAATTCATCTGATGAACCGCTGCATGCTGCTTGTTTGTGACTGTCATCTAAATGGTCGAAACTGCACAAAGGTTCCTTCCAAACGGGTCATTTTCCCAGTTTCCAGCTGCATGAAAGCAGCATGAGCTACAGTAGCTTCGGTGGCCCAAAACAAATAGAGTGTGTAATGATAGCTGTTCCAATTAAAACTGACAAGAAGGAAATTATGCAACATCACGTGGATGAAAATCTGCATTTGCCCGAGGATTTGCTGAATCATTCTATACATGACTTTTATGGAAGAGACCAGCACTCAAGTTTACCGGGGAGGCAAAAGTCAACTTTTGCAGAGACAGAGAGGTTTGAACACGTTATCATCTGAAGCAACACATCCACAGTTTTCCATCTGGAGCTGGATGGAATGTACATACAATTATATTAGTTACACTGGTGTTTCTGAATACCTGTGACCAGTGATGAACGCCACAGAAGGGTGAAACACACAAACAACAAACAATAATCAATAATCTGTGTTCCAGCTATAAAGTAGTTTTGACAAAATGTAACTACAGTACTGGAAAAATAAATGTTTGATTTTAACCACGAGATACTGATATCATGGTTTCCATGTCATGAAATGATCTCATGTTGTTTAGCTGGTGCAGTGGTCGTCTCAGTCAGGACCTTTCTGTCTGCAGCTTGCATGTTCCTCCTGTGCTGGAAAAGGTTTTCTTCAGGTAATTCAGCTTTCTTCCAAATGCGTTTGTGTCGTATAAATTGGCCATGGCTTTGTTTAAATTTGATAATATACAATAGGATGCCTCAGTTGAGGAGTGAGTTAAAACAAGCTTTTCTGTTCCATAAAGCTGAAAGGAGCTGTAAAACATGTTTGATGCCCGCCTCTCTTCACTTCTAACAATAATCAGACATATTGTCACCGTGTTTTTTCAGACAACTTTAGCCGTTTCCTGTTGTTGTTTGAAGATTTATTGAAGTGACAAAAATTATTAACTAAATAAGACAGTTAAACCTCAAATATATAAAGCAATCAACCTCTGAAGCTCGGTTGCTGGGCTGCTGGATATTATATGGGATAGGCTTCAGTGGTAAGTGCACCCATTTCCATGTTATTGTCCTTTAGAAGCAAGGAAAAACATTTTATCATAAGAGCAAGTGGATCCAGGGCCTCATAAGCAGCCTCATAACCACCAAGTGTTTCAGGCAGTAATGGTCTGTCCTTGTATCCAGACATTAGCATTTATCCCACTGTCTCGGGTATTGATTCATCAAGTGAAATCTCATGCTGACAGCCACCTTGCTTTTGTGATTGCTGTGAAAGCTCTCTAACAGCCAGAGTACCGCGCGTAGAACCAGTTCAGTATCTAAATGCAATCTCGTAGTTAATACAAGTTGTGCAGCGAGCCTGCAATAGATGCCGGAGATAGTTTATTTTCATTTAGATAGTAATCTGTTTTCTTAGGCCGTACAGTTTGTGAGCAGCGAAAGCAGGAAAAAGGGAAACAAACGGAGAAATTCCTCCAAAAATGGTTTATCATGTCATGCTGTTTAACTCAGCAGTATAACGGAGATCCAGTGGACAATCGATATTTCTCCCATGCTACATCAAACATCGATCGCCTCCTCCGAGATTTAATTAGTTCCTGAATATGCTCAGTGTAACATGAATATTGTGGTATGGGTATCGAACACTGGGATGATCTATACTGCAGTCGTCCAGGGATCAATTATGAATGTTGTAATTTGCTATTGATGTAATTGATGCATTTGTCCAATTATGCTGGAGACAGTCGTCAGCCCTTTTTACTGTGCAGCTCAATGAGCAGCCCATCAGCGGGGCGTCCTCAGGAGGAACAATAAACTGTGGGCGGTCCAACGCTGCGTGGGCTCACCTCCCATTCACACCACTGATTGGACGTCTCATCTGCAAAGGTGCTGCAGAGGACAGGAGAATGCTCATTGTTTCACCTCTAACATGTTAAACACTCCACAAATCATTGCATACAATCTGTGGGTGGTATAATGTACGCCATAAATACATCCTTGTTCACATTTAAATTTGCTTTTTGTTTTTTGAAAATAGTGTTTTTTTGCATTGTGAAATCTTATCAATGAGCTTGTTAACACAACTATAAAAATCTATGACTGGAAGTAATCAGTTCACTGTAATAATCATGTCTGATGTCTTTACATGCACTTCAGAAATGAAATAAATGAAACCTGGTGATGTTTCTCTCAGTGTTCATGCCTACATAATGAGCAGGTGAGACTCAAACTTCCTGTTTTATTTTAAAACATTTGGCTGTTTGTTGAATATTGGAACGTTTTCCGTATCAGTCTTAACTGTGTTGAGGGTTTTCATTTAATTTCATGTGAAATTTCCCACCGCTTCACTGCTGAAGGGACTCGTTCATATTTGTTCCTTTGATTTCCACTCATAAATGAGAAAACATGCACAAAAAGTGCGGCTCCAATTTCCCATAATCACAAAATTATTCATCATTCATTTGCTTTTAGAAAGCATAAAACACATTATTATACTTTTTTGCAATGATCATTTCAAGAACATGATAACTCTTGTTAAATGTTTTTACTTGTTTTCTTGTCTCGGAAACGACTGCATCAATACCTACTGACATAACGTTAACACTTTATTTGTAAAACCAAATAAAGTGTTAAAGTTATGTCAGTCAGTCAAGAGACTTAAAACTTCACACACCATAATGAGCACCATATTCCACAATCAGGGTAAATGTGGAAAGTTTGTCTCGCGGCTGATTGCCAGATGGGAAATATCTGTTCCAACAGCAGGAGCAAGAGGATCAGGGACTATTGAAGTCGATCTTACTACAGCTGACAAATGTTAATAATTGGATGTGTTACAGAAATCAAATGGAAATGGGCTCTCCTCCACTCTTAAGACTCCTTTACAGTTACTATGTCTGCGTATTGGACTGATATTATGTACTAACTTTAGACACGTAGGTACAAGGGCAAAGCAAACTGAGTTGTAACATAAAACATAAGAAATTCAACTCTTATCATGCAGTAACTGTAGAAAATCACATTATAAACATCAAAAACATGCAGCCATTTTGTTTTCCTGCCGAGTTCATATGGTTGCTACATATAATTCCTCCATTCCTGTGTTTACAGCTTTAAATAAACTAAACAGGAGTTTAATTTACTGCTGTAATGACACTTATACATCTTCGTAAATGGAAGACACATCAGAACTGCGCCGCTGGATAAATATTTTATTTCAATTCTATTGTCAAGTTTTGATGGATAAATTACACATATTCATCATAAAGTTAAAGAACGAGGAATGCAAAGTTCAAAACCTTGTGAAAAACTGAAAACGGCTTTGGTTGAACTGTTAAAAATCCTCCGGGAGCTCAGGCTCTCAAAGTTCTGGGGGCACATCTTGTAAAAATACCCCATGTCTTTAGCAATTTTCAAACCATTTTTCTCACCAACCTCGACAGAAATTGTGTTTTATACAAAATCTTCTTTGCCCTCTTGATATTTTTCCCACAATTTCCTGAAATGGGTCTCTCACAGAGTCTGTTTTGCTGTCCTTACAGTGGTATGTGGAGGTTCAAAGCCTCTGAGTGCACATCCAGAGATTCATTACACCTGAGCGTCTGTATTTCCAAACCTTTATGTTATTCATGTTTTTTTTTCTTCTCGAGATGACTTCAACTTTGGTGAGATTTCCAGCTGAAAATGGTGTCCCGTTCATTAAACTCTCTTGGCCACAGTTTGAAAGAGATGGTTATTTTTTCCCATGTATTTATGACAGTGTGGATTATATTGTACATATTCTCTTAAAATGCTATCATGTGAAACAGTAGCTTCCAAAGAGCTTCAGGCCAACTCGAGACCTTCTTGCTGAGGCGGGAATACTTAGCCACCGAAGCACTGTAACCCTGAATATAATGGGAAAAACGTTCAATCAAAGTTACTTGTTGGCTTCAGACAAAGTGCATGCGAGAGGTGACCAGTGGGGCTCAAAGTCTGCTGAGGTCGGGGGCTGATTCTCCACTCAGAGTATCCACTGCTGCACCGAGCCTCTCAAGTCACACAATTCTCATTTATCCTGCTTATACATGCAGTCTTTGTAAAGCTTCCTGACTAAATGAATCAATCTGAATTAAAGGAAAACAAAAAGGCTGTTTCTTATGTGTGGGCAGTCAAAGTGTGTGTTACACTAATGAGCAATGCATCTCTTGTCAACATGATGGATAAAAAAATATCACTAAAATATTAACACAATTTGAATTTGAATTTAGTAACAGCCACCAGAGGAATGTAAAATTCAATGCAGATTTACAAGTTTAATTACATCTCGTCAAACGAGTCCCCCAGCACTGCCAGTAGGCCGGGCGCTTCCTGTTCTCCCACAGCTAATTAAACTACACTGTGGGGAAAACAATGCAAAATTACTAACAAATTGAAGAGAAGCAAGTGACTAAATCAAATGGAATATGGCACATCAACTTCAGGTACCTTTATTATCTGCTCACTGCTCACGTTAATCACGTGAAGCAAAGCAGCCGCTTGAAAACATGAACAGAACTGTACTCTCAAGGATTTAAGTTAACTTAAGTTTATTCAGTATGACCGAAAGTTAATTAGTATTTAAATTTGTGGAGTTCATAACTCAATTAAATTAGCCTGAGTTGTTCCTGCTGCTGTAAAAATCTGGAGTTCTTGCATCTTCTGTAAAACATCTTGCCAGGCTTTCCGGTGCATGATCTAATTATTCAATTTTCCAGTGAACATTATATTCCTTTTGATGAAGCACATCTGTCAGTCTCATACGGACAGCTGCTTGCGACACAATAAAAGGCTCATTCTGCTTCAGGTACATCTGCACCACCGTGGTAAACTGCAGCGGTGCTGCAGAGCTGCAGGTCCTGTTTGATAGACCTGAGCTACACAAAGAGCGTGCTGTCGTTCTCACATGCACGCTGATTTACTAAAGCTCCTCACTGACATCGTGCTTCGCATTGATGCTTCTCTGTAAAACAGTGTGATCATCAAAGTTCTGACTCTTTCTTTCTGCTTTTTTTTCCTTTTTTAACAACAGTTTTTAACCAAAGTATAAAAGTAGACAGAAGCTTTCAGGTCTCGCTCCAGTGGCCTAAAGAAAGTTTCTAATTTAAAGCCTGCCATCTGTGGATTATTCTCTCGCTATATCACAACCTCATTATAGAGAAAAAAGGTCAAGTTTATATCAGGAAAAAAAAAAGTATTTATCCTTTGTAACTGATTTATTGAATCTCTCTAATATCAGACATGTGACACTGATTGCCTTTGTCTGTGTGTGTGTGTGTGTGTGTGTGTGTGTGTGTGTGTGTGTGTGTGTGTGTGTGTGTGTGTGTGAACTACAATAAGACAGCTTCAGTTACTACATTTCAATTTGCTGCCTCTGTTGCAAGTTTAAACGGGCAAAATTAAGCAGTCCAGTGGTTGTGGACGTTTATATAAAGATGTAACTGTCATTTTAAAGTCTGAGCAGGTTTCTTACAGCCACATTCAACTGAAAGTGACTACTTAATTTGCAAAATGGGAAGGGTGTTAGAGGTAAGAATTTGTTGGGTAAGTTGCACTTGGGTCAGCAGTGCCGGTTCAATTTAATTTTAAAAGACAGTTTGTATTTTTTCCCGGTCCTCTGGTTAAGCAGAAGAAATTAAAATTTTGGCACATTTAGACCATGAAATAATGAATTAAATAGTGAAATTATTGTTCATGTTTCTTTTACATAAAATGAATTGGTATTTTAATGAATGAATGACACATTTCTATATTTCATTCCAATGTTAATAAATTAATTACACATTATTTAATTATTCAATGATGTATTTATTTATTTACTTTAGGCAGATTTAGTCATCCATACTCTATTACCACAGATGTATTTTTTGTGTGTGGGGGACCATTTGCCCATCTTTGCCTGTTACCTGGAACACACAATAATTTACTTACTCAGATAAAACTAGAATCAGAGGTTGACAGAGGAATGAATGGACGTCTTCATATTTTCCCGCTGAATTGTGAAGTTGTTTACTGATGCTGCCAGGTCGCTGTTGATCACGTCGGATTCATCATCAAGCCACTGAAGCATACAAATGGGGTCTTCAAGTGAGATTTACTGCTTGGCCTGAGCAGGTAGACAAATTCTGTGCGGACAAACACACAACTGCCAATTTTTTGTTTAAAGACCTTCAGCGAATTGTAAACACATCACTTACACTGGATGAGTATGTTATGTTCCCACAAACGCTTCCACTGACAGTAATCGCTCAGAAATTTCACTCCCATTATCTCTGGATTGATCACGTTGGACTTTCTCCTGCCTGAGAAAGACTGCTGTTGAGAAAGCGTCTTTCCTAAGCCTCCCCTCTTGTGGAGTTGCACTTTAAGCTTCAGATTGGTGCTATGGTGGGGAGTGCTTGGCAGGCTGGCGTCCACACAAAGCCCCCAACAGAGTCTTTGATGTTTGCCTCAGTGGATCAAAGATGTTGGAGCGCGGACTTGCCAGGTGCACGGCTCTTTCATCTTGTACTTAACGCTTCTGCTGCTTCCCATTCTCTGTAAAGGGACAGAACAATGCGTTCCATTCAAGCTCACTCTATAATTCACGCCAGAAAAACTCACTTCATTTCAGCAGGTTCTCTTCAGCTCGATCAGATTTTAACTGTGTTGTGTGGAAATTGCTGGCAGCATTGGCTTTGCTTATCATTCAGTCTCCAGATCTGAGCAACATCTTAATCCTGTGACCTCAGACAAAAAGAAAAGAAAGAGGGGTTTCTTCAAACTCAGAAATGCTTGATTGTCTGTCGCTGCCTTTGATTGGTTACTCTTTTCTCCAGCAGCATCAGTAAGTGGTGGACTTGCTTTGTAGCTTGAACCCCTCAGAGAGAACTGTAACATACACTGACTGTGTCAATTGTTTCTTCTTCTGCTAACTAATCTGTACTTTGCACTACCTTTTAATGCCCCATAAACCATCACACTGCCTCAGACAAAGCATGAAGAGGAGATAGATGGTTCTTGTTTGCATTGTTTTACTGTTGATACTATTGCAAAAACTGTTAGAAGCACCTCATTTCTATGTAAAAGAGGGTCCGTGTACATTTCGGCCATTTGATTTTCCTTTTTATGTCACAAAACGGTAAACCGTAAACCGTCCAATTTTCAAATTCCGATTTGATATTGGGAGGCAAAAAACGGGAGACGGCTCATCTCCCATGTTTCATTTGGAAATTCAAAATCGAAAAACGGAAATTGGGTCAATTCCTGTTTCCTGTTATGCGTTTGTTAAACAAAAATCGGGAAATAAAATACGACTATAATTCTTTATTTCAAGTTTGATTAGCCTGAAAACCCGGAAGTCGAGCGTCTTCTTCTTCTTCTTCTGCTGCTGCTGCATCACCGTCCATACTCGTCTGGCTGCCCCCTCGGTGATATTCTTGTATAAATGTATTAATTAAAATTTTAGAAAAATGTCTTTGGACGGTAACGTAATAGTTGACATGACTTGACTTTGGGTGAAATTAGAGAGTTATCAGAGAGAAATGTCTGAAGATGGATCTCCAGCAGGGCCAGGCTTCTCCACCTGCATGACGGAGCATCACCTGCAAGCCGAAGCTGCTTCAGCTCCTGCTGAGGTGAGTAGTGCAGTACGAGATAAATTTATGATATACAATATATGACTAAAATCGTTCTTTTCATTGATTTAACCGCAGGCTCACAGCGCCCCCTACTGTTAGAAGCAGCACACTTGCAGATTGTACTCAGAGCTCAGTCATCACATTAAATGAAACATTTTTCAGGAGAGAAAAAAATACACATTAAAAACTAAATAATAATTACTACTGAGATTCAATAGGGTTAATTTGTAGTTACACTACAATATTTACACATTCTAAAGAACAAATGATACCGTTTTGTATATTGGATATTGGTTCGTAATAAAATACAAAAATGTATTAATAGTGTTGTTCTTCTTGATAGTATTACTATTAACTACCTGATGCAGCTCGGTATGCAGTTGTGTTTCATTGTCATCATCTGACTGATTTATGTGTTGCTTTAATTGATAGGGACAGAATTGTGTCTTGTAAAGGAAGACATGGCAGAGAAAGGAGAGGAGCAGCTTTACAAGAGATTCAACACCACAAAACACATTTTCTGCAGACGACATCATCATCGGTAGGTTTTCTTATTTGCTCTTCTTTTTCTGAAAGGTACATTGTGAAGTTGACATGATAATTAAAATTCTGGTGATTAAATTTCAATGTTGCTTTGCAGGAATCATATTGTTAAAAGTTTTAATGTTTTACTTTATCATTCATTTAATTTTGTTGTTGTTGTTTACATGCACTCAGAGGTTATTTGTGATATGCAAATCCTTTATCTTTACTTTCAGGATTGTCTCATTGAAATGATTTGGGGGGAGGTTTGTATGTATTTCTTACTGTGAGCCATTAAGTTTGTTGAACTAAAATTGGAATTGTATTAAATTGAGCTCCAACAAAATGTAATTGTCACGTATGGATGTTGTTTCTTGCCAAGGTTGTAGTGTGACATTGTCTCTTCTTGCAAGAATAATGCAATAAAATGGTCTTAAGGTTCCTGTGTATTCTGTCTCCCTGAGGCTTTTACTAGGAAATTCTCTCTCCCTGGCAACTTTGTAGATAAATATAAGAAATATAAAATAAAGGTCTGCCTGACACATTTGCAGGATCAAGAGTTCCTCAGTCCGCAAGATGGGGTTGTCAGGTTCTGTGTTTCAGACCTTGCCTGCCAGGTCACCAGCGTTTGCATCAGCCAGTTTGAGTCCTTCTAAAAGTTTGAGTCCTCACTGCCTTAATTTCAAACACAAATAAAAGGAAAAAACATACATTGCAGTAGAAAAGCTAACGCATGTTGAAAAGGAGTAGGGGTACGCTTAATAAATCGTAGCCCCTCTCCAGTCAATCTATTTGCACCGTGTTTTTTTAATTTAAACTGCAGCAGCAGGATAAACATCTAAATCAACTGGTGGGCGAGTTCGAAGCTCACAGACATCCTGAAGGGGGCAGCAACGCGATGCGCCGTTGTTTACTCTCCCATCAAACGGAGAAGACGCTCGACTTCCGGGTTTTCCGGCAAATCATGCTTGAAATAAAGAATTTCGGTTGTACTTTATTTACCAATTTTTGTTTAACAAACGCATAACAGGAAACGGGAAATGATTTCCAAACGTAAAATGGGAGACGAGCCGTCTCCCATTTTTTGTCTCCCAATATCAAATTGGAAAACGAAAATCAGATGGTTTCCGGTTGTGTGGTTACGTCTTTTTGTTATTTGGCATGTCAATACCATGCTGACTAAAGGCCCCTGCATACTCCCTTTTTGAAGCCATAAGAACAAGGAGAAAATTCAGCAGTGACGCCAGCCAGCTGCTTTTTTGGCAGGAGAGTTCATACTCTGATAAGAAGCTGCCAAACTCGCAGGCCACGCCCCCTCACAGCAGCAACATGTCTGTGAAGTGGCGTTTTAACTTTTCAACTGCGCAGTTTATTTCTCGCCTCCAGTGCTTTCACAAATACATTTCCCTGAACTGTTTCTGTAATAAAAGAGAGTTTTTGTCCAAGTGCACAGGAGCTGGCAGCTTTTCATGATGCGTTCAGGTGCATCACGTAAGTCCACCCTTCGTCATGTGAAAGAGCTGCAGGGCTCATACAGTAGCGATGATACAAGCTAAATCTGATTAAAATATGACTGATAGTTATTAGCTGGAATACGCATGCGCAGCACACGGCAGTGCTAAAGTTTCGGCAGTATGGCACCTATTTAGTTCGGCCAGGACGGTTGGCACATCCGAACCAAATTCCTTTGGCCAGAGGGAGCTGGCCAAAGGAATTGACGTCATTTTGTTCGGAAGTACCCCGCACTGCCAAACTTTCTTCTTGTTCTTATGGAGGATGAATCGGCATTTTGGCCCCTGTGGCAGGGAGGTGATTAAGCCCTGATGTGAATCAGGTGTGCTGCCTCACCTCTCTGCCCATAAAGGAGGAGCCGCCCGGACACTCGGGGCGACAGGTGACAGGAGACTGGACAGAGCCTGAAAGACGAGCAGTGTGTCTGAAGTTTTGTTTAGTTTTGTTTTCATTTACTAATAAAGAATGGTTTTGGAAACTCCTGACTCCACGCCTCTGTGGAGGAACCCGACAGTGGCGGGCACAACTGCCACACATACTTTTGTTGAGTTTTGAGTAGGGCTGAAAAAAGTGATTGATTTAAATCGTATTATCGATTTTTTAAACAGTCAACTAATTTAGTCATCAATTAGTTACCAAATAAAATTTTTTACTGTAAGCAGTATTTCACTTAGTTCAATTCAGTTATTTCCAATTTTCAACCAATCACTTCTAGCAGCTACCACTGTGTGGCAGTAAGGAGCCACCTGTGGCTGTATTCTACCAGCACAGACACAGCAGGAGAAGCAACCAACAGCCAATAGTTGGCCTTGTTTTGCATTACAGCACCACAACAGTCAGTGCTCTCAGCAATATGGCAGAGGAGCTCATGCTGCATTTACACATAAGATCTGACTTTATTGAGGATTTCATCAATCACACATGCTGAAATTCAGTCATCACAGCAGCTCAACATTGTGCAAATACTTAGAGACAGACAGGATAGTTGCACACAAGAGAAAATATTATGCATTTCTAAATAGATAATTAGACACACACACGCATATATATATATGCATATAGACACATGGAAATACAGGGGGAGAAAGTATGGGGAAAAACACTCAGTAGTATTAACATTTACAATATGTATAATATTGTACCAGTACCATTTAAACGGATTATTATTCAGTTTCTGCTGTTGAACAGACTCACAGCAGCAGGCATGAATGACCTGTGATAGCGCTCCTTCCTGGATGGTGGCTGCTGCAGCCTGCTACTGGGGGAGCTGGTTAATGCTCCCACAGTGTCATGGAGGGGAGGAGAGGCGTCCATGATGGATTCCAGCTCGTTCCAATAGGCACGATGTGTTAAGAATATAATTTTCGCGCCATTCGTGGCACATTCGCAAAATTCATAATGTGATGTAACGCATCTGAATAGGGATCTTAACAGGGCGGGTGTGACGTAGTTTTACACAGCGACCTGTCCAGCCATCATTTGGATGATCAATTTTTTAAAAAGACGGCCGAAAAAATTGTGGACGGTTTGCGCAAAGCTGTCTGAAATATGTGTACAGTCGAACCTCCGATGAGGTACTCAATGTACTGAGCGGACAAACCGTCATGTAGGGAGAGGTTTTAACTTTTAACACAAAATCAGTGGACAGCCTCCCAGCAGCAGTGCTGCTGTGACTCCTCTTAAAGGAGACATATCATGCTTTTAAATCCTTCCTTTTTACATATAAATCATACAGTTGTGGTCTATATAAAGCGGAACTGCAATGCTTGGGTCTGAATTCCTCATTATTAGAGCTCCACAGGCCCCTTTTCAACCCCTTTTCTGATGTGCTTCTGAGAGCAACTCGTTTTGGGGCGGTCTCTTCAAATGCAAATGAGACACTTCATACCCCTCCTCCTCTCCAGGTTGCAGAGGTGATACTCGGTTCAACTCCACCCTGTTCGGCCATCTTTGTAGTTTGATAGAACAGATACAATTATCTAGCGGCGCAGAAACTTTATATTCACACATTATTTACAAAATGTCAACAACGGAAGATTTGTCCATCCAGCCATACATGTTGGAGCCAGAGTCGGACCCGGCGGAGCGAGATGAAAATGACGATGATGCACCTGCAGAACAACGTCTTCATATGGATGTAACGCAATGGTGTGTTACTATATTTACACTAACTTCTCCATCCATGCCCACTACTACAATACTGCCTGTATTACAACGACTATTTAACACAGAAGTTACATTATAATCTAAAACGAGCACACAGCGCTAACATATGAAGACGGTGCAACTGCTAATGCTAACAAAACAAGGACAGGGACGTCTTATCATCACACTTTTTAGCGTTATATACAGCTTACCGAAGTGCTCTGTTCATCGTCTCCATAGATAGAAGGAACTGACCGCTCAATCAGACGAAGTCTTTCGGCAAATCCTTCTTTATACTGGCGGAGGTTGCTGAAGCAGTCGTCCTTAAAGTGCTTCGCGCACACAAAAATGACCTTACCCACAGATGTGGGTACATTTCTGTGAAAAATAAATCTCAACCAGGCACTTCGAAAAGGTTCTGATGCTGGGAGACGGTGTAACGAAGCTTGTGGGTTACTACATTCAACAACCGAACATTTCGACTTATCCTCTCGTAACTTCGGTTGGACTACAAAATCGCAGCGAGAAACAAAAATGGCGGATTGCTCGAAGTGTCGATGTCCTAATTTGGCAGTTCCGCTGCGAATACTGTGACGTCATTGTTCAAAAAACGTAATAGAGAATAGAAAAATCGAAACCGATCGCAAAATATGACCAAAACAGAATATAAAGATATCAACGGAGCACCTGAAGAGACTACTTTGAACTTTTCTGTACTTCTAAACACTCTAAATATACAACAAAATGCATTTAAGGGCTAAAAAAGTGGATTTAGCATGATATGTCCCCTTTAAGTTTCACTTTCACTTTACACCAGAGTCACAAATAAGGCCTGTGTGCCAAAACCGGCCACTGAAGGCTCCAATCTGCTCAAACCAACAACCAAGGCAGTTATATAGGTTTTATAGGAGGTTAGTTTGACATTTCATGGTATTTTGCAGCAGAATGTTTCATTAAAATTGACTTTATGTGAGACTGGAGTAATTTTCAGTACTAAATGGTTGATCTTGCAAAATTATAGACACTTCATCACGTACACTGTGTGCCACAGCAAAGAAAAACTTTCAAGTCTAAATTTAGAGATTATTATGGCACAATTTTACCGGTTCTGCCCACTCAAGATGAAACGACTGTATGGGGTCGGTGAAGTAACATTTGATTTAGTATTTATTTTGTATACATCTTTGTATACATTATAGTACCATGTAAACATCTTTATATTGGTTCAGTTATGTGCTTTTATATAAGTATGTTTCTTCTATAACATATCTGGTGTTTTGGTTTGTTCAATATCAACTGGTCCTACAATTTATCACATGTCACAATGTGGTATTTAGTTGTCCACAATGTAGTATTTCGTTGTCCTCAATGCATTAGAATGCACCGTTTAAGGTGTATTTTTTTATGAAATCTTTCTAGGGGAGGCCCCCTGGACCCTTGCCAGAAGGGGGGGGGACCACCCCACACCCCTGCAACCTATTTTTTTTTTGGCTCCATTTATTTTTATCTTTAAAAATGTACTCGATAGTAATAACAAATATATATATATATAGCTTGTCCCAAAATATATTTGGGACAAGCTGATTTTTTGGATTGACACCCAAATCACCAATTTCTGCCTAAAACTGTTGGTTCGTGACATTCTGGATTTCCGTGGAGCATTTTTTTGGCTGCTCAAATAAATCTTTCACAATTTATCAAGAATCAATTTTTGAAGTTTGCAACCGGGCGTATCGATTAGTTGTGATGCGTGGTGTTGCGTAATAGAGCGTGACAGCATTTGTAATGCACTATTCATGGTCAGGTTCCTGAGAGGGTGGCATGACAGCACGAGCTTCCCTCAGTTTGGCTCTCTCCTCCTTCTCTCTGCGTAACTCTATGGCATGGAGCCCAACTATGCATGCGGGAACAAACTTCCTCTGGATGCGGTGCAATCTTGAAGCGATGTGAACTGTTGGTAGAACTGATACCTTTACTATTTTTAGATACTGCCGGATACGGTACTCCATGTGTTGTACCGTATTACTCAACTCGAATGTCACATAAGGTCAAGTTGAGCATATTTGTTCCTCTTCCATTGCTCATATTTTGGGTTTGTGTTCAATGCACTTCAACAAATTCTCAGAAATAAAGCCACAATTGCAAAAGTAAGAATATTTTTGTTCTTGGGGTAATGAACATCAATTTCAGTGTTACCAACCTGAGAGGAGAATCCCAACATTTGTGGCATGCACTGGGCGAAGAAATCTAACCCGGCAAAAATATTAGGCATTTTACAAGGTTACATAAATATGAAATTATCACAAGTCATAAAAAAATGGAAAGATGAAGGTAAAGCACATTAAGGGAGATATTGAAGTCACTGGGAGGGCGGTACAGAGGATCCTTTAGGGATTGAATGTATGATCAATTAAGATAAATGGGATAGGGGTAGGGCTGGATACTCAAGTTGCTTTGCTTTACTCCTTTTTGGACCACAAATATACATGTATTATAATATTGTTATTATTGTTTTTGATATTATTACATCCACCAAAGATGCAATAAAATCATCAGCATATATTTGTTTGTCTAAATGTCTGTAAACAAGATTATGTCAAAACTACTGCACGGATTTTGTCAGAATTTTCACCACAGGCCATGGAAGCTTCCATTACATGTTACGGAAACATTTTTTTTCTGGGTCCAGGTCAAACTGTGTCGAACGTCAGGAATCTCTGCTCTTGTTAATATTATTTTCTGATATTATTATTAGTACTAGCATGCTTTATTGTGTTTTATTTGTAAAGGTTTGAAACAAAGATGTATACCAAATACTTAACGCAAAACGTTTCTGACATGAAACACAAAAATGATGCGTTAAACGGGGCCTGGTGGTGGTGGAGACGAGGATTTAGGGGAGTGAAGTAGCAGCATGTTGGAGGAACAGCTCATGTTGTTGTGAGAGGTGAGATAGTTTGGTCGTGTAAGTGGAAGAGTCAGTAATGACGAAGGAAAAAAGGAGGAGAGGAAGGCCAAGGAAGAGATTCATGGAAGCAGTCAAGGCCAGATGCTGATTTCCTCTCAGGAAGGAGGATTGTAAGAATGTGACTCTCGGAAGTCGTATTGTAAGTGTGATGGGAGGAAATCAAAAGAGATGTCGGCTCTCCTTATTCATTTTGAAGAGGTGAGCAACATCTTAATCTTTTGACCTCAGACGAAAATAGGAGAGTAGTTTCTTCAAACTCATGAATATTTGATTGTCTGGCACTGTCTTTGATTGCTTACGCTCTCTGCAGCAGCAAGCGTAAATGTTAGACTTGTGGATCTTTGGTCATAGTTCAAATCCCCTCAGAACAAAGATGTAAAGTTCAATCACTGAAATGAAATTTTTATGACAAATCTTTATGGTCTGCCACTAAATCTTTTGCTACAATTAAAGGATTAATTGAAGAAATACTTTCTGTAGTTTAGTGTTTATGTCTGAATCCTAAAATGAACCTTGGAGGGAAACTATTATTATTTAGGCCAGTAAGACTTAATCCTGTCTGCTCAGTTGGAGCTGCTTTTTGTTAAAGTGGAGACAGTGTTAGCTTTGTTCATCGCTCAGTCAGAAGATGTGAACAACATTTTAATCCTTTGACCTTCGATAGAAAAGACAGAAAGGCCTTTTCAAACTCATGAATGTTTGAAAGTCTGTCACTGCCGTTGATTACTCACACTTTTTGCAGCTGCTTACTGCTGCAGTACCTTCAGTTAAAAAAAAACCAAAAGTCAAGGTTGAATGAGTTCACGATGTTAACTCATCAGTACAGTCAGTCACCTCTTGATGGTCCCATTAACCAATAGTCTTTTGAATAAAACTTGATCACCTCCTGTTTGCTTCTCAAACTCCCAAAGGACACCTGAGTGCTTCCACTGAGAATTTGCACCATATTGATTACAAATGAGATAATAAAAGCCAACATCATTTCATGGGCTCTGGGGTAAAGATAGCATGTCTCCATTTACATACCGTGTTGTAATTTATCCTTTTGTATGTATATGTGAGTGTGGCAGACTCGCCGTCATCCACTCCCACACACATGACTTATGGATTGCGTATAGATGGATTCCCAGTTGCCTCAGCTTAGATCATTGATGCTTTGATCTCAATGTAAGCGGATGACGTCCTCATGCATAATAAGACTATTGATTTCTTTCCCCCTCTTCATCCAGGCAAATTGATCTGGAAACTAATTGTGCCCTTTTCTCTCCTAGCAGCATCTCAACATGGAATCATTTCCCCCCCATCCCAAACTACCAATCTTGTTAAAGAGAATATAAGCAGTCTAACAATTTACCAGGCAAAAGAGGCCTTTTAAATGGCAATTAACGTCACACGTTTCAGTTTAAATGTGCCGGCCTGGGGTTGTGGCTATTGTAATTGTGTAAGTAAACACTAGTGGATTTTGCATTTTCACCAAGAAAAATGAACACGACAGCGAGCGGCTAAGTGCACAATCAGTATTTGAAGTCCCTTTGCTTTGTTGCAGTCATTTACACTGTCTGCGTCTCAATCCTGCAGGAGAGAGAAATAGTCATATTTGTGGGAGAAACACAGCAGCGACTGATTTGTGTTTTTTTTCTACACAGATGAACCCATCATGTGCATAACATGCCAAAGAAGAGTAATAGAAATGGTTCAGTCCTGAGAAGAATCTTCACTGAATTAGCAAACAGATGTTTTACTGCTCAGCACAAGAGTGAGATGCTGAAAGTGAAGCGTTTTTTGGCACTCTATTCGGAAAGCATAAATATATTACAAATGCAATCAGGGTGGGGTGGGGGGTGGGGGGCAGTGGTGTTTAAAGTACGAGTATCATAGCTTGACTGTCGCACTCAATTCAGGCATTTAGCGTATAAGTCCTTCAAAAAGAGCCCTTGGGTCTACTTGTCCCAAGGGTTAGGGTGGTGTTGGAAGTGCCGGAGGGGGGGGGGGGGGGGGGGGGTTTCTGTGTTAAGCCTTTGTTATTAACCACCACAACAAAGGGTTTTTAATTGTTCTTAGGAGGTACAGTTAATTTTCAAGAGCTGAAACTCTGGCACATCATCACTTCTTCCTAAAATATGGTGAATCCATTCACAAATACATGTTTACTTACACTCACTACAAGGTCCACTTCATCCTGAAAGGTTATTGCAAAGGAAAAACTACAGCCACGTGACAGTTGATGAGGTGTTGATGAGAAACCTTTCAGTGACTGAATCAGCTGACATGACCTGCAGCTCACTCATGACTATTCATCCACTCGTCCACAGCTGAAAGACACTTGTTATCTAATCTACAATATTGCTGAAAAAACTAGCGATATTAGGCTTAGTGGGGGATTATAACAAATAGAATGTTGACTGTCAGTGTAACCACAGCATCAGGACTGCTGTGTGCAGTCAATACCCAAAATGTTCTATCTGACCTGCATATCCAACTGGTTCAGAGCTGCTGTGAGCATGCCAAACCTGTAGGGGGCAGTGTAAGAGAAGCATGAAACCATGCTCGCCAATCGGAGTCCTGGAAAAATCACAATGACGTGAGTGGCGCAACTTATTTCCTGTTCTTTGAGCCAAAGAGTTCATTCATTTGGACCAATAACCAAGCGGAGCTCCTTCTAAATGTGACGGTAGTATATAAAACAAATAAAGCTCAAGAACAAGCAGCTTTCACTGTATCCATTTTCATCACACTGTAAAAACAGGTTGCACACAGATGACGTCAATGTCGCATATTGTAACGTAAATCTCCACCATCTTCTACCCCCATTTAGATGCAGATAAGTTTTTCTAAATCTCCACTGTGGCCAGAATTTTCATAAATCATCGTTTGTGGTGACTCATAGCTGCGTTTGTGTGTAAATGCCATACACTGAAACTTTCTACCAACTGCAACAAGCAACATGCTCTCATCGGTTTCATTTTATTCATTAAACAAATGATTTTCTTGCTGGTTTCTCATCCGATGATCTGCTGCATGTTTGTGATCAGTGTGTTAGGAACTGTTTCAGATGCAAAGGGTAATGTTCCACATTGGAGGTTTTTTTTCATGTAAACTATTAAAACGGGTGTGTTCCAGTCTGAGGCTTAAATCTAACTTTTTTTTCTTCTTTTTGTGGTCATTATCATCTTTTGGAGCACACACATCACTATAGTGTCATTTAATTATGGATTGATATACTGTAGTTTCAGGGAGAGAAGGTTTTAGTGAGTTCGCGTTCAGATTGACTTCAACTCTTACATTTTTAAATTCTTCAGACTCCACCAGCGAGTTTGTGCTGTGACTCAGACAGTTCTGTGGTAAATGGTCTGGCAGTGATTGATAGCTGCCCTCTGTGTAAGAAATCTCAATAATCCTGAAAAGACAAGAAAATGAGGTGTGTTGTGAGCCATTTGTTTCTGTGGACGGGCCGGCTGCCGTGTCCCACCGCTGCCCATGAGGCCTTGAACAAACTGATCTGGAGCTCATTCCAGCCGAGCAGAGTGATGGAGAGGCGACTGTGTTTTGTCAGGCTTTTGATGGAGTCGTTGACTGTGAGAGGCGACGTGGATTCACACTCGCAGCTCAGAGGAGAAAAGGACAAAACAATATAAATGCACCGCATTCTCACAATAACACATCTGTAGGAGGTTCAGGAATCACTTAAACCATCTCATGTAAAGAAGCACTATGATGGAAAGATCAACACATTTGTGAGGGTTACACAACAGTCGGAGAGATGGCTGGTAGTCAACACACACTCCCTGATACATCACACTGAATGCTTGCAGCAGAAAGTTGATCTACATCAGGGGTCTCAAACTCAATTGACCCGGAGGCCGCTGGAGGCAGAGTCTGGGTGAGGCTGGGCCGCATCAGGGATCCCACAAAAAAAGTTGTACAAAAAATGCTCAAATGTCATTATTAACAGTTTTAATGATTTCTTCTGGACATGAAGTGTCCTGAACATGAATGGAACATTGAATGAAGATCATGAACGGCTCTTCTGAACATGGTTTCTCTTGCCTGCACTTCTTATCACATATCTGAGCCACATTTGGCTTGAGAGAAGAAACAGTTGAGACCCCAGTTGCTGACCCCTGTCTAGAACAGGGGTCAGCAACCCACAGCTTTTTGGTCCCTCGAGCTGTGCAGCGTCAACTTTCAATAAACACTGATATTTGCAGAAGTCTACATTCATAATCAATGTATAGTAGGATATGGCACATCATCTCGAAAGAACGATGAATCACATCAATCTCTCATGATCTTTAAACTGTCAAGCAAAGTAAAATAAACACAAGTGGCAACTCTATAATGAAATATGTGAATGGTATAAACTTTTACTTTGACACTCACCAATCATGAAGAGCACCATGGCAGGAGGACAGCCCACACAAAACCCTCTTCACTCCTGGCTGCCCACCCACAACTAATAAACCAAACTAAACTAGATGAATTAGATGTGTGGGGTGTGATGCTGCCATGGTTTGCCTATTGGGTGATGACACAATAAAAGCTCAACTTTTACGGATTGATTAGTGGAAAAGATGTACTTATCGAGCCAATTCCCAATGTTGTCTACCGTAAAAGCGAAACTGTTGTCCACTGAACTTATACTACTTGCAAAAGATGTGTTATGTCCCGTGCTTCCAGCCAACAAACCTTTAAAGTACATGAACTTACCCAAGTAAGTAAACACTACGCCACAACGTTTACTCTCATTTCGCGCGTTGGTGGTCCACTTCAATCGCGGACCGCAATACCGTTACACTTTCGCAGCAAGGTGCGGGCCACAATAACGTTTAACCTTCGCAGCAAGGTGCGGGCCACAGAATATCATCTCGAGGGCCACAAATGGCCCACGGGCTGCGAGTTTGAGACCCCTGATCAAATCTAAGTGCACACGTATCCATGGTAACAAATCCCTGTCCGGGGATCTCTCTAAGGCTACGTTCACACTGCAGGTCTTAATAATTATTTTCAGATTCTTTGCTGGGATCTGATTTTTTGCGTGATCATTCACGTTACACTTTAAACGCGACCTCTATCAGACTGCCGTGTGAACGCGATCGGACCCAATGGTTTTAGGCCCCAGAGTGCATAAGCAGAAGACGACGTGAAGTCCCGCCGAGCATGCTGTTTACGGATGGCACGCCAGTCATCAACATGGTTGCCAGATGTGACTCACTATTTCCAGCCTAAGCAATGTAAAACCCACACACCTCAATAAAAACCAGCCCAAATGTCAGCGTGTGTAGAAATACTGCTAAAACCGTAAAAATTATATATGTGTAATGAAGAACATGCCACAAACACACAAATACACAAACTGAACAAAGTTAAAAGGTAAGAGAATTCTGCTCCCCAATTGGGGGATACCCGCCATATCTGGCAACGCAGGCCAGTGCATCTAGAGCAGGGGTTCTCAATTCCAGGCCAGGAGGGCCGGTGTCCTGCACGTTTTTGCTCACTCCCAGCTTCAGCACACCTCGATCTGATGTTGATGTCATCGTCTAGCTTGTAAAAAAGCCAAGTAACGAGCGCCTTATTAGATTCGGGTGTGTTGCAACTGGGAGAAACCTAAAACGTGCAGGACACTGCCCCTCGAGGCCCGGAGTTGAGAACCCCTGATCTAGAGCCTTATTGAAGTGGTTGTTAATTATGAGCAGACAATATATAGACAAAATGAGGAGGGAAAGAAGGAGAAAGAGGGAAAAAAGAGAGCACAGTTTTTAACATTTTAACAGAGCTGCTTCCTCCGCTGCTTATCTGTGATGTCAGTCACACGTCAATGACGAGGCAGTCGTATGTAGAAAAATATCCGAATTGGTACCGCATAGGAACGAGGCCTGTGTCTGGTGTGAAAAACCCAGAATTGGCGGTTTCAAACGGCCACAAACAGGTTGGATATGGGTCACTTGTTAGCAAAAACTCAGAATTGGGTTGCATTGCTTTGCAATGTGAACAAGGCCTACGCCTGGGTCATACTGAGGTGCTGCTACTCACATTATTGTAAAGGGAAAAGCCGACTGCCCCTCACACCAATGCCTGTCTGCTTCACATGTGCTGCTGGCTTAACACTTTTTCAGGAACATGTGAGAAGATACTAACATGGCAAATGTGGAAGAAATTTCTTTTCTGTGTTTTAGCTGCATAGAAGTGCTTGATGCTGTTCTTTGTTCTACATTCACCAAATCATTTGATCACAGCAGTAATGTAGAGTTTTACAATATTGATGTAATTCTAACTGCACGTTTTCTTCTGCCCCTCAATCAAATCTTAAGGGTTTCTTTCTTTTCTTCTTTTAATTACATTTGCATCTGCAGCTCCCCTCAGACAAGCAGAGCAGTCTGTTAACATGTTTTCTTTGATTTTTGTGCTTCTGACTTCTCACCTGTGGCCAACAGAGCGGAAATATTGGCATTAAAATGTGAAGGATATGAATACAAAGTGCAAGGAAACACAGCTTTTTGCAGTCCAGTTAGTCTCTGGATATCTGTACAGTAAAACCTCTGATGTATGGACGCCCTTAAATCCAAGAGCAAGTGTCCCCTGAAGACAGGTGTCCTCTCTTCAGAGGGACAGGTCGTGATGACAAACTGTATGACCGGAATGAACCAAACACCAAATATGTTATGGAAGAAACACTTTGCTTTAATTTAAGAGAACATAACTGAATATTTATGAAGTCAAACATACAAAATAATTTCTGTACTGCACTGTTGCCGCGGAAGTTTAAATTATTGGCAATTAATTGTAGCCAGATTGGATTTGGCACTTTCTGTATACGCTCAGTAATCTTCGTCTAATCGCTCCCTGCATGCACTTGCCGACCAGGCAGAGAAATCCAAGATTTTAACATCCAGTCGATGGCAGTAATACGCCATCGACTGGATGGTCTGCCTAATTCATAGAAGAAGAAGACAAAGAAAGAATCCAAGATGGCGGCGGACATCGCGAACACGGACACTGAAACTTGTAGTATTTCGGCTGTTTCAGTGTCGCTCAGCTTGAAATTTGCTAGGAAAACCTGTCCGTTGTCCGCGTCAGGCAGGTTGTCCACTCATTAAGGTGTGTTAACAGTTAAATATGTGTCCGTGCACAGCGATGTGTCCACTCTTACCGGGTCCCCTCATCAGAGATTCTACTGTTTATGATTTTGTGATAATATGCAACAAACAGTGCAGCTGTAATGTGTACGTCTCTTTGTTTTCTGAGCTGCGGCTGGCTAAATAAGCAGTAAAGCCTTAATATTGTTAGAAGCTTTTTCTCCTACATTTGTCTCAATGGTCAAGAAACAAAATGTGTTTTTTATGCTTTCAGATTATTGGCTCTTACGTCCAAGATAATTTTAACTTTCAATATTACTATGTGTTTTGGATGGAAATAAAAAGCTCATGGTACAGTTGTTACATTCTGATGTATCTTGTGTTTAGAAAGTCTTAGTATGGATATAATACTAATATTTTGTCACTATCAGTTGTCACTGATTGGACGCGCTGCCAATGAAATGTTCGTGGCTGATTGGTCAGAAGCACAGTCCATCTTTTTAACGGAAAAGTGATACTACTCCCAAATATGAGCGCCAACAAAGATTTGACTACCGAGTCATTATTTTGATGCGGGGCATGACTACAAGTTAATATCAGTGTTTAGTGCTTTTGTTGCATTGTTTTGCTGTTTTAAATTGCCCCTAGGAGATAAATAAAGTTTCTTGAATCTTGGCCTTCCAGGCCACTGTAGAGTTCTCTACTAAAACAAACCAAACAGAAACGCAGCACATTTCCCATGCTCGGTATCTCTATTGTCCAGTTTGAGCAAGAATTATAACGTCACTCTGATGTTGATGGTGGTTTGACAACTCAACTATCTAAACTCTTTGGTCAATGATAATTCTTTCTTTCTATCTGACTTTCTGTGTTTTGGTGATTTGAATAAAGGTGCCACTTAAAATTTTGATTACATTTTTTTTTCATGTCGGGGCATTGGCATTGGATTTGTTTGCTTCCAAGATCTAAAGTTAATTAAAAGTGCTTCTAAAAGACAATACCCATTCAGGGATTTGTCTGTGGAGTTTTTGGCTCCTAATAGATCTGCACATGCTTTTTTCTAAGTGTAGGCCCTCCGCTTGTCAGCTAATGCACAGCAGTCTAACATAATTAATAGAAAATAACTTTAAATAACCATTTAAAAAACAAAACATTCAAAGCATTTTAAGACCACAAATAGTCTCAATGCGGTTCAGTAAGAACTACACAGAAGAAAAATAGATTGAAAGGTTGTTGATATTTTTTAACTCTTAAATATCCCACATTGTTGAAAAGCACCTCTTTTTTCACACAATATCAATATTGTTCTGATTATTTTCTAAATCAGATATCTTTCATATTTTGCAACTTATTGAATAGTCTATATGTTGTTTGATCGTATCGGTCCTATACAGTATATTTGGCATGACGTATGATGTTTTCCTTCTAATTTACTTTCTGTGCAGTTCTGTTATAAGTGAATGTTTATACTAAAGCCTTTACTCACACTTATGTTTCTAAATCAATTCATTTGAAGTGTAACGGATGTGAAATTCTATTATTAAAAATCTTTTATAAGTTAAGTTATATAGTCTTATTAGGCCTTGTTTCGACAACGTTGATAACAGAAAACCTTTGTTACATTTTCGGTGTCTGCATGACAACGGTGCTCAGAGCCACTGAAAACGCAACTTTTTCAATACAGCTACAAACTTTTCTGCAGCCCTGCTGCTGCGTATCTGCAGCACGGCCGGAGTAGCTAGTTGTTGTACACATGTTCAGTAGACAATGAGATCAATGTTTCCTCCAGAGTGTCATGACTCCCAGTCTAAGTTCTCCTGGGCCTTGGTACTTTTATAGTTGACAGTCACCGTAATAACAATCCAACTTGCTCGTCTGTCCATACGAATGTCCGTGTTCTCCCATTGTTAATGTTTCTAGCGTATTGTTCTCTGATGCACGGGTGTGGTTTAATTACAAAACAAACAACAGCCCCCACTAGTGGCAAAACATGAAAACTACACCATTTGTGTCACTGCTACACAAAAAAAATGTTTTAAGCATTTTTAAAAATGCAATTGTGATAATTAAGGAATGGAGTTAAATTCATGACATTTTGTAAACATTATCCCTATGGTTCCCAACCAATAATTGAATCCAGGACCTCTGAATTGTTTTTGTCAGATGACTATCTGATGTGAGCCATGTGGCCGTTGAGGGAGCGTGGCATGGTTGAAGCTTTGTGAACTCCGGTTTAACAATATGTTGTGGCTGTCAGAAAGAAACATCCCCAAACAGACCCAGCTCCTGATCCATCATCACAATTTAAAAGGAAGTCCAAGGTTGTTTTGAACAACTGTCGAAGCATCTGACAGTTGAAATGTGGGGATTGAATCTAGTTTTAATAGAATAATAAAAATCCCCACTAAATGTGGCTGCACACCTGGTGTAAGAGTTTACTTTCCATTGTTCTTCTCTCCATTGTCCTCACTACCAAGTTCGCCCATTTTTATTCCGATGACCTTGAATGCCATCGAAAAAACAATGTCTGAACATGCGACGGTACCGGCGGAGGCTGTGACAGCAGGCTTTTTGTTTTTGCTTTGGCTTTGAGCTGTTGTCATTCAGAGGAGGTAAACACTTTTCCCTTCAAAGGTTTGCTGATCGACAGGCTCAACTGAAGTAGTCTGCAGTTTAGTGTATAGATGTGAAATACTTTCTAAGTTCTTAAAGAGGAGCTTCTATTATGATAATATAAATTAATTGTTGTATTTTCTTCTTGAATAGTGTTGCTTTCAAAGAAGAGCTTTAATTGTCCAAATGGCGCTGAATAACTTGGTTCTGAATCCTCACCATGTGTCTGACCTTTGGAGACAGTCTCGCTATTCTATATTTTCTTACAGACATTTGAAGGGGGAAAAAAAGTATCCTAGTTAGCAGCAGACAGCTGAGCTTTGAAAGCCACTTTATCCAGTGCTGCCAAAGAACTTGGTCAATACCAGAGCAATACATTTCTAGTTTTAGGAGCAAATGCCATGATCCACCAGGGCCCTGCTTTATCTGGACGGGCTCTGTGAGGATTAATAGCCGCTTGTCCTCAGTGCATCAGCTTTACAGGTTCATATTCAGAGACGCACACAATTTCCAAATGATAAGAACTAATGGAAATGCAACTCAATTACTGTAGCTTCAATAAACTATTTCTATGCTTCATAAAACAACCATTTCACTTATTAATCAAAAACTTTTGCAAAGAGAACAAGTTGATACCAATCTATTACAACAGACAGAAAAATTTCCCAGCTGTTTCACGTTCCGCTCATTTTTAAACACTGTGTACACAATGTTACTGTATAGCACCCCAGAAATAAGCATGTGAATATAACCCACAGCTGTCGGAGCCATTTAGCTGTCGCTTCATTTTTAAAATTACACCCAAGTAAAAAGACAATTATGCCAACAATCAACCTAAGGCACGAAATAAAATAACAGATGATTTAACAAGCAAAACAAAAAAAACTATTGTGCAACCGAGCAGTAATTGTGAACAGATGGAGTGTACGACCAAGTGAAGGTTGAAAACTTGTGCAGACAGAAGAGCCGTGCATCCCGAGTGGAAAAGTTGGGTCAAAGCCGGCAAACATCTGTCACTGCGAGCAGAACCGTCTCGGCTGAGCATTTCATCAGCATATCCGGCTGCAACATGTAGATTTGAAATTAAAATGTGTTGAATACTGTCAATGAGCTGCATAACTGTGTGGCTGGTTGGTAGAACATACACTAATTAGGCTGCTTGCCTGAAGGGAAAACGTTCATTTTATGTTACAAATATAAGGCAAAATACAAAACACTGACCAGTGGATGTGGTTTATTGTGAGATGAGGTTTGTGTGGGAGTTATTAATTCATCCTTTTATAAAAAAACTGTTGGGTCTATATACACATTGCTGTATTTTCAGGTTGTGCACAATTTCAGTTCCTCTATTCCCGAGGACCATTTTTCAAAATCAGACACCAAAATATCCAGTCACCAATAGCTCCTTCTTAGTTGGTCGGAGGCTCGTCACAAAGTTTGTTTTTTAACCAGTTTTAAGGCACATCTTGGGCTACACTCCGTAACACTGGATCTTTCAAACACGTTTCTCAAAAGTCTGAAGATTTTAACAACCAGAGGTCTGGATTTTAAGCACGAACGCTTTAAATACACTCATGCCTCCACTCACCCCACCATCCGGGTGTGACAGCTGCCTCCGTCTGTAACAGAAAATATTCGAGCTAGAAGGAGGAATATCCATTCTCTACCAGATCAGAGATGAGGAGCAGATCCTGGACTCCTTGGTCACCATGGGTCCTGCTATCGCCACAACTGAAGTTGAACTGGACTCGACGATCCCGGCCATGGACGCTGCGGCTCCGGCTGCTCACCACCAGGCTGTGCTGGGATCCCAGCCCAAAGCTCTGGCCTGCTCCACTCGGAGCCAGAAAAAACTGTGGACTTTGGCCTGCGGGGGTAAGAAGGGTGGAAGACGTGCCTGTTCTCCTCTTTCACTAAAAGCTCTCCAGCTGTCAAACAAGTTTGCCGTCTTGGACGATCTGGACTTCCCTCCACTCATCGGTCATCACTCCTCTCCAGCATCTCTGGAGTCCGATGGCCGTCTCCCCTCGGGTATGTCCAGATCATCTGGGCTGCCTGGTGGCCTCAACTCCCGACAACGGGTCCCCTCGTCACGGCACAGATGTGCGCTGTTTCCCCTGCGACCTGGGGCGTCGGACCCGGGGCGTTGGTCCCAGGGTGTCGGACCCGGGGCGGCCCGCTCCATGCGACATGCCCCATCCACTCAGGCTGGCTGTGAACAGGCCTCAAACGAAGTCCTGTTCTCTGCTGAGAGGACGGCTGTGGCCCCGGCTGATGCTCTCCACGTCTTGGCTGATGCTCTTCACATCTCGGCTGATGCTCTTCACGTCTCGGCTGATGCTCTTCACGTCTCGGCTGACTCTGCTTCACCTGTGGTCCACACCGGTTGGGAATATCAGTGATCTTCTTTGGGGAACAGTTGTCACAGGTTGCTGCAGGAGACTGTCACAGGTTGCTGCAGGAGACTGTCATGTGGCGGTCAGGCTCTCATCCTCAGGCTGAGGCTCCTCCTCCCCTGTACACCTGTGCAGACTCTCCAGCATGAGCTGCTGTCTTCGGTTCAGCGGGAGACGGATGACCATCACAGAGCCTGTCTTAGTGGTCCTCCATCGCTCTGCCCTCTTTTCCCTCCCAATACATTAATTAGCAGAGATTCCATAATCAAGAATGTGCCTTTCTTCAATGCAATTCCACACTGCTTCCCCGGTGTGACAGTCCCCGTAATCCTGGATAAACTCCTCCTCCTGCCCACTCTCCCAGCTTCCATCGAGAGAATTGTGGTACATGTTGGAGTTGACAACACATCTCGTCGTGAATCTGAGTGAACCAAAAGTAATTTTAATCTTCTTTTCAATCTCCTGTAAGAGTACGGAAAAATTTTATTTTTGTTTCTGGTCCGATTCCTTTGTTATGACCCGCTCGTTTAGGACACAACAAGAAGGGAGGTTCCACACAGAAAATTTAAGTTTTAAATGATGATTTTACTTAAAATAACAAATCATTACAATGACAATAA
Source organism: Lipophrys pholis (assembly GCF_963383615.2). Classification (NCBI taxonomy): domain Eukaryota; kingdom Metazoa; phylum Chordata; class Actinopteri; order Blenniiformes; family Blenniidae; genus Lipophrys; species Lipophrys pholis. Next base: position 26,317,810 of record NC_137627.1, on the reverse strand, counting down.
CAAAAAGGTATGCAGTGTTAAATCAATAATCAGAATGAAACCTAGGTACATGTTGGGTGCAATGAAAGCCATGTGTGTGTGTGTGTGTGTGGATGTGTGTATACAAAACAAAATAAACAAACCAAACAGAAACTGGCAGGATCTGGGTTGTCCGGGTGAGAGAGAGAATGAACTGAGGAAGCCTGCTTTTTTAGACATCCTCACAGGTGTAGCCATTGAGCAATCTCAAAGAGAGGTAGAGCCTCCCAGCAGCCAGGAAGTTAAACAAACGGGAGATCAGTATAGCAGACAGCAGAGGGCCTTGCGGAGCAGCAGTGAAACCCGCCCAAGCCCAGCACCTATAAAAGACTGCAAACAGCCAGCCAGATAGGAACGCAAACATGGCCATGGCTTGAGAGAGGAAGCAGTTGAGTCCCTCAGAATGTCTTGAACAAGAGGATTATGATCAGTGTACACAGTGATCGGCATCATTCCAGACCCCACATACACCTCAAAAAACTGAAGGGCCCAAATCAATGCCATAGTCTCCTTCTCAACAACTGAATAGTTCAACTGGCGATGTTTGAACTTACGTGAGAAGAAACAGACTGGATCTTCAATACGCGCTTCACCTTCCTGTAGAAGTACTGCTCCTGCACCAACTTCGCTGGCATCCACCTGACTCTTGAACGGCTTTTCAAAGTTAGGAACTGCAAGCACAGGAGAGCAACGAGAAGATTTTTCACAGCAACAAACGCAACTTGACTCTGGGGAAACCACTCAAATTCAGCTTTCTTGCTCAAAAGGTTAATTAGTGGAGCAACCACGATGGAAAAGATTCGACAAAAACAGTGATAGAACCCCACCAACCCCAAAAATCTCCCCAGCTCTTTTTTCTGTTGTTAGCACAGGGTACCTAATGCCCTCCACTTTAGCCCTCACTGGACATACCAGCCCATGTCCCACAGCTTTACCCAGGTATGTCACACTGACCTTGGCGAACTCACATTTTGAAAAATTAACTGTCAAATTGGCCTCCACTAGGCGATCAAACAGAGCCTTGAGACATTGAACATGGCATTCCCAGGAGTCACTGTACACAACAACATCATCCAAATATAAAGTGCACCCAGAAAGCCCGTGCAAAACCTTATTCATTAGGCACTATAACGCAGCTGGAGCGTTCCGCAACCCAAATGGCATGACATTGTATGCAAACAGGAGTAATGAAAGTACAAATTTCTCTTGCTTTTGATGTCAACGGGATTTGCCAGTAGCCCTTTAAAAAATCGAATTTTGTCACAAACTTTGCATTCCCTACCTCGTCCATACAATCTTCATTGTGCATTGGAAAGCAATCAGGTTTTGTAACTGCATTGACCTTCCTGAAATCTGTACAATATCAGTCATAATTGTCCTGCTTTAGGACCAGTAAACATGGTGAAACCCATATGAACACGATAGAAACGTTGTTTAATGGGTGTCGTATCCCCAACGTCTATGTCATGCTGGACAAGGTGAGTGCGTGACAGGGTGTCTGAAAACAGAGGTAGGTCGGAATTAATCAACTGAGTCAAGTCTGTTCGTTGAGGACCTGACAAATAACTCAACTGAGCCTCCAAGTTGTTTAAATAAGCTGAGTTATTTAGTTTCTCCGTAACACTTTCTACTTATGGGACCACAGAGTCTTCAGATGACATTTTGGCCAACCCTGCATCAGCCAAAACAACTTTGGACTCACCCTCCTGCGGTGATATGGGCTTCACAGCCCCAACATCTTTCTGCCCAGCATGATATGGCTTCAGTAGATTGATATGACACCATTGAAATATCTTTCTCCTCTCAGGGGTATGGATAAGGTAGTCACACTCAGACATCCTTCTCTTAATTGTGTACGGTCCATGAAACTTTACCTGAAAAGGAGAGCCTACAATTGGCAGCAGTGCCAAAACTTCATCTGGCTGAAACTGGCAAGCTTTAGCCTTCTGATCAAAAAGATCCCTCATTTTCTCCTGAGCCATGCCAAGATTCTTCTGGGCAGTTGTACAAGCCTAATACAAACAACAATGAAAGTTATTCACATAAGTCAGAATATTGTCAGGAGGATCAACACTTTTCCAGTGATCACTTAAAACTGCCAAAGGAACACAGACTTTGTGACCAAAAACCAATTTATTAGGGCTCAACCCTGTACTCTCTTGACAAACCTCTCGCACTGCGAGCAATAGCGGGGGAAGAACGTCCTCCCAATCATTGGTCATCTCAGTACAATAAGACCTCGACATTGACTTCAGAGTTTGGTGAGAGCTCTCCACAGCTCCTTGAGACTCTGGATGATAAGTGCTTGAGATATTATGTTTCACCTGAAGTTGCTTAGCAACTGAGCAAAAGTTCGAGACATAAAGTTACTTCCCTGATCTGTTTGCATGACCTTTGGAATGCCAAAAGTGGGTATGAAACTAGTCAGAGCTTTTATCACAGGCTAAACCTTAATAGAGCGTAGAGGAAATGCTGCTGGGTATCCAATACTCTTGCACATAACAGCTTACAAGTAACGGTTGCCATTTATACTCTTTGGCAGTGGACCCACACAATCCACAAGCAGGTGCTCAAATGGGTTCTCCACTACTGCAATTGGACATAATGGCGCTGGCTTGATCTTCTGGTTGGGCTTGCCAGTCAATTGACATATGTGACACATTTTACAATATGCTGACACACTATGGTTCAAAAGAGGCCAAAAGAACTAACGAAGCACAAGATCATAGGTCTTCTTCACTCCAAAATGCCAAGCCACACCATCATGTGACATGCACAACACCAATTGCCTGAATGCAGCTGGCACCACAACCTGAGTCACCTGGTCCACTTCCACATTGTCAACAATACGAGACCATTTCCTTAGCAGCACACCCTGAAGAAAGACCATATTTCAGCTCTCCTGCCTTGCTCATAGGGCAAACCATGTCAAACAGAGGTGTTAAAGTGGGGTCTACTGCCTGCTCTGAAATGAGCTCCTCTCTACTGATGGATGGCAAAGGGCAAGGGCACAGCAGAGGCTTATCCTGGACTTTCTCAGGCAGCTCCCCCTGCCTGTCACTACACGGCAATCACAAAGGAGCAGTTATCGCCAGGGAGAGAACTCCTGTCACCTTCGCACATTGCCGCTGGCTTCTGCTGCAGCGCCCCCTACTGAGCGTTCTGTAGAAATGGCTCTGCTAAATGCATGTTCCATTTCCAAGAAAATGTCTCTTCTTCATGACCTTTTCAATAGGGAAAACTTGGACTTCTTATTGCTGACTGGAACTTGGCAGAGGTGTTCTGAATATACTGCTTTAAATAAACTCATCAAGCCCCATCAGCACACCGAGGCTCTCAGGCCGTGGTGGAGGTCTTGCTGTGATTTTTAAAAGTCATTTTGACTGCCGGTCAGTCAGCACAGAGACATTTATCTCTTTTGAAATCACTGTAACCAAAGTTGGTCGTGTTAATCCTTTTTAATGCATTTTAATCTACCGACCTCCTGGCCCTTTCCTGTTTGATTTTAGTGAGTTCTTATCTTCAGTTATAATGTTTCAAAAGGTTTAATTATTGGGGATTTAAATTTTCACGTTGATGTTGTTACCTCTAAGGTTGCTACTGCCTTTCTGGATATCACCAAGTCTTTTAACTTTAGGCAACATGCTTCTGGGCCCACACACAAAGCTCGACATACTTTGCACTTGTTTTTTACCCATGGACTAACTATAGAAAACATTCGCATTGAGGATCACTGATGTGATCAGTGACGCCGCGTCACTGATCATAAATGTGTCCTTTTTGACATTTCCAGTATTCTGGTTATGTAAATATGTAACTCCATGTCTCAATCTAGGCGCATCATAAATGAACACATAGTCTCAGGTGTTAGTGTAGGAGGACATAGTGTTTATGGAAATCCACTGAACTATAGGTCCACCGGCTGCATCTTAAAGAATTATTACTGGAACTCAATGAAATGGTTAGAGTTGCAAGGACAGAATATTTCGCCAACCTCATTTCTGCTAACAAAAAAATTCAAAAGTTCTCTTCAATACCATATATGTTCTCCTACCACTCCACAAGTGCCTGTTTCCTCTCACACCAAGTGCAATAATTTTTTTTAAATATCTTGTCAATAAAATCAGTGAAATCAGAGCCAAGATCCCCCAGTCATCTCTCCATCTTTCTGCTGCTGCTCCCAACATCTCAATTTTAAACTCCTTTTTCCCTGTCTTCTTGGAGACAATGTTTTAAAATCAATTGATCCCACCATTGTTGATTAAATAAATCTCTCCCTATCAACAGGCTCTGTCTCTACACTTTTTAAGCAGCTATAATCCTGCCTCAGCTGAAAAAACCCCTAATCTGGACACTACCCTTCATATGAATTATATCTCCACACTGCCCTTTGTAGCAAAAATACTGAAAAAGTTGTAGCCACGCAACTTACGTCTGCCCGAGACGTACATGGTTTGTACAACCCATTCCAATTTGGCTTCGGTAAACTTCACTCCATAGAATCTGCTAGAATCTGCAAAAACTGTCTTTTATTACTGAAACAGTTCAGAGAAATGTATTTCTGAAAGCACTGGAGTGTGAGAAATAAGCTGTGCAGTTAAATCACCGCTTCATAGACATGTGGCTGCTGTGAGGGGGCGTGGCCTGCAAGTTCAACAGCTTCCTCTCGGAGTATGAACTGTCCTGGCTGACGTCACTGCCGAATTTTCTTCTTGTTCTTATAGCTTCAAAAAGGGAGTATGCAGGGGCCTTAAGGCAGGTGGTGGGTGTTCTCATCCCACCTCTCTCACATGAGGTTTTCTGTTTCAGTGGGTCAGTTCATGTCTGACACAGTCCCTCTGTCCTGTGGTGTACCTCAGGGATCTGTCCTGAGCCCATTACTATTTTCATTGTATTTGTTGCCTCTGGGTCAGACAATTAGCCACTTTAGTGGGATTTCTTACCATCTGTATGTGGATGACATTCAATTATATTATTCTTTTAAACCCACAGAGAGAAATAAACTTTCCATTTTAAATGACTGTTTGCAGGCCATAAAATGTGGATGACTGATAATTGTCTTCAGCTAAACACTAGCAAAACACAGGCTGTTATACTTGCCCCCCAAAAATGAATACCACCCATTTGGCAGAATATTGGGCCATTAAATGATTATATATATATATATATATATATATCAAACCCTACCTCCGCAACCTGGGTGTGTCTTTTGGCCAGTCTCTGTCAATAGACAGCCATGTCAGCCTGTAGACGCGCGCTCCTGCTTTTTCCACCTGCGTACCATCGCCAAACTTAAAGGAATGGTATCCAGGGTGGAGCTGGAGATGATTTTACATGCTTTTATCTCTTCTCGTTTAATCTACTGTAATGCCCTTTTTACCTGTTTAAATCAGTTCTTCATCCTTCAAACAGTCCAAAATGCAGCTGCTGGTCTTTTAACAGGAACAACCTGGAGAGCCCACATCACCCATGTCCTCTCCTCCCTTCACTGATTCCTGATCATCTTCTGTGTTCATTTTAAAATACTAGCGCGAACGTTTAAAGCATTACATGAAGCAGTTGAAAACATTTTCATTCAGGCAGGCCTTTGACTTGTAGCTGCTCAACTTATCTTTTTTGTATAACTATTTATGTTTTTCTTGCTTCTATATGTTTGAATGATCTTATATCAGTTTATGAATCCATGTCACATTGCTAAACTTAGAAACTGCTAAAGTGGCAGAGTCTGTAACACTTTGCCTGTTCCTTCTGGTTTTGCCTCGCCCTCTCTGTCCTTTGTCCCGCTCTGATTATTTTTAGGAAATATCTGCAGCTCTCCACTTGCACCATTATAGTGTTTGTTATATTTGCCTGTCTTGTTTGGTGTATGCAACTACTCATCTGCACTGTTTTGACCTTGTAAATATCTCCACACTGATGCTGAGCACTGCACTTTAAATAAAGACATCAATAATCAGTGTTTTAAAAAAGCTGTTCTTTTTATGTAAGTGTCACAAACTGTAACTTATTATTTATTAGGGTTAAATTTGAAGGCATCAATGAGGTAAAAATGTAATTTTCTCAGTGCAGTTGTTGAGATTGAGATAAAAAACCAAAAAAAGAATTACCTGGATTTAAGCTTTTTTTTTTAAAAAACACTTCAGTTGTTTCAAATATTAGTTTAATTCAACTTAAGAGAAAATGAAAAGAAAATTGGAGTCAAATTATGAGAATAGAATCGAATAGAATAGCCTTTTTTGTCATACATATATGATGGAATTAGATGGTTGCTCCTATCACAATGCAAGAAACAAAGAAAAGTAACACAGTAACGCAGATAGTATAGGGTTGCGACGTGATGTGTAAAATGTGTGTGAATCAGTGAATGTGTGAGTTAAGATTGGTTACGGTTCTGGCAAACAAACTATTGGTGAGTGTTTGAGAAAACAAAAGAGGTAAATCAGGACATGAACCAATGAAGTAGGATGAAACTACAACAATGACTGAAGGCAAAAGTTTGATGTGGCTGAGCTGATCAGCAGCAATAAATGTTACACCGTGACCTTTGTGTGAACTACTGCTGTGTGTGTGTGTGTGTGTGTGTGTGTGTGTGTGTGTGTGTGTGTATGTGTGTGCGTGTGTGCGTGTTCCTGTGCTTCTCTGTGTGCCCATTGGCAGTGCCACTTTTTGTCTTCCTTTTATTTATCACAGCAGAAAAAAAGCACATTGAACCCATATTCTGTTAACTAACTGACATATTTATAGCTTCCTGCATAGATTAAAACGATTTCATCTCCTCCTTTTACGACACACTGAAGCATTCATACATTCATATTTGTGACATCCTCAGATGCAATCAGACAGCACGGCTCTAGGGGAAAGTTTTCATTTAGGTCATTTAATAAGGTGATGCTTATATAACCATCAACACACATTTAGACTTTCTTTTGTAAAAAAAAAATCCCAATCGGCAGTATATATAACTAAAACATAACTCTGTGGTAGCAAACTTCTGGATGGTCCACAGCCTGCAGCCTCTAATAAAATGTGTGTGTCATCTCTACTCTGTTAACATGAGCAGAATGCAAATTATGGCGACTTGAGTGAGTCAGCGTTTTCTGCAGGCCATAGAGGCTAATCCAATACGGCTCAGCCATGTGCACTGCAGGCATCAAGTCTCACCAAGCTTCTAAAGTTGAGCGAATAAATCTTGGTATGATGTATCTACTTGCTCAATTTTTTGGCAGGTTTCTTTTCTGTTATTGTAAAAACTAAACTTGTTGTAAATTGTGGTGTTTGTGTTTGTTGCACTGAAGAACTCCCAAGTCTGTTACGAGTAGCAGTCACACTTGTTAGACACTGACATTACAATGAAGACTGAGGAAGGGTAAAGACATAGAGAATAAAGATTGCGGTCTCCATGCTGTGTAATGATCACTGTAGACTGAAGGTGCAGCTGTGCACAGCGTCAGAAAACCTTCTTACTTCATAGTTTTATATTAAATGAGATCAGACCACTGTGAGGCCAAAGTGTGATTCATGGTGGAGATGTGATTATACTCTGTTCACAGAGGGTAAATATAGACTCCACATACTACACGTGTCAGTATATCAGTTTTGAAATAGTTGAGTGATGAGAGGAGAGAGAATTATGAACAAAGTGGAAGAAGAGAGCACACACTGTAACGTGTGGGATGTTGGCTGTTTCCTCTGTAGGAGTTATGTGTGGGTACAAGGTTCATCCAGCACTTCAGTGATAGTAAAATATGATTTGCAGCTGTTGAGTGTCATATCAAATCAGATATTGGTCCAATAGGTCAAAACACACATTTTGGGTCACAGTTACAAAGGTCAGAATACTGTTGTGCATTATGTGGTACTGAGATGAGTCAATACGCACACCGGAGATCCCTACACAGACGGTCAAACAGACTGTGGCTGCTGATACTGTTGTATTCTGTTTGGGTTTGTTTTGCTCGTTTGACTCTGAAGCGTGTTGAGGTATGACCTTCCTAACAGCAAATGGTACCCTTTGTTTATCACAGTAACTGCACATCGTGTTTGTAGCTGCATGAGTCATCAGCTTCCAGTTTAGGCTGTTTGGACGTATGTAGGACATATGTGGTAGATGTTTGCAGCACATATTAAAGTCCTGACTGTTCCACAGCATCACAATGAGAAGGTAATGACAAATGATGTATATATAGTCACTTAGTTCCAGCTCAGCAGTAAAAGGTTTTGCTCACTTTATGTTATGATCCTTTTTCCTGCTTCACTTTTCTTCCTGTGAATTATTCCTGCTTTAAATAAGTGGGAGGTTAATGATTTTTCTGTTCTGATGGAAGGCCTCGGTTGGCACTGTGATGCAGCTGAGGCTTGTCGTCTTGCCACAGAGCTTCTTGTCAGTCATGGTACTTGAGAAATGGACCGCTGCGCTGGTGTTAACCCCTGTTTTCTGGGCTATTCGGAGGCTGTGGAAGCAGACATGCAGCCGTTTTTCATCTTTCACTGACAATTAGAGAAGAATTCTCATTCCTGGGAACCAGTGAGAGTTTGTAATCATCCATATCAATTATTGGACATGTGACAAGGGTATTTGCATTGCCAGTGTGGCTCCACTGCTCCGACTAATGGAGCCACCATCTGGACCTGTTCCCTGACTTCGGCAACAGCAAAACATGACTGCTCGAGCACAAACATGCGGCCTGTTTCAGCTGGTTTGTTGCAGTCGGATGTGGCAGGTGCAGTATAATGTTATGTGTTATGCGTTCTCCGGTGAATTGATTAGTTCCAGAAAATCCTCACAGAAGAATTAATGCAAATCATGCATGTGCAGACTGATGTAAATAAATGATTAAATAAAAGTGCAATGAAAAATTTACAAAAACATGGTTACCACCCTTTCTTTTTTGGCTTGATTTCTTCTCTGAGCACTACTTCCCCTGTTAACCTTTCACACTTCATAAGGTGCTATAACATTTGGCTTTCATTCTCAATGTGTTCAGTCTGTCTGCCAGTGTAGCCATTTTAATGATTTTGTGCTTAATCCAGGGAAACGTCAGGCAAACGGTTCCCTGACGAGAAAAGGTCACACGAATGCAGTGGTATTGGAAAGGGTTCAGAGCTTCAAGAAATATCACTTCTCAGAGTTTCTCCCCTGTTCATTTCTTTCAGTCAGGAGCGCCACGTTCCTCTCTCTCAGCTCACTCAGACACAGCAGATTCTAAATGCAGCTCATATGATCCAATTATCAAATTGCTGAAAATCAAGGAAAGTTTTTGCAGTTTTTGGAGCATTGAGACCCATGTGTAAAATTGTTGAAAAGCTGTATAAAAGGAAACCTTTAAGAATAACAGTGCGAGTCAAAATAAGAAAAAAATATTTCAAGACTAAATTGTAATTACAGTAAAAAAAAAAAAACACAAGTAAATGAAAATGAAGACTACATATCTCCTTAGAATTGCTAAACAACCTGACCTTGTGAATCAGTGAATGAATTTCTGCTGACAATAGTTGCTTGGTTTAGTTTGTGTAACGTGATGGTTTTTGCAGCCTAATCTGTATGCTGGTGGTCTTCTGATGTCATTCATTCATAGATGAGTTTCAGGTCTCCTGTCAAGTTCTGCACGACTGCTGAAAAGTCAATCCCCTTCGAACAACCAGCTGTTTACTAGCGGTAATGGAGTGCTAACATGCATACGCTGACTCAACGTTTTTTTTTAACCTCAGTAATCACGGATGGTAATCTGGATGAAAAGGCTAGTCTCTAGTGTGAGAGTCATTAATTTTGTTTGCCAGATGTCCATCTCAGCCACCTCATGTCGATACAGTCCCTTAATGTTTATAGAAAGCGTCTGGTCCTAATACAGTCAGAGACAACAAGGCTCCTCAATGTAACAGTGACGTCACAGCAGCGCCGTACAACGTTACAGCAGAGTGGTGCTTGTGATAGCAACAGATATTGATAATTAATGTGAAATAATAAAGCAAAAGGTGTGAGGAATACATTTATGACCCCTGGGGTGTAATTGAAATGAAATGACATTTCTAAGAAAAATGGTAGTAATTTATAGTTACTTTATATTTAGTAGGAGTGTAATTTACATAAATATTGCATTTGATTGTGTTGGCTAATATCAATAAGTTTCATATTCTCCCACCACCAATGTGAAGCTGAGGTTCACTCTTCTTTCTCTTACTCTTTCTCTTACTCTATGAAAGTACCTACCTCTTTACTGTGTGTACTGTCAGTTTGAGTAATGAGTGAGGAAACATTGCCATAAATGTAATTTAAGACAGTTGTGGGGTTTGTTCATGGCTACAAGTAAAGTAAGATGTGACCGTCATTAGTTTCTTACAATAAGGTTCACGATCCAAAATAACCAAAGCAAGCAATTTGCAGAGTGAAGAAGGGAACAGAAACTGCTTCTTTAATGAATATAGCGTTTGCTGATGGTGCAAAGTGAATGATCAAAAAAGAAACATATATCCAGTACAGTGAGACTTTTTCAATTGATGGTTGACGTTTGTTGTCCATTTAACATCAGCTGAGACGTGGAAGTACAAAATGATGACAAAGAAGATATGACGGGATTAAATAAACAAATGAACATGTGATCTTATTACTGTATAACGCAAAGTATTTGAAGAATCCTTCATTCCAAATATTTAGTAGAAGGTAATTTAGCTGTTTGACCAGTTCCACTGCATGACTTCGCTTTACGTCTCTGTCAGTGTTTGATAGTTCTTGCATACTATTAAATTCTTACATTCAGGAAAGAGGAACTCAGGGGGTTTGAGTTAACATATTTCACTGAGAGTATTTTACTGGGGCTCGTCTTGAGGTGAAGCTTATGTTGTGGTTTACAGTGTGCATTCTTCCCTGAGTCGTGACAAAGCTGTCCTGCTCACATTTAACATCAGATAAAGTCTCTTTACTGTCCCCGCTTACTGCTACCATCCCATAATGCATCTGTGTGATCAATGGGACCCTTGGCTTTGCTCTTATCCCTCTGCCTTCCTCAGTAATCAGCAGTGTGATATGATCAGAGACACCCGCCTGTCCCGTCCTCGTCTCCTGTCATCTCAGACCAAAGTATTCCTCCTGTCACTTCTGACAGTCCTGTGATGGCGGCGTGGAGTCGGGGGCTTTGTCCCAGCGTGATATTTATCTTTGAAATATAGGAGTCAGACCTACAAGCGACCACTCTGTGCATCTCACACCCTCTGGATATTCTCAGGAATTGTCTTTCAAACGAATAAGAGGAATGATTAATTGCCTCAACTCTGCTCTCCCTCTGGAGTTTACAGCCGGATCTCATTTTATGATCAGGTACGTCAAACTGCAGAACTTTTACATAAAAAGAGCCTGGAAACCACTAAACTGATGCCTGAAGTAGAAATCAAACAAACACCTCCAGTGAGCACTAATTATCATTATTTTGTGGTCCAGCCTCCTCTGGGTCTTCAAATGCTTTTGCAAGAGCCTCTGCAGCCCAGATTACAGGCTGCACACATCTGACTGAGTGACGGCCAACTGTCCTGCTGGAGAACAGAAGGGTCCCTCCCTCAAAAGCAGCTCTTAAAATCCTGTCAATCACCACGGCACAGCGCGAGCTGGACGCCGCAGAGCCGCCGGGGAGCGTTTGTCTGCCGTTCGCAGACAGTTCAAGGTTAATTGATGTACATCATAAAATATTGATAACAAAATGATCATTTATGGCTGACAGTGAGCCAGATCTCGTGTTGTGAGCGTGAAGCAAAGTGTTTCATTTGCAGAGAGAAGGAAAACAATTCCCCCCAGTTTGTCAGTTAATGAGCGTTGGTTAATGGAAAAAACTTTTCCCTTCTCCGGAGCGGGAGGCAGTGAAATCAGATGATGAACAACAAATAAATGTCCGGAGATTTTCAGACAAAAAAGCAGAGCTGTCTTCTGAGCGTGATACTTAATTTGCAATACAGGGATGCTTTCTTCGAATGTGTCGACCACAGGACTGTATTAATACCCAACAGCGGGGAATACTATTAATCAGCACACATTGAGAAGCATTCAGATAGCTTTGTTTGTGTGCTTGTTGAGCTTGTTGAGTGGGTAATCTTCTTGTTTCTGTAATCCAGCTTTTGGAGCGGACAGAAATGCCTTTTGGTTTATTCTTCTGCTGACAGTCTGAAGCTGTGAGGATTAGCTGATGCTACAAGTTTGAAAAAAAAAACCTACCCAAAACACTTCAACTCATTTTAGAGAATCTGTAAGAGAAAACATCGATGTTTCTGCTCCTCGCTGACAAGATGTGTGATGGTCTACTTTGTCTCTGTCGTTCTTTAATTAGGCTAAGTGAACGTGTTGCATGTCCGCAGGCATAATTACAGACGGAGGTAAAAGGTTGCGGTGCAGTTTGTCAGTGAGATTGGCTCGGTGAGTCGCCGCTCGGAGTGATCACTTACCGGAATGAAAAAGAGCGAGAGCCGCTGCACGCTGACGGAGAGAGCAAGCAACAAAGGAATGTGGGCAGATGAAAAGGTTCGCTTTAAGTGCTGTTTAATGAGAGGCTGCCAGTTAAATAAATGAAATAATCACTGTGAACTATTCAAAACGATTCATTGCTAATTTACTGGAAGATCTGCTTTTTCTGTTCCTCCCCTGTAATCATTGATTTCCAATCAGTCATACTATAATCAATTTGACTAACAGAAATTAGGATGTTCAGGTTCATTACTGGATGGTGGGAAAAAATCTAGTTCAATTCGGCAAACAAATGTCAGGAGAAATATTCTGATTTGATAATGTATGAAGTTTGCTGGTACTATGGTGAGTTTTAGTGTGAATTCAAACAAGAAGTCTGTGATATTTACGTTGTTTCTCGCTCTCCATCTGTGTAAAGTTTGACTTCCTCCTCCTCTTAGCTGAGGTCAAACATGAGTGAGTTAAACTTGAGCTACAACCCACAAACCAGAATACTGAAGCTTCAATTCCACCGCTTTCTTAAAGGTTTAGAATGAATTATAGAGAAGAAGCCGGGAGATATGATATGTATTTCGTTAAACCACTACAGGATGTGTTTAATGTTAAATTATCTTAAAAGCATTTTCTTCAAGATAAGTTGTTTGTTAGTCAATTCCAGTAAAAGCTGTGTGCGTCTTCAAAGGGACTCGGAGCTCCTACAAAGTCCAGGATCAGTGGCGGCCGGTGATACATTTCAAGAGGGGCTCTTTAATTTTATTATTATTATTCAATTGCAGCCAATGTTAACCTCAATTAAATCCAGTGCTTTTATCAACCACATTACAATAATCTTGCCTTTTTTAGATTGAGAGAGGCCTCAGTGATGAAAATGATTGTATTTATATACACAGAGTGAACAGAGAGCACTTATTAATGAGACTCTTTTATTAACATACATGTAAACAAATACAAGCAGAAGCTTCTTTGGTCCCGTTTAGAAAATAAATGTGTTTTGGGGCTGGTTTACTTGAAATGACAGTCTGAGTTTAGGAAAGACAAAAGGTACAGTATATCAGTTGAATTTTCACACAACGCATCAATACATCTTTCAAAATATTTTAGGATTCTTTGACAGAAACCTTCAAGAAATAATTGCAAAATAAACTGCTTGTTTTAAGCTCTTAGATTTTCAGTCATTAATAAATATGATTGTATCTAAACATTTTTAAACATTAACAAACCTGAACACATTTGCAAAATTCTGAACACATTTCTGTTTGTGTGAATTTAAAAATATCTATGATGGAGAAAGTTGAACCTGACCGGCAGCTTTTCAGACAAATTTCTTATTTCAAACGGTGAATAAGAAGAGACGTGACAGAGTTACTAATGAAACGGTAAATTAGACATGTGTAAATGTAAACATGTGGGTAAATGTGACAGAGTTAATAATCAGAGACTCGTGTTATCTTCATCTCAACATCTTACAGAAACACCACAACGAACCAGAACTGACTTTAAGACAATCACTGAGCTCGGGGCGATTTAAACGGCGCCCCAAGTCTCCAGCATGAAAGGATGCTGATTAGTTTAATTTCCTTTCAGTCACTCATAGTGATAATCAGTAATTGGTGAGACGCTAGTAAACCCCGCCTCCTCTGGGTGGTTTTCACATTGCCCCGAGCTGCTCACACACACTATGAGAGAGAGAAAACAAGAAATCCTCTCTTTTATTGAAGATTATCTATAGAAAATGAAGGGAATACAAATCAGGGCCCATTGTTAGTTTGTTGGCATAAACATATTTAAACAGAATTACAGTATATTAATATGTATATATATATTTTTTTTTTTAAATCTCCTTCTTGATCTCAGGAAGGGCAAACTGTTCTTAGTGCAAACCTTCTGGCTGAAAGGTTTTTTTTTGTTTTTGTGTAGCACTCTGGCTTTCTCCCACAATCCAGAAACATTCTTGTTGGGTTAATTGGTGGATTGAAATTGTCTGTACCATGTGGCCAGAATGCTTTGATTGAGCACGTTTTGCCCGCTGTTGACTGGGAGAGAGTCCACCCTGGGTGATGATGTTTGGATGAATGGAAAGATGAATGGATGGATGGATGAACGGCCGGACGGATGCAGTGATGGATGAATAGGTCGATAGATGGTTGAATTGATGGATGGCTGAATGGAACAGACAAAAGGATGATGAACTGGATGGTAGATGGATGGATGGTAGATAGATGGATGGTAGATGGATGGACGGGTTGATGGAGGAACAGACAGACAGACAGACAGACAGACAGACAGACAGACAGACAGACAGACAGACAGACAGACAGACAGACAGACAGACAGACAGACAGACAGCTAGACAGACAGACAGACAGACAGACAGACAGATAGATAGATAGATAGATAGATAGATAGATAGATAGATAGATAGATAGATAGATAGATAGATACTTTATTGTCTGCCCCATGTGGTGACAGAAATGTTTCTTTGACAAGGTCCCAAACAATAAAATACAAAACATATTTAAAACACACTTAGGACACAAGTAAGACAAAGGAAATGTTAAACAGAACAGACCGACAGTAGCCGATAAAAAAAAAAGAAAAACATATACACATATGTGCAGTCCGGTTTCTTATTTCATTTTGTTTAGAGTGACTATTGCATTTGGGAGAAAGGATTTTTAGTCAATGTTTTTGCGGGCCAGGGGGACTTTGAAGCGTCTGCTTGATGGGAGGAATTGGAAGGAGTGATGGACGGGATGAGAGGAGTGACTCTGTGATCCGGGTGGCTTTGCTGATCACAGAGCGGTTCAGGGATCTGAGTTTATGGTGAACCAATGATTTTGCTGGCCTGTTTAACAATATGGGAGAGTTTTGTTTTGTGTTACATTGAGAGGAAGCCATACCAGGATGAGATATTGAATGTAATGATAGATTCAATGAGTGAGGTGTAAACTAAGGTTAAAATGCCTCTGCTGACATTAAAAGCCCTCAGTTCCCTCAGCAGGTGAAGGCGCTGTTGTGCTTTTTTATAAACAAAATCAGTGTGGTTTGCAAACGACAGGCTGGCGTCTATCTGTGATCCTAAATACTTAAAAACCTCAACGTGATCGATAGACGCACCCTGGAATGTGAGAGGTGTAAAAAAAGGGTGTAATAGAGTTACCTCTGCCCCCACAGCATAATTCCCTTGTTTTGGAAAGGTTCAGCTCAAGGGAGCTTGGACCAGGTTGTTGACCGTCTGCTGGGAGCGGGTCAGTGCTGTGCGGTCCAGCAGGTGAGCCACCAGAGCCATGTCGTCTGCATATTTAAAAAGTGTCATTCCTTCACTGTTATAAGAGTAAACACAGAGAAGAGAATGGGAGACAAAACACAACCTTGAGGGACACCTGTGTTTAAAATCACCTTGCTGTGGCCTGTCATGTCAAAAAATTCTGAATCCATAAAATCAGGGTGGTGTGAACCTGAAGGTGTGACAGGTGGTGTAATAAAGTCTCTTTGTGCACAGTATTAAAAGCAGAGAAGTCCATGAATGAAATCCTGGTGTGGGGGTGTGAAGAGTCCAGTTGTTTTGTGACAGTGTCCAAAAGTGTGAGACATGCATGGTCTACTCCACGTTTTGCCTAAAGGCAAAAGAGTCCAGTTTGTGTGAGAGCATGGCTGCCAGCCAGTCACCGACCACTCGCTCCATGCATTTGCACAGGACGGAGGTCAAGGCTACTGGTCTGTAGTCCTTTAGCTCTTTCAGGTGAGTTTTCTTGAGAATGGGGATGATGGAGGATTCCTTCCACAGATTAGGGACACACCCGGAGTCCAAAAGGAGCTGGAAGAGTCTGGTGAGGACCTCCACCTAGCTGGGTGGAGCACCCTGCATTTGAGCTGGTCGGGGGCAGACGCCTTGTGTGGGCTGACTCTGCGCAGGATGGAGGTCACCAGCTGCTCTTCGATGGTTCGGGCTTCCTCTTGGGGTGAGACGGAGGTGGGGCAGGTGCAGGTGATTGGTGTGCTGCTGCTGTCAAACTGTGTGAAGAAGATGTTCAGCAAAGGAGGCGGGGTCTGGGCAGTTAACCGCAGCAGGTTTTGGAGCTCTGTTCATAATAATGTTTAACCCCTGCCATCTCTCCCTTGCATTTCCGGATGTCAGTTTCTGCTCCACTTTGTTTTTGTAGTTGACTTTAACCAGCTTTGCCATTCTGAACTCTCGCTCCCTCACTCTGAGCTCGTCTCCTTGTAAGAAGGCCTTTGTCGCCCATTTCTTATTGCTTGGATGTTTTATAATGTCTTTGGTGGGAGTGACAGTGTCTTCACAGAATAAAATATAAGATGTCAGCACATCTTTCAGCCTGTTAAAATCATCATCACAGTCATTAAAAAACAAGTCCCAGCCTGTAAGTTCAAAACATGGATGGATGGAGGAACAGACCAAAGGATAACTGACGGATGCTAACGAAATGGAAAATGGTCTTCATTTATAAAAGGATTTCAACTGCGTGAGCAGCCCAACGTGCTTTACATCGTTAATCACATTCACCCACTAACACACACATTCACACACCAATGGAAGTAGCTGCCATGCAAGGCGCTGTCAATCTACTGGGAACATTTTGGCGTTTGGTGTCTTGCTCAAGGACACGTCGGCATGTGGACAGGTGTAGATGAGAATCAAACCTGAAACCTTGGATTGGGAGATGACGGCTGAACAAGACTGTAGAAACTGAATTTGTTTTGACTGAACTTGTCAAAGGAGAGTGTCTTTTTGGCAGCAGGGTGCAGTGAAGTCAGAGCTGCCGTGATTGACCACATCAGCATGCTGCCTGGTAACATGAGCCTTTTTTTGTTTGAGCTCAGACTGTAACTCTGCCCACCAAAGTAACCCAGATCCATCCTATTTTTTTTTTTTCCGGGGCTCAAGCGTTTGTCCTGACTTTCCTCCGGCTTCCAGCAGATACCCTGTGGTTTGTGTTTTCTTCTGTCAGACGTTGACCAAGGTTGCCTCGAGTTTCTGTGTGCCCTCCGCCTCAGAAGTTGTTCCACAGCTGACCCTCATGCAGCGTTTTGTCACAGCATGGGTGAAGGGAGATTTAGGGGCCTTGCAAAGCCATTGCTTTGTCTTCCTCCTCCAACATTCTATTGGTAATGCTATCTAATAACACTGCTGTTTTTATTTACTGTATTCTCAATGCCATTTTTGTTTGTTTGCTGTTGCTCAGATAAAATTTGTCAACGTTTTTTCTAGAATCAAGTCATGTGATGCCGGAGACAAAGTAATGAGCAGCTCAACCATAATAAAGATAATCATTTTATGTTCATGTAAGCTATTACATTTCTGATTGACCAGAAATGGTGTTTTAATTGATCTAGTGGGAACTTGAAAGGATTCAGAGAGACTTCTCAGTGATGACTCGAAAAAAAAAGATAGTCAAAGTCAAACATTTATGGACATTTTCTGACATAAATCCAGTAAATTACCAAAACTATAGAACCACTTAAAAGTAATTGATTAATGTGTACTTGGACCTCTATCAAATCTTTTTGTTCAGTGTATTCTTAGGATTTTAAATAACTGCATTTCACAGACTTCTGTTTTATAGGTTCTATTTTCTTTAACTATGCAGAATATTTGCCGTCCAGTTAATAGAAAACAAGGGTTTGTGATGTTTTACAAAATACTGCACATAAGTAGCTGATTATAAAGCAACCTGTTACATGTGAAAGTCAAGTCAAGTCAAGTCAGCTTTATTTATACAGCACTTTAAAACAGTTGTGGCTGAGGCCAAAGTGCTTTACAATAAAAGTAAACTACTCATTTATGCTGTTCATTCATCTTTTCACAAAATGAGCCTAATGTGACAAATTAGCCATTAGCACTGTGTGAGTGAATCTGATTCACTTTTTAAATTCAGCTGAAGTTCGATCGGATATCTGGAGGAAGATATCTTAAAATCTGGACATAAAATGACCAGATTATTAAATCAATGATGTCAAACAAAAGTAAAATGGATAAATATAGACTTGTTGACCATAGCCTACAGATCTTCAAGGCTAATTCATTGTCAATTCAGGTTAATGTCAATGTAGATAATAAAAGAACATATTTTGTTCTGTCAGTGGAGATTCATTCATTCATTCATTCATTTTCTTCCGCTTATCCGTTTCCGGGTCGCGGGGGTGACAGTCTGAGAACAGCCACCCAGGTCACAATGCACCGATTAAGAACCTTCCTGCAGGTGGTGAGCACATGGGAAGGTGACGCCCGGCGTGGGACACGAACCCACTACCCCTGAGATTGTGAGTCTCATGCTCTACCAACTGAGCTAGCCGGGGGTCGTCAGTGGAGATTTTCAGAGAAAAAATAACGCTAACAGAAGAAACAAGTAATTACTACATGTTGAGGAAAAAACAAAAACTTGTGTGACATGTTTTTCTGTACGTGACAAGACTGTTGTTACATTTTGAAATGGTAAACGTTAGTTAATTGCATTTGTGTTCGTGTTTCCATGGATATTCAGAGAGATCGTACCCCCGTTGTTACGTGTGATGTCATCAGCTCCATGTGTAAGCGTGTGGAAAGCTAAACTAAAGAGAGTTACAAGCAGTACTATTCTGTCTCCTGTGTCTGATTACTTGTTGAAATGACATAACAATTGTGTTGTATGCATTTAAAGGTGTCCTCACCTGGTATTCTCATGTACCTCATTTAGTCTCTCGTAATTGTCTTTAAATACATTTTTTAATTGTATTAGTAAAAAGTTCGTTCTGACCTTTTTATATATTGCAACACCCTCTTGCGGGAGTACATGTGGAATTTTGATTGGTACGGATGTTCAGCGCGCATGATTAACCACAGGAACTGTCAACAGGATGGGGTTCAAATAGGGTTGCCAAATCGCTGAAAAATAAATAAGGGACTCCTCACTGGCAGGGACGGCCGGCCAGATTGCCTTCACCAGACCAGCTGACAGCTTTCCTGGTGCCGGGATGAAATATCTTAAATGGGCTCCCCCACACGCCGGACTTTCCCTACTCCTCTCGTCTCCTCTGCTATTCATCTTCTCTCCTTTCCTCTTCCTCTCCTATTTGCTCTTCATGTCCTGTTCCTCTCCTCTCCAATAATGTTTAACATTAAAAAACTACACATATCCTACTTTCTGGACTGTAAGTCACTTCTGAGTGCAGTCAAAATATGCATCTTAAAAAAGAAAAAAACAAAGATAAGTCACACTGGACTACAAATTGCATTTATTTGGAAATTTATTTCACAAAATCTTAGACCAAGAACAGACATTTAATCGCAAAAGGCAGGTTTTTCAGTCTAACCACCTGATTTATATCTATGCTGGGCTTGAGCGGTGGGCGCCCCAACTCGGTGCCGGTCCTCGTGAGCCGGACGGTAGGGCATCTGTCCACACATTGTGTCAGCCCCAAACTGGTCGGGTGTGAGTTCCCCAGGCCAATGTGCAGGGCAGGGAGCGCAGTTCGCACCTCAGCGGTAACAGCTGATTGACGGATAAGCTGATTGATGCTGACGCTGGTGGCTATGCTAACGGCTGACTGATGAAGTTGGTTTCATGTATGAACTCGATCATCTTGGTGGAAAAGACATTAAGTCGCTGTGCATCCCGGACAGAACAGGACAGGTACTCACTATAATACCGGCTATGTGTAATACGTTTAATAACTTGATAAAATCAGTTATTTGTTTGTATATTTTATTTTTACCAGGTAAAGATTATTTGTTGTTTATCTGTTCCTGATGACAAAAAAGTGTTTATTTAAAGGGGCAATCACTTTATCAGTTTAATCGTAAAGATTACCTCTGAGTACGAGCCTATGGTGAGAGGGTTACATACGTGTTATATATTTTGATATATAAGTCCTGAAAATTGCTGAGGTAAAGAGTTTTGCCGCATGGAAAACGTGCTGCTAACTTGTTAGCTGTTAGCCTAGCCTATTAGTGCGAGCGAAAGCCTGATCGATGTAAAAGCCAAAAAGTGAGGCGCGAATACTGGCGGACTTCACTAGGGAAGGTTTGAAGCCGCCACCCACGTTACTTTTGGACTCTGCCAATTTGTCAAAGAATTGGAAAAGTTGGAAAAAGGAGTTTACATTGTACACAGACCTCACAATGCCCAACTCAGAGGAAGCAATGAAAGTTAAGTTGTTCAACTACCTCCTTGAAGAGAGAGGAAGGGAGCTTCTGACCACACTGTAGAGTGGCAGTACGACGGCGAGGAGGACAGTGAGTTCTATGATGGCGCTATTTGATGGACATTGTTATTTTAAACTGAATGAGACTGTTGAGAGATATCAGTTTTTTTTAATCAGAAACCAAGGGCAAGATGAAAACATAGACAAATATGTCACAGATTCGAGAGTTTTGGCCAGCACATGCAACTTTGGTGATAAAAAAGATTAATTAATAAGAGATCGCATTGTATGTGGTAATAACAGCTCTGCCATGCGAGAAAGACTGTTAATAGAAGAAAACTTAACACTGGACAAGTGCATGCAAATATGCAGAGCTGAAGAACTGTCAAGAGAGAACAGTTAAACTATACAAGGAAAGACAGTGGAAGAAATACATGCAATGAAAAGGAGTCCAAGGAGAGACAAGATGTACGAGATCAACTGCAATTTTTGTGGCAACCTACATGAAAAGAACAAGCACAAATGCCCAGTGTATGGCAAGAAGTATAAAAAATGTGGCAAGGAGAACCACTTCGCTACAAATTGCAGGTCCAAGCAGGAGAAAGGTAAAAATAACACCAATACACACTGTCTCGGAGTCGAGTGGATCGTGTGAGGACATCATGACAATAACGGACGTGTGTGAGACAATAAACCAGGTGAAAGATGCACACAGTAAAAGTCAGCAGCTGTTTGCAGGTATGATGCCTGTGGCGCGATGTGTAATGTGATACCTATGCTCCTGCTAAATCCAGATACACAGCTGGAAAAGACTGAGAAAGTGCTAGTGATGTACAACAAGAGTAAACTGAAACCGCTTGGAAAATGTAAAGTCAAACTCAGAAATCCCAGAAATGACAAACTGTACAGACTTGAGTTCCAAGTGGTAGACCAAGAGGACAGGATCCCCTTACTTGGGAGAAAGGCTAGTGAGGCAATGAAGCTGATCAAATGTACAGTACCAGAACATCCTGACCATAGACAGTATAGTGACAGAACAGTATCCAAGGCAGACACAAGACAGGAGTGTGGAGCTGTCAAACATGGACAAAATAAAGACTGAGTTCGGAGACGTTTTCACTGGTGTAGGCTGTCTAAAAGGAAAGTATAAGATTGAAAATGACAAAAGTGTCCCACCAGTGAAACTACCAAAATGCAGAGTGCCTGTTGCTATGATGGCACCGCTCAAAGAAAAGCTAAAGAACATGGAGAAAAAAGACATTGTTCTCCAGTTGAACGCAGTACAGACTGGATAAGCAGTATGGTGTCAGTAACTAAACCAAATGAAAACCAAGGATCTGCATCGACCCAAAACCACTGAACAAAGCGCTGAAGAGGAGTCATTTCCATCTTCCCACCATTGATGACATCTTACCGGAGCTTGCAAAGGCCAAGGTATTCACTGTTTGCGACGTGAAACATGGATTTTGGCATGTCAAGTTGGACGAGGAGTCGAGCTATCTCACCACGTTTGCAACCCCGTTTGGGCGATATCATTGGCTCAGGTTGCCGATGGGGATAAGCCCAGCTCCGGAAGTCTTCCAAAGCAAGTTGATGCAGGTGCTGGAGGGCTTGCCAGGGATGTGTCATTGCAGATGAGGTACTTATTACAGGTGAGGGAGACACACAGGAGAAAGCAAATGAGAGTCACAACAAGAACTTGAGATGTTTTCTTCTGAGATGCAGGCAAAAGGCACAGTAAGTTGAATGTGGACAAGTTGAAGCCCAGGAGACAGTCTGTTCCTTACATTGGACATTTACTGACTTCAGAGGGCCTTCGGATTGACCCGGAGAAGGTGAGGGCAATTCGCGACTTGCCCAGGCCCACAGATGTTAAGGGTGTTCAGGGACTGGTAGGCATGCTGAACTACTTGTCAACGTTTTGTGCTCACCTTTCAGATGACTGTGAAGTTTTGAGACAACTTACACACAAGGACAATATGTGGGAGTGGACTGAGGTGCAAGAGACAGCCTTTAAGAGACTGAAAGGGAAAATAACTGAGCGCACCACTACTGAAATACTATGACTAAACTGAGGAGCTAACACTGCAATGTGGCACTTCAGAGACAGGTCTAGGAGCTGCTCTGACTCAGGAAGGCAAACCGGTAGCATTTGCGAGCAGAGCACAGACTCCCAAATAGAGAAGGAATGTTTAGACATAGTATTTGGGATGGAGACGTTCCACGAGTATACTTATGGTAGAAAGGTAACAGTTCAGAGTGACCAAATAAACCACTAGAGAATATTGTGAGAAAGTCACTACATAGTGCACCAAAGAGACTACAGTGAATATTACTCAGACTGCAGAAATATGATATTGATGTGACTTACATGCCAGGTAGAGACATGCTATTAGCTGACACACTGAGCAGAGCGTACTTACCTGACAGAGACACAGAGTCAGAACTAGAGACTGATCTGTTCTCATGGCATAACAAGGATTATATGGTAACTGTGGACTATTATTCGAACTTCTGGCAAGTCGACTATCTACCAGACACCAAAAGCACCACAGAGATCCACAAGCTGAAAGCACATTTTGCTCGTCAGGGGACACCAGATGTGCTAATTTCGGACAATGGACTGCAGTACTCGTCACAAGAGTTTAAGACATTCAGTTTAAAGTGGGAATTTGAGCACCAAACATCTTCCCAAGGTATATCCACAAAGCAATGGAAAGGCTGAGTCTGCAGTCAAAACAGCGAAACGGCTCATGCAGAAAGCCGCAGCTGCAGGACAAGACCTATACTTGGCAATACTGGATCATCGAAACACCAAGGTCTCGATACAAGCCCAGCTCAGAGACTTTTGAGTAGGAGGACCTGGACCCTTCTTCCTACAAAAGAGTCACTGCTGGAGCCTAAAGGGACAAACAACAAACAAGGTCTTATCAACATCAGACGACGACAGGAGAAGTACTACAACCGCACAGCACGTGACTTGGACTGTCTCAAGGAAGGAGACAGTGTTCGAGTCCAACCTTTTGATCCTTGCAGAATCTGGAAAGCTGCAAAAGTGCTCAGAACAGTGAGCCCAAGGTCTTATGAGGTTGAGCAGGAATCTGGTGGTGTTCTGAGGAGAAATCGTCGCCTTCTCAGGCACAACCACAGCCCACCTAATCCACCCTCACAAACTGGGACTATGACCACAACACAGACTGTAGTGACAGCTGAGCCAGGTGATAATACTACTGTTACTACTAGGTCTGGCCATCAGGTTAAAACACCTTCATATCTGAAAGACTATTGTGAATGAGATGTTCATTTGTTTACAGACTGCGGTTGCACTGGTTCACTGAAAAAAAAAAAAAAGTTTAATATGACTGAAGAATCTATTGCTGGAAGGGTACATGTATGGTATACAAAAGGTCTTTTCTTGAACTGCAATATATTGTCCAGTACCTAAAGGCTATTTCCTTTCCGGGATGTGGAAAACGTACTACTGAAATAATTTGGGAGTTCCTTACCCTCTGCATCTGCTGGCAATTCCTTTGCCCTCTCAGAGAATGGTGTTCGTTTTGTCATGACAAGTAGGATGTCCACTCTATCTGTGTTGGTGACTTTATCTGGCAAAAATGCAGTGCTGTAAAAAGTACTTGAAAGGCATACTTTAGTATAAGTAAAGATACTTTGTTTGAACTCTACGGTACAAGTGAAAGTCACCCATAAAATTATTACTTGAGTAAAAGTCATAAAGTACCTCATATGAAATGAACTTAAGTACCAATAGTAAAAGTACACAACAAAATCTGAAATATCTTTCACTTGGAGGGGGGTACTTACTCATAACACAACCATTATTACAAGCCTGTATGCCTCCTTGCCTTATGTCTGCATATATATATATATATATATATACTGTATATACACACACACAGTATATAGCACCCCACTGAGCAGAACTGGTCCTAAACACGTTATCTCTATACGTCCAGAAGATGTTCTCAGGGAAGCCAAAATGAAAGTTTTATTGTAATTCTCTCCTCAACGTTGCATGGATGTCATGTCAGGACGTGGTATGAATGTCAATTTAACAAAAAGTAAACTTCAATTGAACCCAAACCTCCTGTGTGACTGAATCATGTCAAAATCAAAACATGCCACTCTGGCTGCAGTAACATGTGCAACATAATCTCTGAAATACTTTAACACACATCATAAACCAATAATTGACACCACACACACATGACCATCAGGATTTTAAAAAAAAGGTCCAGGCTGTCTCCAAGGGATTCCAGTCCTCAGCACCATCTTATACAACACAGAGCTAATAATTAAAAATACAGTTAATACACATTACTTTAAGACAGAAGGAGCACAGGTCTAGATCAGCTTCCTGCTCAACTTGCCTGTTGCTGCTCCTCAGAGTCATCGAATTATTTTTCTTTGTAAATCCGAAATTACGACTATGTTCCCCTGTAATAATTGAGCGGGTGTATGGTTTAAAGTGACGTGGGGTACGTCAAAAACTACAATTCCCAAAAGAAAACAGACATGTGGTACCTCTATTTCCCATCATACATAATTTTGTACAGAGACAGATAAAACCACAACAGCAGTCCACTTAATCCAAATGTGATTCACGTGCTGTGACGCTCCTTAATGAGGGCCCAGTCCCCCCCCCCCCATACACATACTGTGTGTGTGTGTGTGTGTGTGTGTGTGTGTGTGTGTGTGTGTGTGTGTGTGTGTGTGTGTGTGTGTGTGTGTGTGTGTGTGTGTGGATATTACAATATATTATTGCCACTTTGTTCATATAATAATTTTACAACTTTGTTTCTAGAACTATTCAAATTCTGAAAGTGGTGGACCTGCACTCTAACAAAACCCAGACTTTTGTTAGATATTTATTAATTATTAATTTATATGTTTATTGTTTTGCTAATCTTGGACAGAAACAGCATTCATGCAAAGCTAAAAGGATGTTCTAAAAATAGTCTTTGGATTTAAATAAAGACTCTGTGGTTTCCCCTGAATAAATATCCATTACAAGCTTCAGTCTTCAGTAGAAAAACAATGCAATTAATTGCAATTAATTACAGAAAATTGTGCAGTTAATTAGTAAATTTGTTTAAATCAATTGATAGCAATAACATTTTTGTATAGTATTGTGATTACCTGTATAGTGTACTTTATTTAATACTTATTCATCCATCCATCCATATGTTAAATATATGAACTGCTTGAATTTGTAAAATCTTGAATGTGAAAATGTGAATACTGTAAAGTAAGTTTATGATTATGTTTTTATTTGTATATATTATCAATCAATTGTATTTATTTGTTTCTAACCATCACGGAGCTGATTGCACAGACTGAAATGTTGTGCTGCAATGCACCCTGGGAGTTGAGATTTGTGGAGGTTTTAATGCCTTGTGTTGGTGATTGTGTTGTGTTGTGTTTTTGTTTCATTAGTCTAGTTAATTGGTCTAGTTTAGATTAGTTTAATTTAATAATTGTAAGTTTGCCACCAGAAGTGGAGAGGGTTGTGCGCTTCATGTCTTCCTGCCATGGTGTTCTTGTTTGTAATAATAAAAATAATTTAAAGCCTCCGCTGGTTGAAAGTGCATGATTGGAGTCACTCTCACCCATGCTGCTTTGTATGCACGTCGCTATTTGCCAGCAACTGTACCTCGACCAATGAGATAAGCACCATTCTGCATTATGCTGTCAGCTCATTGGTCACAGAGCAGGAAAGGCAGCGGAATATTAAACGCCCTGTTAATCATTAATTTCAATGACATTTTACTGTGTGTGATTGTGACGGAGCGCTCTTGAGCGCACCGTCATGCCCAGAGCGGTGCGCCTTTCCTCTCTCCGCTGGCGGAGAGAGCCGGTGCTGGGAGCGCGCGTACAGCGCTGTCAATGTTGTGGTAAAGATCAACTCCAGAAACTGTTTCCCGGGTCCCTGGACATGCTTCCCTGCTGTAGGCAAAGGAGGGTGCACACTCTTTGCCTACACGTCACACAGACACAGACACAGACACAGACACAGACACACACACACACACACACACACACACACACACACACACACACACACACACACACACACACACACACACACACACACACACACACACACACACACACACACACACACACACACACACACACACACACACACACACACACACACACACACACACACACACACACACGCTTACCTGCGGCTGGAACTGTCAAACCGAGGTACTTCCGGGTTCTCGGTTAAGAGCGCCTAGTGGCGCGAAAAAAAGGAACGGGGTTATACCATTATAGCGCGTATAATTGGTATACCCTATGGTAACGGGCTTAAACCGGCCTGGAGAAAACTGGTATGAAAAGAGCTTGCCCTATGTACAATTGTGTGAATGTTTAGAGTTGCTTGCAGAACGTTTGTTGTTCATTTACTTAAATTGGGAAAGAAAAACCCTGTAATAGATAGTTGGTTTGCCCGAGGGAGGGGCTTATAGTATAAAGGAGAGCTCTGCTCACTTAAACGGGGCTGTCGCTGAGCCGAGGAGTATGGTGGGTTGTAGAGCGGTGAATAAGAAAGTCAATGTCCTCTACATAATTATTTGTTTGTTTTGTTTGTTTGTTTTGTTCTAGTTTAAATCCTGCACTGTAAATATGAGCACTTTGGTGTAAATAAAACCACCCCAAACTGCAGTTTGCCGACTGGCCATCATTTTTTGCATCGTGTTCTCTTTTTGAAAACTGGACCCGTGACAGTGACTCTCATGGTAATATGGGACAAAATGCGTTCCTTTTCAGGTCATGATGTGTACTATTGTTTGTAAATATGGGACGATTCCATTTTTCAACGGATGGTTGGCAACACTATGTTCAATGTTCATACGCTGCTCACGGCTAAAATCAAATAAAAAACAATCGTGGAGCCGTCTACAAACATCCATGCCACAGAGCATCGCATCCTGGAGATATAAAATGAAATACAGGGTCAGCTGTATATCACATGGGGTTAAAAATGTATGCTCGGGCCTGTTAGCGGCTAGCTGCGGCTAACCACTAGAGAGTATGCTGAAGAAAAGCTTCCCTTTGATAACCTACAGTGAGGCTGTAAACATCTTTAATTGCAGCTCTGAGCACTTTGTCTTCCGATTGCAGGGGCACAAGTCTTAGCCTCACCTTGTGAGTTGGGAGTGGTTCAAAAAGGTATAAAAGTAGATGTCCAACGCCTGGTCCAAAATCTGCATCTAGAGTGGACTTGGGTTCTATTTCTGCTCTGAGAATAAACACTATTGACTCTTACTCTGCCCTTCCCTAGTGGTTTTGTCACCATCTTCACACTACTTGGACTTTTTGAGAAGCATTTTGGAAAATCATGGTTTGGCAACTCAGATCAAGACTGTTGGCACTCAATGAAAAACCATTGTAAATGTATGACAAATGTCATAGTAATCAATTACTATCTCAATTCTGCTATAAGTTTTAATGCTACAGCAACATGTTGCCTTATAACGTGTCATTTACAACACTGACACTGGTACTGGTTGCTTGAGTTCACATTTGGTTTGTCTTAATTCAACTAGGTTCCGACTGTCAATATTACCTTTTGAAGGTGGAGCTATCTGAGAGGATCGCTTTTGTTGATAAATGGTTAAAAGTGTATGTTTATATTAGGAATATCTCACAGAATCAATAAATGGTTCTTGACAGGTAACATCTGAAAACTGCTTGCTAACGCAGGTTTGAGGTGTTTTAAAGCTGGTGAAATAACGCTTCTCTTTCTTTCTGGTGATCTGTTTTTGGGATAGGAGGCACTGCCGAACAAGGGCAAAGACGAAAATGTTGAAGCCCAGTTGAGGAATGGACCATAAATCTCTCTCTCTCTCTCTCTCTGCTTCTCTCTCCTTTGTTCCTCCCTGACTACCTCCCTGTGTCTTCATCTCTTTGCCTTTCTGTCTCCTCCTGCCTTCCTCTCCGTCTCCCTGGCATAACTCCAGATGAGTTAGTGCTCCAGGCGCTCGGTCTCAGGTTGTTTGAACTTCCCAAAAAGCAGGGAGTGATTGGAGAAAGGTGGACGGTCAAAAGAGAGAAAGAAATAAAAACAACCCTGCAAGAAGTGTGAAAGATCCCGAATATTGTCTTCGATCCTGCTGTGACAGAGCCGGAGCTGGTCTGTGGTGTAGGATCTTCTAAGACGGAGGGCAAACACTAACCTCAGGCAGCATCTGACTGCAGAAAACACAAACCCACAGGGTGCCCGTTCGCAGGCGGGGGACTGTGAGGGTGAATACGATTCAGGGATTCTGAAACCAGGAGTTATCTGGGGGAGTCTGTACCGAGTGCTTCTCAAGCATGTTCACAACGGTGATGCAGTGTATTAATGGTTGCCCTGGGAATGGAGGCACTGAATCCAGACTGAGTATTGACATTTGACAAGTTCAACCTTTCACTTCTGCTCATGAGCTCAGAAGCAAGAAGGCTTTCACCACCTCTGACGTGCCTCACACAGTTCTCCTGTGAAGTTTAATTTTCTTGAAATGAGTTCATTGCACAATCTGTCATAGACTAAGTCCCACACACTCATTTCTTACAGAGTCCAGAAGGTACCTTCGGTTTTCTACAAAGCAATTCCCTGAAACAAGCTGCAGTGACAACTCCTACTATCACTTCTCATGTTATGCTACACAGTTCAGAACCTAGCAATTTTGGTATTCATATACCTTTGAACTTCACATTTTAGATTTGGCCTGTTTTATCTTTTGAGTCATGGTTTAACGTTTTTATCTTCTGATCACCTTTCTACACTGGTCTTCTCTTGGTTCACTTTTGTTGCACCTTGTCTTCCGTTGCCTTTCCTTACTGTTCTATTGCTGGCTGTTTTCAGGAAATTCAGGTAATAATCCTTTAAAGATTTTAGGATATCTGAATGATATCTCAATCAATCTATTACATTAGAAAACAAATAGGATCTTAATTTTTCATTGTTATTTTCTGCACAATCCTGAAGATTTTTGCTTTTACTGCACCAAGATTCATGAGACACAAAAGGCATCATAACTTGTTGTATAACCTGTAAAGGATGCTGGGAATTACTGTTATTCTACAGTCCCCTTGCTTTAAAATACATCACTACTGTCAAATACATGGCGAAGGAGTTGTCTCTTAATATATACGAGCGGAAAATGAGATTCATCTTGAGAATTTATTAAACCCCTTGAGCAGCTGGAAGACTGTGAGACGCTTCCAAAAAGCCCTTTGCCAACAATTGAGGAAGAAGTTAAGTGGAACAAGATTGTGCTCCTGATTACAAAGTGAAAAAGTACGAACAACAAATGACAGATAAATTGTGATTTATATTGGTGCTACCGCTCTACCTGCATTTGTGAGAAATGTGTCAAGTAGAAATATAGATCTTTTACACAAGAACACTTAAAAGTTAGAGCTGAAATTGTATGGAAACATTTGTTTTCCCTCTTCGACATTCAGAGGCTTAAATAAAGTTTTGCTGATTCAGAGTTTAGAGAAGGACTTTCATGTGTTCTTCATGTTAAAATCATTCAATTCTACACTCTTTAAGGACATTTACCATGACATTAGAAGTGAGAGTTCTACATTATGTAAAGCAAGTGACCTTTGGTATTAAAACAGTTCTATTATTTAAGTCAAACTCATTTTATAACAGTGGACACATGTGGGCCACACCAGAAAAATATAATAGCTTAATAACTTTACAATTTAGGGCTGTCAATATTGATGCATTAATGCAGATTAATCCATAATCATGAATAATCTGATTGGAATTTTTTATGCAATTAACTCATCTGCAGTGCAGGATGAAGATTTGTTTGCATAAAGTAGAATCCTGCCCACATTATGCAAATAAAGCACAGGGAGCGGAACACATTGCAAAACTTTTGTAAAATGTCTAAGCTGGCTGTGGTGAAATCAAAACAAGGATTCAGCAACCGCACTGATTCTTTCAGAAATACTTTTCGCTGAACTGTTGTAGTAATAAAAGAGGAACTTTTTGACTGACCTGCTGTCTTGGTTTGACTTGAACTCCAGGCGCAAACAGTGACACATCTCCTCTCGGTTGTTAGTTGTTTAGTAAGCATGTTGAGATCATATATATCCCCAATGAGTCTGTTCATGGAAAATGAAATGGGATTAATATAGATAAAAAATGAATGACATTTAACCATGATTAATTGAAATTAGTGCACAGCAACCCTGTGATTAATCTGATTAAAAATTTTACTAATTTGACAGAAACTAGTTTTAATTTGTTGAAAAGAGATATTAATGCAACTTGTAAAAAAAAGTTTGAATTTCATTTGATATCTTTTTACAGAACCTTAAAATAACTAGAAGGTAAATCATTTTTGAAAAAAAAATTATTCGCACAATTTGACATGATGTCATTGTTCTTTCTTGTGGCTTCTGGTGCAGAACAGAGTAAAATGTCCAAAATCCAGATCCGTCCTTTGTAAAATTTTACAGTTTCCGGTTTGCATTCTCTCCCTCATAGTGTGGCTTTCATGCTAATGCTAGTTTGTTAATAATGTCGAAAGCCTTTAATGCTGCAGCAGTGATCTCTTGGTGCGATTCTCACGGTTGTTTGCTACTCTTACACTGCAATCCCTTGTAAATAAATCAGAGACATCTGTTACTTTTTCTGAAAAATTTTCTTTGAAGGTTACATATACGCTTTGCAGTACTGGGTTGGTTTGACCCCCAGCCATATGTTTTACATTCCTGATTTGAGAGTTAAAAGTAACATGTTGTTTTCAACTCGTGCAATAATGTATGGCTGCTACTAAAAGATGAATTTTCTACATTACAAGTTTATATTATTTGTTTATGTCTAGTCTCGTCGGCAACCCGTGGTTCTCGAGCCCCTCTGTAGTGGCTCACTAAAGCTTTCACAAAAGGCTTAAAAATGAAAAACCCAAAAATACAATACTGTTTAAAAAGGAGCCAAAACTGTTAAAACAGTTAAATGTTGAAATGTTTCTTTTATAAATAAATAAATAAATAAATGAGAATAAGAATAATACAAATTGTGGGTTTAAACAAGAACTTCCTATTTTCATGTGTCAAAAGCAGACATACTTTTGTTTGTTCTCCTTAGCCCTCAATATAAGGTCATTCACACCTCATTCTGGGCTGTACCAATGTTACCAACATGCTAAAACTTCTACATTGATTTAGATCTTAACACTGTAATGGGCCAACTCTTTTTGAGTGAACTGGTCTGGACGATGCAAACTTTCATCTTTTCCTTCTTCAATGATTATCATTATTCCTTCTTCCAAATAATCCGCCCTTATTGAAAGAGAATAAGTAAATTGAGACGTGTTGCCGGCGTTCATTTATTGGTTTGAGTGTGCAAACCCTGTTTGCCAATCGGCCAGCGATGAATGTGGTCTCACTGAATGAATTTCGACTCAAACGGGAAAGGAACACAATATGATAACGAGCTCCGAGCATTCTTTCACATAAACACACGCTTGTTTGTAATTTCTGCCGTGTCATAGTCTATCAAAGATCAGAAAGTGAGTTTGATAGCCTTGCACCGCTGTAATTGAGGATGGGAGATAAATTGCATCTCTGTCATCATAGGAGTACTTTCGCACACCAACTTTCATAATCGCCCTTGTAAAAGCCTTGATCTGAGCTGTGGTGGGTGATTAAGGACTTAGCGATAAAGAAAGCATGCTATTTGTGGAGCACACGTACAGCGAGAGAGGGTGCATGTCTCCTCTGCACTGCTACGTGGGGATAATCAGGATTAAGGCGAGCCTGCAGAACAATACTGAGAGCGAGAGGGTGTGTGTAACAAATGTGAACCTCCAGTCGATGGGAGGATACAACTACTGCAGAAGTTACAGGGAAACTCTCAGAGGAAGCCCACATGCTCAAAATGACTGCAGAGGAGACGTACAACACTGAGATGAGTCCGTTACTGCCCCAGGAGCTGTAGTTATTGCTTATTTATTAAACAAATAATTAACATGCGTGTGTGCGAGTCTGCCGTGGTGCTTTTTTCATTACACTGCTGCGTCTGTGCTCGCTGGCAGCGATCCAGACCGGTCTGATCGGGCCAGGCTGTGAGGTGGCAAACGAAGGAGGTGGAGTGGATTTATTAGCCACAATTAACATCAAGCTATTGTAACAGGCTCCTGTGGACAATATCAAAGGTCCTGCTGAGCCGAGCGAGCAGTCTGGTTTCATTAAAAAGGCTGCGGTGCGTCAGAGGGAGAGCAAGGTGGCACCTGTCAGGTGACGGGGATGTCTTCAATGAGTCAGAGCCTGGAGTGCCTCCATCGCGCCTATTCCTGTTCCGTTCAGGCCGTGGCTGCACGGTGCGAGGCCTCTGCCTCGCCACTGGAGCAATTCAGTCCTGTTTGCTGCACTGAGACTGCAGAGCTGCACCCAGACGTAGATCTGCCTCATGATGGGACATGAATATGTATGCAGGTTAACTGATGTGCTACTCTCTAATTGCAGTGGGAGGGAAGACGCCTGAAGTGCAATGCTTCATGGGAGCTGCTTCTTGTCTGTGCAGCCGCCTCCATGCAACAAAAAGGTGGGCCACCTGAAAAAGTCCCCCCCTTTATTGTGCATTTACTTATTTAGCATTTTTAATGCATTTTCTTCACTCTCTTCACCTAATTTAAATGCCTTTCTGATAACACTAATTTTGTCAGAATTGATCTAATTATATTTGATGCAGCTTTTGTTGTCCCTCAGTTTATGCCTCCTTGCCTAAGTCAATTAAGTTTTAACCAAATGTGATTATGAAGAATAAATGGTAGCGTTCAGCTCCAGTAGAGGGTGGCGCATCAGTTTACCTAAGGCAAGGCTTTCAAACTTGGGGGAGAGAACCAAATGAAGCTAATTTTAAGGGATATGGTTTTAATTTTGAACGTTTGCAGAAGAACATTGAAGCATTTCAGATTAAAATCCCCTAAAGTGTGGCAACCATGAAATCGCTTTAATTAGACCAGCTGACAACGGTGTCTCCGAACACACTGGACCCTATGGTGATGAAAACAAACCAGCAATCCTCAATGGACATTTGTTCCCTAAAGAAAATAGACTTCAATGCCCTTTTAAAATGTTATAATCCCATAAAATAGTCACTTTTTAACTATTGTTTTTTTTTTTTTTTTTACTCCAGGCAGCACGACTTCAGAGAATTTGGCAGTTACTCTACAGCCGAAAGTAGAAACATTACGTCTTACTTTTTAAGTTGAACCTATGACTTGATAGAAGAGAAAACACCATCAGCTATGCTGTCACAGCCTGATTTTTCAGTCAGAAAGTAAACAATAAGTGATATTCTTCTTCATAGGAGCAGAAAAGGTTTTGTAACCAAAGTTACTGAACCACTGTGGTGAGTACAGAGGCTTAACTGTGTGGCAGTAAATGCACAGTGACAAATTGCAGTTACAGTTAGATGAATGCTGCAACACCTCCTGCCCCAAACAGACCTTTTTCACTTGGTGACTGCTGAGCGAGGAAGCTAGAGGACTTAGCCTTGAAGCTAGAATCCACTTTAGACATAAAAGGGACAATAAAGTACCCCATGTGTCTGATAAGTCTGCTGCATGTGATTTGACCGATCCTCATAAATCATACACTTGGTTATGACATTGTTTGGCCTTATGACATCACTATTGGAAATGCAGCTGCTACAACATACCTTAATACAATGGAACATTTTTGGGGATTCACCGTTAATTAAATGAAGCAAATCAGTAAGTGAGAAGTGTCCTCAAAGCAAACATGGACAGAGAAGTAGAGAGAGAATGGTCATTTTTATCACCGTGGGAATCTGCAGTCTCCTATCAACATTACATCAGTTATGACAGTCATCTGTCAATCCCTCTCACTGCACAACTAAACATCCTCATGACTTCTCATCTATAATTCCAGATGGTTCATTGCAAACCTCTTTTTTTGCACATTTAATCACCAGGTGTGAAGACTCAAATCATTTAACAGATTTTTATAGCAAATATACAGAATTCAAAAGAAAACTAAAATAGTTCACATGTTCAAGACAGTCTATCTTACAGTGAGAGGATAATTCTAGATCATAAAGAGCAACAAGTTCTTCCTCACATGTGAACAGAAAGCTTCAGTATCCAAGAGGTGGAAGCAGAGTGTTGGTGCTGAAGCAACAGACAACCTGTGAAGGTCAACTTGTTACTGACTGTCGGTCTGAGTGGCAGCTGCCACTTTTACAGCAAAGGTCAATCCATCAGATCTGAGGCATCAGGTAACACCAGTATCAATTACAAACATGCACACATATTGGTATGCACCGGCTGTACTGTCTGGTCTCAGAAATGTCCATTAGTCTCTAGTTTGGATAAAGGTCTTCAATTGAGAAACCAGGCTTTTAAAATGTTTTCTCTTCCATGGATATCCTAGTTACATGAATTACTTTAAGCTGGAATTGGCTCCAGTGGCCCACAACCCTGAACTGATACAGAAGATGGACGGATGTTGAAGTTAAAAATAATCAAACTAACTCTCAGGGCGGGTTCACATTTCCTTATTTGATCTGGACCAGGGATCTCTTCAGGGAGTGTCAGGGAAAGACCGTTTCATTTGGGCATCTTGAACGCTCCCCTGAACTCTGAACCAGATATAACAAGTCATCTCTAGTCCCCTTGAAAACAACCGTCTCGGATCTCCTGCAACAGCCTTTCCAGCGGGCGGGGTGAAAGGCCGTGACGTAGAGCGCAATGCATTCTCGGCATTAAACAAACTCTGCTAACCATGTCAATGAGGAAGCAGACACAAGAAAAAGGTGGAAAATATCTTGCAGGAAGACGTTGAGTAGTGAGGAAGAAGACGTTAGAAAGGCGCTCATTGATATCTGGTCTGAAGACTATATATCGCAGTTGTTTGTGGCTACCAATTAGCCACGAGCTAACTAGCCTAGACATAATATACGGAGGTGCATCATTGACTGGAGCTGTCTATTGGAACTGATGTCACAGCGCAATGCCATCTTGAATAGGGCACCCTGCGTCCCCAGTGCAATTATTTCTACTGAGGAAGGCGAGGCTGCCTACAACGATCGTCGCTCCCTGAATTTTCACACATACAAATTACGTGCCTTCATGCTAAAATACTTTGTATTATGCTTCTTCACAAAGAGATGTTTTTCTCTTTCTCTTTCTCTCTCTCTCACACACACGCACGCACGCACGCACGCACGCACGCACGCACGCACGCACACACACACACGCACACACACACCAGCCATTCCATACAACCTGTTGACATTAGTATTAAAGTTTGAGTAAGTTTTTTTTACTCAGTTGTGTTGAAATGAAACTTCACCAAAACAAATGGTCAAAACGAGGAAGGGTTTTGTTATTTTTCACAGGGGCCAACCCATAGTGTGTGTCGGCCCACAGTCTACTGTGTGTGTGTGTGTGTGTGTGTGTGTGTGTGTGTGTGTGTGTGTGTGCGTGTTTATGTGTGTGTGTGTGCGTGTGTGTGCGTGTGAGGTTCACTTTTCAGGGAAATGCTGAGAAAAGTCCACTGCTCAGCCCTCTTCAGCTTCGCTTCAAGTTTTCGTAAACAAAACACAGACACAGTTGCTCGTTCTGCGTTAACGCTGTTGCTACTTGAGAGCTACATGCCCCCTCCAATATGGCGGCAAAGCCGGACTACTCTCTCCCTATAGTATGCGGCGGGACTTCCGCTTTCGGTCCAGACCAATCAATGAGCCGTGTTTCTTTACTTCCTCTCTGGTGGGTGTTTGTTTCAGGCGACAGCGGCCTGCAGCTGTTGTAACTGTGTGACATTTCAGGTGCTTTGATCCAGTCCCAAAAGTGCTTCTTGAATGTCACCCGAACCAAATGAAGGTGTCTACCCCCCCCCCCCCCCCCCCCCCACACACACACACACACACACACACACATACACTCACCTTATTGAAATTGTTAATCAGACTACAATTCGCTTCCCATTTGTGCACACAGTGTATGACAACATTCAGACACTGCAATCCAATCTTCATTTTCATCTCCAAATGTTTGCAAACCACATCATTACTGCCAAAAAATGGGAAAAAAGCAATTCTTTTGGCAGATTGTTCCGTACCTCTTTGTCAATATGGATATCTCCCTCAGAGCACCAGGGATGAAAATGTAACTATTAGTCACCGAAATTAAATAACGTGATGTCAACAGAGTAAGAACAGCCTTCAGAATTAGAATTAGAAGCGTCTCTTTTCCCTCTGCAGAAAGTGGCTCTGCTAACTGTTGGTATGTGCTGCTTCGTTAAAACGACACAGACGGGAACCGTGGAGGTCACCATGAACAAATAGAGAGGAAGGCTGCATATAGTCGTGCAGTCAAGTGAAGAACTAAGACATGTTATTGTTATTTAAGAAGGCCTGGCTGTGCGCGGGATGTCAGTGCTGTTTCACCTCATCATTCTCTCTGATCAGACAGTGGCCAGCATCACCTTTCAGTTTTGACTCAGCTTGCTCGAAGCCTCTATAAAAACCAAAACATTAACATTTACCATAAGTTTTGCAAATAAACTTGAGCCAGCACCAGACTGCAACAAAACTCCCAGAGAGATCAGCATTCAGCAGATCTAAAGCTGAGTTTTGGTTTGTTATGGTGAAGAGGATGTGTCTGTATATTGTGAGGTCTGAGGTTTCAAGGAAGGATGCATAGAAAAGACAAAACATTTGCTGCAGAAAGTTGAAAGAATTGCATTAATGTGGGATCCTGAAAAAGGGAAAAAAAAAACAGTTAGTCCAAAATATTTACAAAGTATTCTGCACCAAGATAGATTTACACTTATGGTAGAACATCATTGAGGCTCTGTGTATTGTGTGTTCAGTATTTCCACCTACTTTAGGTTTTTGTTAAAATACGTTAATTATAGAGTATCCATAGTACTGTTACAAAAATACAAGTAATTTCTAAACTGGGTTTAATAAAGTCCTTCCATCCACATTTAAATCATCGTACATAAATCGAATTGAAGAAGTGCAAAACAGTTTTTTCTTCACTCTTGATCACTGTTCAATATATAGCATGGTATCTGCCTTTCTAGTTTCGTTTGTAACTCATAAATTGTGCTTTCCTGTATTATTTCCCACAATAACCACAATGCCTAAAATCACAAAACATCAAACTTTTACAGCAGCTCAGAAATGGTTTGAGGATCCTTCGATCCATCTGTTCTTATGCATGTCTTATTCTTCGGTGTAATCAGGGATGAGATTTTTACTCTTCGTCGTGATGTAGTAGTCATCTCGCTTGCCTCATAGTGAGAATACCGCTGGTTTGAGTCCAGGTGTGGCGTTTGCATGTTCTGCCAGTGTTCTCCAACGTTTTGGTGGATGTCTGATTTTTTCTCTGTGCCTGGTATTGAGTTGGATAAGGTTGTATAAGATAATAATATATATATATTAGTGCTGTCAACCAATTAAAAAGATTTACTAATTAATTGCACAATTTTCTCTAATTAATTGCAATTAATCGCATTGAGGACTGAAGCTTGTAATGGATTCAGGGAAAACCACAGAATTAATGTCGACACAACACACAAAGTCTGTATTTAAATTCAGACTATTTTTGTAATGTTTATAACGTGTATATATATATATATATATATATATATATATGAAAGTATGACAAAGTAGTATTTTTTTTTATTGAAAATAGTGGCTTATTGGATCATACATATGGTGATTATTGGTTCATGCTCTCTCCTCAGAGTGGGAATATTCCTGCTTTGCGTGCAGGTTTGGGGGTATTTTCGTATGTTCTGCATGTTCTCCCTGTGGATGCATGGACTTTCTCTCCCTGTGATGAACTCATAAACTATCCAGAGTGTAATCCTGCCTCATCAGCTGGCGTCGGCTCCAGCACCGAGTTAGAAAGCACCACTGCAGCCAATGGAAGGATGAACCTCTGGTGTAAAGTAGCTTATTATTTTTAAACATATAAATTAATTCAAAAACTTGCCAAAGCAGACCTCTAGATAAAGTTGTCCAAACAGTGATATATTTTAATGATACAGTGTCATTAAAAAGCCTGTTCATGGTGTTTGCCAGTGAGTAATGACATGCGTTTGGGCATCAGCTCGACGAGCATGGCCTTCAGAGGATTCCGCCACAGTGGGGAAAAATGTAAAAGCTATAAAGCTATAGTGTTTGTTCTTCAGTGACTCCAGAGATTTTGTGCTGCACAGTTTAATTGAAATCATCCTCCCATCGTTCAAGACGACAGTTTTAATTTACAGAGATAAGCAAGCTTGGC
This sequence comes from Lipophrys pholis, assembly GCF_963383615.2. Classification (NCBI taxonomy): domain Eukaryota; kingdom Metazoa; phylum Chordata; class Actinopteri; order Blenniiformes; family Blenniidae; genus Lipophrys; species Lipophrys pholis. Next base: position 26,278,906 of record NC_137627.1, on the reverse strand, counting down.
CTTGACCTTGCTCGGCTGACATGGATCGCTGCCCCCGAACCTTCCAAGGTGCCTTCAATCAACTTGCTTTTCTTTGGACTATATACTTCAAAATTCTCTTGACCATGTGGAATAGCTTCCCATTTTCCTCCTGACTCGTTTTTTTTTTTCCTTTGACATCTGCAGTGAGAAAGAAGGAAATCTATGTAAACAGCACTTCAGTCAACAGAACAGACACCTCTCTCTGTTCCGACTGACCAGCCGTATTGATTACATAATGCTTTGTTCACTCAGCTGCTTCCCTCCCTTTGTTGCCATTATCTGAAGGTGTGCACAAAGCCACACACTTTTACCTTTTACCGTGGGAGAGAAAAGTCGACTCCTGCAATTATGAGTGGAGCAATAGCTGAGGCGACCATGTGATGGCTTTTTGTCGTGAGCTTCGAAACTCTTAAATCCCGCTTTTGAGCACCTTTAGTGGAGTGTGAAATACAATGCACTGAACTTGATTATAGACTGCCTCCATTTGCCACAGAGGCTGCGTGGTTCTCCAACGTACAGACACTGAACCTACAGTCGTTTGGTAAAGTCACATTCACACACGTTTCTCTTGTAATTGATATTAATTGCTTGTCAGCTGGCTTCCATTCAATTCTCAATGCTCGACTGCTCCGTGGACTAACTGGAAGCTTCACTGCAACGAGAGAGAGCGAGCGCCATACTGTACTGCTTTTCTACCACATGCTAAAGAAACTCGTCAATCAATAACATTCATATTGATGCTCACTCTTACCTGGTTGAGGTTTAAACAATTCTCTCTTGAGGCAGACTTGAGGAATAATAAACCACATAACTGTTCTTTTCATGTGGTGTGTCAGGGTTCACCCGACTGACAGCAACTCACAACAACAGCAAAGCATGAAGTGACATTTAAACAAGGTTTTGATTAAATGTTTATCCTCTGAGCGTATGCACATTAGAGACAGTGACATGGCAAAGGACGAGCATAGAGGGAGTAGGTTTTTTTTAAGTATAAAATGAGAAACAACAAAAAAAAAATCCTTATTGCAAAGAGGCGGTGTTTACTGTCAGATTGAGCGTTAGTCCCCGGGCTTCGCCTCAGGCTACAATGCTGCATTAACCCCCCCCCCCCCTTCACCCCCACCCCACCCTGTAAATATTCACCTGTCAGTGTGTTCTCAGAGTGAGTGAGTCTTGAAATGATGTTTTCACATGTCCACTGTCTGGAAAGCGAGATTCCAAGAGAGAAATGGATAAGAAGAACTAAAATAAACAGTATTAGCATGACTGAAGTGAGCAGCTCTGGCAGAGGGGGACTTCGTTGAAGACTTACAGCCTAATCCTATCTGCTCAACTGCCATCTAACGCTCAGCTTTTGTCTCTCAGACAGTAAGACCTATTCCTGCAGGAGGCACGGAGGGTCAATGGATTCATCTCGGAGAGTAGAAAGCAATGCAAAGGTTTTTGTTGACTGCATTAAACTGAACCTTCACAGCAGAATATTCTTTGTTTACACATTAACTCTGATATATTTGTGTGTGCTTGTACCGAAGGAGTGTGTGGAGGACACAGTGCCCTGAGGACATTACCTACTGGAGCAGTGCACGTACTAACAATGCAATAGTTTTACTTTAAAGCTACACTTAGATGTCTGCTTGTGCGATTGCACATTTTTACTCACAGTTTTCAACCCTTAAGGTGCACGTGTGCAACCGTATTTCAAAATTGGAAATGCATGCTCCCTCCTTCCCTATACAGCGGCACCAGAAAAAGAAAGGTTTCCATTTGAACAAATAACAACAGTAGACTGGCCTGAAATTATTTCATATCCTATTGCAACAGTTCTGCTGAAGACTCTCGGAGAAGATGAATTATGGCAACGGCTTCATTTCTACCTTCTACATTCACTCACCAACCCATCTGGTCACTGCTGTTTCTGCTGCAACAGCACTGAAGAAAGAACTCACTTAATAAAGACTTCAAAGCTGGTTTGAACGTTGAAATCCCCCCATAGCAACCACGGCTCAAAGGACAGTGGGTACAGTGACTGCCAATTAGGAGCTCCAATGAGACCCATTAGATTCCAAAGAAAAATAGATGTTTCAAAGAGCAACACAGAAGAAAGTGCTGTTTTATGAAGGGTACTAAAACATTTTATGCCGCTGGATTATAATGCACTATATCTCTGCCTTTGGCGTTAGTTTTTGAAGGACAAACTATTATTTTAAAGGGAGTTACTCACCTGTTAGTTGTCAGATGTTGGAGCTGAGTGCCATTTGATGATACTTTTTAATAAACTCATCTGGAATGCCCTTCAACAACGGTCGTCACAATCTTCACTGCAGGAGGCTGAAAGAGACGAGGGGAAGAAAGCCGAGACTGCATGTGCACCAATCGCACACGTAAAAGATTTAACATCACCCCGAGGTGTTTTTACAGCTCTATTGTACCTTTAAAGGTGCATTAAGTAAGATGTTACCGGTCCATAGCACAAATGGCAGTAATAAATCATTATGGATTTGACGAAGTTGTCACCAGTGGCTCAACAGTGATTTTACCGCTGCTGGGATTTTTATATTTCAGAAACTCACTTTCAGAGTTAACCTGCATTTTCCTCCTGCTATTTCAGCTCAAACGTAATACTGTGCATGAGACGAGCTGTAAGTAAATAACGTCAAATAACTTAAATAAATGAATAAAAAGCATAGGAATACATCTGCAAGTTAAATTCACAACTTCAGTCAGTTGTTGACATTTATGAAACAAATGCTTTTACACGTTTTTGTACATATTTTCTAACTTCAGCATTGGAACAATCAATCCAGTTATATTCTGGATCAACGTGTGATTCAAAAAGCCCAAAGTGAAAGAAATGCTGTTATTGTAAATATTATCTGATTAGAGATTATTAGACAATGTTTTTAAAACTCCCCTAATAGTAGTATGGAACCACAGACACGACTTCTGTAATGAAACTTTGAATTGTGGCCACAAATTACTATTTCATGGCCACAAATTAGTATCGTGTGGCCACGGAATACTAATTTGTGGCCATTAATATTCATTTGTCGTCACAAAACAGTATTTTGTGTCCACAAAATAGTAATTCATGGCCATACAATACTTTTTTGGCTGCTGTTTCCTGTTTACTTTTAACATTTCCTTTATGTCTGTACTTGTGAGCTTGTGTTATAAGAGTGTTATAAATATGTGTTGTACTTTATTGTTTAGGGCCTTGTTAAAGAAGAATTTCTGTTTGGAGCAGACAATAAAGTTTATCTCATCTCATCTCATCTCATCTTGTGTACCAAAAATAGTCATTTGAGTCCACAAAATAGTAATATTTGGACATTAAGTAGTAATTTGTGGCTAGAATTTAAAGTTTTACTTCAGAAGTCATGTCTGAACTTCTGTATAGTAGTCATTTGTAGATAATCTTGTAAAACACAACGTCGTTATGCTTCTTTACTTTGTCTTTTGCACAAACAATAGAGGCTCAAGAGTGATTTGGCAAAGTGACGGCTGCATTTGGCAGCTTCCATTGAGCACAGATCAGCACTTCTGCATGCCCACGTGCAGAGGGACTATTTAAACAATGTAAGAGTTTATGAACCTGCGAGCGGTGTGGAGTAACTGTATTCCAGCAGGGAGGTTTGCCAGTAAACACACTGAACTAATATGACACAGTTATTACTGGAGGAGAGATTGAACCATCAGGCCTTTTCATGTGGGTCATCTTACAGGTGAGACGGAGCTGACAGTGCACAGGAGCCTTCTGTCACACAAATTAATGGACACTTCCAATCTAATTTCGCCCTGTTCCTTCAGAGGTCCATCATGTTTGCACTACCAGTCGTTCCACACTCTGGCTCCTCGGTCTGGACTCCCTCGACGTGCCGCTATTCCCTGTCAGAACGTGTTACTATTCTGGGAGAAAACATATTAATAATTTGTATGTTGGTATGACAATTTATGGACCGATGTACAATTTGTTTAGATATGATCTTAAACAACATTATGTTTTGACAATGAAATACAAAATCCTCCTCACAGCCGGAGTGCAGCGTCTGATCTGGATGGTGTGGTGGTCCATATCTTTGTGGACAATGTGGACATTGAAACACATTTTGGAGAAGCACCCTGTGTTGCTTGATCATCAACAGCACCAGTCATGTTGAATTGTTGCTGGAGAAGCAACTCTGATGCCCTGCATTGACAGGAAAAATCCAATTTAAGCCAAAATACTCAGCAACACTGTCATTTGTGGCATTTTACAGGACAATGGCAGTGACATGGCTTTGTGAGGGATTCATACCCAGGAACCAGACGTAACATAATAAATATTGCTACATCAGATGTTTACCTGAAATTACGTGTCATGACTCTCAAATCAGGCAATAGACATGCTGTTTCTAAAATGATCAGTGTTTCCAAGCGATTAAATCTGGTTGCTGGTTTGAGGAAGTCTAGTTTCAAATAAATGTGCAAAAATACATGTGGTTTAGCGTCTCAACCTTTTAAATCACCAATCTATGTCCCTCATAGTGATTAAAGCGGCTGTAAAAATCTAAATATTCAACAAAATCCAGGGCTGTGAACTCTCAGGATTGTATTACAGAATGGATTATCTCAGGTGACGTTGATGTTGAATTTTACATGTAAAGTTTTTATTATCAAGAGCTGGTGAAATCATGTGCAACCAATATGTCATCAGAGCCGTGTTAATTTGATCGTCTATTAAAAGTCTATCTGTCAGTGTCGTTTCAACTGTCAGCGTAATGTAACCCAATCCAGATTTTTTTGCTGTTATGCGTCACAGATTAGATTTGTTTTTGGACAATGTAAGCGAGGAAAAAGACGCATGCATTCAGATATTCAGAGATCTGATACAGACCTTATTTATATGTGGAAATAAATCAAATATGTATCAGATATGTGCTAATATGGTGTAACCAGACTCATCTGATTTTCTTCACATTACATCTCTAATGCCATTAAATCTGTGACCATCTGGCTTATTTTTTCCCATGAACAGTGAACATCTGATAAAGAAATGAGAAGCATGGAGGCAATCTGACAGAAGGAAAAACTGGTCAATTGAAGAGGTCACATGACTTTAGGAGAAAATAATCACAGCGTATTGTAGCGGTAGCTGGTGACGATGCGATGATGATGCATTTGAGGTCACATTAATGATTTCTAAGTTCCAATACAAAATCTCAGTGACCCATTCATAGCACGCCCTGCCAGCACTACATTATGCGTAAGATGCAATTGTGGCTTTTTTCCTCCTTCTCTGCCTAAAAACCCAGACAATGTTTAGCAAGTTTCTCAGGCACAGCAACATCAACGTCAAACATGTGTCATCATCCATGGTTTCACAGTTCGCGCTTGATTCCGAAGGAGTCTGAAGTTTAGTAAAGACAACAAGTACCTATACTTGATGTTTCACATGTTGTAGGTAAGTGTAATCAAGAGAATCAGCAATGAGTCACTTGATAAAATATGTGTAGCCGCACAATTAAAAAAAAAAAAAAATTTGATTTAGACAGCAAATCCAATCTGGGCATCAAGACTTGCAGTGTCGATGTTAAGTCAGCTTCATCCTGCTGTTATTTAGTCCACTACTGCCTCGTTTACACCACAACTTTTTCATGTGAAAACGGAAAACTTGTTGAGTTTTAGGGTCCGTTTATACGAGACTGGTGCTGAGAGCCACAGAAAATGCAACTTTTTCAAAAACTGCTCCAGAGGTTGAACTTTTCGTAAAAACAGTTTAAACCTGAAAAATGCAACTTTTCTGAGACGCTGCTGCTGCTACTGCACACTGTGGCCATAGTAACTAGTAGGTGTGCGCATGCTCATTACAGACAATAAGAACAATGTTTCCTACGTGGTGTCATGACTCTCAGTTCATATTCTCCTGGACTTGGTAGTTTTATTTTAACAGTCACCATATTAACAATCCAACTTTATCTTCTGTCCACCAGAATGTCCGTGTTCTTCCATTGTTAATGTTTAGAGCAGATTGTTCCCAGCTGCATCGGCGTGTGGTTCCATTACAAAAACTAACAGCAGCACCTACTAGTGGCCGAACATGCCATCTACATCATTTTCAAAACATTGTCATGTAAATGCAAAACCTTTCTGAAACTAGAATGCTAAAACGAGGTGGTTTCTCTTGAAACATGTAAACAGGACCTAAAACTCTAGCATTTCAGTCTTTATCTACTTTAAGTGTGATTTTAATAAATGAAAAAACTGTTGACATTTTCGATTCTTAGCCCATTAACCATTTTAATATTTCAATATAAAATTAATATGTCAATCTTGTGTAAAAAAAAAAAAATTATAAAAAAGTAATAGAAAATATATACAGTATTGTAGTTTACGCATGCTCGCTCATGTTGGATGAACGAATGACATGTCTTTGTAGAAATCCACTATATTGATAAGAATTTTAAAGAATACATCCATACACGGAACATGTTTATTTTAAATAGAATAATTGTATCAGACACACTAAATGCAAAAGGCTTCAATTGAAATACATTAAACATTACAATTGAGTAGCTTGTGGATTTAGAGTTAATTCACACTGCATATCAACAACAACCATGAGAAAATGTGCAGAGAAAAGGTTTGTGTAATTGTGTTGTTGAACAACAGCAGATTTTGAATCACAGGTAAATATTTAGGCACAATTGACAGGAAATGACAGTGGAAATAAATACACAAAAAATAACATTTAGTCTTCATTGGGAAATAAATTAATAGAGACTTTGTCAAAGTCTTTATTTTGTAAAAGTTACCTGTTTTCATCCAGGAAATTGGGAAATGATTCTTTTATTGTAAAGCTGTATTAGATTTAAAACCCATATATTCATTTGTAGAGTGATTTTGAAAAGAGGGTGGAAATGAGATGATATAATGTATGTTTGGAAAAACAACCTTCCATTTTATTGACATATTTCCCCTTAACTGTCACTTACACATCACTCCTATAAGTTATTATAAGCTAACTATAACTTACTATAACACCACAAAATGATAACAGAACAGAGCTGCGATGACACATTCAGCCCTGAATAAATATGTGACTATTTATTGTCTCAGACATGTTTAAACGCTTTTAGATTTGTCGGATATCACACTTTTACACAATGACACAGTTTAGTGTACTTTGAAAAAGTTTCCTGATTGATGATGTGACATAGAAAAGGTGACAAACACATAACTACTGATGGCTATTAGTCGGACTCACGGTGCAGTCTCTCTCCTCGGTGTCTGTTTTTTCTGACACCACTTTTTACTTAGCGGTGCACAGTCTCAATAGACCTGTCCATCTTGTGTCACCGAAGCAATCACAGGGAAACCTGCTGTCGGGCCCGTCAATAATCTGATGGCAATTTGTTTCGACTTCACACACGCAGGCTTTAATACCTCGGTTTTGCACCTTTGACTTCTTACCTGATCCCTGAATCAGTGCCACTATTGCATCCTTGACTCAACCTTTATTGAATTCTGTGCAATTGACTGTCATGTTTTTGACAGAGGTGTGGAAGCATCATCACAATGTGTTGCTATTGGATTACTATACTTTCTGCGCCGCTCGATTCTGTTTGACAGCTGATTGGTCGGTATCTGTGACCTCCTGACAGTGTCTGCGGAGGACGCAGCAGATGGAGGCTGAGACATCGCTTCGTGATGCCACAAGGTCATTTTGGGATGATTACAAATCGTCCATCCTATTTATCGACAAACCACAGTGGGCAACTCTTGCATCATCATTACCGAAAATGACTTTTTTCGATGGTGTGAAAAATGTTTACAACTTTAGTATCTGATTACAAGGCCCCGGGATTTTGTAGCTGAGGATGATATTATCACAGTCATCAAACATTTTACACTTTTGTTTTGCAGTATCATGAACAAATTCATTACATTGTTTTCTTTTTTTCAGCCTTCCATAATTCTATTGAAATGTTTAAAAGAAAAACAGCAGACTATTAACGATGTTGTATTTGCACTAAATGTTGGATGCTGGTTGATATGAGATTAATGTAAAGCAACACGAACTGCTCACGTTGTTAGTATACAGTATTTTATGTTTAGAAATAATTAGATAGGTTTTAATTCTACAAGGTCACTCTGGACTGAATACTATTTTCTAACTATACATACTTCTAACTTAAAAAATAACCCATAAAATTTTATCTTATTAAAGTTATTATACAATAAAATTATTCTAAGTTGCACTCAATTGATTCACAATCAAAGTTTAAAAACAAACAAACCCCAGAATAAATAAACGTAATTAGTTGTGATTGATTTATGGATTTGTTAATCTGCCAAGATTAGTTTGAATTGAAAAAAATGCTGCCTCTTGTGTCAAAAACAGATGATTAAAAAGCACTTAATTACAAAGCCCTTACTTAATTAGATGGTTTTCATCAGCGACCATCACCGGGTTTGAAGTATCAAAAACAAAATAGTTTTCATTTCCAGGTTGTGACATCCCAGTCTAGAGGGATTTTTGTAAATAACAACGTATTGACTGTTTTAAAAGACGAAACACGCTCACTATTTCGTCTAAAAGGGACAGAAAGCACGTTAATAGGCAGATGTGTGAGGTTTTATGTGATCAATGTGACGCAGCGCTAACAGTGCTAATGTTGCTGACACTCTATTTCTTTAAAAAAGAAAGACAGACGTTGTCTATCTTGAATATTTTGAAAGTTTTAACGTCAGACGAATGAAAAGGTTGAATTACTGCAGGCTGTCAGTGCTGCATTTATCACCAACACAATGCTGCAATTATGAGGTTTTTGTAGTGATGAAAATCCCAATGTGACACCACACGGTCTCTTGTTTTATATTGGAACAACGTGTCTCTGAAAGAGAGCCCAATCGCAAACGCCACAGAAAAACATCCATTGAATGAGTTAAACAATGTGCCAGAATGTTAGAAGAAGAAATTGAAATAGTAAATGATGTAGGTTTTTATTTAGAGGTTATGAGAATTGAATCAGACATTTATTTACCATATTTTATTTTCAAACCAGGAATATCTTCAAAGAATAAATACACAAAGGGCAAGTAAGTGAGCTGCTGTTGAGTCTGTGGTTAATGGCTGCTGCTCTCTTCAGTGTGCATGTTGCTCTTTGTTGCTCTTGATCCTGATCTTTTCTTTTTGCAAGGTGCTCCAACCCTAACAGGTGGAGGCAGACGTTTCCCACCTTGGTTTTCTGTTAAAAGACATCTGTCTCTCTTCTTCATCTATATTTTAAAATCTACATTTTTCCATCCTGCTAAATTTTATTTGAATATTGAGTTCCATCAGATTACTATGTCATATTTGGAACAATATACATACTGAAAACTCTGTTTGCAGCTGATCCATCTATGAATCCATCCATCTCGATGTATAGACCTTCAGTTTAAGACGTTGGAGCTGAAAATGAGAAGGAAGATGAACCATGAGCAGGTCATCAGTTCACGACGGGGAAACAAAGAAAAACAGCAAATCTTACACACTCAGATTTACACCTATGGAAAAATGACATGATGCCAATTAACCTAAAATCCAGGAAACCTGAAAACAAACCTTGCATACACGTTGAAAATATGCAAACTTTACAGAAAAAGTCAATTGAACTCAGATCTTCTCACTGTGTGGATGCAAATCAATCACTTCACAGCTGTAGAAAATACATGTGTTGGAGAAAAAAATTATCAATAAACAAATAACAGTAACAAACAATAGTAACAAATGCTGCAGCTTATGCAGCTCTAATACCACACAAACAAGAATATGAAGCAATCTGTACTTTTGACCGACTGCCTGTTAGAGTTTTTGCTGCTGCTTGGGGGGGGGGGGGGGGGGGGGGGGGGGTAAGCATTGCCAACCTTGATCAAAATCATTAGGTCAACTCCAGTTCTCCTCAAAGACACATCCAGTGATTGATTGGCGTAATGTGGTGTTATGGTCATATTCAGCATCCAATTAGCACTGATCTATTGTTGCTTGGTGGTGTTTTAATGACCGCAGTGGGCGGGAGATGATTGGCTCTAATATCATTTGTCTCCCTAATCATGTGTTTATAACAGTGAGGTCTGCGTCGGGTCTCCAGTGAGCCGTGTACAAACCTCTTTGTCCTGGGTGAACTGCAGCAGCACCCAGTCGAAAGCAAAGTCATCATTAACATGCAGAGAGGTGAGGAAGATCCGGTTGCAGGGGCAGAGAGCCGGCATGAATCATCATTAAAAGATGACATGGCACGGGGTCACATTTACTGGTGAGTGCAGAGGTGGTTACAGCGCACGGTGAGTGGATTGTCTGCTGGAAGATTGGCACCGCATGCGGTTCAATAGAGATAAACTATTCTGCAAATAACTTCTGGGGGCTTCACTTTTGTGATATTGAACCACTCCATTCACTGTTAATTGCCTCAGTGTAAGGTTAATTGGCTTGTATTGGAACCAGGAAATCCAATTAGCTGGGTTGTTATTCCATCTCCATCAACTCATTGATCCCCTTGTTTTGATCACAAAATAATAGTTTTTACAAATTAGATCAAGAGAGACACGGTAGCCGTGGCAGCCGTATTACTTGCTGCTGACAAAACTAGATACTGGAGAAGCTAATGTATTTTGTTGCTTTAGCACCATGGGTTGAATTCCTTCTCACCTTTATTTTGAAGTCTCAGATCCAAACTAATTTCTAGTTTAATAAAACTTCAAGTGAATTCTGGGTCAGCTGCATTGGGGGGGGGGGGGGGGGGGGGGGGGGGGGTTGCACATCAACATGATCCTGCCTTTTATATGCCAGTGGAAGAGAAAATGTGATGAGGTCAGGAATCACACCTTGTTACATCTAAAGGACAGCCTGTGGCCCTGACACTTTTCCTTCAGATTTGATCCACAGTAAAGAAACATACCATGAACATGGCTCAAACTCTGTGTACAGCAGTAATAAATCTTAATAACGGCGACCTACAATAGCTGGCGAGTACATAAATTCTTGAAATGACTAGCAGTACTGCTCAAGTGTCAATATCAGTGCTGAAACCAGGATTAGTAAATGGTGTTAGCAACCATTATCATGACAAACTTACAACCGTTAACATTGAGTCCTATTGGGACCTTCTGCTGGTAACAGAGTCCACATGTTGCCTGGATTGTAGGATGAACAGTGAACGTTACAGCTGCGGTTTAAAGTGATCAGTGCAGAGGCAGGTGGAGGTGGTAGTATCTGCTGTTACACATTTCCATTTCTCATGTATTTCCTCTTTCAAAGAAGATCTATTAAAACATATCATGTATGCAGATACACCAGGTAGATGTTCTATTTCAGAAAAGCTCCAAAATTGAACTAAGTTTGTAAAAATTATCATGCAAACAATGTTTAATCACAAAATGACAGAATGAGGTTGCACATAGTTTGCAGTCACGAGGCTTAAGCAATAGTTTTACAATGATTTACACCACACACAAACCTTTTAAAAATAAATAAATAAATGAAAAAAAAAAAAAAAAAAAAAAAAAATATATATATATATATATATACACCATAATCCTTTCTGTCATAGGATGAACTGATTTATGCTTCAACCAAACAAATTCAAAACCAAACGTCTTAAAAAAAAAAAGAAGAAAAAAACAAAGAAAAGAAAACGTCTGCAGCAAACAAAATGTGTGTTTCAGGCAATTTGAAAAAGGTGGACGGTTGGAATGAGATGTCTATATATGAAAGCACATGGCTTCACTGAGGCCATGACAGATGGATCCAAACATGGAACAAAGGCTGTACGGACTGATGGATGGAAAGATGAATGGACTGATAGATGAATGGAGGACTGGAGAAAAGTAGACAGGATGATAAATGGGCAGAAGATGAATGCTGTAGCCTTTCATATACAAAGAATACATGACGGTCAAACCTTTAAGATGACAACAAAATCTTTTCAAAGATATTGGGTCAATGGCGTGGAATCTGGATGGGCTGTAATTCCAGTATGGTAATGTCTCGAGGTGGATTATTGCAGCGTTTGAGGGATTCCATTGTTGCTAATGTTTGGTGGTTTTCTGGTCTAGTGCGGCGGGGCCGGGACGCCGTGCTGTGTGCAGGAAATGTCAATGACGATTAGCATAAGAAGAGGGAAGGGCAGGTCACTCAATGCATATTCCACAGCCCATTGGCTCAAGAGTATTAATAATAAAACAACACAATGAGAGTCTCGCTGACTAGTTTGCTGCAGATCCATTATGAGTCTGTTGTATTTTCTTGTGCATGTGTGTGTGTGAAATATTAATTCTGCTCACCTCGCCGTGCCTCATTTAAAGATCTGTTGTGCGGCTATTTATGCCTCTCGGCGTCTGTCTGCATGTTAGTCCAAACTACGGACCTCAAGGAGATTCTGAGAGTCCCCCCCCCCCTCCACACACACACACACACACACACACACACACACACACAATCCATCCCCCACTCCCTTTTCACCATCTCCCCCTTGTCTGACTGCAGTGTTGTTGCAGTGAGTCTGTGTGTAGGAGAGGCATGTATGTGCATACTAACACGGGCCGTGCTGCGCCCCCCCACCCCCCCCCCCCCCCCCCCCCCCCCCCCCCCTACGCCAACACTGAGCGCCTGCTGCCTGCGCTCCAGATTCTTATAAATAAGGGAATAAGCATTGAGCTGTTATTAAAGTTGATGGAGACAGATGGCTGCTGTTGTTTACAAGTTTAACTAAATCACCAGCCGATCAGCTGTGACACCTTGTGGAAAGTTGAAAGAAGGGGAAAGGGAGGGAGAGAGAAAGAGGTAGTAAAACTGATAGCAGCGAAACATCTGTAGCAAATGTCTGGTGAGATCATTTATCACAACCTCCGTTTCATCAGGAGTCCTCAGTTGTTAGCGTCAACGTATCTCTGAGATTAATGCACCGCTCACTCCCAAGTTTACCCGCTCGCCCGTCTGAGCTCTCCTACAGTAAATGAGGGCAGTGCGCAAGTTGTGGGGATCATGTCAGAGCATTTACACAGACAAAAACATTCATCTTCACTTCGTGACAAGTGACACTTATAGATTCAAAGTAATTTAGACGTCCACTTTGAATGCTAATGTATACAACAGACATTGTACTAATGTAGTGATTCATTATTTACCATTCAGAGTCCTCCAGGGTGACATCTTGTTTTGGCGTGGTCATCTTTAAGTGTCTGTCAGTGATAACGCTGTGTATTGATGACAGTGATTGGTGAAGATAACTTAAAGGCTTGACAGAGAATCTGCTGTCCACCACTGCTCATAACGGGGAAAAACACAAGCCGCATGTTCAAAGTGAAATAGTTTGTTCCAAACCAGAACTTGTAATGAATTGATATTTCTCAGTCTGCCATTCTTCTCTGTCAAAGGTGACATTGATATTCATGCGTCGCAGCAGGCTCTGTGTCAATTTCCAAGTCTTATTGAAATCTGCTGCGAATGGAGCACAAACCCTTCAGTGGTGTTGGCTGCGAGGATGATAGCAAGCCCTGTTTGAAGAGAAAATTACTGGAACAATACACCCATGGATCTGTTCTCATTCAGCATGGTGTCAGTCCACAGACGTTGACGGCGCAATTTCATCCAAATGAAACATTTTCTTTTTGCTTCTTTGTTTTTTCGCTGCAGTGCACAGTATGTGGATGGAGCCGGTTCACACAGCTTGATGAATGTCCATGAACTCACAGGGGAGGACCTGAACAGTAAACATACACACACAGACGCTCACTTGCTGTACGCACTTGGTGAGCTCGTGTTACCATCCTTGACCCTGCGACCTTAACCTTCAGTCTGGTTGATATCCGTAAACTTAACCTTTATCTTGCATTGACCACTTTCTAATTCTGAGGGTTTAAAATCCCTGCAGCTTGAAGAATAGCACACATTTTGCTGTGTTAATAATCCTTTGGCAAAATAGCTGCTTTTCACAGATCCATTATGAGTCAAAGAAAATCTGCTGAAATAACACACACACACACACACACACACACACACACACACACACACACACACACACACACACACACACACACACACACACACACACACACACACACACACACACACACACACTTTCCTCAGAAATATCACGCTCTCTTTGACATCTCCATTAAAAATAATGCAAGAGTTTTGTTAACATGTATAAGTGGTGTGACACCCCCTGCTTGATCCATCAGCCCCTCTGACCCCAGGTGACCCGGCGCTGCCTGACCTTTAGAAAGGCCAGCTGTTCCCCTTTATAGGATATGACTGAAGAGGCGGGTCTCCCAGACACCAATTGATTAGAGAAGCATTAATCAAGCTGAAGGATTATCCCTAGCATTGAAAAGGCTCCTTTCTATAGTAAAGCAATTATACTTTTTATGGGATGAGAAGGTTAACTGGCTGTGTGAGCAATCCGTTTAAACCATTGACACTGCAGGTCTGGAGAGGTGGAGAAGGAGGAGAGCTATGCAGACGGAGGAGATGGCCATGCAGGACAGACGGCTGGAGGCGCGGAGGAGTGGAATATGGATTCATGGAGGAGTTCAAATGAAGACAATAGAGTGAAAAGCATAAAGCGATATTATTGGCCATTAAAGGTAATTGGGGGAAGTTGCCATAAAAGGAGCACAGAAGGAAGGATGCATGATGTCGCCCTTGCTGCTGACATAAAGCAGTGTTTTCCCTTCATGCTGCATTGAGCATGGAGCATGGAGGAGGAGGGTAAAGAAGGAGATTCTGATAAAGGTTTTCTCCACTTTAATGGCTCCCATGACTTTAATGACCGCTGCCCTGATCTCAGACTTAATGACCCTTCTACTTTGAGGGGGGGGGGGGGTAAATTAAACCTGTAAAGGGAAACATCCATTCATTACCACACCCCTGTAACTTAGACTCATATCAGTAACCTGATAACAATTAGCACATAAAGCCCTCCATTATGATGACAGTTTTTTTATGGAGCCTAATGTATTGCAGCTCTGCCTGAGTGGCATGAGCTATAAATATAAACATTACAAACATTATTCTGATCGATTCCTACTTCAGTACATCTGTAAGTACTTACTTAGGTGTTTCCATTTGCTTTATCACGAGTTTTACATAGAGAAAAGTTAACTGCAGACAGTCTGACAATATAAAGGCTGAAATTTCTAAATCGAAAGCAAGGCTATACATAATTAATCATAATAATGTTTCAAAGTCTAATCAAGACATTATTGAATATGTCATGAGAAAAATTACATGTTTGTGTGAACTTCACAAGTTTTCCTACAAATTTGAGTGTCATTTTACGTTTGATAAAAGATAGTACTTTTAAAACAGACAAAACTGCAATGCATGATTCAAAGACAGATACTTCTTCGGTTTGCTTTAGACCTAACCTCACTCTTAGTTTAGCAAACATCCAACTGTGAACACAAAAAGGGACCAAATAAATTCAGTTTTTCTACTAATATATGAGGTTCTTAATGAGGCTACACTGGTGTTGTCTGCCTCATCACAAGATATGTAGTGTACATACATCTAAAGACTGAGCTTCACCATTACATTGTGGAACAATCCAGGGTGGACTAGTGATGCAGTTGACACGGTTGACTCACAACACTGGTACAATTCTTCTGCAGGATTGTTTTTCTTCCTTCCACAATCACCAACCATCAGGAACCCCAGATTGTCTTCTGTGATAGTCTGCAGCCTCCATGGCCCCAGTGATATAGAAGATAGATTGATTGACTGGATGAGTATGCAAGATTGTTGTTTTCTATCGCCACTTTCACTATAGTGAGTTGTCTTGCTAATGTCATGGCAATAACAAGGCCAGAATTTAGTTTTGGCAGCCAAACAAGAGAAAGCCTCAGAGCCTTTTTCTATTCAGTTTTGATGAGTGAAAAGCTATAATGGATAAACAGTTTTTATCTGTACACAGAAAAAGAAAGTTTATAGGTCATATTCTTTATTTAGCATTATGCCAACATATACAGGAATGACCTTTGGCTGAGCCCAAATGCAAACAAACCAATAGCATTTGACTACCAGCTGCCTGGACTTTGACAAACATTCTCAACTCCATAGAGACACGACACATTGGTGCAGAATCCAATATGTCGGAACAAAATGGCAGCGATCAGCGGAAGCAACCATATTGTCGGCCATCTTGAATGTCCCACTGGCGTCTTTTGTTAGAACTGGCTGCACTTTTGTTGTTGTTTTGTTTGTTTGGTGTTTTCACAACAGAACAGTCCGGTACTCGGTTCAATTGGCTTGGTTTGCATCCACACCAGCCCTGTTTTTTATCTGTAGTTCATGTCAGGGTCTTTCTGGAAAAGCGTTACAACTCAATTTCTTCCATTTTTCAAATCTCCTTTGTGCATCTGCTTCTTCTGTAGCGTGCGGTTAGGTTTGTTGGTTTACTACCCAAAATGCACTGCACTCTACAGCACGTCCTCTCACTACATCCGCTGGAAAGTCCATTGATAATTAGCTTGCAAGTGAACCGATACCAACGTTTTCTAGTGGACCAGAGTTCATTTGTTGATCCGGATCAGAGCTCAGGTGGGTGTTCACACGTGCCCAAACGAAGCTGACTCTCCCAGAAAGTCCCTGAAGGGAACTCTGGTCCGGATCAAACAGTGCTGGTGTGAACTCTGAAGACACAAAAATGATCAAACGATGCAACAGTGATATGAGGTATCTTGAAAAGATAAACAACGGAGTTCACTTTATCCCATTTCCCCCCCAAAACCTGGACAAGTGTCTCCTGTGGATGAAGCTGTTCACAACTAAAAACAAGAACATCTACAGTTGTTTCAAAGTTAGGCAAGGTACTATCACTCACACAACCCCAGCAGCGTAGAGCTTCCTGAAGCTAGCCACCTAGCTAACCTGATGAACACTGATGTTAGCCGCTGGTATCAACATCGCTAGCTAATCTAGTATGCTAGTTGGCTAAGTGCTACGCTGCCTAGCGCCTGTTGCGGTTTGGTTTCTACACTGACAACTGCCACGTAAACCTGCTGTGACGACTTGTCCGTGTCAGCAACAGTAACTAAGGGAAGTGGGGCTTAGCAAAAGGTAAATTGTTATTGTGATAAGATACTGAAATTAGTAGTAGTTAATTTAAATATTAAGCGAACCAGCCAGCGGTTGCATATCCTAAAAAGTCAACCACAGTTAAAATCAGATTTTGATTGAACAATAGCACCGTGCTTAAAATGTTAAACACATCAAATGTATTTCAAAATCTAAGTAAAGGAGAGGCATCAACTCTCGTACTTTGAGAATAAAACTGCAATTAACCTAACTCACACTCATGCAGCTTTAAGTGAATTCTTGATTACCTGCATTTTTAAGCTAAAACATGATTTCCAACAGCTGATCCATGAGTAATTTTTTGTTTCTAAAAAGTTATTAGAAATCAATGTAGCCAATGCACCGTAAACATTTAATATGGTCTTAACTTTTGATTAGTCTGCATTACTTAAAAAAAAATATATGATCATGACTTAGAGTCCTAATCAAATTGAAATAGTTTTGTGTTCTGAGGTGCCTATGCATTGCTTTTGTTTCTGCTGTTACTCCTGTGTTAGCTTTGTCATTACTCCTCCCTGATGTTTGAGCCGTCATCACAGAGAATGATGTATGTTCAGAGTTCAACACTGGAGGCTTATTTTTTCAATTCTTCTGATGAAAGAGCTCTCCGAACAGCAGACTCTCTGGAAGCATGATATATAACTTCACCACTCTGATGTGAAAACTCTGCCTGCGTTACAACGAAAACTGACTTTAAGTGAAATATCCTCCAATTAAACTTTTGAACTGAAAATGTTTGTATAGACCAAACCTCCCTGTTCTGCGATGTGGGAGGAGACGTGGAACTAATCTAACCAAGTAAATTAATTTTTATATTGAGGAATCATATCAAACACAAATTATTATCAAAGCAGATTATGTTCATACATTTTGAAATGCCTGGAGGGAGTGTTTGAATGGTGTGCGTCCTCAAGTGACATCCTTGTTTTCAGAATTCACTATGTCATTATTTTATTTCTATTTTGGCTTTTTGCTGGAGGTTGACCTAAAGTCTGAACGGTTTGACATTTAAATGCAAAGTAAAGAAAGTATTTGTCCTTAGAATATTAAGATGTCCTTTAAAACACAATCAGATGTGTTTGGATAAAGAGGGAAGTGTCAGTTGTTCAGTTGTCTTTGCTTCTTTTTGCACAGTTCAGCTGCAGACTCTTTGGAAGCGTCTCTGGTCCTTTCATGTGGAAAAGTAGAACTTCATATAATGTTTTTCTAGACATGAGTGGCTCAGACTTATTCTGGTGAATTCTATTTCTTTTCTTTGATTGATGGCTGCTCACTTAACGGAATATGCACAAAACGGGCTGTGAATTATTTACATTTGTATCAATTACTAAAGGAACAAATTACTTTTCAACAGCCACTGCTCTGCAGTTCCCCTCTCTTTGTTTAGACAGACTCTAAACTTTGAAAGTGTTTCTCTAACTCAAGAATCAATTTGTTGTGGACTCTGTAAAGCACTGGCCTATATCTGTCTATTCATTCTATCTTTAAGTGGAGCCTGCAGATGACAGACTCCAACCTCGGGGGTCTCATAAGTTATCACTGGCAGATCCATCAGATCAGTCCACTTGTATAGAGCACCGTTTGTGGTTTGAGGAATAAACAGTGGCTTGTCTTGGACAGCTAACCTCAAACCTTCAGCATTTTTCCGACGCATCTTCTCTGAATGCATCATTCATCAAAACACCTGCCAGCACCTGTAATGATGGAAGTCATGCTGTGTGTGTACAGGATTCCTTTTCCACTTTAAATGTTATTTCATTTAGTAAACAAGGTATAGCAATCGTAGAAGTAGTAGGAAGGACATGCCTTGTTTTGATTTGAGCTCTCTGGAATGATAAAATACAGCAGTGAAGGTGGAAACAACACATTTTCATGTAGAGAGAGGCCCCCTTTTTATGCGAAAATGTTTTCAAGTCATTTTCAGCGTTTCTGCTGTTTCCATGTGAACATCGTTTTCAAAACTTTGCTGTGTAAATAGGAAAATGCAGAAACAATGTGTTTTCACTTGAAATGTTGCAGCGCCCTGAGATACATAAAAACAAATCCTAATGTTTTGAACATGGCACAATTAAGATTATTGATTAACATGCATCATTTTTGCATGTATCACACTGTGATTGTGAATGTCTACCACTCAGAACAAAAGTTTCATATGCTTCTAACATCAGCCCCCAAAAAATGTACATTCTCCTTGGGGCTGTCATTGTTTTCATTGTTGTTTACCGAGTGTTGCATGAAAAGCAGGCATCATCAGACAAGAGCTGCCATTAATGGTTTTACTACACTCAGACAGAAGCAGGTAGAGCTCAACGTGTCGCCTCGATACAAACAGCTGATAATCCTGTTGTGGTTATACTCAGCACACTCACATCACTTACTGTAATGGGTTTGGACCTATTAAGCCAAGAGATGGTCCACTACCCCTCAGCACAGAGGTTACCCCGGATCTAACCTGAGTGAATGTAAAGTAAATATATTTACAATGATTGATTTGAGAAGATGAGTGCCATTGTGTAAACATCTGCTGGGAATAATGTGTGTTGATTTGTGTGTATCACCTGAAAGGTGACATTTCCTGTTGACAAGTCTTGCATTATGTTTATGTAACGACAACAGAAGTTAACAAATCTTTCCAACGAAAGTAGATATTCTAAAGTGAAATGTATTAAATGTGAGATTGATATGGCCAGAGGGTATTGGAAAGAGAAGGTCAAATTATAGATGTTGTCAATAATCATTACAAGAACCGAGCTTTTGGAAACTTCACTCTACAGGAGACACCTAATTAAATCTGTTTAAAAAGGAAAATCATTGCCATACAAGCCACAAAACAAAAGGTCATTATGTTATGTATGTTTAAGTTAGTCAGAAGTTATGTATTCCACATTGTTGTACTCATTATGAACACATTCTTGACCCTATCACAGTCTCATTCTACAACAACCTCCATAATAATCCCCATTACTATTGTTTGATTGCCTCCTTTTTATTATTTGTATACGATTTGCTTCATGGAGCCAGACAGCTGCACTACTCCTCTCTGCACACAGCAAATTAACATTCAGCTGGAATAAAGGTGACTCCCTGTGATAAGACAGCACTTTCCAGTGTAAATATACTCGTCAAGTGAAGATAATTCTGATCTGGGTCCTGATCAGCGGCTCTTTTTGCTCTAAGACTCTCATTCTAATAGATTTTGCTTTGATCTCCACTGATCCACTGCAGAGGAGTGCACGTATTAAAGAGTCACCCTGCAGGTTGCTTTGAAAGGTGCAGCAAATACAGATGTCTCTGCTCTTCTTCTCGCCCCTCACATCGACTTCATGCGTATTTTCAAGTGGATGTGATAATCTAAAGGGAGCTTTTCAACTGCAGAAGTAGGTTGAGCTGTTAATTTTTCAGCTGACATGCGTCATTGTTTGACAGCAGCATGTTGTATTTAAAGTGGGGATGCTTCAATATGACCTGATCTAATATTCAGTGCATGTAGATAATGTTTAATTGTGAGTTGAAGAAACTGCAGAAAATAGCCTGTGTCATGTGTGGGTGTTGCAGCAGAGCTCAAACTATCTGCCTGACGTACAGTATCGCTTGCAGCTTTACTCCATATAATGCAACCTCTGGTCACCAAGTGCATTAACAGACAAGTGGATTTATATCCACTGGAGGATTCTTAAAGAGGCACTGCAGCTTTTTAGTGCTGACATTTAAAAGATCTCTACATTATTTGCTGGAAGTGACAAACTTTATTTACTGTAACCCGATACAGACTATGTGACTATCGAAAATGTTTTTTTCTATTATTCTCCCATCTTCTGCACCACTTTATTCAAGTCACTGAAACAGATGACAGCTTTTGGACGATTCCTTATTGCAATATCAAAATACTAAAAACACATGTCTGTATCTTAGCTGTGACTCCCCATGTTATATCAGTTTTACTGCATATACTTATATTTTTACGGATTATATTTTAGTTTTTATCTTTCTGCTGTTAATGCTGTTAAGCACTTTGTGATATTCATCTGTGAAATGTGCTGTATTTAGAAACTTTACTTATATATCAACAAAGACTGATTGATGTGATAAATTGTTGATGATGTGTAAATGTTTCTATGCACTCAAGAAACACTGAGATTAATCACTTTGCTGGAAAAAGCACTGTTACTTAAAAAGCTAATCTCAACGCACAAATACATTAACATCTACTTACCGTATAGTTCGCAATAGAAGAGCATCCCCGTTTTTCAAAGATGTGGAGCGCTTGAAGAATGAACAAACCTACTACTTGATAAAATGTGATATTTTGCAGTGGGTGCAAAAATATTTTTTTTATTCTTAACACCACTCCGCCCGGGGCTTGGCTCGTGCCGTGGCTGGCAGAGCAGTAGCCCCGTGGCCCCCCTGCCCTCTCCGCTGTAAGCCCGGTGTGCGGTCTGCCTTGACGGGCCCTCGTCCCTCCGTATCCGCGCTTTGGCGCGGTGCGGTCGGTGGGAATCTCTCGCAGGGTGGTGTCCACAAAAATGTGTGTTGAACTATTTTCACTTGAATTCTTCCATGTGCTTGCCACCATGAACTTAATCTAATTCTTTAACTTCAGTTTGAACATGATTCATTTAGGTGTTACCAATTGAAGCAATTCAATTAAGTTGTTCCAACTATTTCCAACTATTTTCCTTTTTCAGTGTAGAAATGTGTCACCATTAAAGATCATTTCTAGATTTTGTTCAAGAAGTTATTCTGATCATGATATATACTAGCCAGCTATATCAATGAGTTCCAGGTATGTGACCAAACATTTCCTGCCTTTGCAGATGTAAATAGTATGTAAAAATGTAAAACTGTGAGCTGTAAAGCACATGCATAAGTGGTGAACTTAGAAATAATATTGTTGGAATTGCAGTTGTTTGATTCAAATTTCAGGATTGTCATGTGTTGTAAAATGGTAGTTCATTAAATATGAACTTTTTAATGACGTACAGTAGTAATACGTTGATTCACTAAAACAAAGACTTATTTAAAGATAAGAAATAGAGCAACACTTTAAAGATTTTCCCTCTGAAGTCTATTCTATTCTATTCTATTCTATTCTTATTTTTTTTTTCCCTTTTTTTTTTTACACCTCGGTTTCACGTCTCCATCTCGCCAAGCTCTCCGAGAATCAGTGATCATCATAAGTTGGGTTTTTTTTTTGGGGGGGGGGGGCATTTTAGTGACCATCGCCATAACAAAATCACACGAAGAAGAGAATGTAGAGAAGGAAATATATTCTTCTGTAATGCTTGATTGGCTGCATTTTAATTAAAAGCAGCTCTCTTCACTTCAGCAGTTTCTGCCTTTTTTGAAATGAAAATGAAATGAAAATGGATCTCTACTGAGTGGAGAGAGTAACTTCATCAAACGGGACTAAACTGACACTAAAGTTGGAACTTCTTCATCTTTCCACGTGCCAAAGCTCACTGCACAAAACACACTGACACTCTTTGTCCTTAACATAATGACATTCTGCATTGTTCCTGTGTTTCCATCTGCTCGATCAGCACATGTAAACAAACTGTGGGTTTTCTGTTATGGTGTGTTATGAAGCCGCATTACGAGGTGTGCGACTACATGTCTTTACATTGGTTTTAATCATAACTTTTTTTTTTCAGTCCAGAGAGAAGCCTGCATCCCACTGAAACAGGGCTGGCAACCCACTTTAGGGTTGAGGCCCTCCAGTTTAGGGAAATGGACTTCACTTGCAGTGTATAGAACAGTCTCAAAGGTTTTTAGCAAAGTCAAAGCAGCCTGCACTGTTTTCACCAATTTACACAAAATCATTCACACTCCAGGAGAGACGGCTGCTGTACAAAGTGCTTGCACACTGAGAGCAGGTCGGGCTCATTGAGCGGCTGTGGCTTGGTTGGCAGAGCAAGTTGTCATTCAAACTGAAGGTTGCAGGTTTGATTCCCTATCTGTCGAAGTGTCTTTGAACACTGAACTCCAAATTGCTCCCAATGGATGGAATAGACGCCTTTCATGGCAGCCATCTCCACTGGTGTGTGAATGTGAGTGAATGGGTGAATGTGATTAACAATGTAAAGTGCTTTGTGGACTGGTCAAGCAGTAGAAAAGCACTAAACTGCACATGTGAAATCAATTTACCATTGTCTTGCCCAAGGACACTTTGACACATGGACAACAAGAGCCAGGAATCGAACCACTGATAAAGATATCAGAGGATAATCCGCTCTGGACCCTCAGCACACCGTAGATATGATCATATAAGAAATCAATAAGTAATTATAGAGATTTTTTATTTTTAAGTTTGTTCCACTTTGTTCAAATCACAAATACTTACATTACTATGACAAAGTAAACAAGTGAAAATATCTTTGGTTCTTTCTAAGATGCAGATAAAAATAAAAACATATAAATGATAGGAGTAAAATTTAAGAAAATGCTAATTGACACAGGCTGTCATTGTAAGTTTGAGAGACTTTTAACGGGTGTGGTCAGTGGTCACTCTAATATGCTCACGTTATAATTCTTAAATCTTTATTTCTCTCCATGTATAGTGTGTAATTGGCTTGTCAAACAGTTATTGTTGAACTTGAGGCTTTTGCATGTGTCTGATTCTGTTTTTGAACCTCAATAAAACATCAATTACAGCACATTTCGTTGGTGCCTTTATGATAATTTAAATGACTAATTAAGGCCTTGCACATATATCATCACACAGCAGCATGCTCAATCCATTTTACACCATTTAGTTAATTTATCTTTTCCCTCCTTCTCCATTACTAATGATCAACACAGTGTAACAACATAATCTTTACTGCCAGCCCCGCAGCAAGCGCTTTCATGTCAGCAGAGCCATGGAAGTGCTTCAGCTGGAGGCCAGTGGAACAGTGGGACATGCAGACAGGAGCTGCACACACCGGCTGCCCCCCTGCCTCGCTTTAGTCTGGCTGACTGATCGTCCGCATATATTACCCCCACAGACGGTCAAACTCCAGCCGTCCCACAGGACCTTCATTACTGTGGCTTAAAGCCCATTTTCAAGCAGAAATAGGTAACAGCATGCAGACTAATTTTGATACGAAAAAAATTCTGAAAACAGCCGAAGCAATCTCTGACAGTTGGTTGTTCCAATAACGGTGTTCAGGCAGTCTGTTCAGGCAGCTAATTCAATGTTGGGGCAGAAACTGTGCGGTGGAGAACGTCGGCGTGAAGGCAATGTAAAGTAGCAACGCTTTCAGCTGCATGCGTCTTTTCTGAATCCTCGCCTCCAGAAGAACAGCGTGGGGGGAGGGGACCAATGAAACACACATGTGGAGATCAGTTAAGCATAAGCTGCAGTAAATACTTGACAAACAATGTCACAGCTGGAGCTGGATGGACGGCTACGCTCTCTTAGAGATAAGGCCGCTGACCTTGAAGTTGTTGTTTACAATCAGGTGTGTATGTTCACCTTCATTGCCGTCTTCACATGTGGCTCCGGGTTACTGTCAGGTTCTTAAGTGCCTATTGTCCTCCGGCCCGCCTCAGGCTGCAGGAGTACAGAACGCAGGCAGTGGGCTGCGAGCGCTGTAACCCTGGGCTTTGCTTGCCACCTGTCTAGACATCAGGAAGATAACATCGCCACTTTTAATCCACACTCCTGAGCCTGCAGGAGACAAATTTTGGTGCACGTGCCTGGCTGTCGATCCGTACTCGTCTACCTCTGCTCGTGAGAGAAAGTGCGCCTTTAAATTGTGACACACGGCAAGACAAACAGAACACAATGTCCCTCTTCTTGGCTTGGCAGTGGTTTGTAGCCACTGGTATAGAAAACCCATCTGTCCAGACTGATGTGGCCCGCAGTCACTGCGTCATTTTCAATCACAACTAGCAATTTAATGCAGAATCACTTCCCCAAGGTATGAGAGCTCAGCACGCACAAAGATAAGTGAGTCTTTCAGTCATTCCAATTTGCTTGAGGATGTTGAATTGTTAGTGTGACTCGACTGTCAGTGAAACAAAGTGTTGCCACTGGTTATACAGTTTCACACGCTGTCAGCCACAGACTTTCACTGGTCGGCTTATATATTAGCTATATTTATTCATTTCATTTCAAGAGCCTGGCAATTACTGCTGGCACTCCTGAAATGACTGGATTTACGTAGAAATAATGATTGGAATGAGAAATGCTTGAGGCTGGTGCTGTACCTGACGAGTTAGTAATTAAAGAGGGCAGCAGATTATTGTACGCGACTTGAAGGAAGACATCAGAAGACAACGCTCACACTGCTCTGCACAAAGACGGAGAGGGTTCACAAACAATCTGCTCAACGTGTCCTGATAACACCCAGTGTTTCTGAAAAGGTCAAATTAAGGCTTTATCTTATGACAAGCCCTGTGATTGGTTTTCTTATGTACTGTATGCATCAAATCATTCTGATGATTAATTGTATTGTTTTGTTTTTTTTTATCAGGAGGTTTTGAAAAACTAGCTTCAAATTCAAACATTACAGGCTACAAATTTAATGACCAAAGGCTTTTTACATCAAACACTAACATCCTGGGAAACCGTGCTTGTCTTCTGAGGCTCCTGAGGAGCTTTCTAAACTAAATGAATAACCTCAATGATGTTATTAGGTTATCTTGGCTTGAGGCAGAAGAATAAAACTTTCTTGGACTAAAATCCCTCGGAGTGAGTGCTCGGAAGCACGTGGTATTTAACCAGCATAGATCTGATAAAAGATGCAATCGAGCAGATATATGAAAAAAGAATTCAGTATTTTGGAGTTTGATTTGAGACCAACACATTTTAGCCACTACTAAACACATTTCTTAGTGCTCTGTTGAAATCAATCCCTTAAAATCCCTAGGAAAAATGCACATTTTTACATGTGAAGACCTTTGACATTAGTTACAGTGTTATTTCGGTCTACTGGTTTCTATCTAGTGTTGTCAAAAGAGCATTTTAATGTAATGTATTACTCTGACTTTTGGTTATTCTGACACTGAATAAGTACTTATTAGTATAAAGACAGTCATGTTCTGTATGTGTGTGTGTGTGTGTGTGTGTGTGTGTGTGTGTGTGTGTGTGTGTGTGTGTGTGTGTGTGTGTGTGTGTGTGTGTGTGTGTGTGTGTGTGTGTGTGTACGGACTATATGGATACCGGTTACATATGTGATTTGTGCACAAATGTTTGAAAAGCCATATGGCTGACATGTATTAAAAATAAATAAATAAATGTTTAGATATGCTAAAAAACAAAAGCCCAGTTTATTTTGCAAGTTTTTTTTAAAGGTACAATTCTAAAATGCTTTGAAAGATGGATTGATGTGTCGGTGCAAATATACTTAACTTCCAAATACTTGGTATTTGATGCCAAACTGATACACACACTGATCAATCAAACCGTCTTAAAATTCACAAAATCTGTTCCCATTTGACTTGAGATTTCACTCTGAAGAAGCAATCTGTTGTGATATCGTCACTTATTTGAGCAATATCAAAAATATCTTTCCAAGATCTCAAGTTCAGTACAGATAGAACAAGTGTAACTAATCAAGGGAAACACACTTGCCCACACAGTCTGAATTGAGCGCCTTGAATCAAGATGCTCTCACTGTGTGAAGTCTCAGATGGAGAGCTCTGCCACCTGTTTGGCCCTCGTCTCTTCACTGCTCACTGAGGCACAAGATGAAGCACTTTACATCTTAGTGATCCTCCTACTCCTGCTCATCACTCTTCATAACACCTTCCAATGCCCCCGTCCTATAATCTGCTAAGCAAAATGAGCAATGGCCCGATCTTCCCGCCACCTCCCCAAAAGCCTGAGACACACTTCATTTCAAACTGGCGCTGACAGTGATGAGATAGGAGACATCCCTCCCCCATACCAACTCCGAGATGGCGAGACAACAGACACACGGGCCCCGTTTAAACTATGGATTCACTCACAGCTCCAGCAGATGGCTGAGGAAGTCCGCCGCAGATTTAATGTGCTATTTTGTTTTCATTATGGGAGCTGACGTAAAGCATGAAATGATCAATGTTGTGGGTGGAGAGGAGTCGCTTTGTTTTCAGAAGAGATACAACAACTAGAACGGAACCGAGTTAAAATCGCTAGCTTGATAGCCGTTAGCCCATATTGATGCTAACTCGGTAGGTCAGGTAGCTACATCACTGTGTGAAACACTGAGAAGGAAGCATCTCCATGGCAACAGATGCTGATCTTCTTTTATCTCCTTTATTCTCCACCATGAATTGCCTCTCTCATCTGCTTCGTATGGGACATTTTTTTCGCAGTTTTTGGGGGATTTATTCGGAAACACCGAGCCGTGAACGTCCTAAAGTCTAATGGATTGCTCATTCGATGAGTGATTTTTTTAAAGTAAAAATACATAAAAACATACACAATCACACAGACATCTTGATACCGAATATTAGAAAAACCCAGGATAAATATCTTTCAAGAAGTTGTAGAAGATCACAAGAAAAGAAGAAACTTATAAAGAAATCTAGCTTGAAAGTGACACAAATAAGACATGACACTTCTGTAGAGATGCAAATTCATCACACGGAGCAGGACAGGCTGCCATAAGAGGCAATAAGACTCAAAACAGCAACAGAAAGATACACATTATTAATAATCCCAATAATAAAATGAACTTTTGTTCTTCTTTTTGTTTCCTGATGTATCTGCAGGAGAGGTAGAGGTGTTTGTACATTGTTGCTATTTATACTGATAAACCAATAGAATTCCAATCATTCATTGCTAAATGCACCAACACTGATCTATAATAACATGGACACACTAAATAAACACTAGATATGTCAAATATATGTCAAATGTTACATTCTGATTTTATATTTCAGTCTCAAATGTGTATAAAATACAAGTTCAAGTCATAGCTAAACATCTGGGAATAAAAAAAAAAAGTGTGAAATGTGCTCTCAGGATCGAGTTTGTTTAACATATTTATAAATAGATTTAAACTTGCTGAATATTTAGCATACTTATTATGATGCTGGTCGCCTTGGGTTACGTCGGTTTTTAACTGATTGTCTAGTGATAACATAGCAATCAAGAATTATTTGGTGTTTAACCACAAAATTAAGTATTAGTAGCACATTTAACAGAGACATCAATGTCTGCACAGGCTGCATTACGAAACAGCCTTTGTTTTTAAGAATCTATACATGCAAGACTGTACTTCCCCTCCCGTCATGGTATTGAAAGACGTATCACGAATTCTTTATTTTAACTAATGTTTTAAATTGTGACAACTGTGACAACTCTTTAGTCTCAAACTAAAAGTCTGAAAACTTTTAGCAGTGAATGCAATATTAATGGCACCTCTTTATGACAGGTAATTTGATATAATCCATTTAGAACCATGGAGAGCCTCGAGGATTTGCATTTTAATTATACATTTTGATTCACTGGGGTTGATTACTTTCATTCTCTGGCAGCAGGTTAATTGTGTGAGCTCACTTCTGCAACACTGTGAACTGGTGTCATTACTTCTGCGAATAAAATAATGAGGCCATGTTATCTAAGAGTGACGTGTGCCTTGTTAGGATACTGGCCAGTTCAGCACATGCAACAAACACTTTTTCTGTGATAATAAGATGTTTTACAAGATTCACTATCTGGAAGCTCAGTGATGAAGATCCCGGTGTGTGGTTAGAGAAGTGATGCATTGGGTGAATTGGAGGAAAAATAGTTAAGCATACACTGCTGTCACGACTGGATTCTCCCTATTTTTTCTTTTTTTGTGTGTGTGATTTGCATCAATTGACTCTCATGTTAGGCCTATGTGCTGAACCGAAACCCGGCTGTGCCTGGACCCGGTCCACTGGGAGTTCTGCTTAGCTCAGCGTTCAGGGGGGGGGGGGGGGATTAGTGTGGGCTTTCAAAGGAAGGATGGAGGAGGGATCTGCTGTGTATCGGAAATCATTGCTGCTAGCAGCTCCCAGTAGAGGAGAGCACGGCTGATTTGTAAACAGAGGGAGTGGATGAGCATGTCATAAAGATTTGTTTTCTGATTGTCCTCTATTAAAAATGTCTGCTTGGCGTTTGGTGTGTCACTACTTTTGTGGTTTTCGTCGGTCACTTGGGGCTCGATGCTGATCAGTTCAACATGCATTTTTTTGTAATGTATTGTAGGCTGAAAAATCCCTCATCTCCAAGCTCTGTGATTGATTATGTGGTTGAAAGCAGACTTTGATTAGAGCTAAATTTGGAGTGAGAAATCAAATTAGCAGCACTGGTGTTTTTGCCTTTTTAACTTTCTTTACTTACTTCTTTACTAGTCTGGCAGCTGTAAAAGCCAGGACACACACACACACACACACACACACACACACACACACACACACACACACACACACACACACACACACACACACACACACACACACACACACACACACACACACACACACACACACACGCATATGACTGTAAATAATGCAATGTAAAACAGCAGCTGTGAAATGTGATTTCAATTACTGCGTTGGCTGAAAGCATTTCCATATCAATAATTGCTTTTGGTCCAGCCGTGACTCCTGAAACGATAGTGTCCACAGGAAGAGGATGTTTTCTCTTTGTTGTTAGTGGCGAAAACTCAATTTGATTAACAGTTAACAGCAGCCATTGTTTGGTGACGTTATCATGAGCAAGAACGAAGCCCAGAGAGGGGAGTGATTTACAAATGGGGTTTGAAGATTTTCCTCCTGTACTTTATTATTCTCCATCCAGATGAGGGAAATTGCCTGCTGCTGGCTATAATTTTGGAATCCCATCTACTTATTTTGACCCAACATTTAAGCTCCACCCTCAGCTCAGGGATTTGAGTGGGGCAGATAAGGAAACTGACATATTCAGTGCAGAGGACGTAAGGGGATATTTCATTAGTCTTTCACGGTCCTCCCACAATATAACCTCAAAAACAATGTTATTATTTAGTCTGCTTCTTATTTGCCTCTTGATATTGACCACTTTATATATTCTTCCTCCCCTCCCAGTGTCGGCTGCTCCCCTGCTGCTCAGTTCAGCTTCAAACATCTAAAATCTAACCTTTCCATCTCTGGTCATCAGACAGTCTCTAAATGTCACTGATGGATCTCTCTTCTGAGATGCCTGGCAATCAGGGATACTTCTGATGTACCAAATACCTCTCATCCTTATTTTCTGTCATTTGAGATTCTGTCTCTGCCGGTCTCTCCCATTGTGTGAGGGTAGCTGATCTGGAAAGAAGGGGCGGGGTGAAACGGAGGCCAGATGAGACCCCATCTGGACAGACCCCACGTCCTGCCAGCTCTCACCCCGGTGGCTCAGGACGCTCCCGGCTCATCAGCAGCCATCAAAGGCCGCCTGCCCACCAGCACAACCTGAGTGTTCTGCCTGCGCCGCCAGTCCCCCGCCTCATTACGGACAAAAAGAGAGGAGCTCCTCAATCATTCAACCACCCCGTCGTCCCTGGGCAGCCCACCTTCATACAGCCTGCATTGAAAATCTGAAATTGGAAAGCTTGTTTTTTTTGTTTAGCAGATTCATTTGAAAATATAAAACTTGAACTCCAGAGCTGAACGCCTGTGCAGTGCCAGAGAAGACACATAATTAAAACCATCACATACTGTATCTCAGTAAACGATCAGACCATGGTTTTAGACAGCGAGCCGTCCAGCCGTCATTTGGACGGTCAATTTTTGTAAAAGACAGACGAAAAAAAAATTCAAAGCCAACTGAAATATGTGTATAATGTCCATCACTACTCGTCACCGTCTAAGTTTCATTCATGCTTTTCATTGAAGAATAAAATAATCTTTGCTGTGAAAATGTTGATTTTGATGCTAAGTATTCATGCTTGTTCCATCACCAATTTATGTGTGACTGTGACATTCTAAGATCTTGGGATTGAGCTATAAGAGGCTTACAGATAACAAATAAGCATATAATATTCAATTAAAAACTAAGAAGTGCATAACAAAGCCTTTTTCAGAGTTCAGAGTCTACAGGTGCTCAGTTTAGGGTGCACCTGTGTCAACTACATGGGAAAAAATTATTTTTAACAAAACAAGAAAGTATTATTGGATGCATCAGCAAAAATGTATAGAGAAAAGGAAATATATTACTGTTAAGATGCAAAATCTACATGTCACAATGTAGTATTTAGTAGTCCAGAATACATTAGTATGCACATTTAAGGTCTATCTCGCTCTATTTTTAGACCCCCCCTCCCAAAAAAAATCCCACAACAAAACACCCAGAATTTTTGGATGGATGCCCAAAACACAGATTTCTGCCTAAAACCATGGATGAGACTGAGGTTAATAATTCACAATTGATTTAAAACTACCACTAAGCCTTTAGAAATAAAAAAGTCTCATTCATGAAAATGTAGAATACTTCATAATTCATACTGAATGCTATTTTGTTTTGTTTTTGTTTTGATTGAAAGCATTAACGTCAGCAACAATACAAGCTTGGAGCTGTGGGCTCACCATGCTTCGAGCAAAAGGCAGGAAACACCTCGGATTTATCATCGGGCAAACACAGGATCAACACAGTGAGACCAATGGTCACTCATTATTGAAAGCTGCCAATTGCATGCCTATATTTAGATTGTTGGAAGAAACCAGAGCACTCATTAAAAAAAAAAAAAAAAGGCACAAACATGCAAACTTTCTCAAAGACCTTCTCAAAAGGATCTTCTCAATGTGCTCGGACAGTTCTTAACACTGCACCACAATTGTAGCCCAACTTGTTCGTACCTGAATGAATTTCCATCGGCGGATTTCACAGTGATGGTGAATTTCAACTGCTTATTTTCATCCATTAAAGAAAAGATCCCTCACTCTCCTGCTGATCAGAAACAGAAACCTCTCGTTCACGCAGAGCATCTCATAGCAGAGGTCTGAAACACTGATGACTGAAAGCTCAGAGAAACTAATCAAATGAAAAGCTTCTCTTCTTACTTACTTTTTGTCTGACAGTTCTCACTAGTGATGTTTGAGTTTGAACGACTCGTTCAAGCCCGCGACTCACTTTACTGAACGGTGACTCACGAGTCATCACGTTCATTAACTCGTTCACTGAGTCATTCTTGCTACAGCTGTCCAGCTGCAGAGGAAAACAGAAATGTCACTGTTGTGCTGCTGCTACTCTAACTGCATCTGTATAAATATATCACATTACCCACTTTAGTCGCCCTGTGGGAAGAGCAGCCGCGCTGCTACTGCAAATAGCTTCTACTGCTAATAGCTGCTACTGCTAATAGCTACTACCGGCTCCTTAAGCTCATATGAGGCGTTCAGTACACATGCTTGAGTGAGCTTGAAACTGGAAAGAGTCGTTCACCTCCTCTGAATCGGTCAGTACGTAGCAGTCGCTCAGTGAGCTGCTCCGCTCACCCGGTGGAGCTCCGCCCCTCCTTTACCTGAATGTCTGCAGCTGTACTGCGCTCCCAAAGTTTCTGAGTGACGGTGGAGGAAAAAACACACAGATTGTTTTGCAAAGCTTGTAGAAGTACATGAATAAATTCATGGATTAATACACAATAAATAATGTTAAAATATGACTGTTGCGTGTGTAAGATATTTTCAGTATTTTGCATGTTCCAAAACTATGGCTGGGTAAATACAACAGACCTGAGATAGTTAAGAGTTTACACAAGTACGTATTAACAAAGAACATTCTCACCACATGGCAGCTTGTACAGGATGGCTGTGCTCCCCCTCACACTTAAGGAAGGAGGAGGAGGCCAATATCACATTTACTCTGGGTACGTCCGTTTTGTCCCTCCTATCTCCTTATCTATCGACTTTACATTAACTCCGTGGATGACATCACGAGGTTAAGGAAAGATGTTCGGAGGTTTCCTAAAGGAATTCACGTTGGTGTGGCAGTCGGACTGCACTTTCACTAAGTGACCTCATAATAATCCGACGGCGGCGCAGGTTAGTGACGTCTGCTGTGGTGGGGAAAAGAACTACAAGTATCTGAAAATGGACTACAAAAAGCGCATTTCTACCACTTTCCCCCGTGTCTCTAACCACTGATATAAACTCAAATATCTCAAGGTTTGAATGGAACTCAAAGGAAAAGGAGCTGCCAGGCTACAGGGAACTAGAGTGAAACAGCTGCCAGGTGAATAAATAACCAGTGCAAACTGGGAATCGGCTGCACAAAAAGTTTACTTTACTGTGTTGGCTTTACAGCATCCATAACATTCATAGCTGGGATCTGGGTTTTAGATGATTTAAAGTTGTTCTAGGTAGATTATTGCTTTGGTAACTTCACATGATCTCCTCCCTTTTTCCGACATCGTGAGTTTCCCTGAACACTCGGATGAGCGAGTCCATTTAAATGTTGTCACCGCAAGGAATTGTGGGGCAGCATGAGCTCACCTCCTTTGTTAAAGGATGCATCAGTGGTTCCTAAGCTAAAGGAGACTCTAAAGGAAGCAACGAGCCTCCTTTCCTTTGCTTATTGAGAATTGGGACCGTCCTTATCATGGCCGCCACACAAAACACTTCCGGGGTGAAGGAAATGTTGATAGTTAAGGAGTTAGGAGGGACAATTCGGATGTACCCACAGAGTTTTAAACCACAAGAGGCAGACTTCTTCTAGAGACCACTCCCTGTGACCGTTTGCTCACTTCCTGTCCCCTCCGGCCCAATCACAGTGGAGGACTCCTTGTCTCACAGCTAACCTCCCATCTTTGAAGACAGACTAAAGACTGCAGCTTCAGGTTGAAGACACTTCCTGGGTTCATGTTTGCATGCTGTCAAAATGAATATTTTTTTGGAACATTAATCCATCTGGAGTACAGAATGAGACAAGATCCCTCTGGCAATGCATTTCTGGCAGTTTGTCGAAGTAGACTTAACATATTGCATGCTGCTGTGCATGCGCAAATGAGCAGTTGATCTGGTATTAACTGGATGACTGGAAGACGCTAAACAGCACGTTGACCTCCTCGATGGGAAATTTGAGTAAAAAAACCCAAGATGAAACGGTGGACTGACATAAAGTATTATGCACACTCTGCAGGAAGGAGTTGTCTTTTTATTTCCAGTTCATAATCTCACATTAACATGAAGTAAACATCAGTTGCAGCAACACTGTAAATAAGAAGTGGTCAGGTCTCCTCTCGGACAATTTCAATGAGTTAGTTTGTCTTTGAAAAAAGAGAGACATGAACACATTAATGTGGGTAAATGTTTGGAAAAATATAATCCATTCTTTCTTCAGTCCGTTTGCTCATGCAAAATGAAAAGGAATTAATATGGATAAAAATGAATGATATTTAATCGTGATTTATCAAAATTTATTCATGGCAACCCAGTGATTAATCTCATTACAAATTTGAATCAATTGCCAGAACTCATTTCACTATCTCAATGCAATGGCCAGAATTGACACAGGTATACCGTCTATCCAAAAATCTGCCATGAAAAGAACGCAAAGTCGAGAAATGTTCCCCCTAACCCTAACCCTCTTCCTTCAATTAAGGCAATAACCCGGCTGTTAAGGAATGGCCACACAGGTGTCATGGTCTGATACATC
The DNA here is from genome assembly GCF_963383615.2 of Lipophrys pholis. Taxonomy (NCBI): domain Eukaryota; kingdom Metazoa; phylum Chordata; class Actinopteri; order Blenniiformes; family Blenniidae; genus Lipophrys; species Lipophrys pholis. The sequence goes on along the minus strand of NC_137627.1, from coordinate 26,244,236 downwards.
ATCACATGGTTGCAGATGGTTTCACAGTATCATGCACCCATCTGGAAAAAAAACTAACAATCACAAACACCACTTCACTAATGTTTCCTGAAGGTGAATTATACATTTGATGTTTTGAATTTAGGAAAAAGGGGAAGATAAAATAAGACTTAATTGTCTTTCTGCTTCCTTTCCTTCAAAATTGACAATAAACAATGTGAATGAAGTGGTTCATCAACTCCTGTACCTTCAGTATCGAATGACTGTTAACATCCTTTTACTGTGACTCTGCATCACATTCACAGATTAAATAAAGTAAAAAGTCAGCTTTAGGAACATAAGAAGTACAAAGTACAGATACAGTATCTCAGTTCAAATGTAGAGAATAACAATAAATAGTCCACAAAAATACATACAAATGTACTTAAATACTTTGTCACTTGCCTCCTTTGTGTTTATATGTCATAAAAGTTTAAGTTAAATATATTTAGAAGTGAAGGATTTAGGCAGCGGGAACTTCTCATAGGCCTCTTTTGATGCCAACATTTAAATACTCTCAGGGGTTTTGGGATAATCTACATACCAGAAATTCCTCTGTGACATTAAGAACTTCTCTGACATCCAATCTTTGTTTTAAAAGGAACTTTTTTTTTTCTTGAGAGAGAGCAACATCTCAGCAGAGGTTTGCCAAAGGGGGATTAACAGCAGATAGACTGCTGATCGAGAACAAAACATTACAGGGATGAATAATCATACTGACACAGTTTGTTTATGACAAAGGAAAGTTACTCTCTTGCCTTTGAGAAGAAGAAGAAGAAAGACTAATCGAGGTGAATTCATCAGGGTCCCATGAATAGAGACTTGTGTATACCACAGCGGTGTTGCCCAGCATGAGCTGCTGTATTAGTTTGGAAAAGGGGGCTTTCTTTGTGTGCATGCTTCATCATTTACTAATTTTCTCCAAAGTAGCATGACTGTAATTTCAGATCCCTGAAGTCACTCCAGCAATGCCTGAACTGAACATAACTGTTATCTCAGAAGTGTGAACCCCCCGCCCCCCGCCCCCAACACACACACACACACACACACACACACACACACACACACACACACACACACACACACACACACACACACACACACACACACACACACACACACACACACACACACTTTGCAAGCAAAACCCAAAACCTGACTCCTGCGTTTGTTCTCTTTTCTTCCACCGCCTCAGTCAACGAGCAGCATTACTGACTCATTCCTACACCCAGGACACCCATGATCAATGGCTGAGCTCCATCTCAGACAGGAAGAGTAGTAATACATGAAGTCAAAATGAACCACTGAGAATCACTCCAGGGCACCGAAGCTCCAGCTTTCATCATCCTATTGAATTGTGCACTTAAAGCACACGTCTGCTATACCTGATGACCTGATCATAAGAGTGTACACAAAATAGCCTTTACTACTCGAACACAATTACATGCTCATCCAGAAAATTGGAATAGATGCTTGTACAGCTTCTGTTCAATGACATCATTGCTAAAATAGCCTATTAGCCTCACCAGCATCTGCTTTAGTGTCATTACCCTCTTTAAAGTAATTCAACTGTCATGAAGTTACTGCTCTGTTATTGGCAATAATTAGGCTTTGTCTCCTTTCCTCGATGCTCCTACCAAAAAATAGTTTGTCTTTTATTCATTCATTGAGGCAAAATGAAGTGTCTAAATGGAGTCATTAGATTCCATTAAATCTGAAGTGTGATGCTTTGCCTTTCCCTCATTATCTTTCCATGGTTGTTATGTTTGGTCCCCCCCCCCACCGACGAGTTTTCATTCCTGACTTGTTAAATTAGGAGGGTTTGTTCATCTGGACACTTTGTGCTACCTCATATAAATGGTGTAGATTGTACTACACAAGCAAATGTGTTTCGATTTAGGCGGAGAAATAATAAAATCAGAGTGGTCGAGCTTAGGTTTGTGTTGATTGGCCTCCAGGTGGAAGTCATTCTTAAGTGGGAGCATATGTCCTAATTATTGCTTGTTTGCACTCAAGCCTGCAAGGTCTCTGTCAAATGACAGAGTTTAGGTAAAGTTCAAGACATTACAAAGGCATAACATTTTCTCAGAAGTTCAGGGGAAATAATTAAATTCATCACATGTTTGCCAATTATTTTTTTCAATGGTTTATTACTTATTGCTTCTCACCTGCCATGCATGCATTAGCATTACTTTAGCCAAACAAACTGTTGTTTCTTCTGTAGAGCAGATCGGGAACTGTTTGATGGACTCCTCTTCACTTGAGAAGGGACCCGAGGGACCTCTAATATCTTCTAAACACCAACGGGGGTCAATGTGAAAGACCTCTGAGACCATCTAGACACCGGGATTTTGCGCAGTCCGACTGAAAAGTTGTGGATGGTACGGAAACAACCCGTGACCACTGGGTACGATTTTCCGCTACCACTCCGGTGCGCTTTGCCGAACCGTAACCTCCCGCTCCGCCCCGCTCCGTCACATAGTGCGCGGTGGAACAGCGGCTTAAGACCATCTAGACACCAGGGCCCAGTCTGAAGGGCCATTGGCAAAGCCAACAATGTTTTTTGATGTTCCTTTCAAACCAAAGACTGAATTCATAAAGTCACCCCTAGGAACCTCTGAAGTACTAACACAAGGTGAGAAGCGGCTGGTTTCAGAGGAAGGACAACAACATTGTCACTTTAGTGACAAACATGGAAAAAACTAAATTGAGGCTGTCAGTGACCAAGTCAACTGCAATTCATCAAGCAACATAATGAATACATGGTGAAGACCTTGAAGTTAACAGGCGTCAAAATGCTGCGTCACCTTCAGGTAGAAGAAGTGCCAGTGACCTATCTTTGCATGGTCACTCAACAGTGCACTCGTGAATAGCTGTTACTTTTACAAAGATATCATTAGAGAGACCACTGACCTAGTCACTTTCTCACGGGTAGTGGCACTAAGCCTTTGAGCCACGGAAGAACATCGCCATCCTCCCCTCCTGGCGGACTCAAGACTCCAGCTTCAGGTTGCAGTCACTTCCTGGGTCCATGTTTACATAACAAAAGGTATTGTCTGTCATTTACTGAGGCCACAATGGTGGCAGGGCACATGAGAGTGAGAATTCAAGTGAAAATAGTTCAACAATGAGATGTCCTCCCTGTGATAAGCACACCACTTATGCATGCAAGGAATGCAATTCATTGAATTACTTCAAAGAATACATTGAAATGTAGGAAAGAAATACAGTTCAATGCAAACAGTGCAAAATACCAATACTTATATCAAGAGGTGAGGAGAAGCAGTCCATCAGATTATTTTTCAGAAAAGAAGGTCAAACGAGTGAATACATCCTCAATGTGAGTTCAATGTTCAGGTCATTCTTTATTTTTGTCAGACTTGAACATGGAGGCCTTTTTCCACTTTGTTACCTTTAAATTATATGTTACTATAATTACAAAACTGTTATTTAAAAAACAAACTAGACAATTTTTTTTAAAGCCAATCTCTTTATATCTGCCTGTCATCTGCTAAGACCTACATTCTTATTTTGTTCCATAAGACAAATGCTTCGATCTATATCATACAGAGGATATGGTTACTATAGGTTTTATATTCACTGTGAATGGATTATAAAAATGACACGTGTAATTTCAGTCAGATATTGAACTAAAATGTTATGCTAACATTATAATAAAACATAACATGTGACAAATTAAGTAAATTTGAATGTTTTAATAAATAATGATGTTGAATAAATAAACTTTGATCTTGATTTTACTTGTCTTTTGATGTCAATTTCTAGAATAATTTCACCCTTATTTTACCAAGAAACCACTTTAAATTGACATTACAATATATTATCCCATCAGTCACAAATGGGACTAAGTGAAAAAACAAAATCACTGTTTTTCAGATCTTTTTCCACAATTTTCTTAAAAGAATTCTTATTGACTTTGTAAAAGGGTTACCAAAGACACACTATTTAGATGTTTTCAAATATGGCCTTAATGATTCCATGACAAATGCAGTATTATTATTGTTTTTATTATCATCACTGATGACTGTAATCATTTAGCAATTATCAATGACTTGAACAGTACTCATGAAGCATGTAAGAAGAAAAAGTTGCTTGGGTAAATGTCTCCCCCTTTTGCAGTAGTGATTACGAGTCTTGATTGGTGATGTTTTGACGGAGCTTGAAAATCCCCACTGGGTCAAGTTGTTTTTGTAGCTAAATTGAACCAAACTGTCACATTAATAACATCAGTGCCCCCCCCCCCCCCCCCCCCCCTCCCAAAAATGTTTTAAGAGACACTGATGAATGGTGCTGCCTTGCCAGTGTGCATATCAGAAAATTACAAACAACATTCTCTGAAAGCAGTGTCACCCTGAAAATCTTTTGGCATAAAATGCAGCTCACAGTGTTCACTTATTATCCAGGATAATGGAAAGTGATGTCAGACGTTGAGTTTTTTAGCAGTGACTTGAATAATATCAAGTGTGTACCACATGCTGGAGAGCCAGACAGAGCAGAGCCGAAGCAAGGCGAAGCGAGGAAAGGCGAGGCGAGGCAAGGCAAGGCAAGGCGAGGCCTGCTATCCTCACCTAATAATTTGGCGCTGAATCTGTCCCCAGGAGCTTGTTGGTAGGGGTTCTTCTCAGGTGGGACACCTCTGCTTTCCCCTCCGAGGTTCTGGCTCAATGCACGTTATTACTCCACAGGGGCTGAGGTCTTCATCAGACAGACCCCATCTTCGACTGGTGTCAGTTCTACGGAAGGTTTCGGCCTGCATCACCATATGTTTGTCTGTGTCTCTGTCACAATCAATCACTCACTAGGAGAGCTGCTTAGCTACCAAAACCAGGTGGAAACTGCTGAGCTGACTAACTAGAAAGCTATAGTACGTTATGTGGTGGCCTACAGGCTGAAGACGTGAACCTGAAGGTTGCTGATTCGAATCCCTAAGCAAGACCCTTGACCTCTAGCAGCTCCCCAGGCACTGTAGCAGCCCACAGTCCCTAGAAATAGGATTTTCTGTCTTATTAATGTGCACAAAGGTGAATGAAATGTTGACCTCGTCTGTGTCAAGAACTCCAAAATCCTTCAAGCTTTATTGGTAATTCTGGTAATTATAATTGATTTAATTACTAATTCAAATCCCTAATATACTGTTTAGTATATCTTATGAAACTGATAAAACTGAATTGGCTATCATTTCCTGTTAAACAGGTGATGCTCCCGAAGTATCTGATAGAGATCCGATTAAAATTTCAATAACACAATTAATAACTATCTTTGATAATAGTAATCATTATCGATAGCCAAACTGCCAAAACGCAACATAAATGGTACCCCGGGGGTGGACTGCACTACATAAATGGTACAATTTGATCCTTATGAGGTAAGAAATCCCTACACCAACGGTAGACACCAGCAGTCCGGGAAGCTGTCAAGCTGAAGAAGGAAGCCTTTAGAGCCTGGTTGGCTCAGGGGACTCTGGATTCAGCTGACTGGTATCGATGGGCTAAAAGGGCTGCAGCTATAGCAGTTCCAAAAGCAAAGTCTGCAGCATTGGAGGAGTTTGGTGAGGCCATGGAGAGGGAGTTTTGGTTGGCTTCAAAGAAGTTCTGGGGCACCACCCAGAGACTCAGACAGGGTTGAAGGGGTCTATCTCAAGCTGCTCTCAGCAAAAGTGGACATCCTCTGACCTCGAATGAAGATATCCTCCAGAGGTGGAGGAGCTCCATTTCCCTGGTGGGGGTCACCAAGGTGGTCAAAAAACTCTTGTGGCAAGGCCCTAGGAGTGGAAGAGATACGCCCAGAGCAGCTGAAGGCCCTGGATCATGTGGGGATGTCCTGGTTGACACGCCTCTAGAGTATCGCATAGACTTCGGGTACAGTACCATCCAACTGGAAGACTGTGGCTTTGGTTACCATTTTCAAAAGGGGGACCGGAGAGTGTGTGCCAATTATCAGGGCATCACACTTATCAGTCTCCCTGGGAAAATCTATGCGGGGGTACTGGAAAGGAAAATGCGACTGATAGTCGACCCTCAGACACAGGAAGAACAATGCGGATTCTGTCGTTGCCGTGGAACAACAGACCAGGTCTTCACCCTCTCGCAGATTATCGAGGGGGCATGGGAGTTTGCCAACCCCCAGGTGGAGGAGTATCTCTGGGTCTTTTTTGCGAGTGATGGGAAGAGGGTTCATGGGATCAGCCACAGGTTCAGACAGGCAGCTGCAGTAATGCAGTCACTGTATCGGACCGTTGTGGTGAAGAGTTCTAAAGCAAAGCTCTCTGTTTACCGGTTGGTCTACAACCCCACTCTCACCTATGGTCATGAACTTTGGGTCGTGGTCGAAAGAATGCAACCGTGGGTACAATCGGCTAAAATGTGTTTACTTCACAGGGTGGCGGGCATCACTCTTTGTGACAGAGTGAGGAGGTCAGCCGTCCGGGAGAGACTCAAAGTCAAGCTGCTACTCCTCCACAATGAGAGGAGCCAATTGAGGTGGTTCGTGCATCTGATTAGGATTCTCCCTGGTTGCCTCCCTTTAGAGGTTTACCAAGCACTTCCAACTGGGAGGAGGCCCTGAGATTGGCCCAGAACAGCTGGAGAAACAGTTTTTCTCTCTCTTTAGCCATAATCTTAATAATTATTAATTGTTAATAAATATGCCGACATGCCAACGTGAATGCTAAAATAGAAAACACTTTTAAGATGTCGCAGTCTCAGTCTCACGATGATTGGTCAAAATTGCGGAAAGGTTTGGGGAATTTGGTAGGTTGCAGGCCTCGATAAAATCGCCGGATCTGTTGAATTCACGTTAATAGTTGTGATTGCAACATAATGAAATCCTGGAGGGCCTGACTAATAATTGGTCCTGATTTTGTTCCTTTCTTTTGTTTTTTCCTTTATTTTTTTAACAAACTGACTATTACTTAAAATGTTGATTGCTACTGAAACATGCTATGATAAAAAGACATCACTTTTATTGCACTTTTCAACTGCGTGAGCAGTCCCATTACATCGTGAATCACAATCACCCATTCAACCACCAATGGAGGCTGCTGCCATGCAAGGCCCTGTCAATCCACTGGAAGCAATTTGGGGTTCAGTTTCTTGTTCAAGGACATGTCGGCATGTGGACAGGTGGAGATGGGAATCGAACCTGCAACCTTCGATTGGGACACGACCACTCTACTAACTGAGCCATGCCCTCTCTAAAAGTGTCACATTTGCAGCAGCCAATTTCAATGTCTTTTGATCTGCTGTCCTCTAAACCAACCCTGATCTGTCGAGTTCAACTTGTGTATTCACGGTGAAGTCAGACTGTTGACAAGCGACCTAGGTGACTCTTCCACGGGCCGTTATCAATCACCTTCATCTAAAGTGAATTAATTCCAGATTAGTGAATGTGGCTGTAATTAGATTTCATGAGCCGGGAGTTAAGAGTCTGGAGCACAGCGTTGTGAAACAGCCTTATGCTATTACGACATTGTGAATTAGAGAGTAGATAAGCATGAGGGGGACCTTCAGTTCTCAGCATGGTGAAGATGGGTGATGGAGGCTGTTGGGTGAAATTTGTATTGATTCCTCAGTGAGGAGGAAGAGAGCCAGGTGATAAACTTGGCCTACTTAAGTTGACAATCAATACAGATTTGAACCCTTCCTGAGGAAATAAGCATCAATTACCTGTAACTGAGCAGAAGAACTGCAGCAGATAATTACATCTCACACAACAGGTCAGCAGGTGGACCGACTGTGCTCCAGGTTGACAAGGTGGCTAATACAATTCAGGATGCTCAGAAGCTAGCTGAATGCTCTTGTTACTGAAGCCACGTACCATTGAGCCAGGTCGTTTTCCTTTCAATCAGCTTGACCTTTTCTTTTGTGACTTTAAATGGCTTTGTGAGCTCACAGCGTCACTGCAACGAGCAGAGAGGCATGAGTAGCGTTAGTTTTTTTTGTGGTAGTGTATACTCTGGGTTGATTAGGAAGTTTATGGTGTGTTGGCCTTGTTCAAGGAACACCGCGGTCTGATGTGGTCCCCAGATGGTATTTCTGGAGAAATTAATGAGCTATCCACTCCTGTGATAAATATAATCCTTATCAGCAGAGCAGGAGTGAAAGTCCTCTGCTAGGCAGTGTGTGATTCTCCGAGTGATTCAGCTGAGGTACGAGAAAAAAAGGTGTAAATACCATACGGCTGAAGTCGACCGTGAGATAATTAGTAATTGAACTGCTTCAGAAACCCACAGAACGAACATTGCAGATGGCCTTGATTGTGTATCTGTGATATTATGTTCATGTTTTTAATTAGTTTATCAGAATTCAAGAAGAATCAAACTCGGATTAACATGTCTTCTTCATTAAACAGATTCCGTAGTCTTAAAAACGGCCATTTATTTATTTACTCATTCATTCATGCATTCATTCATTTATTTTCTTTGACTTTATATAACTTTTTTATATTTTCTATCTCCTTTTTATTTTACAACTCCATTAAGTCATTTTGAAATTCAGTCTTTTCAGTGAAAGAATATTATATTATATTGTATTGTAATATATTTCCTCTCTCTCTCTCTCTCTCTCTCTGAGATCTATATTCTATTTTGTAGTGCATGTCTAAATAAGTTTGAATTGAGTCATCTAGTTTTAATTTAATTACATTAAGCTTTGACTTACTATTCCTTTATCTCTTTAAACTCCACAGAGGGAGGCTCATTTAATGAAACAGCTTTGAATTGTTTACCCGGCATTGTTTAATAGTAATTTTAGGTGTTTTATTTTCCTCTATAAAAGCTGAACTTGACCTGGACACTACAGCACCCCGCAGAGCCTGCGTTCACACTGTAAACACAATTTGAGTGGTCTCTTCAGAACCATTAGTGGAGGTTACACTGTAATTGCAGGCTGATTGCTGCCCTTTAATGCAGATGCCTGCAGCCTCGGTGGGATAAACATGGCCCTTTCCTGTTTCATCTCATTCTCTCAAAAAGGCACCTGCCTCGCTGGTGTAAAACATTTTCAAGAGAGCTAATTAGCCTCTCTGACAACGGCATAATAAGAGAAAAAGACAAAAAGAATTCCTTTCCCAATACATGTCCAAAACTAATACATGAAAACGAGAGTGCACCACTTAAGCACCACTGTTCGCTATGAAATCGCTCCATTGAAGCCATCTGGCCAGTAACGACTGCCCTGTTGTTGCCACAGAAACCATGCATCAACCACAGCCCTCATATGTGAACACTTCTAGACAGTAACCTCCCTATTATTGGCAAACTGAACAAATGGAAGAATTAAAAGATATCACTTCCTGACCTAATAAAACGACAGTGAAGGAGTGAACGGAGGAGAACGGCTAAGAAAGAGGCAGGACTGACACAGAGTAAGACATGGAGGGAGGGAGGAGGACAGCAGGACATAAAAGAGGAGTTTGTTGCACCGTGCAGCTCTCCCCTTCAGCCCCAGCTGCTTTATACGCTGGATCTTTTTATGTACAAGTGCCTGAGTCCTCCACTGAGAGAAGGGACCCACAAAGAGCCCTCACAGCCGCGGGCCTGTGGAAAGGTGACTCAATCAATAGCTTCTCTCCTCTCGGCTGCTTCATGCAGGCAATGTGACTGTGGATGGCTGTATCTCCCACAGTTACAACTCAATGCAACTCTGAACATGCCTAAACAAAGTACGACTAAAAATAGAGGGGGAAATGACAGTGATCACATGGATTCAAGTGGATTGTTTTTGTCTGCGTCTGTAGAATTTCATCTTGGAGAGTTCACACTTCACAGCTTTCCCAAAATGAGAAAATATTCAAATAGACCAGAGAGGACACATATTCCCATTATCCTTTTTGTATGGAGGTACTGAAATGTATTCATGGTTCAGTTGTTCTGCGATTTATTTTGGCCGGTCGCTTTCCTATTGATGTGCTGCTCAAAGCAACATGGAAATCAACACATGAGACTTTTCAGGTCACATTGTGTACACACTCGATGCACTATTGTGATGCAGTTTTTGACTGACATGCTTGAAGATATTTTCAGATTCAACGAAGGAGCCGAGCTTCTTCCTGGAGTTTTGGATAATCCTGGCATCCACCTTCAAAAGTAGAATGTACTGTATCTCTCCTGCAGTCCTCCCACACTTCAGACTTGGCTATCACTGTTCTCAACTTGTTGCACTTGTATTGCTTCGACAGGACCGGCGTGGTTGGAGGAAGGCATACGCCATTACAATATCTATAGTCGCTCGTTCCATCTATCAATTCGTCCATCTACTATAACGCTTTATCCAACTAAAGGTCGAGAGGCTACCAAACCCAAAAAACAGCAAACACAAATGGACAGATGACCACACATTCTCACTTTAGCACTTAATAGTGATTTAGAGACTGCATATATGTACCGGATATATTTCTTTTATATCTTTAAGTGTTCTCAGTTACCTTGGTTTTGGCTATCAGTCCGATGCTCTCTGAAGGCTTTCACTTACCTTTCCACGAGGCAGCGCGGGTGATTCAGATGTAAAATATGCTCAACCTCAGAGTGAGCTCGCCTTCAGCACTCAATTGCCTTTTTTTCTTTTTTCCAAAGGATGTGTTTTGAATTAAATTGATTTTAATATTCATGCGCCACATGAATTATGAAACAGCAATGACCTAATGAGCTGAGCTGAAAACAGACACCTTGTGTTAAATACTTCAATCAGGTGAGAATATGTTTCTTCCAGCAGGTACAGGTGTGTGACAAATACAGTAAAATCACACAGCATCCTTGATTTAGTGTCGATATTGCGATGCTATTCTAGGGTGGAATTATTAATGCTTTCAATCGGTATTCAGGGTGATTGTTGTGGTGACTGAGAGAATGGATGAAAGAGAAGCCAAGAAAAATACTTTCAATTATCAAATTTAATAAAAGGAAATTATAACCCAGACGTCAAGTGAATGGCAACAGATGCTTTTGAGATGATCATCTGAGGTTTGATTCTGTCTGGCTCATGCTCTTTTAACTACATCCTCCTCCTGCAGTGTTTTATTGGCACCCTGCAGGAGAACCAGGAACACCTGCTGTTTATCTTGCATTTTTCACTCTGAGCTTCTGGTAGTTTTCTGGAAATTTCAGCTGCATTCGGAGAAAATCTGACTTAACATGCTCAATTTAGAAAGCTGTCTCATTAAATTCCGTCGGATGGGTGTCTGCCTTTCTTGTATTTGTATTTACTCGGATGCGCAGCTATTCTTGAACAGATTTTGGTCATTTTAATGTTTTTTCACAGCAGCACATCAGACTGAGAAGGCTGCTGTGTGGGACATGGCTACTATTAATATGGAATCTGACCAAATAAAAGCAAATGTCTCCCAGTGTGACTAATCTATATGTCTCAGTAAAACTCCTTATGGGTCTTACTGGGTTAATAAACCATCTTACTATACACTGACACCAGTTACTTAATGGTGTGGATGTCAGCATTAAGTAGAGCTATAACTGTTTGAATCCCTGTAGCCTACTTCTTAAAGAGCATTAGACCAGCAGAGCTTAAGGTAAAATCAAGATTTAATTCTCCATCTGTCTGATTGAACTCTTTTGAATTGCCATCCTGTAACACGCAGCATTTTTGCTCCCGAAATGTTAACAAACTCCTCCAAAAGATACGCACAATAACAAATGACAGCTTTACAATGTTTAAATGTATGTATGTATGTATGTATGTATGTATGTATGTATGTATGTATGTATGTATGTATGTATGTATGTATGTATGTATGTATGTATGTATGTATGTATGTATGTATGTATGTATGTACAGTTTTCCTCACGTGATGACTCCGAGAAGAGAGAATATAAGTTGGATGAATAATGTGCTGAATTTGTGGAACAGAAAGGCCAAGTAATACTGAATCACAGCACAAGTTACTTTACATAGCAGGACTGTGCGTGAGAGAGACTGTTTCTGCACCATTGATTATGTTTTATTAAGTATGCACACATAACGGCCGCAAATATTCCTGCCATGCCTCACAAATTACATTTTATTGTTTAGAGCCTTTGAGGAAGACACAAATGTTTGTTTACACATAATATCCTCCGTGAGTCACCACAGTAAATACATACAATAAAGGGTCATACACTGTATTGCATTTTGCTGTGGAATGTAATAATGGACGACAGCAACGTGCATCAAGTTAAAGAACTTTAACTTTCTGCGTTGAAGCGAGTGAATAATTTAGTCACAGCATATTTCAAAGCTATGATGATTATAAAGCTGTGTTCCTCACTTCAAAATTAGGTTACCTTTTTATGTTTGTTTGTCTTGTATACATTTCCTCAGGCTCTTTTTCATTGCATTGTGTCGTTCCATCAACCCATTTTCTGCAGTGAATTATTCAACTCAGGGTGGCGGTGGATGGGATACTAGCTGATACCAGCTGACTGTGGGAAGAGGCAGGGTACACCTACTGAACAACAGGTTGCCAGGCCATCACAGGCAAGACACAAGGAGACAGACAACCACACAAACATTCACACCTACAGGTAATTTAGAGGCATAGATGAACCTCAACTGCAGGAGAAAACAGGAATAGCCAGAATAAAACCTACACACACTCAGAGAAAAGAGAAAGATCCCAAGCATGGACTCAAACGGGAGATTTTCTCCCTGTGAGCCAGGTGTGCTGACCACCATGAGGCCCAATGTAGAGTTGATCTATTTTTCCTTCATACTGCTTGATCCAGTTCAGCGTTGTGCAATGGACAAACAGGGCATGCCATGGGCAGATTGCTCGTACATCACAGGACAAACGCAAAGAGACAGGCAGTGCTGTGAAGTTTGTATGAGATCTAAACCAAGTCGTTCTGATCAGGTAAAACAACGTAAACATACATGTGACTGTCCAAAGAAAAACAAACCATCTCACATTTTGAAATATCCACAAAGTCAGTAAAGATGAATGGATGGGCCAACACAATATCTGACTTCAAGACAACAGACTGTCAGTTTAATACTAAAGATTTACTAATGCAAACATTGGGCAATGTCATTTCAACTTTATGTGTAGTTAAAATAATAATATATATTATGTACTGTAAATATATAATTGAGAGAAAAATTTACTGGAAGATGTTTCCAATATGTTGGTTGGAGAAAACTACAATAGTTTTTTCTATTTCAAATCAAAGCCTTTAACTAGTGCACAACCACAAATGTCATGTCATGTATCGCTCTATAGCCTGATGGGATCAGCTGAAGTTCTGAGGCGCTTGCTTACGTGGGCTGGTGATCGTGTAGTTTTAAGCCTTGCTATGAACGGCATCTTGTCAATTGGAGGAACAAATTGGAAAATGCTTGGATGCAAGTGGAGCTGTTGTGTTTTGGAAGAGCAATGTCAAAAAGTAATTAAGATGAAATACATATACTATATTTTTCTCACACACAATAGAGAAAAGCTGCTGTGATAATACTGAGGAATTGAATATGTTACAAAGAGAGACAAGCGAAATGAAATGCAGTTTTTGATGAAACTTTATGTAACAGTTGCCCATGAATCTTCAACATGGTCATCAGTGAGTCATCAGATTTATGAAGTGGATTTTTCTTTTCACTTACAATAATCTGAGAGTGTGCAAAAGCTTCAGACTGAGTTTCAGCGTTTCTCAAGAAGGATTAGGCCGAGTGCAAAAGAAATGGACCACTATCAAAAGTGGATAGGTTGTAGAAATAATGTATAACCTGCTGAAGGCAACAGAGGACTCTCTGCTCTGATCAATGTTCAGGAGGTTTTTCGCAGAGGGTAAAAAATATCACAGAATCCTGGCAGGAGAGGATAAATATAAAGACTCAGCTTCTGTGCAATATTTATCTTTCAACTTGGGTTTTCCTCAGGGTTGACTTTCACTCTTCACTATGAGTCAGCAGACCAAGCTTCATGCTTATTTAAGCGTCCTGATCTAGAAGCAGAAATCCCAGCCTCCACGAGACCCGAGTTTGGCCATGGCTGCTAACAGAGTGATAGCAACAGCCTCTTTGCGTCTGGTGGGACTGAGCAAACAAGGGTAGCGATACTCTATATTCATATCTGTGTGACCTTAAGTCTGAACTGCATGTTTCTTCTCCCAGCATTCAATGGTAGAGCAAACCTACATCCCCTCAACAGCGATGCCCTTCCCCACAGCCACTGACAACAGGTTGAGGCATCGTCTCTCAAGCTATATACAAAAAGACAGAAAAAAAACTCTGGCTGAGTAGAGATGAATGTCTTTAACAAATGTCAGTCTGCTGCAGTGCTGCCCGCTTCTTTTCTCTCCGGTGGTAAGCTGATGATCCTCTGTCCAGAGAAGATATTGGAAAAATACAAATGCAAATCCTCCTGTCTCCCAACTATTCCACCTGGGAGAGTGTAGAGCTGTCAGTTAATGAATGGCAGTGTGTGTGTGTGTGTGTGTGTGTGTGTGTGTGTGTGTGTGTGTGTGTGTGTGTGTGTGTGTGTGTGTGTGTGTGTGTGTGTGTGTGTGTGTGTGTGTGCGCGCGCGCGTTTCAGAGACACAAACAAAGAGGGAAACAAAACAAAGAAGCAGTGAGATAGACATGGGGAATGCTGTATGTATGTGTGCGCAGCAGCTTAGAGTTTATGTGTGACCCCGGCGTACTGCTGTTTGATTGACCATAACCATTGTGTTTTGTGTGTGTTTGTGTGTGTGTGTGTGTGTGTGTGTGTGTGTGTGTGTGTGTGTGTGTGTGTGTGTGTGTGTGTGTGTGTGTGTGTGTGTGTGTGTGTGTGTGTGTGTGTGTGTGTGTGTGTGTGTGCCGTTTGCAGGAATGGAAATCTATTTCATCGGATCCACCTGGGACTCTGCTCCCACCCGCCTCCCGTCGGCAGCTCAGGTGTTGTAAGAATTTGATTCATTTCCAAATTGAGATGAGTGCGAAATGCAGAGCGAACACATATTAGGTTGCAGAATGAGTGTCCTCATCAGTATTTGGATGACTGGCAAGCAAACCAAAATGATGTGAATTCATGGTTAAGAAAAGAGAAAACTTGTTTGTTTGTTACTTGTTGCATAATATTCAGTTAAAGTAGATTTATGAAATTAAAAATTTCTTAAGCCGCACAGCCTTGATGCTTGCAACTTTGTTCATTCTCGTTTTTATGTTTGCTTCAAACTACCAATTAACTTCAAAATGTTTTCTTACTGTCCCGCCTTTTGAATTATTTTCTCTTTAGTGTCCCCTTGACACCTAAATCCCACTTATTAAATAATCCTTCAAAGTGATGTTCTGCACAATCGGTTTGTTTCAGTCACACCGGCTAAGGTCAGAGCTCCACAAACACAAACAAATGGACAAAATAAGAGCAAATAACACCCAGACTTTTACAACAGCAAACTCCCTTTGGAAAAATCTATCTGGGTTTTCTCGGCGGTTGTTTCTAAGGTTAAAATCACATTGAACCTTCTCATTTACCGAGAAGTAATAACTTAAGCAAGGCAGATATTAGGTGATGCTCATCCGTTGATGATGAATGGCGTTTCCACTCTTTTTCAGCTGACATCTTGCACTACTTTCCAGCCTGTGTGTGGATGTGGAGGCTACAGAGTCAGAGGCTATATAAGATTCTCAGGGGTTACAACCCTTCGTCTCCTCTTTTCTCTCTGCCTCTCCCTCCCTCTCACTCTTCAGCTAAAACCTGCAGCTCTCTCCCTCCTAACACCAATGACCTCCAGTTTCCACGGGGACTGAGGCAGGGCTGAGGGGGAAAATGAGAAAGAGAAGAGCAAGGATGCAGCGGTGTGTGAGATACGCAGGGTTATACGTGTGTGTGTGGCTGGAATGCCAATGAGCGTGACACTGGGTGCAATGTTTCACACTACGACTACAAATGTGGCCCCTCATTATTGCCCGGCTCCTTCCATTTTCCCTGCAAGCAGGACTTCTGCGTGAACTGTTTGCCTCTTGTAATGTCTCCTCAGCCGTCACATCTCCTGCATGAGGGCGTTCACGCTGCATACGTGCAGCTCCACAGGTCACAAAATCGGTCAAACTTGATGGCATTGACATGGTTAGAGTGCATGCCTGAGTGGCAAAACTGGAGCGTAGCGCAACAACACATTTTGAGCCTGAAAGGTGTTTGTGGTAGCCGGTTTGTACCTGACCTTTAAAACATAAACGCCCCACAGCTGCTGAATTTACACATTGCTTGCCTCTGTCACATGTAATTATATCACCGCAATAATGTGATTAATGATTTAGTGCCCAACAGGAGTAATAGAAAACAAAGTGTGCAGCAATTTTCTCATTCATTTGAATATACATTATGAATTCAGATGTGCTGGATGGCCGTTTAATTAAATGCCCGAGTGTGTAGATTCAGGCCCAGGTGAGAAGTCAAGTGTGTGAAGTAGGCAGCAGCCCAGGTTTGAATGAAGATGGAAATTAATGATCACTGCACCGGTAAATGAGACGTACTCTATCACAGATATGACAGAGGAATTACGTGGAATGAAATCCATGTCATCCTGATGATCCTTCTTTCATTCAGTGTAATGCGATTGAGAATGAAGAAGTTGGTCTGAGTGAAACCTCGTCCTCCTCGCTCTCTCTCCCCCTTGTGTAAGGAACTATTGACCTTGGGACTGGCTGTAAAAGAGCTGACGGCAGACATGACTTTCCCTTTTCATTCATTTCCTGTCAGACACTTTACTTTTTTTTTTCTCTCTCTCCTTGTTTCTCAAGTCCGGCAAGGTCAGCCAAAACATTCATTAAGCAGAGAAACATTAGTGGAGGGTGTCAGGCTGAATTTAGAGAAACGTGATTATTACCACATTATCACTCTGTGTAGTTCAGGTGGGAGAAAAGTTTGACCATTTGCAACTTTAATGTTGCCGTTTTAAATGCTTACTGCTGAATATACTGGTACTAAATTGTGGTGCTTGTAGTGAAAGTGTGGCATTTAAAAAGTTAAATCAGGACAGGTCACAACTGGATGTCTGAGTATCAGTTTCACCTCCAGTCACATTTACATTCAGTTAAGCTAATGGCCTTTTAAACAAGCTATCTGGACAGAGCAACTTCATTTTGCTTGCAAAGCACTGTGTTAAATTTTAATTTGTAGTTTAATGTCTCCGAGGCGGCACCCGGGTGTCGTTAGTACTCTCTGTGTTCATAGTGATAAAACTTTGGTTTTGGATTGTGGGCTCTCTGTGTGGAGTTTGCATGTTGCCCCTGTATGCATGCATTTTTTTCCTACCAAAATCTCACAAATGTAAGTTAATTAGAGTGCAATTGATATGAGCTTTTATTTATTTCAGCTGTTCTGTAATTGTGTACATGGATAATCAGAAACGCACATATGAAAGAATTGTCATACCAAGTGCTTTTTGTTTATCTAAGATAATGATGGAAATTAATGAGTCATTCGTGAGAAATGATATAGACTATTTCAGAAGGCATACAAGTCAAGAGAATCAATACGTTTCTCTAATAACAACAAATACTTGCAGCACACAATAGTCTTCTTGCTTTAGAAGCCTTTTTGAAAATGGGCAGATTAGTCTTTTTGTGCATTTTGTGAACATGCTGCTGACTGTTACAAAACCATTTGTGAAGGTGGTTGAAAACATCGGGTCCCTATTAGGTGGGTGCACAGTAATGAAGTGCTGGGTGGGCAGGTCCGTGTCTTGCTGAGTTTAGATAAAGATGCTGTGGAGCAGAAGATGTAATTAGCTATATTTACCGCCGCCAGCCAGCACGAGGCCTGAAGCACAGAAGGACTGACTTTGTCACAACTCGGTAATTATACCTGCCTCCTCATTACGGCTGTTTGACCACGAGCAAGTCTGAGGCTGAGCACTGAAATGAGCAGAGGGACATACGCTCACAGCTGTATCTTTATCCACGCTGGTACTTTCTTCCTCATGTGACACTTTCAAAGTATTGATATCCCCAAACACCTTTTTCAATGCTTCTGTTCAGAAAAGGATTAAAGGGTGGTCCCACTGTCACTCATGAAAACACTTAGAAGTTTGAGGTTATGTTTGTCTTCTGCTTGGTTTTAATTCATGATTATGATTACATTACTATTCGGGAAGCGATAGAAAAAAACACATTAAGCCAAAATACATGTTCTGGTCTCAAACCCTACAAAATGATTAGAAACAGAAGATCCAGAAGATGATCCAGCATAGCAGTAAAATTCAGATAGATTGTAATACAATGATAGCTGGACTTTAGGTACAGCCAGAGTAATATAAATGTATCATAACAAAGAGGTACAACTCCAGAAAAAGTTTTTTTCTTTAGACTTTTGCATTAAAATGTGCGAATTAGTCACAATTTTCACAAGGATCCACAATTGGGATTCGGGTTCGAATGTATTGTCATTACACATGTACAGGTACAGCGGAATGAAAAGTTGTTTGGCATCCTTTCCAGAAGTGCAATGTTTTAAACAGGGTAAGTATGAATATAGACGAGATACAAGACGACAGGACTATGCAAAATGAACGGGTACTTTGCATTTGTTGCACAAATGTTTCATGAATTCACAACAAGATTCAGATCAAAACACGAGCATGTCGCATCACTAAAGTTTGTTTTTTTCTTTTTCCCCAATAAAATTACATAAAAAGGTTTTGCAACTTGTTGGATGCACAGAAGTGGTGAAATATTTATGTTAAAGAATTGGTCATTCTTGCCAATCAAAATACTTTTTTCTTTCTCGATCCAGCCCTCCGCTGTCAATTGAACATGAAGTTCGTAACAAAGCAGGAGCTTTGAGACGAAGACAACAACCTGCATGAAGACCAGACTGACTCCTCTTCAGGTGTGTCGTGATGCTTTTATTGTAAAGTCTTGTGTCATTGCTCTGGTCTCCATGCTGGATCAGTGCTTTGTGTCTGCCAGACTCATCAACAGCGATACTAACATGTTCCATTCTTCATTTTTATATTTATATATCTTTTGTGGGGCATGGAACATAGAAGCAGAAAACTCTTGTGACAAGCAAACAGCAATTATTTGAGTGTCGAGCAGCACTGTGAATTTATTTGAAAAAGGAATAATGTAAGTATTTGTATTTATTTACAGACCATTGTGTTTGTCTGTGCTGTGACGTAGATGCAGTTTAAACCACATTTTATGACCAGTATTCAGGTAGTACGAACATTTCAGTGTTCATTTACATTTCCTTGCCAATTTAAGGAGTTTTCTCCTAAGCTTCATGTGGCTGTGGACTTCAATCAATATTTAACAACTTTCTTCCACCAACTTTAATCATTTCTTCAGCTCCCTCATCAACTGCTAATTAATTGGGTCAGATAGAGTCTCCACGTCCACTGCTGCACTCTGTCTCCAGCTGTACAGTGAAGAACAGGAAGGACCTGCAGGGGGTAGAACACACACACACGCACACGGACAATATTTCTGGACCGTCCAGAAAAGCAGTTAAAGATATTTTCGTGATCGACTTTAATCATATAAAACCATTTGTCCTTAAACATGATGTATTTGTATAGATCTAAACACATAGAGTATGTGGGAATTATATGGAAATCTAATTGCACAGTGGTGTAGTAGTTAGCGCTCCCGTTGAGGGTTTGAATAAAGGCGGAGTTTGCATGTTCTCCCGTTGTGTCAGTCTTCTGAAATCAAACTTGTGAATGTGTGTGATGACTTGCTGCTGTGATCAAGGATGTGCCTTCCCACAATAGTTACTTGTGCTTGACTCCAATGCCTTACAACCCTGAACAGAATGAACTAGCACAGAAGATGGATGGATTGTAGCGCTGCATTATGTAATAATGGTGCAATATGTAATAATGCAGTAAATGTTCTCTTCATTATGTAATAACACCACATTTTGTAATAAAAGTCCTGAACACTGTAAACTGAAATTTACAATGTTTGCTGATGCCAATAATTTATTTTGTTCTGGAGGAAACCTTAAGGAATTGTTGAAAACAATAGAAATGGGATTGAATAAGTTAAATATATGGTTTGCTTTAGATAAGTTATCAATAAATGCAAGTAAAACTAAATTTATATTGTCTGGTGGTAAAGGGCCAGATGCTGAAATAATACTCTATTTAAATAATGTTGAAATTGAAAAAGTTTATGAAACTACATTTTTAGGAGTAATAATAGATGACAAACTTTGTTGGAAGCCTCACATAGAACACGCAAAACAAAAATTGTCCAAGTCTATTTCTGTTCTTAGAGACTAATAATGTTTGAAAAGTAAGAACAAATGTTAAATATAGATGTGTGTCAGTTTTGGGAGTGAGATTATGGAATGGACTTAATGATGAACTGAAAAGGTATAATTCTCTGTGTGTTTTCAAAAAGAATTTAAAATGTAAAATGATTAAAGGCTATGCTATGAATTGTTAATTTGATGTTTACTTATTATCCAAAAAGTGATTTCTAACTCAAACCGTCATTTAGTTTTGTATTTGATTATTAATCTTTCTTTGTAATCCTTTAATGGTACAGGAGGACAAAACAAGCCACAGGCTTCAGCCGATTCCTTTTTCGGTTCCAGGATGGTAAAATGTTTTGTAATAATGTTCTTGTTTGCTGCTTTGTATAAATGCAACTGAAATAAACTAACTAAAGCCTAAAAAAAAGAAAGAAAGACCAAAAAACACTGCACTGTTGCAATATGTAACCAGTAATTACAAAATGAGGCAAAGTTTATTACAAAATGTGTTCAAGAATTTTAATACGAAATGTCGTGTTATATTACGTAATGAGATGAAAATGTATTACATATTGCAGCATTATAACATAATGCTGCACGACATGGATGGATGGATGAATTGTTCAAGTGGTCTTTTTCTCACAAAATATTTGGTGTTGCACGTTCACATCATGTAAACACAGTTTCTTGTAGTCTGATTTGTTTCAAATGTGACAGGAGTTTCACGCTTTGCCAGGATTTTAGTTTCTTTTTTTTTTTTTTACACAAATCTAACAGTTTGGAAGAACCGGAGCACACAGATGGACAGTGAAGAAGCAGATTATATTGCAGCAATTGCTTGTGAAGTTTCTGAGAACATTTCATCCATTGACAAATCTGTTTGTGGTGATTTGCTCCTTTCAACCTCAGTTTGTATTGTGCTGCAGAGTTTATCCATTTGTACAAAACAAAAGGGCAAAAAGATAGAATGTTATCAGTGGTAGGAGAACGCATTTGGAGGATTTTGGACACACAGTCACATTATTTGGCAAATACCCCATTCTGGACCATCAGTAGATGGAATTGAACAGAGTGCCAGAATCCAAATGGGCTTCCATTATGTTTTTCAGTGTTTAAGTGGCTCTCTAAACCTACTTAATGATGGTTCAACTGCTAACATTTCAACCTGTCTGTCAGATAAAATCTGTCTGTATCGCAGCCTCTGAATAAGTATTTCTGGCAAAGTTATGTTAATTATCTATCCAAGACAAGGAATACACAGCCACAATGATAAATGGCTTTGTTGGAGCAGGTGGGCTTGCTCTTTGGAAGATAACCCTTTGTATGTAAAAAAGGATGTGTTATCCATTGAAATAGGCTTATCTAGATACACAGGAGGTGTTCACAGCCCGGCACCGTTGTAATGAGGAGACAGCAAAAGATGAAATAATAAAATGAGACATGCAGTCCTGCATTACCATATAGATAACCAATACAGTACCAGTGAGTTTGCGATCAATACGTGGGTGAGCTTGCTCTCCTTTGTGAATAAGTGTGAAATTCAGACGGAGTTGTTTTTATTTTGGGGGGAAACAGAAAAAGACAAAGAGATGAGGAAGGGTTGGACAAAGAGATAAAAAGCCACTATTTTCCTTGCTGGTTCCTGCGTACGCGCTGACAAAGGCGTGGTGTTCGCTTTCCACCGCTACGTTTCATCGGCCCGGGCATTCACTCATTTTGAGAGGCACTTTCAAAGGGGTGATTGGATAACCTTTCCCGTGCACACCTTGGGCTAAATTGTAGTGCATGTTTATAGGAGCAGATCTGCTGCTCAGACCGGGCCTCATAAAACACATAATCCTTTATACTGACACATCTGATTGCAGAGAGCTTGTCAAACGTTTCTCCGATCCATAAAATGTGCTCAGAGGGCTTTTGCGCTGGAGTCAGCATGGATGTATGACTGCTATTTACAGTACACTGACCTCCCAGAGAAACAGTCATACTGTAACGGGCACAGAGGTTTTATTTTCCAGCTTCTTGCTGTATCCTTCATCACCACGTTGAGCATTTTCACAAAAATATATTGTTCTCATGTAAAAACTATAAGGTATTACAATTTTACAAGGCTGCCTTTGTTCATGCAGTGGGCCCACGTGAACTAATAATTCACTGAAAAGGTTAGGTGCTCCGTTTTGCATTCCGTCCCTTTCATACGAATCCCAATTATCTGTGATGGAAGGCACCTCCTGTCGTGGGAAAAAGGCTTTGCTGGCACTAATAATGTGATTGATTTGACTTCTTTGTTTCTCACTTTGATAAAATCACAGACGGTAATCACCTAGTCACATATAGCGAGAGGATTTTGTTCAGGAAAATGATGATAATAATAAGGAGTGCTTTTTTTATTGTTGTTTTTTTAAATTCCTGCTGTCAGTGAGAGGTGCAGCATGTATAATCACCAGAGAGATCAATGTTAATGTTTCATAGCTGACACTGTTATGATGAACTGTGATTCATCTGTTGAAGAAAATATCATTCATTTCTCTGTGGATGGAAATGATGCAAAGTGTCCCTATAAAGTTTCAGCATCACAGAAAGCATTTGATTTAACATGATGACTTGGAGCCAAATAAGTTCCTCAGCACATGGCCGTGATGAATCTGCCGCTGAAAAACGAGCAGCCCGAACTGAGCCAGAGAGAACAGAAAGGATGTGTGTGGGAATGTAAATGTCCTAAAGCACAGAGACCCTCCAAATGAGGACATTTATCCACACAATCCACCATGTTGATTACTAGACAATAGGATGCAGCTCAATTTACTTCTAATTAGGGTTCTAATGTGTGTTATTAAATACATCACCATGTCCCAATTAGAAAACACTGGGGCCATACATCACTTTAATTGATATCTACCTCGAGCCACATGGGCTCCCCATATTCCATCAGCGCTCCCAAAATGATCCTTGCTTGTTGAGAGAAGAAGCTCTGCCTTTTTTTATTGGAGTGTACTCATTGACTTTATGGTGTGTGTGTGTGTGTGTGTGTGTGTGTGTGTGTGTGTGTGTGTGTGTGTGTGTGTGTGTGTGTGTGTGTGTGTGTGTGTGTGTGTGTGTGTGTGTGTGTGTGTGTGTGTGTGTGTGTGTGTGTGTGGATACTCTTGATTGTATATATCTGGATTTGTGTATTTTGTGAGCTGTGGGACATTTGAGGCTTGCACTGTGGCTCCTCATTATAAACCACACTCCTCCCATGATACCGATGCTTTCTGTTTATTGAATGGTAATGTGTGAGGGGATGCAAATGCAATCTGCCCCATGCATTTTGTTCAAGCAATCACACTTAATAAGCTATAGCTGAGTGCAGCCAAGCAATAGGAATATTTTGATTCAGGTTTGATCAGTAGACCTAAACTAAAGTGAATTCCTGAAACAGAAAATCACATGCAGTACAAATAATGAGATGTTCAGGGTGCCGCAATAAAAGAGTAAGTTGCACAGGTGGCATGGTGATAAATAAGCCTGAATCAGTGTTTTTATTGTAATATCTAATCAAAACATGACCATTTGTATGTGAACGTTGTTGTTGGTGAAAAAAAAAAGAAGACGCAAAAGAGTTATGAATCTGTATCTATCAGCTCTTTGTTTTGTCTACTTTTCACATAAAACTCATTGTCACTGCTTCATTACTGGACGCAGTAGGAAGCTTATTACAACAGAAATCTACAAAATATCTTTTGCAAACAATCTTTACAGTGGCACATAATCAGCACACCACTGCCCGCTCGTGAGCACAGTGGATCGTAGCACATAATAAATCACACAGAAGAGCAAACACTGTTAAAATAATTTGACCACACTATGAACTGATTCTGATCTGTATTTTCTGTACAACACAATCAGCTGTACAAAACAACAACATATGATTTACCGTATTGGCGTTAGCACTACTGCTGTTTTTCTATGGAGGCGGCACAGAGGAATTAACACGTTGTCCTTTACTTAAAGCTGTTTCTCCGTCTCGCTGGTGCATATTTATTCTCCTTATTTTCTGACTTTAATCCTGATAGAAATATTCCATTTGGCAGGTAAATACCTCATCAGCCAGCCGCAACTTCAAGCCTGCGGCTCGAAGCTCCACAGGTAGTGTTAGGTGGGTTTATTGGTTGCGTTTTGCAGAAAGCAGCTGTCTGCTGCATCTGGTAACGACGCTGATGAGAATGGTGGGAGTAATTCAGACAAGTGCTGGCTATTGTAACACCGAAACAATGAGATGAAGTATGTGGTGCTCTATA
This sequence comes from Lipophrys pholis, assembly GCF_963383615.2. Classification (NCBI taxonomy): domain Eukaryota; kingdom Metazoa; phylum Chordata; class Actinopteri; order Blenniiformes; family Blenniidae; genus Lipophrys; species Lipophrys pholis. Next base: position 26,219,754 of record NC_137627.1, on the reverse strand, counting down.
GAGACGAGCCGAGTTCTTTACAAGTGATAACTGTGTGGGATTGTGACTAGACGTGGCTGCTTTCTTTTCTGGAGTGATGTTTCTGATTCTATTGTTATTGCAAAATGTTAAGTGCAGCTTCAATATTCACAAAAATGTATTTGATAAAGGAAAGGCTGTTTCCCTGCAAAGATGGCTGGAATACTTTAGCAGGTTCAAATTTTGTTTAAGCAACAAAAACGACATGATTCAAACCTCACAAATAAGAGCAAAGCAGGCAGAAAAGCCATCAGCACCTTTGCACCTTCCTGGGCCGACTAAGATTGCATTGTCTGGTCATCAGGGTTGAGGCAGATAAAGCAACTATCGATCAATAACCATTTCTTATCCTCATCCTTCATCTTCACTCTATCAAAGGGCAAAAGCTCTTTTCACAAGTGATTCTGCAGCAGATAACCACCTGTTCAGGCCTCTGCTGCTTCAATTTTCTCTCCTGCTCACTGTTAGCCACTGTTACCGCTAAACGTCTCTGACTGTATGTAATGTGTTCCAGCCTTCCACTTAGCCAGTAGGAGGGCACAGGGTTTGTGTTTATTATGTACTCCTCTCCTCGCTTTCCATCTCCAATTCGCTTCTGCAACTGAATACATGTGCGTCCGTTTGAAGTGGAAACAGGGTTTCTGTGCACAGTGTGAGTCACGTGTGCGCGGGATGTGAGAATGCAAATGTCGTCCAGCTTAGCTGACAGATATTTACATGGACGATCACAGTGAAGCCAGGCAAACACGTCACTTCTGTTTGCCAAAGGGGGAGCGAGCCGTAAGAAACTGCAAATAAGTCATGAGTAGAATAATGATAAAGTTGTAAATCTCCTCCTCTCCGCCCATCTGTGTTGACTGCTAATGTGCTCTGTCCCAAAACTTTAACAAAGCAGAGTAATTAGTGTGAGAAACATATTTAAATGTTCCCTATGCATAGATAAAATGAGTCCATGAGTTTATGAGGCCACGAGGGAATTGTCTGTATCCACATTCATAATCTTTTATTTATCTAACAAGCTGTGCTTTATTAATCATGATTAGATTTTCCTGACCTTTTCCAACCTCCTCAGTACTGTTTCAACAAGTTGTTCAGTACTCATGTGGCTCCACACACCTTTTGATTTTCGGGGGAAAGGTTTTAAAAATCCATATTATATTATATTATATAATTAGATTTATCTCATCTGTACTACATAATTCATGAGAGAAATCATTTAATGTAAATTAGTTGAATTAGAATGTGTCAATCTTCTGAAGCAACGTTACAGGAAAGAAATGGCTTCCATCTCGAAAACCCCGAACATGTACGGGGAAAGCATGCACACACCAGACGGAAAAAATCTACAAAGACCAGAACCAAACCGGGGTCTTCTTGGTGTGAGGTGAGAGATCTAACCACTACACAGCTGTGCAGCCCATTGAAGTTAAGTCATAAAGCCGAGGTTACAAGTCCTCCAAACATATCTGTTTAGATGACAGATAACCTGACGTAGCTCTTGTTCTAATTAGCAGCAGCTTATAAATGAGTGTGTGCAATTCAAACAACACCTTTATGAGTCCCTTGTAATCTTGTTTCATTGACTATCAGTTAAAGACGTATTCCTGTTGATTCCGGTCTCCTGGATCAATAGCAGGCATCTGGGAAGCATGTTGTCCCGGAGGGGCAGACACAGGGACCGGCGGAGTGTCTGTCTGCCTCTGAATGATAGAACAGCTGCCCGGCCATCAATCTACATTCGCTTTGCTGGCTTCACACATCAGGCGCTAACTCAATACTGAAAAAATGTGGAGAAAGCACACTGAACATTTTTACTCATCAGGATTATTTGCTTAGCGATATCAAACTGGATATCAGGCCCAATTTATCTCTATATCCCTCGGCAGGATCATACATGGTAATTTTCTTTGCTGAGATGAGAAACTGAAATGTAATTGAAAGTGAGGATAAATGTTTTAACAGGTAAATCCCCCTGAGAGATGTGTTTGGTAATATTTTCTGCTCTGACTTGTGAGACAGGAACAGGGACAGGGAACTTGCTCTGTACAGATCCACATAGACGAAACATTAATTTATCTATGTGTTGTGTAGTACCTCTCACCCCACATGCCTCCACACCCAGTGGGGTGGGGGGTGGGGGGTGGGGGGTATTACTGTGAAACTGAGGGAAGGGAGGGCTCATGTGTGAGATTACTAACGTCCTCAGCCAGTCAGGTAAAAAGGGGCCCTGCTTGTGTCTTGACAATAATTTGTTTGGACATGGTTCATAATTTAATTCCTTTGCAGAATTAACTTCCAATAGGAGAAGCTATTAGCCGGGGAGATGGTGATCGCTGGGGTCTCCCTCCAGCTGCAGTGACCGTCCCAGGTGAATGGTAAAACTTTGTTGCCTGCCTATAAAAATACCCAGTGCCTATGGATTTTGTGCATTGTGGAAAGCACAATAAAAATGCAATCTACAGTTTTGAGGGGAATCTATCACAACAGAATTGAGTACAATTCCCTCTCTTCTCATGCCTTGTGCTTTACTGCCTTTGTTGGTAATCGTACCAGGACTGAAATATATGACATTGTCAAACTTTTCTGATGCTAGTATTATATTGAACAAAACTCATTTATGTAAAAAAAGATTTGTTGTCAATGGCAAATGCTCAGGTAGAGCATTAATGATACTTTACTTCTCCTTTTGGTCCCTTCGTTATCTGCTACACTCTATGGTGAGGATTTCATGAACCTGTACGATGTGGCTCTCCACTGAATCAGAAGACAACTGCTATGATGTACTCCATCCATCCATCCATCCATCCATCCATCCATCCATCCATCCATCCATCCATCCATCCATCCATCCATCCATCCATCCATCCATAAGTACAGTATCACGCAGAGTAAACAATAAAGACACCTGCAGTCCCATAACACTCACATTCAGGCATACGGCCAATTTAGAGTAACCAGTTGACTAACACACATTTTTGTATTGTCGAAGAAAACCAAAGTATCCAAACGAAAATAATGAATCCACAAGAGAGCATGCAAACCATACATAGCCTTGATGTATTTCAATATGCAAGAACAATGACATTATTCTTTTTATTATTTACTAAGACAAAATATCTGCCAACAGGAAGGTCTTCAGCAAACATTTGGGGGATTTAAGTTGGAGTTGTCAGAAAAGTTAGCACAGCGATAAGTGGCTTGTGGCAGCCAAGCGTTCATAGCAACATTTGCTTTTTGATCGACTTTGAATCGACTCGTAGCATCATCGTGAAGCAGAATTCACCAAATGCTGGTTTGTTCACCCACGAATAGGAAACGAGAACTGGGTTTAGACCTAGGCTATTGTTGCAATAGTAAATCTAAAATATGTAGAAATATCAATGGTTAAATTTAGTTCTGGGAAAATGTAACTATTGTATTGTTTAATTTTATGAAAGAAAGAAAAGCAGTGTAGATTAAAAACAAATCTGAATATATTCATATCACATTATTAGGCTTTTTAAGTGATTTTCCATTTCTTTATTGATTCTTTATGCTCAAATCGCTGTGAGGACTTTTTCCACTCCTGTGTGCATGTTAGAAGTGGGTGACAGTGTACCGTAAATCCCCTCTCTTTACTCCACTGGTGTTTGTTGTTGTGCCGAGCCTGCTCAATGGATGCTCATATAGCAGCCAATAAAAAGACTGAAGAATCCAGAGAGACTGGTTCTATAATTGGAAACCGCTTCCTCAGAATATAAATGCCAACTGCATTCATGGTATTAACTGAGCGTGACGTCTCCATGCTTGTTTCATAATTTTACATGTTTCTATTTTAGGTGCCAAATGATGATACTTTGTCAACCTCAAAATATCGAAAACTTTTTGACAAATGAGAAATTCAGGTATTTGTGGTGCTGTCAGGATATATCTTGACACCTCCAATGATGTCATGACTGCTCTGTCGCTGTCACCACAATGTTCACAATTTCTTTTTCAATATTGAATATGTTGACAATCACTGTGTGTGTCTGAAAAACTAACGACCTGTATAATCCCGCGCGTCTTCATTGATGTCCATGAGGATTAAGTTGCATCCATTGAACACGTTTAAGACACAATACCTGAAAATACACATTACTTACAGCTTCAGCTGCTCGACACTCTAATATAAAACAGATAGCAGTAATAGAGTTTGTGGGCATGTTTGCATGCTGATGTTATTTATGCTGGTATTTATGTTATTTAGCTCAGAGGGTATGTTCGGCCCACGAAGCTTCAAGCCTGTTCTCAATCCTGTTGATTTACATTACAATAGTCTTCTCTAAGAAGCTTACTCATTAGCCCACATGGACGTATGTACACTGGAACATTTTCTCCTGCTGCTCGTTTGCCAGATGTAATGATACTGGTATTTGCAGTTTCCACTGCGGTGGCCACAGCATGCAGAGCCGTAACAGTTACTGAGCAAACAAGACCGATTCCACTGTCGAGCTGCACACACAGACGATTCAGGAGGAAGTGGAAATAACACATAAACACAATGCTGTCAAGTCAGTGATCAATTTGTGACAACTACTTGTGTTCTTTTGTAAACATAGCACCAGGATAGGAGGGGGAGAGTTTTATTTGGAGGTTAGAGGGAAAGAAAAGCATTTTTGTCATGCCGTGTCAGACCCTGGCACCCTGGAGACTGTCGAGAGCTGAGACGACAGCATCACAGTAATAAGTGGGCCAAACAATTAGGACTGAGGGAGAAAGGGAAGTGAGTCTGAAACCAGCTCACTTTTCCCATCCAACCCAATGCCAGAGACGACCACTGTATGTACACTGGAACATTTTCATGGACCATATTTCCAGCCAGCTTCCTTTTTATCGGATCTCAGTTAAGGGCTGCTGAGATTAACTTGGTGTACTTTCCATGCATTTCTTCCTAAAATCCAAATCTACCATGCAACCACAATCAATAACAGAAATCACACACATTTTGCAGAACAGAGAGAGAGAGACAGCTTACCTTGAATGTTAAGTCAGACTGAGAGGTCAGGAATCAGCACTGTGCAAGCAAGGCGATGTTTTCTTTGTCAAAAAGTTTCTAGATGTGCGTCAGCATTAGTTTACATTATCTGGCTAGTTATCTGAGTCGGGATTGGAGAGCCCTGGAGACAAAGTAAAGCAGGCTCAACATCTCTCTACCTTAAGATCTCAGTGACTCACAGGCCAGCAGGGAGACACACTTAATCCTTTCAACATGTCAGGGAGCCTGCGGTGAGGTCTCTGCCAAGCCAGCCGTGCCGGCAACATCGCCACAAGAGGAGCCTGAAAAACCGATTCTAAAGTTCCAGAAGTATTCTCAATTTCAGATTAACAGTCTGAATGTGATGGCTTTTGTGTTGATGAGTAAATAGGTACGTACGTATATCTCTAGGATTGTGGTTGGTCTCACCTCTTGGCAAAAAGATCCTGGTTCGATTCCAAGCTGGAAGATTTTCTGCATGAAGTTCACATAATTTAGATCTAGATAGATAGATAGATAGATTGATAGATAGATAGATAGATAGATAGATAGGTAGATAGATAAATAGATTGATAGATAGATAGATAGAGAGATAGAGAGATAGAGAGAGAGAGTTAGAGAGATAGAGAGATAGAGAGATAGATAGATAGGTAGATAGATAGATAGAGAGAGAGTTATATAGAGAGATAGAGAGATAGAGTGAGAGAGAGAGAGAGAGAGAGTTAGATAGAGAGAGAGAGAGAGACAGACAGACAGACAGACAGACAGACAGACAGACAGATATAAGAGAGTGCCTGACTTACATCTCTTTTAAAAAACATCTTAAACACTATCTTAAAGTAAATCAGTCCTGTGCTCATTTTATGAAAATGTAATTTGTATAATATCTATATTGTGTTTTATCTTCCTTTATAGGTTGTATTGCTTGTGTGACCTGCCTCAGGACTACAGATGTAAATGAGCAGTTTTGCTTAAATCTGGCACATTTACAATTTGTGTACAATTTGTATTTGTATACAATTGTTCATTAAATAATAAAAAAAAAGATAGATAGATAGATAGATAGATAGATAGATAGATGGATGGATGGATGGATAGATAGATAGATAGATAGATAGATAGATAGATAGATAGATAGATAGATAGATAGATAGATAGATAGATAGATAGATAGATAGATAGATAGATAGATAGATATGTCACTTCCACTGAGTGCATCAGTGTTGATCAATGCAGATAAGGTTTCACTCGTCAGTATTTATAGACAAAAAGACGTCTCACGTAGTTTCAAGTGTTGACTACAAGAATAGTGCTCATGTCACTTCTGTCAAATCTTATCAAGTCAGCCATTTGTTCTTTTATCCATGTCCAGCTTCCTGTCTGATTACCTGTTTTGTGTCAGTCTCGCCTTTTTTTCTTGTCTCAGGAACCAAAGCCAACTTCCTCATCACTGAGTTCTAATTTGTTGCTTTTGGGATCCATGTATCAGATTCATGTCAGGTAATCGCATCACGTCGCATGTCAACTGATGCATACCACAATGTTTGTCATCCTGTTGTATTTTGCTCATAGACAGATGCAAATGAATGTTGAGAACATACTCGGATAATAACATATTCAACAAGGAACATCTACCCCTGTCACCCAACAAGAATCTCATCGCATTTTCAGAGGTTTTCCTTCCTGCAAACTAAATGGGGCATGCAGGTTATGTCCGTGGTTGCTGGATATGTACCTGTTTGTATGAGAGTCAAACATTAACGGATGGCTGCATTAATGGAATCTATGCTGAAACAAACATTTCACATAGTATATAAAAGTAGATAAAGGTACACAAGCAAAAGAAAATATGTCGAAAAGATAATAATTAAGAAACATGCAAAATGCAATTTCAACCATCAGACTATACTAGAAATCATTACTAGATTCACCTCAGAATATTAATACTTACAAACAATCTTTTTTGTTTTTGATAGAATCATTTATGAATGCAATGACTAATGCTAACTGATAAGAGAGCATCTGCTTCTCTCTAAATGAATTATGTGCATGAATTTAGCCCAGATGTCACAATCAAAAGACTTTAATTACACACACAAAGAGCCTTCTTGGCGGAAGATTACAGCTATTCTAAAGTTGTTTGGCCTTGACGATGATACCACATCCCACCAGTCTGAGACGGTGTTTCATTCAGGAGTTTTACCTGGAAAATGTTACGCAATGTCAACTGCAGTTTGAATATCATATGTATTGCACAAATTGGTGAAACTGTAAAAGTCACCCATGGCGATGATTGATAAGTTAGAACAATTTTTCACATAGAGAGCGCTTATATTCAATTGATAATATATCTATAGTAATATCTGATGGAGAAAGGTTAGTGTTTCAATATGTATTTTTTGTTTAATGTTATTGGAGGCACATTTTATTTTAATATTATAGATAAATCATTTTCATTCATAACATGAAGTCTTTCTTTACTACATTGTCAGATGCTTGTTTCAGGTAAAAGTTGTTGTTTGACACTGCGATATGAAATATTTGGGATTCCGTTGCACGTTTTGGTTTTCAAGGTTCCTTGGAATAGATAAAATATCTGATAAATCAAACTTCCCTGACGACAGATGAGTTTATGAGGCCTGAGAATTCTGATCACTAGATGTTCCCTGAACAACAGATGTTATTCTGGAGGTTGTTGCTTCAAAATAAACTGAGGAGGAACAGGAGGACAGTTAGTTCTGTTCAGGGCTGCTGCCTTGCTCTCAGTCAGCTGACTTGTGTTCGTATTCTCTGCAGTACTAAATAAACGTCCTGTGCATGGTGAAATGTTGACTGCATCACCGCTCAGTCTACAATCTCAGATTTAGTCAGCTCTTCAGAGAGGATTGAAGGATGTCCCAGTAGGTTTAGCTTCATTACCGCAGGTATTTCAATTTTAAATTTCACAAACATGGTTCACTGTTCTGTTAGTCTCTCAACGTCACATTGTGGGTGTCTTGCTTTTCAGTTATGCTGTTAATATTAATACATACTGATCATCACATTGCGTTAAACTATACAGACACATTTCAGTGAAAATACAATTTTTTTCAAACTCAAGTGTATGTTGAAGTAAACATCAATGAAATGAATGAAATGGAGACTAGACATATTATGCTAAACGCTGATGCAATTGATGTAACAGGTGTAATATTTTCAGGCTTTATCTGTAGTGAACTCTTCTAAATCACACTTATCAGTGACTTCTATTCATTGTCTATGGATGGTGACGGTCATTTTACCTGGAGAAGTATAAGTAAAGTGGAGCATTCAGAGAAAAGTCAGTGATGGACTTTCATCAGACAAAACAAAAGAGACGGCGAGAGTGTGTGTGTGTGTGTGTGTGTGTGTGTGTGTGTGTGTGTGTGTGTGTGTGTGTGTGTGTGTACTTGTCTGTCGTGATTGACTAAGATTTGAAATGTATTCATCCCCTGTGTTTGTCCTGTTTTCTGGTTGAAGTTGTTCTAATACTTCCTCCACCTCCATGTACACTCACAAGCAACTTTGGGTACGGACATCTCAGTCCCTAACGTCACACTTCCTAACAAGGAGAGAGACCGGCACCTGATGTGTGCAGATAAAAAGCAATTATCTCACCAGCAGCTTTTTAGCTGCGGCAACTTTGGCTCCATTTTCCTCAGAGAGGTTTCATTTCAAGTACTTAAGAGTTAGTTTCTATTTCCAACGCCTGCCTTGCTTGACATTTCTCTCTTATCGCTTTTACTGCCCAACAGGTATTCCAGCTAAATCTGTAATTCTGCTTAGAACAAGTGTAGAAACCAGATTTCTTCTGACAGACACGTCTTGTGTGTTAATCACTCTGCTTGTTATGAAAGCAGATATCAAAGTGCTGCTTATTGAAGCTGTTTTACCTGTGACTAATGAGGCATGTCTGCATCATTCTTCACGGTGTGACTGAGGCGTTTCTGCGTGTGAACGGCAGCGTGATATTTTTGGCTGGTTCCGCTGAACATGTGGTCGTCTTCCTGGAAAGCTGACCTGTCGGTCTATCTACAAGTTAATGTTCAAGTCAACCAGTGCCCGTCTGCAGCTGCTTCTGTTTTCTCTCCATCTGCTGCTGCTGACACACACACACACACACACACACACACACACACACACACACACACACACACACACACACACACACACACACACACACACACACACACACACACACACACACACACACACACGCACACACACACACGCACACACACACACACACACACACACACACACACACACACACACACACACACACACGCACGTACGCACGCATGCATGCTCTAAGTTTCCTCCTTCCTTAAAGCCGCTGTGAAACCGGGGCCTTCGTTTACTGGCAGTCGTGTCACTTGTGACTGATGAAGCTTCAATGTCTTTCAAACAACATTAAAGTGCAGATACTCGATCAGATTGGGGGTAAAAGTCCCGTCAGAGTCCATGAAAACTTTAATCTCACACTCTCCCTCCCACCACCTGCCAGGCCACCTGATGAAGGCCGAAGGAGAGACGCTCCATCGGTTTGTGTGAGCTTCCACGGTAAATTGCAGCCTGCCTCTCAATCTCATCAACAGACACTGTATGAACACAATAATGTATTTAATCTGCTGTTTGCTAATATTTATGTACATATTTCAGTCATGCGTGGCTTTTCTCTGCAGCAGCGCCTGCGTGTTTGAACAAATGAATAAAAGATTATCTGGTATTATTCACTTATTCGAGATTGACGCTTGACCTCACGGTGTGTCATTGCTTTCTTGTTTTTATATGATTAACAAGTTGCAGATGCAGGCGCCTATCCTGCATATCAAGCGTTGTCTCAGCCGCTGACTCCTCACTTTTGTTCTCCTTCCCGGCACACTGAGTGAATTTAAATGTGTTTGAACTTTAGCTGCCTTTCAACATCACATTCTGACAAACTGGAGAGCCTACAATGACACATCGCTCACCTCAGATATGGATAAAGTTATACAAACACTATTGTGGTAAAATACTAAAGATTTAAATAAATATGTATCTATCACCCTATATGCCATAATGTAGATTGCATCTATATTTAAAAAAAAAAAATTAAAACATTTTCCTCCACTGCCTTCTTTATGGAATTGTGTTTTCAATCTGCATTAGTCTAATATTCTGTGGTAATAGTTGTTTAAATTATGATGTGTATTGTGAGACTACAATGTTATTTTGTAATTGCAGGTCGTCCACTGCTTTAGTGAGCTTGTATTAGTTTATTGAGTTGTTTCTTGGATAAACTCAATAATTCAATATTAAGCAAGCATCATTCGAATATGATTAAATATAAAAACATGCTGTTTCTTCATATTGATATTATGAAGAAGTGTAATTTCTTCCCATTATTTATTATGATGAAACAAGTCTTAGATTTAGTGTTGGTTGGACTAAATCTTTTTTGTTTTCTGCACATCTTTACTTTTTAGCACGTTTCATAATTTTGTCCCACAATTTAGCTTCATCTAGCCCGTATACCGTGTCAGTCAAACATTTAGAGAAATAATAAATAATTCAACTAAATGTTTTTCTCTCCTTCTACTACTCCTCCTCAATAATAATAATGGTTCTTATTGTTCATACCTGTGCTGTCCATTGATGAGATCCAGGAAAAAAAACACTTCACTCCAGCAAATCACAGTTGTCCAGTTCAATATCGGCAGCCGTTTGTCATGTTAACCTTTATACAAGGACCTTGAAATTAATCAGACTGAAACATAATGAGTCATAATTGCTTTTAAACAACTGAACAGACAGCATATCTTATCATTTTTAATGCACTTGGATCATTTTAGACATTACACACCAACGCAGTTGGCACTCCTGTTTTGCAGGCACCATATGCAACTTTGAGAGAATGAGGCTTTCTGTGCGTCTGTGTTTTGGATTATCAGTTTGCCGGTGGAATTAGGATCAGATGGTGTTCTCCAATCCCCTCTGGATGTGCCCTCTCTGCCTCTGTGGACGCTGCAGACAGCCCTGTTAAGATGCAGAGAGAGGAGTGGAGCAGCATGAATGCATCTTCTGTCCATTTCAAAAAGCTGGCTTCAGCAGTGATTGACAGGTGGAGAGGTTATGTTCATATTTACCCTTAAAGAAATACATGGGATAATAAAAAATAGAATAAAAATATAAAAAATATATAACTGCTGTAGTGCAAAATGGCTTGTGAATAGCCAAACAGGAAGAAAAGGAAATGGGAGGCAAAATGCATGAATTGATGGGCTGATTCAAGGGGATGATGGAATACATAAATGCATCAATATAGAAATTCAATTTCAAAGCCAAAGCAAATCTTTTGTCCTTGCACATTTTTGTCCCTTTTAGAGGGAAAAAAAGAAAACTACCTCTTTCAGCACAATGTATCGCCGATTAACATTAAGTCTGAAGACTTTTGATGTTTTCTACGCTGACGTTCCAAAGAGCTGCGGACCAACACAGATCAACCTATTGGGTCACAAGACAACTATATTGTTATGAACCCAAGGTAATGTATTAAGACATACATATACATGTGCTTACAGTTAAGAATTTTGGATTGATAAACAATTTGAAATGTTATATAGTCTCTAGTCTTCCTCCTCTGAATCTGATTTGACCTCCACTCTGTGTTGAATGATCCATCCTTGCCATGCACTGCGTTCTTTGTAAAAACTGTCTAATGAAATGCTCTAGAGGAGTGACACACATGCAAAGACAATAATTAATGGTCACACCCTCCTGCTTATAATTTACTTTAACAAACACTTGGCCATTTGGATGAATGAAGCTGGTCAGATTGTCCAATCATGAACACATGCAATGTGCTGATACACAACCAGCCATCACATTAATGCCACAAACAAATGAAGTGAAAGACTGTGGATATCTGTCCTCAAAGTTGATGTTTTACATGCAGGAAAACGGGAAAGTATCAGGATTTGATCATGACGGGCCATTTCATGATTGCTAGAGGACTGGATCATAACATCTCCAACACTGCAGCTCTGGTGGGATGTTTCCTGTCTGTAGATGCCAGTGTCTTATAGACGTGGCTCAATGAGAGAAATATTCTCCAGGATATTCTCCAGATCCACCCAACCCTGAGTTGGTGTTGGTCTTTATGCTTTGCTGATGGGTTTCTGTTCGTAGCCTGCGGAAGGTCCCCCTGTTAGGTTAGAATTTATAGTGATGTGGATGAGTGAGTGATTTGAACTTTGTGGCAAAAACATCAAGGCTATCCAACTGCAACACCCCAACTTAACAGGAATGAGGTGTTTCTGAGAGTCAGAATCACCCCAGCAGGCAATGCATCACATCATTAATATAGTTTATCAACGAGATCATACCAGGAAACTTCCAGAAACGACTGATCTTCAACACTTATAGACGCTGACCTACAATAAAAGTCTATGCCTAATTTTCGAAATGCTATTAAATGAATGTGTTACTTGCATCTTCTATGTTTGTTAATATGGCCTTCATAGAGCAGCTGTGTTCCAGACAGTATCCTGACAGGCTCGATGTGATTAGTTGCGTGGAGGCAGCGTTAGGACCCGGGGAGTGGAGGCTGGTGCGGCTGCTCCCTGCAGGAGAACAAGCATGGACACATTTGTATGCGCTGGCTCTTCACCGCTGCACTAACCTCGCACAGCAATACCGGCACGGGATATTCTTTTATATTTCACTCTGAAAGATGAGCTTGATCCACGGACTCTGATTTGGTTGGAGTTCCTGGCGGTTTGTTTCTAGAGGGAAGGATACTCAGCGCGCACTCAAGTCTCTCGATCAGTAGTTGTGTGCGGCACATTTCTCCCTGTTCCGTTGTCCTCCAGCGTGAGAAGCGAATAAAAGTTTTCCGGAGCCTCCGGGATGGATCCCTCCAGATCCTAAGTGAAAAAATAACCTCGTGTGGCAGCCTTTCGCATCGTTTTGGAGAGGTAAGTTGCATTTCACTTGTGTGTGTGTGCAGAGTGGTGAAAAGTGCAGTGACAAACGCAGGTTAGTGAAAAACAGTGTAGAGGTTGACTGTGCAGCGTTTGTCTGTGTGATTCATTCGCGCTTGGCTGCAGATGTGACTATAGATACTGCAGAGACACATAAGCTCCCATTAGGCTCTGCGTAAACCTTGCATAGCGCCTTTACGCATATAGAAGTAGGCAGATCTCTATGACTGGCGCGCACAGGACCCGTGCTGCCGGTTTCAGATGTGACAGGATGCATTGCACGGGGATGTGCAGCTTGTGTAGTGTTGAGCAGGGATTTGACAGGTGTGTCTGCTTCTTGTCAGAGCAGCCTGTTGACTGACAGACTTGACAGGACGCTGCTGCTGCTCCGGAGGAGCTGTTCCTTCTCTGTGGTGCTGAAACTTTCCCAGCTGGCCACATGGGTTGACGCATCACAGGGAGGGAGAGAGAGAGAGAGAGAGAGAGAGAGAGAGAGAGAGAGAGAGAGAGAGAAGGCTGCATGTGTGCACATGCCCCCCCCCCCCCCCCCCCCCCCCCCCCCACTCATGATCTAAGGCTAAATGCTGCCAGTTAATCTATCTACCTACGGAGGGTGAATGACCCTCGGTTTCTTCAGAACCGACTTCAGAAGGATCTTAACAGGGATCACACTGGACAGTGATGCAAGATGAATCAATAGAAACGAAATGAGCACAGAAGGAATACCTTTTGATTCATAGGTTTCATTGTCAGTGTATATGCAATATGCTCAGTGTCCCTGCAAAACCCTTTAGGGACTCCGCCACAGGCTGACAGGTATTTAAAGTTCTCATGCACTTTCAAACAATTTTATGTATTTTATGTCTCTTGGAACTTACCCAGACAAGGATCTTTAAACCACATGTCGTGTCAGGAAAAAACTAAGAGTGCCGCATTTGTCACCCACTGTAGGCTGCAATTGCACTTATCATTAATCCCATGTTCTGTGCTTGTGTGAGATTTACAGCGGCTGGGAGGATTTCTGTAGATAGTTCGAGTGTTGTCCACACTGCTGCTGCTGCTGCTGCTGCTGCTTTGCTTCTCATTTTCTTGCCTTGCTCATGCGCCACACTGTGATGTAGGTAGCCCCTTTGTGATCAACTGTGAGTCTTTCCAGTCTTTGCTGCATTTGGTATAGAGACTGATTCATTCACATTCTTGGGGATCTGGGGACTTGTTAGCATTTTGCCTTTTTCTTCAGCTGTAGTGATGAGAATTTAGGAGGGAGGATAAATATATGCAAAGGTGTAACATTTTTTTATACAGAATTATGTCTTACCATTTTGCAGTGGAAATCTTTAGAGAATTATATTTTCACACCCAAGATCATTATTCACAACAATATGATTAAATATCTATTCCATTGTGTTTATTTTTTTATGAATGTATTAACATCTTTTTTAAAAAATCTCTTCCTGCTGTAATAGAAAAATCCAATTAAGTCATCCATTAATAATTTGTCTTTGCTTTACATTTATTACATTAAAAAGCAAAAGCTTTTCAATAATACGTTTTCCTTTTGCAATCTTATCTCCTCCCTTTCTCTCCACATCAATATGTTATCACTTCTTTTGTCACAACGGCATGCTGAATATGGCACATCTCACTGTATCAAAAACTGTGCCAATCATGTCCAAGAATCTCAGATTACATACAGCAAAGTAACTAATGGGAGATTCAGGGGAGAATAATAGCAGAAAAGAAAACCACTTCATTTGAAGCCTATTCTTGCTTTTGTTTGTGTGATGGGTAACTTTTCCCACTGTGAACTGCTGGTCACACGTCTGAAGCTGCCTCAATAAATCTCTCTAATCCAGAGAGGCGGACCAGATATGCCTTCATGGCAAATTTGGGGCTTATCGTCAGACTTGGAATTTTTGTGTGTGGCAGCCAAAGCAGAACATTAATAGATTTCATCTAACGGGATTAGTGATATTTGGAAATGAGACAGGAGGCAGAAAATGAATAAGACATTAATACTACAACGCTAACTAACGTGTGAATGAAAAAATCTTTGAAAGGCATACAGGCTTTTTTTTTCTTATGAATAAATCCTCACAAATTACATTACAGAATCATAATTGTGTTTGCCGGCACTTTCTCGGTTTGTAAAGACTCATTCTCACTTATTTGTACTCAATGAAAAAGGACTGGAAGAACACACCAAACCCGGTGAAGAAAACCTCCCAGACAGAGAAACAAAACACGTGAGAGTAACCTATTGTTAGGTGAAAATGATAGCGGAAGTTATCATCACTCTCCTTCATCTTCCTTCCACCCTCAAGATGTCTAAATGCCCCGTGGCTGCTGGCGATTGATTTCTGTTTTATTGTTTTTATTTTTCATTTCACTGCCATACCGAATGAAATCACTGTCCTGCAAGGCTGTTTGATTGAAAAACTCCGGCTCCCTGTTGTCTGCGGTTCATCTCCACGGAGCCCCGAGGCAGTGGGTCCGACAGCGGGGGTATCCTGTTCCCTCTGACACCCGACCTCACATGCAGAAGGTCGAGTGCTGCTAGCTGTCGGCAGGTCTCATCATTCCCTCATGACATGGCCATTATGGCACCCTCTGGATGGCATGTCAGTCACCCACAGTGGCAAGTCAATTAGTCATGTCTGGAGGGAGATAGGGAATGTTTGCTGGCCGGATTTTGTCACCCATCTGCAGGTGGGGACACACTGGAAGCGGCTTACAATTTGTAATTATTTTTTGTTTGGGTTAATTTATTCTGAGATACTGGAAAGATTGAAGTTATTCTTGAAAATTAACAGAAATATGTCAATGATTCAATTAGTTTTTGGTATCATGCTGATAGGGGATGTTTTCACCTTTTATGCTCCATCCATTTTATGTTGTAGAGCGACTCCAACAGCGGGGAAAGGAGGGGAGAATGAGGGCTGTCAAAAAGAGTGAGAAATGGGTTTTTGGAGGTGGTGATCAAAGAGGTGGATTAAGATATCTGTGCTTACCTCTCGAGGAGATTCAGTGTTGTGTAAATCAAACAGACAATCTGCAGTACCACCTGGAGATTAATGCTGTGAAGCTGTTGGAAGAACGCTTTACAGAAATCCATCCTGATACTCTGTAAGCGTAATTATCCTTGTGTGCAGAAGTTGCTTGTAAATGCCTCACGAATCACTCGTTTCCAAACGTTTCCTTCAGAATTTCACTATTTGGGCTGATGGCGTCGATGTATGTGCCTCCGACGAGGCTGGGATTGCTGGAGCTGTATGGTTGTATTAATGACAGTTATTACTGATTTTCTGCTTATGTGTGTTTTTGCTTGCAGGGCTAGTCTGATTTGTATTTAGTGTATGAAATTACTGCCACGGAAGAGAAACTTACTCCCTTCCCAAATCTCTAATGTCATAGCGACATACAGCTCCATAAAGTGTGAAATGGAAGCGATAGAAGATGTTTCTGAGATTGTACTCTATGATTTGTCTCAGGATAAGTGTGCATTTAATGCTCTACAAATCACAGTGAAATAACCCACATAAAGTATGGTCGGTTGGTTGGTTGGAAGATGCTCAGTACACTTAAATCCTCCAGTGTAACTTTTTTATAAATCTGGAGCCATTCTTTAGCTGGTTGCCACTTCGCAATAGAATGTATAGGGGTTTCACGATAGACTACTGTGACATACACCTGCTGTAATCGGCTTCATGTGCCATGTATGAGGCGATAATCTCTTGGCTTGTCAGATTCCTAAGCATGAACAAAGCATTTTTACATTAAAACGCTTACAGACAAATGTAAACGCCTAGAAAATTGTCATGCGTATACTGAAAACCTTCCCCAGTCAACCAGATTTTGGTTAAGGATGTGTTCAATAGAGGTAAGAGCATCATTCCTGCTGCAAGTTTTCAAAATAGTTTTGTCATCTGTCGTGTCTGTGACAGAACCAACAGAAGAAAAGCATATAAAAGATTGTCTGTGCTGTAATGTGGGATGAAATAGAAGAAGTGGTGTGCAGGACCTGAATGACGGTGCACCAGTTGGCAGTTAATCTAACACTGGTAAGCTTTGCTTTCTGTAACTTCCATGCTATTTTCCCAGAAACTGCTTGGCAGCTTATCTTGTTACCTTTTAATTTGAGTGGAGTATGGAAGCACCAGTCATTCTAATGTTGGCTGAATTTCCAAGGGTATATGCACAGCTACAGTATGTGTTGGTATTAAACGGGTAAAGCTTCCTGTATTAATGCTTGTTGAATTGACTATCTTTGTTGATACCTCCTTAGTGAGGAAAAGTACACAATGTAGATGGACTGCAAGTGTGAAACCTTCTCGATTATAAAGTAGTTATTCTCAAACGATATGGTATGGTCACACTATTGAGTCGTTTAAACAGTATGAAACAAACAGACTTTGTGTAGATAATTCAGGGGTGTTACACAAACAGCTTCACGGTCCAGCCTGGCCAACACGATGTCATTGCAAAGTGTAAACAAGAAAGACATTAACTGCTCATTTTTAAGTAATTCTGATCTTCTTCTGCTGATTTTATTATGGTTGAGTGAAAGTCTTGTTCCCAACATCAGTCCGAAGAGAACTATGGCAGGTAGGATTTCAGATCTTTATGCAAAGTTGAAAGCAAGTCATGTTTTTGTATGTGGAAAAAGTTAAGTGAGGCTCTAAAGATAGAGGAGATAGTTTTTGGACCTTTGACAAAGGAATTGGCTTAGTGTTAAAATTGCACTTATTGTATGCAAAAAAAACAAAACAAAAAAAACAAACAAAAGGAGCTTATTCAGCGTGTGAGAAAATATATTGATCAAATGTAAAGTTTTACTCCTACGTCTTTGCACTATCAGTTTTATTAAAGCAGCACCCTGGAGATGAAATTGGGCTTTGTGGATTCATTCATCCACCTTACATCCGTCTTCTGTAGGTTTAGGAGTTGGTAGGATGGTGAAAACCCAGTGTAGACCCTGGACAGGTCGCCAGTCCACCACAGAGGGACAGAGGTTCGAACCACAGACACCAATAAACCTCAAACACAAGTTTCTGGAATGTGGGAAAAAAATCAGTATACCAAGTGAAAACCCACACATGCACTTTGAGAGCATGCACACTCCTCACATGAGGTCTAATTGCTCACCACCACTCCACTGTGGTGCCGTGCACTTTATATTAGTTATGTTTATTTGATTTGCTAGTCTCTGTTAAAAGACAAGGAATGAAATTATCCAAACTTGTTGCAGCATTGTCTGTTATAAACATTAGAGTGCGGCCCACAAATTATAAAATGAAAAGTAAATCAAGTTATGACATAAGAGAGTAAAGTTCAGCAGAGCTGCTAAATGCAACTCCCTGCACTGCTCCGTACTTTATCTGGACTCTTCTTCTTTCTTTCTCCCCCCAGCTTACTCGTTTCATGTTGTGATAAAACTCTATATTAGAGCCCGGACATCACCCTACATCAGTGGCACCCTGAACACCCGGGATTTGGCAGGATATCTATGGTCTATTATTTTGTGTTTCTTTTTGCCATGAGGTGCTGCATTATTTAGCAGGTTTTAAAGTCATAAAACAGCTTGGATCCCAGTGGGAGGCGCTGAGCTGCACTCGGGGTGTTTTTCATTCCTGAGGTTTTTAAAGTGTCTTTTGATTTTTGGACGGTCCTGCACTTGGACATAGTTTGAAATGTTGGGCTGAGGCAGCAAAGGGCTACTGAAGACCACATTTTCCTTATCAAAAGAGTGTCACTCTCTATAGTCGCTCCCCATACTCCCCCCCCCCCCCCCCCCCCTCCCCCCCACACGCACACACACACACACACACACACACACACACACACACACACACACACACACACACACACACACACACACACACACACACACTCCTTCCTGTCCTCCACCTTTTCCCTTTCAAGTGCTTCTGATATCACAAACTTCCATAAGGGTTTCACCGCTCCTTGGCATGAGAACACCTGTCTCCAGGCTTAACATGTTCTCCATGTTTCCTGTAACACACATGATATCATGAATAATGACCCTTTTAAAACATCAACTTAAACAGAAGTAGAAGAGTATTTCATCAATCGTGCAAAAAGCAAAACAAGGTCATTCTGCAGTGTTGTCCACATTAGCTTGGATCAGAGAGGCAGGCAGTTATTTGCATTTTCTTGTTTGTCTCTTGCAGTGTTTTTAACTATGGCGATGTGGTTTGTTCATTCTCAGCAATGGCTCAGTGTTTGATGTCAATACCCAACTCTGAATGGGATCAGGAAGAGTACACAGTTGTCTGCTGTGTGTCGTCTGTCTGCATCTCAGATGTATGTTCCGCTCTAATTCTACAATAAAGTCAAATACACTCTATTTATGTGCATGCATGGCCAATAATTTTAATAAATTCGATCCTATACATTGATGTAAATGA
Organism: Lipophrys pholis; assembly: GCF_963383615.2. Classification (NCBI taxonomy): domain Eukaryota; kingdom Metazoa; phylum Chordata; class Actinopteri; order Blenniiformes; family Blenniidae; genus Lipophrys; species Lipophrys pholis. Next base: position 26,200,330 of record NC_137627.1, on the reverse strand, counting down.
TCTCTGTCTGGGTCTGCAGGCTGTGGGATTTGTGGTAACCCATAACACAGGCCAGATCATCAGTGAGGAGAAGCGTTTTGTTTCGGCTGGCAGCAGAGACAAAGGCAGGATGTTCCCCTCTGAGCGAGCTCAGGACAAAAGCATAGCAGCACTGCATTAACGCAGGTGGACAAAAAAAAAAATACATGGATTAATCTCTGTGGTAAGTGTATTGAAATGTGGTCTTTTCCTGGAAATCAATGGCCATTATGTTTCTGGGATGGTTGTGTGAAGAGTCACCTTTTTTCCGTGTGTGTGTGTGTGTGTGTGTGTGTGTGTGTGTGTGTGTGTGTGTGTGTGTATGTGTGTGTGTGTGTGTGTGTGTGTGTGTGTGTGTGTGTGTGTAGGTTATACATCCTGCATTAGTTGGTTTGCTTAATGATGGGTTGGCGTGGCCCCGTGGACATCGCGTGTCCCCTTTAATTACCTAGAGGTAGAGATTGTTATTCATGGTGAGGGACAGGGGAATAGTCGTCTGTACGCCCCCCTTTCCCCGAGGCCTACTGCTCTGAGCATTGATGTGGGAGGATGTGCAGAAAACAGATGCTACCCCATGATTTCTGAGTGTTTGTACTAATGATGAGCTCCACTAGGCTATCTTTCAACCCTTTAATGGTGGTTCAGCCTGATTTAAAGTCAGATTTTATGGATGGAGCAGCGGTTTCCAATTCTCATCACCAAGGGCCACACAGAAGCTCTTTTATATAGTGGGACTGTATTTCTTTACACTGCGGTGTCCTTGTGGAGTTCATGCAGACAGTTTTATGTCAAATTGGGTCCTGCTTGTGTTCAACAAACCACTAGTTTTGTTCCATTAACTACCAACTGTGTTTACTTCTGTATACACATTGTGTAAAGCAGTGAACATTTTTCTGATTGCTCTCCTTCCTGCCGGGCAGCCACTGATCGCTGTTCTTTTCACTGCAATCTGAAGAAAAAATTTCCAGACACTATTTTAAATATTCTGAGATGGGTAATCAATTACATTCTTCACCCCTACATCACTTCTTATTCTTCAACTCAGGTTTGCTTTCAAAACGCTGTTGTTTGTTGCTGAATTCAAAGATGGCCGAGCTTTTCACATCTCAGCTTGCTGGCATTTCACTGTCCTTAAATCAAACACCAACTACATCCAATTTCTCAAGGTGTAGTGTAGCGGAAGTAAATTAATGTCAGTAAACAAGTTTCTTTTACAAACGTCAACTTATAAAATTGCTGTAAAAAAACCTTGATACACTCAATCACTTCATTCAATGGCTTTAATATTTTCAAAATAACTGCTGCGTAGCAAAGATGGGGAATCAAATGATCATAAAAACAAATATGAACATTATTTTCACAAGACAGCAAGATCAGCAAAATATTGGTATATCCCAGATTAGAAAGGATTAAAATTGCAGGCTGAGGTCTGTACTTGCCATTATTCAACGGGTTTGAGTTGAATATGAGCAGATGTGGGTACTCCTGAATTGTTCCTGCTGCAACACACCTGACTTACATGAATGTTCTTGTTCAACTGGGCAAGAGCCCTCATACCAAGGCTCTCATTATATTCAAGAGCGTTGAAGCAGGGACACATCCGAACAGGACTGTGACCCTCTAAGACCGAGACACGCCCACCTCCCATTAACAGGCTCAGCAAGAAAAACTTTGAACTGTTCTAGTACTTTAAAAGCCTTTTCATATTGCTCATTCTCCATCATGATAGTGAAAATATAGTTTAATACCTCACAATTACCAATATTTATAATATCACTGCAGGCAGGCACCTTGCGGACATTGAGTACTTTCAACACAAATCTGCTCTCAACATTTTTAAAGATCATGGGCAGGCTTGCTGTGTTTTTTTTCACCCCATCCCATGTGTGGGTGTCTATCCTGTCTGTGTTTAAGTCTAGGACGGGACGTGTCCCTGGCTCTAATTCCCAGCAGTGTCCATCAGACCCCTGTCCCTCCCAGCTCTGACAGAAGGAGCTATTATTTTCTCATCGCCCTGGTGGCCCGTGTCCCCCGGGAGAGGCGTCACCACGTGACTGACAGCTCCGTAAACACAGCCAGCCTCTGGGTAACTGAGTGAGAGCTCACTGCAGTGACGTCCTATTCCTCCTCCACACTTCTCATCTACGAGTGTCTCTCCAGCGATGACCTGCTCCACCCTCGACCTCCCCACATTACCTTCACCTGACGCCCAGGGTCACGAGCTGCCTGTGCTGCAGTGAGATTATTTCTAACCTTGCTGCACCTTTACCACTGTCTGACCGTGAAACAGCAGCCCCCAACCCTCTGATGTTTTTGTAATGCATCATATCAAGCTGGACCTCTTTTGCCCACTGCAATATTTTCAATATTTTCAGATTCACTCTATTAGCCCTTGTAATGCATTGTCATAACAACGTAGCAGGGATTGCATGGGCTGGCAAGGCACCTCTGTGTGTGTGTGTGTGTGTGTGTGTGTGTGTGTGTGTGTGTGTGTGTGTGTGTGTGTGTGTGTGTGTGTGTGTGTGTGTGTGTGTGTGTGTGTGTGTGTGTGTGTGTGTGTGTGTGTGTGTGTGTGTGTGTGTGTGTGTCAGTAGGTCTAACTCCAGTGTAACTAAGACAGATGACTGTGTCAATGTTGTTTCCCCCACTGGCCCGAAGGAGTAGTTCTCCTCCCAAGCTGCACTGCTTCCTCCACTCTGCAGGTTTCGTTGGAGCCTCGCTGCTTATTGTAATGACCTAATGTAGATTCAGGGATCAGCAGCCAGGGACATCCATCTGCATCAGGGTGCAGGAGACAGGAAAACCCTCTGAGTCTGTCTGCTGGCCCTGGTGTCTGTATTTGGTCTTGATTGGGTTTGAATGGGTGTGGTTATTTAAGGAGTTAAAGCACGGAAACACTCAAGGAACTATCACACAAACAACATAAATACAATTTTCTTTGTTTTACTTTTGTTATTCTCTTTTACATTAAATCACAGAATCGTTAATAGACACCATCTCTTTACTTGATATATATATATATATATTTGTTTATGTCATCCAGTTTTTAGTTTTTAATAGTCATGTAATATTGCACTGCAGGAGCCAGCATCTACAAACATTCATTTTGTTGTGTTGCATTACTTCCACTGATACCACTCTAACAAGATAATGATAATAAACATTTTTTATCCAGGATTCCTCAAAACAGAAACACAAAGTGCTTCAGAAAATGCAAAACATTAGATATAAAGAGAAGCACCAAGACAAAAACATAAAAGACAAATAAAGGGATCAAAATCAATAATGATATGAGTTAAATTAATGCTACGGTATAAAACAAGCCTTCAGATGGGATTTAAACCCCATTCAGGCCACAAATCTTAAAAAGGCATCTTCACGGAGGAATGTTTTGGAAACAGATTTCGATACTATAAGTCATAATGTTCTCAAGAATGTTGTTCCAATGAGATTATAAAAAACTATTATAGAGTTTAGAAATAGACTGTAATTCAGTCATAAGCAAGCAGGAAGCTCAAGTCACTAACACTCTCACCTCACAGCAAGAAGACGAGAGTCAGTCTCATGTAAACTGAAGTTTCCCTCTTGGTACCACGATTTTCTCCCATTTCACCTGAAAATAGATTAAATATGTGTATGAGACTGTACATTTCTCTGTGTTAACTCTGTGATGGACGTGTTACCAGATTGAAACCTGGTAGCCTCGAGTTCCTCATGGTCATTCTCTGGACAAACAAAGTTGATCAGATTTATGTATTAATGGACAGTTGGATGAGTTTATGGTGACAATCTTTTTGGAATAACAGATGACAGCACAATCAAATGAATAGTTTTAAATTGCCACATGTGCATTGGGAACTATATGAATGTGGTTCATCAGCTCAGAATGGTGGGCACGGATTTAGTTTTAGTTTTAGTTTCCAATACCATTAAGACATATTTCATTATATCTGTCGCTGCGACACAGTCCTAAATATTCAAGTAATTACATATGTATAACTTTCCTTCTTCATAGCTTTATTGGCTTGCATCAGAGGGGACATATGCTATGATTCACTACAAATTAATTTCACTGGTATATAGTATTCAAAAGACAAAACAACACCACACACATGCTATGGCAGTGATCTGTTTCTCGCAGGAAGGTGTCCTCCCTGATTCCCACCTATGTACGCATGCTGGATGTTACAACAGCTTGCAATGTTTCCAGCACAGCTCTTACAGCTTGTGGAGCTTTGGCTTCTGTCCCAAGAACATTTGAAACTTTCCCACTTGGATACCGCTGGCACATTTACAGCAATGTTGATGTATGGACATTGTTTCGATAGGAAATGAAAATAAATAAACAAATATATAAAGCACCGTGCAATAAAATAGAAAGATAGATGGTATCCCCAAGCTCTGTATTAATAAATCTCCTTTTTACCATCTTAACATTTAACTGTGATTCTTACCAACTGTTTGTAGCTTGATAACCTTGGTTCGCAGGCTGGTAACTGTTGTTGGTGGGTTTTTCATTTTGTGTTATATGTGGCAATTATTGCCACCAACTACTACGGATGATTCGCCATAAAAATCCCTGTTGTTACCCATTGATTATTGATATTTTAAAGTAGATAGTTCCTCACTCTTTGTTTTTCTGCCTTTATATTAAACTAATAAACTGCTGCTCTTCGCCTCATCTTCACTTTATTTGGCTGCTTTCTAGATTGACCTGCAGGGTTTGAAACTAGAAAACATGTTGCAAGTATACAGTTTTTTTTAATTTAGCCTAAAGAGTTCACCAGGAAGCCTTCTGGCTGATTCAGGATAAGAAAAATTGTTTCAATTGTTACAATCAGTGATGCCTTCTAACCAAACAGAGAAAAACATGGCACATAATTAGCTAATATTACTACAGAGCAATAACAACCTGATTATTGATTTGATTAGACTATACCACATGCCTGTTCACTTTACAGGGATTCTCAGCAATGGTCACAATAAAGCTACAATTTGCAACTGTTGTCTCAAATATATTTTATTTTCACTCACCTTTTCTTTCTGTTTTGGCTGCTTTCAGTAAAATGTCTTTTGAATCTACACAATAAAGAGCCACTGAAAACAGTATTGTTTCCATATTCATTTGCTTTCACTTGCCAAACGATTGGCTGGAGTACAGAGCCCCAACAAAAAGCATAAAAGGAAACGTAATACCATGGATAAAATGAAATAAAAACAAAATCATGTTTTTATTTGAGCAAATCTTTCTTAGATCAGCCCAAAAGACTTTAGTGCTGGCTTGACCTAAATTGAAATGCAAAATAATTTGGGGAAAAAAACCCTCTTTATTTTCTTATCTTGGATGGCTCATAAGACATCAATGAACATAAGTAAAACAAATAGATCTTTGTGTAACATTCAGTTACAATTCAGTTGTTTGAGAAAATGTACTCACATGTCAGGCTTCATAGCTGCATTGGGTTGGTCTCATAACAACTGGTTGAACTAACTCGGGCTCAACTGATTTTCTGGAGTTGATGCTGATTCCGATATTAGGGAATAAAACATTTTGATAACCATGATATTGGCCAATTAAATTGTTCAGTGCTGAGGTGATGTGTCCACGCAAATACATCGATTAGTTATAACGTGCGTTGATGTGTCACATTCAAGATGGCGACGTCCGGTCAGTGTGGCAGAGGGGATAAAAGAATGGACGGAGAACGAGCTAACACCAGTCGAACGTGAATGACACAACAAGGCACATCATGAGGAAAGGGAAAGTTATTGAGTTTTAGTTAACTTAACAATAAGGTAAAGCTCTCATTTCAGTAAATGCGCCGTCAGCTTGGAGTATGACATGAAAGTAGTCGGAGCATCCTCTAAGTGTTAACATCGCCGACAGCTGATTCCCGATTATCCTCTAACGGCCATAATCGACCGATTAATCAGTCGGGCCTGAGAACTAACCCAATAAGTGTCAGAACTGAGATAAAAAGAAAAGCTCTCCAACTTTGATATTCCAGGTAACTTTAATGTCTTCGTCATTCTGACTTAACTGTTAACGAGTTAGACAACACAGAATGATTTGAGTCTTGTCTCTGTCCTCATGTGATCTCATATCACACTGTGTGTGCAGAGAGTGGGCGTTACCGTCACTCGAGATGACACGACTAACGATAACAAGGGCAGCCTCTCAGTAGGCTGCCTGCTGTTCTCTGTGATTTACACCCAGGCCCCTGACAACAAATTAACACTGGTGCTTTTCTTTCAGATACAGCCCTCCATTAATAACTAAGCAAGTCTGGAAACCACAATACTGTAATGAGCCACTTTATGTTAATGCAGCCTGTGACTGCAAAGTTAATTCTACATGGGGAGAAAGCCGATGAATATTCAGTTCAGGGTTCTTGTTGTCTGCCTGCCACGGTCAAGATAAATGCAGAGAGAGGAAACAGAGAACTTTTAGGAAAGCTTTTTAATAAATAAACATTTCAAGTTCCGTAAATAGCATTTTTTTCCCACACTGGGAGTATCAAAAGACATGAAGAACAAGAGAAGGACTCTCGTCTCTCAAGATTCCTAAAAGACTTTTATTCACATTCAGAGATGCTTGCAGATAAATCTAAAACACAGAAGTAACAAAGTTTGTGTCCACTTTGACCCTCAGTTTTAATTGGCCAAGCGAGAGGGAGGCTGGGATCTCTGTCTGCCAGTGTGTGAATACTCTAATTAACTAGAACCTTGGAGCTTTGTAATCTCTGGATTTTGGAGTATCATAATGTATTAACTTTAATTAAGCTCACGAGCAGTGCGAGCTAATTAGATGAATGTGCTTATTTGTAATCTGGATAATATGAATACATTTTACACAAACTCAAATCAGTCAGTCTTTCTAATTACAGCGTGTGTGATAGCTCTAATTGGTGGTTGTGTGTCTGTCTGTGGAGGAGACACTGGAGCTGCTGCTGCTGCTGCTTCTATCTTTGTATCCGGCTTAGGCTAATGTGATGAAATCCTCATGGAGAGATGATGTGCCTCACTGAAGGCTGACAGTCCCAAGGAGAAGGGCTCACCATTTCAGAGGCTTGTTGAACCACGTACATGTTCAGGACCAGTGCTCCCGTCTGTCAGAACGCAGACACACAAAACCCACTGTGTTCTCATTATCTACCTTTTTTTCCCCTCACTCTCCTGCTCTGTGGTGATCGCTGCAGCTGCTGCTGTTTATCCTGGTATAGTTCTCATGTCTCATATCACACATTTGATCTTTGTCTGCGACTTGCTGGAGCATGAAAGTGTACAACTGCTACGTGTTGTCAGGACCAGGAGCTGCGCAGTGGTGAGCGGCGGCACAACGGCATGAATTACACAACTGTTATTTAAACTAAACCATTTCCTCACTTTTTTGTTTTACTTTTAGACAATTTGTCACATGCCTTCAAAATTCAAATCAGGCCCTTTGAAGGAGATAAACATTTAGACTACTTACTTTAACTTCTCAGTGAAAACATGCATTTTCGCTTGACTTGAACACATTTGGATTGCGAATAACTGAATATAAACATTTTAATATGCACTGACAGGCATGTAGAAAACCACTCTGGGTTAAGGATGGGTTTGTTTTAATATTGTCTCATTTCATGCTTTTCATACTTAAACAAATATCCACTCCAAAAAGCGTTACTTCCTACAATGTCTAAAACACAATCAAAACAACACAGAAACACATTCGTACTCTGTCTGATCTCTGTAGTAAACAAGTATCTTCTTTATTGTTGTGCTTTAGGCAACTTATGGCTGTGTAGTGCAGGAGCAGATCCCTGCTGACTGTGGACAAACACAGGTTCTCCCTGGAACGGCTGTAAGTCCAACACAGGCAGAAAACAGAGAAACAGAAAGCCATTCCTCCATACGAGTTCACCTACTATGCACGCCGATGGTCTGTTAGAAGAAAACTGGAGTACCTGGAGAAAACCCACACATGCACAGGACTAACATGCAAGCGCCACACAGACGTTTGCCTGAGCCCAGAAATTACTGTCTCTTTGTTGTTGCATAATAATAAAATACCATGGTCTGGGTTTGTTCAGATAAAAAAGAAATTAATTAATCTTCGGCTCTCATCTGCACCGGTCACCATGTGCCAAGACAAAGTGCAAAGCATTCTGGGATTGATCCACTGACTGAATTAGTTGATATTCCTGGTGCAAATGAACCAGCATATCAATCTCAGCGCTTTATTCATTGTTCATGTTCATGGAGCAATATGATCCGTCAAAAAATTCAATGAGACTGACAAAAGAATAACCATGTAAACGCAGCTAAATATTGACTCTTTTTGTTATACGCATGAGTAGTTAATGGTGGGATTACTTTTCTTCTTGTTCTATGACTCTGGAAGCCACCCGATGGATCTCTCCTTTGAATTGAGTTGACCCATTTGAGTCTTTTTTAAATAAATTCCTCAAAGGTTAGTTGAATATTGTAAAATAGAGCTCTATTGTGTTGATTAAGAACTGTGTGTTAGGTTGTCGTGCCTCTCAATTGTGAAATGTTGAAAATGTTTTCTTTCATTTTGCTAAATTAGTTGTATTACATCATGCTGCTAAGATGACAATCAGGTTTTCTGTGAAGATAAATGAGTGAATGCAATTCACTACAAAGGTAGTGAGAGGTCGGTCAGATTATAAACAGCAAAAGTGAACACTCTGTGTGCCAGAAAGAGGAAGGAACTATGCCTGTGGCCCATTTTCAAAGAGGTGCCTGCAGTGATGTTGTCTTCAGTCTGGTCGTGTGGTTCTATATTCTGTTTATTCAGCTGGAGGCTTTCTCTCACAGCTGTGCTCAATTGAGCTCCACAAAGTTAGAAGAAGACACATGAAGTCAGAAAACATGGTAACACAGCGAGCAGGGTGACACGTCTTATAGCTCACAACACACTGGAGCTGGAATCAGACATCACATCCAGCAGATGAATAAGGAAAACAAGCCATTACTGTGATCTCTACACAGACAGTAACTGCAGTGAACACCGAAACGCCACACTCTGTCACGTAAGCCCCTCAGGAAGCTTTACCTATTTATGAGTTATTGCACAGAGCGGCTTGAAATTCATATGAGAGGCAGGAGGAGATTGCCAGCGACTGTCACTTACAGTGAATGAAACCTCGGGTGCTATCCTCGTCCAGAAAGTGCATCTGAAACACACTATTAACTTTCCTATTGCTGATGTCACTTTTTATTGCCCCTTGGTTTCAGGTCTTTCTGACTTGGCAGGCTTGGCTGTGCTGCTTTCCAAAGCCATATAGATGCTTGTGTCAGAGCACAGAAATACAACAATGATGGAGATATTATTCTGAGCATTTAATTTGCCAGAGTGGGCTGCTAAAGTGCCCCCTTATGATGATTAATGTAAAAGAACCTGCTGTGCTGTGCTTTGGGAAAATTATTCTTTTGTTTTAAAGTCTTTGAGATTTTATTTGCTTTCAACATCTTTCAAGTGTGTTTTGCAGTTTACAAATATGGGAACACAATACAAAATGAAAACAGCCGTGCTGAAAAGAGGATGTTAAAAACTGATGCAATATATAGATTCATACTGATGAAGGAATTATATTTGGGTTTTTTTTCTCAAACCAGTGAGGTACTGGTCTGTATCTGTGCCTGTTGTATCGTCACTATGACAGATATTGAAGTTGAGTATGTTAGGACAAATGTCAATGAAGTATCTATATGCAGGAATGTGCTAAATGCTATTTTGAAAGTGAAAAACAACCCGAATGTTTTAGTGTTGGAACATAGCTGCCACTCAGTGATGGTAGAGTGGAGATAGACCACTTGAAAAGGTGAGAGTAATTGATTAACATATCACAAGTGGACGTATTGGTTTCTGTCAGATAATCTGCTTAGGAGTGATTCATTGCAACTATTATTAATGAGATATTATTAATGACTGCTGGGCTGGCCATTGTTCTATGAAGGCCTGAACCAACAACCAACCAACCATCAAGGGACCCGGTGTTACTTTGCATATGGCTCAGTGTAAACTGCATGCTGTCTTTGTATGGACCACAAAAGCATGTGGCATTTGAACATGCGCTTGCCGCATTGTGCACGCGTAATTAACATTGCATAATCTACCTGCTTACAAAGCAACTTTTGTAATTAGAGTTATGATTGCAGCAGGATAATGACAGCGATTCTACAGCAGATAATGACTGTTGTGCTCTTGGCAGTTGCTGCATTGTTTATATTGCAGACTTCTGACATATGGGACACAAAAGGACACAATAGCCAAGCTGACCGCCATTGTTCCCACCCAGGCAGACCCAATCACTGCAGACAAATTGCGCTGTAGGCCGTCCAAATGATGCAGACCCAGGAAAAATGGTTGAGACACATGAGAATAGGTCTTTAATGTAAAAGCCTGAGCTACATTGACGCTCATGGACAATGCACCTGAGCTCAGAGACTGAGCTTGTAGCCTCCTGGTGCTTCTTTTAGAGGCTTTTCTCACTGGGTTACATCAGTCTGCTCTGAAAGTCATACAGATCTTTAAGTGTGTTATGTTGGCACTAAATCTAACCCAACATATAGAAGTACAATCACATTTTTCTTATTATAACAGATAATGAATGCCCTCTTTACAAAAGCAAATAAGAATGCATAGCAAATCGAAAATACAGTATGTCTACACAGTGTATTGACACTAAATATCTTTGGCTGTTTTTATGGTCATATTACTGACGAAAATCAAAGAAGCATCCATCTGTTCCCTGAAAGGATGGGATTGTCCTTTAAAGAGATGGTGGAACATTTATTCAAATAAATTAAGAGTTGTCAGAGATGGCATCTTGATAGTGGGGCACTTAGGCCTGTGGCGTCCGTGGCTGTGCAGTCAGTGGGGACGAGTCCATAGTGCAGACTATAGACTAATCCATCACTGCTCTCGGAGGGGCCGGGGGCCAAGCGCTTGGCTTCTCCCTCCAGGAAATAATCAGCTTTTAATTTATCACAGATCACATTCATGAGAAGACAGATCACTGTGAGAAGGCCTCATGTGACCAGGCTCATCTTTTCAGTCACACTGGAGTGCTTTCACACCATCTCATTTATTCTCATTTCAGCTTTTCCCAAACCTCCATTATTTTTGTCAGTTTTGGATGAAGCGATTTCTTAATAATATTTACTTTAAAAAAATTGCAGCTTTCTAACCAATCTCTAAAACTTCAATCTGGGCTTATGTTTTAGTATTTTTTTCACAATTCTGACCAACCATGCAGAAGCATTAACTAGAAGCCGGATCTCTCTGCATGAAATGGATGGACTGTGTGCTATTAGGTAAGTCAACTGCGGGGCATCCTAATGGCTTCAGATTTGATTCTCATCCCTCACTGTTGCCACATCATAATGTGGCTCCTGCAGGAGTGCTGATGATTGGTGGTAGGACTTGGAGGAGCACATACGATGTGATTTACGCAAAAGAGGAGGAAGGACAGTTCAGCCACGCTTTGCCCACCCTCCCCACTGATAGCCATACAGATCGCGGGCAGGTTAATCCTTTTATTGTAATGAAGTGAAGGTACATAATGCGAACGTGACACGCTTAATCCAGTGTTGGCATTTTTATGAGGAAGGAGCAACCACAGTGACATTGAGTGCATGTGAGGCATGGGAGCATCTACTGACATCGCACAACAAACGGCACTGAGTGCGAGTTCAGAGTGTGTCCACACAATAAAACACCTCAGCTGCCTACCCACTATATTCTAATGTCTTATTTTCGATCATTTCATTAAAATCAGTATCATTTATTGCTTCAAAAAATCTCTGGTTCACTACAGCCTGTAATGTTTCTAATTTTCTATTGTTATTCGCTTGACTCTCCCATGGGTGGATGACTATGAATGCTTGCAGTGCTGCAAAGTATATATATATATATATATGGAGAGAGAGAGAGAGAGAGAGAGAGAGAGAGAGACAGAGAGAGAGAAAGAGAGAAACACAATGCACAGTACTCCCAAGTAAGTTTGGTATTGTTCAGAAAAGCAAAACACTGTACAAATGGATAACTTCTACTAAGTTTCAATCAATGGCTTTACATTAGTCATATACAGAGAAGACCTGTTTTGAGAATATAAGCTGGTCAACACTTAATATACACATACCGAACAATCAAATGCTTGGATGATACTCAGATACCACCTGTACAATGACTTTATGGACAAAACATATTTCCTTTCCAGCATATCTAGCAGAAATGTCAGAACTTGCAGTTTTTCTTCTGAACTCAATAGCTTTACCAGGTTTTTCAGTACATCAGTCTCTGTAAGCAGAATCATAGAAGTGTCTGTCTCTCAGGTGTTAATTACTGCTGCTGAATCCTGAAAATAAACCTGCATGTGACAACTACGACCTTTTGCTCTGCTGTCACAATGCAAAGAAACACTGTTGAAAGAAACCCAGTTTAATACTAATGATACTTTTACAAATGGAAAAACCAAATTGATGTGGCTAACCAGTATTATCCTACGCAGGCCTACATAGTGCTATGAGGCTCAGCAGGCTCATCAATCTTGCATCAATGAGAATCTCAGAGGGAATCACAATATAAGATCAACGTGGAGGGATAAGTGAAGTTATCAGTTTGTCCATTCTTGATATGTCACTGTATGTCACTCATTATTTTCATTGTGTTTAGTTAAAAAAAAGACAAAACGACTTTGCAGTATTTGTTTTGTTGTCCTATTTCACGTTAGCTTGTACTGCACGGTCATGTTCTTGTTCACTCATGTTGTTTTTTCAGTGTAAGGCCATGCAGAGTGCACAGAGAAGAAGGTTCAAAGAAAAATAGATTAGAAAGTAGCTGGTAAAGGTCTCTGTCAGACATAATGTGAAGTTCATTCTTGTACTCAGAGTTGTCCAATTAGCTGCCTTAGAAGTCACCTGCAAATCCTCAGTTCACATGAGCCCAGTCCAGGTTTCAGGACCTTTATTAGCTCCTTTGAAACATGAGAGAAGTTAGGTGTTTGTGCATTCGTGGTAACAGCCGGGGGAGTTTAAGTGTTTGGGTCTGTGGACATGTCACGGTGAGAAACCGCAGGTTTTGAATGACTTTGCCTTGGTTCAGCAGGCATTCGAAAATCAATTTGTGGGCAGTGACGGTTCTGCTGATGGTTTCTGTCTTTTGTGGGAATTGGTCACTGAGCCAGCAGCAATGCTTCTTGTCACTGCCTGATTAATTGGCTTGGATCCATTCAGCAGTCATTGAGTCAGATAAAGAGAGACAATAAGAGCCTTTCATTCCTCTCCAGCTGAATTGGGAGTGAATGCAAAAGGAAGCCGGTGAAACAAGTCTTGTAAAACATGCTCATTTCCTTTGATGGAAGCAAGCTTAATAATAAATACAGAGAAATAGTCATTGATTGGACTGTGATGCATCTTTGCATACATGTTTGTAGTTTCCAGCAGGGACGGCTCCAATAAATCTTTCTTTATCTGTAATCTATCCTTTCATTAATCAAATGGAGCCTTGTGTTGAGTTGAACTCCCCGTTTGCTGCTGGTGAAGAGGCCAGCTCACTGCCATGTATGCCACAATCCCAATCCAAAGACCCCTGGCGCCCTCTTGTCACAGCCATCTCCTGACTGGTAATTGGGTATTTATCAGATTGTCTGCAAGAGGGCGATGCAGTGTTTATCTGACACAATTATCAGGAAAAATGGGGGGAACTAGTCCAGCCCTCTTTCAGCATACTGTTGTGTTGTGGGCTCAGACAAAGTCAGCGCACTGGAATTTCCCAGGCTACTCGCAGGGACTTATTTATCGGACTTTAGCTGGGATTGTGTTTGTCATCATCACATTTAAATGAAGAACACATCATTCTCTGGCCTCATGGTGACGCAGGAGGAATTTGTTGATGATAACATGCTCTTTACTATTGAGTTCCTTTTTGGGTGAGATCTGATAGATTTTCTTTTCAGTGGCTCTTTTTCATTTTGAAACCAGGTAATCTATATAAAGAGGTGCAAAAGTGTTCAATGAGTATTAAAAGATAAGATTGAGGGACAAAAGCTATAAGGGTAAATTGGTATGCCTCTTTCTTCTTTCTTCTGAAAACCCATTACATACTGGAAAGAGAGAGAGAGAGAGACAGAGCGAGAGAGAGAGAGAGAGAGAGAACGTAAGAGTGAGAAAGTAAGAGAGAGAGAGGTGAATAAAAAGGATGACATAAAACGATGGAGCTTTCAGTAATAATTGGCCAATAGCTGCTGCATTTAAGTCTGTATGAATTACAATTGAAAGATTGGAAGTATTAAGGGAATTTTAAAGATGATTGAAAAGAGAAAATCTGAAATGTGGTCTTCAATGCAATGCTTTTCATACATTTCCTTCTCTTTATTGCATACATACTTTTTTTGCTGTAGAAAGGCGACACTAAATGCTCTCCATCGTTTCAAAAGGGGCAAGTCTTGTAGAGACTCGGTTCTTCCTGGGATGCCTTGAAATTTATGATAAAGCGAGTCCATCATATTTCAGGTGAAGCATATCCAATTCAACAAGTATGTCATGCCTGGAGAAGAGGGCTGTAAGGGGAAAATCATAGCGCACAGCAGTAGAAGGAAGGAAGAATGAAAAAGAGAGCAGAGGCAACGGAAAAAAACCCGGAGACGGCATAGTTGAGGCAGCCTGGACTGCTGGATGTAATCAAACAAGGGTGAACAGGTTGTTCCACAGATGGCTGATTCAGAAAATCCTCAGATTTATTTCCATTCCACAGACGGTACCTGCCACCATGCACAGGTGCCGTCAGTCTGGTGGCATTGTCTCGCACACACCACTAAACTCTGACGTTTTGGTTTTGGCCTCCCCACTGTGAAATCCATTTTACAGGGAGCTTCTTCTTCTACGTGTTTGCGGACGGCGCCCTGAAACAGCGGCTGAGTTTAGCAACAAATGAGGATGTTTTTAGCATTCTGGACCAGCGTCTTTTAGGGTTAGACATTAGACATTCAAGTATTTTCAATGCAAAGACACTTATTAGATATCTGGATGTTTGACATATCAGTTTGTTTTTCCATGTTTAAAAACAGCATGAAACATGTGATGTTCTGGATTTTGTTGAGCTGAACAGGTTTTCTTTCTCATTCTTGATTTTTTTTTTTTTAAATTGGAATATTTATTGCAAACAGTCTTTTAAGGTGTGTTATTTCCACTTCTCTTCCCAGTTTGATGTCAAGTGATGCCAGGACAGTGAGCAACGCGATGTGTGGCACGTGGTCAGGGGCCACGCTCCTCTTCATCATGGTCCTGCTCCGGCTGGCTCCCGGCCAGGAGCTTCCTGTTGTCCCAGGTAAGACATCTGATGTTTCTCTGCCCCAGCATGTTTAAATGTTCATGGATCAGCTCCATCATCACGATTTCATTGTCTGTCACTCTGTATGTTTGTCTGACCATTATATGCTTGACACCGTCGCTCCAGTTTCACTGATTGATTATTGTCACGTAGCTGCAAAGTTGGTGCAACGATCGTGACATCCTTCTTGGCTTATGGCTCTACGTTTGCTTGCATGCTCTCTTCTCGAGTATCTGACTAGAAATGTTTTAGGAAAATGAGTGAAAAGGCTTGTGATTGTACATAATTACACTCCCGTTCCTGATTCACAAGAAGATGCAAGCCTGCGTCATGCAGAGAAAAGCTCTAGAGAGCCCTGACAAGAAAATTCATCACTTTTATATAGAACATTTAACACACTTGTTACTTGTAACTGCTGCACTGTCACTGGAGTTGTTTTTAATTTCACTGTACCTGTACAAGTGACAATAAAAGGCATTCTATTCTATTCATTCTACTCTTTAAAATATTATATGTACCCTGTGGGAGCCATGTTTTCTTTAAGCCTTTTTCTTACGTTGCGATGATGCTGCATGGGTACACTCAGACTTAAATATAATGAAGTTATACATCTGATCTTCATTCAAACACTTCTTGCCTTAATTGTAAATAGAAAGGAATTCTAACAATTTAGGAAAAGTCTTCAGCGGTACTACACTATTTACTAGAACATTGACTTTGATATTTAGTTACAGCTGTTTAATTTTTACTATCCTTCATGGTGGTTTTTATTATGGAAACGTTAGGGGAGTTATATTGCTCCAAATGTTGAACGGCACTGTTATGAAAGAGGATTCCAAAAATCTTCCACATCAAATAATGAAGTCCTGATTTAACTGAGGTACCAGGATCATCACTGCTCACATGGTTCTAAATAATCTGTGCATTTTCCAGTAAGCTCAACCTCCGGGTTATGTGGATGCAAACCTGTGTAGTGATGAATTAAAACTTCCAATCATCTGAACATTTAACCATTTCACTGGTATTGCCATTGAAATTAAGTTAAGTTTGTTCATTCTGGGCTGATGTAGAAACATGGATATGATGACCAGCCTGGTGAGAAGATAAGAGGGGCTAAGACTGAAAACCAGTCACTGTTACAGGTCATCATTAATCTTCAAAAAACACAATTTTTCACCAAACTTACCATTTATGTACACATCCTGTACAGAGTTAAAAACAACATGTCATTCCTAGTCTTAATTTTTCTACATAGATCTCGGTGTGGGTGAGAAACTAAATATCAAAGAAACTTAACGGCATATGTAAGTACAGAATTTCAGACGAAACTTTGCATGGGGATACTAGTTAGTCCTTGCTGCTGACTAGTATCCCCTATTTTGTGTTTTTCACCAAAGTTCCATCTGATTTGAGGGGCCAATTTTTCAGTTCTTTGTGATTTTTGTGGAAACAAACGGGTTCCTAGGAAAGTACTCATTGTGCATCGCCTCTTAAAGGGGCAGGTACACAGAAATAAAAATGAAAGAGTAAAAATTAAAAAGTGAGGAAGACGTTATCAGAGATTCTAATTGTCTGTTGGTTTTTCATTTAAAATCTTCACAGTATGTATGTAGGATTTGTTCAAAAAGTAGCTTGATACCAAACGCTCCTCGTGTTTCTTAATAGTATATATGATTTCTCGGTTTCTGAAGCAACTTCTGCTATCTCTGAATTGGTGTAAAAACGGTTCCTATTCTTGATCACTGTCAGCTTTTAATAATGAAGTTGTTGTGCCTGAAAGGTGATGATAAAAAACAGAGCGAGAAGTAATATGTTTTTATCATTTTTTATCACATCTTTTTGTGAAGTTATTCCACTTGAGTGATAACTTCCTGGAGGACATCCATCATTCCTGAACCATCAAAACTCTTGTGTGTTCACTCCACAGTGAACTTTATGAAGATGTAGACGCCTATGTTTCTGCTTGACTCAGTTCCTGACCTGCATCACGGTATTGAAATGTCTCCCTGTGGGAGATAAGAGAAACGCCTACCCGATATAAATTTATTGTCTCTGCAATTGACAGTCATCTCAGTTATATCATGTTGATTTCTTTTTCCATCTCCCGACAGAACGACAGGTCCATGCAGTCTTGCTTCGCGGAGTATTTCACACTTGCTGCTCTCTGTTACCTACTTATTCAGGCTCCTCAGCTTCTTTCTATTGCCTTCAGCTCTCATTCGTTTTCTTTAACCATGTTCATGGCACCACCTTCTTTCCCTCTGTATTTTCCTTTGCCCGTGCTATCGAGGAAGCAATTTACTTGTCAAGCAGAGGGCAGTATGTGGCTCCCTGCGCTCTGATTTAATAGTGTGTATGTGTGTGTGCTTGAACAGGAATGTGCATGGGTGAGGGATCACTACCTTGGCAAAAATCCTTTCAATCACATCCTTGGAGCAAGATGTCTGACTGGCAGCAGTTACAGTTATATTAGGATTTAATTCGGTTTGTGGTGAATTGACACTTCTGCTTAACATTTCGAGGGCATCAGAGAACGAAACCGAGTGGCGTTCTTATCTTTCACATACAGCTGAAGAGATACGAGCTGATTCCCACATGAATTTTAAGTGCGGAGTGACGTATCTGTCGCAGTATTGGCTTTGGGAACAACGGCAGGGATACAGACATTGCCAGACATTGCTTCTTCTTTTTTTCTTTTTTTTTTATTGTGAGTCAGTTGGTGCCTCGAGCAAGGTGTTTAGCTTCAGTGACAATTCACCCAAACCGGAGAGGGATTTCAGATCTAAGTCAGGACGTCTACTTTCTGCACATCTGTCAGCATAGTAAGGAAACTGCCAAAAAAACAGCTGTGGTGGTGTTGAATCTCACCAGATACATGTGTCTTCCTTATGTTGTCTCATTGAGAGAGAAATGTCAATTGCATCCTTTTTTATCTATTTGCAAATTTCATGAATGACAGTTCTTTTTTATTAATTTTTTTTGTTTTAGCTCTGAAGTAAAAATGGTCTTATCCCAAAAATGGTGACGCGGTTTTTCTTCCTTAACAGGAATTTGTATTGCTCAAAGTGTTCAAGCTGCATTTTTAAACCTTTCATAATCTGCTGGTATTCTATGTAGCCTCATTGTAGCAAAACTAGGATACCAAACTAGCTCATCAGGAGTTTTGTTCAGATGGGAGGATTTTGTGACAAATAATTCATGGCCAGTGCCATTGTTCAATACCAGTGCTGGAAACGTTCCTCTTTGATGCACGGTGGATGATGAGACAGGGACGGTTCTGGGTGGATGTGTCATGTGTCTGACTCTCCCTCGCCTTGCCTGTGTGATCAGGGCATAGCTTTAAAAGCCTTTGAGCAATCTGAGTCTGTGCAGGAGTCATCCAAAGTCACAGCTTTGGAGTGTTACAGTCTGATTCACAATCCAGCTGCGCTCGCTTTATTAAATGAAAAATAGATTCTGAAAAAGAACGTGTCAAGGCACATTTGCATGTGTGAGTGAAATGTGAGCGCGTGATTAAAAAAAGCTGAATAAAATGTAACATTAGTTTACTTTTCTGTATGATGCACAGCAGAAATCACTCCTGTGCAGACCTGCCTCAGTCTGTATGGGAGGTGCTCCGCAGCGTCTCTCCAAAGTGCAGCGATTTTACACAAAGTTGTCACAGAACTTCATTATGTGTTTATAAAGTCAGTCAGTGAGGAAACGGAGTCAGAGGATCCAAATGATCAACCTCACAGTTGGTGATTGTGTCGTTCATCCGGCAAAATGGTGTGTGGTTGTTGCAAAAGAAGCATGAGAGCCAACTGCTTTGCCACCGATTCAAATATGAGAACAGTGACACAGGATTAACTATTGCTTCTGGTTATTTACCACAAACAATTAATTCATGATTCTATTATTGTCTTATTGTGTCTTTCACATCAATTTAAGTTTCCTAGGAACTGAAAAAAATTATGTTTATAGAAGCAAACTCAACTATTTTGTGACTTTACAATTGTAAATTGATGGGAAAGTATACTTTCAGTACAAAAAAAAAAAAAAAAAAAAAAAAATATATATATATATATATATATATATATATATATATATATATATATATATATATAACTGTGTATTTGTGTGTGTGTCGTTTTCTCCTTAAAGGAATAAGTGCTTGGCATAGGATCCATTGTGTAATTATTTGGACAGTGAGTCTTGCAGATAGTAAACAATGCACTGCCGTGGTGTACGTTTATGAAATCAAAACTTACAGAGGCCCAAACAGCTTATTTGAAGCCATAATTTATAAACAAGGTGTGTTTGACTTTCTTTATTGTCTTTCACAGACCTTTGTTTTACTCAAATAACAACTTTATCTTTTCAAATATCAGTGGAACATTTGTACCTTATCTTTCAATAAAACAATTGGTAGATACAGATTATGTTTTGTCTAATTTAGTTTCTCTAGTTTAATTCAAAGTTCCTGTATCAAGGAACTTATTTGTGTATGTTTTTCTGAATTAGGTATGACAGCTGTCATCCATCTGTCTCAATCAACAAGGTTTTATCGATTTCTCTTACACACAAGGGTGAAACTTTTTCTAGAATCTCTCTTCTTGAAGAATATTTCTTTTTTTCATTCAGACTAATGGTTTTTCATCAGATAATCTTCCCTATATTGTACATAACACAAGATATTGCATCTGTCATAGACTTCAGATTCAATTTACTCTAATTTCTTCTGCATGAAAGCATCAGTTTTTCTTTACCTTTTCGCCTTCACTTCATTATTTGCATTTCAATGTATAACTTAGAATATGTTTCCATACACTGAAGCTGTTTCTCTGGACAAACTGCTCCGGTGCGTACACTGTGAGTCATATAGGTGTCAGGGGAGAGAGAGCCAGGACCTGTGTCGTGCTGTGGGTCTCTCTCCATCCCTTTACATTTAGTATTCAGCTGGCACTCCACCCTGAGGGTGATTAAATATGTGGTTAATACAGCACCATGAGAGTATTGAATTACACAGGAGCCATGCTGACCTTTTTAAATTACAGAACCAATTGTGCAAGACGGCAGAGGAAGTTTATAACAGGTACTGCCAAGATGGAGCCCGGAGGAGAATGGATCTACTGCCGCCGTCCTGCTGACGCTCTCCTTATTAGTGTTCTGCACTATAAGCACCCTGTTTGACACTCTCGTTGTCTTCCTCTACGTCTCATTTGACTGCTTTTTTCGGTCTCTTTGTCTTTAGATTTAGTATACAAACAGCCTTTGGAGTATCTGTGCAGATGAGTTGAATTGCAGCCCTCATGCACAAACTCATTTGACATTTCATTTCACCGTTGATGAGACACGTATCACTTTTGACACACAGTGGAGCCTCTCCATAAATCTTGATCGCTGGCCTTTTTCTCAGATGCATCCTAGTCAGCATATTGGCTCTGCTGATATCTGAAGGTCGTTTCTGATGTCTGATTTAATTTGAAGCTAAAGCCAGGAAGAGAAAATGAAGCAGTCTGCCTTAGCGTCAGCCGCACGACACCACAGAGTCACAACCATTTTTCAGGGATGGCCGTAGTCATCTTCACTTCCCATCGAGCAAATTCAGAGCCTGTCTGGTGGTGATACAGCAATCTGTGCTTTGGCAGGGGGCAGAAAAAGCTTTTTACCAATGAGAAAGTCAGAATGAAACACTCAGACATTAAAAAGTCAGTCAGTTTCTCTCTTTGCAAGCTCTTAAGAGCGATTCCTGATTGCTTTGTACTGCACTTTACAAAATGCCTTGTAATTGTATTTAGGATGAAAAATGCTCATTTCACCACAGGGTTTTACTCTGCATTCTCACGGGAGAATATGAAGATATATTGAAAAAAGGAAATGACTGAAAGTTTGGCATTTTACTTCATGAAGTTCTTCAGACAAAACATTATTCATTTTTGGTTTTACAACAACACAACTTGATGACACCACTCATTCCATTAAGACATATTAAAAAGCTTTGTCAAAGAAACCAACATAAAGCCTCCAGTCTCTGTCGGTACAGAGCCCAATGCAGACGGTGACACCAGACAGAGCCAAAGACATTACAGGTGTGAGTATAAATCAGGAAGGCTTTTGTGCTCCTTGGTGACTCAATGTGGATCAACTTACCTGCAACATTATACCTGTATAACTGAGCATAGTTCAAATCTCATGCACTCCCTATTATTTCCTTTTTACAGCATTTTTTCTGTTGTCTTTTGTTGTGGTTATTCCTTCAACACGTTATTCTGAAAGATTCTTCAAATTTTGTTCAAATGCCAGCATATATATTCCATTAGTAAAGAGGAAACTTGATGCCATCTTTTTTCCATCTTTCCTTTTCTGTTGCTAAAAAAAATGCTCCTTCGGTCCCAGATAACCATATTGTTGGAAGCATCTGACACTTCTCTTCTTTCCTGGGGCACAGAGCCCGGTGCTTATCATCTCTCTGCCTCTCCCTCCATCCAGCCACCATTTAATTACAGCGCAGGGCACAAGCCAGTGTTTCCTCATCACACTCTCTCCACCCTCAGGCCATCATTTAATGATGAAAAATCTGCTCTGGGAGATTTGGGCATTTGTTTTATCATTATGCTCCTCCTTTTTTATTCCATGCCTATGTCTTATTGTCACCGAGGTGTGTGTTTGTGTTGTCTTTGTACACAGCTCGCACAGATATTTTTTTCCTCTCTCGTTCCCTGTCACACACATATTTTTCTCCGAGGCTTGAAATTTAATGTCCTGAGCCTCTGTGTGCTGTTTCTTCATTTCGCCCCGCCACAATAGCTCCATATGACATCAGCTCTCTACTGCTAATGGTGGATCTGTCACAAAGTCAGTCCAATGGGAAAAGTGCATGTTAGGTGAAGGAGTAAAATACAAAAACACCACTTCTTAATAACAACTCAAATGAAGACACAGCCAAATAGAGCGATGTTCTATAATGACACTTCAGCAAACTTTTATATCAGAGACCCTGTATATTTCTCCACTAGAGTTGGGTAGTATCCACATTTTGATATCGTTAAATCTTCCCCAAATGTTCCCTGTATACGGTATTACTGTCACTAATTAGAATTGACTTTATGTCCACATTGTTTCCTCATTCAAACATAAGTGTTAAGTTATAAGTTGATCTTTTCTTTGTAGAAAACAATAAATTGTATTTTTTTGTTTTTTTATATGAAGTGTCTGTCGTTTCTGTACAGATAAGGTGGATCCCTCTCCTCTCTCCTCTTCAGCCTCCTCTCGCACTTCAACCTCTTTTCTAACTCCACTATATAAATCTGGAATGGCTGTTTTGGAAAAGTATTTCCATCCTGGGCAGTGAGGGTGTTATTGAAGACTAACTGTTGAGGCTTGCTGTCTTGTCTTCTCTTTCTCACTTCACTTCAACTGTCATCTCCTGAAAAAACTGTGAAGAGAAACATTTTAGCCTTCCAGTAGTTTTAATTTATAATAGTATCAAATTGAAAACTCAACCACACACCACAAGTGCTAGACAAACGTTCATTTAGGCCTTAAAGAAATAATATTTACCAGCAGCAGCAGATTTGTTTATTTTTAATGACTGTAATGAAACTGATACTGTTGCTATTTTAAGATATTGTGGGATTCCTTATTACTGTATTATCACCCAACACTAGTCTCCACTTTATAATGTATAGATATTATTCATATTGTACTATACACCGTCACAACCTCTTCATACCTCCATCCATCTATCTTACTGCCTCATATAACGTGGACATGTTACCAGTCCATTGCAGGCTGAATACAGTAAGATAGAGAGTCATTGCATCTCCACTTTGATCCATCCTCTTCACCATGTCCCTTGTTTTGAGGATTTTCCTGTTATTTGCAGCCACAACAGATCCTCTTCCAAAAACCCCCTGTCTCATAAATCTCCTTTCCTCGCACCAATCACACACTATACATCCATCATTTCATCCATGAACCATCTCATGTCATCTCATGTCCAGCTCCATCCTCAGCATCATCG
Source organism: Lipophrys pholis (assembly GCF_963383615.2). NCBI lineage: Eukaryota > Metazoa > Chordata > Actinopteri > Blenniiformes > Blenniidae > Lipophrys > Lipophrys pholis. The sequence goes on along the minus strand of NC_137627.1, from coordinate 26,176,967 downwards.
CTCCTATATACATTACCAAACCAACCTCGTCTCTCCCTTTTCCCACTAAACTGTCCAATTCGAGCTGTCTCTCTAATGTACTCATGTTTACTCCTGTCCATTCTGCTCACTCCTCGCGAAAACGTCATTCTGGTATCCTAAACAAGATACAGTAGTGTGTAAAGCTTTAGTGTCACCAAAATATCTGTTGACTAATTTATAATAATTGCACCTGGTTATACATCTACAACCTTGTTGGCATTCATATTAGAAGGTGGGAAACCTTGTTTAAGGCATTTGTTGATCTAAATTAGTACAACTTTACAGCATTAATGTGATGATTTCCATGTGAATATTTCTGTAGCAAGCTCAACTCCTGCCTATATTAAGGATTTTATTCATAAATGTGACCGAAAAAGCACGTTGATACTGCTTGCTATACTACATCAGTCTAATGTATCACTTTTATATTAAATACAGTGAAGGAACAGGTAGTGCAACAGTTTAGCTGTGCATCTTTCCACATTTACCCTTTCATTCCTCTTCCGTCCCTCTTGTCAGGTTGAGTTTGCAGGTGTAAACATGTACTGTATGCATGTGTGATATGATGTGCTGGGTATTCAGCAGACTCTATTGGTTTCCACAGAGACATGACACAGGAACCTCTGCATCTTTTCAGCCTGTACCTCAATCTACCCTGAACACACACACACACACACACACACACACACACACACACACACACACACACACACACACACACACACACACACACACACACACACACACACACACACACACACACACACACACACACACACACACACACACACACACACACCCTGTCATCCTCCGAGCCACAGTGTCTCTCTCTCATGGGGTTTGTAGTGTGGGACTGCAGGAGAGTGTCATCCCACAAATGAATTTCTCCTCACATCCCTTTCTCCATTAAGGAACCTGTTTGTGCTCCTACAGCAGTATACGTAGCGATCCCCTGCAGCTGTTTGTGCACTCACACAAGTACTTGTTATTTATATACCTCTGGTTTGTGTCTGCCTGCATCTCATGCACATACCTGTAAGACTCAATCTTTTTTGCCACGTAAGCTTTTTTTTATTTCATGCCTTAGTTTACTCTTGTTAATGGGTATTTCCAGCTATTTTAACTCTTCATTGTTCTCTAGAAAATTGATTTTGCTTCATGTGAGCATAGAAAGATTGTTGCTTGTTGTTTTCCAGGGGAGCCCTACAGGCTACACACCCTGAGGGCTAAAGTACTCTCCTGTAGACGAACTCAAAGAGCAGTAATCACTGATCGTCATCCTTCATATGCAGTCTCTGGAGGTCTATGTGAATCTACGGGACAACTTTTAGTTGTACCTGTCTGGGTCTGATTGAACTTAATTTTGTTTCCAGAAAAATCTTGCAATACCGCATGTTTAGATTTACTGCAATTTATCTATATCTATCTATCTATCTATCTATCTATCTATCTATCTATCTATCTATCTATCTATCTATCTATCTATCTATCTATCTATCTATCTATATTACTATATATATATATATATATATATATATATATATATATATTGAATATGTTCCTGCTCAGTTCTTAGGGGTTTAATTAGTCTTTTAAAATAGATCTCTGATTTTGGAAATAGGAAATACTCATAATCAGACTTTAAAGCCAACAGGTGTGATTGTTAGACTGTAATAAAGCTGTCTTATGTTTTTATTTCATCATGTCTGTCTCCTGTTCCGTTTTGCGTCTTACAGTTAAAGATTATAGTAAATATAATCTTTATAGTTAGAGAGCTTTTCATTAACAGCACAACAACCTGTTTGAAAGATTAAAGAGCGTAAATCTTATCTATGTTCAAAAAGAACATAATAGAAATGTAAACATTACAGAAAATATAATTCCCACAATCCAAATAAAAGCATGAACCATATTTAGAGCCCTTTAACTACATTGAACACATGAAGAGACGTGTCTGAGGTAATCTGAGCCGTGTGTCAGGGTGAGTTACTCATGAAATTAGAAGATGCATGGTTGGATGGACGGATGGACGGATGGACGGATGGACGGATGGACGCATCAGTACTGAAAAGCTTCTTTTTAGCCGTCCAAGTTGTGCCATCTATTCCTATTAATCTATTCCTTCCACCATGATGCCACAGCGTGAATTGAAGCCTGAATTGTTGAGACAAAGCAGGAAGGGTCCATGCTTTTATTTTGTTTAGAGCAATTCCGATCCGACCGTTCCAATGTTTGAGGAAAAATCAAGAACAGACAGCAAGAACAGAACAGACAGCATGTTTCCAATCTTCTGATGTGCTTCAGTGTCCTTTTCTTAGCAGACAGGAGTAACACTGGGGTGTCTTTCTGTCTCAAGGTTTCACATGTTTTGCACTAAGAAATTAGATTCTGAGTGCCTTGGCTAGACACAGTGTTTGTTTGAGTTATAATTATTTTTGAACTTTGATTTAGCTTGAACTGTTCAGACTATTTTTAAGTAGATCATCAGGTACTGAAATACAGACAAATGCACCATAGTTGAAGCCTTCATAGTCACGTTTTAGTTCCACATTCAGATTTTCCATTTGCAGATGAGGTCTACTGTGGACGGCTATGGTCCAGGTCAAGACTCTGGTTGTCTTCCATTCCCAATGAAAGTGCCTCAGTCCACCATCTTGAACTTTGCATGTGCCAAAGTGTCCACGGGCAAGACATTGGAGCCAAAATTGACAATACTGAGACAGTAAATGGATGATAAAATTGAAGTCCATTTACCATTTACCATTGTTCGGCTCGGTTGGGTAAAGTTCAGCAGTCTCATCTCATGGTGAGGGAATTTACAGTGTTTCTGTCGAGAGTTTTGCATGTTTCTCCTTTGTTGTATCTTTTCCATATAACAAAAAAAGGTGCACATGAAGTTAATTAGTGAATTCTTTGTAGATATGAATGAGAGCGTCTGTCTCACGATCTCCCATGTGATGGATAGGCGAGCGGCTCAGAGTACACCCTGCTTTCACCTGTTGTCAGCTGACCAGCCATGTCCGTGTCACCATAAGATGGATAAAGTGCTTATAAAAGATGGATGACATGCCCGCTGCATTCATAGCTTGCTTTGTGATTGGATGGTTAGATCTTTGCTTTAATGTTGCATCTCTACATTTTTGGTCCTCCCCCTCCCGCTGTCTTTTCAGCTCTGTTAATTCAACCAGAGCCCAAACAGGCCCTTCTGACTATGATTTCTTTCTCTCTATTTCCTGTGGTATCTACAATGTTTCAACTTTAGAAGTTAATTTTAAGCACAGCTTGAAATGAAGATAATTCTTTGAGGAAAAAAGCTGAGACTTTAAACTCCCTAACAAGTTAATTTGTGACAAGCTGATGTCAGCTCTTTATGGATTTTTTTTTTTTCTTTGGGAATCTGGTATGGTAGGCTAAAAAAGTACAGGAAAATCCTTATTCACCCTCTCAGTTGGTCTTAGAAAGCACTCAGCCAGTCAGAAGAAAGAGAACCGTTTGTGTCAGGCAAAGGAACTAAGAGGAATTATAAAGAGTGCAATGTCATGTAAATAAGAACTTTTTAGGTGGTTTTCCAGCATTTCAAATGTGCTTCAGAGAAAAACAAAAACCCTGAAAATGACAGTAATAGATTTCCTTTAAACTATAATGTTTCCTCTGCTTGCTCTTCATTCATGTCTGTGAGGAATGTTTATGCAACTGAAACACTCCTCGGCTTTGTTGTTTTATTCTTACTGGTGTAGCGTTCAGGCATGTCTCCACTGGAAATTGAAGTTTTGGAGAGAAATAAAATATTACACACTTTATCTCAGCATGCAAACATTGCAGACTCTTCCAAACACTCTGGAGCCATGTCATTCCGGTTTCACATGCGATGAGGCGCTCAACAGGCGTCCGTCTGCACAGACTGCTGGTTGGGGTTTGGTGCTTTGGAGATGAGGGTAAACTCACAGACTGCCAGACAAATAGAGCAACATTCATGATTGGTAATCTATGTGTCTACGTGCTTCGCAGGGAAATGAACAGCTCGTTTGTCCCTGCAGAAAAAGCACGCAGAGTTTTCCAGACACATTTGTTGATTTTCACATTATGCATGATTTTGGCTAATCAGTACATGTTTCTCTGCAGCCTTTGTTCATGTGAGTGAGTAAATGGATTTGTTAGAAAAAGTTCTCAGACTAAAGGGTAAAAAGAGTTGGATGTAAACCTCTCTTCCACCCCCCCCACCCCCCACCCCCCCCACCCCCCACACCCCCACCCCCACCCTGAAATGCATTGCTCTACTTGACGATCCATTGAATTCCAGCCTTTAAAGCCTGTGCAGTACCGCTGGGTATTATGTGCATGTAGCCTAAATGGCCTTTGTAAAGTACTGAATTGTAAGCTCAATTTCCCATGCACACTCATCTTTTTCCTTTTCCCATTTGAGACAAGATATTGAAGATGATCCCCCCATTCTGGCAAGTGGCCATTTTAAATGTAAGCTATTTCAGTGCTTTCATTTGTCAATCAGGCAGCAGAGTGAGTCTCCAACAGTGGCTCAATGTGAGGCTGTAATTGTCAGCGTCCCCTTCTGCCCAATGCACAGATCAGTGTTTTGCATGTGAAAGGATCCTGAAAGAAGACGCGAGTGCTGAATTAATACTCAAACTGCCTTTTGTCTCCATCACTTTGACTTCTATGGCCATGAGGCACAGAGGCACAGACATGCAGACAATTGATGAGGAAGAGGAGCGGTCTTTGCTTTTGATTCTTTCCACCCAAGAACCGCAACGTGCAGGGATCTGAATGCACCTGTGGGAGTCTGTCTTGGAGAGTTGGCTGTTTTCAATCAACCCTCGAGAAAATTTTTAAATACATATGGATTATATTCACTGGAAGAACTGGTGGATAATAATTGAGGAAAACATCCCCTCTGACCTGTGCACTTTAATTAATAATTCATTGAATAAATATTTCCAACTAAGAGGTAAATGCAAGTGATTTCTATTTCAAAGAGTTACTGCAGCATTGTTTCCCTATACAGACTCTTAACATTGGGATGTGACTGAATTTCACTGATGCTGAAAACAAAAACAAAGTATAAAAGTTAAACTCAATGCAAATTCATTATCGCACACAAACTTGGCAAACATTGTTGTTTTTTTTCAACCTGTCATATAATTAAAGGAAATAGTTGCGCTTTTTCTCTCCTCAGCGTAGTGAAAGTACTTTGTTGCAGTCAACGACCATTTTTTTTTATCGCAGAACTTTAATGAACTCCTGAATGCGAGTAAGAAAATCAATGTTTGGAAGCACACCATTCCCACGGCTCCTCAGAGTGCATCGTACAGTAAAAATGTGAGAAATTTACCTCCCAGCAATAACAGAATATCTAAATTATGTGATAACAATTAGTGAAAAACAATAGCTATTAAAGTACAGTATTTAGCAAAAGAATGTTTATGTTTCGTTGACGAGTTAACTAATAATGTGATTTCAAAATGTATTCTGCTGTTTATGAGATGATTGAAATGATGGAGGTGGATATGGAAATTTTGGTATGTGCAGTTTAGTTTCAGCTCAGGCAACACATCATAGTTTTCACTGTGTTATTGAAGGTTCTTATTCTTTAAAGGAATCTAATACCACCTTTATTGAAGAAATTCAAAATATGTGTCAAATGCAAACTTAGGTGTTGTTTTTAGCAGTTTCTGCTGCCCCAGTTTGGCCCAAATGGGGAGATTGCATGTTCTCCCTAAGCATACATGGATCTTCTCTGAATGCTGCAGCACGTTTGTGTGGTTACTTGACTCTAAGTCTGCGAGGATTCATTCCACTGCAATGCCATGATTGTTAGAGGAAATATATAAAAACACTGTGAAGCAGTTGTGTGTTTGTCGTGTTTTACATGCTTCTGATCCGGAAGGATGTGCTGCATCAAAATGATCTGGCTCATGCCTGAAGTCACAGACACAATGTGGCACTGGAATATTCATCCACTTTTTCAGGTGGTTATGTTTTTATTTAAAGGACAAGAAATGTACCTGTGTGCTGTCGTCAGTATTCCAGCTAAAGCTGCCATTGTGGTCTACTTTTCCATTCTCAGGACCGATAACCAGACTATGATTCTGTAGAGGAGCTGATAGTGGTCCGTCAGGCAGCGCTGGCATCTATTGTGTTTTTAGGAAATGAAATGCTGCTGTTTTATGAGTTTCCCTTATCTCCTGTTAGTGTTGTCCCACCTGCACTCTCATAATCTCCACAAACACTCCTTGTTCCCACATACTGCCGCCTATTGCCCACATAATGATTTGGATAAGAAATGCTACGGAGCACTGGGGTATATAGGATTACTTTTTATATTTAAGGGCTTTCCCTGTTTCGATAAAAGGGAAAATAAACAAAAAGCTCAAAAATGAAAGCAAAACTTCAACTCAGCCCTAATTTCTGTGATAGCCAAATGTCGCCAAACCTTGTATTGTTTGCCTCAATATTTGCCGTTCCATGTGAACAGTATTTCTCCCAAAGCTCTCATGTGGACACGCTGTGCTCTCCTGGATGATGGAAGGCAGACAGACCAGGTGGTCTTCTTAGTACAAAATCCTCAGCCTGATGGGCTATAAGAGATTTCTCTGGACAGAATCCCTGCACTCGCGATCATGTCCAGGTAATAAGCCTGATTCACAGCTCCATTCTCCTAATGTTTACAGCAGCCTCATGCAGCTTTAATTTGCCAAAGAGGTGCTCCTGTTGCTCCGGAAGAGTCTTTCTGATTGATTATTTTCACTTAGAAACACAGTTGACTATAAAAGTGAAATTGAAAATGACTTTAGAAGCGGCAAAATTTTTGTAATGGATGTTGAAATGATGAGAAGAAACATGGGATTATCATGCCGTCAGCACTAAGTGACACTCGGGGAAACGGCGCGCACAAAGACGGCGGGAAATTAATTTGCAACAAAAAAGCAAGCGGAAGACTTTCTCCCTTATCTCTCAGTGTGAACTTCACAAGGAGCAGGCTGACATTGGTTTTATTACCGCCGAGCACTGATGACGAGCTGGATGAGCGAAAGTGCTGACAAGAGGCAACGAGCGGGTGATCAGTCAGTGGCTGGGTGCCCATCACAGCTGCTCAAGGATGCTGAGAGGACGTTGGCCTCTGTCATGCGGTGGCCTGGATGAGGAGACCTATGGTGAGGACGAGTGTGGGGGGTTAAACGCACACCACTGAGCTACCATATTAAAGAAGAGGGAAGCCTCCTGCTAAAAGAAACACCGCTCCTCACCTGCACTCTACTATTGCAGAAATTTGTTTCTAAAGACAGCTTGATAGTGATGATAATGATGATGATGATGCCTCCAGTGAAGGTAGTAGAATCTTGACTGCATTCAGATGACTTATGTCAAGTGTCAGGGCTTCTGCAGTGTTCCTTTTCTTTCCCTGTCTCACCTCAAATCCATACAACCCCTTCCCCACCTCATATTAATGTCATGTTTCCCAGAGTAAGGTTGAGAGATAACAGAGCTTCCGCCACTGTCTTGCTCTTCTTTGCTGAGTTTTATTGCCTGTGTCTGTCACACCTTCAGGCTTTGCTGCACAAGTGTAGCTGTGTACTCAGCGTTGACTTTTATCAGCTCTGTGGAGTTGATAGAAGCAGGCGTAGCTTGAAGGTTACAGCGCCCTGTGAGCAGCAGCTACTCAAAACGATATATTGATATGTCCTTCACCACCGTCTTATTTCTATAACATTAGTATTGGTCCCACTTTTTATGCCCGAATAGCTTTGATGGCGACTTAATGACCACTGTATGCGAATTTGTGAGGAGTTTGATACTTCCACCAGTGTGTGACTATAGATCCAGCACAGAAATGGATGCAAGCATTACAGTCACAGAAAACAAAGTGGATAATTGTCTATTTAGCAGTATAACACCTCATCGGCCTGTTTAATTTTCTGCTGCTTCACTGTGTTAAGCAAGTCACTGAAATCAGTTATTGCCTTTTAATCCCCCCGATCTTTCCTTGTCACTGACATGATTCGGCATAATTCTCAAAAGTACAACTCAGACTTTTTATGATATCGTTAAAATTCAAGAACTTACAGAAAGCAAAGAAATAGAGTTTTGTGCATATAAAGCACTCATTACACTGCTGCCCAGGATTTCCACAGTATGATAAGCTTCACCAGCATGTGACAGATTGATAACATGATGTTACTGCCTTCAACAACACAGTAACAATGAGGATTGTCAAATTTTGTTGTTTAATTATTTGACAATTTTATAGCCATAAATCAACATAAATCCTGGTGTTGTGGTGAGCGGTCTGGTTGCCTCACTCGGTGACTGGGGGGTTCGGGGAGTAGTTGGGCATGGGGTGGGGTTAGGGCCAAGGTGAGGTGGGGGTCAGGGTGTGGTGGGGGACGGGGTGAGGTGGGGGTCGGGGTGTGGTGGGGGCTGGGTTGTGGTGGGGGTTGGGGAGTGGTGGGGGCTGGGTTGTGGTGGGGGTCAGGGTGTGGTGGGGGTCAGAAGCTTGGGGGTGCTATTGAATGAACATTGCAGGCAATGACAAACAAAACAGCTGAGCTGAACCCAAACATGCAGACAAGCATGCAAGAAGCTGAGAGTCTGGTTTGTTTACAACAGGTAGTTTAGATAAAAGCTAATGCTATGTGCTCATAGCACGCGGTGATGTGTTTGTATATATCTGGTTCAAGTTTCAATCTTGTTTTTCTTGCTCATTTAAAGCTACAAGAAATTATTGTGGTAATGTGTTTTTTCAAGTAGAATTCATGTTTAACTAGTGTTTTGTTTTAACCAAGAATCAACTACCTGATGATTGCTCTGTGGCAATTCAAACAGTCCAGTTTCACTGCCTGGCTGACAGTAAATGTTGTTGTAGTGTTCAGGTTGTCAAAACGGCACACTGAGGTGCAATCATCTGCCTTAAGACATTAGTCTGGATTGGACCTCAGGGGCTCCTACTCACACACACTTACTCACCAACATTTTATGAGTGTAAGTTTAAGTCATTTAAATGTACATTGGAAAAGGATCTGATACTGATATATTGAGGAGTTTCAAGAGTTAGTCACTTTTAATATCACACATTTCCAGGTTTTTGTAGTGACAGTTGGATATTTAGTCAATTTTACCACCTCAAACTAAACTTCTGCACTTATGTGTTTTAAATTGTGCCACTCATTTCAATACAATGCGGTGCAATTTTAACAGAAGATTAATTCTGTTCTGCCACACACAAATCCATTGAAATGTTGCCAACCTGGTTACACGTATTTATGAAATAATAACACTCATCACGTCGTAAATATCACCTACTGATTTGTCATCAATCAATAGGCTGATGTTGCTCCCAACGTCCTGATACATAATGACTGTGTGTAACGACACAAAGACTGCTGGATGATTTTGCTGCTTCAGTTTTTCTATTTGCCTCAATCAACACGTCCGTGGACAGTATTACAGGCAATAGAGTGAACTGTGATAGATTTGTGAAGACATGAAACTTGACAATGGCTCAATACAGCTTCCTCAGTATGTGACATAATTTCTCTGGCCCTCTTTATTCACTGTTTTGACTGAAATTAATTATGGCTGGTGCCCTTTATCATGTGACAGTGCAGAGAGATGTGAAGTCCACAGTGTTGACTTCATCATTGCTCATTTCCATATGAACAAGAGAGCTGAAGAGGCCTTCAGCCTCCACTTACCTAAAGCCTGCTCATAAATGCTTGCGTGCAGCATGACACACACATTCCTCTGCACATATCCATACCAACTCTGGCATCTTTCCAAAGATAACTGCCTTTCACAACTACTGGCAGCTCTTTTTTTCTCTGTGTGTGTGTGATGCAGTATCAGATTATCTAGATTAGGTGCTGGCGGGGACAGCACTGAGGGGACAGTATCATTTTCCTGCATGCTCATTACTGGGTGTTGACATCTACACGACTTCGATTTATATGGATTGTGGCCAGGTGGTGGCAGGGGTGTACCGGGGGTCTTATCAAACGGCCACGCCGCCACAGACCTTTGTGTGTTGGGTCATTAATCTTGCTGTCAGTGGACTGTCACTCCAAGTATCTCCTCACTTGTTCTCCACCTTGTCTGTCTTCGTCCTTACCGCCTGGAGTCGTGACTGTCAGGAAAATCTTTCTCAGTCTTCCGCACATAAACCACTCATGTAATCACTTGATCACAGATGTATTTGATGATGAGTGGAGGTGGGCCGGAGAGACCCACAGGGTGGCTCATCTTTACCTGTTATTGATTGCAGAACAATTGGAGAACCAAATGACAGAGCTCCTTTTCTCTCACATGTTGCACAGGGCCTTCTTCAGCTCCCTGAACGATATCTGGGCATGACAAAGTATACTGCAGAAGGATTTCTGTACAACGACAGTGAAGCATGGTAAACATTTTGGCATGCTGAATAAGTGGACCGTGGTGGGAACTGTCCTCGGAGTACGCTGACTCGGTCTTTCTGTGTGTATCTTAGGGAGAAGCCAAGGTGCTGAGCTCATGTTTCCTGACCCAACAAGCAGCAACAGCAGCAGGCAGAGCATAATAATTAGAGCAGAAACACACACATCTGACTTTTAGTCTTTTAGCAGCACAGATGATCATTTTAGACAATGATTTTAATCATTTGTGTGTGTGTGTGTTTTCTCATTGTAGATGTTTTTGATAAAGAGCTCATGAATAATCAAATTGAAAAGGAGTGTAATTCATTAATTCATTCTGATCAATGACAATATTGTAATGCTTTATTTTTCCTCTTCGCTCAAGCAGCTTGAATCTCCTTGAGGCATTTGTAAGATGAATAACTTAATGTTATATGTCATTCTTTCATCACTCCTGCCAGCTCCATTGAAACCTAGAGAGAAAGCTGCAGGTGAACAATAAGAACGGACTGTCACTCATTTTTTTCATATCTTTTATCAACTGGAGGACATATGACGAAGATTATCCTGTCCAGACTGTCATCATCTTGACTTGAAGCAGGGCCGCTCTCAGCTTTGTGGGACGCACTCTTAAGATATCCTGTGACAGTAAGAATAACAAATGACAGGACTACATCCCACATGGTAATTGCAGACTTTAATGAGCCCTTTAATGACAGATTTAATACTTGTCTTATAATTTTATAGTTGCAATATAAATCGATGGGGATATCTCTCTGCCATTCTGAAGAAAGCCTTCAAATGAACCCAGTGAAAGACAATAACACTCTATCTGTATTAAAGCACATAGGCAGTCATTAGGGACGCGAGTGTGTCAATGTGTAAGGGCTTTAAGGAATTGGTCAGCCCTGATTACACTGGGAGGAGGCTGCAGGGTTATGTCAAGGTGACTATGTCAGTGTGTCAATCCTGGGCGCTTTCATGCAGAACATCGCTTATTTATACATCTTATTTCTCTATTCAATTTGGTTTTGCGACTCCTGTGACAACGGATCAAGTCAAATTCCCCAAAGAAGCCCCGCCGATCAATAGCAAGGTAGCTGACGCAGCGCTGTGTTACGGCCTGTGAGTGAAGAGCTGAGATGGGTGCACATCACTCCTGCCTGACATGTCCTCAGCACATCTGACACCGGCTGTCAAACACAGGCCCCTCACCAATAGCCCGCACTGCATCAGCAACACACCCGCAGTAAAAGATTTACACTGCTTTGATACCATTTCATTACTTTCTTTGTTGGGATCTCGACAGGCGAGCGTTTTATAACCTCTGTATATGTTTTTACTACATACACATATTTGTGTATTTCCTGGCGTCTGTGTTGGATTTGGTGCTTTACTATTGAAGCCACTTTGTATTTCCAGGTGTTTCTAGCTCCTTTGTCATATGTTGAATAAAAATGTCACTGCTCAGTATTGATTTGCCCCAGTCACTTGATTATGGTGAGCGGTGGACAGACCTTGAAGTGCTCTTAGAAATAAATGTGACCAGTGGCGGCTGGCCAATAGAGAGAGCCAGGGCGCCACTCCCCCTGGGAGCAGGAAGCAGAAAAAATTATTATAAAATAAATTAATAAACTGTAATAATGTTGAACTATGTTTATGCCAACAAACTAGCCATGGGCCCTGAACTGTTTGAGCTTCATTTTCTATAGATAATCTTCAAAGAAAGAGGAATTCCTGATTTCTCTCTCTAGTATTGTGTGTTTGAGCAGCCTGGGGCGCTCCAGATCTCGGCCAGAGGAGGCGGGGTTTAGTCGCTGTTTCACCAATTACTCATATACAATATAAGTGACTGACATAAATTCAACCTATCAACATCATTTGATGTCCGAGACTTGGGGCGGCTTTGAAATCGCCCATTGCCCAACCTGCTCGGTGAGTGGTTTAAAGTCAGCTCTCGTTTGTTCTTGAGTGTTTCTAAGAGATGTGGGAAAGAAGATAATCAGCGGTGAGTCTCTGATTGTTAACTCTGTTACATCTCTACTAATTTACCATTTGAAAAGATACATTTGGCTGAAATGCTGCAGGTCAGGTTCAACTTTCTTCAGTATAGTTATTTTTAAATGTACGCAAACAGAAAAGTATTCAGAATTTTGCAAATATGTCCAAGTTTGTTAATGTTTATGAATGTTTAGATCTGCTCATATATATTAATGACTAAAACTCTAAGAGCGTAAAAAAAGCTGTGTATTTTTTGAGGTACAATTCTAAAATGCTTTGAAGATTAATTGATGTGTTGTGTGAAAATATACCTGATACACGTTTCGTTTTCCCTAAACTCAGACTAACTATAATTTCCAGTAAACCAGCCCCAAAACACATTTATTTTCTAAAAGGGACTAATGAAGCTTCTGCTTGTATTTGTTTACAATCTGAAAAAGACAAGATGGTTGTAATGTGGTTTACAAACACACTGTATTTAAATGTATGATTTAATTTAACTGAAATTGAATAATAATGAAGAGCCTCATCTAAGAAATGTATCACCAGCTACCACTGAGGACCATATTTGTTTTGTGTTTCTTGGTCGGCCTTTTTTTACTTGGTGTTGTTATTTGTCTATAGAAATCTGTATTACACCCTAATACGTAATACCCTAATAAATGCAAAAGCAAACAGTTTTTGGTCAATTTTGTGTATTAAGTCAACACTGTGAAAATGAAAATCTGGCTTTAATGTAAACAAGTCAACTCCCTAAACTTCTGACTTCACTCTTAATTCAAATTCCATGTTTATTTAGTTTTTCCATCCATCACATGGTTCTAGATTGGAAAAGATCCACACTTCTGGGCCAACGACTTATTCATGGTCATGTCCTCTACCATTGAGCTTAGATGGGCTACCATGTTTTTGAATTGGTCAAGATTATATAGAAAATGGACAAATGGAAACAACAGTGCACACTTTAAATGAACCTTTGTCAAGTCATTCATAACATGAGACTAACACTATGTTTATACTGAGGGTCTTGATGCTTAATTCCGATTTCTTGCTGACATACGATTTCTTTGCGTGATCGTTCACATTACATTTTAAACACAGCCTACATTAGACAGCAGTGTGAACGTTATCCGACTCCAAAGTGGCCCGCATGCACAGAAGAAGGGATGACGTCACGTTGAGCACTCTGTTTACTGAATTAAATATTGATCCAGTCAGAGCGTATATCCTGGTTTTGCAATTGGAACAGACAAAATCTAGACAGGATGACGAGGGAAAGAAAAAAGAGATTGAGAAACAAGAGAGCACAGCTTTTACTGACGGCCAGCAGCGGCTACTTCCTCCGTACAGAGGGGGAAATGGAGGCGAAACAAAGCCAAGAGTGGTGGGATTGTGATGCCAGGAGAGTCACTGACACAGAGTTCATCCACAAATTCAGGATGCCAAGGAAGACGTTTGAATACTTGGCCTTTTTGTGGCTCACAAGACAAGACACTAATCCCCGCCACACATCAATGATGTGGAAGTTGTCTACATGCGGTCAGACAGCGGTCGCATTGAAAGACATCAGATACATTTCCGATTTGGTACCATATATGATCAAGGGTCTGGGTCTGAGGTGCAAAAACCTGAATTGAAACGTTCACACTGTCACAAAACAGACTTGAAATGGGTCACTTGCGAGCAGAGAATTGGAATTGGGTCACATTTCCCTGCAGTGTGAACGTAGCCTTAGAAGCTTCAGAAGAGAAATAGTTTTTCCAGTTTTTCCCCTAATGGAAGACAATGAGAATGTATTTCCAAATCTTGAGTTAAAAGGTCATTAATCATACATTTTTATTTGCTTTCCTAATCCCCTTCTATTCAATCAGGGAATAAAGAAGAACCATGAGGTATTTACTTGTCACAGTTTTTCTTTTTGTTTTTTATTGAAATCTACCAGCTGGTTAAGATGTCAATTTAAAGTTATACAATAAACTTATGAACATATAAACCACTAGCTGTAATGTTTGACTGCTGTTTCTTTGCAGTGGATAGTTTATCATCGTCATCATCATCATCATCATTCGGTTCATTTATGAATTCCTGATATACAGTACTGTCAGTGGATATTTGGTGCTCTTTTCTCCTGTAAACTGAGGCCTGTACCTTACATAGCTGATCACTCTCCTCTGACCTATAGAGCAGCATGAGAGCTGTCACACGTACTAATTTAGTAGTGACAATCCATCACCTGGAAAAGGCCCCATGGCTTTTAGTATATTAACACACATTAACACTTCTCCTCATGCCGTGCCCACCCCCACCAGACCCCTGCTGCCAGCCTTTCTTTGAACACTGATGAAAGAATGGAGGAAAAGACATTTATTGGTCAATACTATTGACCTGCAGATTCAAAGTGATTTATGCACCTTTTTATTGGGATTGTTTGTTTTTTTTATTCTTAGAGTGTGGAGGGTTTATGTTCAGCAGTACTACTGTAAATGCCCCAAGTGCTACTACACGTCCAGGCGCTTTCGACATGATTTATCAGTGTAAAGAAGAAATTGAAGAAAGCAGCAGAGAAGTGACATCCCAGTCCATTCATCAATGTAAACGCCAGTTTCCCCTTGAAACAGGGGCCGTTCCTGCAGAGCCCTAAGTGCGCTGGTGTGGTCATCAGGAAAAACTGAAAACTGTTCATCTCAGGGTTTAATGTCCTGCACATTGTTCTCCCCTTCCAGGCAAGGCGAGCTTTAACCTGCACACCACGTCGAGAGCCTTTACTTAAACATATCATACTGGTTACCCTGAGGTGGAGGGCACAGGGAGCGCTACATCTCTTTATACCCAATTAAGCTTGCCACAGGAGGTAGATGGTCCCGGCTGAAACCCCCTCTCCCTCAGTGCCCCATTAGAGCGCTGAGAAGCCTGTTGAAGTCTGAGTCCCTGGCGGACAAAACCCCTGACCGAGAGCCAAGGAGAAGCACTCCAGCTCCATTCACCTCCATATACGGGCATGACTCCAGAATAAGAAGTTGCCTCCAGTCCAGTAGAGATAGAGTAGACTGCGTGTTTGTGTGCCAAGAGAGGTGAGAGGCTGTTCTTTCTTTATTGTCAGAGCAGAATGTGTCTAAAACGGGCGTTGAAAACAAGGTGAAGTCTAAAATATAACAAGCACGCCTACAAAGTGAAACAACTTCATCTCTCAACAGATGTGCACTCTTGATGTGAGCATCTCTGTGAGTATGTATTGAAGTCACCCTCGAGTCAAACTGCATTCATACCTGCTTATTTATTTATTCATTTTCTATGACTTTATCAGTGTGCTGCTCTGCTCAGGAAAAAAACATTCCCTTATCCATATATCACCCAAATCATGACAAATGCTGTGGTGTGCTTACCCAGTGGTTTTGCATCACTCATAATTCATCGTCCCCCGTCCTCCCGGCCATCTGGGATCGGCTGGCCCCAGCACTGGAGACCGAGCCGGTGGTGCTGGTGTGCTCCAGCGGCACCGGTCCATCTGTCCCTGCCTGCAGGCCCTTGTGTCGATCGGCAGCAGTCTCGCAATCAATGACCATGCAGACAAAGAGTAGGGAGAAGAGAAGGAGGGGCAAGTGCATTTCTTTTTCAGCAGGCACTTCTCTCCACATCCAACTCTGACAGGCCTGTGAGTGCAGGGCATTCCTGGCTCACCAGCTGTCTTCCTCTTGATATCCTGTCTGGTTTTCTGTCGCCCACACCTAACACTGCAGAGCCTCCATCTTCAATCACACACACATTGTGGCAGGTGAGGAAGCAGTGACGCTGTGTGCGTGTTGAAGTAACTATTATGACCACAGCAACATCAAAAATGTTTTTAACTCCGTCGTGACTATTACCAGCTCAGAAAATCAACCATGCAGCTCACCTTCATTTTTTCATTCAGATCAGCGAGCTTGAGAGGCATCAGAAGGATGCTTTATCCCACCATCATTTATTAATTTTTATTTTTTTTTTAATTTAGGGAGGAGTCATAATGAATAGACATGACTTTTATTAAAGCACACATTTTTTGGGAGAGGGATTTACTATAATGCAGAAACATTCACATGATAAAATGAGTTTCAGTGCAGATCTGTATTAGTTACAAAGTATATGTGAATACTTAAACATTTAACGAGCACAAGGCTGTGTACTTTATTGGCTATGAATTACTGCAGTGAAAAATAAACATTGAGGTATCCAAGTAAAACTAAAACTCCTATTTGGAAAGAGACAAAGCATGTACATAAGAAACGGGGGACTAGGGGTGTTGCAACATTTTTGTAGTTCCATGGTGTGAGGCTTAATCCTGTTGTTTGCATTTTCACTTGACTTACTTTATCCTTAAAACACCTCTGTTGTTATCTTCCACTTTACAGCAAAGGGCAAAGATTTGGGAATTTTTATTTTTCCAAAGTGCCGTTTTCAGACAGAAAATGAGTTGTGTGGTTCTAAATGTCAACCAGAAAAAAACATATCACATACAGTTGTCTGATTTTATTTCTCTTTCTGTGCGTGCTTAATTCATGTGATGAGACGGAAGGATGACAGCGTGGAGGCTTAGTTTTCAAAATAGGCCTTTGATCCTTTTAATTTCATCACAAGCTGCTAATTTATTAGGACTCATATACCTTGCCGCGTTAGTGTGTGCTGAGATGGGGTTGAGGGGACATTCATCTTATTACAGAGGTGGGGATTCCATGAAGAAAATTTCCACCAGTGCTTTACCACATGGTAGTGGGAATCATGTGCTCTTGCTAAGCCAGTCTAAGTTGTCAAAATGGTAGTGAATTATATGTACTTCAGACCCCTGCTTACTTGGTTTTAACTCGGTCTTCTTTGATGATTCAGAGACTGTCAAGTGTACATTGAATGCAGGGATAACTGGCAGGGGAGAAATCTTTTAATGTATAGTTCCAAACTGTAGCTGGAGATCAGTCATGTTGCATGGGTAATCTGAGTGTAGCCTTTGAAGGTTGTCGGCTCTCTTGCACATCAAGAGGAGCCGCAGCAACTATACCGACTTCTTAAAGCTGGACACCTGCTCAGAGGCTGAAAAGTGGAGCATAATTGGAAATCAGTCCTGCTGCTATTGAGGCTGTCCATTCAACTAAACAAATAAATCGAATGGTCCAGTCCTCCTATTTATTTGGGTGTCAGTGACTACAAACTGCCTGTGAGGAGGGGCTGAGGGTTCAAGAGGTAGAGAGGAACAAAGACTGAGCAGAAGAAAGAGTCAGAGCGACAAATTGGGAGGAAAGCAGACAGAGCTACAGATAGGAGCAGAGACTTTGGACACCTGTAAAGCTTTTATTGCAATTAAGACATTGTGCACGGGAGAAAATCCCATTAACGTCAAGGTATTGTGGTGTTTTATGTGTTATTGCCTGCCCTGTGTGTGTGTGTGTGTGTGTGTGTGTGTGTGTGTGTGTGTGTGTGTGTGTGTGTGTGTGTGTGTGTGTGTGTGTGTGTGTGTGTGTGTGTGTGTGTGTGTGTGTGTGTGTGTGTGTGTGTGTGTGTGTGAAAAGGAGACAGATGCAAAACAAAGAGAGCAGGGAGGGGGGGTGTGTGAGAGTGAATTTGAAGCTTTATTACCAGCTATATTGCAGCCCAAATTACAAATCTTGGAGCAGTTATTCCTGCCTGGAGATGTTACTTCAACCCCACGTTTGAGGCAAATCATCCTGTAATGATATTGCTTATTGCAAATGAGGGAAGTGATGGAACGTAATGAATGAGGCGGGGGTACAATCCGATAAGGCGGCATCTAACTAAGTGGGTCTCTCCTTCTCAACCTTCAGCTAACCGACCCGGTCTCCCACTGCTTAGACCATTATTCAAACCGTAACAAGCCGATTCATTTAGGCTGTCGGTGAGCAGAATTAGATTCCCGCTTGAGCAACCATTGAGCAAAACATAAAGATGTTTTCCGCACCAAACATGCAGCATTTACATAATTTCAGCTCAGGGTTGGGGTAGCAATAATAAGTTATGATAAAACTGTCATTAGGGGCGGGAATGAGCGGGAAAGAAGAGACGCAGTTTGAGATTAATATGGGAGCTCTCCGCGGTGCTGAAGTGTCAGGGGACACCGAATAATGAGGGTGGCTTTGTAGGGATAACATACCTGTTTGAGCCAGTGTGCGTCTGCATATTTCAGCGTGGCTACATCTGTGAGTGTTTGTATACTAATGTGAAGGTCACAGTGTGGGGTCTTTGATCTGCATCTAGTGTGTTGCCCTCAACACAACGCTGACTCTTTTCAGTTCGAGAGAAAGAAAAACAAAAACAGACTTCCACTCTTTTTATGTTATAATGTTTTGGACATTTAAAATACGATTTCAACAACAAGTTTCTTCTTGCGCAAAATATTTTTATATTGTCATTATTTCCAGATGATAAAACATGACGCACTTATCGACAGCAGTTCGTTGTGGGCCATGTGATGCATTGTATGTCTGTGCAGTTCTTCTACATATTCAAGTACTTATCATTATCATCATTTCCATCTGTTTAATTACCTGTGGTTAAAATGAATAAAGGTTTTGATATAAACCCTTGTCAAGATGATTCGAGGTTAAGAGAACTTCATTGTCACAACCACCGTCTTGCACAAAGTGGAGTGAGGCAGTTATTAGGTAGGCTTCATGGCATCGCTTTAGTCAAAAACCTCTCATATAACCTTAAAACAATGAATACAATAAATACATGTTTATTGAAAACTGGCTACGCAATTTAAATGTTTGGTTCAAAAGCATAAATGCCAATGTTCTTTATGGGATATTTTTTGTGGCCAATCTAACATCAACATTTTAAGAAATTGATAACCTTAAGAGTTGCATTTCAACATGTTAAAGCTTTTTCCATTAATGCCACTCTTGACGCTTTCATCCATTCTTCACCAGGTCTGCATGTCATTTCCCAGCAGCTGCACAGTAAATTCTTCAATCCATCCATCTTCTGTACGAGTTTCTTCAGCTCCGGGTTGCTGCAGGGCTGGAGATGGACTATAGAACAAGACAGTGTACACCCTGGCCAGTCCATCACAGAGCAACTACACACAAACAGACAGCCACAAATATATTCACACTTAAGGGCAATTCAGAATCCAGCTACACATTGATCGAACTGCGGATGATATTCCTGTGAGATGACGGTGGTAACCACTATAGTACCACGCAGCTGGTAAATTAATCATGAGGCAAATCAGCAAAAAGTAAATCAGATGAACAGAACCTTTGAAACCAGATTTTTGTTCAGATTTTCCAGACTTGCATCATATCGCATTTCTTTTCACTTTAAAGTGTCCAACCTCTTACACTGTGTTGTGGTTTTAGGCTAAGTACTTTGTAATTATCTCAAGAAATTAAACAGTATCACTGAGGCTGGTGTAACAGTACTCCTTCTGCTGGGAAAGCTTTCGGCTATATACTGTATGAGTTCATTTGTTTGTTTAGTTTCGATGTCAACCCGAAGCACTTCCACAGGAACTCAGTGTTTATTAATCTAATGGCTTGACTTTTTCCCTCATGGTAAATACATACGTATTATTCAAATTAGGCTTTTCCTCCCTTTTTCTTGTCCGTTCAACAGTCTTCTGCTGCGCTGCATTGGTTTTCAAAAAGGATTTTAATGGTGAGGAAAAACAAACGTGTCTAACAGGGGCCACAATGCAGGAACAGCTTTACAAGGACATGGCATCCATGGTAATGTGCAATTTGTCACAGGCAATGGCTTTAAACAGTACATTAGATGGGCATCAACCTGGATTTATTCACCTCCAGACAAAAGCTGGAGCAGCACTGAATAGGGTGTTTGACCATTACTGATGCTGTACACAGCATTTGTTGTGTGGCCACATTTCACATCGAGCCCACTCTGCTAGTAGAATCAGTTAAAGCTGCTTTAACCCAGGGATACAGTTTTAGATGAATGTTGTCAATTAAATGATTACGTTGCTTGTTTATGCGCCATTTGCTTTTCCTGTTGTACACAGTGTGGTGATTTAAACTGCTATTTTATCAAATTTCTAGTTTTATTTGCATCCATTAAAATGTTCATATCTTTAAAAAATGTAATCACAGTTTCCTCCTCATGAAGTTTCATTCTCCAGCACCTCTCAACTCTCATGTTGTCTTCGACATTGAAGTGGAGACAAAGTTATTCAGAACCTGACGAGAAACAGAGACACAGTTTCACAGTCATTGAGGCAGCATCACCGCATAGCCTAGCAAAGATTAATCCCCTTCACTTATCAAGCCTTTGTCTGTTTATTTTAGGAGCATATTTACGAAATTCTCAGCATGGGAATTACTTCCATCACCTTTTTAACACTAAATTACATTAACTTGTGCACATATATTGACAGAATGACAACAACCATGACGACAACTATCTACCAAAGCAATTAAAAAAACTTGAACTGTTTCTTTTATTATATTTTTATTTCGTCTTCTTTTCTTTTTGCCTTTTATATTATGATTTTTTATTCTTCTTTTTTTTCCTATCAGCTTTTTTTTGGTTTTTTCTTTTCATTTTAACTTATTCAATAAAGAAAACTTAGATTGTTTTCTTTCTTTTGTATAAAGACGTCCTTTAGCTTGAAAGAAGCTTCCCCCTGACCCTAAGTTGTTTCCTGTGGCCCACCTCACACTTTGAACTCCAGTGGCAACCACTGACTTAATAATGTCAAGAAAAGTTTGGCCACTGTCATTTTCCAACATGGCATTTCACATTTCCTGGGTTTCTGTCGTCCCCGTCCTCTTTCTTGCTGTTGGTTGTGACATGCTTTAACCTAAGAGCCTCTGTGGCATTGATGTGCTGCTTCTGAAGGGAATCAAACGTGGAGTCAGTGGCTGTGTCAGCTCGATCCCTCACTTGACACTGGGCTTTATTGAAAAAGCTATAGCCCTTGATAGAGAGAGTGTCAATTTCAAGACAAAGTCAAGATGGCAGTCGCACAGAATCCATATTTAATAGTGGCAAAAGGAGCAAACACAATTGAGGAAAATCAATACCGCTTTCACGTTTGATCATACATCACCTTTCGCTGAACTACTGCTTACCCCTGTCCTTTTGTCTCTGTGAAAGCAGCCGTGGATCCCTAACCATGAATTGTAAACAAACACATAACAGTCGCACCTCTCTTTGTTCTGTGGGGACAAAGAGAAGTGGGTAAGAGCGAGCAGGTACAGTGAACGGCCGTGAAAATGCAGCTTTAAATCTGTCAGTTTGAAGACAAAGAGGCAAAACTGTTGGTTTTCCATCTGCTCTCAGTGTATCTCGCTCTTTAATACTTTCTCATCACAAAGCAAAGTGGTGGAAAACAACAAAGTACAAGTACTGTACTTAGGTAGATTCCTTCATTTGTACTAGAGAAAATATTTTTCTAACATTTTTTTAATTCTATTTCCTAGATTTCGACAAAAATATCCATACTTTCTACTCTTCACTTTCTCACAATCGGGCTTGTTACTTGTTTCGTCTTCCAGACATGAGACAAGATTTAACAGCACAGGTAAAGAAAATCAACCTTAGTGAGGCAGCGATGAGTCCAATGATTGTACAGACTGTTATACAAAGAAAAAAAACAGCAAATACATGGATAGACTAAGTTTTTTTTCTTTTTTCTGATTTCTGATTTTCTGATTTCTGATAGAATTTTTCCTGATTCTTTCTGATTTCTGATCTTTGATTTCTTTTACACTAAAAGACATAAACTCAGTGTAAAACTGTTAAATCGTTCACAAGCATGACTTCATAATAGATGGTCATAACAAACCTTTGTACTGAATGTATTGGTAAACCTGTCTTTTACATTTTATTCTTTTTGAGTGTTTAACTCATTTAAAGTTTAGTCATTTTAATGTTTTTACCTTAAATACTCAGTTATATAGCAGTAGGTTTTAAACAGGGTCATATTATGCAAAATTCCCTTTCTAATGGTTTTCCAACAGTAACATGCATCCCCACATGACGCCCCCCAACTGAAGTCTGTCATCTCTCTTTCCATTTTTAAGAAGCTGCTGACTGAGAAAAATCCCCCATGGGGTGGAAAGCTGAGGTCAGCGGATATGTGCATATGTGTTCCTTTTGATCAATTAAAACAAAAATAAGTACTTTTGGGTCCGAATTAATTTTGGTTGCCATGGAAATAAGCTACTCTTATTCATGCCATATTTCGGCTCTTATGCGACTGGGAGCAGTCTGAATTATTTCCTACATTCTCAGGAACATAAATAGAATGGTTTTAAAAGTAACAACAAACCAAACACATCATTGGAAAGTACAACTCTTGTGCTTTCCAGACATGGGTTACTTTATATCAGGATAGAATATTTTTACCCTGAAAGTGTTAGTTTTGTTTCATGAAGTTACCCTCTCTTTTGTAAGAATGAAACAAGGCCATTTTCATTGAGCTTCTGGTACTATGGCGCCCCTACTGGGCGATACCCATATATTGTGCTTAGAGAAGGACACCTGTACTACATATACAGTTAATAAGATTTGACTCCATCCTGTGTTCAGAGGCAATGCCAACATCATTAAATTTTCAATATTGTGAAAAATATAAAAAATGTCTAAATTCAATGACCTGTTGTTGCTATGGCAACCACTCCTGAGCCATACCCATATATTGTGTTTAGAGAAGGACACTTGTACTACATGTACAGTATATAAAATTTGACTTCATCCTGTATTCAATGGAATTGGCTGTTTTTCAAATTTTTTGCAATATTGAAACTATTGAAAATTTTATGATGTTGGCATTCCCTCTCAACATGGGGTGAAGTCAAATTTTATGAACTGTATATGTAGTGCAAGTGTCCTTATCTAAGCAAAATATTTGGGTATGGCCCAGGAGTAGTTGCCATAGAAACAACAGTTTAGTGAAATTGGGCGTTTTTTATATTTATTGCATCCTGTCCAGGGTGTTCCAGGGTGTATAAAGGTATGCAATATGTGAACAGGATGAAGCGGTATAGAAATTGGATTCATGTGTACTTCTACCCAAGTTGAGAATGTGAAAACCTTTGGAACCTCGAGGAAATTGGAAGTAGCAGCTGTGAATAATTATAAGGCCATACACACCTCACAGCAAACATCTCAGAGTCTAGTGGGGAACCTGTGTGTGTATAGTTTGCATATTTTCCCTGTGCATGAGTTTTCTGAGTATCTCTTTGTCTGTTTTACTTCTACTGTCGGCAATACGTTTTATGATAACTCTACGTTGCTGGTAGCTGTGAATGTGAGTGTCTGTGGTTGTCTCTCTCTCTGTGTGTTTGTCCTGTGACGGGGTGGAGACCTGTTCAGGGTGCTTCCTGCCTACATCCATATAGTCAGTTGGGATTGGCTCCAGCATCCTCCAACCTTCAGTTCAATAAAGCAGCATAGAAGATGGCTGAATGTAAGAAACTACAATAGACTGCAAATTAATGCCATTTTAATTGTATTGAGTTTTTCTAAACACATCGTCATGTAAGAATACTCCTACACTGAAATTTGAATTTGTACATGAAGGGATAGAAATCGTGTGCTGCAGGGTAACAGTGCAATGAATTGTTATAAACTCTCGTCAAGATTAAAAGTGCATTTGGAGCAGTGGAGGTCAGGACGGTATCACCTGGGTCTCTTTTAACCCTGTTTGTCAGCAGGCAGCCTGTTCAGCAGATGGGCGTTGGGTGCTGACAGCCATAATGTGGAGCAGGGGTGAAGGATGAGTGGGGACGGTGGGAGGGCACACGCATGATGACCTGTCGACTTGTCTCACCTGTCTTTGTCTGCCTTTCCTTTCCTTTCTGACCCGCCCCCTCCCCCACTTGTCATGGTTTGCTTCAGAGCCCCTCAGGTATTACGCCTCGTTTAGTGATGAAAGGTCCCGGTAATAGATCTTTTTTTTTCACGTTTCAGCTCATGTAAACTGGTGCGACAGTTCTTCCCTCGCACCAGTCCAGGCTTTATATTGTCTCTCTCTGAAGTGAACACATTTGGAGTGAATGAATTTAACTCTAGACTCGTGTGCGTGTGTGCGTGTGTGCGTGTGCGTGTGCGTGTGTGTGCGTGCGTGCGTGTGCGTGTGCGTGTGTGTGCGTGCGTGCGTGCGTGCGTGCGTGCGTGCGTGCGTGCGTGCGTGCGTGCGTGTGTGTGTGTTTTCTTTTTTTAATGAGACGTGGATGGGTTTACATACGTGGCCAGAACCCAGGTGTTTGTGCAGTGTGTGTGTCTCTGCACTGACCCTGGGAGAGTAGTAGTGCTGTGTGTTGATAGTAAAGTCTTGCTGAATGAGATGATCGTGGAAAAGGCTGTGTTAGAATTCACTTAACAGCCAAACAATGGACCATAACAACTTGGGCTCTGCTTCTCTCCACACACTTGCTGATAGAAGCGACTCGTACTTGCAGTTTGTGTCTGTTTTCTGGGACCTTATGTTGAGAATGGTGCAGAAGAAAACCATTCCAGTGCCAGCGGGGAGATGATTGACACTGGAGCTTTCGTAGTAATGTATAAAAATGTGCCTCTGATCGCTGTTCACTCATGCAGTGGAGCATGCTGGAAAATACCAAGCCTGCCGCGAGCTCCAGGTCCCCCGTCGCTGGGCAATGTGTCCCCCCACCAACCCCAAAGCTCAATCTGCTGTACAAGTGCCCATCCCTCCTCCCCCCACTTCTATCTCCTTCCCCCTCCTCCTGCTCATGCTCCTGCTCCTGCCTTGGCACAAACACACACACTGGTATGCACTGAAATTCAATCAGATGCTTAATTACATCTTAACATGGGTTCCTACCAGCTGGCTTTATTCCCCTGCTTCTGATTAAAGGGATTAGAAAAATGAAATTTAACAGTGGATTTGCATATTGCTCTAAAAGGGGGACTGGCATGTGTGTGTGGCTGGCTGGCCAGTGTTTGCCACTCTCGCTCCCTGTAGTCCATCAAATAAGGAGGAAAATTCACAAGCACAACTTTCGGAGGCAATTATGAGCGATATCACGTCGGCTCGTCTCTCTTCCTCTTCTCATGCTCACCACTGGGGACACGATACCTTCTGACTCACATATTCAGAGGCAGAGCTCAAACAGTGCCATGGCTGGTAGGTAGGAGTGTGTTTCTGTGTGTTTCATAGTGTATTTTTCTTGACTGGTGAGAGCAAAGCGTTTCTGTTGCTCATATTTGTCTGATCAATTGCATACAGCTAAAGCAGGTGGCTTTAGGCTTCTTCCTAATGGGGCCAAGTAGGCCCACTATCCAAGCTGCGCAGAGAAAATGGGCCCATTAATCACAGCACCACCACCATCATCTCCATATGATTATTTTCCTTGTGCTGGCTAACTCTGCACTGCACAGGAATTATTGGGACATCCATTGCTATTCATGCCCTATTCTCTCAGAATCACTTGCAGGCTTACTTTTCAACTTAATCTGCTGTCTTTAGCCAAACTAAATATATCCTGAGAGGAGATCTGCTTTCACACTCACTGTTTATTTCATGCAATTAAACATGATTCTGTTGAAAGTTTGTATTAGAGGGATTAAAGGCTTACTGGTCCGTCAATTCACAGAGAGAGAAAGAAGGCACGATGACGAAAACGAAGCAGATAGCAGCGTCTGAGAAGAGAACAAAAACCGGCGAGAGCCTCCAGTACTTAATGGGAACATTATGTCAGCATATACTTTAGGCATGAACTTGTTTACTTTGACCAATTAGTCAACACTTACCCAATGCAGCAATTTTGGTAGCATTTGGGAACAAACCAAATCAATCATTAACATTTTGTTTTTGATGAAGGACTCTTTAATTAGTCCCAATGAAACAGCAGGAGCTTGAGGAGAGTTCAGCATGAAGCGTGGGGAGCTGAGAAGAAGCTGTAACATGATCAGAGCCACGACACGACACTCTACTGCCCTCTTTTGGTGTGTGAGAGAAAAGCACTTCAATCACGAACATTTAAACTGAGACTCTTCATGGAAACGATGCAAAATGCAAAGTCTCGTCATTATATAGTAAAGAAAGACACACAATGAAAATTATATCAAATCAGGAAGCCCAATGATCTGAAGGTGTTTTATTAAGATTTTATTCTTCTTAAAATCATAGGTTTAAAATTAGATATTTTAATCAAACTTGCCTTTTTTTATCCCTGGACATTTACTGGCAAATGTCATTTCTATTTTATATAAATATGTTTTTTTTAAGTCTTGGGCTGAAGCCAACAAAAGGTGCAGCATGAATTCTCAGGAAGATGTTTCAGGTTGTGCGTTTCAGGGCAAATGTTAGTCTGCAGTGCCACCTGCTGGACAGATGAAGTTTATCCTCTATCTCATTATCTCCCACCAGAAGGTACTAAAACTTGATTTACATGAGCCTATAGCTTTATTATTTTATAAGCCAGAAGAGTCGCTACAGTTTTACGGTGTTAATGTTTGAGGTAGACAATTTCTGCAGCCCTTTGAAAATATGTATGCTGAGTTTTAGGTGCGACACATAAATAATAGGATGCAGATTTACTAGAATTGTCTTCAGCAGCAGAGAAGTAAACAAGAAAAGCACAAACCTGGGAGAGAGAAGACATGCTTTAAACATACCTATACACATATAGTACACATATATTTATATATCTGCTACTTCAGACTTAATAGGGAACTTGTGGTGATGACTTTAAAAAGTTATATTGAAAAATCACTGATTGTTGTGCACATACAGTGATTTAGGAAGTGATTGGACACATAAATCTGAAGCTCTCACCGAACAAAAAACTGAAGCTTTAATATAAAAATGATGAATCAATTTACAAATTGTAGAAAGTACATCCATTTGTTTTCTTTTTAACAACCTCCATGAATGCAAGGCCTTGACACCTCATGTCCTTTTGTTAATATCATCATCACCCAGTCAGATCAATATCCACTTTATTTAGCATCCCTCAGATGTGTTTGCTCGGGACTGGGTGAACCTAAAAAGTGTCTGTCCTTGAAGCTGAGTGGATAAGGTGTTGTGAATATGTAAATAATCTGTAAATAATTGATCATAATCAATTTGTGGTGTAAAAGATCTTGCAGATAGAGAGAGGAGCTAATTAATAGATCTAATTTAGGAGTGTCTAAATCAGGACCCGGCTGCCAGGTGTCACATGAACATCTTAATCCCAGTTCTTCTCCTGACCCCCCCCCCCCCCCCCGACACACACACACACACACACACACACACACACACACACACACACACACACACACACACACACACACACTCCCACCACCACCCCAACCCACCCTGGGAAGAAATCAGCGACTGAGTGATCACCACCAACACCACCACCTGCTGGGCAGTCACCTTATTACAGGAACTGACCCCACTACCACCCTCCTTACATCTGGAGCAGTGTTGGAGCTTGTACGTCTCTTCCTTTAATACTCCAACACCTTTCATGTGACACCAGATGTTTCACCTGATTCTCATCTCACAGTCCAGTGAACTCATCCTGCGGCACGAAGCCCTTCAGAGAAATGTTGAATCAGACGCACGGGACATTAACAGGTGCACGTCCATGTTTATGACACTCCCATAATCATGAATGAAGCACATTTACACAGAGTAGCCCTTTCATGATTATCGCACAAGCACTCAGGGAAAAGCCAATGACAGGGAGTCTCAGATGTTGTATATGCATGGATATTTGGTGAACTCTGCAAAAGACTCAGTGGAGGGTATAACTCTTGTAAAGCCAAAGGATTCATTTTCCCTGCGTAGCTACAGTACCATCTCTCTGACATTTATGACCAAATCATGTCAACCTTGTCTCTCTCTTTTGCACCAGCCTGGTCAGCACGAGACGTCTCTGTAATGTACCCATTCATAATCTTGTCTGCTCACTCTTATCTCTGCCACTTCCAATTCATCTTCAAGTCTTTTGGTCAGCGCCACCATATCGTGTCCATATCCAATGTAGCTGATCTCACTGACATTCTCTTTGAGCTGAGACTCAATTGTTTATTATTCCAGAGACTGAACTGTTTACACTTCATCGCTGCCTCTTCTTTCTTTTGTCCTTTTTTACCTACCTCTTTATATTCAACTTGTCTTTCACACAGCCCAGACACTCCAGTGTCTTCACTACCTCTTATTACAGAATAGATTAAAAAGTGGAAAAACTAAAGGAAAAGTTAATTTGCTACATTTATTTATAAGGTTTGTAACATCCAATAATGTATTATTGGTCATTAGACCAATAACTTCATCATTTTGTCTTTTTCTATGTAATAAAGCCCACAATGTAATAATTTACCAACAGTGTAATCAAACAGCCTTTATCAGAATAACATTGTAGTAGCATTTTTAAAAAATCCTTTCGAAATGTATAACTGCATCCAATAATATACTAATAGATAAATAGGGCTGCATTTCTTTCAAGTCAAAGCCTTTTTGCAGGTTTTGTCCAGTTTGCTTATCAAAAGAACGCAGGCTCTACAACACTCTCTCATTCATGTTTGTAAAAGAAAAATTAGTTGCTGTTTAATCACATTATTGATTATATTCCATTCATAAAAGCCATAATTATCATGTGATTGATTGTCACCAGGCCCCTGGCTAGCTCAGTTGGTAGAGCATCAGACTCGTAATCTCAAGGTACTGGGTTTGTGTCCTACGCCAGGCGCCACCTTCCTGTGGGCTCACCACCTGCAGGAAGGTTTTTAATTGGTGCAATGTGATCTGGGTGACGGTGCTCAGACTGACACCCCCGCGACCTGGAAACGGATAAGCGGGAGAAGATGGATGGTTGTCACCAAACCTTCTATGTCACTGTTCTCCAAATGATATTTTTACAACAGCAAGTTTTAATCCATGTTTGGTACATGGTTTGGTACATGTTTATATATCGCAAAAGGATTGTATGGATATTTCTCGTTAATAATATGTGCATTAGTTGATTCGGTTAAGTTTGAGAAAGGACAAATGTGAAAAACAGTGCATACTGTTAATGCAAGGAAAGAAGCTTTAGACCTCTACTGAGGGGCGGTGAAGGAGGATGCATGGAGGTGCAGCCTAATGCTGAGTGTTCAGAAGTGGTTATGGTCCAGATGGCCCTGCAGCCACAGCAGCTGTAAATCACTGCACGTTTTGCTATCTGGACGATCGTGCTGCAGGCTGGAATCTCTCTGCAAGGTGAGACCATTAATGGCAGCCATTACATGGAATAAAGCCAGGACTTCTCTGTGGAGGATAAATGAGAGTAAATGACATTCACCCTGTGGAACAGCAGAGGTTATGTCTGTTTTCTGAAATCATCTGGAAATAAGGAGCTGGCTGTCTTCCCTCTACTTTTCTGTTGAACGCCAGCGTAAACATCAATCAACTTGTTTCAGGATCTGAAGGAATTAATGATGATGACTTCTGCTGGTATAAAATGTGCAATCATGCAATTTTAATGATCGATATATCACAGACAACTTTCTCAAACCACAGAGAGAAAATACATAATATTTCTGAGGTTATTGGGAGCATTTTGGTGAACATGCCACATTTATGGTAAAATCCATTTTGTAGTAAGACTTAATGTTCGGCTCTGCAGTAAAGGTGAGCAGGTTGTTTCTATGCCTCCAGTTTCCTGCACACATTAACCTTCAGCCACATTCCTCCTGTGACCTCTCATTGATTAGAGAGTGGCGTAGGAGGAGGAGGAGGAGGCGGAGGAGGGGGAGGAGGTAGCATGTGTATGTTGGAGAAGACAGATAGAAGTCCAGAGGTGAGGGTGGGACGACGCTGTTGATTGAGAGGACCGTCGTAACCTGGCCATGCAGGCAATGCTGGGTGTGGCCCTGTTTATCATCCTGCACACATGCTGAACATAACTCATTCAGAAACAGCGGGACGCTCTGCTGCAGATGCAGTAATGTGTGTTTCCAAGCAGAGTACAGTATCACCACACTCGGCACACACCGGGGCTCCAACACTGATCCTGGTTCTAAACTGTATTTACAACCTGCAGATAGACGTCACTGTGCAGCGCAGTAACTCTTTCCACATCTCTATAAACGTGACGGATCCTGGTTTCGTTTTGCATTCTCAAAGTTGAGAAGGTAATGAAATATGAATCGCTTGGAACTCTGGTATGTAGGTTGGAAAAGAGAAAAAAAAAAAGAAATCCGTCACCAGAGTGTCACTGCAGCCAGAGTACTGATGGCTAATTTATGCTCCATCTGCCTTCCTCCAAAGCCGTATAATTAAAATTCTAATCAAATGCACAGTAAAGGACGCATTGTCAGTGATTGTATTCCAAAGATACAAAGGAAACATGCATAAAACACACCCACGTTTGCTCTTGTTTTCTTTTGTTGGTTTTTTTGTATGTTTGCAAAGTTAAAGGTTATTTTAAGTGGAATGCTTTCCTGAATAATATATAACTGATTTTTATCACAGATGAGGAACATCTGACCTGGTGTAACTTCTACTTAGAAAGAAATTGAATTATTTGCTTTATTAGCTGGTGTTTAGTCCTCCCATCCATGAGAAAGGTTCATAAGACTCAATTCCCTACCCTCCAGAACCATTCTTATGTGAGTTGTTTGATATATTATCTGATCAACTATCAAGCAAACATTTTGGAAATTTTTGACAGGATGAAAACCGCTCCCGGTGATCGAGATCTGTGTGTGATGCAAACAGCAAAAAGTTTTCAAAATTACATTTCTGACTCCACTGCAAGTCATTCTCCCATAAGTCTTCTTTTTCTTGTGTGTGTGAGTGAGTGCCAGCTCCCACCACCACCAGACTCCCCAAGCCTCTCGCTGTGCTGCAAGCTGTGTATTAATGTCCAGTCCTCCGTCTGCTCAGGCCTGCTGAGTGTCTTTGTACCACCCATCAGTCCTGCTGTCACGTCACATTGTCAAAACAGATCCAGAATAGCAGCATCATCCCCACCACTCCGACAGGATGAAAGGAACAAGATGGGGATATGATATTCAAGACTGTACTTTGTAGCAGCTGAGCTCATAGAACTGTACAATCTTCAATGACCTTTTTACTGTTTGTCAGCTTTCTGCTGGACAAAAAAATAAGAACCTTGAGGAAGCCATATTTTAAAATCTTATTATTTACAGATAGCAACTCTACTAAAAGACAAATGCAATCTGCTTTACATTGCTTTACTCATGCGACACAGTACATTGAATATGAATCTGGTTTTAAAGGTCCTAAATCATGCAGCTTTTTAACAATTCACATTGGTGTCGGAGGTCCAACAACATTGTATGCAAAGTGTATTTCTCCGAATCCAGCCTTGGTCCTGAATTCCAGCCAGTCTAAAGTTCCCTCTGGTGGGCTCTACTGAGAACAGGCTGTACTGTGTCTGAGCCTTTAAATGCTAATGAGCTGTCTGTCCATGCCTCCTCCATGTCTGATTTGTGGTAGTGTTTGCTAGGAGAATGAATGGCACCGGTGTAGGTACCAGATCTGTCCAGGCTACCAGATCTGTCCGGAGCGGGGCTTGCCTTTTGATGACGTATCACATTCTGATTGGCTGTGATGACGTTTCGCTTTATTACTGGCTTCAAGTTTCTCACGTCACTGTGTAAATACGTCATGAAGCTAATGTTAGCTTTCACAGTTAGCGTTGTAGCTTCGTGGAAAGCTAACGTGGCTGTGTGAGGTGAAAAGGACGCTACAAGTGGTTTTATGCCCTGAAGCGGCAGTGCTCACGCTGGTTTAACTTCAGGAGAATATAGACACTGAACGTGTCTGGTGGAGCTTCGTCTGATTATCATGAAGTGTCCTTTTTTGCCCCTCTTCCTTTTACTTTTTCATTCCAAGTACTTTCCAAGCATCAAGCACATTTTCTCAACACAACCTATTTGATTATGTAATTTTACTTGTTGGATTTTGGGGGGTTTTCTTTGTAAAGGGCTTTGAATTGCCCGTGTATGAAATCTTCAGTATAAATAAACTTTCCTGGCCTTACTACTTCTACAGAACGAGCAATAATTAGCAGCTACCAGTATTCACTTAATGCTGTAAAGACCTGTGATGGGTGACAGTGACATTTAGTCTGTGTCTCATATCTCAAGCATGTGAAACGATAAACTGAGTGGTTTCCAAGACTGAAGATAAATATTGTGGCCACATTGATGAAGCTTTATGATGTTATATTATGATAATTGGGGTGTCAATGCTACAAATCCCTGTTTGCTTATAATATATCAGGATAATCTGTGGCTGATATGTTTTAAATATAGTTTGACAAGTAAGAGTAAAAATAATAATCTATGTACAAAAAGTAACAATTATAAAAGAAGTACAGATATAATGTTGAGATGTGTCACTGTTTTCATTATATTACCAAATACATACACAATATTATAATATTGGAGATAGTGACACTGGTAGAATTGTTATGAAAAAGTCGGTCTATCTATCTATCTATCTATCTATCTATCTATCTATCTATCTATCTATCTATCTATCTATCTATCTATCTATCTATCTATCTATCTATCTATCTATCTATCTATCTATCTATCTATCTATCTATCTATCTATCTATCTATCTATCCATCCGTACATCCATCCATCCATCCGTGGCTTGAAATTTTGGAGCTCATCTACCTGTGGGAGGTTCAAAGTGTGTATCCACTACCAGTGGGAGAGGTCATTTCCCCACATGATGTCATGAAGGGAAAAATGTATGAGCACATGTTGACTAAAAAGAGAAGCAAACAAGTGAGGGAAATAACCGACTTTCTTCACTTCTTGGGCATATAAGGCCCCGTTTACACGACAACGAATTCGAGTGTATCCGCAAAACTTTCTTCACTTTTAGGGGGTCCGTTTACACGGCACCAGTTTGCTGATGCACTGTATCCGCAAAGTTTTTAATCCGGCTCCCAAGGTGGAAAGATTTTTTCACGGCGCAAATCCCTCCTGCAGAGACTGCCTGGAGGCTACAGAGCCTGTGACTGCGCATGCATATCTCTCCCCCTCCCTCCTGCTCATTCAGTTGTAAACAAACATTGTGGCTGTGTGGTGGTACGACTCGCGGTCCATATTCTAGTTTTATCATCCAGATCAGTAGTTTAATAGTTGAGACTCACCCTGATAGCATCCGATACATCATCAGTCCATGCGGAGGTCGGGTTCTCTCCATTTTCTTCACGTTTATAGTGTATTGTTCTCTGCACACGTCTGTGTAGTTTCATTACAAAATCAAGCAACAGCGCCCTCCAGAGGCCCGGCATACTAACTACATCTTTGTCTCTGTGTCCACGGCTGCAGTGTAAACGCACTCCTTTTTTTTAGCGTATTAGATGTTGTCACGTGAAACTAAGTGAAACGCTTAGTGTTAAAAAAAAACTATAACAAGGACAATTTTGCATAAAAAGGGACCTTTAAATATAAAAGTGAACTAGAGGACATGCTTTTCAACAACATGCTTTCTGTAATGGAACAAGGTGATGTTTAAACTAAGATCTCCATATTATTAGGTCAACTTCAGTTCGTTTAGTAATATGGAGTTGATTTTGTAATATAGGCCACTTGTTCTAAAATAAGTTGTATTTTTCTATGCATGTGGGTTTCTTTATGCACCTGAAGTTTTTTTAACCCCTTGAGTAATAATTACTATCAGAATGACCCTGCACTGTAACTGTTGCTTCACTCAAACCTGAGTGCATAGTATACTAGTAATACTAAGCATTTTAACACTTTTTTTTAATGCATTAGCAATTTATTGTGCTCAGTCCTGAAGGGAGACATGTGGCCTCAGATTTGAAGATTGCAGAGGTGAGCATTTCTTTCAGGCATGGTGCGTCTCTGCAGCTGCATCGAACCGTCAGGTGGGTGAATCAGTGCAGGTACACTGAGAATGATGTTACTTATAGAGAGGATAAAATATTCTCTCTATTTGCTCAGGTGGCTTTGCTAAGACTGTAATGCTTGTATACATCACAGGATGGGAATGATAATTTAGTATATTGTAATTCCAAATGCAAGAAAAGTATAAACCCTGGGAGCGCACAAGCAAAGGCTGATTAAAGATATTATGCTTGTGAGAAGTGTTAAATGACTGAATCAAAATAATGAGTTGAGTCACCGTCTCAAATCTGTTTCATAAACTCATATTGGAAATAAATTGTATAAATGACTGCTGAATCAGTGTAATATCATTAATTACAATATTATACATATCAAATATATTTGTGAATCCCTGAAAATGAATCAAATACAGTTTTTCAGAGGCTTCTGTCAAGAATCCCTTGAGGAGAATATTATTAAGGTATAATTGTGCTTCATCTGAGTTTAAGGTTGGATGGAGTCTGAGCATGCCGCTAAGGATGGAGGTCTCATTTCTTTCTTGTAGTTCGCAACGTTTAATTGTACATCAAATCTTGTGTCTGATTTTATGATGGATTCATCTGGAAATAAATCAAGTTAATGACACTTTAACCTTGCTTTCATCCATTCAGGGCAATTTTTAATGACACATCATCCTCAAATGGAACTGCTTTTTGTTGAGAAAAACTCGTTCTCAGCATCGCAATTGAAGCTGACTTGTTGATAAAAACTCCCGGGAGTGTGTGAAGCGTTTCAAGATAAGGCTGAGGTTCGACCTCCCGAGACACCGAAGCAGATAAGATGCATTTGGACCTCTGACATGCAGAGGTGTGGAGAAAGTGAACACTGTCATCTGTATGAGATACACAGAGATCAAAAGGGCTGTGGCATCATGAAGGCATGTGAAAAACTGCTATCCGGTTATAGTTTGAAAGCTTGAACAGGCACAATGCAGATCATTATTGGCAATTCTATACTAAATTCTTCTTAAGATATGATCTGGAGTTGACGAACTATATAGAACATCTAGCTGTAGTAATAATAAACCTAATTGGTTTGTCAACAGGCTGTGATTACATGAGTGAATGTTTGTCATTTAATAGTTTGCTTGATGTCACGCCGCCATTTTACAGCAGCGATATTGAACTAACAGTGGATGCAACATGTTTTCACACAATCGCAAACACTTGTACCTCTGACTAATCGTGCTGTTTCTGCATTTGAAACACTAATACTGAGCACGCTACCAGCAAACAGATGCTGATAAATGACTGAATGGGAGCAACATGAATCATGAAGCAGTAAAAAAGTGCAACACTGCAGGCTTTTCATATTCAATACAGCTCAAGAGGATTCAGTAAATAATACATCAGCCTCTCAGAGAAATTGGCATGTGATGTTAAGGCTTCTTTCACTTTTAATCGCACAGAATACCACAACAAAATAATTAATCCTGTCTTTCGCTCTCTCTTTGCATATCAACCAATATATTAAATACCTGTGGACGGTTTGTCAAATGAGGCAGCCATTGTTATAACAAAAGAGCAGTTTCAAGGTATCTGAGCAGTTGGCATTAGCAGTGACATTTCACAGGTCCGAGACGTGTTGGAGGGTTTGTAGAGGCCTGTCCTCAGTGCGGTGGTAATTATACCAGGGGACTAATCATTTGAGAGCTGTATTAATCAGACTTCCATCAGTGGCTAATGAAACACGATTAATTATATGTCCAGGACCACGGTCCTCGAGGACCCAGGATTACATGACTGGCAAATCAAGACAATTTGGTAAAGCAATGTCTGCACAGGTCAGTAAAATAATAATTTCATGTGAGCAGACGTAGCTATACCATGTTTTCTAATAGTTTTTAAGATAAAGCGCTCAGTGACCACATCATTACACACCTTTATACTCACTTTGTCCTCACACTGACCTCGCACACTCATTCATTTACATTGTGTTCATCTTGAAGCGTTTTACAGTTGGTAATGACATTTTACACAACAATAATGAAGGGCATATGAAAGAGACGGGGGTGGGGGGATGTGTGTGTGTGTGGGGGGGGGGGGGGGGGTGCTGCTGCTGACACCTCTAGTTTCCCACGTTAACCTGCATTCACCTGCCTCCTGACAGCTGGAGGAAACGAGCAGCGTAACTCTAAACCGAGACTTGCTGAGCTTGTTTTTTACCAAAATAATCTTTGTAGTGTGTGTGTGTGTGTGTGTGTGTGTGTGTGTGTGTGTGTGTGTGTGTGCATATGTGTGTGTGCATGCGTGTGCCTGTGAGCTCCTGTATCTATGCATTGTGTACATTTTAAATTGAATTTAAAGCATGTAGGAGATTAATATTTAATCTTAATATACATTTTTTTTGTTGACATTTGAAGCTAATAAAGTGTGTGAATGTAGTTGCTTCCTTTTCTTACAGATTAAGTTGTTAATACACATAAACATAAATTAACGCTAATGTGAAAACACCGCTTAAGCAAATAAAACCTTTCATCACATTGACTTCAGCTGAGTTAGACTGAAACCTTAAGCTTGTGAAAGGAGATTATAACTGTAAGTGAAACTACTATTATTCAAACATCTTTCATAAACAGTTCCAGGTATTAATTTTCAACAATGACAGATTTAGTCTCACATACAAACCTTGTCAAACTGGTCTGTGTACTTTCTATACAGAGCAGGCTGGCAGTTTGTTTTGTGTGTGCACATACAACACTTTGTTTCTTTTATATGTGAAAAAAAACACTATTTTACTATAGTCCTGTGTCAGTAACACACAACACGTGTTACAACCAGCACGTCAGGCTATTAGAAAACGGTCGTGAGCGAGCATCATGTTGAAAAGCACAGGAGCCATTGCACTTGAGAAATTGCTGTTCACACCCCCCACGCTCGTCTCACTCCGTCTCTCCTCCATATCTCCCTCCTCCCTCCTCTCTGATCTCCAGACTTTCCCCCTCTCTCTCTCGCTCTTTCTCTCGCTCTTTCTCTCTCTCTCTCTCTCTCTCTCTCTCTCTCTCTCTCTCTCGCTCTCTCTCTCTCTCTCTTTCTCATACAGTCTGTTGACAAAGTCAAGGCTGCTCTGCGGTGAACTATCCCTGTGATTTATTTCTTATTTTCATATCAACACAGCCTCATCTGATGTGAGACGAGTGGTAGGTGGACGCAGGGAGAGGGGGAGGACACACACATGCCTCTGCACACTCTCCTGGACACACTCACTCATTCAGTCACCGCCTGGTGCGGGTGACAAGAGTTGGCTGCTGCTGGAAACGAGACGCGTCACCATCCGTGCAACACTGTGACCTGCTCAACTTCTGCTATGCAAAAGAGAAAACACTTTGCTCCTCTTTTTACGGAAGCTCCTACTTCTGAAGCTGTGATTGAGGCTTTAAACCTGGACTGCAATAAATACCTCCCCGACTACAAAAGGCATTAAAAAAAAAAAAAAAAAGCTGCCTCTAGTCTATACCAATGCTGGGAATACATCCAGTCTGTGAAGCTGTGGTCTTCAGGACGATCATTCCAATCCCCCAGGACGAGGGGGGGTGTTTGCAGTGAACGTGTGACCCACTGTGGGGTTTCGGTGTCGTGACCCGGGGCTAACACTCCGAGGGAACCTGTGGTGGACGTGTTGTTCTTTGGGATTGCGCGGTGCAGCTGTGTAGATATGACCGAGAGTGGAACTGGACTCCCCGTGGCCCTTGGATCTTCGCTGTAGCTACGAATGCGAGTTTCAGAGACGGGCATGGCGGGCAGGAGGATGCCCCTGGTGCTGCTGGTGGTGATGATGCAGGTGCTGAGTGGAGTCTGTGGACCAGGCGAAGGCTCCGGGAAGCACAAGGGAAGCTGGAGGTGGAAAGGTGACAGGAGCCGTGAGTAACGCCTCCCTCTGACACACTGGATTCATTCTCTTACTCTCTCCTTTCCCTCTCTTGCACTTTTGGAAACTGCTGCAGTCTGTCTTCCCTGTCTCTTCCTCCCTGGACTTGTGGAGTAAGATGTGGGAAGAAGTTAACAGTGTGTGCTGTTGTGATTTCTCAGGTTGCTGTTTGACTCTCAGTTCATTTCTCTTTGACAAGCACCTGTATATGACATCAAAATGAATCGTCTATATGAGCCCAGCAACCTTGGCATGTGTGTCCAGCTTTAAGAGATATCTTAAATATGTGTGTGACTGCAAGAGTGCCTCTCTGCTTTTGGATTTGCTACGAGTTGCAATTCATACTTTATTATCCTGTTCTTCTTTCTCTCAGCATCACTCTAATATCCCTGTATGAGTATCTCACTGGGTCTCATTTGCTGTCATTAATTGATCAGTGTTGAGTTGTAAAAAGCTACTCAGGGTGATGGAGCTGCCGATTTCCTCAGAGTAAGAAGCTGAGTGTAGCTCCGAGTTCATTATAAATGCTGACACATGAGTGCACGGATGTTGAGAGGATGTTGAAATGAGCACAGCGCTGCGGTTGCTTTAGGACGTAGCCGCCGTCCCAGTGCTTTTGGCTGCTCGCTAAAGGGATTGTTTGGCATGCCACCACTGCTTGACGCTGAGTGATGAAGTGGGGGGTATGTCCCTTTGTCTCTGTCCCCTCCATGGAGGTTAAAGGGAGATCGCTATCTTGATACCGTTCCAAGATTAAATGACTGGAATGGAATGGAAAAGGCACTAAGTCAACTGAGAGCAGGTCACTTGTTTCCCAAGGAGACACTGGCTGGTGTCAGTGTGGCATGAAATGTGATATCGTTAGCAGTTTTCCATGGCAATGACACTGGAAGTCTTGAATTTGGTGTTATTTTTAGCTACTTAAAGATAGAATTGCAAGTTGGGTAAAGTCCAATACTGTTCCCAGACACTTATTATTATTACAATATGTGCACGTGTGCGTGGTTTGCTGCAAAGGATAAGGCAATAGAACACTCTTTTCACAGAAAGGAAAGGTTATTCACGTTCTGCAGTGTGCTGTAGTGGAGTACCTCACAGCACGTCCAGTTCAAATCTGGGTTTGGGGGCCTTTCGGTGTGGGGTTTGCATGTTCTCCCTGTGCATGTGTGGGTGCACACACATTTAGTGTGAACTCACAATTCCCCGCGGCCCTCAGTGTGTAAATCGGTTCAGACAATGAGTCTCAGGGGTCTTAGGTTGTGTTTAGTTTGGTTATGACCATAAAAAAAATATCGATGTCTTAATTTATTTAACTGAAAAAAAATCTCAACTGAATTAAATTGTAGAAATGCTGATTATAAAATGTTGTTTCTGTAGAATACAGCTTTTGCGGATTGAACAAGGTTTCTTAACTTTCCTCAGTTGTTATGAGCTAAACTTCATATCTTAACCTAATTCTCACTCGAAGCGCAGCAATTCTCAGCAGCCGAAAGCTTCTTTTAGTCTCCCAGTGAATCAACTTTATGCGGGTGCTTTTTCAGCAGGGACAGTAAATCCAAGGTGCACTTCGGAGCTCTAAATCTGTGCCACTCTCCCTGTGAACCTGCAGACAAGAGCGAGCGAGCGCATTAACATGCAGTGTACACTGAGCTAACATCCAGTGGAAACACGGGTGTGCAGAGTTGCTCAGGATTATGACTCGAAATCCTGGGACTCGTTTCAAACAGTTTTCTGGCAACAGCATGGCCTAGTTATCTCCAGTAGTAGAACTTTTACTATTCAGTATTTTCAGCTTGTTATCCGCCGCCGTGGCAGCCATGAAAAGGGAGCAGCTGAATTACACTTCCTGTATTCAAAGCACATTTGAAGTGGTTAGCACGCTCGCCTCGCAGTAACTCTGTACAACGACGGCGTATCTGGTGGATTGATGTCTCCTAATTTGACTGTAGGTGTGAATGTGTTTCATTGAGTGACATTGTGCATCTCTTGGTTTTGGCCTTGTGTCCACAGCGTACAGTGGTTTCTGCACTATGACTGCTCGTAGGTTAATGAAGCACTTATAAAACATTGATGTTATACAAGGTGTATTCTTGACATATTTACATACTCTAGGGTTCATATACCCATTTATTCATTTTCTACAGGACCTTCACCTTCTTCCTAATGATTTGGACTTTAGCTTGCATCTCTTTCATTTACTCTTCTAAAGAAGTTGATTTGCTGTTCGGCTGCTTTTTTTAAATTTCTGCTGTTTTTGATTGTAAATGATTAACAAGACCTCAGATTAGTCTAATTTTGCTAATAACTGCTAATAATTGAGTTGTCAAAACTGTGATTATGTCTGACTCTCACATTTGGAACTAATCACTCTGTACTAATTGTACAAAGTGATTCTGGAATAATGTGTTACCAGATGAACTTTTCATGTTTAATTGTTGGATTTCAAATTAATCATTTAGAAGTGTACAGGTCAACTGATTAAGCGTTTAAATAAAGCTTTTGTGAATAACAAAAATACATGCAACAACACCACAGGCAAGATTCCTATCCACTAGACCAATAGCACAGCCTCGGTAACATTAATTCTTACAATACTTTTGTAAGCATGTTACTTATATATGACAAGCTAAAAAAAAAGTATTGTATGAATTAATGTTATCTAGGGCACAGTCATTAGATAACATTGATTCATACAATACTTTCTGTATCCTGACTGCCATGCAAGAGATTTGGGTTCGATTCACTTGAATCCTGATTTTTTATTTTCTTTCTCATTGCGTCATGTCATCCGAAGGTCTTGTCTGGACGTTTCTGTGACGTCTAGAATAGGCATCCATGCAATGTCCAGGAAAGATGTACAAAGAACTTTAATTCTGGCTTCTCTGAGGATGTCTTCTGGAGGTTTAGAGGTGAAATCTTAAAGATGTGTTTTGGACCACTTTTTGTTCAGTGGGTTTGCGACATGAATAAAGCGCAAAGGACTTATGCATCATAGCTTTACTTCATCACCACTTTATTCACAGGTTGTCCAACAGTTTTTAAAATTAAGCTTTTAACCAAGGTTATGTACATCAACAAGCACAACGACATGAGCCCCTTTACATGATGAGAAGCCTTGAAGTGTTGCTGTAACAAAATGAGACTGATAATATTGTGTCAGTCCCTTTTCTCCAATCACAAACTATTTTAAAGTTCAGCTGGCAACATTTCAGCATTGAAAGAAAATATATTCTTGTTTCTGTATCAGGTTTTGAGAACCATAGAAAAGTAAAAACCTTTATTCTTGTGCTGTATAATCTAAAAGTCATTGTGAATTATAGAAATACATTTTATATAAAAAGTTATGCAATTTAAGTTTTACTTTGTGTTATTATTTTTAATTATATATATTTTGAACTACATCTGAACTCAGCCCTTTTGTGTCGTGACTCATTCTCAAGGCTCGACAACCAAATCCCCTCAAGTAAAGCGTGTATGTTGTCATACAATATTACAACATTGCTTCAT
Organism: Lipophrys pholis; assembly: GCF_963383615.2. Lineage (NCBI taxonomy): Eukaryota > Metazoa > Chordata > Actinopteri > Blenniiformes > Blenniidae > Lipophrys > Lipophrys pholis. The sequence goes on along the minus strand of NC_137627.1, from coordinate 26,135,330 downwards.
TCATTTACTTATTGTGAAGCTTGAACATTTAAGAAGATGTTTAAGTCTTTAGAAGAAAGATCCTAAATGTGTTTAACTGGATGTAAGTGATCGTAGTGAATGATTCAATAGATTAATGACAATCTGGCTGTAGTTGCTAACATTTTTGTACATTTCTTCATCTATGATTAATGAGGACGATTGTATCTGTAATGAGATACAGCATTTTCTTGTAATATTGATTGGATTTCTCTCTGTGTATTTTAGCCTTTATGGTCATTCCATTCTTCATGATCTACATCCATGTTCATTGCTTTGAGTGCTCGATATAGATTTTCTTATTTATCATATCGATAAGTCCTATATTTCCGCCTCACTCAGAGGATTGCAGCTGTTGGCCTCATCAATACGAGTGAATACTGTTTTAGCTCTACGCCTGCTGCATGTGCCAACACACGACTGTTTGTTGACAGGTTTGCTGGCGGTAACATGTTTATGTTGTGTTTACAGCTTGTTTGTGCTGTTACACAACCCAGGCTATAGTTGTTCCACAATGAATTCCTCTGAATTGCATCCCAATTCATGTTGTGATAGAATCACTGGAACCTTTCTCTGATGGCAGTGTCACGTAAGCATTATCTATTTTATCTGGAAGAGACACTAAAATGGGAAAATATTTTCCAATAAAAATGTGCATGGGATTATCGACTCATCTGCTGGATATTGAACGCAGCGAGCATACAGAAGTTCCATTTGACAGCTCGTAGAGAGAAAACAGTGAAATGCACGAGGGCAGCCTGCTGATATAAGTGATAAACATCACCAGCTATTATTTTCTACCTGACGCCAAATCTCAGCCCAGAGTGTTGTGGAGCACGGCTCCTCTTTCTGGAGAGTAAGATCTTTATGTTTTATGCTGATACACCTTTATTTTTCTGCCTCTTTGCCAGATACACAAACACACATGCTGCCCATTTCATAAACCCAGAGCAGTCAAAATACATAAGGCTGCCTGCACTTGTGTGAGTGTGCATAGACGATAAATAAAATATCACGTCTTCTATTTTTAGGGACTGGTTGTCTCCTCGTGTCCACAGAGCTTGGATATGTCCCTCTGCGAATTATTTTCCTTTACGTCCTAACTTTCTGCTTTTCACATCTACTCTGTCTCACTTTTCTACAACAGCTTGCTTGTCAGCGAGGCCACTCACAAGTGGGTTTGCTGTGTTGCTCTCAGCAGATGGACTGACCCTCTTTTAAAGTGACATCACCATCCATAATTGATACAGCATATTTACAGTATTCATGCATGAAGATGAGCCCCAAGTCGGCTTGTACTTGTGAGTGTGCGGAGCCGACCACCAGCCCAGTTTTGTGTAGCCAGTGTTTGGTGCGCTCTCTGACATCGTCTCATCCCAGTGATGAATGAGGCAGATTACAGGATTTACGGCTGATTTACTCCGCTCTGCATGCTAACACAATCCACAGTAATATGACTGGCTGCCTCTCAGAAAACATTCAGCGTGCACTATTTATTTCAGATGCACTGGAAGTTTTCCTGTTTACTCTGCAGGAAAGTAAAATAACTGCGTGATATATTGCCACACTTCTTTACATCACATTGGAGGTTTATGTGACAAAAAATAGCACTGGGTGGCAGATTATCCTGACAAATTATCCTGCAGTGTGAAATTAAAATTGTACTTCCCAACACTAGGCTTTGGCTTACATAACTCCAACCAGTGAACCCTTCTTATGAGTACATTTGTGCTTGGATACTCCCTTAATATGACTTTCAGTTGAAGCAAAAACTCTTTTCCATGGGATTTACACATGCAAGCGTTTGATGAACTGAAATAACCAATAGATGGCAACAGTGACATGCAGGCCTGGCGATGTCTGGAGGGAAGGAATGAGTGCTAATGATGTGTGGACTGTGTCATGTGGTTTGGGTCAGAGGCCAGATGGAGTCCAGACAGTCTTCACCACAGACACACAGTCATCACAAGCATCACCAGTGGATTTTTTCAAGCACATAAGACGATCATTGTCGAGGCCTCGTAGTGTTTAAGGAAGGCATTTTTCTGATGGATCCACTGAGCAATTAAAAACAATCCTATCCTTCACATACAGAGCGGGTTTGTTCAAGCTTAGCCATTCATAGATAAAGTTCACTGTCAATTTTAGAATTAGAGGTCGCTCTTTTTTTTCATTATTCACTTCTCTTTCACTAAGCACTGTTCTCCTTGGTAGCCCTTCTTGTGTTTATTGATTTAGGCTGAGGCGTTAAACTAATTTCTGCCCAATTGGATCTCATAAGGGCTAAACCAGTAATATTAAAACTAAAAAACACTATAAAGAAACAACAAATTCCAAATGTTTCCTCAGTTTCAGTGCAAAACATATGATTCCTACCAACATATCATGTCTGGAGACTATTAGTGCGCAGTCTGACATGTTACCTATCAGAGTGTTTCTCTTACCAATATGGATAAAAGCTGCTCACTTGTCAGAACAGCAGATTTCTTTTGGTCACACACTCCCCCTCACTATGTGGTTTGATGCTAATGGCAATGTAAACTACCATTGAGAGAGCTCTTTCAGCTCCAAGCATTGTTGCAGTCATCTGTTTAGGTTCTGAGTCTATTTTATTTTATTTTATTTTATTTGCTGTTCTGACTGGAGGAGGGCGCCCCCCAGTGGACACACGCTATCATTCTTGACTTAGTAAGAGCAACACGTGATGTTCTTGGACCCCAGTCCACATGTTTGTCACCCCTGTTGTGAAGTTTTTAGTAAAGATATTTTTATTTAGGTAATAATGAGCTCAGAAATGTAACTTATTGCTTTTTGCCATTAAGGTCAGTGAGACAAGTCTCGGGAAGGTTGGTAGTAGTGTCAGCATGACTCATTTGTCTGTGGATATTCATTCACTGCAGTCCCTATAAATGTTGAACGTTGTTTGACCCTCCTTGTGTATTTAAATAACAGATCTGTCGAGATGTATTGTTGGCAACATATTTTCATTACACAATCATGCATATTATGTCTCCCTGCAGATTTTATTGTGCTCACAGATTCAGCTCTTAGGTTTTGTTGAATTCATAAAGAGGAAAACAACTGTGTGAAGTATGATAAGAATTGAAAATTTTTATGGTGAGAGAAGTGAAAAAACAGGTGGACGCTGTGATCTGACATGGTCTATAAATATGGGGCTCCGACAGGCGTGGGCCAGAGCAAAAGCACAGAGATCCAGAGGATATGCAGGGTCGAGGGTCATTAAGTGCTAAGGCAGGTCTGTGAAGGTTAAAAATCAAATGGTGCCACTCCTTGATGTTTTATTTCTTCTTTTTTCACGCCACTTTTACTTCAGCCATCTTATAGGCCAATGTTTGTGCATACAAAGTGGTGGTGTTCACATCTGGATCCAAGACATATATCTGACAAATGAAATGAGAAGTCAAACTACATACCTTTACTCCTAATTTGTCAGCTTGTTTTTTTCCTGTGACAATCAGTCTCGGGATTATTGTCAACTTAGCAATTGTGTGCTTTGCACATTGTTTCTTTGTTTGAATCCCAGATCTTGGTTGGAAAAAAAATTCTTGGAAGAGCAACAGAACTTTGTTTTTGTTTGTTGGGTTGAATGATATACAGTAAATATGCCTGAAGAAACAAGACTTATTTTTTCCATCCTTTATACACATTATCATCTGTATTCTATTATTCATTTTTTCAACCGGCACGTTAGAACGGAATAGCAAGCTCAAATCTCCTTCCTTATTGTTCAGATTGTATTTGCATAACTGCAGACCAAACGCATGAACATTTAATTCTATGGACAGTGGAGAATTTTCAGTGCTATAGTGTCACGTCATTATTTTAACTATGCCATGTGTTGGGTGTAAGGACATATATTGATTTATTAGGACTATTGAAGGAACATGTGACTGACTGAGGTACTAGTTCAAACTACCATAGGTTGCTGATATGCTGATAAAATAAGTATTCATTACTGCAACTGAAACTTAAACAGTATTGCAGCTTTCTAATCTCTGTGTACATTTTCTGAACTCATCCAGAGAATGCAGGAACTTTCCACAGTCGGGACTTATAGATGAAGTGCTGGAAGCTTGAAAACAGGGAAATAAAGTGTTGTAGTCTTGTAATCTGGACTATAAATCTCATTTTAACCTCAGATAAACTAATCCAGAGAAGGCAGCAGCTCTCCACAGACACCTCTTGTATACACGCACAGACAAACTGATCCCTTTAAACGTGACACATGCCATGCTTCCCATTCCTGTTTTTTATATCATTGTTAGATAAATCAACTGTTTATAGCCTCTCTTTTTTTTAATTGTTTCCTGCATGGAACCTGAGATGAAAGAATGTGTTTGTGGTTTTGTATTTTATACTTTTAATGCATTCTTTTATATGATTTAAAATGGACATTGGTCACATCTAATTTAAAACAAAGTATGAAAAAAAGGAAATATATTTATTAAAATGCCACATCACTATTATACATTTTATGAGCGCATGCCCACCTATTTAATAATTATTATTTATCATTATTACACTTCTGGTTTTTCAATACACTAAAAGTAAAGAGGTGGAACTAAAATTTAAATACCAAACAGCATCATATGCTGTGGTATCCCTTCATTTGGGTGACGTTTGTAATTTACAGTAGGTTTATTGAATTAACAGCATAAGTTTATAGCAAGAACGTCCCGGTCACTAGTTTGAGGATGGTTTCCTCCAACGTTCAGAAGATATGAGGTAATTGTTCACGAGTGGCTGAATGGAACGTAGGTGTGAATGTAAATTGGATCGAGTGGTAAAAACAGATGAACAGATGGAATTGACAGTTCCAATCAATGTGATGGTGTAAAGTTAAAGCACATATGTTTTCCCTTTCTAATAGTAAAAGAAAAAAACATAGCAGGCATCTTTAGCTGCTGGTCTGCTTCATGTCATCATTTTTTAAAAGAAACTGGAGGACACAGACATCTGCAAAGCCTTCAATTCTGACAGAATGAGTTCATTTCAAAATATCATTCGTCAGGTCTTTAATTATCATTTTAACTGAGCAGAGCCTTGTCTTTGGTTTTCTGTTGATCAGAGTTAATGATACTATATGGCCATCAAAATAAAAGCACACGTACAGGACAGACAGTCAGTCTGTCTGACAGCAGCGAGCTGCTTTACCGCCACAGACTAGAATCTGTTTCCTCTTTACGCTGTTGATGAAGTGGTGATTATAGGAGAGACCTCACACCTCCAGAAAGCTGAGCATCTTTACGCGCATGTCACAGTTTTTTTTCTGTCTCAAACACATTGAGGTCGTGTGATTGACCAGAGGAAGGAGGGTTATTTGCTGCACATATACTATAAGTGACTGTTTCTGCTGATGGTTAAAAAGACTGTGCTGCTCCGTTACTTCTGCACTTGGGCCAAACTGATGCAGTCTCAGCAAATTTGCACCAGTTTAATTGGAAAATGAATATAACTTCACATGCAAATTTAACTTTATCCTAATGTTGCAATCTTTCAGTATCTACTGTAGTAGCGTTTAAGCAACACATGAACATATTTACTGCCACAGAACGCTCTTGGAAATGAGCTCAATACCTTTTCCAGTCCCGCCGTCTACATGGCTGCCGTGGTGGCTGATACACATCAGCGTGAGCGCAATCCAGCTGTGTCAGTGGTGGGCTGTCTGTGGTGGGAGAGGGTCTTTGCATCAGCATCCTCTGGTCGCTGACTCAGCAGTCACACACATCATTTCCTCCCAACAATCCCCGGCTCTGTTTAACAGTATCAGCAGCCACGAAGGAAATCCATTCCTCAGACGCTGGATAACTGTGAGCTTGTGTTTTGCATCTGCGAAGAGAGATTCAAGCCATCTGTTTCCACAACACAGACAGCGAGGAGATTTTCTTCGGGTTGAAGCCAACGACAATTGGCATCACAAGGAATGCAGAATTCCAAGGTCGAGTTTATGATTTCACCCGAGATGATAAATTGAGCTTTAATGTCATCTTATCTCATATCACTGCAGAAAATTGCTTTCTCGTTGTTGTATGTATTTCCGTTTTTTTTTTTACTTTTAATTAAGTTTCTGTGTTTAGCTGTAACATAATCGCCTGACTGTGAGGCCAAGACAGACGTATTCTCCAAGCTTTTATAAGTGCAATGTCGACAAGAGGGAATCACACACAGCTCATGACTCAGCGAGAGGCCCGCCGTGTCTGCAACACTAATCAGCACAAATTTAAGACCGACACCGTGAAACCTTTTTAATTCATCTGCTAATTGGAACTCTGGAACAAGACATGGTTGTTGTTTCTTATTGCCACTTTATTTCTGTTTGGCGAGGATGAATAAAACACCAAATATTTAGTCTGATACTCACAACTGCTAAAACATGTGCTCACCTAATGTTGCAGTTGATGCTGGAAACAGATTTAAAGAACACTCAGAGTACAACCGGATGGAAGAGAAGCAGCACACCACATGAATGTAGGATTGGACATATTAGCACCAGATGTCTGACACCACAGCACTGCTTTCCCTCTGTAGTCGTCCTGAATGGAGCTAAAATGTTCCCGGCGTCTTGTGAGATTTACAGTGCTGTAGATTTACTGCAATAAACCATGATCAATTACATTTGGCTTTGTGTTGGGAGCCTACTTTTTTAACATTCTCAGCTCTCCAGGACAAAAAATGCTTACTTTCCTTGGAATAAAAATTCACAAAGTTTAAGACAGACAGATGGTAATGTAATACTGCGCCTGGAGCACATCGCTTCATAATCAAGCTGCGACGCGGCGAGTCACCTGCCGCTAATAAATTTAGCTGGTTTTGTGCGGTGAAGGGGCGACAGAAGGGAGAGCTGTGCGATGGCTTGACAGGAGGTGTGGAGAGTTGCACTTTGTCCTTTGTTGCGTTTCTTGCCTTTTGTGGATTTACGACGTGCTTCTCGCAGCCTCTGGCCCGCGGGTGCCTCGGCACTCCCATGTGTCATGTGACACCGCTGCTTTCTGGCGAACATAAAAACATCAGAGGCCGAGGCCGGCCCGGGTTTATTTAACACTAAGATAGAAAATATTAAATCACTGTTATGAGTGAATGAGACATAATAAAATTAGAGATTTGCTTTGAATTTTAGTGGAAGAGAAGAGAAGCATGTTTAAGGGAACCTGGGAAAACAAACAAGACTTCAGGAGTTTTCATAACAACTGACTATTAATGTCGTTCTCGGATGAGTTATACGTTTGTATTTGGCAACTAGATTTCATTCATTTTGTGGATCTAAGTGCCTGATTTAATATAGACCAGACCGGTTTACCTTTTCCTAATCATAATGATATAAACACTGATAGATACATTAAAAGATGAATGTCCTGGAGACATAAGTCTTAAAAGCACTGATAAGATTCTATGATGACATGACTTATGGGAAATGAGTAATGAAATATCATGAATCGTTTTATAGTCTATAATTATGTCATCATCTGTGCTCCTCCTGGCAGGATATCGGGTGGAAACAAGCTCTGATTTAATGAGGCAACGGTTAGATAACCTGCACGGCAGAATCTGTTTTCAGGTCTGCTCTGAGGTCACATCGACAGCAGTCGTGTGTTGCTCAGATTCATTCTTTCTTTATTCGACTCCTGAAGGGTGATTGAGTTGATGTGTTTTTCTTAAATCCTCTGGACAAAAAAAAAGAAAAGATACTTCACTGTTCCATGAGTGTTGGTTTGAATCCCACCAATGGAATGTATAGCTTAGCGTGTCAGAGAAACCAGACTGAGTTCCCACGTTGTAAATCACCATCCTGCCTTCATCCTGAAAAACTTAGGCCTTAGGTGACACAGACTGCGTTTCCTTCATCCTAAGTTCTTTTTCACTTGACAACCTAATGAATTTCATCTTTATACATGTTAACACATCATTTGTCTTTCTTTGAGCACAACACAAGCATCCTGACGATGCCAAAGGCAGCAGTCCACAACTTGGAAACATGGAACATGGAAGAGCCGAAGAAGATGAAGATTTATTTTCTAGTGCCAGCCGGCAGAGTTGGACTACCTTCATGGTCTTCTTGTGGTCTCACCAGCTTCGTTGCAGTTCTGTAGACATGCAGCAAAAACCACTGAGATCGTAACAAACTCTGCTACCGAAGCTGCCGGTATTGATGTGACTGTACGCTGAGATTGTACTTTTGGGGACGACTCAGAAACTGGCTGCGTGCCTGCGAGGCCCTCACCACACACACATCTCATTTCATCTCTGCTAATCAGAACAAGGCATATTGAGAGCAGAAGTTGGTTTATCTGTGTTTTCTCATTGGACTGTGTATGGTGAGTGTGCGCTCCATTAAATTAGCATACACATGTTTCTCCCTGACAAGCAGCAGTCCGTGGTGGAATGAGAGTGTGTGTAGACGGGGGCACGGAAGCTGGGAGAGACAGATAGCGCCGGCTGTTTGCTCAGTTTGCTTTGACTTCAGATCAGATGGGGACTCAACCGTGACATTGGCAGTCACAGAAAAATAAACAGCATTATTACGTTGAAGTCACTACTAAGCTGCTATGAACAGAAATACCTTGAACCACACTGGAAATGTAAGCAAGTGCCTTCCACCAGGGGCAGAGTGTGTCCATGGGTGTTTTATTTGATAGTGCTGGACATTTACTGGAGACCAGGAGGGCCTCATACAGTATGATGAAATCTCATTTGAGTGTACTGACTGAGCTGAGATTACAAGACTTATACATATTGTGTATTATTACAAATTCTGCTTTTGTGAAACTGTAAACTTTGTTTTTTAACTCATAGGGGATAAAATCCTGTGTGTGTGTGTGTGTGTGTGTGTGTGTGTGTGTGTGTGTGTGTGTGTGTGTGTGTGTGTGTGTGTGTGTGTGTGTGTGTGTGTGTGTGTGTGTGTGTGTGTGTGTGTGTGTGTGTGTGTGCCAACAGTACAAATTTCAATCACTGCATCTTGCACATCCAAACAAGGAGGTTTGACTTCTCTTGCACATCACAACAATGCCTGGTTATACCACAAATATTCGCAAAAAAAGTATGTATAGACATATTCTTTAACAGCTGCTCTATTGTCTGTTGTTTTCTTTGTAAAGTAGAGGTTAGAACACAAAACAAAATCTCCTCATGTGATAAAAGGATCTCTCGTCATCGGAGCTATTCAGCAAACGTTGCCAAACCCAGATGCATCAGATGTTTGCTCATTTGTTGTGACCATAACACAGCTTGTCGGATGAAAGGGATTAATAGGTGTGCCTGGTGTGAACTGAAAGCCGGGTGTCATGTCATCATGCCATCAAACACAGTGCCGGTTATACTCTACGTCAGTGGTGGAGCTGCCCCTTTTGTGGATCTTCAATTAAAAACTCACAGAATTCCCCTCAGCCCATGTTAAAGCCACAAAACGCTCTCAGGTTATTTATCATGAATTCTGTGAAGCATTCAGGACACAACAAGGTAATACATTATTAATAATAATAATAAGAATAATACATTTGATATCTAATGCACTTTCCATTAAAACATCTCAAAGTGCTTACATGAAAAAGAAGACAAACATCTAAAATTACAAATTTAAAAAGAGTAATTAAAGAGAGTTAAAAGCATGTCTAAACAGGTAGGTCTTCAAGTGCTTTTTAAAAGCAGGTATGATCAGTAGTCACAGACTTTGTTCTCTAACCTGGACATTTATTCACAAAAGTCATTGAGACACATGGTGAATCATGTGGTCACATGTCTCCACTGAAAACAGTCTCCACTTGGAAACTTCCAGCAGCGGCTCCAGAACATTTCCCTGGGAGAGATGACAGATTAGCGGCTCAGCTTTTGTTCTCTGAGTTTTGGAAAGACTTGTTCACATCAACATGTTGAAGGAGTTTTCACAGCTCAAACAAAACTACAAACTGAATGAAATTCTTTCTTTGCTCTGGAGTATGTGTGGTCTTGGTTTTCTATTTGGCAAAATCATTCAGATTACACACCCAGCTGTGGGGTCTGATGTCCTCATGAAGGAAATCAATACATTTTGTAGGGGAAAGGTTAATCTATCAACAGTTATAAGTCAGTTTGGAGTAATTCAGCAAGAAATGAATAATCATTTGCTATAATCATTCCAAATTCCCAAATCACTCACATTATGAGAGCTCTCTGACCTTTTCTGGTTCAGCTGCACCAACATGGAGTGCCATGTTTCTATGCCTACTAGGAATGTGTGCGGTTTTGGTTTTTCACCAAGTACTTTGTACACCTTGTTGACGCAAGATTGTTTCTTTTCGACCTCACAACTTCCTATTTCTTCAGTGAATCACACACTTTGACATGCAATGCTTTCGGGCATTTATGGATCACCGTTCCACACAACAATTGAAACTCTTTTCTATCAGATGTTTTAAAAGTAAAAGGATTTCACCTATATAGCACTTTCCCACATGTCCCCAAAAGCACTTTACATTGTTCATCCCATTCACCCAGTCACGCATGCATGCGTGCACAGGCATACACACACGTGCACAAAGGCACACATGCACGTATACATACACATCGACTGCCATGCAGTTGCTTAATCTATCCACTGGAAACAATTTGGAGTTCAGTGTTTTGCTCAAGGACATTTTGACATGTAGACAAAATGAGGTGGGGGAATCGAACCTGGGATAGCAGGGATGTGCAGTATGTGGATCACTGTTCTAATGAGATGGAGCATATTTATGAAGTCAACAGGCCAAATATCATGAGGAATTGTTTGCCTTCAGGTTAGTTTGCAGTTGTTGCTTTTATAACATCCTGCAAATCAGGTCAATTCAATACATTTTAGACTGGAGAGAGAAACATCTACTGTAACTTCCCAAAAAGGGCAGGTGTGAAAGTACCTGACATCATCTTCATAATACGTCTTTGTAAAGTCTCCTGTAGTAATGGAAACATGGCTCTGTGTGCATGTGTGTGTGTGTGTGTGCGTGCATGCGTGTGACCACATGTGTCTGATTACACATTAAATCAGAGCTACACATATTACACGAGTAGCATCATTGCAGTTTGTCATAAATGTGCTCCAGCCTTGAGATGAGCTCTGGATTATCTGCTCCACTGCTCTCTAAACGCTCTTAGTTACTCATAAGTTTCCAGTTTCTTCTATTGTTTTATTTTTTTCCCTTTATGTCGTCTTTGTAACTGGGGCTGCTGTGATTTTCTTTATTTTTAGAAGTAATTAAGAGACACCTTCAGAAAATAAGTGCTGACTGTCGTTTCAATTTGAAATCGCCCACACATGGAGGGAAATGTTATATTCTGTGCTGGGCGGTTGCAAGAAGCAGTTTTAAAGTGAGAAGTCGCAGGAGGTCACTGATCTCTCGGCTGTGGCGACGTACACACTGGAGAGCGGACTCTGAGTCATGACCATAAACTACCTGCAGATGGTTGAACACACCAATTCCTAACAGGCGTTTAGAAGCCGTTCAACTTGGCTTTAAACTCTTATCTTTGTATCTTCGTATCTTTCTCACCTTGGGTAACTCTTTCACATTCCTCCTTCTTCACGTCTCTTTGGCCAGTAAATGTATTTTGGTGTCACATCGATGGACATCTGGGCAGCCGGGGGTGAGCTTGTCTCTGTTCCACCGGGTTGTCAGAACAAGCTCAGACTCCTTGCAGGCTTTGAACTTGACTGACATTGGTGAAAAGCTTAAAATCATTTTTTTAGAAGAGCACACTGAAAGAACGTAGAGGTCTTAGAATGGCATAGTTTCATAGAAGTCCCTCCTTTGCTTTACAATGCTCACCAGGCGTGAGTCGAGCCTGAAAGCGGCGGTGACGGGCTACAGTGTGACCTGCTAACTCACAGAGTTCCTGCAAAACGTATCCCCTTTCAAGCCAATGAGCCCTGTTTATCATGGAACTGTCTTCCTGTTTTTCTCTTTGTGGCTGGTTGCTGATGCCCTCCAAGCACATCCGTCAGTGGGCGAGTTGGCATTTTGATTCAGCAACAATCAACCACTCATCCATTCACAGATGAGTCACACGTTAGAAAGGTCTGACACACGTATTCACTGCGGGTTTTGTAACAACCAACTCATGTTTGGGATCACATGCAATACACACAACTGCAGCGTTGCTGTCAACGGCACAGTCTCACGTACATTCATTCACTCACAAACTGGCAAGTCTGATCAGAGTAGAATGTTTTTTATTGCATTATCTCCAGCTGTACCACAGAAACTGTTACTGTTAAGAACATCATGGGGTTTTGTGGAAAATGTCTGCATAATCTGATGATGTTCACAGTCATTTCAATTGACTATTGCAAATGAGACCTAATACAATCTTAATTTGTCCACTTTAGCATTGTCACTCTCATTGTTATAGTTTTAAATAGCTGTTGAATGTTTTCAACAGCAGTGTGCATAGTGTGGATACCATGTAGACATAATCAAATCTTGCTCTCTCAGTGAGGCAAACTGATAACCTAAAAATGCGTATACAATGTTCCAGTAGGTAAGTCTGACTAATTCTTAAGGTGCCTTCTGTGTTTACCAAGTTAAGTAAAAGCAGTAAGACTTCCCTAACTGCCAGAGTTGGGCTCGCCACTGTGGCCTACAGTACATTAATGATGTCATTAAATATCATTTTTACTCACTGTGAGATTTATAATGACAGACATAACTCTGGCAACGTAATTATTTTATGATTGGAGTTAAAGGTATTATCCATTAGCTATTAAAATACTTCACTGTGTTATGGATGGTGGTCCATACATGATGAAAGTCCATAGACTGGCAATCTGGACTCTGTGTGTGTGTGTGCGTGCGTGCGTGCGTGCGCCAGTCATTTATTCCTTCTTGTCAGAACAGCAGCAGAAGCCAAATGAGCCTGACTTTTAGAAATCACATCCATTTGTTTTCTTTCACACTTCTTATATTCTGTAGAATATAAGAAGTGTGAGGCTGTTTGGTTATCGTAGCTTAGCCAAACTCAACCATGTGTGAGCAGCTTGCCGGGTTTAACGGGGAACCAACAAACACAAAAATCCTTTAGTTTTAATACATAAGCTTCTGTTCGCTGTTGCATTGTATGGCTTTCCAACATTGAGACTGATTTCAATATGCATCGATCAGTCAGGAAGAAACTGTTTTTGGTTGTTTCACAAGTGTATTTATAAGGATAGAAGCAGAAACATGACCACAAAGAAGGAATGTGTATTAACTGTCATCTGTGACAGAGACAAATAGACACAAACTAAACATGAACCAGGCAACAGGAGATGTATTTTTAGAGACTTTCTGTGTTGGGCTTTTCTTCTTTGTTCAACACTCCAGTTTGCCTGCTAATGCTTCCTTCATATGGTTTTTGCAGTCATTTTTTTTTGTTTTTTTTGTGAAGTAATTGTCACTTCTTTACAGTTCAGGTGCTCTAAAATCAGCTTAGTGAAACGACACAGACTCTACAAAACGGCGGGTTGAGCTTGGATGATCTGAGCATTTGAACCATATGCTGACAGGAGGTGTTGATGTCAATTTTCCCATTTGGGAAATCATTTATCCTTTTATGCTGACAACACATAATCACAGTAGTATAGTTAATGTGAGATTTCCAACATGATGGTGTGTGTTAAACTAATCAGTGAACCCACTGGCATCAACTTCAGGTCAACATTGATGGGTCAACATCCAAGTGAAGTGTGAAGTCATTTACCACCCGAAAGAATTACTATTTCCATGGAAATGGGGGGTGGGGCACATGACTTTTTGAAAATGCACGTGCATGAAGATGGAGGAAACGCTGCTCCTGCTCCTGGTCACCACAGCCGTAGTAACCAATTGTTCTGCACATGCTCAGTAGATGGCCAATCAAAACAATGTTTCCTCCAGAGTGTCATGACTCCCAGTCAATATTCTCCTTGGACTTTTACTTTTATTTTGACAGTCACTGTAATAACAATCCAGCTTGGTAGTTTTATTTTGACAGTCACTGTAATAACAATCCAACTGGGTCGTCTGTCCACTAGAATGTCCATGTTCTCCCATTGTCAATGTTTAGAGCATATTGTTCTCTGCTGCATGCGTGTGGTTTCACTACAAAAACTAACAGCAACCACTAGTGGCCCATTGTCACAACTAATTTTCAGTGTTTCTGCCATTTCCTTGTAAATGGAGATTGTTTTCAAAACATGGCGAGGCAAACACTAAGATTTTCTGATACAAAATCTCAAAAACGATGTGTTTTCATTTGAAACGTTGTCGAGTAAACAGGGGTTGAACCTGTCAATCAGTCTTTCATCTGCCAATCACTGGAAATGTTTGGAGCTGGGCTTTGCAGTGATCGGTTGATGTAGGATAGGAGAGACCTTGACAGAAATTGACTCTTGAAATAGGCTTCTTTCATCCAAGGAGGCTCGTCAGTTTTTTAATTTTTTTTCCACTCTTAACATTCATAATAATGTCTGAAAGTTGTTGCTGATGAGTGTTCTTTTTGCTACTACACCATCCATTTATAAAAGTCAATAAGAGGGGACATACCTCGGAAGGACTAAAGCCAGTAAAAGTCAAGAAATCTAAAGGGTTTTGTTAAATATTATACCTGTAATTACAAAGTAAGTCCTTGTTGGCTGGAAATACCTCCTGATGACACATGACTCACATCAGCAACTCTTTTGCCATCTGTGGTGTCATTAAAGACAAATATTCCAAGGTGTCAGCTGTGTAGTTTTACTTTTAATATTGCAACTTTAAGTACATTTCAGAGCCTGTATTTCTGCACTTAAAGGCTGTGTTGGTGTTTTTTCATCTGACATTCTGTAGGAATGTGTGTACTCGTGTCGTTTGTGGCTGTTTCACTTCAAGGATACAAGAAACTGCCTCCCAGCTGCTCTGACACTAACAGCTTGATCTGTCATGTCTTGTTTAAACTCTACAAAAACCTGCAGAGAAATTTGTGATTTCACTGCAGAAAATGTGGAGTTCCTTTTAGGAACGGCCCATGTGCTGATTTTGTTTGTCCTTGTGTGCAGCGAGCTTAGTCCAGATATGTATTTGAAGTGCATGAGTCATGACATGACAGCGATATGGATCTTCTCATCTAACTCTTGGCAAGAACGTGGACGAGGGTAATTTGTAAAGTGCTGAACTTTTCCTTCAAAGCCATTTGTCTCAGCAGTTTACTAGGGCACCATGTTGTCATTGAGATGTGTGATAACTTTTCCTCTGCAGTGGTTTTAATCTTATCACAGTAAACTCGCATCAGACGGTGCAGTTCTCATTCACTGTCATCTTGCGGATATTCTTTTTTTTTTGTGTTTTAGAGACAGACCCAGTATTCTCAGTATGTTATTCATCTTTGAGCTTGAACCTCAGAGGTTTGTGGTTAAATGTGGTTGTTAGTTCTTAACATTAGTTTACATTATTTGAAGACTTACAGACCAATACCGCTGCACTACTATGACTTTGTACTTTTTTCTTCTTCTCCGGAGCAGCATGTGCTCACAGTGTTCGTATTATCGCAAGGCCTGATTAAAACTCCATTAGTCATGCAGAAACCAACAAAAAAAATGTGTAATCAAAATGGAAATGAGTGTCACGGTGCTGTGGAAACAGATGAAGCAGACACACTAGCTTTTTTTGTGCTTTTTCTTCCTTTTTCCGCCTTGAATAATGGCAGACTCTGTTGAACTCAGGCCTAAAAACGATGAAGGCATCCTTAAAATGATGTCATGCTTTTGATTTGCAGGAGCAAAAACTTGCTTTAAACAAGGGAACCAAATGAAAGAAGTCAAATCTTGTTGTCTCTGCCCCATAATTAACATTCTTTTTGGCTATTCATATTTTTCTCTGTCATCAAGCAAAAAATAAACAGCTGTTGGTGGTGAACATCTTCCAAGAATCCTATCCATTCACTGAAATTGCTTGAGGTCTTGTACAGAAATGTGCCGCCTCTCTGATCAGCCTGTGTGAAGGAACGTGTCCTACAGCAAACAATCAGTCAGTCCTGTTAACAAGCTCCACAGTACGACTCCGCAAACTCATCATTTTGAGGCCATCCATCACTGAAAGGGCCTGCCAGGTCCGAAGCGCTGCTGCCAGTGATACGATAACAACGGCAGCAGCTGACTTCTCCAGTTCCTGCATTCAAATCTATTAAGAGCTCCCACTGTTTGACTCCAGGAGATGTCGCTGAGACGTCACTTCTTCTGTCATGTCAGGTTACAGACAGGCTAAAGTCCTGATTACACCCACCTAGCTGCTATAATGCAAACAACTAAGTCAGATCTAGCTGGAGTCCACCTCATAATTTATGACTACAGTATGAAAGTAGGGCCAAAAGGCTGTGTGGTGAATCGGTCCATGAAGAAAGGCCTGCAACAGAAATGAGGACATGCTCTCATGTCGGAGGACTCAAGGGCCAGAACTTATACTCTGGCACCCGGAAGGAAAATGTGGTGAGGGGCGGGCCAGCCTTTATACTCTGCCTTTGTATTTTTTGATAAGTAGTCAGCTCTCTGGACATGAGCCATATTAATGAGGCAGTGAGGGATAATGTGCTGGGTGCAGCGTCAGGGCTACACCATGGTACTGGTTCTCCATCCTGATGACCCTGGGCCAGCTGAGCACACTACCTGTTAATGAGCTCTGAAGTGGTCTCTAATTGGCCCGGTGACTGTGGACCCCCCAGGGAATCACACAGAAGATATAATGGCCACAACCAGCAAATAAGAGTTCAGGGCAAAAATGATCGATTACATTCAGAATACCACTCATCACAATGATAAATTGTAATATACAAAGAAATATACCAAAAAAGCAAGCAAGCCCCCAAAAAAAGAAAGACTAAAAAATGCTTATTTTCACCGGTCATCAGTAGTATATTTGTATCTTAACAGGAAGATGAAGACAATGAAATCTGGTTAAAACTCATACGCAGGATCATGTCAATATCACGTAACAAAGTTAAGTGTTAACGCTGAAGATGCTTGATCCCTGTTTAAATCCAGAATTTTTCAACTAAACGTTCTTACTCGTGTTTTGAGAATGGCATTTTGAATGTGAAAATAGTTTTTCACAAGACATGTCAAAATCAGAGTCATCAACGGATTTATTGCCAGGTATACTTTTCATAATACAAGGAATTTATCCACACTGTACATTAATGTAATGTATATTGTGGATGGTGGTGGTGGTGGTGAAGCTGGTGGGGGTCCTGGGCCTACAGTACATTAGTACTTGTTTTAGTTTTGTTATTGATGGTCAATCCTCATCCACGGGTCAATTTAGGCTTCACATACTTCACCAAAATGAATATCATTGTATTTTCTGAATTTCTAAAAAAGAACAAAAATACAACATTAGTAATAAATTGTGTTTTACATGTATAGTTTGATAAAAATAGATTTTATTTTAAGAAAGAGTAAGCATTGGATTTATTTTCCAACATGTCGATCAGTGCTAAGCAAAGTGAAAACACTTTGAGACTGGTGTCATGCTGTAAGTGCCCGTCCATGTCGCTTCATGTCTGATGCAATCCCATCACATGTTTAACGTGTATCATCACACTCCATTCATGTGCATGACTCTCTGCATGACTCTGTAACTCTGTAACTGACATGTTTGCGTAACTCACACGCTCTGTTCGCCTGTAGTGTTGCCAGTCAGATGCTGCGGTTTGGATAAACAGTCGAGTTCGGAAGAGCCAGATAATAAGGTTGGCACAGCATGAAGCCTTTTCAGTGCCACATTAATTGCAACACTACGGGCACAGCCGGCGGGCATGATCACTGCGTTTTGAAAGTCTTCTTTTGTGTTTACCATGATTAAAGTGTCCAGTGTAAAGCGTGATATTGGGTCATCACTGTGTACACAATGAGTCTATAGATTTTAACTGTCAATTTTCTAATGGTGGGAGGGGCAGATGAAACGATGGGTCACCTTCTTTTCACACTCTAGCGATCAAAAGTACTCTCCTGTGCACTATTTATCTGAAGTGGTGCCAGAAATCACTGAGGAAACAGATACTTCCGACAGACTGCCACTCACTTAGCTGAAGGGGTTCGACTATTAAGATCCCTCTTACATCTGCCCCCCCAAACTCAAATTAACTCCTGTCAGTGGCATACAAAGAGAGGAGGCATGGTGTATTCTGATTTATTTCACACTGAGCCATCATGAGGGCACAGTTGGCCTCCCGTCGCCCCGATAATCCATGCACACCCCGGCCCTCTTGGCCTTTCTTCTCCTCCCCTCCCCCACTGTCCCGCCCTCACGCCGCCTGTCGCACGCACTCAACCTGTCAATCCGAAGAAGACACAGGCACCGAGACCAGCCCCAATCAAAAGGAAATGATTAGCAATTAATGGTGCATCCTTGTATTTGCATCAGGACTGTGTGAACGGTGTGTGCACGCATAAAGAGCGGCGCTGTCAATCAATCAGAGGGATCCCTCCCTCCTCTGGCCTGCCCATGTGCTCCTTTAGGGGTGCAGCCACTTTTATCTGTTGATATGGTTGAGGTGACGGTGCTTGACTCCCACAAACTCCACACAGGACAACAGGGCAAACTCCTGCTGAGGATCAACACGTCACTCTGATCAGTCCAGACCGGTCGACTGGCTGACACGTCTGAGATTTTCATTTTATCTGTCCGAGGCCCACAGGTTGGATTCTACAAACAGTGCAGGGATTGTGGGTGTTGTTTACTGGGATGTGGGTGTTTGGACGACTTCACCCAAGGCAGAGAGTACAAAGATGGAGCCCGGCTCTTCTTAGCATGTTTGCCATCTGCCTGTTCCGAGGATCCAGAGGCCTGGACTTTCACACCGTGGGTGTGGAAAGTGAACAGAATGCATCTGGTTTCTCAGTCCCTTTGGTGTTATTGTTGACAGAGACGGGAGTCACTCAGGAAGGAGCCAGTGAAGGGGCAACACCAGCTCCCACCTCCCAACACGAGGACGACAACTCTTTGGGCTACACAGGTACTGCTGCTGCTTTCCTATCATTCTTCAAGACTCCCTCCACACAGAAAATAAAAGTTGCTGTTTATGTTGCTCAGTTTGAAAGAGTTGCACGGCAGCAGCTGTGTCCACTTACATCACTTTTTGATGGGTCACAGTGTGTATGTTCTCATTTTAAGACTCATTTTAAGCTCCTGTAGCTTTGTTACATCAGTAAATTTGAAGCAATAAGCTACTCAGTTGGAGGTTTATTACAAACTGAGAAACATCCCATGTTGGGAAGAATATAATGATTTGAAAAGTATTTGCAGGCTGATATGTTTGGGCTTAAAATTTATGGTGATAGTGTGAGCACATGTATTTCCCCAGGCAGATTATTCTTCAGTTTCTCACAGGAAATTAGAATGTTTTTGGTGTACATTCAACATTTACTAACCCAAATTAACACAACTGACTACAAGTTAAGCAAGCAACACATCACAGGAGATGGTTTCATATTAAGGATATTTCATGCATTGAAGTGAAACTATTTCGTAGGAGAGAATGGTTTCATTATACGTTGACACCAAGTTTCATATTGTTTTAAATAAAACCAAATTTAAAAAAGCTCCCAGCTCCTCTACTCTTCTCTTCTATTTGCATAGTTAATTTGTTACTCTGTAAACTACAATAGAAGAGTTTTGTTCTCTACTTTGAGATTTTAGTTTCTGCAGAGTCACAAATTAGATCTGAAGTAAATCTGGATGTTTTAATTTTCTGAGTGTATGGACATCTACATGTAACAGTTTATTTTATTTTATTTCCCTACTGACAATCGTTGTTTTTAAAGAAATTTACAATAAAAGTAATTTTTTTGTTGTTGTTGCTTAAAACAAGTTTGAGCCATAGCCTCATTCAGCTTCATGACACTTTTTGATTTTGATATAACCAGAAAGCAAATGTAGGATATTACAACAAATACAAACCTCCATAGTTGTGGTATTTTCTGTACTGCTTCATAGATGTCAGGACCGATATGGACAGGGATCTCATCTCATCCAATGCAGAGAAAAGGACAACTTACCTGGCTAGGTCACCAGTTCATCACATTGCTGTAACAAGAAATTCACTCATAGGGAAACACTGTGGAATTAACATAACAAACAGAAATCCAGATTACCCACAGAAAGATACGAGAAGAACTTCACACACAAAGGTGAAAAGAGTTGATAGGATATTTTAATCATACAAACCCTTATTCTTAATGAAAAACGACTTACAGAGTACACAGTGATTAGCATCTTGCAATCAGAAAGTGCCTCATATGATCCTCCATGTTTTAACTGAGTAAATATCAGTGTCTGACAAGATACAGTTCATTTAATCATATCTCCTTGTTTCAGCTGTGTCATGTGAAGAAAAGAATAATGTAGGAAAACAAAACACAGTGTTACTTTACATTACATGTTGTAGTGGTCTCTCCACAGACGAGAAAAGAAAATCCTGAAATGGGTTTCTCACCTGAGGGGCTTCACACACACACACACACACACACACACACACACACACACCCACACACACACACACACACACACACACACACACACACACACACACACACACACAAAGGAAAAATGTCTGGAGAAAATTACCGATGACGCACGTGTTTTGGTTGGAGGGCTTCTTTTTCTGGCCTCGTTCTCCAGAGTGAGGATGAAAAGTGTTCACAGTGTGTTGTCGCAGACCGGAGATCCCCCCTCCCCAGGTGATTTACTAGACCTCACACAGCTCCAGGAAATCTTGAAAGAAAAAAGGAAATCTGAATTAAAAAAAAAAATTTAAATTGAGGTGCATCACTGTGTGTGGTAGGTCGGGGGATTTCAACTTTATTGTGCTACAAATTCAAAGTAACAAAAAAGCACACTCAGAACTATCGTCTGTATCAGGCTGCATATAAAGCCAAGACATCTTCCAAACTTTGAAACTAAAAAGCTGTCTGTCGCAGACTGTCAGTTTAAACAGGGAGTTCACGATTGAACATGGTTCAACAGCCTGAGGTTTGAACGAGGATTTAAAGAGGGAAATCAAGTCATATCAGCCTCGCTGCGTTTGTGTTCATTTTCAAAATGATGAATCTGTTGGGTGGACGGTGCCAAGAGTTCATCTTTAATCTGGCCATTTAATCCCATCTGTGCATGGAAATGAATCAAATCCTTCTGGCCAGTCAGTGAATTAGAAATGAAAGTGATGTGTCCTAATACCTCAGTCAGTCTGCAGCTGATAGAACCAAGTGAGTGCCTGCCAAAGACTCCATTTCCAAGGAGCGTGACTCTTTGGATGGGCCGTGAGGATAATCTTGACAGTCAGTTTGAGCACAAGTGAAGAGAAAGACTGGAGCTTCAGTCCGTTCAGGTGCCTGGTTGTTTTTAATTGTGAACATTGTGCGATCTGGACAACTTTCAAGAGGAGAGTTTAGTGAATTGTGGGTATTTCACTGATTATCTGATTGCAACAGATACATAACCAATGAGGGAGAAAGATACTGTATGTCCTTGTCTTCCCAGACCTTTCTGTAGCATATCTGGAATAAATCCCCATGTCGTTAATGCTTTCTCTTCACTTTTACTTATCATACAACTAAAAACAGCTGGCACAGTTCTGGCTATGTCACGCTAATGTGTTGTATGATCGTCACCTGGGACTAATACAGCCAACTGTGAATTTTATAAGGAGCCACATGCTGACCTGAAGTTTGCAATACATTAAAAGTGTTTTTATTGGTCCCCCAAGACATTGACTCTCAGCCAGCTTTAAATTGTTTCCTGATACCAAAGCACGTTGCAAAGAACTTCACATTCATAATGAATGAGGCTGACCTGTGTGAAGGCTGCGGCTTGGAGGAGCATGCTGAAACTCTTCAACGCAAACTTTGTTGGCCGCCGCTTGGCAGTCAGACACACGGCGAGGAGACGGGTCCTTGGTTCTTCTGCCTCAACATAAAAGGAAGAGCGTCACTTCAGAGAGGCCATCAGCAGCCATATCGTCCCTCTGCGCTGACACCTACCAGAGCGCCTGTCACACATCACAAAGGGCGTCAACTTCACAGAGCGCTTCTGTTTGTCAGGTTATGGAAATAAAGACAGGGAGAAAGAGGGGGGCCTAATGGTTGAAACGGTGTCATCACTGCAGAACGGAGGAGTCCAGACCGCCTTAACGCTGAATTTTACCTTCTCTCGCCGCACTCGACCCTGAATGTCTCGGAGAGCATTATCATTAGCTGATGATTGTACAGACAGGTGACGTGAGAACAAAGTCTCATCTGAAGAAGAGGTGCGGAGGCACCGAGGTTAACGTTGCTGAACAATCACAACATTTAATAGGCAGAATAGAAACTATCCATCAAACATACAGTGCAAATAGAAAATATGCTGTGCCAGTGACAAGAAAGATGACTTAAGATAAATGGTACACTGTTATACAATCTGTCCATCATTTCAGATGTTGTTACGCTCCAAAGTAATGCACGTCTCACACTGCTGTAGTCTAGGATAAGATTTTTGACTGAGAAAGTTTTACCTGACAGTGCAGAAGATAATGGTATGTGTCTGAAACATCCATTAGACTGGGCTGGGTGTTAGAACTTAACGTACAGCTTGATTTGAAACATTATGAGGTATATCCACAAAGCTAATTCCTAAATATGCCATTTTCTTTGATCCCAAATGTCTAACATTACATGGCATTTCTCTGAAATAATGTAAATAAGACAAGTCTCGCTTTTGGAACTAGTCATAACCTGTTTACTTTATTTGGGTTTGCTCAAAGCTTTCCACAAATCAGCACGTGATATTTTAATTATCTAAATGTACATTTTTTATTATGTGTACTACTGTATGTCAAATTAAATATTTAGCTTCAAATAAAACCAATTTAAGCTATAAACTCTTGCAATAGCACCATATCTATGGGAAATAAAATGCAAATTAATAAAAACTAAATATTTGAACTATTGTCAGTGGATCTCGCCTCAGACAATCAAAAATCAGCTAATTATCAGACTGCTGCTTCCATTCATAACAATACAGAAGATACGTTCATACATGAATCTAAACAACCCCCAGTGTTAGGTTTGATACAAACAGGTGATGAATTGAGCTCCTGTTTTCTATTTGCTTCCACTATAAGAGCTTGTTTACTTGGCTCAGTTGTCGGATGCATGCGTCCCTGTTTTCTCCTTCCTCGTGTGAAGGTGGAGTCATCTGTATCTGGATATATGGCGCTGACAGTTTTACCACATGAGAGATGGAGAGCTCTGATCTCTATTCATCCTTTGCTCTCGTCACCTGACTCCTACGCTGGCCTTGAGTCTCTACCCTGAAATCCAATTTCCTTGACAGTGTCACAGTCCCATATATTACCATCATCTATATGACGCTCATTTATGTTCATCTGTCTTAGTGCTCTGATAATCATGATGCAGGAAGCAGAGGGAGTGCCGCATACAAACTCAGCTGGCTGCACTCTCTGTATTATCGCCAGTACAGCCACAGCACTCATTTCCTATCAGTGCAACAGAAGAGAGATCCCTGGCCACGACTGGAGCAGCGATTCACTTGAGATATAATTAGTTATAAGCATGCACTAATGCCCTACATGGAGCTTCCCTATAGCCTCTGTGCTGCTGAGGCCTGCTAGAGGTTTTTTGTTCCCCGACCAATCTCTTCTCATTTCCCTGATCTCCACACAGCTTAGTATCACCCTGTCGGAGGAAATGGGTCTATTAGCCTTTCTTGTCAGGATAGCAGTGAAGTAATGTGGTCAAGAGGCACTGGAGTGAAGAGGGGGGGGTCCGATCTGAGATGGGAGTTAGCACGAACGAGCAGGGGTTGAATGCACAAAGACTAAGAGGTGGAAATTGGATTAGAATATTCAGATCCACGTTTCTAGTGTCCTCGTGATAATTGGGAATTAAATTGGATAGGGTTTTGCTAAGTGCTAATGATCAGCTGCTCTTGCCCCATCAAACACACTTAATTTCCCAGGGAAAGGATAATAAGTGTTTTCTTGTAAATGGGTCACATTCTTCACCAGCTCAAAGCGAAGTAAAATGCTTTGGCCCATCTAAGTTTACAAGGCCTGGTGGCTCCCAAAGCTTTCATAATAGTGACTTTATACAAACGCTCTGACCAGTGCAGCTACAAATGTGAATCTTTCAGTCATTTCCAGCATTAACACTGTGCAATGCAGAAAGTACCTTAAAGTTATAAATCTGTTACATCATTTATCAGGTTCCTGTGGTTTCTCAATGATATCTTTTTAGGAGAAACTTCATATGTTCCATCTTCCAGATTTCCAATCAATTTTTGGAAACCTATTAAAGGGTCATTGAGAGCAACAACATTTCAACACTGACAGTGTCAGTATTCAGTCTCCAGGGAACAGTGCAGAACTTTTAGGAATGCTTTCACCACTTCAGTTCTGCTTCAGCTGATGTAACCGGCCCCTGAATTACTTCACACAGGCCTGACTTTTTTTGAAGTGTGGGTGATCCCATTCACAAAATATAATTTGAACTGTATCTATCAAATGCCGAACTCCAGTTAACCTAAAAATCTTTGACCTGTTCGGACAACAAGGTTCTCTGTGTGTAGACTCAAGCTCAGATGAAAGCAGAGAAGAAGTGATTGGCGTGTCTCTCTGTGTTGGCGATGGCTGCGTTCACACTGCAGGTCTTGATGCTCAATTCAGATTTTTTGCTGGTATTGCATTTTTTTGCGGGATCATTCACATTACATTTTAAACACGACCACTCTCAGACTGCAGTGTGAACGTGATTGAACCCGACAGTTTCGGGCCCCAAAGCGAATGCAGAAGACGGCGTGAAGTCACGCCAAGCACGCTATTTACGCATGGCATGCCGGTCAACACCAGGGTTGCCAGATGTGACTCACTGTTTCCAGCCCAAACAATGTAAAAACCACACACCTCAATAAAAAACAGGTAAAAACCAGATAAAGTCGTAAAATAATATGTGTAATAAAGAACACGCCAGTAGCACACAAATATACAAAATAAACAAAGTTACAAGTTAAGAGAATTTGGTTCCTTGTGGGATACCCGCCATATCTGGCAACACAGTCAGCGCGTATAGTTCCGTTTTCAAGTGGTTGTTAAAAACGTGCTAGACAACATGAGGAGGGAAAGAAGAAGGAGAATGCCTTAAAAAGAGAGGACAGCTTTTAACATTTTAGCGGAACTGCTTCCTCCGATGCTTATCCGTGACGTTAGTCACGCGTCAATGACGAAGCAGACACATGTAGAAAAATGTCAGAATTAGTACCACATAGGAACGAGGCCTGGTCGCCTGGTGTGAAAAAATCGGAGTTGGAGGTTTCACACTGCCTCAAAACAGGTTGGCTATGGGTCAAAGAGCAAAAAATCTGAATCGGGTCGCATTTCCCTGCAGTGTGTTCAGCATCCAGTCTATCACCCATTGTCAGCGAGCTCCAGCCTTTTCTGCCCTAATGTGTCAAATGTCAGACACTGTGACATTTGAAATATCTCACAACTAACCACACTATACGACATGAATCTAATAAACTTTGGGCTTGACATGAAGTCTCCTATGCGCAGATCGTACAATGAAAAGAAGTTCGATCGCAGCTTGCGATGTACGTGACTCAACGTGATGTCCTAAGCGTGTGTCATCCTTTCACGAAAAATAACATAGCAAGACATGAATAAAACCCTCGCCCTTGTGGCATTTATGTGTTTGGCGAGAAATCCTCAAAAAGTTTTTGTTTACATCCCATATACTTTTTTGACATGTTATGCCATTGTAGTTGCAAATCATTTATTTTGGGTAACTTGAACCGGTCTCACAGTGCGACGAAGGACAAAAGATTTAAAGGCTAGACCAATGCTATCGCTAGCCCTCTCTCACCATTATCTTTGGTCTGGGACGGCCGGACATCACAGTCTGTGGAGGGCTTTACTCATATCAAGAACATATAGGACATATATCAGTTGTTTCAAACGTTTGGATTCTCAAGTTAGGGGTGGGCGATGTGGCAAAAATATCATATCATGATTTTTTGGAATAAAATCATGATCACGATTTTAGCACAATTCTTTTTTAAATTGATGTTTGAGTTTAAATTGTATCTGAACAGTGCAAATATTTTCCCGATGTAAAACATAGCCCCAACAGATAAAAAGAAAAGAAAATTTAGGCCAAACATATTTTCATTTATGTGCTATTTGTGCAATTTTGCCAAAGTGCAAATAACGTAAACATACCAAAAGGTCACTCTTGCAACATAAAAACTAAACTGTGCCTGGCTTTTGAGGTAGCTTTCACATGAACATTAAAAGTAACGTAAAAAATACAAAACAAAATTTAAATGAATTTAAATAATACTTGGGAAAAAAATAAATATCAACTGGTATAAACTAAGGCAATTCTGCTAAATATTATTTTACCACGATTTAAGTATACCAAAACATTAAATAGCTTATTGAAAAGAGTCTAAAATGCAAAAAATGTAAACTTAATAAACTGAGGTTATTTCATCCATCCATCCATCCATCCATCCATTTTCTTCCGCTTATCCGGGGCCGGGTCGCGGGGGCAGCAGTCTAAGCAAGGAAGCCCAGACTTCCCTCGCCCCAGACACGTCCTCCAGCTCTTCCGGTGGGACCCCAAGGCGTTCCCAGGCCAGCCGAAAGACATAGTCTCTCCAGCTGTGAGCTGCAGCTGCACGGCGAAGGCTGCAGGTCACTGGAAGCGCAGGGTGCCCCATCCAAGATGGCGCCGTGCTGCGACGTCAGCTCCAGTAGGCAGTGCCAGTCAATGAGGCGTCTCTGTATATTGAGTGTACGTGTGAGCAGCTTGGGGCACTGTGAAAGCCGCCCCGAGGAGGCGGGGCTTAGTAGCAATCTTACTAATTACAGATCAACGCTGTGAGTGACTGACAGCAAATGAAACTAATCAGTGTCATGGGATGTCCGAGACTTGGGGTGCTTTTTAAATCGTCGACCTGCTCGGTGATTGGCTTAAGATCAGCTCTGGTTTGTTTTCACGTGTTTCTACGAGATGAAGATAACAAGCTGTGAGTCTCTGACTATTAACTCTGTCACATCTCTTCTAATTCACCGTTTGAAAGAAGAAATTTGGCTGAAAAGCTGCAGGTCAGGTTCAACTTTCTCCATCATAGTTATTTTTAGATTCACACAAACAGAAAAGTGTTCAGAATTTTGCAAATGTGTCCAGGTTTGTTAATGTTTATAAATGTTTAGATGTGATCATATTTATAAATGACTGAAAATCTAAGAGCTTAAAAAAGCACACAATTTATTTGCTATTCTTTTTTGAGGTTTCTATCAAAGCAATGTAAAATGCTTTGAAAGATGTATTGATGTGTTGTTTGAAAATATGCTGGATATATTTTGTTTTTGCTAAACTCAGACGAACTGTCATTTCAAGTAATCCAGCGCCCAAAGACATACATTTTCTCAAAGGGACTAATGAAGCTTCTGCTTGTATTTGTTTACAAGTATGTTAATAAAAGTATCATCTTAATAAGATCTCTCTGTTCACTAGCTGTTTAAAAGTACAATCATTTTCATAACTGGGGCCTCTCTGAATCGAAAAAAGGCAAGATTGCTGTATTGTGCTATATAAACGCACCGTATTTAAATTATGTTAACATTGGATATGATATTAATATTGGAATTGAATGATAATGAAGACCCACACCTAAGAAATGTATCACCAGCCACCACTGCTCCTTTTACACAAAATAACAGAAACACAGGTAAATATTAACAAGGACACCTTTCCACCTACAAATGCATTACACGTTAGTGTGATGAATGTACCCACAGTGACTTTGTGAAGCTATAACAATGCTCAATAAATTAGCTGGACACTGCTACTGATAAGACAGATTAACATTTTAAAACTGACCTTAATTTGTAAGATCATTAGTGAACACAAAGGCAATAACGTACATCTCCGTGGCAAACAACAATATGAATGAACTATGAACTAATAAACTGAATGACACACCACAGTACACCCCAGACACTCGCATATAAAGTGGCAATTCACAGAACAAAGGTACTCAGAAGAGGTGGACCTCAAAACTCAAAATATGAACTCAAAACATATTTGTTTTTTTTAAATATATACATTCACCATAGAAGCTTAATCATGATAAGAAATGTCAGTTTATTTTGCAGTAGCTGACACAAGTAACACACAGTTGCACGTATTCAGTGTGAGCCTCATGCATTTCATTCTAAAATCGTTCTGTCACGCCACACATGCCTTTCCACATGTGAAGTTTCAGTTTTAACTTATTGCTGGACTTTTCCCTTAATGCTGGACTGTTTCACATGGTTTGATATTTTAGCCTCTGATAGCTTTTAGACCATCTTGATTTCATTTATGATATTACTTATGCTCAAAGCACTTACTTAGATGAAGACATACGGGGGAAATACTAATAGATTAGATATTTATTATTCTTTGTTTCCAGGTTAACTCACATTGCACAGAATAAATGTATATTTCCTCACCAGGCGAAATGTTTTTTCTTGGATACTCAACTAGTATTATTTGTTTGTTAGCAGGGTAGTAATAAACACATAATGCATAATCTGTGTCAAAGTGTGTATACACACATGGATAAGCATGGCAGTGTGCCCCACAAAGAAATCTCACCAGGAGTTGAAGTTAAAAGTGCATCCCTGTAAAACATGTTGCATTGAAACCAAACAGCTGTGGAATTTAGGAGGCGATTTCAAAAGCCAAGAAGTCTGTATTCCGGTGACCCAAACCTCGACTCTCTTATTTCTGCTCCCCAATCCTTTGCTCTCTCTCTATTACTGTGATCGGATGTAATAGAAGCGGCTGTACACATTGTTTATGATGCACGCTGTTAAACTTCAACACTTCTGGCTTGCCATATGCCATCGCGCACGCGCGCACACACACACTAAACATCACATTGCAGCACTGCTTTTGCTTTCAGGCCAATTAGCCATGTTTATGAGCAAACACATAAAGAGTGTTTGGACCTCACCACGAGCCTTGTGTCTCCTCCCAGTAGAAATTACTGTAATAACTGTCAGCAATGATTGACGGCTTGACGATCCGTAAAAAAAATAAATTAGCGCTGGTTTTATTAGTGCTGATGTGATTCATGCAAAGTCATGTTGCTCATGAGGTTGGTCCAGAGCCAGTATGAATCCTGTTCCTGTGAGACTGTGTGAGCTGTGCAGGGCTGTGGAGGCTCCACAGTGTGACTGTGTCTCAGCAGGGCACAGGGTCTTTGTGTGAGCCAGAATATCATGAGGTGGCAGGGTGGGGAGTGGGGGGGGGGGGGGGGGGGGGGCTGTAAATCCGAGCAGCACCTGCTCCCTCGACTCTGGCGCGTGGTGTGAGGTCAGCAGCACCAGATATCCCATCGATCATATTTATTACATTCATCACAGCGCCCGTTTGTTTTGGCAGCTGATCGCGCCGGGGAGAGAAAAAGAAAGAATAGGCTTTTTATTTGACGGACGGGGAATGCTTTTAGCATGAGCAGAGTCGTTGCATTCTTCTCTGCTTCCGGCCTTCGGAGAGACACCGGTCACTGATGTTGGGTCTAAAGTCCCACTGAAACCACAACAACTGACGAATGATACTCTAAGTACAGTTCTGGAAACTTTCTGGAAGTTAATGTCCCGTCACTTCTCAGCTCTGTGGCACTGTGGGTTTGTTTTTGAGGTTTGTTTTTACACTTTGGATTGATTTCCTTTCGATATTGTGAAACAGAAAATAATTTTTTAAAAAAACAAACAAACTCAAACTCAAAATGTTTATCCAGACGACAGATTTGCAGACGTTTCCGAAGGGTCAAACTTTGATTTCAGTTGCAGGAGCACTGCACGGCTGATAACGCCACAGCAGAGTGACTGGGAGGGGAATGAAGTCAACACTTTGGTCGGAAGGAGTATTTGTGATTGAACAGATTGAACAGCTGGAAGCAATGGCAGGACCTGTCGCCCATACACTCATAGTTTGAGAGGTTAACCCCTGGGTTAAATATCTAACGCCGCATTGCAAAGAGGTGCACATCAGCAGGAGTTTCTTTCATAGAAAATAATGCACCCACAGATACATTTATCCTCCAACACCCTCATGCCCAGTTTATTCATGTGGTCATGCTCATTGCTGGTACACTGTTACCACGAGGCACAGACAAACAAATTAGCTGTTGACCAAATAATCCCAGTTTAAAGTAATGATGCCATATTTCCTGATATTCTATGAGAGATTTTGCCAAAATGCTAGTAGAGCTGAATTTGTATTTCTCTGCTGGAGCTTTTTGTTGGAACATTTCATCTGATTTTATAAAAAAGCTACGTATAGCTATACTCATCTGTATGTGGGGGGAACTTAGGTGGACTTTAGAGGGTCGGTAACAGTAGCTCTGTTTGTAGTGTCAGTTTGATTATCATGTACTTTCAATAATGCAAAACTGATAAACTGTTCTTTTAACTAACTTGTTTTGTCACTTAGCGCCTGTCTTTACTGCTGTGCTCCAGCTGCCACTTTCACTACTGTTTTGTAAATCAGCTCTAGAATTCGGTAGAATATTTTATCCATATAGCAGGAATCATAACGACTGTCATGTGCTCCTGTCTCGCTGTTGTCACCTCCAGATGGTACAAGTAGTGTTTGGACAATGAAACCTCAGATTTTACGCACACCTTTTACCCTTGGGATCAATTTGACCTCAAGAAATGTTTGCCTCCCGAAAATGACTTACATAAGATTGTTGACCAAGTCTTTGTATCAGGCACTTTTTTTATTTGTTGACTACATAAATAACCCTTGGAAATTAGTGAATTGACCTGTCTTCTAGCGCCACCATCAGGTCAAATCTTTTCACTAGAATTAATGTATCTTGAAAAGTTTTCATCCAA
Source organism: Lipophrys pholis (assembly GCF_963383615.2). NCBI lineage: Eukaryota > Metazoa > Chordata > Actinopteri > Blenniiformes > Blenniidae > Lipophrys > Lipophrys pholis. The sequence continues at coordinate 26,104,406 of NC_137627.1, read as the reverse complement.
ATCTTCTCTAATTTACTGACAACATTAATCACCACAAGATAAATTAACCATGTTGGTTTTGGTGATGTGATTTTTCCTGTAGCGCCACCATCAGGTCAAACTTTTGGTTTTGGAGTTGGTGTATCCTTAAAACATGCCATCCCATTGTTTTCTTATGTGGGCTGCATATTCATGATTCTCACATAATGAACAATAAAGATTGTAAATAAAGCAGCAGTAAACGTTGCTCCAACTTGACCTAAACATCCCTTTTTGCCACACGTTTGACACGTTCTGGTCGACCCTGCCTTGTTTGTTTGTTATCAAAGTGTACATTATGGGACAAAATTTGGAATGTCTTAAAGACATGGTGGCTGGAAATATTGTTCTTCCAGTCTTGGTGTTCCAAAGGCTTGCTGCTGCTTCACCTTTTGATTTGTAAACTCCTGCCGCAATGAACAAGACAATGTAGACGTCTGAGTCAACTACATCCAAGTCGTTCCAACTGTCCCCGTACGCAAGGTTTCTCTCTGAATTAGTTATCCTTAGTACAATATTTTCACTCATGAAGAGCTCTAATGATGAGTTGATGTCTTCAACATGGCTGACTGTCGATCTGCAGGCCTGGAACCATGTTGGTTCCATGTCGGTTGGCTACCATGTCGGTAGCACTAAGTCTACCTGCTGGTGAAGTGGAGAAAGGGACCATATTATCTTTACATTATTGGAAGGGACGGTGTTTGCTGGTGGTTGAGAGACAACAGGGGGGTCAAAACTCTTATTCTCCACAGATGAGAAGGATCCTCCTCAACACAATCCTCTGTGTCAGACATGTTCTCCTCTATGTTACTTTCACTATCAAAGGGTTTTTTCCAAAACTTCCTGGACAGTGAACCTTTTCCCAGAGGACGTTTCCAGGTGAGAGAGCAGTGCAGGTTGCAGTACACGCCGAGCACAATGACAAATGATTTGGATTGAGGGCTGCTGTGAAAGCTTTTATACCTTTGCTACTCCCATATTTATCATGAACTACCAATGTTGTTGTGGGAATATACACTCTCCACAGCGTGGAAAATATCAGTTCTACCAGGAGAATTATCAAAGTTCTCATGAGGATAGTTGTTTTCCACCCCCAAGTTGTGCATTAACTCTTAAGTATCAACTCTGCACTGGAGGAGTGGGAATGTTGGGTCACAGAGACAGACAGACAAGTTTTAAACAACTGAAACAGCTTGGGATCAAATTGACCCCAGAGGAACATAGCTAAGCCTTCATCAAATTATAAAAGAACTCACCATGATAATTTTATGCTTAATCGGTTGTCCCCATCAAATTAAGAAAAGTCATGAAATATGAAGCACAACAAATAAAGTCACCTGTTATGTTTTGAATGATAAATATTGAATGGGGTCAAACTGACCCCAAGGATAATAGGAGGGTTAAGATCCAATCCATAAATCTGACTTGCCCAATCACAAGTGATTGCTCCATGCACAGCTGCTGTCACAATACATCGCACCACTTAAAAAGGGAAACACCACTAAAATAAAACTAATCAGATCAGTAGATGTTTGAACAGCAATAACATCTAATCTTAGGGAGATATCCTGTTTGACATTGAGGATTCTGCTTTCAGGCTCCAGGATCTTGGTTTCCCTGTTAGGGATTTGTCAGATTTACCCATGTTGCTACACAGTCAGATCAAATGTCATAATTGACTCTTTAAAGGGGTCGTATTACGCAAATTCACTTTCTCGTGGTTTTCCATCCGTAATATGTGTCCCCATACCTGGAATGACACCCCAGAAGTGAAGAAAGTCTGTCCTCTCTCTCCCTCTCTCTTTCAATTTTTCAGATATCAAACCCTATATAGTGTCATCAGGGGTTTAGCCAATCCCAATCAAGGTAGGCCCTCCCTTTGACCCTCCCACAATTACGCAGCCCTACTCTGGCACATGGCACCACGAGAGGAAGTACTTCCTCCTCTTCCCTCGATGGGCATGTGTGGGCGGAGCCAGTCCAGCTCACACAGACACAGCAAATTGTAAATGTAGCTCCTATGATCCAATATTCAAATGGATGAAAATCAAAGAAAAGTTGGATTTGGGGCAATAAACTTTGACTACAATGTTTTTGGACCAATGAAACCATATGAAAGTGTTGTAAAGATGTATAATTTGACCACTTAAAAGTTTTACTAATTTTGGAAAAGCAACTAAACTAAATCATACAAACCATTAGCATTTCGACCAGCATCCACTGACTAATATTCTCCGACTAAATTAAATGTGAACATTGAATTTTAGCATTTACCTCAAAGCGCTGGTGCCGTTTTTGTGGATTTTTCACACGGTTCCAAATACGAATTAAAGTTTCAATCAAAATAGAAAAATGCCTGAATGTGAACACATTTACACCAGCTCTGTTTGACCCTGTTTTTACAATGATTTACAAACGAGTTATTTTATTGTCAGGATTGTTGCATTTGTGGAGTGATAAAAAAGTTAGAACAGCTCACAATTGTGGAACACTTAAAAAGAATGACTGAATGACGATATTCGACCAGGAAGTGTCTGGTTATGTTGCTCTGATCCCATCTTGTCTTGTGATTGGCTGCGGACCAGCAGTGATGAGGACAAGAGAAGCTCTCGGCTCGGTTTCTCTGAGGCCCACTGCCAGTCATTAAAGCTCCTGTGTCTCAAAACCAATTAAGCCAATTAAGCATGAAACACAATGCAGTCTGTGTTGTGCATATGTATGAGGGAAGGAGTGAAGCTGGGGACATTCAACACTCTGCATTCAATGGAAAGAAGAGCATCCAAGGACAACTTCAGAGATACTTTAATACGGTATAATTATGTCCACATCTTGTTTGTACAAATGAAATCATGCATGAAGGTGAGTATAGTTGAGTATAGTTGGAACTAACCTCTTAAACTTTGCATTTTTTCAAAGGGAGCAGTCTCTCAAAGTGGGACTTTTAACAGAAGCAACTGGTAAAAAGTTTTTCTGAAGTGGAGAACAGTCATTTTAACTTCTTGAGTTTCTGCTGCTGCAAATATTTCAACATCTGACTGTATTTTGATGTCGCTGCCAGGATGTTACGTGATAGCTGGGTTATTTTAATCAGCCTCCACAGGCCATGTCGAGGCTGACGCTAAACAGATGCTAATGTGAGGCCCATTAAAAGACACAGGGAAAGAGGGATTCAGTGAGTGCAGGCAAGCGGAAAAGCAACAGCCTGTTTATCGCCTCATCCTGCTTTGTCCTCCAAAGCACGCGAAGGCATCCTGCAAAGCTCCCCTTCTTCCTTTTGCCTCTGCGTCTGCACCCCACTCCCTCCTCGTAGCAGCGTCATGCATGGGGGATCCCCTGAACAGAACCAGATTTGTTTAGTTTACTGTCATCTTCTTTCACCGGATCCCTGTGGGGTTTTTTTTTTTTTTTTATCCTGTCTGAGAGGTGGACAGAGAGGCTATAGTGAGGGGAACATGCTCACTCGTCTGTTGATGGTTTTTTTTCTCACACATGGATTTGTATTAAACTTGTTTTCTGTGGCCCATCCTTTCCTTCACTTGTTGGCATACGGTCAATATAACAGTGACAAAAAACTTTTCTGCTTTTGTACAAATTCTAGAGACTTTCAGTTTTGTTGCTCAGGTTCATCTCAATGGTTTAATTGTGTTGATTTTGGGACGGAGCCCAGAATGATGCATTGGTGTGTTCTCTGGTTGAGCTGATGGGTCGGAGTGTCTGTCCACAGTGGACAGTCAGAGGGAAAAGATTCACAATTTCTGTGGTTTCTGTCATGGATGTTCCAGAAATGTGACAAGAATATATTCAAATTTAAAGATTTTAAATATATAATAATCATTTTAGTGGAAATGTTCAGCTGTTTTTTGAATTGGTGTTAGTTTAAGACTATTATCCTGGTTTTGATTAACCCACAACACCTATTTGATTCATTGGCTAATATCTGTGACATTCATGTCGTTTGAATTCATCCATCCATATTGGATGTGAGATTGGATTGCACCTGATCCATGCCTGAGTTCAGGGGACATCTCAGATCACCAGTCCATTTCCTGTTATTGTCTTGCACATGGATTTTGGCTGCGTGAGGAAACGGGAGACAAAAGCCACACAGAGAGGCAAAAACATGCAAAATCTACACAGGGGTATTAATGCTAACCACTACACTACTGAAAAGCACAAACTGAGCATTATGTTACACTCTTTTGTGTGTAGTTGTGCCATTTTTCTGTGCTAGCTTTGCAGCACAACCCATAAGAGATGATGTGTTTGCCTCTTTTGGAAGTGTCACAGCCACGCCAACATGATCTACCTTCCTTACGACGTCAGGTGATCGGTTCTCTCCTCCATCCGTCTGACAGTCCAATCTGTCATGGCACCTGAAAATCATCTTGTTCTCCACAGTCTTGACAGCGAGGAGTGACTTCTCAGTGTAAACCCACTGCATGACAAAGCAATCCTTATTTAACATGATAGGTAGTTCTTTTTTTTTCTTCCTTTTTTTATTTAACATGATAGGTATTTCCAACAGCATAAATCAATCATGCAACACTTACTTCCAATAGGAAGTTGGAAAAATAACAGATTTTCACATGTCATAAAAGCAAACAAGCCACATTATCTATAAAACACTTTAAAAACAAAGTGCTGTCCAAAAAAGAATGAATAGGATGTAAAGGTGCACAGCCTATTTACACAAGATAAATAAAAGATAGACAATACTAGTAAAAACAAATGAAAAAGGATAAAAACATTGGTAATATAAAAGGCATTAAAAACATAAGTTGAAATTGTGTAGGATAAAAAGCCAGAAACTCACATGGTGTCTAAGGCTAAAAAGATTAGGTGGGTTTCAAGGCGTGTTGTATAAACAGACAGGGAAGGGCCTGTCTAATAAATGATGATAAAAGATGGATAAATGTTGGCTTAGTGGTATAATTGCCATTCCTTATGTTTACAGTTATCTGATTTATGTCTCCATTCATCCTTTTGTCAGTTTGGGTGAGAGTACAAAGCTTAAACATGAAGAATATGGTGGCGAGCCAATGTGTGCTCCAGTATTTTGAGTTTTATTTCATGTAACTTCAGGCTTGTTTATGATCATGAAACGAGGCTGAGAGTGTTGACCTTGCTCATCAGAGGACATCGCACAAGACACCGCCTGTGATTTGAAACAGGCTACTTGTGTGACTGCAAACTGGATCGCAGCCCAAAAACAGGCAAGACAAAGATGCCCTGCAGCTGTTTACTGATTGTATTGGAAAATACAAAAAGAGCTCATTCAGACAAGTCCGTGTACCTCATGTATTTATATTTATCCCTCCAAAACACGTTGGAGACGCATTGCCTACTGCCAACAAAAAGACTGCAAATTTGAAAGGCTGTCTTTTAGAGAAGAAAAGTAGCATAATAAATAAAAAAGGTGAGCTGCTGAAGAACACATGAATGATAAAAAAAAAAAGGCTGTAGTGAATGTGAAGTATGGTAAGCCTCAAAGGGGCTGTGCAGGGATTTAAAGGTGCTGTAACTGTGATTCTCCCACTCTCCCCAAGATGACTCCAGCTTTTGCAACTTTCTGTTTATGCTCCGGCGTATTCAGGAGGTGAAGCTTTGGCCTGTAGAGTGTGAAATCACCCAAAATGCATCACTTTTTTTGCAGATGAAAACATATTCTTCCTTTTCTGACGGCTCTGAAAGAGTGTTGTGTTTGCCTCTCCCTGGGGGGGCGTCTTTTCGAGGGAGAAAGGTTTTGTTTTATGGCATCTTGTTTGGTTCACTGGCGAGATGAGAATGAAAGCCATTAAATAGTCTTAGTCAGGGAAAAGGGAATGTGGGCTCCCTTTGCTTCACCCCACCCATGTGTCACCCTGTCACCTCTATGCTGCAGGGGCTGAGGTTTTGTGAGGGGCCAGCATATCTGAAAAGAAAACCAGCAGGTTGTCTACAGGAACCCCCGCGTTGCTTCATGCATAGAAACATCATAAGAAAAGACAGAATGTCCACAAACTCCTTTTGAATATTAAGAAAGAGATTTATCTGAGAGAAAACGGCCGGAAAGATGAGAGACAGTCTTTCCATTGAGTCTTGGGATGGTGAGATGGAGAGCGAAGTGGATTCCACCATGCATATTGCCCTCATTAGGATCCCATCATCCTTTTTTTTTTTTTGGGGGGGGGGGGGGGGGGGGTATTGTCACTGGATTTAGGGGGCGAGCCAGGACTGCAGGGGTTTATGTATTTGGCAAATCTCAAAGGTAGCAGCATGAAGAACTGGTGGGACGTGCAGCAATCTTCGCAGTTTATTGCTCTGAGGCTTTTCAAGATGCTGTTTGTATTGGATTTTCATTGTGTTCTACTTGTCAAGGAATATCTGGATTAGGGCTTCTGTGAATTGTGGAGGTTTTTTTTGGAAGAAAGCTGTGTGTTTTTCAAAGTGCACCACTCCAGCTTCGCACCATGCAGATCATGTGCTTGCTGGTGCTGTTGTTTGCACTGCTGGTCATGCTGGGGGTCCCCAAAGACCATCCCGGTCCGGACAGGCCCCATCGCCTTGCCGGATTACACAAGTCCCACTGGTGCAAACGGCTGCATAATAATCTTGGGCTTCACCAAAACCACCAGACTGCGAGACACTCCTATAAATGTAGCCACGCATTTCACAGTAAGTACAAAAAGCTGTTTTACGTAACAAGAAAACCCCCAAAAACCTTGTTCACATCAAACATCTTCTTGGTGAGCTGTCTGTTGAAGCTTTCTGTGGAAGTTTCCGATGGTTCATTTGCATCTTTTAACGTCTTAGAAGTTGCCTGGCCTGGCTGCAGTGTTACAATCTTGGCATTTTCTATGCTTCCATCACAGCCTGTAGCCTGTAGCTGCTCTCGCAGTCTGACCAAGATCAGCCTCTTTTATGACCACAGTGTCACATCAAACTCTTTTTTCATTCTGTCTTGTTTCATTCTTTTCTTCAGCTGTCAATAAAGTAAAAGAAGAAGAGGGGAAGAAAAATAAAAAACTCCAGGGTGTGTACGAGTTATGACAATTGAGCCCAGTAAACTGGTCGGGTCTTTATCCTCCTTCTTCCCTCTAAGCCTTGATCAGTCCAGCACCAGCTAGAAAAAATATATCCAATAGGGGCTGCGATGGAAGCATAGAAAATGCATATATATATATATATCTATATATATCACAGATAGAGATCACATATGTGACCTCTGCATGCTATGAATTTATCTCCTCGTGTTTTCTTCCGTTGCACTGATACATCAAACACTTAAACATGTGTTCTTGTAGCAATCAGCCCCTCCATGCACACCCTTATGAAGATGGGCCTAAGAGTGGCCCAGGATAATAATTGCTTCCATGTTAAGTTCTCTGCTGCCGGGTATAGGAAATTTTACTATTTAATTGGCGGTATTCAGCCGAACAGCCACTTTCGAGATCTAGGGCTGTAAAAGCTTTCAAGGGAGGCAGGCACATGAGGACCGAGCGAGAATGGAGCGTGTCGAGCTGTAATATAATGCACACATGGACTATGGACAAATGAAAACACGCTCAGGGTTGAGAGACAGACCGCTCCCTGAGTGTGTCAATCATTTAGCATTCATCATTCATCAGCAAGGAAAACTTGTGCACAGAGAAATGAAATTGGTTCTGAGGGAGGTGGAGATAAAGCAGTGAAGGGTTAAAGTACATTTTGGGGAAGGGCAGTGCGAGCCACGAGTGTGAAATACATGCATGCTGCCTCTGATCTCAAAGACATTGCATAAAAATCAATACATAAGATCAATTCAAAATATGTACTTTTTTTTTGTTGAAAGTAGGTTTCCGATTTTTTTGTAAATGTTCTTAATCTACAAAGAAATCCAGTTTTAAAATTTTGATTTGATTTTGATTGAACAAAATCTGTTTTTTAATACGTTTTTTAATACTATACGAAACATTCTTTCCCACAATGTTTCTACAATCGCCTGTTTAATCTTGTGAAAATCCCTGTCAATGTCGCTCTCTGTCTCCCTGTTTATGTCTGTTTCTCTCACTAAAATAGCGTCACAAGTTAGTAATAGCAGTCACTTTAATTGACCAATTAAAGGAATGTCTTTTTTGTCTGTTTGAAATCAAATACAACCTTCCTGAGTTGGGCCTATGAGTCATCTTGGTTACTTATTGGCCCTCAATAGCAAGTTGGTTTCTGCCTGTTGCTCCTTTGTATAATTGCTGTTGTTTGATGAAATTTGCATGAATATGAATATATTTTATTTTTGTCAACCTTTATACTTATTGTACTTTTCCCATTTCACTATGCAATGTGTTCTTAATGTCCCATTCAAGCAGAAATGCTAATAGGAGCTATTTATGTGAGGAGGAAGTTACTCATACTTACTACTAGCAGTTTGTAAAGTGTCAAACCATATAGACCCATTCAAAGTGTATTTGATAATAATAAGGATTGATTTCATGTGAATGAGCGATATGGCCACATGAACATGATTATTCTGAGTGTTGTTTCCACAGCCTGTTTGACTCAGCTTCTCTATTAGCCTTTACAAACGCAGTAACAATTGTCCCCGGGGTCTACACATGCAAACATTACATCATGATGCAAAACATGAGAAGTACATCATAGGGCAAACAGACCGCAGTGTAATAAAAGCCAGGACCAGAGGAACAAAGAACAATGGTGGATTTCTGAGCAGGGATCATCGGTAACATGAGACATGAAACTGTTGGAGAAGCCCTGAGTCTGATGACTAATCTGCCTCTAAGCGCTAAAGCAGATCTGGCTGAAGGTGTTGCGCTTGTTGGAGCTCTTCTCATTACGTCCACTGGAGGGCGCTGTTTGGTAACTAATCTTACAGAGGAGAAAGAAAAGAGGTGAGCTGAAGGAATCTCAGCTTCTCTTGTTCCAGTTTTTGTTTCTTTGCAACATTTTGGATTTTATAAATATTACTCACTCTGTAAAAGTTTTAATTTACACTCGTAATCGTATTAAAGATCAAACCCACCAACCAATTCACTTTAAAGTGCTTTTAAGCATTTGGCTGAGCTGATCACACTGACCGTCCAGAAATCCAGCTTTAAATCAGAAAAGAAAATAGATTAAAAAAAAAAACACCACCCATTTTCTTTTGTGGTTGAGTCTCAGCTTTATGTCACATCGGGGGAAAATGTTCAATCTGGATCCTCACATAAATTATAAAAGCAAATTATACTGAAGCATATGTTGTCACATACTAAGGCATCAGTGGACCTTAACTGTGGATTGTTTGTTTTGGATCTGTGTTAGAAAAGCTTTCTGAGAGAAGCGATGAATAAAACGGTCTGTTTTTGTGCTGGAACACCAATTCACACAAAATAAACCAATTTAATGGCTATAGTGCTGTATCATCAGCTTATGACATATGTTTTTATCCAAATTTAGGATAAGTATAGAATATTACATGTTAAGTATTAGTTTGTTGTGGTGAAATATTGATGAGCTGTGAAACCACATGAGACAAAACAAACCCTGTATTAAGTTACTACCGTTATATAATAACTAGTGAGTTTAAAAAAAACAGACATATAACTAAGTCCCTACAGAAATGTGTTGGAGAGAATAGAAACATACCTGAGGTTTCTATTTCCTTGGATTTCTCTTATTATTGGACGCACTTCAAGAACCCACAGTCTCCATCCATTCAGTGCGCACTGCGCCGCTGTGCCGCTCAGCAGCACTTCTGCAGCTCGCTGGAATCCGGACGGGAAGAGGTTAAATTTCTTCTCTGGGAAACACTGTCGGTTCTATGGAGGGGGTAGAGAGAGGCATTCTGCTTTCTTTGAATGAAACGCAATGACTATGAGCGTGCGGTTCCCCTCTCTCGCCTGAGGATCGCTGGCTGTGACGCACGCACGGAGCGCACACGGAGAGTTCCCCGCAGACAGGAAAGTGATGGAAAAGTTGCCCTGAACGCGCGTCCGGATCTGTGGGTGAAGGACAGCACGACTACAACTCGCAAAGTTTCCCACCTCAACTCAAAACTGGACTGAAATAATGTGACTACAAGCGTGGACGCCTTGTTTTACTTCCTCTTCACTTTTGGACTCTAAAACTTTGTGGGATGATATTATTGTTATTTTCTACAACGGAGCTGAAATGATCCAAGTGTGACCGCCTGGTTGATCAGAGCGCACAACCGTGATGAGTTCAAAGAAAGGATAGAGATCTGTTCTCCGCTCTCTTTTTCCTGCAGTTCGCTTACTTGCTGTCATTCACTGGGACTCAACTCGTCAAACGGAGCATGTATTGACATTTTATTGGCTGTTAAGGACTTTTTCCTTTGCAATTTACCATCTTTTTAACCTTTCCTTTCATCCATATCAAGAAGCAAAAGCGCTCGCTTCATTTGCTGTGGGACAGATTTTTGGGAGACTCACAAAACCAAAACATCACACTTTTCAACTTTGGATTTTGAAATTTTATTGTGTATTCTGACATGAGGGAGCAGATGCCTAAATTGCCTTTTGAATAATTTGGATTACGCAAGAACATTTCTCAAAGGAGACACGTTGAATGATGTCTCCAACTTCACTTGGAGTTGTATTTCTGATAGGAATACTGCAATTCTGCTCAGGTGAGTAACATGGAAGCTTCTTCTTGGAGTTGAAGAAAAAACACCCAATTTATCTTAGATTTCCGAGTTGCTTCGGGCCTTAAAGTGATATTTAATCAGACTACAATACATTCAAACTGGTTAAATGATGTATTAATTTAATAGTGTCAAACTTGCTGAATTCAAGAAATCACATTTAGCACATTGGACTGTAGTCACACAGATTTTATTCAAGGTTCATACAACTCCCATGTCACATGAAGAAGTGTTCTTTTTCAGCTGCACACAGTGAAATGAATCCACACCACAATGAACATTTCCCTCACAATCAAGAAAGTCAACACTCAGGCTAAAGGGGGCTGTCTAACGTCTAAAAGCTGAGCACACAGAAAGTCACACATAAAGTGCTGAGGCCATGTGGGATCAGTGGGGAGAGCAGCGCTCCTCTGTCATGCAGACAGCACAAGCCTCCATTGGGAAGATGTTTCCATGTATGTTACTATTCGTCCCCTGGATGACCATTATTGCTGAGTGTAATATCTTTTTTTTTATTATTGTTGCTCAAAAATAAAAATATGCTGCACATTCAAAGGCACAGATTGATAATAGGATTCGTCTGCTATAAGCTTTTTATTACATGTAACTACAACAGCTTGGTCTCGGTTGTCTTTGTTGTCTAGAGTGTTGTCTTCCCCAAGAAAAGACAATGTTAGATTCAAATTGTGACATTAACTGTTTCAATAAAACCCAGAGTGACGTAACTGGCCCTGTGCTATCGTTATATGGAGATTAAACACATTGTTATAATTACTGATGTTGTAGTCAGCATAATTAGTTTCAGGTTTAAACCTGAAAACCCATCAAGGCTTACTTGTCCAAGTTCTGAGTCTGTTTCCAGATGTCTCTGACCGTTAGTAGAACATGTGAAGGATTTCAGTCATACTCAAGTCATAATGGTTTAAGTCTTCAACAAGACCCACCCTAATCCCAGTCAAGAATCAGATTTCAACCATTAAAGCTTTTATTCAGAGTCTGATGGCACATTTCGTCTATATTTTGAGTCAGACTCTTTCTTTCAGATGTTCGCCGTGTTTTCTGGCTGGTTTCATGAATTGGCTCATTGTGTTTTTGCGCAGAGGCAGGGATGTGGTGATGGTGAAAGCCCGAGACACCACTCCTGCTTTTGGCAGCAGTGTCGCACCTAAACAGGAAGTAGGGTCAGAGGTGAGCGCTGAGAATGAGATGGCGGGTTCGATCTGTTTCAGCTTGAGCTGGATCCTGAGCCGGACAGTATTGGTCCTGTCCTGTGAGAAACAGCATCAAGAACGTTGCGGTGTCCAATTACGCCTCGCTGTGAGGATGTCTGGGGATGTTTTCTGGGGAGAGGCATGAGAATAGGGCCTCCTAATAGAGACAGACCGGACAGCAGATACTCAAAGGATTGGTCGTGGATTAAACATCAGTGTCAGCAAAATTAGATTTCACGCCACTTGCCAGGAAAGGAATTCATATTTGCTGATAATTGGTGTGTGAGCAACTTCATTCTGGTGGAGGGGAGGTATCAAATCTCTTAAGTAAACCCTTCATAGCATTTAGTAGCATCTCTGTGGATCACAGCACCATTATCTCCACACTGCTGGGCCTGTTGTGAGAACATATTTTTTCACAGGTTTGTTTCTGTGCAGCAGAGGGAGAGAGATAAGATGACCTTTACCCCGTGGATCTTGTGATGACTTGCGTATTGCCACTTTGCTCTGTCTTAAGGTTGTAAATTGATACTTCCATCTGTCACGTCTCACTCTGTTATCAGCTAATCTGTCCTCCTGCTGTACACTAAATTGCAGTTATCTTTCCTCCAAGCGACCGATAGACCTTATACTCACCCCAAAGGTGCCATTTAGATGAGGGAAAGCGGCGGCTCACACCCAGTAGAATACTCTGGATTGCACTCTGGGTAAAAGGATTGTTAGGTTGATATATATCAGGAGTGACAGTGTCATTTGTGGTAAAAATCAGAGTTGTATCCAAAACTTTAAATCCCATATGTGACCTTTTTGTGTTCAGCACAACAGTGAGTGGGAGTTTAACGGGGTGCTCATGCTGATATAAGTATGGGCAGTGGGAGTGGTGCCCTGGTAATCATCTCTGGCCGGGCTGCACCAAGCTGTGGAGGTCTTGACAAATTGACTCATAAGTGCTGATAAATTGCGGAGCTCTTGCACCTCCTACATCACGGTCGTATGACAGGACACAGCAGGCCCCCGAGCCAATTAATGACCACAGACCACAGGTGAGACCTGTCTCTGTCTCCTGGCTCCTTTACCAGAACCTCTCACATGCCCTGAAAACCGGATCATTAAAGCCGGACACCTCACTCATCCATCTCACACAGTTACCTTTTTTATTTGTGTTGTTCAATTGTGATTTTCCACACAGCTTCACAGAACCTTGTTGCTTTTGAGTGTTTAGTCTTCTAAACTGATGTTATATAAGCAACAACATCGATGTCATGAGAAAGAAGATGGGAAGGAGCCACAGCCAGAGGAGAGAAGTCTCACACCTGTGTGAAAACAATGTCCAGAAAACTACAGCGTATCTCCAAAACTTCCACTAATACACATTAATCTGATCCTAATCCGAATCAAATCGCGGGGGGGGGGGGTTACACCCCTGAAATCCCGGATTAGAAAGACTTTGGCTTAGCGCAACCACATGGAGAAATGTGTGAGGGCAGTTGGTGTCCTCTCGCTGGTCACGAGAACCACGTCGGAGCAGTTAATGACTGACAAGATAAACATTTCAAAGCAGTTTGTTTGAGCACAGATAAATTAGGCGGTGACTTTTAATGATCTGCTTTCCCCCACCGCTCTTCATTTAATGACCTAAAAGCGCTGCTTAATTGGATTAATTAACAAGTCCATCTGACGTCAACACTTAATTTGCCACAGCTGCCGCTCAGCTGATACGCATGTCTTTGCAAGTAGAGGCAGAGAATTTTGATATCTTTATAAAAGTGAGGATACATCCTGGTGTCCTTTGTGTCAGCCGTTTGGTATTTAACATACTTTAGGACTTAACCGCTGTGTCTGACTTTAGAAAGTAGTGCTCACTGCTTTTCTTTTAATGTTCATGTGGCATACTTGGCAACTTAATTAACTTAATAAGCACATATCACTTTGTCAATTTGAGTGTCAGTAAAAGCTTAAAGGAACACGTAGCTAGACAGCGTTAAGCCGTCTCCACTAATAATACTCTGGGACGTAACTTCATGTGAACATTTCAGTCTGGACCGGCCCCATCTGAGAAGGCAGAGGGCGTGACTGTCCACAATATTAGACTCATGGGTCAGTATATTTAATGCATCTTCTTCTGACAGTTGATGCGGAGGACAAACATTCCTTGTTGCCACTCGCTCAGGAGGTGATGAATGACCTGGTCGGATGAGAGGTGTTGTCTTGTTTCTGTCCCGGATCACAAATGGCACACTTAGATTCCCCACAGCTTTGCTTCCTTCTATAAAAAATGCAAAGCGTTTGTTGTTTGAGTCACATTAATAGCCAAGCATGTTACATTTCATACCTGATCCAGCCCTGCTATAATATGCCTTCCCCTGTGAGTGCAGTAATATAGATGTGAGCAGGAAGAATAGGCAGACACAGGGTTTTGTGTTTGTGTGGGGTGGCGAAAGGGGGCTTAAGGAATCTCTCCATCCTCTTACCCATCCCCCGCCTTTTCTTTTTTTTTCCGGCCCAATTTTTCAAGACTTGCCTTTTTTGTGACTGGTCAGTGCAAAGCCTTTCTTAAATAAAGCAGGGCAGCACGTAGGGGAAAAATAAAAGCCTGTGGGGATGGGGACGGGGAGGCTGCATTGTGTTGCCTTAACGGGGTGATTGTAAGGCATGGAGGAGGGGAGGAGAAAGGTTCACCAGAGACTGAGGATGTGTGAGGAGCGTAAAGGGGAGGAGTGCAGCTACACAAAGGCAACCCCAGGGTGTGGAAGGGGGGGACGGGGGGGTGGACTCGGTGAAGGGGTGGGGGGGGTTGGGGACGACGGGGAGGACGGAGCAGTCAAACATACCATGATACACCAGCTCTGGGAATACTTTTGATCCGGCTCCCTTTGCTCACAGTGCATATTCCTCCCGGTCCCTCATGGCACCAAATGTGCTGATTAGGGTGATAGCGGTGGAAACCGGTGAGGCAAGAACGCTGGTGTAGTTTTTTTTCTTTTCAAGGTGGACATCTGGGGAGAGGTGAGGTTGGTTTTTCGAAGTGCTGAGTAAATAAAAGCTGGTACAAAGCTTCAGTGTGGCATTGAGGGTTTTGGTTTTGAAACGGATGGCCAACATCTTTCATGAATCTAAATTCTGCATTGTCAGGATCTCCCAGAGGCCTTGCTCAGAGCCTGGAGTTTGCTGTGGTGGTGGTGAGGCTACACTATCGCAGGGTGCTCTGCCTCGTGCATTTTAAAAAGGCTTAGACCTCCCTCCCTTTCATTTTCTCCACTGGGGAGACGGCATTGAAGACAGCCTTTCCCTGTACCCGTCTTTTCTTTCTGGCTCCCTCAGGTCGGGCCTCCTCCCAGCCTCTGTGACCATTCTATTACCCTCTCATTTCAAGGCCTGGATACACTTTTGAAATGCTAAACCTCTCTTTGGTTATAACTGACAGGGGAAAATACCATTAAATAGGCTGAGAGGAATAGATTAAATTAGCAGTTAAAAGAGAGACTGCTAATTAGTTGATTAATGTCTTTGGTTCCTCCCCCTCTCAGCTGTACTGTCTTAGTTAAGATTCCCTCTGGTGACAAGGGCTTCCGTCACCATCAGACAATATTTCCTATTTATTTTCCACTTTTTGAGAGATTCCGATATTCCCCACAGAGCAGTTGATGTGTGGGGATGTTTAAAACCCGCTGTGACCCACAGCTGTATGAGCAACTTCATCTACGGCTTCCTGCAGGCTAATTCCGTCACACAAAAGAGAGTGATAAAAGTAGGAGGGGTGCGCTCTATTTAAGGGGAAGCACTGAAAAACATAATTAACGAGAAGGTGACCTTGAAATTCATTATTGTAGCTCTGCTTTCGAAGTTCAACCATTCAGACGTTACCATGGTGGAACGAGGCTTTGTATGACTGGATGATTACAGGATGGAAATAAATACACACTGGCTCTGGGTTGGAGGATTAACTTTGTTTCTAGTCCTTTTTCAGAGTCTCCCAATTTCAGCAAGTCGGTGACATTTCTATTGAACTGGATTACCATTGAAATAAACACACACACAAACCTTAAGCTGGTCAGGACTGTAGATAATATTGATGGTTCCATTTTTGGTTTGGAGATCCAAAAATGCTTCGTAACTTTTTGAATAGGAGCAACATTCCTGAATTATACGCAAAGCTCCTCAGTTTTCCGCATTTGATTAAGCTGCCAACTGTAATTTCAAATTCTGAAAGACCTGCCGAGCTGTTTATCACTCCCCCGTCAGCATTTCAGTCTCCTTCAGCCCACATCGCTCTCCACCACCAACAACCTCCCTCCATGTTTGTACAATGGGAGCTTTAATTGAATAACAATTGTCATGACAGACAGGATTTACACACAGCGTTGCTTTTGCACGTCTGTCAGGGAGTCTTAATCATAAGCTTCCTACCTTAGAACTTTCAGTTCTGGTTTTGAGCCTCACTAGCATTTCTCCACTCGGCTTTAGTAATCTCACCTCTCTTGGCTCAGGAGACATTGTTTCAAAATGTTTGACTGTCTTTTGGAATAAATTCTGTCCTATATGCCCTGTGTGATTCTTTTGGACCGCCAGTGTTTATCTCAGTTTATTGTCTCTTCTTATCAGAGCATATTATTTAGCTACAGCTTCAGCTCTGCTTAGTAGTTTAATGATTATCATCTCCTCAGCAGCTTTTAATGTATTTACCTTTATTGGTTGAACAAGATGATTTCTTATTAAGGTCTTAACTCTATTGGCTTTAATTTTTGAACAATTATAGGGCTTTAAATTGGCATTCATTTGAATTTTTTGTTCTTTTACAGAGAAAATGCAGAATACACTTCAGATACTGAAAATAGATGAATGAGATACATTGAATACTCAAAACTGTTCAAAACCATCTGAGTGGATATGTTCATTTACAAAACCATTTTTAGAAGGCTGTTGATGAGAGTTATATCACCTCTTTTGCATGTGTCATCACAGCTGCCCTGCGCAGATCTGATCCTTCCTCTCTCACTGTCTCCAGAAATTCTATTCAAACATCTATGAAAGTGTTTCTCCTGTGAAATATAGAAATCTGGCAGATGGGAATTACGGAAGTCGTTTTCAGCTGTGGCACAGGAGGAAACAGTATTCAGTTAGACAAACTGTGTACCTGGACAGTTGGTATGAGTTTTGAGGGAAGGACGTGGTAAGTGGGTTCTGGAAGGCAGACAGGCAAGTGAGCAGTTGTCGGCAGAAGGAAATTTCTTTTTAATGCCAGACTGGGCACAGTCCCCCCTCTGTGGACGTCTCGAAAAAGGCTTCTTGGCAGACTTTGCCCCTTCATTAATTTTAACCAAATATTTACTGTGCATCACATGGCAGGACTTACATCCCAGTTTAATTTTTCCAGGCCAGGTTTCGAACAGTTTGGGGCGATTTGTGTTCCATTTGGCTGGACTCGGGCCATGCCCCACTCAGCAGGCACATGCTGGTGTCTCTGGGACTTTGCCACATGGCTCCACAGAGTCTTAACCTATGCCATCGGAGCCGCGTTTCACTTTAATAATACCTCTGCAGTTACTGTATGTGAACCGCTATGTGCTGTATGCACATTTGTAAGCGTGCACACATTGACACTGCAAAACTATGCGCTCTGTGCTTACCCTTTCAACCTAAAGGGCACCAGAGGGAAATGTGCCAAGTTTTTGCACTTAGACATTTCCATTGTACCCACAGCTGAAAGCTGTAAATGAAATTCTCTTTCAGCACCCAGCTGTCTGAGGTTTGCTTTAGAATGGGGCCGGGCCGAGCATTTAGAATAACCTGCATAAGCAGTTAAGGTCATCAGCTCAGCTCTCAGGAACTGTAACATAACACTGGTGCGACAGTGCATTTGTATCGCTGCCGCAATCAAATAAATAACATTTAAAAAGCATTAAGTTCGTTTTGGCCATGTCTGCCTCTATTTGGCGTCTCGTCAGAGCTGTTCTTTTTCTTGGCGTTTGGCCCACATGCCATCCTCCCTGTGGCCGGCCTGCCAGCGAAGTGTGCTGGTCCTTCCTCTGCTCTGCTCCCCAGTTCCTCCCCTGGCTTCACTCGCCTCCTTTCACGCTCCCTCATGGTCGGTCACGCCAACGGAAATACTGCAGGGAGTGACCTTGGGAAGAGTCGACCACGTTACTATGCTGCTGACGACAGCAGTTTTTGAATTGAATTAAGGAAACATTAAGCAGATTTATTTACATGAACCTCTTGGTGCTGTTTTCACCTGAGGATTTTGCTAATGCACACATTTACCAAACATTTCCTTTTCAATGTGCTAAAGACATTTTTTTGTCCAAACCTAATTTTGTAAATCTCTTGAGGGGTTCATGTCTAGACGCTCACAATCTGTTGGCATTGAGTTAGCCTAAGAAACAGCCTATAATTAAAAGGTTCTGGTGGCATGAGGAAGTCTTAATAATGAGGATGATGATGGTGATAATGATAAACATAACATTTTCAAATCATTTTGACAAACATGTTGAATTAGTCTTTAAATATAATGCACATTATATGATTTAAACAAATACCAAGTATAACCTGATAACCTTCCGAAGGAATGTTATGTGCTCCAAAAGAATTACATGTAATAGAAAAGTGGCATTAATCCAGATAATATAAATCAAAGTGCTCAGCAACATTTCAGCTAATCTGTGTAAAACGATATCAAACAGCTCCATTGTTTTCTGAGGTTGTGTTTCATCCTCTGCGCTTTGCCTGGTTTACTCTCAATGCAGTCAGTTATCATGCATGATGTGAAATCACGCCAACATGTGATGACCCTATACTGCCTGTGCAAGAAACATATTTCAGCATACTTCAACACAAATGCTCGTAGTACCAGCAATCCTTCTGAATACATACAAATTAGTCTTTGTATGGATAGAAATTGGGAAGCTCTTGGAGGATGGAGTGAGCAGTGGGATCTTCACTGTCCCCTGTTGGGAAATAAATGTAGCAGTGTATTCAATTACCCCTGCTTCTCTATCCTGCTGGTATAGAATGCTGTGATGCATCACTGGGATCGTGCTGGTCAAACCTCATTTAAACTGGTGATGTCAGAAAACAAAAACAAGGAGTAATTGCCTGCTCTCACTCCTTTGTGCTTTTCTTCAGTAATCTCTTCAAACTGAAAGACTTGACTGAGCTGCATACAAAAGGCTTTCCCATTAGATGGTCTGAGCATGGGGTTTGATATTTATTACGGACTCTGTTTCTGAGGTTTCTGCTCTGCTGAGTGAATGACGTCTACGATGGTGTTCATGAGACGTATGGGCTAGATCTTCTTTCCTGTTCACACCTATGGGGTCAACCCCACACACACACACACACACACACACACACACACACACACACACACACACACACACACACACACACACACACACACACACACACACACACACACACACACACACACACACACACGCGCACACACACACGCACACACACACACACACACACACACACACACACACACACACACACACACACACACACACACACACACACACACACACACACACACACACAGACACACACACACACGCACACACACTGACTTTTTGCTTGCATCCACCCTGCTCTGTTCAGCCCATCTGCCTGGTCTCCAGAGCCAATTTGACAGGCAGCTTCCTAACAAGCATCCCAGTCTTTTCCACTAGATTTCCTCCTTGTCCCAGTGAATTGGTATAATAAAAGATAGGAATTGCACGTACCTTGCAGGAATGAATTCGACCCTCATGGACTTCTGCAGAATTTGACAGCTTGTGTTTGCGTCTGATGACATTCACTGGAGCAGATTGGCATCAGGAGTAGCTACAACTCATCCACAATTGTGTCCCCTGGGTTTCTGTGGAAAATTCATTTCTCCGTAATATATTTCCCCTTTGTCATATATATATTTTTTCACTTTCACTGTCTCTGACAGCCTCTAAGAAAAATTAGTTTGGATGTTTAAATTGAGAAAGTCAGTGTTTGATATTGATAAATGCAATTAAAGTATTCATCTATTATTAACTCCCTCACCAGATTTATTGTCTTCAATTGACTTATGAGGCGTTTCGTGGGCATCAGGAGTCCTTTATTATACTTGCGATCATGCCTGGTTTCTTCCGAATGTGTCAGGTTTACGAACAGCCTGGAGCTGAAGTGGAAATACTGCTGCTATTATCTTAGATTTAGATTTGGGGCCTCCACAGCAGGATGGGCCCCTGCCTCCCAAAGGAGCACTCTCATTGCACCATCTTACTCACAACCTGGGCTGCCTTGCCGCGAGAAAAGCTTGGATGTGTTTCCCAGCTGACACAGTCAGGAACTGGGTCTGGTGCTGCAGGCCCGGAGCCCTCCGCTGGTTTATGTACTGATGAGCCGTCAGTGTCTGTATCCAAGAGCCCTGAAGCTTGTGATAGTAACCCGAGCCTCGTTGCAAAGGAAGCTGCTTGTTTTTGGTATCATCAGCAAACTTGAATAACAAGAGGCTTATTGAAAAAGAAAAAAATAAACTCAACAGAGTTAGAGACTTGCACTTCACCAGTTAAGGGTATTTAACAAGTCATCAATTGTGTTTTTAAACTGCGTATTTCCCTTCCCTTTGTCTGATATCCAATTAGGAAACTGAATGGATAAATAGTGGCAGGATCAATCAGAGTCAAAACAGTGGGAGTGGGAGTTTCAATGAAGTTGTTTATCTTAGCCTCTAATTACTAAAGCTCTGTGTTGTGTTGACATTGCAGTTTGCAGAAGCCATATTTCACTCTATTATCAACAGGACTGTTAATAATACTCTGAAAGTATTGAATGAATTTATTTAACAGCCAATTAAAATAAACAATCAAACTGTGTAGTGTTGGGTTGTAGGCTGTGTGGAAACTTGTTGGTAATCATTTTCAAGTTTGTTCGGATTAAAAAAATAACAAAAGACAATTTGGACAGAGCTGCTATTTTTGAGGAATTGATATCTATTCTGAAGCACTGCTGTGTAGTATATCGAGGTAACTGTACCCTGTTTTGTTTGGTAAATGGAGACAAAGAGATGTGGAGAGAAAGGGGCCATAAAGATATCCATCATCCCCCTCGATCACCCTGCCTCTGCATCTCCACACACACACACACACGCACACACACGCACACACACACGCGCACACACACACACACACACACACACACACACACACACACACACACACACACACACACACACACACACACACACACACACACACACGGGGCTCTAATCCTGCCTCTTAGGAGTGTAAATGATAGCCTTGTGTAACATTAAAAACAGGGCTGATCTGATGCAAGTGGCAAAGTCATTCATGCAGCACATTCCAGGGTGGGATTCTGAGGTTGAAATGGTGAAAGGTTCCGTTTCACTTTCCTGTTAATGTCATCTGATCAGCAGGAGTACAGTACCTTGGCTTTTCTCTCTGTTTCCGTCTCTCCCTTCTTATCTCTGCCCTCGCTCTCCCTTATCTCCTCTAATTCAACAGAAAAGGCTGCCTTTTCTTGTGCGTTCAGTCATTTATTGGCCCGGCCCCCGTCCCGAGCAGGCATGGCTCCAGTCTCCGCCTGGCTACCCCAAGGGACACACCCTCTGCTCTTATCTCTGTCATAAATCCCTCTTAAGTCCCCTAATCACAGATTAATGGGGCTGTAGATAGAGAGTGCCCTACTGTGCTTGGCCTTTCTTATCAGAGATCCATATTCTATATCCTTGCTATTGCTCAACTGGACATTTGATACAGGGAGTAATGATACAGCTCAAGCTGCCGCAACACCTCTTAATTTCCGTGTCTGCATTGATTGCATGGATTCTGCGACCTTGAGCAGACTTATGGGTGAAATTTCAATTCATCACAATGCTTTACCACATTTCTCATGCGTGTAATAAAATCCGGTCTTAATTCAAATTGAATTTTTTACGGCAAGATTTACATTTAATGTCCTAGTAATGTGAAGTTGTTTTGTCATTCAGGGAAAGTAGACACATTATCCCATCTCTCTGCCTCCTGGGATCACAGTGACAACAGATCTAAATTGCCTCAGTGTCCTTCTCCCCTGTGATTTCTCTGGATAAAGAAGTCGTGCCTGGCTCTCCTCCTCTTCCTCACACTGCCAAGATAGTGGCCATGGAAAAGTACGACAAGACACAGAGGCAGGTTTATTTTTTAGGTTAGAGAAAGCACTGGACCTGAACTGATTACTGCAGCTCCGTGATTGGTTTTGGTCGCTTCTTTGGCCTGCCTTTTTGCTTCCCACTATCTTCCTGTCCTCTGTAATGAACTTACTCGCTGTAGAGTGATTAGTAATAAAAATGCTGTACACATGATGTAGCCTGTGGGCGAACAGAGGCTTTTAATTGCAAAGGGCAAAAGTGCTGTGTTTAAGGAGTGACCCTGGGTCTGACAGGGCAAACCCCGCCTGGTTTCATCTTGACCTGAGGCTACTCACAGTCAAGGTTGCTGGACAGACTTCTCTGCGTTCAGTCGGAAGAGTTACATTGATTACTACCTCAGAGCCATGTTAGCTTCACCACACCGAAAAGCTGAGGCTGTTTGCATTGGATAAATAATCTCCATTACATTCTGCCACAACTCATGTTGAATTAGACTTGTTTGTTAGTGTCATAGCAATAGTTTAAATAATTTACTCCGATAAAGTGCAATGCAAAATGAGTCCCATTCTCAGTAGGTCGCATTACAATGTTTGCATGACAAGCAGCAGTCTGGCTTTCATGCGTACAATAGTTTCTATCAGATTGAGGAGGAATCTCTATCCTGTGGAGTATAAATTTACAGTATATGAACACATAAAACAGGGTGAAAATCAAGTCCAGCTCCAAGACATGAGATCGATACAATGCTGCTCACCATAATATCAATATATGGTACATACGACGTGATCTCACGTTGAGCAGAAGGACTTTGGCTTCTTGAGAAGCATCAAAAACGTCTTCATCGTGTCATATTTGCTGATGATTGAAGAGCATCTAGATCTGAGACTGAGCAAATGCCCAGAGGCCTTCATGAATCTTAGTATGCACACGGTATATGGGTCAGTGTCTAGGTCTGGACTCTTGTGTTGGCTGTGTGGATGTGTCTGGGGCTTTTCAATTTAATGCGAGTCGTTGCTGTTGGGCTTTGTTGTTCATTACCAAGATTGCTTTGAGAAGTGAGAAAAGTCACTGGGAGTTGTTGGTTTTCTTAATTACCTCCACAGTGAGCAAAGTCTCCCTCAAGCATCGTTTAACTTTGTGTATGCGCAAGTGAGCGAACGCAAGTAAATGAGAGAGAAAAAGCACAGAGAGCTCCACCAAGTGAGAGGGTTGAGGGAGAAGGAGAATCTTGCCTCAGGCACCAATCGATCAGATCCTTGCAGTAGAAGTCCCAGCTTCCCTTTGGTGAGGCTGTGTATTGCATTAGCTCATCTCACATTCTCTGTCTGGAAGCAAAGAGGGGGGGGGAAGAGGGGGATAGAAAATAGGAGAGAGGGTGGTTGAAAGCAGCAGAGGAGAAGGAAGGGCAGTGCTTTGAAATAAAGGGAGGGCTGGATGACTCAAAGTGAAGAGAGAAAGAGACGATGAGCAGCATAGTTTAGTTGTGAAGTGTACACTCTGCTTCTCTCTTCTTTCTGCCTCAGATTTTGTCGTGTGTGCGTGGCAGGAGCAAGGTTAGCTCGCCAGCCATCTACTTAATGCACGCACCTGTGGAGGTACATGTGAGCGTACAGTCTATGACAGAATAGTCTGACTTTCTCCCCTGGTGAGGGGTAATGGAGCTGAAGTAACATGGGTCACTCAGTGTCTGTGGGGATCAGCAGACCAAAGCCTGCTCATACACACACACACACACACACACACACACACACACACACACACACACACACACACACACACACACACACACACACACACACACACACACACACACACACACACACACACACTAGCATTCTGTAACTGATTCCTGCTGGAACCCACTCACACCCCATCTCAGGAATCACATACACGGCATACTCATTTAGGTGTTGCATGAATTGCTGAATATTTATTAATCAGCCTCTCTATATCAGGGAACAGTGTATATTGTATTATCCACGCGCATGTTAATCATGATCTGTGTATTCAACTACAGTAAACAGTCCCTGATCAAACACAGCACCCGCCCTCTGTACAGCTCTTGTCACAGTGGGCTACATCTAAATAGTTAATGGTTCCTCCATAAAACCCCAAACTTCAGCTCCTTACAAATTAGAGAGGAGCTATCTGAATCAGGAAGGGCACGGGCAAAGCAGATAGCGGCGCAGCTCTTCAAAGTCCTCTTTAATAAAACATATTATCCTGCTGCCTTGTCTGGGTAAGGGAGGTTGGTGGGAGTGGTTCTGTCGCGGCATTGAACAGTGTTAGCTCAGCTCTGTGCTCGACGTTGCCCCGCCAAAGGACTGGGCTTGGTTAGCATACGGTCGAAAGGTTCAAAAGCCTGCGATGGGAACAGGTTACAGATTGGGGTTAATTAGCCTGGTAGTGGTTCATTCAGCGCCGGTCGCAAAAAAGCAAGGATATGTATTTTTTATAAACTTCCTTCAATGCTAGATATTAGACTAATTCATTCTTGCTGAAGGCTTGATACGTTGCTCTCTAATTCTCCATCTGTTTCTCTGTGTCTCTGAGAAATGCTTTAATCTAAAGATATGTTTTTTTATACCCACATATTGCTTCAGAATTACAGGGATTTCTGTTAAATAAAATAAAATAAACAACAACACAGTAACTGAACGGCTTCAGTGCAATTGCTCTAAACAGACTAATTATTACTGGCAAATGCTGAATGTAGTTTTGTGTGACATTTCAGTTTTGCACTAAGTCAGTAGTATTCCACATCGTACAGAAGTTTTGTGATTACTTATGATGTATGAAAGTTAACTCAATTGATATGAGCTCAAACGTTTCTTATTCCTGTAATACTTGTTTCATAATCGTGGCAACTGTGAGTGGTCCAGTTTCTTACAAGTGGTTTGTAAAGAGTATGTTCAGCTTGCACACTCGAAGCAAAGTCCAAGAGCATAATTCTCATGTCTCATGAAAACCGGTGTTTGCGTAGATTTTGTTTATGGTTTCAGCATGTAATTAGTTACAGGTGTAGTAAATTCATTCTGTGAGTCAACCATTTTATACAAAAGTTCCAACTGCGATAAGTGTTGGTCTGTTTCTGATTATTGCAATCAATAAAGTGATTTCTATAAAAGAGTGAGTTCAATCCTTGCTTGTCATGAGCATTAGTTTCAGGAATGCCTTGAGAAGACTTGTAATCACGATGCCCTTCATCAGAGTGCTAGATTAATTATATTCCATTGACCACACCACACATTCACGTGGAAGTGATTAATCTTTCCACATAGCTGTCGGTAATTATGCTGACTTCACCCAAAAAATGTGGCGACCAGAGGAAGATGCCTCCTCAGCACCAGACTCGGCGGGGTAATGGGGGATGGGTGCATGGCACATGTACGAGGCAGTGTAGCAAGTTCACGGGATGGTGGGTAAATTAATTGCAGGCCTGCGCCTCCAATTAGACTCGACTCTCTTTAATTGGTGCTGAATGGGCTCCAAAGACCTATGCTGGGAGATACGCTGGAGCGGGAAGAGCTCTTTCTCTCTCGCTCACATGCACACACTTGTGTGAAGGCACACAAAGCATCCGCAGCAATCAAGTTCCACCCCTCAGAAATTAACAACAGGAAGCTAATTTGCATGTAAAGCAGGTTTGATAGCCACAGCTGACTGGTCAGAGAGCAATAGTAATGACCATAGATAGGGATGGGGTGTTAACCCCCCTGGCAGTGCCGTTGGTGCTGCTGATGTCTGTGCAGCCTTTCCTAAGTAAAGTCTCTTTTCGTCCCCATTCTTTGTGAGGAAGCAATGCAGGGCACTTTTATCTTATCTCTTATCACTTAATTTCCTATTACCTTCAAGGTGTGTCATAATCTTGTTTATGGTTGCCTTCTTCTTTCTGTTGTGCTCTTTGATCTAAGAAATGACAGAGTCATCTTTACTGGAGCAGGATGTGAGTGTAATGAAAGGGTGACGAGTTCATGTGCTCTTTGCTGCTTGTGTTTGCACTGCCACTTTTTTACTGAAATAAATAAATACATTTTATGAATTAATTTATTACTATTGTGCATGTTGGATCCCACAGGGGATGTGCAAAGATTAGATAGTAGAACAGCACTGAACAAGGCACAATTCGCAAAGATCTGGGAAGCCTATGCACCATATCATTTGATAACAGGAGAACTACATTTTTTCATTTCTTCTCAGGATCTCGTCTGCGCCAAGAGGACACACCACCCCGGATCGTGGAGCACCCATCTGACCTGATTGTTTCCAAAGGCGAGCCCGCCACTCTCAACTGTAAAGCAGAGGGGTGGCCGACCCCGACTGTGGAGTGGTACAAGGATGGCGAGCGTGTGGAGACCGATAGGGACAATTACCGCTCTCAGCGAATGCTGCTGCCCACCGGCTCGCTCTTCTTCCTACGCATCGTTCATGGACGTCGGAGCAAACCAGACGAAGGGTCTTATGTCTGTGTTGCTCGCAACTACCTGGGAGAGGCCGTGAGTCACAACGCTTCGCTGGAAGTAGCCAGTAAGTGCAGCATGTCATCCTATTTCTTCTCCGTCTCTTCTGTGGATTTCAATGGCAGCATTTGGGTTCAGATGTAGCTGAATAGCAGGCTCCAGTTTCTTCCAATGTTTCTGTGGTCAATGTGTTCATTGAGTTGGATAATCTCTAAGGAGATGGGCAGGATGTGTTTGGCCCAGCAGCCTCCGTAGGCCTGTGGAGCCTTGGGGGAGAAGTGGCCTGATCATTCCGGGGTGAATGATTCTGTAAAGGGCCCTTGGTAGGTGGTCAGGATCTACAATAGGAACAAAGCCCTTTCTGTTTTGGCCCAGTTTCTACTTTTTGTCAGAGAGATAGATATGAGGTTTAATATTGCAAGGAATGCAATCATTGCATCTGTGTTTAGTCATCTTTTAATGAAGTGTTATCCCACTCATTTCACTGGAGTATATCAGAGATGCCAAATACTGTCTTCGACACTCATGCAGTGACTGACTAGCCTTGATGTAAAGTGGATTTAAGCATCTCTGGGGTTAACAAGCAGACTTTGAGACATTTTAGCAAGGATAATATTTAGCACTCTCTGGGCTTTCAATATAGGAGAATAAAACAATCTTTCTCAATATGTGATCCTTTTTGGGGGGGATATGGGATCTGTGTTGACATATTTGTACCCGTAATTCTTTTTTAAAGTTTGCTTTGCTTGTTGGAGAGGGCAACTATTCAGATATGTGATCTCTTTGCTCTCTCGACTGGCTGAGACTGAATGCTGTGGAGGAGCGCTCGGATATCAACTGCTCCTCCAGCATGCCCAGAGGCTGTCACCAGCCCGCTCACTGTAATCTAATCAAGATGGGGGAAGAAAAAAGTGTGTGTGTGTGTGTGTGTGTGTGTGTGTGTGTGTGTGTGTGTGTGTGTGTGTGTGTGTGTGTGTGTGTGTGTGTGTGTGTGTGTGTGTGTGTGTGTGTGTGTGTGTGTGTGTGTGTGTGTGTATGTGCGTGCATGCATGCTTGAATCTGTGCATGAATGTGAGTGTGTGAAGGGTTACCGGGCTGGGCTTGATGGCCTGCTGACTGTTTCAGGATAATGATCTTCTTGGTTCGGAGTGTCAGAGTGTCGCTTTTCACTGCACACTTCTGCAGCACAGTGGTATAGTGGTTAGCATTGTCACCTCACCGCTTGAATCCCTGGTTTGCATCGGATGGCCGATAGAGCATGTAGTGTGTGGAGTTTGCATGTTTTTGTCCTGTGCCTGTGGCGTGTATTTGAAGCGTGCAGAATGGGAGAGATTTGGGTTTAAGTCCTGGTCAACCAGTGAGCCTGGTTTTCTTCTTCTTTTGCGCTGCTTCAGTTCACAGTGTTTGTTATGGGAAAGAGTGCCCCAAGTGAGCAGCTGCTATAACTGCATGACCTTGTCGTAGCACTTTGGTCCGCTTTCAGAAGTGCAGTATAAAAGGGAACCGGACTAAATAATGGTGTAAAAGTTTTCCTTATTCTCCACCCTATGAATGTACCCTGCTAAATATCAGACCTGATTCACCTTCTCACAAACCTAAATTGTATAAAGCAGCTATAGAAGATGAATAAATAAATTAATATTTCTAAGACAAAATATCTCCACTGTTACTGCTGTTTTTCTGTTTTCCATCTGTACTGATGTGTACAAAGCCAAAAGGACCTTCAGAGTCCTCTTGATCAGTTTTATTTTGTTTTTGACCTGATACCAATTTTGTTTCAGTTTGTCAGTCAGTAAAACTCTTTAGGAATTCAGCAATTCAGCAGTGGTCAAGATGAAGCCTTGTCCTCATGTGTCCAGTTTTATATATTGTATTTTCTCAGCCATGCTTGGCAGCAGTAAAATGGCAATTCTGCACAATTTAACAAAAATGTGTGAGCATACGAGTTTGGCAGGTTTGCACATTTCCATAGTACTAAAAATATTTCACCCTTGTAGTGGACGATATGGGGTGTTTATTTCTGCTGTGGCTTTTTTTTATATAGAAAAACAAGACATTTGGTGGAAAAATGAGGAGCAGAGTATCAATGGCTCGGGATCAAGCTTGTGCTGCTTATTCTGTATAAGGTTCAAACAGACCCGTAATGACAAGCCACTGCGCTCCAGCCTTTTCGCTCTCCTCCTCGGTGAGCTGCTGTCTCTCGCTCGCTCCTCTCTGCAGCTCCTGCCTTAACTACATATAATTATGTTGTCGGAGCAACCGGGATGGGAAGCCGGCAGTCGAGAAAAAAGGAGGCCAAGAAACCCTGAGACTTCTTTACCAGGCTACATTTAAACTTCAGATAAAAAACTACAAGCCATAAATGTGACTCAGGAGAGTATCATGAAGTTTCAGAGCACTTTATATTTCTACTTGTGATTAAAGATGTTCCTTGGACTGATAACGTTATAAGCCGAACATTGTAAGCTTGGATGGTGTCGAAGAAGGAAGTCATGGTTTTAATTCTGTTTACTTTTCCTTACTCTCCCTCTGTAACATTTTTACTTCAAAAGCTTAAAATCACCCCTTTTTTTTCGAAATGTTATTTTAAGAAACTGGCCGTTTTACAGTTTCCCAGCGACGGTTAACATAATCCATGTTTCAACAAGTTGTGTTTTGCCAGGCTAGGAGAGCTAACCCAGTTTGTTTGGTTTATCATTAACCACATGTACAGCACAGCCCTCAATCTCTTAAACCCAAGCCGGGGCTAATGCATTTACCACCAATCCTGTTTATCTTGTGTATTCAAACAAAGCTTTAGGAAAGACAGTTACAAAGCAATGTGCTTAGTTTCATTTAGCTATTAGTAACTGAAATATGGGAACAGTGAGATGGGTGAGCAGGAGACTGTACGCTCTGTGATAAAACACAGCAGATTATTTTGGCCAATGCACTGCAGAAGACCTTGAGAGGCTCTATGAATAGCTTGTTTCCCTTTTCCTGAGTGCGGAGATAGTAAAGTGAGGTAATGGACGGCACACTGCTCCACTTGAGCAGGCGATAACCTCAGGGCCCGCTGTCTAGTGGCCTGGCCGACTGCACAGGACTGACCGCACCGGTTTGGCTCTGGGCCTCATGTCCACACACAGATTCCTTTCTCCAGAGGCAGGGTTTACTTTCTACAGCCACTAACAACAGAAGCAAAGGGATGTTTACTTCAGTTTGGACCATTGCATATAATTCCCCTCCGCCAAGTTTATCTCAACATCCCATTGATTTCAAGGCTGCTGTGGATTCTCTGTCACCATGTGCAGCCAGCTGGACTTGCTGCCTCTCTGATTAGCAACAGAGTTCATCCTGACAGATTTTGGGCCATGCCTCAGGGTCATCTGCACACTGGAAGACCGTTGGTTGCCATGTGCCAGTTTGAAGGGAGCAGCGTCACCTCCCACTGATGTGACAACTGGCCTGTGTCTGATGCAGGACATCTCATGTACCACATCTGCCAACTGTCAAAGAGTTTATATCGTACATTTGAGCTCAGTACTCCTAACCCACAATATTTCAGTTTACATTATTTCAAGGTCTCATATTGTGCAAAATTCCTTACAGTAATATTTGTCCCCATAATCTGTGTACGAGGCCCCAGAAGTAAAGAAAGTCTGTCATCTCTTTCACTTGCTTGCTCAACTTTTTCGCGAACGTGTGCTCATACAGGCGATTCAGAGATTTTTTCTTGATGATATCATGTGGCGAGGACCCCCGGCTAGCTCATTTGGCAGAGCACTGGCTGAAAATTCTGGATCAAAGATGTATTTGGGAAATATACTTTGAATATAAAGTTGTTGGAACTCCAACACCTATGGGAAGTTGTTGAAAAACTCTCCATTATCCCTCCAATGCTAATCACTGAACTGGTACAAGCACACTGACTGAAAGTGTCATTTCTTTAGAGTAAATATTTATTGTCATGGTCTTCAGTTTTTATGTTGTGTTTTTCATGGTGCCTCGTACTTTTTGACCTCCATTTTCATCTCAGCAGATATTAAGAAGTTGTCAATGTAAAATGAGACTATGTGGTGAAGTGAAAGGAGGGCCAAAGAAAATTTGTAGTAACCGAGAACAAGAGAGCATGAGCACAACTAAACCCCAGCAGAAGCAGCAGTGAGTGTGTTGGCAGGATGCCATAGGACTGGAGGCGACGTGTGTTGCAGCTCTGTGGCAGTTATTTGTCTCAGGGAGGTTCAGAGCAAATTGTTGCAAACGGCACAGCGAGGGTCCGCTTCATGAGTCAACATGCAGCTGAAGGCATGGGCTCAGCTACAGACGCTCCTTGGCCTCCACTCCAGTCTGTTTCATGTTGGTCTGCTGACCTCTTCTACAATCGCAAAGTCCAGTGTGTGTGTGTGTGTGTGTGTGTGTGTGTGTGTGTGTGTGTGTGTGTGTGTGTGGGTGTGTGTGTGTTTGTGTGTTTGTGCCAAGCTCACTTACCTACAAAGAGTCTGAGTTTCATATTAGTGTAATAAGTTTTACTTGCACGTCTATGGTTATGAAACAGATTCTTTTGGACAAATTCAACAAATCATGGTTTTGTTTTGTTTTTCTTGTTCTGGATAGTTTCTGGGTGTGTGATGTTGTTCAAGCCTATTTTTGTCCCATGCTGTTATTCTTAAAACTACAGCACATTGGAAACTTCTGGCTACTGTCAAATTGCTCTCCCAACAGCACAGAGGTGTCAGCTTTGTGTTCTCTGCCAGGAAGACATTTCAACACGTGCATTTTAATTAGTTTTCCTTGTATCCAAAGAGTAAAGTTTATCATACATGTTGCATGTGTTCTGTTGAAATAAGCATCTACAGCACTTCAGGCAGTTTGCATAAATCAATGCAATCCATGTAATTAAACACGGAGGATCCATTTCCAGTGGTTAGTTGATACCTAAATGCCATTCTGAGAGGAGAATGTTAGCGATGAACAAAGATTCAAAACAGTGCGGTGTTTCTGATAGCATGCTGGTTCCTGGACATATAGCTTAAGGTTTGATAATGTTGACTACATATGTGATTGACATATCCTGGCAAATATTGGCTGACAGAACTGACCCAAAATATAGTTGTCACTCCCTGCAGTCAGAGCTGCCTGGAGAGATGGGAAAAAGATGCTTGTGTCTCTTTCAGTCATGTTTAAATGTGTCAAATGTCACAGTGAATTTGGGCTTTTTGGAACATGTTTTTCACAAACATGCATGCTGTGCCTCATCCTTGCACACACACACACACACACACACACACACACACACACACACACACACACACACACACACACACACACACACACACACACACACACACACACACACACACACACACACACACACACACACACACACACACACACACACACACACGCATCCTTCCCTCCCCCACCAGAACTAATACTGCTGGCAACATGAGAGGCCAAGCGCTGAAAATGCTCACCACAGGAAAGAGAGGAGTAGGAGGAGATAAGAGCCAGAACTGAGATGCAGGACAGCTTTTTAACTGCGTTTTTATGCGCTTTGTGTTGTTTTACAGCAGACACTGGCACTAAGCCTAAAGACTTCACACATCCTGCAGAGTGAGAGAATCTTGTATGAATGGATTGGTTTGCACAGAAATCAGGTCTTCGATAGAAAAGGAATCGGAGCGTCTGTGCATTTGAAGAGTGCACCACTGTGTGTCTACATTCATATTGGATTCCATCAATCTGCCAGTGTGTGTCTACACTAGTCTGGTGAACAATATTGAGTTGAGTGTTAAAAAGAATTAAATAAAAAATAGACTACATGAGATTAAAGGGCAGGTGTACAGACATGGTAAAGAAGCTGCTCAAAGCCCCGTCAATCACTCAATGCTCCAACCATCTCTGACAGCCTGCTGGGCCAGGGAAGACAAGAGAGACATGTCCTGCAAAAGTACACCAAAAACCCTTTCATCCCTCCTTCTGTCTCACTCCTAGAGGAAAACAAAGCAGGGCTCTGTAAACAGAGCAGTTATTTACAGGCTGTCAAAAGTAGGATTTAGAGAGAAATTAATTCACAAAAACAAACATACAGCTTTAGCAAAAAGCATGGCTTTTAATGGTGACATGAAAGTCACAGCTTCAATTAGTTTGCCAATACCAGAGATATGCTAGTATGACAAGTCTCCTGAAAAATGGAGAATGCAAGGCATTAGTTGTGCTAAACAGAGCTGCTTCACACTAACATGCTCCTCTTTTGCCTTTCAGATCTCATCTCAGGATGCATTCATGTAGGAAATGACTTGTCTTTGTTAACAAGGAAGCAAAACACTGACTTATGAGTCCACTTAAAGCACTTTCCCCTGTTTCTTTGGAGTTTTTTTGTTTTTTTTGTAACCCACTCATTTACGTACAGTGACATTCCCCAGATAAATCAGAACGTCTTTGAAATGGCAAAGCTGCTGCACAGCTCGATGTCTGAGTGTCTGGATGCTTCCCCAAACTGTTGTGCGTCAGAGATTTTTCTTTCCCTTTTTTCATGTCGCCACAGTGACTGCTTATTCATCTCTATGTAATCCCTGCCTCTGGCTACACTGCAGAGCAGGAGCATGGATAAAGCTGGTGCTCTGTCCCAAGATAGTCAAGTATTATATTAACATTATGAAGTGCTAGTCTGGAGCAGATAAGATAGTCTGTGAGCACTTGAGTCCAGTGGTCCTGTACGACCACTCAGAAGAACCAGTGATTGCAGAGTACATTTACTTCGCCTCCTCCAAAAACCAATACATGTTGCTATCTCTGTGGGTTGTAGTGTGCAGTTTAAATGTGCAATAAATTTCATTTTTAAAACAAAACTGTTATCATATTTGCAGGCTCTGTCTTCAGTTGTGCTCCATATGTGAAAAATGCTCTTGGCAGTAAGCTGTGTCAGTATTTGTGAGAACCAGATGAATGTATGCTGCTGACTCTAATCTCCACTCTTTCTGCAGAGACCTGGGTATTACTCTTGTTGTGAGGTGTAATCTCCTCTTGGTCTGAGGCCCTCCTGTGGCCGAAGAGGCCACGGCTATGTGTGTTTATGTGCCTGTGAGTCTTGTGCGTGCATATGTGCCCGCATTCTGGTGTCTGGTCATATGACGAAGCGTTCTGCTCTGTGGACATGCTGTGGTTATTAAACCTGGGCTAAGCCTTCACTTGAAACCTTCTATCATGCTCCTTGATCCGAGACGATGGTGTTGGGGGGGGGGATTAAGCAGTTTGTAGGCTGGGAGTTGAGGGGTTTTCAGACAGCATTTGGGCAAAGTTAGAAAAGTGTGCTCACGGGGCGCACTCTGTCTAGTTTAGGTGAGAATGTATGGATCTGGTGATGGCCTGTTTTTCTCCTGGGTGAGGAGCAATCAGCTCAAAAATATCAATCAGAATTCTGTCTAAATCACTTTATTTTATATTGCCAATTACAACACAGTAATGTAATTGGACTTTTAGAGAGAATGCAGTTTCACATGGGCAAGCATAGGCATGGAGAGGAAACCCCCATTGGAGGAACCATCTGCAGAACCAGAATCTGAGTTCATGGTGTCCTGCTGTTCTGGTTGGGGTTAGGGGGATAAACAAGTTTAATATCAGACAGCAGTCTACTCGTGCAGACTCTGTGAGGGCAGGGAATACAGATCATGAACTTCTAAATCCAGTCAGAACCTGCAGGAAGGTACAGAGAGGAGAGGACAGAATGTCAGTGACATGTTGTGGTGGTATTTGAACAAAAGGAGAACCAGTCCTAGCAGTAAGGTCTATCATACAGAATGAGATTCAAGTCCAGTTTTAAAAGTTGAAAATGTGCTTGCCTTCTGAACCCAGCCTGGAAGTTTCTCACATAGTTGGCAAGTTTGTCCCAAAACCTTGTGTAGTTCTCTGATTTCTTTTTCACAAGTAAACAATTGAAACATCAAGTTTTGGCTCAGTTTGGTATTTATTTTATCACAAGCCTCACTGGAATGTGATCTGCAGAGGAGTACAATGGTTAGCACTCTCGCCTCACTGTGAAAACATCCATGGTTTGATACTGGGTAGGGGACCTTTCTTTGGGGAATTTTATTTTGTAATTTTCCCTGATCATGTGTGGATTTTCTCTTGGTTATGCCAGTTTCCACCCACAGTTCAGAAACATGCATTTGAGGTTAATTGGTGACTATAAATTGCCAATAGGCGTAAGAGTTTATAGCTGTGTCTCTGTGTTTGAACTGAGGGACTGGCGACCCAGCCAGAGTGTACTGTCTACTGTCAGCTGTGATTGGCTCGTGCATCCCACAATGCTACATTGGAAAAAGTTAAATAAAAGATGCATAAATGGATGAATGGGATGTGTATCTTCTAGGATGGAAGAGTTTGTTGGTAGGCGGATGGTTATTGTTGTTGCTCTCCAGTAGCCACAGCCAGTATGATTCTCCTCATTCAAAACACTGATAACACAGAAAATACTGTGTTTTGCCACGTTGCTTCCATTCCCCTTCCATTTCTGTTTCGCTATTTATGTAGTGTTGTCACGATACCAACATTTTGGTATAGATACAGATACTACCATGTAGTTCGATACTTTCGATACTTTTCGATACTTTTCCAAATAAAAAGAGAACACAAAAAATGTCATTAGATACAGCCTGTCTTAAGTAGGACCAATGGTATGTTACTATACAGTAATCTTTATAACATTAAATGGTTAAAATAAAATATTTTCATATTATATTCTTTTATATTATTTATTATATTTATAATACTAATATTTATAATAGCTTACATTTTTTTCAAGAGCTATTTTTTCATGGGTATATAAGTTATTACCTGTGGTTCTTTGAACTCCTTACGCAGGTCTGGGTGCTTGTCCTTCAGGTATTAAGCCAAGTTAGTAGTATTTCAACCCTTTGCCAGACATGTTCTCAAACACCGTTTGCACAGTGGTGCTTCAGTGTTGATGGAGACACCGTACTCATTTGTTTTGAAGCCAAAGTACTTCCATATAGCACTTCTAGCACCTGTTTTTTCTACGAGTTGCGGCCTTGTGGATGTATCAGAAGCCATTGTTTCCCTTCTCTCTCTCGGTTGGGTGAAGATTGTTTGGAAATATGTTGTTTTGACTTTTATTTTGAATTTGTGTAGGTCGAGTATGAAGCGCTTATTCAGTTGCGGAACTCGGGTCCGAGTGCGGGAGCGCTCGCGCACCCCGTCTCGGAGAAACCGGAGTGCAAAAAAAAGAAAAAAAGAAACCAGCGCGCGGTTTTCCTCACTTTTGATTGTCCAAAACATCCAAGACAAGTCAGAAAGTGGACCAGCCCTCCGACGCTTCCCCCACAGAAAGACTGACTACTCTCCTCGGTGCAAATTACAACACAGTGACGCTACGCGGCGACGTAAAACAAAAAGAAGAAAAAAAGATACCTGTACCAGCCAGGCCCAGTATAGTATCGTTTGAAAGACGTCAGTACTGCGATACCAATACAGTACCGTTATACCAAACAACCCTACTGTTTTATCCACGGTTTTTCTTTCTTCAACTGTGTCGCCCGTCACTTGATAGAGAAAGAAAGGCTGAAGCAGCAAGTTACATTTCCAATGTGTCTGTGAAAGAGAAGGAAGGGGAAAAAGGGGAGTTTAAAATAAAAAAGACACCTGAAATTGTATCAGTGTTGTAGCTCCTTTCTGAGCCTGGAGCGTGACAGAGAGGAAGAGCTGGTGAGGTAAGCTCTCGGCCCCAAACACTGATAATGATCTGCCTCCAGCTATCTGACTGCAAAAGTAATGCAGTCTCCATGCTGCTGACTGTGAATCGTCTTGGACCTGCATTACTCAATGACAAACATAAACAGGGGATACATGATACTATTCAATTGTCATCTAATTGTCCTTGGGTGATAACTAATTTGATCATTAAGGCACCAACTGACAACAAATGAGTTTCTCCTTGTCATGTCACGGGCATGAGAGTTTTCACAAAAATAGAAACCGTATGAGTGAAAGTTGTTGTTCATTATCACGGGTGTCATTCACTCTGCCATTTTGACCTTTCTGTAATACCAACAGTTCATTACTAAGCCCCAGATATTCTGCACAGGGTCGTGTTACAAATGAAGGAATTTACTTCATTACCGTGCCAATTGTGTGCTAATGATGAATCGCATGAAAGAGAAATGGATGAACAGGAAAAGCAACAAGCCAGCATGATGCCAAATAAAAGCATGCGGGTCATATCTGAAGGCTTTTGTTTAAACATCTGTCTCATTTTGTTAACTTCGGGAATGTTGTTTATGCACCTCGGGCTTACCTACATGTGCAGTAAACATATGCATTCTCAGTGTAGGGTATGTAATCATATACAATAGTCTAATTAGGACCATAAGGAGAAGGCAACTTGGCTGAGCAGTGAATAGAACAGAAACACCCTCACCTCTTCTTTGTGCCTGTTTGACCTCTCCAAACAGGGTGGGGCAAGGACACAAAGGGATCTCCATGTAACCATATACTGGCAAAGAGCTGGATGAAAGACAGACAGGGGGACGTCATGTGTAAAAGGAGAAAAGTAAAGAGGATCCATTCAAATTTCAAACAGTAGTCAGTGTTGCTGTGGGTAAGTTTGAAATAGCTGACATCTGACTCAGTGAGGCCTGGTATTGTATGACTATAGTGCCGTTGTTAGGCTTGGGGGTGACGTTTCTATTCTCCCTTCCAGACCTCTCCCTCTCACTCTCCATCTTACACTAGTATCAGATTCTAATCTGTCAGTGGTGCCTCAGCTCTATTTAGCCGATTGGATCGCATGTGATGGATGGGATAGAAAGTCCTTCAGTGACTGGGCGGGGAATAGCTCATCTTTTTCACAGACTTTTACATTCCCTAAAATAGCTTGGGGTTTGACACTCACTGAGGCCACCTTCCAACACTTGTTCAACCAGTATCCCACTTGTAGCTCAGTGTTGATCTCTTACAAGAGCAAGTCTGCAACTCCTGACCTTTGCAACTGCCTGTTTGAGAAGTAACATGTTCAATCTTTGCTCTTCAGAACCTATTTGCTTTCTTCCCGTGTGGTGTGTTGATCTCGGCACATGGCTTTTGCGTCCAGTTGCGTTTTTCCCTTCCAATGGGATTAGCAGAGAGTGCCGACTCTGCAGGTGGAGCCCTAAGTTAATTTAGCCCACTGTTTGGAGCTATAATAGCTTATTGATTGCCTGACAAAGATGCAAGAAGCAACATGGAAGGGCAGAGAGAGGGAAGGGAATAAGTTAATCATCGCTCAGTGTGCTGCCAGGATTTAATCACATTACCCAAGGTTCACCACTGCCATGTAAATTCACTTTCACCCTCATAGGAGCTGCAGTAACTGCTCTGAGACAGGCGGGGACCCTGCTGATTTCGTGAAAGTGTTCCTCAGCTGCGGTCTTGTCCCTGCTGGCCCGATGCTCTTTGCCCAGCACCTCCCTCCCTCCTGTGGGATACAGGCTCCCTGCCCAGGGGCCGAGCGTAATTCATGCTAAGCCGCTGGGTTAATTTTAGCTGCGCTACCCAAAGGTGACCTCCATCTGCTATAATGCTCCTCAGGTTTTCTGAAAAGCCTGGCCTCTAAGATTCAGACCATAACTTCCAGACAGCTGCTGGCTCCATCACTCATTTCTTTCACTCGCCTTTCCCAGGCTGTGTATAAACATGTACAGTATGAAGAGGATGTTGTGTGTGTGTGTGTGTGTGTGTGTGTGTGTGTGTGTGTGTGTGTGTGTGTGTGTGTGTGTGTGTGTGTGTGTGTGTGTGTGTGTGTGTGTGTGTGTGTGTGTGTGTGTGTGTGTGTGTGTGTGTGTGTGTGTTTGTGTGTGTTTCTCAGAGGGACTCTGGCCCATTAGCACTTCCATTTTTTACACATTTCCACTCCGGCTGATCATCTGAGTCTGCCAGGTGACATTGAGAGAATGCTCCCTTTATTTCTAACAGCGCCAACCAAAACTGCCATTAAAACCGGACTCTCCTTCATTACACAGACTTTTACAAAGTTGCTTTTTTCCCCATATTCACCCGTTAAGACGGATGAGGCTGCATTTCAGGGCTAAAACCTGCTGCTCATCATGCTTACACTGACAGTCCTGTTGGGGCATCATGCTGACTGCTGTTTACACTGAGAGCAGCAACACCGGGTTTGGTTGTGGTTGGACTTTACCCATGCTTCAGCCTGGATTCTATCAATCTGTCTGCACCCGAATGCTCAATAACCAAAAGCAAAACAATGGCACAGAGAGGAGTGGGACGATGGAGTGAGATAATGTAAACACAAAGAGAGAGTACCATTGACCTCACACCTCGTCTCGCACACGTTACCACAGCCCTGATCACCTGATTCCTCTCAGGCAACAGCAGGAAAAAAAAACATCTGGTCAACCTGTCCACCTCAAACCAGATCTACACTTTATCAGGTTTCTTCTCCGACAGGTACACCATTTAAATTACCCTCTCATCAGAGAAGCTTTGATTCGATTCAAAATAATTGCCCAGAATCTGGTTCTCTGAGATCAGACATGCAGGAAGGAGAGATGGGAAGGAACAACAAAGGCAGAGATAAATTGTCAGGGAGAAAAATGCAGACAAGCTGCCGTTAAGCATGGGATGAGAAAGGAGAAGAAGGTGGTTCCAGTTGGACAGCGAGTCTCTCTTGGCTCGCGAGGGGAAGATAAGGGGACAGGTGGTGTTCTGTTCCCTCAAAGATCTCCGACAGCTGGCAACTCTCTCTGCTTGAAGTATGCCTCGCAGAGTGTGTGTGTGTGTGTGTGTGTGTGTGTGTGTGTGTGTGTGTGTGTGTGTGTGTGTGTGTGTGTGTGTGTGTGTGTGTGTGTGTGTGTGTGTGTGTGTTCATAGCTACATGTGTCTGCATTTGGTGGTTGTTTGAGCATTTGCCAGCTGAGATATCTCCCTTAAGTCACACTCAACTCTTTAACTCATTGGGGTTTCTTCTCCTCACAGACAGCTTTGTGGCATTGTGCCATTTTATTGTAATCTAACTAAACTTATGTTCTTGGTATGTGTTAAGAGATAAAGGTTTCACAATAGTGTACACATGCATTATATAAAGTGCGTGTGTGTATGTGCCTGGAGCTTGTTCTGTTCAAGATTTCTCATTGTTTCTTACACTTGACCAACCCCCCCCCCAAACATCTTCCCTTCAGCAAAATCCAGGTCATCATCAAACCGATCAGATAATCAAAGAAACACATGGCCTTCTTCAGTCTTCTTTCTTTATTATTAGTTGTGTCATTTTCCACTTGTCAGAAAGCTGTTAAATGTGATACTGATTTAACAGGATTCCAAGTACAACAGTTAGTTTTCTGGATAAGGAAACTATGGTTTCCCATATGAGCCACCTGGTGGTATAGTGGTTAGCACGCTCACCTCCCAGAAAGTGTCTGGGTTTGAAGACCTTTCTATGCAGGATTTTCATAGTCTACCTGTGCAGCAAAGTATTTTCTCTGGATATTCCAGTTTTCTCCCACAGTCCAAAAACACGTTTTCTAACTTAACTAAAGATTCTTAATTGGCCGAAGTCAAGTCATGTCTACTTTTCTGAACAAGGGACTCACTTTCATCAACAATACAATAATGGCGCATCTTGAAGACTGAAAACAAAATTTATAAATAACTTATCTGACCATAACTTACCATTAATTTGAAATATTGTATTGTCCAAGATATTCAAGATGCAGAATCTTAAAAAAGTCTCTTTATCTCACTGAAATATTGTATTGTATTGTAACTGTATTTGTACAATTCCTATTTTGACATCCATACAAAATCTCCAAAATATATATTCTGAACTAATTAAATAATTGAGTAAGCATTTATTAAAAAAAAGAAAAAGAAAAATGACCTTGTCATTTTTGGAGACTAATTTCACAACCGAAAGAATATTTTGTAGGCAATCATTTCATCCTCTGAACATCTCATCCTCTGAATCCTGTCTTTGAACATCTCCTGACAACAATAACTTGAACACGGTACATCCTGGTAAAACATGCTGCTCTCACTGAATACCACTGGGATATCAGGAGATCTTTCCTCTTCTCATATTTGTATTGTTGTTGTTAACAACATGATATGACACATCCCAGAAGACTAAACAGTTTGAGTTTTTGTTGTTTGGTCACCTGATTTATGCCCAGGGTTTGACTATTGGTTAAAAAAACTTATTTCAATGAAAACTTTGTTGAATTTAAAATTACAATCCGCAGAATTGAAGATCAAAATAGTGCCAGTGATCCTGCAGTGCACTGAGCCACAATGCCTCATAAACTTGATTTCACGACCAATTAACTCTTTTCCTTGCAGTTGCCAGGATAACAAATGAGCTAAAACAGAGGGGACTTAAAATTCCTCTGTGTCGGCCTGGCACTATATAGTGTTGGTGTACTCTGGTTAGTGGAGACTTCTTTACTGTGTTGGCTTTGGGCTTGTTCCACATACATCGCCGTGTTTGATCTGGCTGTGCAAAAGTCGCCACTGAGAAGAGCTCGTGTCATCTCAGTGGCAGACTGCCTTTGTTTATAGAAAAGAGAAAGAGATGGTGCTAAATGGTCCAGAGGCGGTTATTTGCTGTTGGCAAACAGACACTGTCCTCAGTGGTGAAGCACTGTGTTGCCACTGTGGCCTGACAGCTGGCTTTCATCCCTGAGCGCTGCCGAGTTTGTTCACAATGCATGTTGCTCTTAAATGTTATTCATGCTCTGTATGCATGGAGATCGCACTCAGCTAGAGGCTCAGAATAAAGATTCCCCTCCAGTGCTGCTTCTGGTCACCAGAAAAAGAATCCATTTCCTCGACCACTATTGATTGATGTCAATTGTTATAAGTGCTCTCTTTTTTCTCAGTGTTTTGCCAACGGTTCTTTGAAGTTGCTGTGATTGCTTTCAACTTCCCATCTTCAATGGAACCGTTAGCCTGCACCTGATGCATTGATGTTTCACGCCCCAGAGGTCACCTTGACGAGGTGCCTTCTTTGTGGCAGGGAACTTTTTCATATGCAAAAAAATAATGACCGTAGTTTAAGATGAAAGCCCCTTCCTCAGCACCATCTGTATCCACTCTCCACTTTTCTCTAAACATACTATCTCCTATCAGTCTTCATTATCAGCTATGAATGCCACCATACATGAATCACACAGTGATGGGAGTGTTCCTGATCTAATCAGCTGTTAAAGTAGTCCCATAATGACATTGAATATCTTTCCAACACCATAATTGCCCTTACCTTCAGCCCATTTAGCCCGCATATTTTATCATTTACGCACATTGACTCTATGATAATTCCTGTGAGGCGATTCTCTCTGAAATGTGCATCTCATCAGGTAATCATTTCAATTGAAACTAATCGTAATTAATAGTAAAGGAGACAATTCTGCAGATCAATTCTTTCTAATTTCTTGCTGCATTTTACACCTCATCGCCTCTTCATGGGTCTTGCAATTAAAAAAAAGCCTTTTTCTATAGTGTCAAAGAGTCGATTTAACCTGAGCACACACGCACATTTAACAAAACTGTTAGCAGTAACTTTTTACTTTTTACTCTTCGCTGCCTGCTCCTGTTCTTGTGACGTACAAGCAGCAATTATTTGTCTCTGTAATGACTGTCGCAAATCAATGCTGCAGGAACAAATCCTCAGCCAGGACAAGCTCACACACTGCTTTCATTCAGGCGTGGTCACTTTTTTTCACATTCGCCACAAAAAGAATTCCTGCTGCAGCGCTTTCAAGCTTGAATTGTATTAAAAAAATATGGTTTCCTTTCATGCTGCACACGATTCCAACTATTTCCCCCGAGGCGAAGCCACATAAAGCCATCTTTGTCCTCCAGACACACAGTTGTTATTATAGCTGTCCTCATATAACTATAAATATATTCATTCTGGACATCAACTGTTATTCATCTTGACCATAAAGTTGTAAGAAGTTCTGCAACATTAATTTGGCATTTAAAACTGAGGGAGATGTCAGCACGCAGATTTTTGGATGCAGAGCTGTACATTGAAGTCTATACAGCAGTTTGTGTTGTAAAGTGTATATAACAGTTCGATGATATGGTTTTGTAAAATAGATACAGGTTATCTGGCACTGTCATTTGGCCATAATTAGTAGATTTTCCATAGCTTAATAAACTTTGCGAGCGGATGTGAGGAGTTTCCCG
Organism: Lipophrys pholis; assembly: GCF_963383615.2. Lineage (NCBI taxonomy): Eukaryota > Metazoa > Chordata > Actinopteri > Blenniiformes > Blenniidae > Lipophrys > Lipophrys pholis. The sequence goes on along the minus strand of NC_137627.1, from coordinate 26,061,797 downwards.
AATTTTGCAATTGGGCGGGTAATGAAAAACGAGGCCAAAATTCTTGGCGAACATGATTTTTTGTGTCTCCTGCTGTCTGGAAACCGTCACACAGAAGAGATCAAGGTGGCTCGCCTGCTTGCTCCAAACAGCCTCGGAGCTGACAACCATTGGCCACTTGTTCCTGAGGGCAGGCATTGCAGAGCGTAAACCCTTAAAGCAGGTTTTAAACAAACAGTCTGCTCGGGAGACTGTGTGTGGCTTTTCTGTTCTGATGCCGTTGCCGCTCACTCTCTGCGATTCCCCCGAGTGGTGCATGAGCAGCCCTGTTTCCCTGTCTGATTTATCTCTGCAAGGTGAGATAAGACCCTCCCTTAGCCTGTCTGCTAATCCTCTCAGCCACAGATGGAGAATGGGCATCAGTCTGGTTAGTGGACAAAAGGTTTTCAGGATGGAAATAGACTACACACCTAAACACATACCTGCATTACCGAGGCAAACTTCCTTTTGTGAGGGATTCAATGGAGCAAAGGAAAATGAATTTCATCTTGACAGCTTTTCATTGGGCAGAGAGTTTAAAAATGTACTGTATTTGAAAAGGCAGTGAAGGTCATAGATTTTAATTAATTTCTCTGAAAGCGAGGTTTTAATTCAATGTATCAGCATTTTAGTATTTTCATATTTTTTTCACATCCAGTTTTTCGTCTCATCAAAGTTTTTCTGAGCTAGAAAATCTAAAAAGAAGGACAGAATTCAGTTTTTAGGTCATCCTCGTTATGAATATCACACATCAGTGGTATCTGCGCATTAAAGTGACTTATTGCTTCTTTTTTTCATGAGACAGTTTTGTACCTCCTCTCAATCTGTAGTGACTGCTCACAATCGCTGAATACAGTTGAGACTGTAGTCATCTGTAAACTTTGAAGTGAAGTTAAAAGACTGGTGGGCTAAACTACTGTAGAACTATGTTAAACAGATTCTCAATAATGTTTTTTCTCGAAGCGATCATAAGTAAGATGTATGAGACTCAGGGGAGAGTCTTTCAGCGGGGATGTGTGTCTGCGGGTGTTTAGTGTGCTTGTACATGTATTTGTATGTACACTTACAGTATGTGCAGACTCCAGATGAAACCCATTTGTATCGCCCATCATGTCCGTTTTCATTAAGGAGCTTGGGCACCGCTCAGTCCTGCTGACAGCACTGGCCTGTAATTGGCCAACCGAGCCAAATGTCTCTGGATTAAACCAATAGAAAAGATATTACCTTCAAGATGGTAAATTGAACTATGTGACTTCTGGGTCAGGAATTTAGCACTGACATCAATATCAAATGGTTGTTAACTTGCAAAAAGATAAAGAAACTGACTTGGACTTGATATTGCCCAACTGCATTGCTGCATTACTGCCACAATCTCCACCAGCTGTCCTTTTCTTGTTATTATTATTATCTTCCCTCTGATACTGATCCAAACTAGTGTCAACACGCATTTGTGAAAACTACGGGGACTGGCACGGAAATAATGAAATTTTGTGGTGCTATGCGTGTCGCTGAGGATGGAATTACCCTTTGGGTGACGAGTGAAAGGTGATAGAGGTGGAGCGCTAATAGCATTCAGCTGTGGAGCATTAAACTGGCTGGATGTCATCATGTTAATCAAATGAACTGTGCTATCAAGCAGAGATTTAATGAAGCACTCTAAGAGATCCCCAGTTCACAAATAGAGTAGTGCTCCAGAAGACTCTTCCGTCATATAAGGGAGCCAAATGTGTGCCAATAAGGAGGAGTTAGTGTGTGAAATAATGGGAAATGGTAAACAGCCAGACATGGGATCATTGGTTTGCATGAGCGTGTCATGCACACACATGGATCCTGTCAGGGAGAATGGGATATGGATTTCATGGACAAAGTACATAATGTAGAGCGATGGAAATGGAAGCTCTTCAGCCACGTCTCTTTGATGTAGACAAAATGCAGCAGTAGTATCCCTGAAGAGCACTTATGTTCAGGATACGTCCCTCTCTCTCCCGGAGGTCCAGCTGCTGTCATTTGTAAAAGCAGGCTTTCTGCTATGCAGTAACTACCATTTCCATGATAATGCTCCCAGTTTACATAAACCACCATCACCACCATATTCCATCTTTCCCAGTGTTTTTCCCTCAGCGTGGTGTCAGCCATTACAAGGAAAGCTGGAGGTGTGTTGAGTGGGGGCGCAAGTTTGATTCCACATCTTGCTCGGACAATAAGTCAACTGTCTGAGTGTTGTTTGGGGGGGGACACCATGTTAAGACTGCTCATCAGTTAAATGCTTTATATAAGAAAAGTCAATTTAACTTAAGGATGAATGGTGACAGTATAGTTACTTGTTTGGGACATATCTGCATTTATTTTTCTACTTGAACCTCAGCTTGGCCCTTGTTGGTGCCTGGTATCAATCAAACAGAGACTTGGAGGTCCTCCGTCTCCCTTCCCTTTTTCTTTGACCTCCCTCCTTACACTTTTAATCCCGTCTGTCTCTGTTTATAAACTTTATAAGTTTTGACAGCATGTTGAAGCAAAAAAGCGGTTTGGAGGGCAAAGATACCTTTCTTACCCTCCTGAGGCCCACTTTCCCACTTGTCAGACAGCAGGCAGAGCCCTTTAAGGGCTTAAAATAATCACTCCTGTTTTCTGTGGAGGGCTTTATAATTGAGCCGATGCTGACCCCTGAATGTGACCATGCCGTCTGGTTTCCATCCCCACGCTTGATTGAAATGGGAAAAGCAGACAGAGATTTGACTCATTCTTATTTATTTATGTTTGGTCGTCCCTTATTTTGCGTGGCCTGGTGGTGGATTAGTACTCTTTAGATGGATCCACAGAGGGGGCCCCACTTTTCCTGACACACTCGGTAAAGGAGGAATGTGCAACACACAGTCGGGGCTAATGGTGTACGAGAAGGGGAGGGGTGGCGTAGGCTGTCTACCTCAATACACCTCTTTCCTGTGTGGGGGGGCTATGAATTTCTCCAATCATTAGCTGCCCAGTGTTTTTCAGTGCTAAGGTTTTAAGTTTCACATTCATCAATGAAGAATCATAACACTGTAATAGTCCCAGCGCAGTTTGTACAGTGTGCAAAATAAGTCTGACGTTTTTACTACTGTGATGAAAAAAAAAAACCTCTTGAAAATAAAGTTGACAGCATGCTTGTGTACCAGGAAGTGCGACCAGGATGCTGAACCTTTGTGGGTTAAACATATCTGACACTGCCACAACACCGCGTCCATTTATTTCCAGTTTTACACGCTGCACACTGTCAAACACTGTGAGTGACAGCTAAATCTGCTGGCTTATATTAAAACTAAGTCACTGTGTAATTGAATATTAGTTAAATCCCTTGCCATACTATGGAGAGTTGACCTATAAAACGTAAGTCTGTAATCGGGACTATGCCCCTCGTTAGGCATCACTGTTGGCCTTATAAAACTGTATCTGTCCTAATTTAATTTAATAGTTAAACTTTTCCTTCAGTTTTCACCAGGTGCCTTGCGAAAACAACAACCATGCGGCTGACGATGTATTCTGAAAACATTTTAATGAAGTGTTGTTTAGATTCATTTGCATACGTTTAAATTACTTTTGAAGCTGAATGAATGTGATCGCTGTGCAGCAATCATCTGGCATCATTAGTCTCCAGTCTTTGAAAAGCCCTCTGCACAGCATATCATCACGTATAAATAAAATATCAGAGACTGTTTTGTTAATTAATATTTTGTATCGGATTGGCTAGCCTTCTGTGCTCTTTAAAAAAAAACAAAAAAAAAAACTTTGCGCTAAAAAAAGATGTGATGAGGGCTGATTTTAAGTGGAGAAAATACAGAGAATCTATGCCATGTTTAGAGTCTGTGCATATTTACTCACATTTTCTGTGCACGTACACTGATAGAGCACTGTGTGATTGATGCAGAGGAGTATGTAAGTGGAGCCATTAGGACATCGGCTTAGATGGAAGACCTGTTTGACAAAACATTTCCCAATTAAAATCACTGTTTAGTCTTTGTTGATTTTTGTATATTCTGTCTGTGTTTTACTTAGCTCTCCTGGGAACAAAATGAATAACATTAATGAAGTTCAGGCCTAAATGAGTTTAGGGGTGTTTAGGGATATGTGTTGGTGCGGATGGCTGTGCCTCCTAATTGAAAGGCTTGTTAACTAGGTGAGAGCCAGGAGACTTCAGAAGGCCCATCTGTATCTCCCCTCGTCCTGCTCACCCTGCAGATGTCGGCTGCAACTGTTCATTGTGTCCCGAGCAGGACTGCTGAGTTCTGTGTCCTTCAGGGGGTGCGTTGGGAGTAGTGCAGGAAAAACACAGGTCAGCCATGTGAGCGTCCCTCTGGCAGCAGGTATGGAGTGACGGAGCGAGTAAAGGAGAGGCAGTCCTGTTTTCTCAGCCAGAGCTGGTTGCAAAGTGTTTTTTAATGATCTTTCACTTCGTGCCCTTGAGCTCTCCGTCAGTTTTCCCCTTAGATACTTCTCCCCCTGCAGCCCCCCTTACTCTCTTCTCCAAACCACTATGTAGTAAAATTAGACTTTATGATTTTGGGTCATTGCAGCTTCCTGAAAGCTGTATACCAGAGGTATATAAAAAAGTTCAGGATAGTTTTATTAGAACCATCACAATGTGTGTGAGCACTAAGTATAGAAGTGACAGGGTGGATTAGGATTTTTTTTCCTTTTATTTGTTCCATTTTAAGAGCCACAATAAACCACATTTATGCTTTTAATTTTGAGTACCACAATATTAGGAAAATGTAGACCATTTAGAGGAAAAATATAAAGTATGGAAACAAAAGAAAATGGTGACTAGAATTTCCCTTAGCCTTCCATGAAACAGATTTCTGTGTCTCTGGATTTTGGGTCAGGGAAGGAAATTGTGGCTTTATGGGGAACACTGTCAGCAGGGGTGCCAGATAATGCAGGCTACTCAGTAGCTGCACAGGAAGGAAGGACATGACTATTTAGTTTTTTTGCACGGCCTGTTATTGACTGAATTTGAATGCCAAATCTCCCATCTGTTCAAGCCGCTTTACAGCAGTGCCTTGCATAATTCGTCTGCATATAGCAACATTTTAAGTTTGTGCGCATTACCATTCAAAGCATCTCACTGCGCATGCAGGAGTGTAAATATGCTGCGCTCACTCTAAATGACAGTGGAACATAGATGCAGGTAATTTAACTTTAAGAAAGAGGGGGGAAAAAATTGATTTAAATGCAAGCTGTTCCTATTCCAGTTTAATTTTCTGTTTCTGTCTCTGCATCTCTGAAGCGCCTGTCTCTCCGTGTCGTGGTAGATTTGACATTTAGCCTTCCTGTAGACAAAGAGCATTGGCGGTGTGAATTGGGAATGGAGGGAGTTGCTGGCAACACGGGGCACAGGCCAGATGGATTAACTTGAAAGCCATGGCATTGTAAACCAAATTCAAATTAATCCTTTTTTTGTGTCCCTTGATGGAACAATAGTTCTTTCCTGGGCCTCAGTGAGACATTGACGCTGAGAGGTCAGGCCTTCACCATGTCCAACACTCTTATTCAGATCACCGCTCTCAATTACCTGACACAGAAAATAAGGCACTTTCTCGATACTGGCACAACGTACCTCACATAATTCAAGGCAGACCCCATGAACTGAATATATTTGAATATTAATTCACAAATCACATTTTTTAGTAAATATGCACTCCGGGAAACTGGTTTTATTATCTGCCCAGTGTACAATTTTTGCAGGGTCCGACTTGCTCTTTTAATGCAAACGCAGTGTCAGGATTTCCATATAAAATAGTTTCTCCATTGCCCAGACCAGTTGGCTCTGTCCATTTTTTAGGGGGCATGTCTGTTCCCCCCCGTGGCCCTGAGAAGCTGACACAGCTTAGAGAAAGAAGTGAACGCTGAAATCCATTCTGCAGGACTAAATCCCTGAACCACAATGATTCTGCTCCTACCTAAACTTCTAGGTTTTACTAACATTTCTTGTACTTCATACACAGTTTAATCCTTGTATAAAAATATATGTCTGCTAGGTGTTCTCTCTGTTTTCTTTTTCCTGCTCTACGACCCATGCTGTTCTATATTTTACCTTCTGAAGACATTTTTATGGGAGCGTCACTTGATAAGTCTCTATTAAATTCATTTCGGAAACACTTCTTAATTGATTCCCCATCCTCTTTATTTCAGCGTGTGTCTGCGTCTTTGTTTCTGTGTAAAACACAGCAGAAGTAGGACAAGGGGTCCCACTGTTACAGCTTGTATTATTTGACGCAGCTATTCATTAATTATCTTCCCTGTGCAGTCTTCCTTATCGCTCATTGATTCCTTTTTTTTTTGTTTTTGCTTCAAGCACCTTGTTCCACACTGCTCTAATCCCAGCCCTTTGTTAAATCATTTTGCCGAGCCAACATCCCTGGGAATCTTTAAAATATTAGGAAGAGCCCATGTGGCTGCATATTATTAGAATCTGGGTATCTGTCTTGCAAGTTTTTTGACATACAAGTGGGAAACAGAAGAAGGTGGAAGCAGAAAGTTTAGGAGTTTTAGTGAGATAAGCACTGATTGTGCTCAGCGCGAGGATGCACACATTGAGCAGAGACTAGACTTCTGGCTGTCAGTCCTGGAGTTCCTTCTTAACAAATCTGTCCCCCAGGCTGTTTGTTGCTGACTGGCTGGGAGGACAGATTTATGTTGTGTTTAAGTTGGACGGAAATGTTTGGATTTCTAATCAAAAGCTTTGGAATAGCTTTCACTCACATTGAACACACACGCACACACACACACACACACACACACACACACACACACACACACACACACACACACACACACACACACACACACACACACACACACACACACACACACACACACACACACACACCTCAAACTACTAAATGTCACACACGCTTTCACTTGTGCTGCCCTGCTCTGTTGATGGTGGACTAAATGATCCATGGCGGTGTATATGGACTGTACCTCTTCTCATTGGTCACAGTCACTTGCTTTTTATTGAATCCACCACGTTAGTCCACACAAATGTTGACTCATATATTGTCATCATATTGCCTATCTGTGCCATGAAATTTACTGCGGCATCATTTAACTAGCAGATTCTTGTCCTCCTCCTGAAGCTGTAACTGAAAACCATTTTTCTGGTTGTTTTCTAAACTTACATAGCAGATCTCAAATCCTCAGCTGCTGCGGCTCCCCTCTGCTCTCCATTCATTTTCAAAGTTTCTGTCCCAGAGGTGACCCCTCTGGCATTCGCTGCCAGGGCCTATGTGGCATTACGCTAAACCTCAAATGGTTTACTCACAGAGCTATTAATAAAATCCTCACTGACAAGCACATCAGTAGCAGACAGCAAGAATGCTAGTCAGTCAGTAATAGACAGTGAGGCACATGGGAGAGAGTTATGGACAGAGGAAGGTTGAAACTATGCTGAAATCTGTTTGTGGAAAAGGGCGTGTGGGGGGACGTTGATATTTGTGCCCCTGCTGCGCTCTTGGTGCTCTTGATTAATGGGGCTGTATAGTGTTTTACTGCTCTGTGCATTCCTGTCTGGGCTGTTTACTGTTACCACACCTCACCCCTCTATATGTAGTGGTAACCAGCTTGAGTAACACATGCTGCTGTCAATGCCAAGAACATTGCCCCGGTGTAGTTGCTGCGACCCTGTTTTAAGCCTAATCCACTCCAATGCTCAGGGCGTCCACATACCAGCGGCATAGTTTCATGGCATGAAGCTCAAGAGATCTAAGATGTAGAAAACAAAACAGTGTTGCAGCTGTACAAGGGAATCAATGGGCGCAATTGTGGTCATGACAGAGGGGATTTAACGTTCAGTGGCATTTAACCATTAGCTACTGTCTGTTGTCTTGCGATCCAAACTCTCCATGTTGCCCAGCGGTATGTTTTTTCCCCCTTTGTGTCAGATAGATTCCACGGCTTGTTAAAGTAGGATCGAGTGTCCACATTAGCTGCTGGAAGGACAGTGACCCCTCTAACTGTAATTAGACAGGGAGCCTGCTCCACAGCTTAGTCCTTTTGAGAACAGCCTAGACTCCTCTCATCATGTGTGGACGTCAGCTGATTTTTTTTAGTTTGTTTGTGTGGGCGAGAAATCCTCCAGACGTGAAGCTCCAGATTCACAGAGGGTCTCTTCTCTCGTTAGTGAGATGTTGATGGTTGTAATGGTAAGTGAAGGACATGAACTTGTGGGACTCTTCAAGCTCTTTGAGGTCTAGAAGATAGCAGCAGCCCTATTCTGGATGTTTTCACCTGTTAATCGGCAGTCAAGAGTCTTAGATTGCTGTTGTAGAGAACACTAACACCCGTGAAGGAAGTGTTTGCCAGTCTGAGAGACACATATCCTCCCCCCAGCCAGTTTACTATCAACAGCGCCATGTTGGCTTTTACCCCAGTTAACATTTGTGGAAAGAGAGAGAAAAAGGAAATTCAGTGTTCGGTGACAACTGTGAAATCATCTGAGATCGAGGTAAAGTGGAGGATTAAGCTGGGATTGGGCCAGAGTAGCACACAGTGACTCACTAAGGAGAAGGGATACAAAGGAGGAACTGCTCCCTGGAAAAGCCACTATATAGATTTCTAGAGCCTCTGTAATTGTCTTTCTCTTTGTCTGCAGTGCTGGAAGACCACCCTTTTCTTCTGTTATTCCTGCTTTTCACTTCCTTATTCCAAATTAAGCTCTCCCAGCCTATCACAGCTTCCTGTGGATGATCACCATCAATAATTATTGGGAATTTTTCTATGTTGTGCCTATTTGACTTTAGTTGAATATGAGATTACTGCTTTTCCACTTCAAGTTGTTTTGGTTGTAGATTTTGTCTTTCTGTGGCATTTACCTGTTTCGTTCAGACCCCCACACAGCTTATTTTTCAGTATTGTTTATCTCCCGGCTGGCCTTTTCACAGGTGCTGCGGTTTATGCAACAATGTGTTGTGACACAAGAAACACTTCCAAGCTGCTCTCTGTTCCCCTCTCACCTGTCTCTTCCTATTTCTTCACAGCATTTTACACAGCACCTTTATTGAGGCGCTTTTTTTCCCCCTTTTGTCAGAGTTTATTTGATTCTTTGGCTGACATACTAAAAAAGAAGTTTCTTTGTGACTAAAAGCACACTTATATAGTCTCCTTACTCTTTCAGTCTCCCTTCACCCTCCTTGTCTTCAACTTTTTGTCATGTGTCCACTCTCCCTTTAGGTTTCCTGAGCCTTAGTGTTCCTCTTCTACCACTGACATTGTCTTTCTTCAGGCCTGTTGGCATTAAGCAGAGGTACACTCTCTTACTTTCCCCTCAGCTGGTCTCCACTAGATGACTGGAGCCCTTGTTGAGGTGTTGTTGTGGTTGTTGGCCCGGGCTGTTTCTCAAGGGGCTCCTTCAGCTTGTCTCTCCTCGCTGAGTGTCCTGGCCCCTGCCACCCCCCCCCCCCCCCCCCCCCCCCCCGGCTCCCGCCCCTCATGCCTCTGCCACAAAGCTGCTGTCAGTTCACGGGCCACATGTGTCAGACCTCAAGCCCTTATTTAAGACCCAGGCCCTGGCTAGGCGTCACTATTCCAGCAACCAAGAGGACACCATGAAAGAAGGGGTGCAGGCCACTATTCAGCAGCCCGGAAAGGCACCGGGGAAGGCTGGACAAGAAAAGTGATGGAAATAAAGTAAAAACACTCTCATTTCAACAATTGCTCTCAGCTCAGCTGACACTGACCTAAAAAAAAAAAAAAGGTACTGTGTGTGTAAAGAGGTAGAGTGACTATTCAGCCACACAGAGTATCCCCAGTTCATATGGCTTTATAAAAAAGTGTGAATATGGCCGGAGGGGACAGTGGAGCGTGGCCAGAGCCGTGCACAACAGCCTCTCTGTCTCAACAGTGCAGGAGCCCAGACACATTAACAAATACTAGCCTCCCATAAAACACCACCGCTAGACAATGTCCGTCCAGCTCGACCAGTGGGCTGATAGGCTGTATACGAGCCACACAAGAGCCATGCCACTCATTCCATCTAAGTTCAGTCTTGGATGGTTTTTTCTTCATTTAGCTTTGGTATAACCACAATGACTCATTCTGCATGTGAGGGTGCCAGTGATTTCATTGACTTAATTTCTGAACAAATGCAGCATTCAACCATTAGGCAAGGTTTTGTACATTGCTCTTTTTAGTGGCCTGCTCATGTATCCTGAAACAGAGTCTTTTTGAGAGTTGCTGGGGCACTCAGCAGTTTGTGGATGATTGAGGTGACATAGACTCTAAATATTGCAATGACTAACCAGGTAGAGTTGACTGAACCTGTCAGCAGCTTCTTAAAGTCAGCAGGTTGGGGGTCATAAGAGGCAGAGACCCTAATTGACAATCAGTGATGAGTGTCTAAACAGACTGTTATTACAGGACCCCCAGGACCTTGATCAGACAGTGTGAAGAGAGCAGCAATCCGTATGGAAGAAGGGGGAGAAAGTCGCAGGCATAATTGTCCCTTGGCAGTTAATCCTCACTGCTTCACATGGCACAAAAGGAAAAGGAAAGCTTGTGGTCCGAATGATAAAGGTTACGGTTTTTCTGACCCTTGAAAGTGTGTCAAACCAGATTTAGTTTCCGTTTTTCACTCACACAGCAGCACTTCAGCGTCGGTGGTGGGCAGAATAATGATGATTTCCTGGAACCATGGAGGAAAAGAGAAGGAAAGAACATCCATCTCAGTTGTGGTAGCAGACCCGGCTACAGTCTGTGGACAGAGCTCAGACACAGACATAGTGAAAATAGAGGGACAAGGCAAATTAACATTTTTGCCAAGACCCAATTTTACTAGTTGTTGAAGTTTCCTCAGTGTGGTCAGGAGGCAATATTGGATACGAAAGGTTTGAATTAAAACGCCCAACATGAATGGTAGTTTATGTTCATGCATAATCTCCATGAGCTCACTTGTCTTACTTCCCGAACACAACAATGCACACATTAAAACTTTTGTTTTGTTTGCCAACGCTGTCTTCTACTCATGGTGTGTGTGTTGTCATCTAATGTAATGCCAACATGTTAAATTGTGCTCATGTAAAAAAGAGGAACAGCATTTTCTTTACCACACAAAGAATGTTGGTTGCTTGTGGTGGATCTTCTCTGCTGGCAGCTATTTTTACACATTGCATTCCTCTTTGCTTCTATTATCCTCTTTTAATTAGTGTATCTCCCAGGGCACATATTGTGCCATAATTAAGTACTAATTGCACCCAAGGTCAGTGGATTTATTCATTTATCTGTTCATTTGCTTTGTCGTCAGCATTTAAGCTTATTGTTTCAATGTCCCTTGCTGTAGCAGCCGTCCCATCATCCACTCCTCAACAACCATCCACTACCACCGTCTTGCATGTTGAGAGGAGGTGATGATGGTCATGGAGCGGAAACCAGTGACACATGATGGCAGAGCTCCTTTTTTGGAAGGCCTCAGGGAACCTGTGCTCCTTTGAGGCCGTACAAAGGAGCCAGCTGCCTCAGGACAAGCAGTCTCAGCGGTGGTTTACAGGCTGCTGATGGCATGTTTTGATGTAAACAGTGGTGTGCTCCATGTACTGGCTGGGGTCATTGCCAATCTGAGCTGCAAACATATTCATGCTCTGTTCAACAGATTGTTCCTTCCTTCTTGTATTATTTCTTTTCTTCTGGGTGAACAGATTTATTTTCCCTCCTGGTTTTATTTAATCAAGCACAGCTTTGTCTGCCAGATGAGGAGAAGAATCCTTGTGATCCCCACTCTTAAATTGTAGTTTGCTTCCATTCTGGATTTTTAGTGTTTTATTAGTATTTGATTAAATGTGTTTGCACCAATGCACACTTGCATTTTTTGCATTGACACACGCAGCAATAGCCAAACAAGCAACCCACATGCCCTTGCACGTTGTCAGTCAGCGGGGTTTCGGCTCAGTGTGTACACAGTAGCCCACCTTGCCTCAGTCATGTTTTCCATATTAAAGTGCTGGTGTGGTGGGCTCCTGCTGGCGGCAGTCTAGGGGCCGTGTCCCAGGGCTGTGTATGTGGGCCTAATCCTCTCATTAGCTCAGTCAGTGCTGGGCGCAGATGGCAGGTTGGCACTGAAACAGGGTGCACCCCCACTCCGCCTCTTTCTACCACTGTCACACCCAGAAACCCCGCCAGCTGACTACTATCTGCTCATTACAGTTAATGGATGGCTTTTGGTCTGTCTTGGGAGTGCACATGTGTGTATGAGTGCATGCTTTCCATTCCTGTTGTGTCATCAGGGTATCATCTCAGTTCTGTTCGGTTGTCTATTTAACAAAAGACTGATGGGAGCTGAGTCTCTTAAAACATTTTTTTTTCCTAGAAACCCATCTGTATATTAAAAATGTCAGAGGCCCATATAATCACCACATTGTGCCGTAAAAAGTGAAAATTACAACAAAATGAAACCCCCCAAGAAAGGTTGCATAAAAGCTTATCTCAAGCATTCAAATATACGCACAGACACATGCACACGCACACACACACACACACACACACACACACACACACACACACACACACACACACACACACACACACACACACACACACACACACACACACACACACACACACACACACATTTACAGACCAATTATTGTTCTCCTTCCACGTTGTGTCTTCATGATAGATTATTGGAAACTGTTTCTTTCATAGGTTCTGCTCCCTGAAGTGCCTAAGGTCCCCCTGATTATCCGAGGTCCTAAAAGACATTTACAAGGCTCTCAGCAAAACTGCCTCTGCCAGCCCACGAAATAACAAACTGTTAAAATTCTTCTTGTAAATTTTCTGCCAAGTGGCTGGGGGAAAATATGAGCAAACTGACAATCTGAGGCACGACGCACTCTATGTGCTAGGAGCTATTGCACTGACACAAACCAGAAACTCTTCCCCTCTGTTGAAAACATGCTTTTGTCTGCACTCTCCTACAGGGTATATGGGCTGGCACTGCTGTTAAATATAGCATGTGTTTACAAAATGCTAAAAGGGACTTTTTTCTTTTGCCTTTTTTTGTATTGACAGAAATAATTTTGCTAATTCAACCTTCCTTTCATAACTACTCAGATTAGTGCAAAGAAAACCTGATGTTAGGTTTTATTCAAAGAAGGGATGGGAACAGGTACATACTGTTGGACAAGAGCCAATCATTGACAGATCAAAGAGTGGTGTGTGTGTGTGTGTGTGTGTGTGTGTGTGTGTGTGTGTGTGTGTGTGTGTGTGTGTGTGTGTGTGTGTGTGTGTGTGTGTGTGTGTGTGTGTGTGTGTGTGTGTGTGTGTGTGTGTGTGTGTGTGTGTGTGTGTGTGTTTGACTCTTGCAGCATGTGTGTCTGTGGAGGTCATTCTGGGCTTCCTGTTGACAGCTGCAGGCTGTAGGCAGATTTACTTTGTGGCAGATGCTGCTAAGGGACACAACTCAGTTTTAAGTTTACTTTATACCATTTGGCCATGTCTATTTATGGACCAGGACTACACTGAGTGAATAGGTAGACTAAGCAAAGTTGCTTTCAGTCGTAAAACTGTCTTGACACCAACTTGTGCCTGTTTTCAGTTGTTGGTACTTTTTGACCTGGTTGGACACCCACATTATCAGACATGCACAGGAAGGCATGGTTGATGGCCGCCCTCTGCAAAGGGGCACGTTGAGTCGTGAAAAAATCCACAATAGACTCCCTGTGGCAGCCTGGTGACTCCTTTCATCTTCTGCTTCCTCCTGTCCATGGCTCCTTTGCTCGGTTCTGCTCAGTGTCTTTACAATGTGATGTCACATGCAATTTGTATTCATGTTTTTGTGAGAGAGGATAAATCTGGATTTTCTCAGTCAGTGAGTGGACATGACCACGACTCAGAATCTGGACAAGTATGTCAAAGACTGGTACCAAATCATTGTCCCCAGAGATAGGAGGAACGTTCTGGCTTTCGTCATGTCAATATCAAAGTCCATTTTGTTAGAGGACTCTGAACTAAATCTATCTGCATAGAACCTTTAGACAAGTTCAAAAACTCAATAAAAGTATTTTTAATCATTTTACAAAGTTTCTATAAACACAGCTGTCTTTTAATTCACGCGACAGGAACACTCGGTACTTTAATCTTGGCTCTTTCGATGAGTCAGCTGAGGGACTTTTGAATTGGTATTCTCTGTGTTGGCATTCTGAGATCGAGAGTCCAAACCCAAACAAAGCACAGGACCTTAACCAAAATGTCAAACATGTTTTTTTCACCAGAGAAGCAAATGTGGAAATACTATCGTCAGCAATGAAAATATGCAGATTATACCCTGCACCTCTGAGGAGATGAGAGGCAGATAGTTGAAAGAGGTTAAACTGAAAGGCATTTTGTAAAACATTTAAAATGCTTTTTGTAGCTTCCACCAGTTTCCCTTTACTTCCCTCTGCTCTCCCCAGACACACACAAAGAGCTTGCCAAACAAATGAGCAGGTTAGGCCACGCTTTGAGCCCAGAACATGGATTCAGTTTCATTGCTCAAACATTTACCATTTTGTTTGCTATGTATCAGCCTGCAGTTTCACAAAGACCTCTATTGTACCAGAGGGACATTTTTTGGCTTTTCTTCTCCTTCTCAAAGCTTCAGTGCTGCATATTCGAAAGGGGCCTACATGACAGATATGTTTCACTTTATGGCCACAACAATCATGGCTCCATTGTTTGAACCAGTCAGTTTTGTTTGCAATCCCTGGTGAGGGAAGACAAGATAAAAGAAAAAAAAACCAAGTTGATTGCATATCACTTGAAACCAACAAGACACATGCCTGCATTCCTTGTGTTTTCTGTTGCTACTGTCTAGGTTTAGTTTTAATGTCTTGGCTTGTTCAACATTTCCTTTATTTTTAGACCTTCTGGTACGACGGCCAACTCACACATTGGTGGCTCCTCATAGCAAGAGAGTGAAAAGTGGAAAATTGAAACATATTATATATTTCTAGAAATCTTGCCAGGGAAATGTCAGTGAAGTGTAGATAGCATACTTATGTTGAACAGCTCGGCTACTGTGGTGCTATCGGGTTCTGGTGAGCATAGCTGTTTTTGGACAGCACACTTATTCCTTCTGTTTGTGTTTCTATTAGATGCTTCCTTTTGGCAGATCGTTCACACATGAATTTAGTTGGATGGACAGTAATTGGAAAAGAGATCCCTCTCCTTTTACATAATACGTTTCATAGACTTGCTCACTAGGTTGTCTAGCCATTAAAGGACTTTGTACTCCGCATTATCCGATATTCGGTTTTTAAACTTCCATAAATGAATTTCTCCACAGAGGTTATTCAAGTGTAATTTTTTGCCATGCTCATGAAAAAATGCCAATGCTTGGCTAATCAAGTCTTCTTTGTGCCATTAATAACCTATACATTCAAACTCATATGCAGCCCCTCAATGAATTTCTACTTTGTAGATTTTTAAGAGCTGTATGTTTGTTGTATTGTCTTCGGAGGGACAGGGGAAGGCTAAATTAGATCCAGACTGTTTTCTGTGAGCCCTGTGGGGTTAGCCGTGTTGACGAACAATATCCTGCACCCCCCCGGTCTATGGCTCCTAAGTGCCTCTCAGCTACATGGCATCCTTTTCTCCCAGCGTCACTCTGTCATCATAGTACTTATGCTGGTCCCCCACTATGACAGCTGTCCTTTCATCAAACATAGCCCTTTCAGATAGATGAGGCCTGAATAACAGTGACATGGGTTTGTTGACAATATTCAGGACGAATGATTTTAGCTGCCACACTGAAGCACAAGGCAAGGCAGCCTGAGTGTCCATTTATGATTTCCTCCAATTCGATGCAATATCTCTTTCAGCCTTCAGAGTTAAATCTTCTGACTGGATAGACATCAACCATAAATAGGATGTGAATTAATCTTCTTTATGAGTATTGATTGGAAAGCACAGCATTGTAAACTTTCTTCCACCTTTGCTCTCTTTTTTATCACACATTGGTTTCTTATCAGGGTAGCGTGGCTCAAGTCTTGACCTTGAGGGTGAACGTTTCTGCACTGAGCTCACAGCGATTGCTTGGCATTGTTTGTTATTTTTAACTGAATGTGGTGAAAATCGATTTTGCTCTGCTTATTCAGTGGGCAGGGGTTAGATGTCTGCTTGGCTAACTTATTCTCTATCGCAGTAACACAGATGTCCTTTGAACTCATGACTCACCAGTTGGAATGCAAAGTAGAATTTTTCAGACATTGCTGCTAAGACTTTACCTTTAGCTTCAAAATAATGCTTTTTGAACACTTCACTGTTTCACTAAAGAGGTATCGGAGGCACTTCAGAGTATGTTGTTCTTTATTGTTGTCCTTCAGTAGCCTAACTTCTTTATGTTTAATCACAATCGGGACAATATGTTTTCCACATGCTGACAACTCAACGGCTGCAGGAATAAATGTAAGGAAATGAAAGAAATCAGCAAAAGTTTGTGTGTTTAATGAAATAAAAGAAAAAACCCTTGGCAGTATACTGTATATAGATGTTTTTTGTTGAAGCACCCTTTGGCTTCTTCTCTATTATTGGTTGTGGTGCGTGTGCCAGTAGATATATCTCTCATACTATAACTTCACAATAATAAGTTTGGAATTGTTGTTTGCTGCAAAACTGAAGAAAGAAAGGTATAGTGGTTGTATTATTGGATTCTTTGTTCTCACAAGATTCTCTGTAATATCGTTCTCTATATATCTTTTCATGTCTTGAGCAGTTCATTGATTGAAGTGCTGTGGACCAAATCTAGATATGAAAGGGAGAAAAGGGAAATTTGGACAAGTTCATACCCGAGAAAAGATACCCATGGCTGACGTATTGATTCCCCTACATTCCCATTTTTCCCCACTCCTGCTCTCTGTCCATCACTCCCTTTTCCCCTCTCCAGTAGACGGCTGATGAGGCCGCTCTCCGTAGACCCGCCGCCAGCCACCCTCGGTTAGGGTTTTCTCTGTCCATCTCCAGCCCTGCTAGGCAGAAGATTTCTCCTGAGGCCAGTGGGAACAAGGCAGATTCTGTTACAGGCAGTGCAGCAGAAAGAAAAACCTACTGTTACTAGATATGAGTGAAATCAAATCTGTTTGACTTGCCTGGCAGCTATGGCCATTTTCCATACAGACAGAAAATATCAGGATTGAGTGAATGGAATGCAGTAACTCACTGTGCACTTGACAGATTTATAGGACTGTCAGTATTTAAAGTAGATCTGATAAAAAGTTGTTTTTCATTTCCATTCGAAACAGGTTAGGAAATGAGTTGTTGCGACACATCAAACTCTGAGGTGTTCAATAAAGAGCGTTAAAGAGTGCCCAGGTTAATCGAGGCTCAATTTAGGCATCGAGCAGCGGAGCATTTTCAGTTTGCTTCTCATACACTGAGTGTCCCATGTTTTCTCAAATGTGTGTAGACAGGGGAGAGCACACTCAAAGGTGCTTTTAGATACATTAACACTCAGTCTGCACTTCAAAGACCTGTGGGCATTGACACACTCCCCTTCTTTGTGCGAGCGCCTATCTGAGTAAATTGAAATTGTGGAGCAAACGACGGAGCGGAGAAAACAATGGGCTATAAACAAACCTTGAGTCTGGACTCTAGAACAGCTGCTGCTGTGCTGTGAGGCTGCACTGTTTGCTCCAGCAGTGTGACAGATGTACTGTAAACTTTTTTTTTTTTTTTTGCTGCTTTTATTGTCAGTATTTTTGTTTTTTTTGTGTCTGTGTGCGTGAGTCCAAGTGATTAAACTAGAAAGGCAAGGATGAAGACGAAAAATAGAATGGTGGCAGATCAAATTATATTATATGCACTTCACTGACCATGGTATGGTTGTCTCATGAAAAGAAAATAACATATATATAAAGAAATTCCAGTATGGATTTCTCTGACTTGTACACACACACACACATAGCCAGTGTCCAGCAGCCCAACAGTGAATAATCAGTTAATGTGAGTGTGTAGCACAATTACAGCATCTTTGCTTGGTGGCTCAGGTTTGACTCCTTCTTAGTCAGCCTTGCTTTTATTCAATCCACCAACTTACTGGATTGCTGGAAGCCCCACTAATTGGATGGTTCTGTATGTGCACGGATCTCAGTGTCCTGCTTTAGCCCTTCATCGGGGCAGATGCTGCGGCTGTGGTGAATGTTAATGTGAGATGCCTCGAGGTTCATCATCTGGTATCAGTCACTCTGTAATTGCAACGGCCCTGGTGGTTCATTGCAGTCTTCCCAGGCCCTGTTATAACCCCACCCACGCTTTCTAATAGTGCACGGGGCTCCACATTTCCAACCATGTGTGGAGGAAGATTCTTGCAGGAGGAGAAGAAGAAAAAAAAAGGAATGAAAGGAAGCCAAAGGAGGAGGGTGGTGGTGGTGGTGGTGTGTGTGTGTATGTGTGTGTGTGTGTGTGTGGGGGGGGGGGGGGTGTCTCCCGCTTCCTGTCCCTCGCTTGATGGTACCCGTCTGTTTGCCAGGCTGCTCACCCGTTAAACCCCCTCAAACATGGGTGCCAAGCATCCCCCTCTTTTTTTCCCCAAAAACGATGATGGATTGATCTCTCTTAACAGAAACGACGGCCTGTTTGATGCTTTGGTTATACATAGGTTTGGACTCATGAAAGATACTTTTCACACATTTCTTTCCACAAATATTTTTCATATATTATTCATCAGTTCAAACATCAAAAGCAACATTTAATTTTATGATGCATGTGCATACATTGATGTGTGAGCAGGTTGTGTGCGTGTGTGTGTGTGTGTGTGTGTGTGTATGTGTGTGTGTGTGTGTGTGTGTGTGTGTGTGTGTGTGTGTGTGTGTGTGTGTGTGTGTGTGTGTGTGTGTGTGTGTGTGTGTGTGTGTGTGTGTGTGTGTGTGTGTGTGTGTGTACTCTTCAAAGAAGGCAGCTTGTGAAGCTAATTAAAAGGCCCTGTGTAGGACAGAACCATTCATCTTAGTGATGGGCCCAAGCTGTCACCCTGTAGTCCTGTGGGGGAATGAACTGCCATAGTAAAGGACACAGCACACACTGTTTTTCTCTCAAACATTGAAATTCTAGGGTTAAATGTCAGTTCGCGTTTTAACTCATCGTGTTAAGTTAAAAATGTTCTGATGTTCTGACTTGGCCACATTGATGGGGGAAAAAAATCTCCTCCTATCACCATTTTCTCCCAATGAAGGTGACAAGAGCAGTTAGTGTTGAGATGTTCCCTCCTTTGACGAACTGATAAAAATATGCAGACCTCTCCCTGTAGATTCTCTGTGCTCAGAAGGGTTTTTGGATCACAGGCCAATTTTATTAGCTGTGATAGGACTGACAAAGATTGCTGGCAGTGGAATTTGTAATTGATGTCTTTTTAGTATGCATCTCAGGCCTGTGGATCCTTTGTCCTCTCTGGCCTGCCCCCTCACCCTGCTCCATGAGTGAACTCAGTGCCGCCTGTCCCCTCGCTCTCTCATTACCGTTACAGGTCGCGGGGGTGCTGCCAGCCCGCCGAGAGGTGAAGCATCTGGGTCGGGGCACCAAACCGTCACCGCCTGCAGCCTCACTCGGGAGCATAGCTCAAAATCACACATCACTTTGCCATGGATGAGCAAACTTAATACAATGTGTTATTGATTATGGGATTATGCATGATGGAAATCGATTGAGCTTCTCTGACCTGCGTGACATTATCTATGTGCCCACAATGTAGCTGATGCAGTGAAAGAGTCGCAGTGTGTTCTGCTATTTCAGGACGGGAATTCAGTGATGAGCTATAAGTTACAAACATTTATCAGTCCATTATTGACAGGGTCAGGCTCTTCCCTATAGAAGGATTAACAGAAACTGCTGACTGGTTTGTAAGACTCTACATTTACTGGAGCCCTTGGGTTGAAAAGTGCATAATAAAAATACAAATAGATGAAACGTGGCACTATTAGTAGTGGAGTGGTGTACATACTTTACATTATGTTGTAAAGTATTATATCCCTCATCACATGAGTTCCAGATATAGCAACATGTTGAGTTGTTTTGAATCTTCAGTGTGTTTGATGTGGACTTTTCTGCATGCATTGGTGGGTCATCTTAGGTCTCTGTTCCTCTTGGCCTGAAACGCCCTCCCACCAAGCAGTAATACCAGTTTCTCCTTCGTTGTTCCTCCATGTAAACTCAAATTACAATAATTATCTGCTCTGAGCTTTCTGGCAAATCTACCTTTGTCTCAATCCGCTAACTCCGCTTGTGGACAATAGTTCACCAGAGTTGACATCTGAATCAAAGGCCCAGGTTCTTTGCATAATTTCACACCGTCGGTAATCCAGAGCCGAGCTTACTAGTATGGCAAACATCCCGATTTAGAACAATATCTTTCTTTTCGTTCTCGTAAAAACTATTTCTTTATCATCACAGTGGGCTCTCCGTGGCCTCTTCTTGGTTTGTGTTTGGAAATCCTGTTGCAACACCTGCAGAGCACGTAAAAGCAACACGTGTGCTTGTGTGTATGTTTTTTGTTTGCAGGGGAATAGGTCGATCCCTTAAGGGGGTCTGCTGCAGTGAGACATGTAGGGAGCAAGAGGTCAGCGGAGAAGGAGGGGATGTAGGAACCCTCACCTCCACATGAACCTAAACTATTGAGAGAGAGAGAGAGATCGAGAGAGAGAGAGAGAGCGAGAAAGGGGGGTTGAGACTTGAGCTTGAACATACGTCTGCAGGGCTTGAGACAAATGATAGGGATTTCCTCTGCATCTCTGACCACGTCTGACTGTCTAAGTTCTTATCTTCTATCTATCAATCTGTCTGTCTGCTGTCATCAGGAGTGAAGTTTCACCTCATCACACAGCCTGATACAATAAGTCGAAGGAAGCCCAGAAAACACTGGCAGTCCTGAATGTTGTCAAAATTGAATTGATTCCCCTGCTCTTTTTATTTAATGTAATGGTACAGAGATATGGAAACTTTCTAGTGAAGGTATTTTTATTTTCTTTTTCCACCTCAGTTATTGAGCAGATAGAAACTGATGGAAGATGAAAGTTTAAAAAAAATCAAACGTCTTTAATTTAAAGACTTTGCTGTCGATTTACAAGCATTTGTGCTCTAAAAGTATAAAATATATCTGAAGCTGTCCAAGTATGTAACATCTCCTTTCTGTGTGACTCTGTGTTGTGAACTGTGTGCGAGAGCTGGAATCATTAATGGAGTGAAGCCGCATGAATCTCTCCACGGGGTCGCCCCGATGTCGACACTGCAGAGATACGGGCTTCAGGGTTGTGTGCTGCTGGGTGATGGATGGACATGGCCCGGGTCAAAGCAGGGTCACCCTGTTTGTTTTGTTGTGTTTAGGTGGAGATGTTTGCCACACTTCATCACCATACCTCAAAGTCTAATGAGATGTGTGTACTACCTCTCCAATTCCCTTCTCTCTCTCTCTCTCTCTCTCTCTCTCTCTCTCTCTCTCTCTCTCTCTCTCTCTCTCTCTCTCTCACACACATACACTAAAATTGGAAGTGTTGAAAGATACTTAATCACTATCTCCAGGTAAGTGTGAATGATTGTAGCCTCTAATAACTGATTGGTCTCCGCTGGTTGCGGTTGGTTGCGTATCTGCAGAGCTGCAGCACTTGTCAGTCTCTTCATCTATCAACAGAAGATCCTTGAGATCTCTGGCTGGCCTGCTATTATGCTATCATGCTTGACTGTAATATCTTACTGTCAGTTAAATCATGCCTCTCTGGGATAAGAAGAAAAAAGGAAAACACACTTAGAGCTGACCCTTCTGATGGACGTAAATACTGGCTTTATGAATACAATGAAATAACAAGTGTTTATTCCTGCTTCCACTAAGGTATGACCTGTGTTATCTTCACTACAGCAACATATAAGCTAAAGCAGAATACGAGAATCATTTTTCCGTAATGTGTAATAATTCACACTTGCTACAGTAGGTGACCTGCTGTACAGTTTCAGTCACGTACATTACCATTGACAGGGTTCACATTCTTTTTTTAGGGGGATGGGGTGATGGGGGACTGCTGACCTGCTGATCGGCATCAGACTGAAGATGTATCTATGGCGCGCTTTATACCAAAGTTGATTTCCTCAATGTTTTAATTTCTTTTCCACAGTGTAACAAGCTATTTTAGCCCTGCAACGTCTATGATTTCATTTTTATTTCCACTCTGTTGCCTCCATGCGCTTTGCTTTCCCATCACACTTGCTAAGCTGGTCAGTAGCCAATATTCACAGACTGTTGGTGGGTTCTGGGTGTAAATATGAAGCCTTCTTTAGCTCAACATAAGCAGAGGATGTGTGCTTCAGTGGTTTGATTATTAAAAAAAAAGAAAATCTAAGTTTTTCCTTTCTGTAACCTGCGTGGGCTGCGTCTGCTCTTTACTGTGACTACGTCTGGGAGTGTGTCAGCTCCTACTGTAATGAAACAAAATGCAATAGCCAAAGCCCTCACTGAGAACAAGGAGGATCACTGGACCACATCCTCACTTTCACGCCAGATGGTCCCCAAATAACTGACTTTATTTGGAGAGCGTTGTCTCCAATATGTTAGCAGCGGTCCCTTGCAAGCCCTGTCATATTTATCCTCTCTGCCCGGCTTATCAGTGGTCTGGCATGTCAGCCACGACAGATTATCATATAAAGTGAGATAGGAAACACATTTTCTGTTAGTCTACAAACTGAGGCGGGTGGAGCTATGAAGCAAGACAGGTGTTGTATTAGTGATGGTTTTGTTTCTTTCTGCATGTGTGGCCTGTGTTGTTTCCCTATGATGTTTGCAAAATTATGCAAAATGTACTTTACATTTTAGATTAATTTGTGTATCATTGCTTGTTTCCCATCTGAATGCAGTTGTGTGGATAGATGAATGGATGGAGATACTGTTAATTTGTCTATGTCAAAGTGTGCACAAAGGCACCTGTTATCAGCACAGTTCTTCAGCCACGTGGTCGTCCGACAGCTGGATTAATCCTCTCTCTTCATAACAAATCACCTCCCCGTTAACCTTTCAGAAAAGTGAGAAAGTGAGCCAGAGAGTGATTACACAGCCACAGATGATCGCGCAAGATATCCTATGCGATCCTTCTGCTTTTAATGAGCCCTATAGAACAATCACAGGGAAAGACATCCTTTGAGAATTGCTTTTATTTTGTGTGGCTCTGCACAGCAGCTCTGCCTGTAAACAATCACTTTTTGGAAACCGATTGATTTATTTGTTTGGAATTGTGTGAACTGAGCTCTGCTAGTTCTTCACAGGCAGAATCCCAGTGTGTGTATCCAAGGCAGCAGTTGTTGTGATAAACTGGGTACAAAGAGAAAGTTTTGCTGGAGGATGAAAACATTCCCATCATGCATTTCCCCGGGGATGTGGCTGCTCTCAAAGCAGCCCTCCTGCCGTCAGAGATTTGGGAGATTCCAGAAGACCTTAAAATCCCACCAAACATGAAGAAGGGCAATGGTAATACAACATGGGGAGAAATGTCCACGGATGTGTTGTCATCAAAGTGAATATTTCCTCCAAATCCTTCTCTTTTCATCTTTTATGTACTTTCTGTGACAAAACTCTTCTTTGAGGCCTGATTCTCTGTCGGATATGTTTGTTATAATTAGGTATATAGTAAAAAGAGCACCAGATATTTGAGGATACTCTCCGTCTTTTCAACTTTGATTTTCAAGGGAAACTTGGAATAACTTTTCCTCTTGAGATAAAAAAAAACAAAAAAAAAACCAGAAAACCAACTGATGGTAAAGTATCTGTCTGAGTCTTACTTCTTCCTCCTTCGCTCCCTACTTAACTCACTTGTCTTTCCACATGCTTCTGTGCACCTACTCATTTTAAAGCTCTACTCTGTCATTACCTGGGACTGAGGTGGGTTCATGGTGTGTTCTGCAGTCTGTAGTTTTCCTTCTTTCCTCTTCTATTTGCCCCTCATTCAAATAAACGTCATGCTCAACGAGCTCTGCTTCACATTATCTGCTCCCTGGTCTTGTGTTAGTATTCTCTTTTCTCTCCACTGCTCCCTCAGTGAGGCAGGCAGACACAGCTGGGAGTGAACGGTATTTACACTCATCTGTGAGCTGTTCACCATGACCAGTTGCATAGCATGGCCTCATTACATGAAAAGAAGCAGCCAATGCTCTGCAGACTGGAAGAGCGTTCTCTCCCTCACTCAGATGTGCTGAACATATGATCCAGGTGTGGCCAGCCTACATATGGAGCTGTCGGATGTAATTACTGTGTGATTAATGACTGCTTTATAAATTACAACGTGCCTCAAGTGTTTCAGTTTGGTGTTAAAGTAGTCTCACAGAGTTCATGTTTGTTTTTGTTCCAAGTCTGACACGTCCGTGTCCAAAGGTGAGAGTTCATGACTCAAAATAGCCTGGTCAGCAGGGGTTTGCTTCTTCCACACTTTGTTGTCAATGCTCCCCCCAAATAGCCCGTTTTGAAATGTGCTTGTCTTTGAGTCTTGGTTTATATGCATGTCGACTAAACATTTGCACAAACCACTTTTTTTGTTTGAAGTTACATCAGTGGCAATAATTTGGGCACAAACAGGTATTTGATTGCAGTTCTTTCCTGAAAAAATGTGTTAGAATAAGGAGGGATGCATTTAGGAAGAATCTGTTCACATAATTCCATAATGCTACTATATTCACTGACCTGTATCAATTCATCCATTCATCCATCCATATGTTAGGGTAATGGGACATTCCAACCAATCGCAGCTGACTGGGTGAGGGCAGAATACACCCTGGAACGGTTGCCAGTCCACCACAGGGCAAACAGACAGAGACAGACAACCACACACATCCACACTCACACCTATGATTAGTTTAGAGTCATGAAGTAGCCTTAAATGTATATTGTTGGTCAATGTCACAATATTGACCCACACACAACGAGAACATGCAAACTCTGGACAGAAAAGCTCTCCAACATCTATAGTATTTCTTATTCCACACAGTTTATTGTGATAGTATACAAAATGAGTGTGTACACATTCCCATGTGTTTCAGTATGTGTGGCCGTGTTTGTGCACAGTTTGACGAGATGATGACTAAACCTAAATTAACTACAGTGTCACTGTTGATCGTCCCTGCTGAACACTTTTTGCGTCACTTGCATTTTTCTTTTTTTATTGGGTTAGAAAAACATAGTACACATAGATGAAGTCAAAAGAACAGAAGGAATACTGGCCCAGAAGGTTTGGTGGACATAATCTCTTTATGTATTTAATTTGGGAGGATTAGTAACCTAAATTCTCTCCTCTCATCTTTTCAAAAACCAGCCTTTTATGGATGGCCACTGCTGCCTCACATCACATCTTGCCCTTTGATTCAATTCCTGACAGCTTATAGCTCATAATAACACATTACACTTATTATTCCTTTACATTTTCCAAAATAACTAAACTGTATATATTTGTATTTGAAACTTTGTAAAATACACTCATGTATCATGCTCTCACCAAAACATTTCATCAGCACGGTTGGATGGTTGTGGTTTGATGAAACTAGCAGCTCATGAGTGCAGCTCCTGGGGTGTGATCAGGAAAGAGGAACAATTGCCTCTTCATGGCTCAGATAAGTGCTGCTGGGGGTGCTGTTGTTTGCCTGTAATAGCATGTAGGGATGCTTTGTGATTATGCAAGACACACACAATCCCAAAACGTTCCAGCATGATGAATGTCTATTACCTACGGTTGTCCTTCATTGATTGTGCAGACAGAGGCCCTCATTGATTGTGGTCACCCGCAGATTACAATCAGAAAGCTACACAGCCCCAAGGTCTTCTCATAGCCTGAAAACACAAAAGACAGATGCTGAGCGGTAAAAATCCTGCATCTTTTTCTGTCCAGAATGCCACGCTGGGATCCTTTACCATTCGGTATTGTCTGCTCGTCTGTCTTATTAATCTGTGTGAAGTTTTAATATTGTCCTTTAATTGCCAGGGGAAGTTTTGAAATTATTAGATCTATTTGCTTCTGCATAAATCATGGTAGTTGATGATGAACGACTCAGAGTCATTGCAGTTTTGTAATTGCTGACAGAGAAAGAGCTATTTTACCACAGCTTAGAAATTGATTTATGAAAAGCATAGTTCGTAATGTGCTTTCAGACTTTGTGCAAATTTTTATTGATGTCTTTGTTTGATATCCACATCAGCACATTGAGCAAACTGCTGCTCCCTCTGGTAATTTACACCGGACCCATCTGTATGTCGACAATAATTCAACTCTTGATTTGGGTGACCGAAAATAGAAAGAGCCCATTATGTTCACTTCTTGTCACAGTATTCTCTATGTTTATAAGGGAATATATCCCATACTATGGATTTTGGTGTGTTAAATGACATTTTTGTGGTTTTGAAAGCCACAAAATAGACACTGGAGACAGATGGAGCGAGAGCTGAATGCCAAGAATACAGAGGAGTAGGAGGACTGACAGAATGTAGAGCGAACGAGAACAAAAGACAAGATTAAATGTGTCCAAAGTTGTGGTGAATGAGCAGCACAGCAGCTAGGTTTGTTGATTTGTGTCTGCGTTGTGTAACAAATACATTCGGAGCAGTTGCACATGTCAAAAGTTCTTTACATCCCATGGTGGTTCCAAATGTTTTCTCAACATTTTTCTGCTTTCATGAATTATAATAACGCAGCGAAAATATAATTCATTTTTGCTAATATCCTGTTTGATTTTGTTTATCACAATTATACTAAAGCAGCAAAGAAGTGATGTGAGATGGGGGAGGTGGTTCAGGGGCGGAAAGATGGATGACCCAGCCCTGTTCTCATTTATTTCTAATTTCTCTCCTGATGTGATGTAAATTGTGTTGCTTCACACACCGCCAAGCAGCCTCACGCCACTCCTCTCTTAACCTGAGCACTGCTCCTCCTTGTAAACTCCGGTTAAAGACTGACCACTGATCAAGTGCTGAGGACCATCCCAGGTCGCGCCACATTGACCTTTTGACTTTTCTCTGCTTTACTCTTCTTTACTACAAATTATGATGTATTAAAGCACAAAGAGCTACAAATGGCTTTGCCTGTATTAAACATCTGTCCTGCTCCTTGATCAAAGGGAGGTTTACAACAGGTCCTTAAATATTCTCACAGGAAGTAGTGGTGAGTAAAAAAGGTCGAAGGTCAAGGCAGGCGTGTGAAGTGGACCTGTGGCTAATTATTAGCTTACGAGAGTCTTTGTACTAAGAGCCAGCTGTAAGACGAGAGGACAGAGGCTTTTATATCCTGTTTGCGGCATCTAAATGTTTCTCTGTATCAGAGAGGAGCATTCCTGGAAGATAGAAATGGAGGTTGCTGCTTTGATGAAGATTGGGCATGTCCTTTAGTCTTGAAAGCAGATGATTATCTGTAATGCAGGTGCCTTGAGAGAAAATGTCATGCGCTTGATTGCGGTGAAGGCCGTTTGCCGTTATCAAGGATTGTGATGGTAGAACGGCAGTCAGACTTCTGGGCAGCGCTGCGCTCTCTTTCATAGGGAGCGAGCATTGTCTCAGTTTAAATGGTGCCTCCATTCCTGTGGTGTCAGAAATTATACAGTTGGTCTGAAACGACAGGATCCAGTGTTTAGACTTGACTTGGCCGCAGAGTGCAGTGCTGTTTAGTTCAAAACCCCTTAATTTGCTGAGACTTAAATGAGACATTGTAAAGTTGCCAGACATTCCTGAAGTGAGTGAGCCATCCATCTGTTGTGTCAGGCTCAAGAATTGAGTGACAAAAGTCACCAAAGTCATCAATCAGTTTGAAAGAAGTGCGGAAGTTTGAGTTGCCACAAATATGAATGACATTTTCTGTGAAAACAGGCTTTCTGAAATCTTCGTTGTTAATAGTGTCGTGGTTTTTTGGGTTGTGGGCGAGTGACCAAGGTAATTGAGCAACACCTAAATTCACTTTTTATGCCTTTGCCTGCACACTGTACAGTAACTGAGAGTGTTTTTCCTAAATAATTGATCCACGTGTGTGTAATATTTTTTCTTTCTTTTGCAATAAAATATTTAACAATTGAGATTTCTTACCAAATGCACATCAGTGTTCTGAAATTGGAAGACTTTTAAAGAGTTTAAGTACTGTTAACCTCGGCAATTAGTTATCTTATGAAAATCAATAAGTCATTTGACCTCTTTAATTAGAAAGTGATAATAGATGATTCTTAATTGTTTAATTTTACCTCTGCTCCAGATGTGCCAGAGGGTTTGTGTAAGAACTGTTTCTCTCGACATGACAGGGAATGAGATATCTGCATGGTCTTTGTTAAAAGCAGACTGTGTCTTCCTCTTTGTTTACCACTGGATAAAATCCCCCAGTCACTTTGACAGGTTTCTTTAGGACAGAGAATAATTATAGTCAACCCTACTGTAAATTATAGACAACCTCATGAAGGCTTACAGTGTCACAGTGGGGTTTTGTAAGGATGGATACATGACATTATTTATTAAGTAATAATCCTATAAGTGTTTTTCAGTTCGGGTTTTGGCTGGCTGCTGCATTTCGGGGGTTATAATCATCATTTTTCATGAGCTGACTGTCAACAGTACAGTGTACTAAATGGTAATTATTTCCCAGTCTTCAACGTACAGCATATCCCTGTGGTCGCCTACACAGCAGAGTTCTGACATGTTCCTCTGAGTATAATAACCAGGTGAAATATATGATTATCTGAAAACACCGAAATCATGCTAAATTAATGATTTCTCAGCAGAACTGGCCAAACAATGTGGCATACACTTCCGAAGGAGTGAACCTATACCTCATTTCCCTCACCTCCTAAGAAAAGACTGGAGAAATGTATTTATTTCTTTGTTTTCTGCTAATATCTCTATATGTTGCATCTGTCTCGGTTTGCCTGCTTCTCTCTGTGGGGGAATATTCTAGAACTTTGGCAGAGGTCGCTCTCCTTTTCCTCTAATTGGCCGGCTTTCCTCTCTCCTTGCCTGCTAGATAATTGGACATGCAACCCCAGCCCTTGCCTCCCCATCATTGCCTCTCTCCAGCCCCCTCTGCATCCCATATACTTCTCATCCCAGTGGGAGTCTCTCTGTGGACTCATCTTTGACCAGTGGATCAAAGAGAATACACAATTGTGCACTGTCCAAACACATTGGTTGCTCTCACCCACAATACTAAGTATTGGTATGAAATGAATTTTTATCAATATATTGCATCCAACATCATCTTCCACGACCTGGAGACTGCTCTGGAGACAAAGAAGAGGATCTCGTGCAGTACACAGAGAACAAGGTAATTCATTTTGGGGCAACCCTGGTGGAATTATTCATGAGGGGTTCAATATCAAAATATTCTGCTCTGCTCTGCTCTGGCCCTTAATAATTCATGCTTAGCATCCGTCTTCATTGGTGTAGAGAGCACGGGAGTCATCCGTCACTATAGGAGTGGAGGTTTAACTAGTACCCAGCCCTAGTGTTAGTTGTCACAAGGTTCACAGAGGTAGAGCAAGAGGGAGGGAACAAAAGAAATAGGAGTGTGGCTTTGTCACTCTGATGAGTGAGCCCCCCCATCTGTGGGAATGGAGGCGGCTCGAAGAGGAAGAGGGCTGAGCTGTTGACCTTTGAGTAAAGGACCACTGGTTTCAGATTGAGTGATGGTGTCAGCCACTAGTGTAAAACACCTCTATTAGGAATGCCTGGCATGCTTGGGCGCTTCTAATTATGAAGAATGCAAAACAACAGTCAGGAGAGACAGAAGAGGTCGCCTTGCAGTCAGCCGTATGCCAGACTTACTCAACAGCTCCTCTTATGTTGGACCCACCACCGCGTGGCTCCTTCACTTACCTCATACATGCATACAGATCTGACACATTCCCTACTTAAGCTTTGTATTGCAGTGAGCTATTCCCCTTCTTGGTAGTGTATCACAATCAGTGGTTGTCATCGTTGTGAACTATTCTTCTGCTACTAACATACTAACACTGCTATCATCATTTCTAAACTCGATAGTCCTGGAATACAGTCAAAGCATTGCCCAGCCAAGCATTGTGATAAGTGTAGCCAGCAGGCAAGACCAAATCCACCCATATTTGAGCCTACTGAGTGGGTGTTCAGACAGTCCGTGAAGTCCATAAGTAAATCTGAGATCAACCAGGACCCAGAGAAAAGTAGCTTGGCAGTTGTGTTTAGTTGAAAACAAACAATGATTCAAGCCATCTGTGTGCAATTTTTATTTAACAGTGTATTCGACCCATTTCCTCCATATTGTATTCCAGCAAGGAAAAAACCTTGTAACATTATCAGCAGAGCGCTACTGGCCAGTGGCTGATGGAGGGTACGAACGGAAAGGCAAAAGGATGTAAAGACATAGAGCAGAGGGAGTCCCTGGAGAGTTTCCCACTGAGAGACTGAGGTCAACGGCAGAACACAAATAACTTTTCTCTTTTGCAGTAGCTGTGAGAGAGTGATACGACAGTCTCAACCACCCCCCACCCCACCTCCCTGTCCAGCCCTTCCACTTCCACCTCTGAGCCTGATCACTCACCGAGAACTGCGAGCTCATTATAGCAGACCACAGAGAAGCACAGTCGAGGTGCAAAGACTAACGAAAGGTCCAGATGGAGAAAAGCTGGGGCACTGAAATGCCATCACTGGCTTTTTTCTGTCAGCAGCTGAATTTATCTTCAGTGAGATAGATAATATCTAAACCATTGCTCGACTCTCAGTGAATATAAACATGATACTTTGCTGTAATTCAAATGATGATCAACGCTATAAAACTTCAGAGTTCATTTTTACTTCAGCAGTACAACATGTTTCCAGAATAACACAACTGCGAGATTTGTCATCTCATCCAGTTTTACTGTCCCCAGCACTCATAAAATACCTCGATTTGTTTAGCGGCAGTCAAGCATCTCTGTTCCTCTCATAGGAATGTCCTTGCGGCCACCCAGTCACCTTGAACGTAATGGAGGAGGTCAATCTGAAGCAGACAGGGGAGTCTTTTAAAGGAGTAATACAAAAAAGAATGAGGGAATAAAAGCCTGGGGTATACTAATGAGAGAGGCACTGGGAGCCAGGTGATTATTCAATATCTACAAATTCATCCCCTGCCCTCTTTCTCTCACTTACCGTATCTATCTACTCCATCCTCTCATTTCCTCTCTCTTTGTCTCAAATGGGTCTCAAAAAGCCATTGTAGGAGATTCTCTCATCTCAGCAAAAATGTATTCCCCTTGTATGCTCTTCATTCAATACTGGTGTCTGGGATTAAATCTAAATACTTTATATGCATCCCTCCTGAAAGCATGTTATTCCCACTGAGGGAAATGAACAAAGCCTGGCAGAAAGTCACTAACAGGGAATAGTGAGGAAAAATACGAGTCTCAAATGAGGTCCAGGTGTGCAGGTAATCAATTTCATAGAGTTTGGTTTTGCAAGGCCACACGCTGAAGGAGACAGTCATAATTGGGCCACCATTTCATACAGGTAATGGCTTTACAGCATTCCTTTCACGACATACACTCTGGCACACACACATTCCTGCATGAGCCCATAGAAATCACAGGCCACTGAACACAATTGAGACAGATAGGTTTGTGGCATTTTCTAGTTACCTCCATGTTTCAAGGACTATTGCAGGCGTGTTCATTCATCACAAGGGGACGGCTGTTTAGAGGAGCCCCTCTGTGGCCGTGGTCAGATTTATCACTGAGTACATCTCCTGTTCAGCTTGTTAACATTAGCTAAAATGAGCTGTCCATACACTCAGGTGCTGCACAGTTAACGGCCCTTTTTATAGAGAATAATCTGTGAATCGGTTCGCATCAGTGAGCCGCAAGAAACAGTTGACAGGTCTGTTAACAGATAACATGAAAAAGTCACTGCAGAAACAAGGCAAATGCTCATTTGACGGGGAACCTATGAAAACAAAGGTACAATGACAATCACACTAACTGAACTTTACCAAACAAACAAAAGAAAACGATTTGGTGAAGTCATGTTTCCTAATCTCTTTATTACTAATTCAAAGAAATTTAGGTGAACATTGATGAGAAGTTATTGCTACAAATATTAGTTTTAAGGAGTTTCAGATTATTAATTTTACTTCTACTTCTACAGAGGGAGAAGGAGGTCAAGAGGAACTAATTTGCTTTGGCATGACTGTAAATAATGAGCCATACAAAGAATAAACCTAAACAAGATTGGCATTTTTAGCAGTGACGATTCCTTTCCTTAGTGGAAAGGTGTGTGATGATAACTTAATGCATTTGGTCTAAAGCAGAATGAGTTACGAGAAATTGAACTAGACTGAACCAGACTAGCAACATTTTGTTGAATACTGGACTTTGCAATCTTGCTCACATTATAAGATGTTACTATTAATGGCTGATTGGATCCACAGGCAATGTAGATATCTATCTATCTATCTATCTATCTATCTATCTATCTATCTATCTATCTATCTATCTATCTATCTATCTATCTATCTATATATATATATATATAGAGAGAGAGAGAGAGAGAGAGAGAGAGAGAGAGAGAGAGAGAGAGAGAGAGATCCACATTACACACTTGTTTTTGTGCTCATCAGATGCTTTTAATTGCTGATAAGTTTCTGTATTGTCAGCAACTGCTGTAACTGTTATGTCTATGGTGTTGAATTTGTCTTTAGTGCACTTATAATAAAGTCATCAATGCTTCAAAGAAGTAATTAATAATTTTATGATACACATTGTTAATTTGCCTAAATGTCAACAAAAAAAGGAAAGAAAAACTTAAATCATATTGTGAAAAGGTATTCCCCTGACCCCTGGATATCTCCTGCTACTCCAGCCACTGAACCCCATATTGTGTAAAGAAACAACAACAACTACTACAAAACAAGCTATGAATTTATAAGGGATTGGCATGCTTAAGAAATCTCTGCAAAGTATTTTAGGACGGAATTGCGTACTTTATATAACAAAGAGATATACAAATGAAAGTCAGACCTGTTTTTAAAATGTTTTGCTGTTTTCTGTTTGTCCAGAAGGTCTTTTCACTAGTGGAGAGTCACTCAGATTAACTAATTAATTAATAACAATTTATCCATGCAAAAAAAAAAAAAAACTGAAAAAAGGATTTGTTCAGCCATTTACGCCGATATTCACACATTTACACAGACTGCACACACAAGAATATTGCAGTATCTTGATTTTTTTTTCCAGGTTTAATGGATCCAATTACTCTTTCAACGGCTGCCAAAACTGTACCTTATGGTGAGCCAATTGTGATGGTAATTCAGTTGTTTTTAATGGACACACTCTCAATAATGAACCTTTGTGGGGTGGAAGGAGGCGGCGTTTTCCAGACAAATTGCAGCTCACATGGTAAATGTATATTATGCTAATGTGAGGTGCAGAGAGGTTGTCATGTCTTGTGAGGTAGGGGGAGTCATATAGTCCCCTGTATAATGGAGAAACCCTTCCTATAATTGCTCCCAGTTTTGTCCCTTAATGGGAAACGAGGGGTTTGCTTCGCCCGCTCCGAAGTGTGTCACACTGTGTTAAAATAACAAAAATGGCCACATTTATGTGTGTCCCCTGTTGAGATACAGTATGGCATTTTTCCACCATCCTGTTTTGTTTATTGGTCACAGTTTGGATTGTGGGCTTGCTGCTTTGAGGCAGTCAGACTGTGACACCACAACAGATGGCTCTAAGAATTCAGTCCAGAGTTTTTGAGGTACATTTAAACTAAACTTACTCAAGAGTATTACCGTTGATTTATTCACTCTGATCCAGTATCACATCTCTCTCCAGTATCGCGTCCAACAGGCTCATGTTCTTGGCTTTTTCTCCTGACCAGCTACTGAGGTAACACACCACCAGGATGAGAGGTATAACCTCCCCCTCTCCTCCTAGGATCCCGATCTTTGACACCCACCAGACAGGAGCCTGGGACGGAGACCACCGGACACAGAGCAGGTCACTGTATCCCATTACACCAGAGACGATGAATAGATCTGGGACAACCAAACATGTACTGCCCCCAGGCTGCCTAGGGCACCGTGGTCCAGAGAAAAAAGGGGGGTCCAACACAAAAGAATGACTGAAGTGCATTCCTGAAAGGAAGAGAGTCGGGATTGAATGACAGGGGAGGACAGGGGGCCACTGGTGACACTGGCGGCCTGTGAGATCGAGTTTTCCTTCTGAAAAGCAGGCTCAGAAAAACAATGACTTTGGCATCTGTCTGGAAGGGAGAAACAGAAACTGGGATCTTGTGCTGTGGAGTGCGGAGGGTTCACTGGAATGCCTTTAATGTAACCTGGCCCGGGCTCTCATCGGATACTCCATGGCTCCCCTTGTTGGATGTAACATGAATAAAACTGCATCAATTAAAGTGTACTCCTCAGCTCCTCAGCTCCCTCGTGTAGCTGGAAACACACTGATTGAGAAGTTTACTGTGAACAACAGGTGTGTGTGCCAAGATGACTTGTCTTGTCCTCGGGCGATATCCTACATTAGATAAGGATCAACATTCCTCCACTCTACAGATGTAGGTCATGTAGCCACAGTGGTGCGAGCAGCATTTCAGTCTTGCTTCATTTGTTTTATTACCCATCACTGTGCACTGTGAGTTTGGTGCCCTCGTGCCTTGGAGATGAAATCTTGCTCCGCCTTGTTTATTCTGTTTCCCTTCACCCAAGGAGCTGAGATAAAACCGTATCAACGTCTCTCTCAGGGCAATGCACATAATTCACCACAGCAGTTACACAATGGAGCGTGTGTTTGCTTTGGGAAGTGGAGGCAGCCAGTGAATTCAGGTCTCTCTGTAGACAATATACCCTAAAAATAAAAAAGAAACACATCACTTTTAACATGTTCCACATGTATTGTAGACTTAATATATATTGACATGTTTTGTATTTGCTATCCTGAAAGAGACATATCCTATATTACATCATCTGACCTGTGTATTTCCAGTTCTTGTCATATATGTTATTCAGAGAATGCTCTAATAGCGTGTATGTAGCCTGTCAGACTACACCCTGACATGAAAAATCCAAGAATTCTACTTATGAAGGATCATAACCACATTGAACAATATTGGTCATTGGTGATCATTTTCAACTACTATAGACATACATATGATTAGTAAATAGTGAGCAAGAACTGTGAGGTTGAACAAAGCCTCGTTCTAATACACACACTTAGGATGTGTTACAGCATCACGCTCGAAAGGAAGCTAGAAAATGATCCATGGGACGTAGAGGCTGGGTCATCTTGAGGTAACTCCTCTGATGAAGTACACACGTTTAAATGCCTTTTTTATGGTGGGAACTGCCGGAGACAGAGATGTATATCAGCAGAGCCTGCAGCGTACAAGTTAGGCCAACAGTGGCCAGCAGCTCAATCAGGGGCCACCACAAACTACAGATAGCAGTGAGGTCCAGTATCACACTTCCCACTGATAATAGCAGCTCACTTGATGGTGGTATCCTGTGAATTATGTCTAGAAGTATTTCCCCTGTATACATACTGCCATGGGACAGGAAGAGGTTTGATAGAAACCAATTAGCTGTGATTTCTCTTCAGTTAGTTTCTTTCTTTTTTGATTTTTTTCAGTGTATATTATCTTTGGGGAAATGAAACGATGGGATGGCTGTCAGGGACTCGTTGAAAGTCTGTTGAGCTCATGTTGTCTATCCAAAACAAGTGCTCAAAACACTCTCAGAGGAGTAAATAAACAGTGACATAGACGTTGATCAAAGGCGAGCTTAAGTGCTCGGCTGAGTGTTTTTGTATATTTTGTTCCTTATGAGACGTTCACTCCTGCTAATTCTGCCCGGGAATTTAAGTCAATTTAGTTTTAAGGTTGCTTTTCCTGTATAGAGATATTTTTGGTACAATGGTCCGTACACTAATACGTGCTTGACATGGTAGAAGGAAACGCTTGATCTTTACTGAAAAGGAAATTGAAAAGAAACAGAATACCAGGAGTCAGATTTCATGAAACAATAACTAAGACGGGAAAGAGGAAATGGAAAAAAAAAAAAAGAAAAAGCTGAGAAAGCAAGAGTGATTTTCTTGTTGGCTACAAAGAAAAAGAACAAGCAAGACAAATACATCAGTGCCATAGTAAATGTACGATTGTGTAGGCAATCCACCTAGCATATGTAGTAGCTGGAAACAGATATTGCTTCTGTGAAACGGATTGTTTGCTGAACCTGGCGTGTTATATTGCGTTTCTGACTCAGATTTCTTTGACTTCAGTGCAGA
Source organism: Lipophrys pholis (assembly GCF_963383615.2). NCBI lineage: Eukaryota > Metazoa > Chordata > Actinopteri > Blenniiformes > Blenniidae > Lipophrys > Lipophrys pholis. Next base: position 26,025,566 of record NC_137627.1, on the reverse strand, counting down.
ACGCTGCATGACTCTTCCTCTGTGGCCTTTCAAGGATTTTCTTTAGGGAAATGATTTTTTTATTTGTGTGTGTGTCTGTGTCTGACTTTGTCAAGAAAAGTTCAAACCAAGTGTGGCATGCTGGATGGGGTCCATGTGCCTGTGGCCTCTGTGTTTCATGGTGACCTGCCAAGGATTGTGTGCCAAAGGGAGGCGCTAACTGCAAGCCAGCGCTGCTGTCTTATGCCGAGGCCTTGGGCCGTAGGTCAAAGGGCTACTGGCTGGAGCTGTCAGCTCTGTTCTGCCTCTGAGAGCACACACACACACACACACACACACACACACACACACACACACACACACACACACACACACACACACACACACACACACACACACACACACACACACACACACACACACACACACACACACACGAACATCATACAGGCACGAGTGGTCAAGCTCGATTCGCAGGAAACACAAACATATCAGCACAATGAGTGCTCTCTTGGCACGCTCCTACATGGACTGGAGTGGGGAGTTGTCCGTTTTGACTTTAATTGTGTTGTTCTATGCATTAGCCCGGGGCTCATTAAGGACTTTACGCGGGGCGTGGGTGGATGAGGATTCATGCATGGAGCAGTGACAGAGGGCTTTTAGTGGACAGATGAGAAAGTGGAGGACCTCTTCAGCCCAGGCTTCACTCTTCTGCCTCTTGTGGAGTGGCCCTGGATTGCTCTTATTGCACCATTCAAGTCTCTCACTACCAGTTCTGACATCACCCATTTTAAACAATGGCTTTTGTTGGTGGTAGTGACTTTTTCAAGCACATAATGTGGAGTATATTAGTGACAGACACAGTTTTAACAAGAGTGCAGCTCCACCTGTTGCATATGTAATGCAGGATATGCCAGTTTGCATGAACATGTGAAGGCTTTAATAGAGCAGCGGAGGAATCGTTGAGTGTAGCATGGCTAGTGAATGGATGCCGTGCTTCGTTCAGTTAATCTGCTTTGTTTGCTGTTTCGTTACTGGAGTTATTACAGAAGATACATATTGTGTTTTGCATCTGAATGGCATCACACAGGCCTGTGGAAGAACACAGTCCTCTTCTGAAAGAAAGCACTGTCAAAGTAAAAGGAAGGAACTGCTCAGCTTGCACAAAACATGTATTTGTGTAATGTTCATTACTCATACTCAGTCTGCATTTGAGTCATCGTTTTTATTAAATGAGGTTGTAATTAGTGAAAACTTGCACTAGTGGAAACATAAACGTTAAACAATCACAAATAGTAGAAATTTCCTTGACAACCAAAACTGCAATCTGAAATGTTCAACTGGAAGTGAGCCAAGTAAATACTCGCTCGTTTCAGTCAAGAGTTCAAGCTTGTGTGGAGGCTTTGTCAGAAAATACTCTGGCTTCAAATGAGTTTGCTCTGTGCTGGCTTCTGCCAAAAAAGCTTTCGTTTGTGCAGTGCACCCATTTGTTTTACCCTTTAAGCGGTCTGAGGGAAAACATCGTTCTCCCATCCATATTCAACAGTGTACACAACTAAACCTGATATGAGAGTAGAGCGCAAACCCACATCCAGAACTACTTTTACATTTGGAGTCATTTTTCTTGATCTTACCACTGCTGAGAGGCTGTGCTTTCTTTTCATGAATCAGTGTGAAAATATGAACCTTGACCTGCAGTGCACCTAAAGGCATGGTAGAGCGGTCGTCTCCCAATCGGAAGGTTGCAGGTTCAATCCCCATCTCTACCTGTCCACATGCCGAAGTGTCCTTGCTGTGTGAATGTGCGTGTGGGAATGAGTGAATGTGATGACCTATGTAAATCGCTTTGGGAAAGGCATTATATAAGTGATGTCCATTTGCCATGTTACTGAATTCGTTATGCAGATTTGTGTGGATAGAAAACAGGGCGTATAGTAAAGACAGCGTCTGATTGTGTGCAAGACAAAGAACCTCATGGAGATCCTTCCTCATAGCCTGCAGAGACGTGCTGTATGGCCTTATCTGTCACCATGAGAGACGATGCACTTCATTGAGAGGTTCATTCATTCAGTATCAATGCTCAGGCTGATGTACAGTGAGGCTGCATGTTGGTGGTGTGCAGTTAAGGATTGATAGTGAAATAGTTGGTGACAGATAGAGAGTCACAGAGTGGTATTGTAAGCATAACACTGGCTGGGTTTTTAGCCACATGATGACAGAGCCGACACTGGAACATCATCTGGCTCCGCTCCGGACGCCTCTGTTTACTAGTTAGAGTTTCCACTCACTTGACTTTGTTGTAGGACAGTCTGGGAGAGAGGTGTCCACTTTGAAACCAGTCGCTCACAGCACTACACTCTTGTTTTCCAGGCGCAGCTCCATTTTGGCCTTTTTCATCCTTCAACCAGCCACATGGAGATAAGAGAAACAAATCGCACCAAAAATTCAACATTTATGAAAAACTATTAAATAGAGCAGCAGTACTGTGACAGAATAGTGAGATGGTGACGGATGCAGCTACAGCAGAAGAAGGAAAAATATCACATGCAGTTTACCCTGAATAATTCATAGATGCTTTATGATCAAGGAACCCACTGGTGTTTATGATGTCATATTTCACAGCTAGTTTATGCTTAGGATGCATTAACATGCATATACTGAAAAAAGAGATATGGGTAGAAGTTATAACATTCTGGTGAGGAATGTACTTGACAGTGTGGTGTTTTTCCTCCCCAATTCAAATATACGCCAGTTTTCAGGTCATCTTCTGTGATTTGTCTCTAACTCTTCATGTATATTTTCACTGTCTGTGTTTTGATATCTTACCCCATGACAATTAACAGCACTATGAAAATTTGACGGATTCCCACCACAGTTGATGCACGTTGATGAACTGCCCCATACAGACTCTTTGGTTTTGTGTGCATCTCGTGTGCAAACCTTGTCTGATGTGGAATTACTGGTCAACCAGACACTTGAACGTCTTTAAAATTTCTGGTTGACTCATCTTAAAGCCATCTCTCATCACAAAGGCTGCAGACCAAAACCGCAGAGTGATGCTTGTAATAAAAGAGGGCCTGGGGTATTGAGCTCGCATCCATCGCCACTTCAAAGAGCAGCAGAATCTATAGAAGCGCGTGCTATTGTCTGCTGTGCAGGTGTGCTGCCTCCCACAAGGTGTGGAGGTCTCATAAAGCACCACAGATCTCCACAGAGAGGCCTGCTCAGATGCTATCTCTCCCAAATACAGAAAACATGATGGGTAGGTAGACAATAGAAGGCATGTGGACTCTGGACCTGCAGGTTGTGCGTGCGTGCGTGTGTTTACAATCAGTTCTTGCGGGCAGATCCAGTTGTTTGCATGGGAATGCAATGCTTTGTTTCAGTCGGGGTAAAATATGTTTAGCAGAGTTTCCCTACAGACTTTGCGTGGCCTGGGTGTGCCAGTGTCATCCCACAACCGAAAAAAGACACAAATCAGCTGGAATGAGGGTTTTTTCATTTAGTTTGAGGTTGTGACTTTGGTATTTCAGGATGTGTAATCTTTCACAACTTCCATGATGTACATACATTTGTTTCTCTGAAAGGAGGTGCAAGTTATCCAATAATATAATTTTTTTTCGAGTCACCAGGTTTTAAAGACAGAGAAAAAAGGCAGTTTTGACAGTGCTGATAGTTTTAAGATGACTGTTTTTTTTTTATTATTTCAGTACGCTTAGATTTGGACAAAAGTATGTCTGTGAATCTGTGTACTGATGGGTGTATTTGCCTTAGTCATAGTACTCTAATGTCTTTTTGATTATTGGATTCAGTGTATTTTCTTTTCCATTCGCGAACGTTGTTGCTTTTGTTTGTCAGGTTCCTCAAATCCTGCATGTTCCTCACTGTAACACGTGAAATAAACTGTAAAGCTTTGTCTGGCAGTTGTTGTATAGTCTGATTTGACTTTGTTTGGACGACAACATGCTGCACACATGTCCAACAAAGACATTTCTTCCAGTGTTAAACAGAAAAGGTTCAGGAACATTTTATTGATGTCACCCATATGGCCTGTGCTTCCAGGCAGGTCTCACCCACATGACACAAGGTGCTCTGAATTATTTTTGCTCTTCCCCACAACAAACTCAGCACCCTCATCTGCTGCTCCAGAGGGCAACAAGCCTCATCACATCCTGGCCCTGATTTGCTTTTCCCCCTTTGTTGAGGACAATGTAGCGTTTTAGCTCCAGCGCCCCTTATCAAGGGTTTGTTGGCATGTTTGAGCCTGGCAGAAACCAAACATGGATTTATTTGATGATTTGCTCAGAGGGGAAACTGGTGGCAGCAGTGTGATAGACTGTTTCCCCATGTGAGACATGTTAAACGTGTTTTATCTCAGGAGAGGATGGAAGGACGCAGGGGGAGTTTATCTGCTCGCTGAGTCCTGACCTCTGAAGACAGAAGATAGGGAGGGAGAGGACGGTGGGGGTGGGGGGGCTCTTCCTCTTCTCATTCATCTTTCTCTCTCCCTCTCCTCCCTCCTCTGCCAGGGGACACTTTCAAAGGTTTCCATGTGAGCTTTCACACTTGTTTCACATCACAGTTCGACTGCTCTGTGACTGAGGTGAACCGGTTGAGTTAACAGGTGCTAATGAGACGTCCACACAAAATGACAACTTTGACAACAATGTGTGTACACAATGAGACTGAAATGTCTTTCTGTTGCTGAAAAAGTCCTCCACAAGGACTTAACACGCTACATGAGGTGGATGTTGTGTACATCACTTGCTATCAATTTTTTTTGTATTCAGCATAATCCACTATTGATGTTTAAACTGGCCTTCGCATGAGCTCGCATTTCACCTTCACTCTAATTTATGATACACATCCAAGCTGCTTATAAGCACAAAGATTCAAACATCTGCTATCGCCCTAATATTTCTTCACCTCTTTACTCTGCATTTCCTTATCCCTCAAATCACCCAACCACCTCTTACTCCTCCATTCCTTGAATTTCCTTTCCTCTTGCTCTCTAACCCGAACCCTTTTCAGAGCCAGATGTGCGCCTCTTTACCCTTCTAAAAAAAACTCTGTCGAGATGCACACGGCTCTCGGTTGACCACATCTGCATTGAGAAAAATACTTTTTTCTCTAAGCAGTGACCTAGAGATTGTACTTTCCTGTGGTTGTTTCTATAGGCATCTGTAGAAAACTGAAATGCTCAAGGCCAGGGAAGGAAAATGAAAATCTGACACAGATTCCTGAAAATAAATAAAATATACCCACAAGTTAACAGTGTAGGATCATGTGAAATAGGGAACATATCGTAGAAGGTCAAATCAAAACAAAGAGTTGTGATTAAAAGAAATTGAAACATGCCAATGGCTGTTCGTTATATTGCACATTTGATGGGTTTCATCGTTTCTGTTCTTGAAAGGATTTGAAAGGATTAAGTGCCTGAGGAAAGTCCTTCAATGTAATTAGATGTTCATATATTAATTTTTTTGATGTCGACGTTTTGAAGAGCCATTGCTAACTGCACTGTGGAAAGAGCCTGGGGGGATTTAGTATTGAAAAGATATGAGAGCTGTGTTTAATATTCTCATTTAAAGTCGCCCAGAGAAGCTGCTAGTTGTCTGTCAACTTGGAGCAACTCATATTTTGAAAATGGTTTTTACTCCATCATCGTGACAGCTAATGGCTTTATCACCAGCAATTTCAAACCCCTTGCCAGGTTGCATAAACATCAGCTTACAGGACTAATGTAAACATAATGTTAACAGATGTGATTTTAATGGACAGCTCTACGAGTTGGCAGACAGGAATTTCTTGACTTGCAGTTCTGATAAAGAAGCATTTTCCTGTGGCTTTGGAAAGATGTGTGCTATGCAAGCACTGCCAAAGATGAGGCAATAGAGCAGCCAGACAAACAGACAGACAGACAGACAGACAGGGCAGGAAACCAAGTTAAAGCCAAAGCAGGACCACACAAAAATTTGAAAATTTCCTCTCAAAATATATTTGGACAGAACCCACCTTGACAGTCGTCTCTATTCAGAAGGCTGCCAAGTTTAAATTCACAGAGTATGCACGAGGCACAGGCTGCCTCAGTGGAGGAAGGATTTCTCTCCCACTTGTATAAATCTCGCAGATATTTTCGAGTCCTCTGTGAGTAAAGTTGGTTCAGTAGCTTTAAATTTCCACTGCTGCCGGGCTTGACTTTGTACCCTTGGGAGAAGCTTCATAAATCAGCTCGCTAGGATGTTTCAGGCATGTTAACAGTAGCAAACTATCCCATAAAACAAAGTAGCAAAACTATGACTAAACTTTTCTTTTGTCTGTGTTCCTTCTAATGAAAATTTAAAGATGGAAAATCTCGGACTGAACATCAATGAAACCTTACACAGTGTCAATTTCACAGCGATCAAAGTCACTTCTGGCACATCTACAAAACCTTCTCCCTGGCATCAGCAGTCCTCAATATTGTATGTTGACACGTACAGTGAAAAGCTATAGCACCAAATTGTTTGGCACCGACCATGCAGGAGCACGCAGTCAAGTGCTTGAGATGAAATTTCAACTGTATATTTCGTTCTGGCGCAGGAGATCTGACGCAGTCCCTCGTTCGGTTCCTTTCAGTATCACTTCCCACTGTAACAGATCTCCTCTCAGATATGGTGGTGGACATCTTTTCATCTTTTCCGGGTCCATCTGGGAGAGTTTATGGTCCATATGGAAACTATTGAAATGAGGACGGCAACTATTCACAGAAAGATGTGCCCCTCTGGAGCTCCAGCACATGTTTGTATACCAGTATTCCTATTTGCTTTGTCTTACAGTCTTTAACATTCCTGTGCCCTATATCTCTGGAGGAAACCCTAAAACCCAATTCACCTCAATACTTAACCTCTTCAACCTCGTTCGGTCTTTGTGCCTCTGCCTCCTTCTTTCCTTTTCTCCTCATTCCCCCAGTGCCTGGTAAAGTGATTGGAGCGGGATCAGGATGGTGGAAATGAAAGTGGGCATGACGAAAGACTGAGGGATCCGCTGTAACATTGCATTGGTTGCAGCGTTTTTCCTTCCCTATTTTCCTTTCTGCTTGCCCTTTTTCCTCCACACAAACACTATCACATTACTCTCCTGCAGTCACCTCTGCAGCAGCCGCTGATGTAATCCCAGTTCATGGTCCCAACCAACACTGTTTCCTGAAACAATGGCTCCCTCCTACTGTTTCCTAAACCTCGATCTAATTAGACTTCCACTGGAAACTAAGTGAATTAAGCTACACTTTCCATTACTTGTATTGTCATTGAATAAGAAACTCCAAGCTTTTTTTTTTATTTTTAATTTGAATTACTTTGTTTGACATATGCTCAGACTGATCCACACCGGTTCTCACATAATATGTATTATTAAACTGTACAATCCAACCATGAACTTTAATTTGGAGAGCTGAAATAAACACACTAACCTGTACATCCATAAACGATCAGATATACACAGTAGACTGTCAACAGTACTTTGGTAATTGTCATATATGTACCAGGGGAAGGTTCATTTGAGCTGAATAAGACCCTGTTTACACGACAATGTTTCATGTGACAACACCAAATCCGTAAAAAAAAAAAGGAGTGTGTTTTACACTGCAGCAGCGGACACACTGACAACGATGTAGTTAGTATGCCGGGCCACTGGAGGGCGCTGTTGCTTGATTTTGCAATGAAACCACATAGACATGTGTGCAGAGACCAATACGCTATAAACGTAAAGAAAATGGAGACAACCCAACATCCGTATGGACGGATGATGAATCGGATGCTATCAGATCTTCTTTGCGCACATCAGTCATATTTTAATCATGTTTATCAAGTGATGCTGCTACTGTATGAGCCCCGCAGCTCATTAACATGTTGGAAGGCGAGCTTCTTACATGTTAACAAGCACCTGAACGCATCACTCAAAGCCATCATCTATGAAGCACCATTTTAACTTTACGGGCGCAGCGTGCCCCTGTTGAGTTTGTGCTCTGGGCAGCTGCCAATGTTCATGTTTTTGTATCAAATATACTTAATATCTTGTGTTTTTGTGTCAAATATACTTAATAATCCTTCCAAATGTGTCAAATATACTTTGAAATCCAATCCTTCAAATCAATAATGCTGAAATAATTAGTCGTGGACAAGTTGTCCGGAATCGCGTGGACGAGTTGCCCGGGTTTGCAGTTTTGTGGACGAGTTGTCCATTCACCAAAAACTTCACGGATACAGTGGATCCGCACACCCGTGACGTGTAAACGGACCCCCCCAAAGGTGAAGAAAGTTTTGCGGATACACTCTTATTCGTTGTCGTGTAAACGGGGCCTGGTGTTTGTGATTTCCATTATCTCAGACGTCGCACAGCCAGACCCTGAGTCACTGTGAACATGTAATCTCATGGTCCACTTTAAGATCATATTCCCTTCACAATAGTCCTCTTTACACAGCACCACAACAGAATATAACCTTGTCGGTAATAAACCTTTATTTTCAGTTGACACAGTGAGAGCGCAGTGTTATCTACTCGTGAGACCTCTGGATAATAGAGAAGTGAAAAGATTCTCTGCAGATGTTTGTGTTCCAAAATGATCTGATGAGTGCATGCAGCGGGTCAAATGGCACTCTGCAGGAAAGCGTGCTGTGTTTATGAATGTAGTTTCCCTGATGGTGTGAGTTAGTGAGCTGACAGGCTCCTGTTACAGTACCTCTTCCTGCTCGGTATCAGCCCTGTCCACTTTGTTCAAATGAGTCCAGAACATTGCGTGCCACGTCAAATTAAGAGCATTTGTGGTGGCTGTGCTGTCCTAACTGGTACTAACATGTTTATTCATGACTATATCTTATCTCTCCTCTTTCTGCACACTCACACACAGTAAACAGATGAACAAGCAAATAAACACAAGTAAAAACAGACAAGCACACGGTTCTCGATTCTGCAGTGAGAAAAACAAGTTGCCTCACATCCTCTTTTCTCAGCACTCTTATTTAAAGGCCTCATGGCCGGTCTGGGTCCTACACAGCTTCTTTGTCATTAGAGATGAGGTGGGGTCAGATCTCGGCAAAGCAGTGGAGGAGGTCCGGGGGGAGGGCTCCGGGGGCTCCAGGGGCCAGGAATGTTAATTGGGAAGATTGTTTTAATAAGGTCCTCATTTTTGCAGATGCTGGGAGAGAGTTAGCCGGTGAGGCCACACAGACGGGAGGGCAGCTCACACTGAGATATTGTCAGAAAACATGAGTGACAGAATGTGAACTGAGCTGTGTAACACACACTGTGGGACTCAGACACGAATGGATAAAGATAGTTGGTGTTTCTTGGCATGTTTGCGTCTGTTTTTCTGGAGGTAAAGGGATTTACTGTAATGAGCATTCTGTGGTGACAAATGTGCAATCTGCATATCCTCTCCACTTCTGTGTTGTGTGAAATCCTATTACACTGTGAAGGCTCAGACAGACAAGCAGAGGCTCGACTAAACGCGGCCCGAGAAGAACAAGCAGCAGTGATTCAAAATCGGAAACCATTAAAGCAAAGCAACAGCAACGGGTTCAGAGAGGGCTGCTTACCTGAGTGGGAAAAAAAAAAAAAAAAATGAAAATAAATAGAAGTTCTCACTTGTACCAGGACAAGTCTAGCACAGGGCCAGTCTCAGCTTTTGATGGATCTCTCTCTCTCTCTTTTTCTCTCTTTCTGCATCTGCTCCAATAGACAAAAAAGATATGTTTGCTTTTGGAGCACACAGCAGAGGAAGAATTACATCTGAAAAACCCAGCAATGCCATCCACATTTTCTGACCTTGCTACTCTGGATAACCCACAGAACCTACGATTAGCAGGTTTGAACTATTGGAGCTGTCATTCAGCTTGTTGAGTGGACTGTCCTCTGGTCCCAAGTGGAAGTTTCTTCCAAAATATTTGTGGTAGTGTCCATGACGCAGTAGCTGTAATGCATTTCTTCCAGTGGTGTGTGAGCACATGATCATGTGAAGTACATTCAGACTGCTTAAACAGTAAGATGAGCTACATATGTAATAGTTTTTTTACTACTTACGTGTCAAACTGTTTCACAGTATAATAATTTTTACACCACTGTGGTTTAACCTGGTGCTACAATAACATTGCATTCTGCATTTTTTGTACTTTACAATGAGCTCTCAATTGGATCTGCACAGTTCACAAAGAGCAGAGACACATCTAGGCAAGCTGAAGTGTGTGTGTGTGTGTGTGTGTGTGTGTGTGTGTGTGTGTGTGTGTGTTGTGTGTGTGTGTGTGTGTGTGTGTGTGTGTGTGTGTGTGTGTGTGTGTGTGTGTGTGTGTGTGTGTGTGTGTTGTGTGTGTGTGTGTGTGTGTGTGTGTGTGTGTGTGTGTGTGTGTGTGTGTGTGTTGTGTGTGTGTGTGTGTGTGTGTGTGTGTGTGTGTTGTGTGTGTGTGTGTGTGTGTGTGTGTGTGTGTGTGTGTGTGTGTGTGTGTGTGTGTGTGTGTGCCTGTGTGTCTGTGTGTGTGTGTGTGTGTGTGTGTGTGTGTGTGTGTGTGTGTGTGTGTGTGTGTGTGTGTGTGTGTGTGTGTTTGTGTTTGAGAGGGTGGAAGAGTCAATGAATGAGTGAGTAGACTGTACAGGTGTACCTGTTTGTGTGCACTATAGTGTTACATCGACTCTTTTGTTTATGCATGCGGAGAGCTAAAGGCTCGGGGCAATACAGTAAGTGGTGAGCTCAGTTTCTGAGCTTCTCAGTTCCTCCTCTTCTTTGGGGAACAGACAGTAGAGCTCCACCTATAGACAAGTTGAAACACTAAAAAAATTAGCTTGATCCATGCAGCTTACGTCTTTAAAGGAAAAGCCCAAGGCCAAAATCGCCTGCTGAGTTTGGAGCTGTCATAAACATGCTTGTGCATAAAGTTTAGTGTCAACTGCAGCAGTGTTGCTATGGCCGTGTCATTAATTCTTTTGTTGCCAGGGTGGTGTAAATGAAGGCAATTCTTGACTTGTAAAGCATGTTTATTTACCTGCTTCTCCCACCTTTATCTCCATCATTATTGTTTTACTGCTCTGTGAAGCCCCTAAAGGTTGACTTAAGAATGGAAACAGATTAAATTCTATCAGCAGCAGGTTTATGCCGTGTAAAGAACGTTGAAGACTTTTCATTATTTAACTTGGCTGGCCTCTTATGCTTTACCTTACTGAGATTCTTTAACTTTTTTATTTTTTCAGTACCCACAAAATGTGATACTGTATTTTCACAAAAGGTCCATGAGAATTAATAACTGCCTGAAAATCATTTTCAGGTGAGGACTGAGTGCTCAGGCTGCTCGCTCAGAACCTCACAAATCCACAAATGGCACATTGATGTTTTTCAATCATTAAACTATAATGTGATAATCTCACACAGATGTTTATTACACCGTTTGCATTGTAGTGGCTGCTGTTTCTAGCCGGGTTTTATGGGGTTTGTAGTTTTACTTCTTTGGAACATTTTTTGATGGAGGGCACGGTAGAGTGGTGTATTTTCTCCAACATTCCTACCGCTTTAGCTCCAACACTCGACACACTATTTTAGTCCAACTCCTGCTCACACAGCACTCCAATCAAACAGACACTGTTTATTGAACTACGAGGTGCCAAGTCACTCACTCACTCAGTCACTCACATAAACCTGCCTCCCCACTGCCCTCTGTGGCCCTCTCCGTGTCCGCCAAACCCAATCTCTCTCTCTCTCGCTCTCTCTCGCTCTCTCTCTCTCTCTCTCTCTCTCTCTCTCTCTCTGAGCCTGACGAGAAGAATTATGACCATTTAAACAAACACAGGCACTCAATGGCCTCTCTGTCTGTGCAGCTTTGGGGCCGAATGTCCTTTATGTGGTGTGTATGTCTATGTGTGTCTGTGTTTTTTATGTACAAGCATAATTGGTGTTGGATACGGATGCACATAAGGTCATGTGTTTAAGAGAGTAACGGAGAGGATCAAGAGCTGGGATTGAATGCTTCGCACTCGGCAGCTGCGAGAGGCCAAAGAAAGTGCAGACATGCTTTCATCGGTGCCACCAAAACGTCCAGAACACCGTCCAGCCCTGACTGGAAGTGCCAGGTATCAGCTGTAATCACCTGGCAGTGCAGTGTGAATGTCTTTACGCTGAATCACTGCTTCACACATACACTCTCATTCTTCTCTGTGGAGTTTGTTTACCTTTGCATCTTTGTATTACATTTCAGTGAATCTCAGACTCCTCCTTAAGGATTGTATTTTTGACAGGACGGGTAGTGTAGTTTATTGTTCTGTGTATGTTTATAGAAGTTAAGCAGGCATTCCATCCCTCCTCAACGCCACGGCATCACGTTTGAGTCTGCAGAACGACCTTGTGACATTTTGGCTGTGCAGGTGCAAACCCTAAAGGCCGGTGGGGTAATAGTCTGTCTGCTCTCACTGACATATTTACGGGTGTCCACGAGATATCTTGTGGTCAGCCAGGCACTTAGGCTGTCAGGCGATTTTAACCGATGTGACTCTGCAGATGTGACCTCATATTGAATGTCATGGTTGTCAAGAGAACTTCCATTGTTTTGAAAGTGATTTATAACAACAAAAATTCTGCCTAAATGTGAAATCTATAAATTAGTTCCTAAAAGATGAAAACATTTAGAAGTGCGAAATGTGAGATGGCTTTATTATAATGTCAGCGGTTATTTACAACTTACCCGCTTGTCAGTTGGGTCGCTGTATGCGTGTGCATGGGAGTGAAGTTTATGTCTGTAATAATCTCAGCCAGACGGCATTATGGGCATGCTCAGGGCAGCGTGCATGCTGCTGGGTAGGATAGAGTGTCTGCAGGGGCAACGAGAGGCCATGTGCTCAGTGCAGAGGAGAACAAGTCGGACTCAGAGAGAGAGAGATGTGTCCAGGCTCCTCTCTGCGTGGAGGGGTCAGAGGTGATGCAAAGAAATAAGATGGAGGAGGGAAAGAGTGGTTCTCCAGAGTACAGCAGGAGTCCTGTTATAGCATCACGCCCACCAGCAAAGCTACAGAGTTATACAGTGCAAACACACACATACACACTGCATTCATGCCTCTGGCAAATGATCCATCTGCAGGAGCCTTTGCAGTGAAGTGCCACAGGTTAACACACCATCGCTACGAGCCCATCTTTGATGTAAGCTGCTCAGTGTGTGTGTGAGTGGAGAGAGCAGTGAGGTGAGGGGGTCTAATGCTGAGAGGGGGGAGAGAAATTTAGAGACAAAGTGGGAGTTGCATTGAGGGAGAGAAGGAGAGGTGTTTGTCTCACAGGACAGAGCTGGAGGCGAGGTGGAGATCGGTGGAGAAGCACACAACGTCGCTGCACTGTGAAACAAACCGGGTTCTTGCTCAGGGCGTAAACAGCTCTCATGGAGGGGGAGAGGAATTCCGTTGTCCAGTAAGCACAAATGTTCTGCAGGGCAGCTCATCCGGTGTAAGCTGTTTTTAATTTCAATCTGTTATTTGACCAAAACAGAGCAGATTTTCAATTGTACCAGTTACTGTTTACTTTCCATGAACTGAAATGCATATAGTTTTGTGTTTCTTTCTGGTTTTACGTTTTTAATCCCCATATAGGACTAAATCTAAATCAATATAACATAATTACACGGTATGTTAAATACCAATACAATAAGACAATTCTCGCAGCTGAGTGTTTAGGCTGTCAGATGTACCTATGAATCTGATGGTGCGATTAGAGATTTGTTAACGGTATCATGTGGTAACTTGATGATGATTTTCAGCCTGATTACCATGGCGTTTCAATTTGTGAACCATGTGAAGTTCAACTACCTTCAGGAGGCAAGAGGAGAAACAAAATGGAACCTGGAATGAAAACCTTCTAGTCCTATTGTAGATATTCTGTTTTTGGTTTAATCCTCTTTCTCTACTATGTCATTCATTCTGCTTTCCTTGTGCGGCTGGCCGTGTCCAGTCTGTTTGGAGGAAAAACCTAAAGCCTGCAGGAAGACTCATGCCGTGCTCAGTATCTCTGCAGGATTGACTCCTGGTGCCTTCTGATAAACCTTTAAATCCCTGGTGGGTCTGTTTTTGTATCCTTCCAAAGGTTTGCAGGGAGCTTGTTTTACTTGGTTTAATTTCCTCATAACAAAGCTCATCTGATCTTCCCACCCAGACTTGTGTGTGGCATTAAGTCTTCATTTTCATTAATGTTGGAGGGGCAGCACAGGAATCTCATTTTAATTTGACATTTAAACATCTGTTTTCAATTTCCCGAGGAAAAGAGTGAGTGCATGCCTGTGTGTGTGTGTGTGTGTGTGTGTGTGTGTGTGTGTGTGTGTGTGTGTGTGTGTGTGTGTGTGTGTGTGTGTGTGTGTGTGTGTGTGTGTGTGTGTGTGTGTGTGTGTGTGTGTGTGTGTGTGTGTGTGTGTGTGGACAGGGGAGCGCTTGTGTGGGTGATGAACCTGTGAGTTTTCAGAGTAGAGTGCAGCCATCGCGGACGACCTTTCATGCAGGGCTTGAATGTAAGAAATGATGGCAGCTAATTGCGTTAGTGTCAACACAGCTTCAATTTGCTACTGTGAACCAGAGGGCCGATTTATTACAGAGTACAGTGAAGTGTGGTTAGAGGGGATCTGGCAGGACCCAGCAGATGTTTGCCACTGCAAACTAAAGTCCTGCTTGGATAGATGTGCTTGTTTTATATACAGTCAGCAGAGTCTTTCAGTGAGTTCTGTGAGCTAAATGAGATTGGAAGTGTTTTATTCTGAAAATAGGAAAAATACGATACAGAATGGTTTACCTTGACAAAGTGTATTGAAAACTGTCCAAGTCCGGATATCCACTCGTTTCCATCCTATCATCAGCATATTTGAGCAAATCCAGGACGGACAAAGAGGCGTCTTCATGCTGGGACCTGTGACTTTGGCCCATTTCCACATATTAAGATACAAACTGAAAATCTCTGTGTACACACACACACACACACACACACACACACACACACACACACACACACACACACACACACACACACACACACACACACACACACACACACACACACACACAGAGTCTGGCCTCCCTGTTAATAGCCCAGGAAATATTATCTGCTAGGGGACAGCTGCAGGCTCACTGGAGAGACAGAATGGTAGAGTAGGCTCATTATCCCAAACACAGATACAGACCACACCACACAAACCACACTTTCAAGACAGCACACAGTGTGAGAGCCTCTCTATCACGTTTTTTTTAATCACCTGATTCTGGGTCCCAGAACAGGAACAGTGAGGGCGAATGAGGTCTTCTTCAGTAGGTTTACAGGAAGAAGCAAGGCTAGATGCCTTATGTAGGTCTAACAGGGCTTCTGGCAAAAGAGTTGAAGCTTTGTACCTCATCCAGATCAGGTCCGACTGTCTGTCTGACTGACTGTCTGGTGTTTCGGTCTCCTTGCTCGCTCCGCATCCATCCCAGAGGATTTTGTTTTCCACTACGCAGATGTTCAGGGCTGTCTGCTGTGCTGCTCTCAGCTGTGTTTATAACAAAGAGGTGTTGGTTTGGAGGAGGAGAGAGGGCAGTGAGGTGGGGGGGGTGAGTGCTGTTGAGGAGGGCTGGGGGTCACCGTGCTGTTGGTATAAACACTGAATGATGCCAGCTCTCCCTCGGGCCTCCAACAAGTCAATACAGCGTTTCTTTTTTCCGCCCTCTGTTTCTTCCCCCACACATCCTTTTTATTTCCAGAGGGACGCATGCATGTGGATATTAGCTAAAAGAGTTACACTTAAGCCAGCAGGGGAGGTAAAAATCCACTGAGAGGAGACGATGTGCAATTATTGTCACACTTAAAAGTCGCTGAGCTCTTTAGGTCAAACATAGAATCCAGACTCCTTGAATTGAAAACATGATTTTTCTCTTGATTTCATAAATTTGTATACATTTGATCAGTATTATGTGGCCTTGAACTGACGTAGGTTGTTTACATGATGCTTTTGTATGAATATGAAAAAAATGGCAATTTTGGGTTTTGTCATCTTTAAGCTCGACCTTGATTATCAAGAATGACCTCAGTGAGGACGGGCAGGTCAGCTGATATAAACGAGCCGCGTTGCTTCAGATAAAACTGGTGCTCTAATGGATCGGATGTTTGGTGTTTGCAGTTTCATTCCAGGATGACTACATCCACTCTAAACTGTAGAAAATAAACTCATCATGCAGCTGCACTGCTGAACTTGAGATGAATCAGACTGCGTGCAGGAAATTATTGGAGCCACACACAAAATTGCTTCTAAACAAAGTGTTTGTGACTGTGGATGTCAAAGAAGACTTGACGCTGATTTGGCATATATCTCTTAAGCATAACTCCAAGACTGTTTTCGTATCTGCAGATTTCAAAAAGCATGAGAAAGCAGAGAAAATGAGCTTGAGGAGCATATACTTGTCATTATCATGAGCCTCAGGACGTAGCAGTGTGATTTACCAGCATGTCACATAAAGTGAAAGCTGAAGTAAACTTGGACAAAGAGGCAGAAACTCTACCTCATAGCATTTTTTTTTTCTATTTCTATACCTCCATCCATCCATCCATTTTCTCCCGCTTATCCGTTTCCGGGTCGCAGGGGTGGCAGTCTGAGCACTGTCACCCAGATCACATTGCACCGATGAAGAACCTTTCCTGCGGGTGGTGAGCCCATGGGAATGATTTCTATCCCGATAAAATTAAAATAATCCCAAGTGGCCTGAATCAAAGTACAATCAAAAGAGGGTTAGAGCCCATCTATATGTGTCCTTAATTTGACTTGAACTGACTCGCTGTCAGAAAAAGCTGTTTCTGGACTTGGCAATGAGTCATTAAGTGCTTAAAAGGTTCAGCCAAGAATGTGTAGGCTGCCAGTAGGCGAGGGGTCCTTCTGCCCTCGATCTGTGGCTGAGATGACTTTTTGAGCAGACACAGAAGCATGAGACAACAGAAGGCAAAACCCGTATTTTATGTACAAAACACAGGTAACGAGTCTCTTAACTTTTTCACAACAGTGGTCGTGAACACACTGTGCTGAGCATGCATGCTTTGTGTGTGGCCTAACTTCCAGAATACAAGCGCTGTTCTTATATGGTTTATATGCAGGGGAGCTGGAAAAATGATTGTCTGCAGAAAGGGGCTTGTTGCTTTTTCATTACTCTCTCCTCTCAATAAATCTGCAGTTTATCTTTAACACCTCAGATATGGAGTTCGGTGAGGCTGTTTCTCTTCCCCGCAGAAAGCTGATATGCATTGATCTGCGTTGTTGCAACTACCAGCTAGTACTGACAGAAATGTGATATTCTGATAAAGCAGACAAAGATTTGACGTCAGATGGGATTTTTGCATTCTTTGCATTCAGCTACAAATAAAAATCTCTGTTGCTCAATTCATCTTTCTGAAATTGTGTCAACAAATTAAACCTCGGAATGAAAAACTGTATCAAAATCATGAACGTCCATGGCTGTATCATCTCTTTTAAATCACTTCCAGCATTGAATAAACCCATGCAAAAAAGAATCATATTCTGCTAAAGTCCTTTCCAAGACAGTCATGGTAGATTGGCTCTGGTAGATAAGTCCATATAGAACGGGTGTATGAGGCGGAGGTGGGTGTAAATATAGTGTCAAGGAGAGATGAAGAAGTGATGAAGGAGATGTGATGATCAGCCAACACTGTGTGTGTGTTTGTGTGTGCGTGTGTGCGTGTGCACGTGCGCACGTGCGATGATATATTCCTGTTGTGTGGACAGAAATATGTTTACACATTAACATTATGAGGATTTGGCATCCTTGTGGGAACAGAAAACATGTCCTCGTTACGAAAAGGAATCAAACATTTTGAGGTAGAGACTGATCTGTGGGTCAGACTCAGGTTTGGGTTAGTTAATGGTTATGATAGTGGACTAGTTATGGTTTTGATTATTCAAAACCTGCAGGAAATGAATGTTGTCCAATGCAATGTCCGCAAAAAAACCCCAAACAAAAATGTAGGCATACGTGTCTGTGCGTGCATCTTGCATGTGCATGTTGTGCATGTTCAGTCAACAAAAGTCAAGGTCACTCCTATTAAAGATGCTGATGGACACAAGTATGTGTTCATTATGCTCTGTTGTAAAGCTTACTGACAGTGCAAATAGGTGAAGAAATGAGAGCAGGCTATCAAAAACAGCCAGTTGTAAATGTAATACAATCAGCATCCTGCATATCTGCTTTTTATTTCATCAATACTTTCTCCACTAAATCAGTCTTGATATTTATTTCTGTATTTTGATTGTTTTTAACAGTGAAATCCTCTCACGTTGTGTGTATTTGTTTGCTGGCATGACATACTAGACACAAGAAGGCCATATTCTCAAATTGTTCTTCTTCTGCCTGTTTTCTTGCAGTTCTACGAGACGACTTCAGACAAAACCCTGCAGATGTGATTGTGGCAGCAGGAGAGCCAGCGGTTCTGGAGTGTCAGCCTCCTCGCGGACATCCCGAGCCCACCATATCCTGGAAAAAAGATGGCGTGAATATCGATGACCGAGACGAGAGGATTACTGTAAGTCTCTTTTTTTGGTCTTTAAAGTTGTTTTTGCTGGCGAGCAATCTTCTAAGCCCTGCTTTGTACACATTTCTTTTAATGTATGAGAAATAATGACCCAGTGGTGCTCATTGCCATCACTTCAGGTTAATTATTCACAAGTACTTGTCAAATCAGAAAACACACCCTCCCTGTGACTGTAGCGCTCAGTAACGGAGGTATACTGTAGAATTAGTCCTGCGTCATTAGTCAGCAGCAGTTCATCGATTGGAGATGGGCTGCTGATGAAATCAACCAGGAGAAGTGTAGATCAGGGGGGGAAATGAGCTGACTGAAATCAAATAGTAGAAAGTGATGCTCAGCAGCGAAGCTGGAGAATCTCAGTATCTATTTACGTGTGAAACCACTAATTATTCTGCCTTAATTAAAAGAGCAGCAGAGCCAGCACTACGGCACCGATCACTTCTACTGGTTTGCTTAATGCAGATCAGTCGGGAATAATCCCAGCTTAAATGGGTTTTTATTAAACACAACTTTGTGCCTGTTGTAGTTTTCCTTCAACAGCAAGAGTGGTTTGATTCCGCTGATTAGATGTGTGCTTTAAGGCGGCCAATGCTCTGACTCAGCTCTCGGGTAATATGTGTTGAGTAGGAAGCATTTAGGAGCAGGTCTGGATCACATTTTAACAATCTTACTGGTGGGGATTTAAGTCTGCACGTTACGCAATCTCTAAATAGTTTGGCCCCCCAAGTGCTGACAATGTAGCGACCTTCGCAGTACAGTCATGGAAAATCCAATCTTGCCCAGATAATAAATAGAAAGTACTAATAAAATTATTCCATTCTGTGCGGCTGTAACACGGTAATGAAAACCAGCCCGCGATCGTTGTGTACAATACTTTTTCATTGGTGTGCGAGTCGAAACAGTGATTTATCACTGTTAGCTGCGTTTAACAGGGTTGTACAAGAGTACAGTTGTGCATGCAGACCAGCAGAGTTTGGACATATTGAGTCCTGTTGCAATTCAAACCTCTAAACACTACAAGTATTCTTCTTTGAGTATTTTGTAAGCAACAGCCCGAACAAGAAGAGCCCGTGTGTGACCGTTGAGCACCATAATTGAGAGAAACAAGCACATGATCGATTTTAAAGAGAAATAAATCACATCTGTCCTTCAGTTTAACCAATTAGCAGCGAT
Source organism: Lipophrys pholis (assembly GCF_963383615.2). Taxonomy (NCBI): domain Eukaryota; kingdom Metazoa; phylum Chordata; class Actinopteri; order Blenniiformes; family Blenniidae; genus Lipophrys; species Lipophrys pholis. Next base: position 26,005,873 of record NC_137627.1, on the reverse strand, counting down.
AACGATGAGATTCTTTTGCCACGCGGTGCATGTTGAGCGGTGGTATTTACTCATATTATTTCTTCAAATTCACACATTTCCATTTTTCATTAAACACATTAGCCCACCTATGATTGCAGATATGCACTGGCGATGTTTTCACAATCAAAATGTTGAAAAGAGACACGCAATTATGCTGGTTAGTTAATTGTCTTTAAGATAAAACAAAAATATGGTTATCTATTTCATTATTAATTTTTCAATTTTGTTAAACATTTGATGGCAAAACTACCTCCCGCTGTTAACTGTGCAATTTTAAAAGCAGAGTGCTTTGAACACAAAACAGCCCAGTTTCATCTTATTGTTACACACACACACACACACACACACACACACACACACACACACACACACACACACACACACACACACACACACACACACACACACACACACACACACACACACACACACACACACACACACACACACACAAAGGGACTTTGCTGGTCATTGCTGTTCAAGTGATTTTCTGCAGCGTCGTGTGAAATCCTTTGAACAAACTTTGAGGATCCTGACTCAGAGTTGTGTCCTTGTGGCCCGGAGCAGTGCTGGGATTGAGGATTCAGGGTCAGGACCAGCTGGTGGTGATCACTGTAAACTTCCTGTCGAGCACATAACCCCACAGACTAAGTGTTCCCAAATGACCACTTTAAAAGTAGTGCTAGACGTCATGTACAGCCATCTAAATATCTGTAATCAACCGTGGTGACAGATGGGAGTCTGGACGGTCGTATGGACTCCCATGTTACCAGATGAACTTGTATTAGAAGCAGGACAGTCACAAGGTGCAAGTTTGTTTATACTGTAGTAATAATGCTCAGAGCAAATATAGAAGTGGAAAGATGGAAGCTGCGTTTGAAATCTGTTTAATGTGAGGAACAGCTGAGCTTGTGATAGAGACCCCCCCCCTCCCCCCCCGGCCTGCATTATGTTTGGCTGAGTTCATTCTTCCCACCATGCAACATGCTGGTGAAACGTGCAGTCTCCTTGGTGATCATTGTTGGTCAGAACAAGGTCCCAGACCACCTGCAGAGTGAATGAATTTCTATCTGCACTTTGCTGCACTTTGCAAGAAAAACAAAAAACAAAACAGAGTGAACTTCAGGAAAGACAGAACCAACTATGTTGTTTTCATCTATTCTTGTATGCGATGTGTTAATTCCAACAGCATGCTGAGCTCTGCCACATATATTTGTGACTTCATGTAGGGCAGTTGTGAAAAGTGTCTCCACTGAGCCGTAAAAACTGAGGTCGGTTGATGTCCCTGCAGCTGGCCACATTCTTTCACATTTATCTAACTGGTCTTTCAGGAATAATGTGGAAAGAGAAATAAGCAGAAAAGGCGAACTGCCTGTATTAAAGCCCAATCTATTGTGTGTTCAGAGTAAGTGTCTGTCGGCAGTGGTATTAATGCTCGCATTGTCCTCCTCCTTTTGTGCAATAGTTGTGGCTAATTATCGGCCTGGAAAATGAACCGCTGTGTATATACCAACAGAATTGGTGGTGAATTGAGGCTTTTGCATTATCAGCATTGCCAAATGACATGAGACAAAAGGCAACAGGATCGAGCCATTTCCCTGTAATTCAGGGATAATGGTCAGATTGTCGGGGCTTTCAGCAGCCTGTGCCCTGCACTGTGTTGTGTTGAGAGGATGTTGCATGCAGAGAAAAAGCGAGCCGCCGCTGCATTCATTTACTTTCGCCGGCTCTCAGAGTCCCCGCTGCTCTGGCCCACCAAATGTGCCTGTAGAGAATAGCAAACAGCTCTAGACGAGGTTGAAGTCTGGATAGAGTGGACGCAGCTTTAAGTGGATCCTCATGTCAAAGCTGCGTGGAACCAACAGTGCACCCCCCTTCACTCTGCTCCATGGTCTGCCCTGACCTTGGGCCTTTGTGAGTGTCACACTGTTTTAGCTGTTAAGCCTTTCCTCAAACAAACAGTAACATAATGATACTTCAAACCCCTCCAGCACCACAGGGTGCCCTAAAAGAGCCAGCCTTCCAGCCTCTTCAAGTCCCTCTGCCTCCTGCTTCACTATGAATATTAAACAGGGCTGAAGAACCTGAGGAATGCTTCAGAATCAGAACAATACGTCTGTTGTCCAAAGAATCTTAAGAATCTTAGACTTATCCTGACTTCTTCATATAAACTGAGCAGTGATGCAGATGGATTAAGACATCATATCCTGCATGTGAACACGTGTGTGAGAGGGTTTAACATGGTCGCCCGTCCTGGGCAAAGTACATTTTTGCAATATTGTGTGTCAGGTTCTGTCAGTGCCTCTCTAATGAGAGTATCGGTGACATGCTTGCAGGGGGGTGGTCCTGGTCTTGGAAGGCTGATGTGTGTATTTAAAACCTTAAGCTCTATCTGAGCACAAAGATCGCCTCTCCAGCACCACTCCTTTGTCTGCGACTGCACTGACTGGCATGGTTGTCAGCTGAGAGCGGGGCTGAGGGGCCTGAGCTGAGCCGAGGCTGCCTCTCTGACTGCCTGAGAACAAAGCGTCTCCTCTGGCCTGTAATCAAAGCCCTGGGAAATAACAGACATGACACTAACCTGGACAAACACACATCTGCAGATGGGTGTGGGTGTGCTCGATTCTTTGTTTATATGCTCTCACTTCAAGCTGTGTGCACACACTCAAAAGTAAAGACCAAAAAACCCACTGTGTAAAAGATTCACTGCATAATGTTGGCCGACGCTGTCCTGGAGCTCTTCAACGGGACTGGGAAAGTGTTTTCAGTCCAGCAGTGCCTCAGGTGTTACCTCGGGGATTTGCGGTTGTGTTGGATGAGAAAGTGTTCTTTGGCTCGTCTTACTCAGGGGAGTAAGAGGCCAGCTGATAGCGGTTTAGACTACAACACCAACAGTGCCGCCGGACTCTCTACAAACTCAGAGCAAAAAGCCCAATAAAAGCACTATTTTACCATCAAGCCATTATGTGTTCTTGAGTAGATTTTATCACGGTGGTGTAATGATGTTTTGGTACCTAAACGCTCTCAGGCAGCCTTGAGTTCAGTCCGGAAATATTTTATGACGCTTAAGCTGTTGTGTTTACTGTTTTCTGTGTGTCAGCCACAGATCTCGACTGGCTCTCACACTCTTCACGTTGTTATTTTCACTCTTTTGTTCATCCAGATACGTGGAGGAAAGCTGATGATCACAAATGCTCGCAAGACGGACGCTGGGAAGTATGTGTGTGTCGGCACAAACATGGTTGGAGAACGCGAAAGTGAAATAGCCGAACTCACAGTGCTTGGTAACTGACCCTCTTTCTCTCTTTTAGAGCACCTCAATGTGTTTTTCTGTCACATGTAACACATGAGCATGCACACACATAACAGCACATGTTTCTGTTTGCCTTCTGTATGAAACACAATCCAGATGTTAAGCTCTGATTGTCTATCTCCCAGGCTGCTAAATGGTGTCACTGACCTGTATCAGATAGAGTGTGAGACGACCTCCAATCTCGCACTTAACTATGAATCTTGGGCCGGTTCCAGCAGCTTCTCTCCTGTGACCAGCTGCACCGTATTTCACCCTCAGTGACCTCTGACCCTCGGTGCTGTCCCGCGTCCCAGTCAGAGATCATGTCCAGACTCCTGATTTTACCTTCTATTGTCTTTTCTCTGAGACGACTGACAACAACGCTCACTTCATGAAGAAAAATAACTTCACTTGATTATGTGAAGAATAAACAAGGAGAGCACTGAGCTCCTGGCTAAATATAAACCCACCCCAGTTCGTTGTCAGGGTTTAAAAAAGTTGTCAGGATTAAAATCCCTTCAGATGGGCATGCAGAGCATCTGTCAGCTATGATTCATTTTAGCTTTGGTGGATATGAAAAATTAAGTTGAAATGCTGAAACCATCGAGATTTAATTAGTGGAGACAGTCAGAATTTGTATTGGGGAGGTTAAAATTACTGAAGTCTTTCTGTGTCAGGTCTTTGTCATGTCGTCTATTTATTTATTGTGTAATGAAAGTCTTAAATAACAATCCACACTGTAGAAACTGTTTGAGTCACTTGGATTTCACCTTATGTTTATCAAATTGCCTTTTCCAGTCATTATTTCTGACCTGTATAAACACTGTTACTCTGCTACATTTTGTATACAAACTCAATGATTGTTCCACATTTAATTATTTTGATATATGAAAATAGTGTTTTATTTGGGATTGTTTTCAAATTTGTTAATGATAAACAATACAGTGTTTGGTTTATTCTTTTATTTTGTTTTTAGCTTTAATCAAGTTCCAACCCAGAGCTGTAAAGCACAAAACTAAAATTTATTGGAGAATCACGGTTACACATTTTATGATGTTTGCTTAATGTTAACATGCTGCTATGCTGAGGTTTAATCTCTCTGCTGTCTTCCTCTGCGCAGAGCGTCCCAGCTTTGTGCGCCGTCCGAGCAGCCAGGTGGTGTTAGTGGACCAGAGTGTGGAGTTCAGGTGCGAGGCCCGAGGTGACCCGGTTCCCACTGTGCGCTGGAGGAAAGACGACGGTGACCTGCCCAAAGGAAGGTACGGCCTGTCCTCTGCTCCTACTTCTTCAGTTATTTGCTTTGTCACCATGCTTGGTTTTGCTGTCTTGAACGTTGACCACATGTGATACATGAATGTATTTCATTTTAACCCAGGTATGAGATCCGTGAGGACCACACTCTGAAAATCCGCCGTCTTGTCTCCGCTGATGTGGGCTCCTACACCTGCGTGGCAGAAAACATGGTGGGCAAAGCAGAGGCGTCGGCCACGCTCACCGTCCACGGTACGTCGCAACATTCAGTTTCACACGGTTCTGTGTTTTCAACCCTTCTCAATGCTTTCTGAATTTCTGATTCGGGTTACTGTGTAGTTTGATTCAAATGCAATTTACCCTGGACCATAGTGTATTAATTGCCTTCAGCTTTAGTACTACATGGTCATCACTTTCAACTATTCTCTCTCAATTAGCGGATTGATTTCTAATAAAAACAAACGCAAAAATCCATAATAACTCTCGAGTTGTGCACCTGGGAGCTGAACAGCAATTGATTTTATTTGCCCAATACAAGTGGCATTTCTCCAGAGGCCTGCCTTCCTCCAGGTTTTCAGACGTACAGTACTATTTGTGAACCATTGGAATATCTGTGAGTCTCCAGTGGCGCTCTCCATTGGACATCTTATTAACACAGTTGGAATATAAAGCAAGCCGGTCACAGAGTGTGAACATTCAGAAAGGAACCATTCAGAGCAACTGGGGGCTGGGATCACCCCCAAAACCCTCCTGAGAATCGGCGGAACACAGGGGCCATTTAACGCCAAACTAATGGGAATGTAGGGAGCTGGGTGAGACAAGGGGGGGAAGCTCAGCGTGCAGAAGGATGGGGGATTGGTTGAAGGAATAGTCAGTAGGTTGATTTTAGAGGTGGCTCTCCACTGATGCAGAACGAGGTAGGAATAGAGGCGGGGGGGGGGGGGTGATGAAGAGGAGAGCTGCCTATGAATGGGGGTGAGAGGAGGCTGTGGCGAGGTCAGTCATATTAATGTCACCACCAGTAGTGTGCGGAACAGAGATTTAAAGAGACATGGCAATTCTGTTTCTGACGACCCCCACCTGCAAAACGCAGATGCTTCATTTTCACTTGGCCACCCTTTACAATTATTTCCTGCTTTTTTCCACGAGGCAGCAATCTTTAGATTGGTTGGAGGAACAAGATTAGGCACACCTGCCAATACGCCCGTCAATACACTGTATCTACCTCTATATTGCCTTTTCTCACCCGTCCTCTCTCCCTGATGAAAGCTCCGTTAATGAAAGGCAACAACATTGATGCGCTGGTTCAATAAGTTGTTCCCCCGGCTTAGAATCATATTTGAAATGCTTAAACCTCCCCTGCCCTGAGTAGAAATTAAATGTCTTAACCTCAGACCAATCGCTTGCATGCAGAGAGAAAGCACTGACCCTCTTTTCACATATCAAGCTTTTCAACAACCCATGTTATAAAACTCACAAAAGCATGGAAGCTCAAATAATTGAAATTGACATCACCTTAGCTAAGAAGATTCAACTGAGAAGTGTTTTTTTTTTTTCCCTGTGTGGCATTAGGTGAAAGACATAATGATTTAATATAAAAGGTTTGAGTCCTCTTGGTTAAATTGCGTGGAGACTGGTGCTCAGACCAGGGGGGGATTCAGAAATACTAGAACCATGTCCTGCATCCAAGCTTTGACATGAGGAGGCCAGAGCGGCTGTGGGCACTGAACAGTCCAGCTAATTAAAGACAAGCAGGCCACAGTCCCACGCCCGGAAATGACATGCTTCTAATTACAGACGCGGGTATAAGGATGGAAAGAGAAGCTGGGTAATTGTGGGTCCAAATGAGCCAAAGTAGGAAAAACGATGTCTTGGTAGTGAGTCGTTTCTGTAGTAGCAAAGACAAAAAGTAATGTGGGGGGGCAGAAGTATAGTCTGTGGGTTTAGTGGGCATTGCTGTCACTCTGCATCAAGACTCAAAGTAGGGCAGGATTGCTGAGCCGCTGCATAAGAATAACTAAGCGACTGAATTGAATAATTCCAGTGGTGGAGAAGCGCTGGCAGAGTGAAGCCCACCGCAAAATTGGTTATCCGATATTTAAGGCCAAAGTGGAATTAATATAAATATTCTTTGAACTAAAGTTTTCCCTCTAAATATGCTGTGATGTGTAAATGGATGATAAAACCATTTTAATTAAAATAGATTTTTTTTTTTTTAAATGATTAAACATTGAAATAACTCCCTGCAGAGTCAATCATGCAACGTCTTTGTTCCTGCAAGAGATTACTATAGTATATGTGGAAATAATAGTAGCCCTGTATAAAGGCACACAACACGGACGATATTGGCCTTCAAGGCAACAAATACTGTTTAGGAACAGACATTTCTTTGAGAGAAGTCTTCCTCCAAGTGGACGCAGGGGGATTTTCACACCTTCCATGGTCAGATTGTCTGTGAACAATGGCGACATTGTGGAAGCAGTGCCTTGGGCCATTTCTCAGTGTGCTCTGCTCTCGTTACTGAACGTAATCAGTGAATCATTGTGTTACACACGTGTTTGTCCATCCACTAACACCTCGCCTGGACTTGTAAATATGCCAAGTAAAATTTTTCATGATTGATGGTGGAAATGCATTGACTAAGTCATCAGCTCCATTGATAGTTTTATTGTAAAATCTTTAATCTAAGCCACACGAGACTCTTGGTGGAGAGACATTCTCAACAGAGTTTTTAAGATGAACAAGCTTCACAAAGACATGAAGTGGTTCTGGTGTGATCAGATAACGTTTGTGCAGTACATTATTACTTTACCATTGGAATTTAAAGGCATTACTTTGGACAGTGTTGGACACGATTCAGAAAATTCTCTAGTTATCTTTTTCTCAGATGGTTGAGTTTGTCATTAGCTGTGATTTATGTGGGGAATGTCCTGAATGCAGCACTGGTCCCCGAAGCAGTGCTGCTAATATCCCATGTAAAGGGTCTGGAAGGAGACTTGGAGCTGGGGCCAAAAGAAAGCCAATAAGAGGAACTTTGTTGTCAGCAGTATGCCGCTGAAGAATGGAAAGACTGGTTTGTGTCACTCTATCTTGGCATCATTGTTCTTATTCAGTAACTGAGCCCACATTGCTAATGACAACCTTTAACAGCAGCTCTGATCAAATCCCAATGAATAAATTGGCTGTGATTTTGGAGACTTTGCCTGCCTGCTGTTGTTGTGGACTTCGCAATGCGTGCGCATGTTTTCCCTCGCTGCTCCAATCATCTTATCGATGGAGACTCCTCTCTGCGTTGCAAGCCAACAGAAACCCCACAACAAAGTAGCCAGGTCAGATTTAAGGCTCACCTCTCCCTCATCCACAACTGTGATCACAGCAGCATGGGAGAGGTAGGGTTACCTAATTAAAGGCTTAGCCACACATGGATGGATGTGTGGAAGGTGGTGGGGGTGGGGGTGGGGGCTATTGGTGTCTCATGGTTATGTGTACTCAGAGGCTCTCACACATGGATAGTGGAGAGCGTCGTCTTCAGGGAGTGTTTGATGTGCACCTTATCTGCATTTTAAAGGCCAGCAATAGGCAGAGGGAGGAGGAAGGGGCCGGTCATTATTCTGACTGACAGCGTTTATGTTTCCGAGGGAGCCGTTGAGGCAGACAGATTAGATAAGGTGAGTGATTGGCCGGGGGAGATTTACGACCAGAGAGTGACAGTTAACATTCACCTTGTGTTTTTACGGTCCAGGCGTACATTTGCAGACCTCCGTTAGTGGGACTGTGATCTAGCTGCTCCTCAGGGTGTTCTAAACCTCATTTAGCACACTGGGATCTTCACCTTCACGTAACAGCGGGTAGTAAAGGAGGAAAAACAAATAAACAAAGTATGATGCTGCTGAACATAAAACATCTGTCCTGTGTGCTTCATGGTGTCATCGATGCTTATTCTCCTGTCTTTTTTTCTCTTGTCCTCAAACATGCTTCAAGACAAATAAGAAAACTCATGTGTTCATTTCTATGCATTCTGTTGATTCACTGTAATTATTGTTTGCTGCATGTTTCACGGGACTCCTGGGGTTTGACTGCAGGGTTAGAGATGATATGTCTTGTGTTCAAAGAGTGACATGATTGTTTGTACCCATGGACATCTCATTGATATTTTCCTTATCTTTCCTCTTTATGTCATGCTGTTTTATTATTTATTTATTCATCTTTGGATTTTCTGTTTTTGTGTTTTTGTTCCCTTTTTAGTCGGGTCTGGTAAGTTGAAATGTCATCCGTCACCTATTCACCGACGTGACAGAGACAGGAAGCTGTCACAACCCCCCTCCATCCTCCTCCCATCACTTCTCCACCCTCCAATCAGCATTCATGTTTCTGTTGTCATGGGCAACAGTGACAAAAGGACATTAATGGGTAAAAAAAAAAGAAAAAAGAAAAAAAAAAGCTCAGCTTGGGCCTCCAAGGTAAAGCTGCATCATGCCATTCTATTATTTCCTTTTTTTTATTTATGCATTAACAAGTTTCCTTGTTATTCACGGACAAATCATGTCTATATTTCAAGTGACAGTTTTCAGATTGCAATACTTTACATATTATACTGCCCCATAGAAAAAAGATTAAATATTTGTCAGAGTTGTAATATTTGCAGGTATAATCAGAATACGTTTGTAGTGAAGGTGTAAAACAGCCTGCTTGTTGAACTCCACATTAAGGTTGTGTGTGTCCGCACATCGAGACCAATTAAGCCAATGTCACTTTAAAGCTGCATGTGTGACATTGGGCTGTGTCGCCACACTTTCTCTTAGATGGAATATGTCATTAAGATGCATGGATGCTGCATCCTGCTTTAGTCCTTCACTATTGGAGGGTGTCAGCGTGGACAGATGGCTGAAATATATTCTCTATTTCCATGTAAATTTTAATGGTCCACACCCTTGCCCATGCAAATGAGGGGCACAGGATTGACCCTTGTTTTTTCTACTCATTACATCAATAATATGTTTGCATTTTGAATTTGTTAAGCATATTGTTTAATCTGCTGTGCACACCCTGTACACAATTTAGACATACAGTAACCCTGAAGAGCAGATTTGATTAAGAACAATAAGAAAAATAGCTGCTGCTAATTGTTTTGTCTTTAATTCAAAATGGTCCAAACTGCTTCTATGAATAATATAGTGTAGTCTGTTTGTCTGTTCAATGGCTAACCATTCCCATGGCTGTCCTCCAGTGCCCCCAGCATTTGTGGTGAGACCAAGAAACCAGGTGGTTGGCGTTGGCAGAACCGTCACCTTCCAGTGCGAAGCCACTGGAAACCCTCAACCAGCCATTTTCTGGCAGCGGGAAGGCAGTCAGGTAAATATGAGTAAATCCAACAAGAGGGAAAACAGACTTGAATAATGTGTTGAACAGTGTTGATCATGCCAGTAAATAATTCAAAGATTTGTGGACACCTGATACGCGACAGTTTAAGCCATTAAAGCGTGGAACAACTTTTCCTTTTGTGTTGAATGCAACTTGAACACGTTTTGGATTATGTCATCTTTGTAAAGCCCCATGTCCAATAAAGTGCGTGTGATCTGCACAAATGCCCTTACAACAAAGTGAAACACATTAACACATAAACATCAGACAGAAAGATACACATCCACACTGCCTCGGGTCCTAATGATTGTTTGCATTTGCACATTATTTTTGAAATGACATCTTTAACGTGTTTTTAACACATCACTAATTTGTATTCATTTCTTTTAGAACCTGCTGTTCTCCTACCAGCCTCCTCAACCCTCCAGCCGATTCTCCGTGTCTCAGACTGGAGACCTGACTATCACGGATGCCGAACGCTCAGACATGGGTTTTTATAGCTGCCAAGCGCTCAACATCGCCGGCAGCGTGATCACAAAGGCTCTTCTCGAGGTCACCGACGGTACGTAGCCTTCGTTTGAACAGAGTTCCTGTAAATAACGAAACCTCACATAGAATCAGAAGCACCAAGAGCACAGTTGAGCGGATAAATATTGGTATTTCAGATAATCTTTGGCTCATGGAGATAATGCTGTTCATCTGTACTGCTGCGGTCGCACTGTAGAGCATATTAATATCCAAATTGAGGTTTGCGAGGTTTGGTCTGGACAGTTCTATGTGTTCCTGTCAGAGGTAGAGACTCTCTGGTGCCTGTGCTCCCAGACCGAGGCTCAGTGTTTGGCTTCACTGGCTTCACACTGGCTAATGTCTCCTTTGGTATTCCATGGCTGGCTTGTTGCTGTCTACCGTTGGAGGAATGTGGCCATGTGGTGAGGTCTGGATCTGGTCCTCTAATTACACTGCTCCCCAATCCCTGTCAGCCTGGTGCACTAGCCTTGGCTTCATTTCTACTATTCCCACAGTGATCAGAGCAGCTATTACTCTGTCTATGACACACCTAGAATCATCCCTTCATTTACCAAGTGTCCTTCTTCATTTAAGGCCTACGATGCTACGCTTCCTCTCCCTGCGCTCTTTTCTCTCTCATTCTGTTGTGCTCTCTAGATAATAATAACAGTTATTAAAGTGAGCGGGCCGGTCTGAGGCCACCAGTTCTCCACAGGCAGATCTGGTAATTACAGGTCATGCTGACAATGTTTTAGTAATTGCACCATCTGCAGCACAAAGGCAAAGACAAAGCAGCCTGCAGATTACACCACAGCGTGCTTCTGGAGATCTATGCTCACATACATACATCATTATGTGTTGCCTTTAGATTCTGCTCACTGACAATGAAACTTGCTAGTAAATCAGTTGGTCCGACAGTAATGGTCATCAATAGCGCCATGAATAAAAATAATAATCAGAGGGAGGCCGACAGTCTATGTAGTGAGAGCTTGATGAACGACTCACAGCCGAGACAAAATGCAAATAAAAAAAATTGTTCAGCGAATCAGAGTCGTTCTTAGATTTTCTATTTTTGCCTTTTATGGCATTTTGACTTCATTAAAACCTTTGTCTTTTTGTGAAATACACACTCTCATCCCCCTGTCTTTGTGTTTCTGTGTCTCCTGGTTGAACGCTCAAGGTTCACAGGCTGTGAGGTGGGGAGGAGTCCGAACGTCCTCATACTAATAACATTGTCTGTTCTGGCTAGATGCTTTTCAAGCTCTCTTTTTTGTTTGGTGTTTTATGGCTGGGGGATGGGCCAGGGAATTGTTGGCTGCAAACATTCTTGTGCATTCTGTTGGGCGTCTGGTGGATCTGCAGCGAGAGGACCAGAGAATCCAAGGCCGTTTCATTTTAATTGTGCTGTTTTTATTTGGCTATGTTCGACTCCTGCTGCTGAATGATTAGAAAATTGCTTCCAGTTCTTTAAATTGGATGTAATTCCTCCTCCACTAGCCTTGCAGTTTTCACATTCTCACACTCTGATTGTCCAATTCTCACCGTTCAACACTGTTTTCTCCCATGAGCAAGATCTAATTGGCTCAATGCAGATTTTCTTTTTTTTTTTTTTTTGGGGGGGGGGGCGCTCTGCTACGCCACATCAACACCTTCTAACCAAATGATCGCTTGCTAATCCTCATGCAGTCGTGTCAGACCGCCCGCCACCAGTCATCCGGCAGGGCCCGACCAATCAGACTGTTGCTGTGGATGGCACCGTGGTCTTCAACTGTGTGACATCTGGGAATCCCACCCCCACCATCCTTTGGAGGAAAGACGGTGTCCTGGTGTCAACACACGACTCCAGGGTTAAACAGCTGGACACAGGCGCGCTGCAGATCCGCTATGCAAAGGTAAAGCACCTGGACACACGTGGTGGAAACATGCTCACATCCCTTTTAGTCATCAGCCATTTTTTGTTGGTTTTTTTTCTTTTGGACTATTTTTGTTTTTACCCACCTTGCTCAAAGAAAAATAATGTTTATAATTCAGATTCTATCATCAGGTTGGTTTTCATGTCTGAATCTATTAACATAAACTTCAAAGTTCTCTATATCACCACCATAATATGCCTCGCAAACTCCTGCTGGTTGGTAAATAAAGCATGCGTTCCTGCCAGCACCAGCCCACAGTGGGCTGTCAGTCAGTCGTAGCAGGTTTGAAATGGAGTCTGTGAAGTTGAACAGTCTGTAGTTCCTGTCAGTCAGCGTGCACACTGGGTTTGTGTGTGTGTGTGTGTGTGTGTGTGTGTGTGTGTGTGTGTGTGTGTGTGTGTGTGTGTGTGTGTGTGTGTGTGTGTGTGTGTGTGTGTGTGTGTGTGCAATGGCAAGCTGCGTGATGCTGAACACACTCTTAGGGGGAGACAGGCAGGGGGTGCTGACGTGTCTTCCAGATGGAGGCGTCACGGGTTCAGAGTTCACGTCAGCTTGCGGTGTTGTGATGAATGCTGTCATGTCGTGTGGCGGGGAGATGACTGTGTGATTGGGCCGCCAGCACGCAGGCAGGAGGGACGCATCGGTTCCCTACTCCCGCCGCAGCGCAGTCAACTCTGCGGGCGCTTTACATTAATGAACTTGTCATTTCTCCCGGACAACATTTTAATGAAGATGTTCAAATGTGAGGGGTAATTTATTTCATTAATCTGGCTCTGCATTGTATATGCTGTTGCTGTTTGGTTTTAATTGATTTCTTTTTCTCCTGCTGCTGAAAAGAAAATACACACCTTGCTGGCAGGATCAGCTTATACTCCATTTATCTCTTTTACATTTCGTCTCAGCTTTCTGCTTGCAAATCTGCCTTGTAGCCCTCAGAATAATTAGTTCTGCATGGAAGTTTTAACTGCATTTGATAGAGCAGACATTTCTTGGTAGGAAAATGAGGACAGTCATATGTTTTCAACTTGGCCAACAGGGTTATGTTTTGGTTATTAGGCTGTTAGTAAGTCCAATGCATCAGAAACATTTCAACAGATTTCATCTAACTCTGGAGGAAACGTGGCCCTGAGCCAAGAAAGGGATGGCTTGTGTTTGGTGTGGATCCAGATCCTCTTGCCAAATGAAGATTTCTTGACCACTTATTTTAAAACTTGTTTTTTTCTGCTCATCCTTATATAAACGACTCCTGGCACACGTGCAGATTTGTTGGTCTGCCATGAACGGTTTGAGTATTTTGATACAGATACAGATCAAATGATACTTTTGGAATTTTAAAATGACATAAAAAAAAAAAATAGAGACCCCTCGGGGTGTTTTAGTCATTCGGTTGTACAATGTGTGAACAATGCCACTAACTGCAGTTTTCCATAAAGTTCTTAGCAACAAGCATATGAGTAATCAAGGTTGAACCATATAGCTTTCAAAGCGACTGTTGTGCAGAGCTTTCACCTCCACGTTCAGCTCTCAGAGGAGTGGCACCCACAGAAAAAGGTCTCCAATTAGTGTGTGAGCCCGTGAAAATCTTTTCCATTTGACTAGCAATGGTCTGCCACTTGGCCTTTCCAGCTGCTTCCTCCCAGTTTCTGCTATAAAAGAGATGATATTGAGATTATCAGGCAATGACAGCTGTCCGCCACAGACTCTGTCAGAATGTCAATAAGCAGAGCGGCGTTGGTGGGAAACAGAAAACACAAGGCAGAGGGGGGGTGGGGGGTGGAGGGAGGGAGAGAGAAGGACATTTACCTCCAGTTTACAAAACGGTGTCACAAACTTAAACCAAATATCCTCTCGTCTTTCAGCTCGGTGACACCGGCACGTATACCTGCATCGCCTCCACGCCCAGCGGAGAAGCTTCATGGAAAGCTTATTTAGAAGTCCAAGGTAATCCACTATTGTGTGCAATGTAAAATAATCCCTGTCCAACAGTTGACCTTTACTAACAAGTGCCCATTTTGTTCTTTGACATTAGAGGGCAGTACTTACAAAGAAGACAGATGGTAGATTTGGTGGGCTTTCTGGAATAGCAATAAACAACATTCCTGTTATAAGTATCCTCTCTTCTAAATCTACAGAATTCGGAGCCCCCGTCCAGCCAAACAGGCCCACTGACCCAAACCTGATCCCCAGTGCTCCGTTCAGACCAGAGGTCACCGATGTTAGCCGCACTTCCATCACCCTTTCCTGGAAACCTAACCTTAATTCTGGAGCCACTCCCACCTCCTATATAATAGAGGCCTTCAGGTAAAGCTAATCATCAATGGACTGATTACAGTGCAGCTTCATTTAAAACCGTTTAAAGCTTAATTCTCTCTGTTTATGTGTCCACAGTCATGCATCAGGGAGCAGCTGGCAGACCTTGGCAGAGCATGTGAAAACTGAGTCATTTGTACTGAAGGGCTTGAAGCCCAGTGCCGTCTACCTCTTCCTAGTACGGGCAGCAAATGCCTACGGGCTGAGCGATCCCAGTCCTATCACTGATGCTGTGAAAACACAAGGTGAGAGCTGTCTTCTTAAAGATGCCAAATTCAACACACACTGCGGAGGTGTCTGCATATTTCTACATTTCAAGACGTGGATCTTTCTCTGATTATTATATGTTTGCCTGTACACAGATATCCCCCCCACCAGTCAGGGAGTGGACCATCGTCAGATCCAGCGTGAGCTCGGAGATGTAGTGATCCATCTGCACAACCCCACTATTCTCTCGTCCTCGTCTGTGAGGGTTCAGTGGACCGTGAGTGTCATTTTCTCCATCAATGTGCACATTTTGATCTGATACCAGCTGCAGATTGCCATATGGATCATGGGTATATCTGGGTGCTAAAGCTCCAAGGTTAGTTTAGTGATGCGCCTGTGGTCAATCCATCAGACATTCAGCCAAACATATGTACTAATGTGACAGCCGCCTACAGAAGAAGGACTCTGATCTGGAACTCTTTCCAAGTCTTCTTAGTGCCCATCTGCCATCAGCCTCGACTGGTCAGCTGGCCAGACACCAAAATCTGCAGCTTTGTCCACAGCGGAGCACTCGAGCACCAACAAAACAGAACTGCGGAGCCCGAAGTCCGACAGCTCACCACGTAGTACTGTATAGCAGCATGTGGCGTGCCAGTCTGTGCCCTCTTAGATTGAAAACACTTGATGGCTGTTAAAATAATACAAGTGAGAATAAAGAGACGGCCAACTCATGCCCTTAAGTGGAAATGGCTTACAGATGTTAGAAGGGATAGGTGGGAGAGGAAGAACTGAAAGTAGGAGCTAACTTTTTTTTCTTTGCCGATACAATCCGAACATAAAGTATCAATGCTCTAATGTAACTCATATGGTTCATGTGTCCTATTTTTCAGACAGCTCAGGTGTAGATTATTACTTTCGACCTTGCATAGTCGATATCAGCCTGTACAATAGCACATTGAAGGTTAATAATGATCCCCAGTTTGACATCAGGCCACCCCTACATTCCCAGGTATTATGAAGTGTCATAGTGAGTGATGAATGGCGCTGAGGAAATGTGAAAAGGATACTGACATGTCAAGACTGATTTAAGACATTACTGCCCCGTTACTCTGTCTCGCAAGAATGTTCCAGTAAAACATATGACATGGGGGAGGCTGACACTGTCGTTAAGTGACAATTTCCTTGTTTTGCGGAGCTTAAATCTTTTCCCAACGTGGACTTGCTGGGTTTTACATTTTCCTTTGTGTTGTGGTAAATGGTTGCACAGTTTTCAGTCTAATGAAGACCACCTGAGCTGGCAGCATATTTTATGTGGGAGGGATAAAGAAATCACTAAAATCTTTACAAGCCAGTGCTGCTTGCCTTCCACTGGGACTCATCGGGGTATTAGCAGACTGGTTAGCAGTTATTCTCAAACCGCGCCGGATCACAAAGCAACATTAATTAGCTTGAGATTAAACTCACAGACAAATCCTTCCTAATAACACTTATCCTCTTTATGTAGATCCCGTTTAACTTAGCGTATGCTCAACTTTTTCTACTGTGTGTAACAGTTTGCGCTTTTTCCTGACTGAGCAGCCAGCAGCGAGAAGGACAGGATGAGACAGGCTGTTCTGGGAGTCTGGGCCCGTTTAACCAGCTCCAGACTTGGAGGAACCTTTGGCCAATGACCTCATAGTGTGGTTTTGCACAAATCGCTGCTGCTCCAAATGGCGCATAGACAGTCGAAAAGAGAGATGTAGATGTGGATGGAGAAAGAGCGTGGCGATGTGATGAGTTAGCACCCCATTCAATCCGGTGCCTGGTCTAACAGTCGCACGAATCCACGGCCATCCAGTGATGCCACAGTCTGTATCATAGCTCTGTCAGTTTCCTCAGTGAACTGTGAAGCACATAATGAAATCAAGCTGTCTGCCTCCCTGTGCCACTCACCAGGTGGAGCAGCAGTCGCAGTACATCCAGGGCTACAAGGTGATGTACAGGCCTTCACCGGAGGGGCAGCAGAGGAGCGACTGGGCCGTGTTCGAGGTGCGGACCCCTGGGGAGGACAGCGCGGTCGTGCCACAGCTCCGGAAGGGCGTCACGTACGAATTCAAAGTCCGCCCATTCTTCAACGAGTTCCAGGGCACGGACAGCGATGTGAAAATTGGCAAGACGCTGGAGGAAGGTGGGGGGAGGCGAACGTGTGCGACTGTGTGCTTCAGTGCTCGCATGTGTGCACGCGTGTTTTCATGTTTACACAGTTTTATGTGCACAGCTTGCATGTGAGAGCGAGCGCACAACAGCTGTTCACAGCAGGCAGTGAGGGCCGGATTATGTTCTGTTCAAATGTGGTGTATTGAAGCGTGCTAGCGTATGGAAACCCATATACAACACACTCCGGTAAAAGTGTTGGACGAAATCTTTGCAGGGTGTGGTTGTGGCAGTCTCCTGAGGTTTGGTTGAAACCCAACTGCAAATTTTAATTTGTAGAAAACGCTTAAGAGAAATGTAAGTGCAGAGTGTTTACCAGACTCTGTCTGTGTGTGTGTGTGTATGTGTGTGTGTGCGTGTGTGTGTGTGTGTGTGTGTGTGTGTGTGTGTGTGTGTGTGTGTGTGTGTGTGTGTGTGTGTGTGTGTGTGTGTGTGTGTGTGTGTGTGTGTGTGTGTGTGTGTGTGTGTGTGGGAGTATTTTGATCTCTTTCTGCTGGTCTCTTTTGTTCCCAGCTTGGTTGATAATTGTTTGCGGGGTTCTAAACATAAATGTTTGTTCTTGGACGGGCGGCGAAACGTCTGACACTCGTTCACACTGTGATTTCCTCTTTTAAATGTTGCGGTCATAATTATTTCAGTTTAATTAAAGTTGAACCGCAGGTTTGCAGTCATACACGCACACGCCACCGAACACCGCTCCATCATTGCACCCTGTCTGTTTTCAGTAAACAATTATTTGCTTTTATTTACTCACAAAGACTCATTAAAACAAAGCTGGGTTTTCAGATAAAAGCATGGTAATTTTGATGATTAGCCATTTATGGGTACATCAGCCTCAACCTCTCACAGAGAAAAAGAATACCTGATTTCCATGGGGGGAGTTTATTTCTAAAGAACATTTTGTGTATAAACATATGCTTTTTCCTTATTTTGTCGCCCCCCCCCCCCCCCCACAGCTCCCAGCGCCCCTCCTCGTAAGGTTACAGTGACTGAGAGCGGGGACAATGGGACCGCCATCATGGTATCCTGGCAACCCCCCCCAGAAGATGAGCAGAACGGGGTGGTCCAGGAGTACAAGGTAACACAAAAAGACAAAATAATACATTAGAAAACAGCCATTAGTTACCTCAGTTCTTAGAAAGTGTGACTTATACAGCTCACACGTGAAGCAGACGCCATCAGAGCTGCAGAACGAGCAGATACAAGAGAAAAAGACAATACACACACATTGGGAGGAAAGGTAATGAATTCCTAGTTGAGGTGTACCTTTGTGCAGCCCTCATTGCTTTTCCAGCGTGCAGGCAGAAACTCAAGGCAGAGAACAGTTATGAAACAGTGCCATCTGGTGGAGATGATGTACGAACACAATCGCAAATGACAAAACTACTTTCTTTGGGTATATTTAGATACAAGCAGGAAAGACATAACATTAACTAAAAATTGGATGTCTTTGTCATAATGTTGAGGTTGCACACATCTTCTAATATTTATCGTAAACCTAATGGTTAACTCTTCCTCAAACACATTTATCATGAAAAGTATGAAAGAAAATGAAATAGCATATAGAACATTAAATCATTAAGCACAGTGCAGATACATGACACATCATTTAGGTGTGTCTCCCTTATCCAGATGGTTGTGGTGATGCCTCGAGTGGTTTTTTTGAGTCGAGACACTTTTAATCTGTTCCATCATCTACAGATAAAAATATTTTGCTTTAAATTTAATATTATTTGTTGCAGATAAATATGCAAATACAGTTTTTGATGACTGCCTTTAAAAAAATCTTTAATTTGCTCCATTTCTGAATTTAAAAACCAAATTGACACGTGGAAATGATCTTAGTCTCTCTGAACATGAGGTATTAAATCACAGTGTTTGTTTCACCATCATTTTATGATGAAATAGGAAATAATAAAGTCTAGAATAAACAATTGTAATTGCAATCTTTTTTCTGTCTGTTTTTTGCCCTGCAGCGCCTCTCAGAATCCCCATGTGCAAATCCTTGCGTGATAATGTATGCCCTTTTCATAATGACATTACATTTGGAGAGTCTGTCCGCTTATACAATATACTGAGAAAGTGCCGTACTTTAATTGCTAAGCCGTTTTGAGTCTCTGAGAATATAGGTGAGTTGTAGATGAGGCACAGCCTTTGAAAAAGTTAAGCCAATGTTAATTTTCCAGGTAAATGTTTTCTGGTGATAGACTTTAGAGTAATTTCATGGTTTTTAAGTCCAGTCAAGAGCGTTCGCTGCTCATTACCGAGCAAGCTCCCTCGCGGCACTGCCACTCACCACAATCTGTGCACTTACAGAAAATTTCAAGCCTTTGTAGTTCCATCACTGGCTTGAAACAAACACACACACACACACACACACACACACACACACACACACACACACACACACACACACACACGCGCGCGCGCGCGTATGGCACATACCAAAGGGGAAAGAGTATATTAACACAACCTGCGAGCTGCTGGGAGGAGGTAAAGAAAGCAGAGGTCCAGGATGTGGAGGTCAGCAGACCTCATGCTGGGGTGAATGTGTACTTCTCTTTGTGTCCCGCCTCGAGTCGGCTTTCCTCTCTGGGAGTGACAGCTCCAAACTTCTTCCTAAATTGGGTTATAAGGGTGATTACTGACCTCCATTTGTTTTTCATTGGTGTAAGTCAATTCCTGGACGTGTTTTGGCCCCGACCCTGAGTGGAGCACAGCATGTAAAACATAAAGTGATGTTATTGAATGTTTTTCTTACCGTGGAGCTGTAACACAATGCGCACTGCGAACCCATCGGCCATTTTCAGAAACACAGACAGGTGGCAGCTACCAAATCAAACGTCGTCCTGAAATCATTCCTGGACTCCCCATATAATCTTTCTTTGTTTTGTGTCAGATTTGGTGCCTGGGGAACGAGAGCAGGTACCACATCAACCGCACAGTGGACGGCTCAACCTTCTCCGTGCTGATTCCCAGTCTGGCCCCGGGGATCCGGTACAGCGTGGAGGTCGCAGCCAGCACCGGGGCCGGGCCCGGGGTCAAGAGTGATATCACCTTCTTCCAGCTGGGTGAGTGGAAATGTTATTGACTTTCTC
Source organism: Lipophrys pholis (assembly GCF_963383615.2). NCBI lineage: Eukaryota > Metazoa > Chordata > Actinopteri > Blenniiformes > Blenniidae > Lipophrys > Lipophrys pholis. The sequence continues at coordinate 25,985,720 of NC_137627.1, read as the reverse complement.
CCACCACACTCTTTTGTTTTGATTTACGCATCACTTCATTGCTTCTTTCAATCCTCGGCCACTCTTTTGACAAATAATTATGGTATCACTCCAGTCATCGCAAATTAAGAGCTTTTCAGCATTAGGCCTCTCTGCTGAGTAAACAGGCAATCATGTAATTCCTTTCTTTGTAGTAACGGACATGTTCAAGCCTCTGCTTGTTTTCCCTTTCATTACCAACAGCCATGTTTAAAAACTATAATTGAACTGATTACTGTTATACAAACATCATCAAACTTGCCACGAGAAGAGCATGATGAGTTTGAATGACAGAGAGCTCCCACAGTTTTTGTTCAGTCGGGAGTGCTTTTAGCAACAGTGTGATCAACCCCGACACATTAAATTCCTGTGTGGCAGACTGCTCCATTCTCCTTTTAAGGATGCAATGTTTTCGGCCTCTAACAACAAAGGCAATCATTAATTCTGCACTCTGGGCTCAGACATGACATGTTGTTAATGCTAAGGAGCCCTGTGTTAAACAGCAGCTGGTCACAGCAAATGTCCTCTGTCCTTTCTCGTCGTGATGGACAAATATTTTGAAAGTGTGTTCCCCAACGCTCTAAGCTGGTCTACTCGGGAGAAAGATAGAAAACACATGAATAGCGGGACAAGGCAGACGAGATAGAAAGGGCTCCGTCTGGTTTTAAATGTGTGATTGAGTGGGCTGGGACGGGCATGAAGAAGCATTGGCTGTGACTGATACAATTTATCTCAGTCGAAGAGTTCCTGTGGTGATTGTTGCCATGTTCCAACACTGCAGTGGAACAATGTGCCTCAGGGACCAGCACTTCACCCAAATGCATTTGTCACACTCCTAGCTTGTGTGCGTCATCCCAGCCCAGATACCTGTACAGTCCCTTGTGGGCTGCTTAGTCACATTGGCTTGCTCCGTTCCCTTGGCCAGACAGCCACAAATTGGGAAGACAGAGAAGTGAGAGGAGCGCCTGCCAAGAGGAGACGCGGAGTGAGAGACCGAGACAAAGACAGACAGAGAGATATGGAAGGGTGCAGGCAGGGAGCTGCTTTCTTCAGGGATGTGTTTTTGCCTCTGGCGCAGAGAGTTGGTCTAGAAGAGCGGCTGCAGCATGAAAGAAATGAGAACAAGAGATGATGGAGACAAAGTAACAAAAACACCAAGAAAATTTCAGAATGGCGAGGGGGGTGGAGCGAGCTAGACGAGTCTTTCATGTATCACACATGAGGGAGAAGCGAAGAGAGAACAGACAGATGAGGAAAACAGACTGAGAGCAGGTCGTTGTGCAGAACGCTTCGAGCCATTCGCACCTCACTAATTACTGTGGTGTCTATATTTAAGGATGATCTCACTGGATTTATTTGTATGATTATGGAACAACCGTTTCCTGGTGTAAATGATCCACCTCTGTGTTTTCCGAGCCGACTCCACCAGACTGGAGTGCAGGCTTTGTCTGGATGTCTGGGGTTGCTTTGGTCGGTTCACCTGCCAGTGTTGACTGGGATTTGCAATGAAAGCCTTTTGCATTATAGATAGAAACAACTTTCTTTCCTCGACACAGCTTCTTCCTCGCCAGCTGAGATAAAACAACATTTTTCACGTGATAGAAAAAATGGCCATACCTATGTCCTGAGCAGAGTCAGTTTTTGTCAACCAGGTTTTTTTATTGGGCAGCATGATGGAGTAGTGGTTAGCACGCTCAGCTGATAACAAGAAGACAGGTCTGAATTCAGGCCAGGGCCTTGTTATGTATGATTTGCAGGTTTCCCCTCTGCCTGCATGGATTTCTTTTTTTTATGGCTACTTCCACTTTCTCCTTTCATCAAAAGACATGCTTGTATTTGGTAAGTGTGGACCTTTACGAAGTCCTACATCCAATGTCATGCTATAAACCATTTGTCTCCTTCACAATTCATAATTTGGAATGACATCCCTTTCAGGGGGAAAGAAAAAACAAACTGATTTTAGCATGTAGTTTATTTAACAGTGCAGAAAGCTGTTTATGCTAGCTCATCCTCATTATAAATAAAAAAAAATAATGCTGCGATTCATTTTCAAGAACAGTGATACTGTAGCAGAGCAGTACATAACATTCAATAAACATTAAAAAAAAACAGTGTTTATGAGAAAAAGTCACACTGTGTACATTACCCTTCTTGAAAGCTAAACAAAACCCCAAAGCTGCCCTGAGTTCACCATCAGCATAGTGACATAAATGCCTTTATTTTGCTCCCCAACTCAAAAAACAGCTTGTATTTCGAAGTTTGGAGGTTTAAAGATGACATCATGTGTTTGTATGAGCTCGGCTCATCAACGCTACCGAGTCTAAACTAGGTATAGAAGATTGATTGATGGATTCTTCTACTTCACCATTTTGTCTCTTGAGTACACATATTTTTTTGGTAATATTTTTCATCCAGTCCTCACCAGTCTTCACATCATTGTTCACATTCAGATGCATCGGGGCGAATGACGGAGAGCGTGGGCCAGGAGAACCCTCTATCCCAGCAGATCTCGGACGTTGTCAAACAGCCGGCCTTCATTGCCGGCATCGGAGCTGCCTGTTGGATTATCCTCATGGTCTTCAGTATCTGGCTCTACAGACACCGCAAGAAAAGGAATGGCCTGTCCAGCAGTTATGCAGGCATTCGCAAAGGTCAGTACAACACTGCCAGCAGTTCTGGACTGAAATGTGGGATGTGCAGCGAGGTTTGGAGGTAAAGGAGTTTTTCTTTCCACCAGGATGTTCTGAGATATGCTATGCAGTATTTATCAGCGTGGAACTATGTTCCTTTCTGTGTGAATGCAGTCTGCTTCATCTTTTTCGCAGTAAACGCTGCCAATCCACCTCACATCTCCTCTGTCACACAGAGCAATGTCTTTGTACTCGAGTACTCGAGGTGAAGTCTAGCTGAGGATACTCTCTGGTAGGCTACTTTAAGATGCAACGTGAGCTCCCGCTGAGAGCGCTGCATGAAAACCTCTTTTATTTCTTTTTCATACTTCTGTCACGCTGATTCTGTGAGGGGGTGTGAAGAGTGTTTTCAGTAAAGTACATTTTGAGGTCCAACAACTCCCCTTTTAGCAACTCCCTTCTGACTGTGCTGGGAAACAGACAATACCTCGCTATAATCCACTTTTATCAAGGACACGCTGACATTTTCACATGCTTGAAGTACTCTCACTGTCCTTGTGGAGAACGGCCTTCAGATATTGACGACTCCAGCATTGAGCAGTGCTGCTAATCAACTCGATTTACCATACCCGTTGAAGAAAACTGTTATTTTTCTCGATATCCACACCGTGGCCCAGTGGTTTTTAACCGGCCTGAACTGAAGTGACAGGGTTCATGACATGCCCAGCTTCTGCCCACAACGGTTAGAGAATAAAGAAAGCCATTAGCCTTTCTTTCTGAGCCTCATTTATGTGTGGTCTGCCTCAATGTGTGGCCTTGGGCTGTGCAGCTGCCGCCTCTGAGCTCTACCTGCTCCATTCCTGCTCCCAGGCTCACATTTACTGCTGACTTCCAGGGTTAGAGCTGATCTGCCCTTCAGCCTTGACACACACACACAGACAATAGGCTGTTAATCTGCGGCTGTCACACAGAAAACACAAACTATCTATGCTCCGAATCTACTGCTGCCATGTCGAGGGAAGGACCTGTGAGCGGTGTCAAAGTGAGAGACACCTCAGCTAAGCTTCTCCCAAAGCTCTGTGCTCATTCACTAATACCTGTGTGGTCTGTAAAGGTTTGGAACTACTGTAGCTTTTTATGTCTGAGATCATTGAGAAAATCCGAAATGCATCATTCATAAATACAGTAATGATCAGTTGTTGAGGTGTGATGAAGGTTGGCTTTGTGAATGGATACCCTAATGTTTGTTTTAAAGCCTTTTCAGTATGTAGCGTGACTCCCCACCTTCTCCTGCGTGTGTGCTCAGGTCAAAAGAGTCCACGATCTTTCTTAGAAAAAAATTATTAGAGTGTTTCGAAAAGAGGGGAACTGGAACCACATCAGTAATCAACGTGCTCTTAGGGCTTAATGGGCAGAATTGGGACAAAGGCAAAATCTTCATGCTTTGTTGTATATTATCATTGAGTTGAATGGATTTCAGATCTTTATTTTTTTCTCAAAAACTAATTCTGATAATGAATGTACCTTTGTGCACCTCTGGGGGATGTGGTATTGATCAAAGTAATACAAACGTGTTTGTGACATTGCAGATAACTTCAAAAGTCTTGTAACTAATATGATGTAAACAGGCAAGCAAAACAAACGCTGACTTAATGGCAGATAAATACAAAGTCGTAGCCACGATACTGGTTCCTGTCAGCGACAGTCCTGTGTTCAGAGCAGAAACTTGATTTATGTATTTCACTCATGTTCACATTTCAAACAGACTGTTTTGTGTTCAGCTCCTCTTCAAAGACGTTCAGCACACAGATAAAAGCTGTCCAGCCGCTGATATCTTTAGACTTGTTTAAAGATCAGGAGGACAGATTCCAACATGATAAGCTAATTGCGGCATTCAGAGGACATGGACTGGCACAGGTACTGTATGAAATAACTGAAGAAATGAAAATGTGACAGCAGCAGTTTGTGTCTCTGTCGATGTCTCTTGTCGATTCAGTTTAAGGCTGAAGGCAGACACATATTTCAAATAGTCTGCTGGAAACATCAAGTGTTTGAGGGTTCTTCTCATCTTCAAACAGGGAGGCACCAAAGAACAATTGACAGATTATACAGACCATAACGATGATTACAGACTCAAACAGTAAAAAAAAGGTGTGCGGACTGAAGTTTAGCGTGACAGACTGCGGCAGGATTTGGACCAGCAGCTGGTTAAACAGTCACTTTCCCCCGGGATGGCTGTGGGCGGGACAAACCTTTTTGAAACTATTTTAACTTTTTTTCTTCTCCTCACAGTGCCGTCCTTCACTTTCACACCAACAGGTAAGCTTGACACCATGTGATGTCATTGAACTCCAGCATAATTTTTTTGAAACACATTTTTAGTTTAGTTTATTATTTTTCATTTACTGTAAGAAAAACAAACAATGAATGAAAAGGAGCAGAAAGAAGACTAAGCTTAAATACAATGCAACTTTCCCTTGCTGTCGTCCTAAATTTATTTGGGTTTTTTTAAGATTTCTATTCCTTACAGTTATAGGATCTATTTTGATCATTGATGGATATGACCTTTATATATAATCTGCAAAATACTATAATCAACTATGGCATAACATTTTGACTGGATAAAAAACAGGTGTGTTGGATCCCTGTTTTTTTTCCGAGTGATTATTCTTTTGGCTCTTTTCTGTAGGATGACCTTTGCAAAACACTAACTATATTGTCCTAACAGCTGCAGTTTTAACGGTTACAGTTATGAGGGTCATTGACTGTCAAGAAGTCAGAGAGGTACAGTTGATACAAAATAAGAAAAAGGGCCAGTTTGATGCTCCAAAAGAGAGTAGGTCACGGAGCGAAGAAGCTGCTAAAACTCGTGGTAACTTGATCAAAGAGCTACTGGCAGACTCACATGGGATTTAAGAGAATGACACACCACCTGCACTTCAACACACCAATTAGATCTGTGACTGCAAGTGACATAGCATAAACCAGAAGAGGAGCTCTTCCGTTTCTCTGAGCTCATATTGACATTCCTACATTCACATCCATTTTAAAGCCTTTGTTCTCCCGAGGTGTGTCATTGGTGTTACCAGTGTGTTGTTTGGGGGACAATACTGCACGGTGTTTGTTTGTGGTTGCACTGGTGATCCCATGTGCCGATCCTGTATCTAAACAGTAGCAGTGCTGCATCTGACTGCTGTCAGGCGGGCAATCAGGTTTATAATTCCTTGGCTGTGTGGCCCAATACACTGATACACTTCTCAGGGAAAAGATTGTAATTAAAGTTGGAAGTTTATCTTGCGTTCACACACTGGCAGCTCAGAGCTCCTTGAAAGAGACAACTTTGAGCATGCAGGGCTTCAAACACACTGAAGACGAGCCAGACAACCAAAGAGCCCTGCATTTTTGTTCTTCATAAGCCTCTTATACCATCTTCCTGCTCCTCAGCTGAAACTGTGCCACACACATTTCAACACTTGAACTGATACAATAAAATACAGCACTTGTTTAAACAACTTTCTTTAATCTCCTATAAATGTGATCATTAGAGTGAGACACTTTTAGTTTTTACACAGTTTGATCCTGATATAATTCACTACTCTAATGATACGTATATAATTGCAGATAATCTTTTAATTAAATTGCAGACGACAAAAATCATTCAATTCAATCTGTAGCAGCAGTATATTAAAGTAGAACCTCACAGCAGAAACTCACACACTGTTGTGTGCTTTGAGGTGACATAAACGCATGACTAATTCTGTGTTGAACTTCCACAAAGTAGAACATGGATGTCGTCATGATGGTTTTAATATCTTTTCAGTGGCGTATCAGCGAGGTGGAGAAGGCGTCAGCAGTGCTGGAAGGTAAGCCATTCTGTCATTTTTTTACACATTTGAATGACATTATTTCTAATGATATTATTACATTTCAGTAGATTGAATGGTGATTGCAATTCACTCTGATCCTTCTAAATGGATGGAGGAGGGTTGGGCACATGTAATTCCATGAGACAAACACTGGGGGGAGTGCTGTGCCTTTCTAAAGCAGCTCTCTGCAGACAGGCATAAGGAGTTGCAATAAGCATGTAATATTACTGAGGGGGAACAAAGCCCCATGCACTTTGCCAGGAGCTCATCCTCATCTCCCATGGTGAAGAGCCACATTCAACCACAAGGCTGTGCCGTAGCATCACCGTAAAACATTCATGGAGCTGCATGCATGCATGCATAGAGGCAAAGCTCTTCATGTTGTGGAATGGTGTATTATGTGTGAAAGTGTGCAGAAATCAGCTCGGCAATCAATGCATCAGCTTGCCAGAACTCATACAGTGGGTGTAAATGGAAAGCACAAACCCCCCCAAAAAAAGAGAAGGCAGAGCTTCATTCATTACCATCGTTTTACTCAGAGGACAGAGTGTAGTTAATCCTGCTCTGTAAGTGTGTTTGTGTGCCGTTCATGTGCTAATGAATAGTTAGCTTCAAGCTATCAACAGTAAATCCATGTTCATTATATTATTCAGTTGTATGATTGAACCCCATATGCTGCATGGCTGTGTCAGCACTGCACGAAGACAATGCCTTTTCAATATCAACATACGACTGCCGGGGTGATTGAGGAGCTGTTGTGAGATTGTATTTGGCTGCAGGAGACAAATGTGTTCATTACCCAAAATGAATCCGAGAAATGAGTCATTTAAGAGGGAATGAGAAAACGTAATTCAATGCTAATTCAGTGTTGGAATATGCAGTCTGGAGTCATTCAGTTGAGCTTTGAATGCTGAAACAATATATGGCCCCGCTAGAGTAAGTCTGTATACTCTTTGTGTGCTAGACCGATTCATTTCATGAGCAATAGGAGGCAGTTTATTGTCGTATCTTTTTACGCTCAGCATCTGGCCTGAGGTCACGTTGTACAGTCAACCCTGGTGAACAAGCCATCTTGTATTGTTGTGCGATTAAAGTTGAAGAAAGGGGAGCATGGTCAGACAATGATGTGAAGGATCAAACTGCACTCTCTGGTGCTGGAGTTCGTCTTCTTTCCTTCTGCACGGCTACAAAAAAAAACTTGAAAACATGATAGAGATATCCTGTGACACCATGGAATCTACTCAGGGAGTGTTTGTGGTTCACTGACTGTTCAAGACGTGCATTTCGCAACATTGGGAGTGAATTTTATCTGGCTGTCTAATCCAGGCGGATCGCTAATGCTCACGAGGGCTCACAGAAAGTGTCATCGGCTGTGGGCAAGTCAAGCACACACAATCTATTTAGCTGGGCTTTTCCCCCCTAATGTGCTGCCTGTGTGTGCGTCTGTCTGTGGCCAAAAGGCAAAAAGTACTAAAGCCGGATTTCTAGTTTTCCTATTCTCAGCTGGATAAATAAACTCCCCATAATCTTCTCTTTCAAATATTATGTTACTGTGGGTGCTTCTGTTCATTCACATAAATGTCACTGTGGTGTTGGCTTTGTCTCTTACATTTGTAAACCATTTGTTCCTATTTTTACAGGCCTGGTTTGCTCAACATTGGCGAATCTGCCACTCAACCCTGGCTAGCTGACACATGGCCCAACTCCTGCTCCAACCACAACGACTGCAGCATCAACTGCTGCACTGCGGGCAACGGCAACAGTGACAGCAACTTGGCAACATACAGCCGACCAGGTAAGCTCATGTCATGCCTTCTGCATGCAGGTAACAACCAAAATAAACACTTCCCTCAAACAGTGTTGCAGTGATTGACTAAATAACAGTAGAGATAAGAAATGTAGGCACCAGGGGAATCTGCAGAGCAAAAGGAGGTAAAATCTGATATCTGGGTTAGCTCCCCAGAGAGTTGTACTGTGTATCTCTGCCTTGTGTGGGTCTCCACAAGAAAAACCTGGAGAAATATTAGGATTAAGAAAGACTGTGTGCTTGTGTGTTTGATTTATCTGAGGTTAAAGTAGAGCTGTTTTAGGCAGGAAATAAAAGCAGCCGAGTGAGCAGGGCTTATAGCTCGACTCTGTTGCTAATCGAATTGCTCTGCTGATTTCCATACAGTTGTTATAGCCGGTAATGTAATTTCCCCTAAGTGCTCAGTTATTTAAGAAATGTGCAGCGGGCGAAGAGGTCAAGGCAAGACTGCAGACGATGGCCAGAAGCAGAGGAAGAGAGAATGATAGAGGTAGAAGGGTGCACCTGGAAGAGCAGATGGAGGAGGGAGAAACAGAGTGATGAAGAATAAGTATATGCTAAAAACATACACTGAGACGTATGGCGAGGATAGCAGAGTGTGAACAAGATAAAGTTAAATGAGGTAGATATAGAGAGGAAAAATAGGCGCCAGCAGGTGGCTTTCATGTTTATTCAGCATGAGTGCAGTTGTCAACAAATAGAAGCGAATGTGGCCATTATTGTCGCTCTGCTATCTTTACACACAGTGACCTGAAAACTTGGATAATATAGGACTGAATGTGATGAATTTCCAGTCCAGGCCAACATCCCTAACCATGGAAACTTGGACTGAAATGAAATGCTTTATGTTCTAAATTATGCACTTTGGGACTGCGTCTTTAAGGGCAGCCCATAATTCCTGTCCAGCTGTTCAGCCTAATATCCATCCAGTCGCTAAATAGTTTCTCCTGACTTCAAACCTCTACGATGAGGATTAATAATTCATTCTGTAGACTTTATTGTCAAGTTTAGTTTTTCTTTCTGCGAATTGTCCCTCTGAGGTCCTCATGTTTAGCTCTCCCTTAACATGGTGCAAGATGTTTAACAGGGAATAACAAGCTGAAGGCAGCCCTCACTCCTCGCATGACGCCCTGCTGTATGACACTAAGGAGCTTGCCAGACGCATGCTTTGTGTGTGTGCCAAACCTAAACTCTGAACATTAAGAGGATCACTGACTAGGTGACAGAGCAAAGAAATAGGAGTTAATGTCCCTTTATCTCAGCCATAGGGGCGCTTTCACACATCAACCTTTGAAGTGTCGAGCTGTTCCACGCAAGCTGAAATGTGAGGCGCGCGGCACGAGCGCCGTGCACCTAAGGCCGTCCTTGGTATTTACCGCAAGGCTGGCTCTCAGATCTGCTGGAGGATTTGAATATTTTATGAGCCAGGGAAAATTGGATCTGTCAGTGGAGCTGTGCTTTTACTGCACGCCTCATTCCAGGTCTTTGATACAGACATGTCTGTCTGTCCCGCTCGATGAGCAAAGGCGCTTCCACCGTCAGATGGAAGAGAACGCACATGACACCCACACTGAGTCATCGAGTGAGAAGTGACTGAGAGAGATGTAATATCACCTGTGTTATCTAAAGTAGATCATCATTAAGCAAAAAGAAGGAAAAGAAAGGGGTTTAAACTGAAATAGAAATGTCTCTGGTGGCCAGCAAACTTCCAAAAGCTTGACATGAAAATGTCTTTTCTCAGATAAAAATCTTTGAGTTCTGCAGTAGATCAGACGATGCCTTATTGTTTGTAATCTTTTACTGAGCTGGCACACTGCTGCTAAGCTGATCAGCAGTGGAAGAGACTGACTAAATACCCTCCTCATGTTCTCCAGCCGACTGTATCGCCAATTATAACAACCAGATGGATAACAAGCAGACCAACCTCATGGTGCCAGAGTCAGGAGTCTATGGAGATGTAGACCTGTCCAACAAGATCAATGAGATGAAGACCTTCAACAGCCCCAACCTAAAGGACGGCCGGTTCGTCGGTCCGGGCGGCCAGCCCACACCTTATGCCACCACTCAGCTCATCCAGTCCTCCATCCTGGGCAACAATATGAACTCAGACAGAGGGACCGGAGGGAGTGGAGGTGGGCTCGGGGGTGGAGGGGAGGTGAATGAGAAACACTGCTGGAAGCCCTCCTTGGTCCAGCAGCAGAAGCAGGAAATGAGCTCCCAGCTCCAGTACAACATCATGGAGCAAAACAAGCTGAACAAGGGTGAGTGTGTGGGAAACCCAGCAGCCATGGTGAGAGGGGTCGACTCTGAGCCGTGATCTTCCTCCGCTTCATTTTCCCCCTCTGTCCTCTCCTCTCCTGGCTCTCTCAGCCTGGTTGTGGATGCCTCTAGAAAAGCTTTAACATTCGTGCCTCCCTCGGCTTTGTTTTCATCCTCTTCAGTCAATAGAGGCATCATCGCTCCTTTCTTTCTTACTATGTGGCATCCATGTAACCCCTCAACACCCTCCATGCTATCATCTGTAGTCTCAGCTGCTGAATGTGGGCCAGGCTTGAATTGCTGTCATCTTACGGTATCTGCGATGTCGTTTTCTGATGAAGGCAGGTGTAAGGGTTTATCCTCGGTGTCAGATTCCTCAAGGAGAGACAAAGATAACTCAAAGATCTTTAGATGCTTTGAGTGAAGCTATCATCACCTCGGCTGCCTGCAGTAAGGAGCCACATCTGGTGTGATAGTTGTGATTCCTCTGCAGAGTTTGCATGTGTCGACATACTCACCTGAAAATAATCATCTGCATGCTGTGTGTCATGTGCTTCACTGCCTACATGACTTTACATTTCCAACGTAAGCCTCTGATACATGTCTACCATTCATTGTATTGCTGGATACTTTGCTTGAACTTTTTGAATGTCCAAGATGTCTGAAAGAGGTCACACGAATCACACTCTTCACTCTTACCACCATCAGACCGCTATAGAGGAGGCGACAGCCCGATGCCAGCCACCATCCCCTACAACCAAACCCACGACAGCCACACCGGGGGCTCCTACAACAGCTCTGACCGAGGTAGCAGCAGTACCTCTGGTAAGACGGCATGAAGGACACACATTTACAAATCATTCTACAGCAGGGAAGCCAACATTTGGTCAGTTAGCGTGGTACCTCTCTCTCTCTCTCTCTCTCACTCTCTCTCTCTCTCTCTCTCTCTCTCTCTCTCTCTCTCGCTCTCTCTCTCTCTCTCTCTCTCTCTCTCTCTCTCTCTCTCTCTCTCTCTCTCTCTCTCTCTCTCTCTCTCTCTCTCACTCACTCACTCACTCACTCACTCACTCTTATAAATAAATAAATAAAAACAATCAAAAACATAGTCTTCTCTTGGTCACCCATCTGGTTGCCAAGCTTTCGTTGGCAAAGGTAATAAATAATAACATTTTCCTTCATGGAGGAGATCAGCGTCTGTTGTCATGGAGATGCTTCCCGCTCAGTGTTTCACATTGTGATGTTGCTACCTGACATACCTAGTTAGCATCGATATGAGGAAACGGCTATCATGTTAGTGATGCTAACTTGGTGCCGTAAAGAAATGTGGTGTTGATGAAGGACTGTTCTCTACCAAGTGCCCGTTCTAGTTTAATCATATGTTTGGACTTGAACATGAATAACACCACAAATCACAAAGTCCATACCTTATTGAATATTATTGAGTAATTTGGTTCACTTTGTAACTCCTTTTTTATACATGGCAGATTCAGATAGATCCACAAACCAACAATAGCTCCATCCTGATAAACTCTTGAACTGCAAACAGGATGTTATCTACAATAAGTTGTTTTTTTCCACGTTTCGACCACTTGCTGGAACATATGGTCAACAGTTAATGTAAAAATCAGTGATTTCTAAACAGTGGCTCCATCACTATTCGGCCAGCCTTCCTTACTGTATACAAGTGATCCTCCTTCACACTGCACCGCTCGCTCCACAACAATCACATGACATATCAAAGTGTGCAATAGAGGAAGCAAGATCTCTACTTTGCATTGTTAAATGCCTTTGGTGATTATTTAAAACATTATTATGCATCTTCAATCAGTTTTTTCCATGGAATAAAATACAAACTCTTACAAGTCAGTTTTCAGGATTGATCCACAATAATCCATCCATTTCCAAATTCATGTTTTAAGGCTGTAGGAGGAAACAAAGAGCAATCAGAGAAAAATATATGGACACAGAGGTTAACAACTACAATTGTAACGCAGAAAGAAAAGCCTGCTCACACCGACTCAAACTGGGGATTTTCTCGCTGTGATTCGAGAGTGATAACCACTATGGCTGTATGTTAGTTTATAGTCCTCAGCATGAATCATTTAAGTTCAAATTTCTAGCAAACATAGACAAAAACACACATCTCTTCTAGCATTCATGCAACAAAGTGGGGCGAGTCATGGCATCAACACAGCGTCATTCATAAATTCACCTCCAGGACAGGCAGGAAGAGGCCATAAATGTCAACCAAGACACTTTTTTAAAAGTTTGTCAGTTATTTGATTTGTGGTATTGTGCCCTCTTCAACTGGCAGAATTTCTCCTGCTTATTATTGTTGTGAACCATATAATCAGACACTCCCTCCAGCTCCTTTATAAACCCAAGCTTTCCTGAAAAGCAATAAATCACTGCGAGACACCAATAAAGTATGCTTTAAATGGTAATTTGGTTAAATTCCTTGTGATAAAGAAGAACCTCTGTGAGAACAAAGATTGCTGAATAAAAACAGAAGAGGAAGTGGAAATAATATATCCAAATGAATGCTCAAGCACCTTGTGAAGCATCTACATGTATTTTTTCTTTCCTGGGTGCACTAACATCCAAGGATGTTTAAGTCAGATTCAATAAAAAGATGCTTTATTTCTGTATTATTTTGTTTTGGTTTCCTGCTTCAAATTGTAGTTGTTTTGGGGTTTTTTTTGTATTGTATTGTTTGTCCTTGCTTGTTTTGCATTGCTCTCATTAATTGGCTTTATTTTAAAACCAGTATTGGAGGAGCTTAATTTCATCAGGGCCTCAATGTCTGTCTGTGGACAAGGACAAATGATAACGCATTGCAGACGGCATGCTACACTGCCACCTTAATGCCATGTATCCATTCTGATATTGCGTTTGAAGTTCAAGCCATTAAGGGGAAGCCTTTAGTGCTCACCGCACATCACAGCTCATTGCTTCACAATTTTAATAGTTTGCTATTAATTGGACTCTTTTGTGCTGTTTCCTTCCCACCTTCTCTCTTGATACCGAGTGATACTCCTGTAGGGGAATAGCTGTCTTTTATATTATTTCTCATCATTTAATAACTCGGTGGTGTGTGCACGCTCTCACAAAGTGGAAGGTTGCATTAGCCTTTGCACACTCGCATGTGAAATGTTTTTTTTTCCTCGTCAATGAGCCTTGTTAATGTTCATTTTATGTGCTGTCAATTCCTTCCTTGTGGCTACCTTGAGATACTTTTTAACATTAATAATTGATGTGTTTTTCAGAGACACAACACCTGAATCTGTAGGAGTCTTGTTACTAATCTTATTGTTGTTCTCATTCCTTTCTGAACAGGGAGTCAGGGTCAGAAGAAGGGAATGCGCACCCCCAAACTACCCAAACAAAGCACAATGAACTGGGCTGACCTCCTGCCCCCTCCTCCAGCAAACCCCCCCCCTAGTCGGACCACAGAGGAGTACTCTTTGTCGATGGAAGAAAGGTGGGACACGTCTGCACAGACAGACTACCTGACAGGCATGCTCACTCTGTATTTAAATACCAGTTGCTTCCCGCTGCCGTCTTTGTTTCTCGCATTCCTTCCAAGCATCTGCCCCCAGGGTTTCCTGTCTATTAGTGCCGGGTTCATGTCAAACCTTGATAGAGGGATGGTATGAATATTTAGCACATGTTTTTCTGACTGCGGTGTATATTGGTGTTTTTCAGTGAGTGATATGAAGGTAACGAGCCGGGTTTGTCTGTGTTGGCAGCTGTGATCCAGACATGCAGTGCCCCATGCCCCCTGCTCACATGTACCTGCAGCCTGATGAGCTGGAGGAGGAGGAGATGGAGCGAGGGCCCACTCCTCCCGTCCGGGGAGCCGCTTCTTCACCCGCCGCGGTATCATACAGTCACCAGTCCACAGCCACGCTCACCCCCTCGCCCCAGGAGGAGATGCAGCCCATGCTTCAAGATGCCGCCGACAGCCATGAACGCAGGTACGCACGCTTGTTGTCCAATTCCCGATGGATATCTATTGTATAGCGGTGTTTACTCTACTACCATCACTCATTTCTGATAGATATCGTACCTCCCAAGTTGTCTCGTTCTGTTAAAATTCAGCCAAATCCATAAAGAGAAGTGATTTTAAAGTTGCTTGAAAAAAATGAATCGAGTGTTGTGGGAATTGTATAGTAAAAACTTTTATCTCTCTTACCTAAAGTAGCAGCCTAATAAATAAGGACATATCAGTGCAGTTTATTATCAGAACATACCAGTTTGGGTTTCCAATCAATATTTTTTCAAGGATCCCACTTAAAACATTACATTCAGAACATGTTTGGAGTTTAATCTTATAGATGTCCCTAAATGTATTACCCCAGTCCTCTTTTGTCCACCATATGCTGATTTTGAGGATTGATGACCTGCGAGGACAGACTGTCAGTCACAGCTTAAAGTCAAGATGTTAGGTGAGGTGGCATCAAAATGAGCAGCAAACAAACAACTGGTGCAGATAGAAGACAGCAAATGTATTGAATGTCACATTTTAAATACATAGAGGAGCAGCTCATAAAGTCAATCATACACTCTAAAACTAAAAAGGTTCTGCCATTTCAAAAAATCTTGACTAACAATTATGACCACTGGTAAAACAATTAATATATATGAACTTTAAAATCTAGTATTTAGACAAATTACATTTTTTTTCATGAGCTATGTGCTTTTCTTTAAATAAAACAACAAATTGCTTGTAATATAGTTATATATGTCATAAATCCTAAATAGAATAGGTGCAGTGACTGTTCAAGCATTTCAATCTGAGAATTATAGCCTCCAAAAAGCAGAACAGAGGCATGATTACACCAAGATGTACCTATAAGGCAACCAGTAACATCCCAGTCCATTCATTTAACTGTACTGAGGTTTTTAATCTGGTACAACCTGTGACGCCTCATATATGATATTTTGATTATAAAGCCAGATAAATGAAGTTATCATTTAAAAAAATCCATGACCCAGTATATTTATTCTAACTTGCAGAAATATGTGTAAAAAGAAAAAAGATAACATTTTGCTGCATCAAGCTGTGAAGGATGAAACAGTAAATGTCCAAAGCATCATAGAAAGAATAAATGCAAATGGGTTCATCTTAATAAGTTAACATCTGGTTTCATTAACTGTGTAAAACCAAATCCACCTCATAGTCAGCTTTTCGCTTTTTTGGAAAACGTCGTTAAATCGTTTGGCCTTCTGGAGTGAAAATCATTGGTGTGATATGTACACTATTTGCTAGAACTTAAAATTACTTCATGATGACTGGCTTTTCAGTTTAACTGTTTATTCCTAAGTTATTCAAAACAGTCTTCATTTTCCTAATGGACTTGTGGTATTTCTCTTATTTGCAGACGCCATGCGGTGAGCCCCCCTCCCCCTCCGAGGCCCCTCTCCCCCTCACACACATACGGCTACATCAGCAGCCCGTTGGCCTTGGACACTGACGGCATGGAGGAGGAGGATATATTAGAGGAAGAGGAGGAGGATGGTGATGAGACAGATGCAGAGGTGGCCAAGATGCACTACCATCACACCCACCCCCACACACACCCCCACCATCCCCAGATGCATCCGCGGCGGTTGCTGCTCCGAGGGCTTGAACAGACACCCGCATCCAGCATGGGCGACTTGGAGAGCTCGGTGACCGGCTCCATGATCAATGGCTGGGGGTCGGCCTCTGAAGAGGATAATGTCTCTTCAGGGAGGTCCAGTGCAGTCAGCTCATCAGATGGATCCTTCTTCACAGATGCCGACTTTGCTCAAGCGGTAGCTGCAGCTGCAGAGTATTCAGGCCTCAGAGTGGCAAAGTACCCTGGTTCACAGGGCCAGGACATGGGCGGAGCTTCAGGTAAATGTCACTGCATCAACAACGGAACTAACGATCTCTTCTTTTTTTCTTAATTAAGCAACAAAATACTTTTTTTCCCCTTCTCAGCACGAAAATACCAAATAAACCCATCGGGCCACCGTCCTGGCAGCCCGGTTTCTACAGACAGTAATATGAGTATGGCAGCTGTACACAGGAGGCCCCCGAAAAAGCAGAAACAGCATCCTGCAGGACATCCTGCAAACCAGCGGCGTGAGCCCTTCAATGAAGGTACACACACGACGGCGTAAATGTGAAGTCTAGAAACATGTTACTGCGGTATCCTCTGGTAGATTATCAAAAACACCCAACGCTTGGCTCGAATAACAGCAACAGGAAATGGAACAAAATCAAAACCAAGCTGGGCTGTATGAAACACTCTTTATACAATTTAATTTGTATGTAATTTCAACTCAGTCAATTTGCCCACTAACAAGCTTCAAAAAGTGAAAGCAGCAGTTTAAACTTTGTTTTTAATTAGCTGTCCGGTCCAGTTGCTCAGAAGGTTTATCTGTTGTACTGAGGAGAGAAGCCAGATCACAAAGCCACTATCACTTCTATTGCTTCAAATATCTTTTTCCCCCAAAACTTTAAAAGTGTGGTGCCTGTAACGGCCACTTTGTGAAAGATGAGATGAGCGGCAGCAGCACCAGGTTAGCTGAATCACAGAAAACACACAGATGGCCAGTTTGCATTGTTGGCTCTCCCTCTTTCCCTGTAAAGACATGGAAGGGAAAAGTAGAATTTCCAGTGACTGTGTGAATAACGGAGTGTGAGTGTGCCCTGAGCCATAGTTGTAATCGTCTCTCGTGTGTTAATGCACATGCCTCCATGGCATCACTCCTAATCTGTGGCCGTGCTGAACAGATCGGGCAAGTGGTGGGCTGCAGGCCAGGGCCATGGTGGGAAGAAATTGAGAGGCGGGGGGGGGGGCAGGGGGCGTCTCGGGAGAGCTCTGCCCTGCTTGGCGAAGCTGACACTGGGATGTCTCTCCACTCAAGCCACTAATGAAATTGATCCAGGTGCTGTGGCTCATACTGAAGAGCCACCTTCCACTCAGCAGGACCCAAACACAAACCAAACAGGGACTAAACAGTGGAACAGCTGTACACCGAAAGAAAAGCTTTAACCTTGTTAAATTAAAGAGCGATTGACTTTTTTTACTACCAGCGGAAAGCCCCTCTTTCCCCATTCCCTCTGCTTTGATCTCAGGGAGAGATCTTTTTGCTCTTTAATTTATCTGTGTGTGTGTGTGTGTGTGTGTGTGTGTGTGTGTGTGTGTGTGTGTGTGTGTGTGTGTGTGTGTGTGTGTGTGTGTGTGTGTGTGTGTGTGTGTGTGTGTACAGTATGTGCTATCCCGGAGCTGGCTCTCCTCTTAGTGTCAGGTGTCCTTGAGTGTTGGAAGCACTTGACAGGGAGATTTAATATCCAGCTCACTGGGAGCCAGACCAGCTATATCACTACAGAAAATCCAACCCCCCCTCCACCTCCACCTCACCCCCCAAGCCTCCGCCTCCTGCCATCATCCTTATATCCTGGCTTCTTCCCCATCCACTGCCCCTCCCGTTGGAGTGATCTCTCCATCCCACTCCACTCTCCTCTCCTCCGTCTTTGTTTGAGCAGGGAGGGGGTGGACTGACAGCTCTGCAGTTCTGTCTGTCTATCAGTTCTCCTGCTGATTGCATTTGATCTGAATGGATTGTTTTTCATTTGGAGGTTATTGCCTCCCCTGCCCCCCCACCCATGCGTTCCATATACCTCATCTGTGGTCTGGAGCAGTGCTGTTGAGGTGATAGGTGAGCAAATGTCATTTAATAAAATTTAGAACAAAGAAAAGCAACACAGAGTGTTTTTTTATAGACGCACACAAGATGCAATAATGATCATTGTTATGTATTTCTATCATCCCTTTTATGCCTATATTCCTTTCCAATTACCCCAGACTGAAGCTGCAGTCCAGGAAGCATCACTATAAATCCACATGAATACTATCAGTCAAGGCGGCAGTAAAAAGAAAGAAGGGACGAACAAGTGAAGCAGCAAGGGAGGCGACTCTCCAACAGCCTCGCTGCTTACCCCTCTTTGACCTAATCATTTCACCCGTGTTTGCACAGTGGATGTGGGAACACCCAACTTAACCCCCCCATGATTCATATTGTGTTCGACTTTAATGCCTTTGTCTCCCTCCTCTCTGACTTTAACCCTTTCCTGTCCTTTCCAATCTGTCTCAACCTTGTCTGTCTAATTAACTGCCGGCCGCTCAGCTTCACCCTCCTTGGCATGCTCAGAGACACTTCTCATACCCGAGTTCTGTTCTCACTGTTGCTTCCTCATAAATCTAACAGTGCTTCGCTCCTCCCTTGCAGTGAGCTATAGCTCACAGACTGTGGCATTGATCGGACTGTGACTGGGCCAGAACTCAGGAGAAAAACAGATATTAAAAAACCGCACGAGCCTTTCTGCTATATGATATCGGCTCCCCTCCCTTTGGATGCAGGGGGGATTGGATGGATGTCAATGAGGAATGTGTATCGAAGCAGCCCTGTTTTCCCAACAAGACGTCACTTTACCTCTTAGTTTTTGTGTCAAAAATAAAGAAAAAGCTTTGATTCTGCACCCAGTCCAGTCCAGTCTTGACAATATGGGCATGAAGCAATATGTAAGAGCTGGCACGCTCTATGTTTATTAACTTTCTAATCCTGCGTGGATTACGGGGTCTGGCCGACGACAGAACCATCCTTCAGGTTGGGAGCTGATTAGAAGATGAAAAGCCATTGATTGAAGCAGACAAGGCTTTTGCCCGCCGTTTTGTTTAGATGGTGGCGTGATGTGTGAGCGGCCAGGCGGCCCGCTGACTGGCCCCATGTGAATAATGGCTCAAGGACAAGCAGCATTGATTCAGCGACAGGAGAAGTGGAGCAGGCCAGAGAGCCAGCTGCTGACCGTCACACTCCCCTCGTCCTCCTCTGCAGCCTCCCGCTCCAATCTCATAACTCTCTGGCCCGATTCGGCCTCTCGGCTGTCATCTGTTCTGTTTACTGTCTGCTCGGAGGAGTTTCTGTTCGGCGTGGCTGTGTGCACAGCTTCTGGTGTATGTACACATACCACAGCTGTGTTTGTGCATCACCTTGCAGGTGTGAGACAACTGACTGACAGATGATACACACTCAAGTTTCAGGAGTACACAGATTCTTCTTCCTCAGCACTGTTTTTCATGTTTGCAGCTGATACGCTTGTGTTTCCTGTGTTTATTCTGCAGATCTCCCACCTCCACCCATTCCACCTCCAGCAGTGCTGAAGTCACCCACACACCCCTCAAAGGCCGCCCTCGAGGGCAGGGGAGTCGTGTCCCCCAAAGCAGGAGAGGGGCGAGACAAGAGGGGGGGTGGATATCGACCCCGGGAGGGCTCGGACCCCAGAACCAGCTCGTCCGAACGCAAAGATGCTCAGGACAAACAAAAGACTGCTCACGGAGGGAAAGGGAGTAAACACGAGAGTAGCATGGCTAACAAGGCGCGCCAGCACACAGGTACGACAACATCGTGCGGGAATCAGCAGCAGTTTACTCTCAGCTCATCTGACACTACATTTCTCATCCCACTTTCAGAAGACATTCTGCCATACAGCCGACCGCAGTTCCCCACAGTCAACAGCCCCCGAGACCCCAGCTCCTCCAGCTCCATGTCCTCCAGGGGCTCGGGGGGGCGGCGGAGAGGGGAGGGAGGTCGCAGGATTCCTGCAGACATGGGCCTGAACACACCTGGAGTCTTCCCACCTGGAGATGAAGAGCTGGAGGTATACACCGATGTTGAATGCACTTGCCTGTCTGGAGCAGATTTTAACCAAACAACCAACCTGTCGAACTTTATTAAAAACAAAACATTCCTATATGGTTGCTTAAAACACACAGTTGTTACTCTTTTAAGTATTACAGACTTACAACGGTCTTCTAAATGCTTTCTAGTAGTCAAACTTTGGAAAAGTGACAATATTTCAGTTGAACAACAAACATAGACATTCAGTCAGGTAACATTTCCTACCATTTGTGTGTTTAGTTTTTTTTTAAAAATCGACAACTTTCCAATCATTTAAGTTGTTAACGAACTAATGATGAAAATAATATTTAGAGTTTCCACATACAGAAAAAAAAAAAGTTGGCGTACACCTTCATATCAGAATCAGAATAACAAATACTTTATTAATCCCTGGAGGAAATCCTTGTAACAAAGCTCCAAAGAGAATTTATATGATAGAAAAGAAAATAAATATATATATATATATATATATATATATATATATATATATATATATATATATAGTGGGTGAGTGGGAACACGGGTGATTTACTTCGATGCCGCAGGATACTTCCTTCGTTAATTTATGCTCTTCAAATTATAATCACATCAGTGTACCCTCAACATATTAATCCCTCACTTTTGCAATATTACCTTCAACTAGAAAAACTGCCATCTGATTGGACACTCTTACAATCTTTTTGTCATAAAGCAGTAAGAATCAAATGCAATGTGTCATCAGTCAATATCCTTTGTCCATACCGGCTATTATGATGAAATAATGGCTAACTATGGGGGCGCTTCTCTGTTGAGAGCCACTCGTGACATGAAATAAGACAATAAAATCTATCTGGGGATCTGGAAACGTGCCTGTTGCCCTGCTCATTTGCTGCACGACTAGGGTCAAATCGTATAAAGCACGCAGCAGAAACACAAGCAAAGAACAACAAAATGACAGAGAAAAACATGTCGAAAGCTAAAAAAGAAAGTGACCCTGACATTTAATTGTCCATGTGACACAATGCATCTGAGAAAATCAATCTACTGGTTATTGCACTGTAGTTTCTTGTTGTCCACCGTGTGTTAAAACTGGTTTATTTTTTTACACCGTTACAGGAAATGAAAGGTTGAGGTGGATACTAACCAACAATTCCTCTTTATTTTTTCATCCAGATGGTAGAAAGCTGAAGGAAAAAAAGAAGAAAAAGGCGGAACTGTTCTCTTTTTTCCAAGAGTGGAGCCCCATTGTTTCTCTTACAATTTTAAATATCTCAGTATTTCACCATCATGTTGGCTGCCACCATACTCTCTGTCAATTGAGTTTCTTTACATCTGGAAAACAGGCCAATTTTTTTCTTTTTTTCTAACTTATCATTTTCTATGTCCGTTTAAAAAACAAAGGAAAGGGTGTCTGAAGATTAAAGAATGGTGCATTCAAAACAGAACACGCAGTGGTATATTTATGTTTGATTCCAATGCAATATGTAGTGGAGCCTCACTCCAGACGTTGATGTAACTCGGCTTGCCTTGACAAGAGAGCCGCTACAGTGAGATGTTACTGTAATGACAGAGCTGCGAGCAGAGAAGGGTGGACTGTCTGTAAATATACGTGTATACATGATGTCTTCTTGTTTTTACCCATCGTGGTACCTCAAAATTGTCTTCCTTGTTTGTTTTTTTTTGCGAATTCTAATTTTATTATGCCAGTAAATATAATTATTTTATCATTTCCATCCATGTTGTAAATTGCTATATTATTTCGCTGCCCCAAGAAAGTGCCACTTTGGGATTTTTCTTTTTTGGTTTTGTTTTTTTGTAATGCACTGTTATGTTTCGTGTTGTCATCAATGTTTGTTATTTGTTTTACTTTGGTTTTAAAAGCACAATCACTAAACTTTATTTTAAACCATTCTATCTATTAACCTTTTTGTCTTACTGGCGGAAAACAGGTATGACAAAAGAGTCTAGTTAATCCTGATGATGATGATGATGATAATGATGATGATGATGACGATGGAGGTGAAGGTGAAGGTTGTTTACGAAGGCTGTGCTTGAACAGAGACTCTTTGTGTTGTGATCGTCTTCCTTTCCAGCTCAGACGCTCGCTCAAGTGATGAAAAAGGACAGTAATGTGAGTCATAGCTGCAATGTAAATATCTTTTCTCATTGACCATAAACACAGCTATTGCACATTAATTGAAATGGTAATGTTGTCCATAAATGCACTTAAATGAATGTCAAATACAGGAATTGAGTCACTTTGGGACTCTGGAGAGGTTGCAATCGGACAGAAAGAGTCTCTGTTCTTGATTCTACAGGGCGGGTTTAGCCCTGTTTTAAGGAGAAAGGGTGCTGTTGTTTATTCATAGGACATCTGCAAACATTTGTTTCGTAAAGCAAAAAAGTAAAAAGAACTAAAAAAAAAAAAAAAAGAAAAGATGAATAAAAAAAGTTGAAACTCTAAATGTTACTTTGGTCATTATTCAGAAGAGCCTGTGGAATGAGTGATAAAAAATCCATTGCTGAAAGTTTAACAATTTACAAAATAATCAATGAACAATGTATAGAATGATTTAGCAATAGTGGATTTTTTTCACTGTGTTAATGATGCATTGAGTAGAAAGCACTGCCTACAGCCTCAGGCTACTAGGGGTGACAAGCTTTCAGTTTCTGATCTTTTTGTGGATTTCAAATTATTTATAGATATTGTCAACACTTGTCAGAGGGGCCCATCTAGAATCGTCACCGTATACAACTTCCTGGCAAAAAAGGAAAAATGAAGAAATACATATTTTGAGAGATGTGATCATTTGAGCTCAGCTCTATCATTGCAATTTCATTAAACTGACAAAGTATTTAGAAAGGTTTTGTTTAAACCCCTGCAGGGATGCAGGACCCACGGTCATATTAAACAACTGCAAGGAATACTAAAGGTCCCATATTATGCAAAATTCACTTTCTACTGGTTTTCTCACAGTGATGTGCGTCTCCAAAGCTTGTGTATGAGCCCCCAGAAGTAAAAAAAAAGTCTGGCACATGCCTCACTGCTTGCTCTACTTTTTAGTGAATACAGGAGATTTTCCCTTCATTATGTCATGTGGGGAAATAACCCCTCCCTCTGATAGTGGACACTCACTTTGACCCTCAAACAGGAAGACAAAAACTTGCAAGGATTACTGATAAGTTGAATAAATTCAGTATAATATGAAAAACAGTTAGCAGGAGCTAGCATTAGCTTCTTGGTAGTAACTATAACAACACATATGACCAAACTAACATATTCAGACACACAATATTTCTCACTAACCACTCTGAGATGTCCTGCTGCAGCTGCAGAGTCTGAACATCTTCAGGAGCTTCTCCTTCTGGCTCAGATTCTGCTTCAAACTGGTTTGGCTGAGAAACAGCATGTCTTCGATCCATAGCGCATGGTACCGGAAAGCCAAGTCATCTGAGAAGATTCTTGGTGGTGTGGATAGACAGAAACCTCCTGTTCCCAGTAGAGCTCATTTGAGGGACTTTCAGACTGGCTGAAATTCAGGACCAAGGCTGATTTGGGGAAATACACTTTGAATACATTGTTGTTGGACCTCTGACACCGATGTCAAATTATTGAAAAACTGTATAGGACCCTGAAAACAAAATAGGACTTATAGAATTTTGTATCTTTTTTGTTTGTTTTGGTTTCGGGGGGTTTCAGAATCATCAAACAGTTATAATCAAAATAGCATACTTCCTGCAGTATCACAAATGTCTTAAGTGTTAGTTTGAGAAACGCTTTGACAAACCATTGACAGATCAGTCACAAAAATGTTCCTTGATTCTATTACACTACAATAAAAGGAATTAAAAATAAACTATCAATGTCTAGTCCAAAGCTCTATTCCTGCTATTTACTTTATCTCAGCAAATCACACAAGAAACTCAAATATCAACAAGTTATTTTGTAACATTCTTCTCTTGTGTGTGCCACACCTCAACCACAAACCCATTCATCTTTCCTGAAGACTCAAACCTTTCCATCTATTTCTTACCACTCATCTAAAGTCTGGTGTCGCCTCAGAAGCATTTTTCAAACTCCTCCCAGGAATCTTTAGGCATTCCCAGCCCCAAAATTGAACTTAATCTCTTGTCAAGAAGAGAGTTTTGCATCTATCCCAAATGTCTGAAAAAACCCTGAAGGGAAGCAGCGTTTATGTCACTCACGTCAAAGCAGATGGTGCACTCAACAGTTGGGAAAACACTTTTTACACGCACACACACACACACACACACACACACACACACACACACACACACACACACACACACACACACACACACACACACACACACACACACACACACATACAGTAGACTTAGCTTACAGTCGTGTGGAAAGACAGTCAGATGTTGTATTATTGAGCAAAGTCTTAACTCATTGGAGTTCCCAGAAACTACCCACCCCCCAGATATAAACAATAGTATTTATATATAATACAAATAGAGCACATTGGGTTTGGCAAAACATGCAGTTACATGATCACATTACTTCTTTTAGCCTCTTTATAGTATTTAATGTTTTTGCTAATTAAATTTTTTTAATTCTACATAGTTTTTATAAACAGACCGTGAATTAAAACAATTTAATAAAATGAACAATTACAGAGTTTTATAATTTATATTTCTCTCAAGAACCTGACTCTAACATTTGTGGAGATACAAACAATATTCATAAAATGATTACCTTCCCTTCAATTATATATTTATTATATCTATAATTGAAAAGACCCATAATAAAATTCAAATGTTGTTGCATGTATTGCATTTTAATGGGGAATCATAAGAGGTGTCCTCCCCCCAAAGGACACAATGTACTTCAACAACACTGTCAAGGAGGAACTATCGATATCCTTGGCTCGGTGGCTGAACAGTCATTTCTGTTCGGTACTG
The DNA here is from genome assembly GCF_963383615.2 of Lipophrys pholis. Classification (NCBI taxonomy): domain Eukaryota; kingdom Metazoa; phylum Chordata; class Actinopteri; order Blenniiformes; family Blenniidae; genus Lipophrys; species Lipophrys pholis. The sequence goes on along the minus strand of NC_137627.1, from coordinate 25,960,515 downwards.
TAGTCATTCAAATGTATTATACCTAATGCCAATTCCATTAGAGTTCCCCATTACTCACAATATCAGCATGCCCTGTCATTCAGTGGAACCATAGAGGGAGGCTAAAACCAATAGTGAAGGGATTATATTCAATTTGACAGGCCTAGATTGCTGCCAATTAGGCGTAAAGAGGCTTCAATGAGGTTACATAAGAGAGTGAAAACAGTGCTCTTTTTTCTCATCACTCATTCACTCACTGGTGAGGTTGTTGCTGACATCTCAAAACAAACATCCATAAGAGCAGAGGACGACATGTCGCCATACGGTGACTCCAACCAGCAACTTCTGCTGATTGGTGACCGAAATACATTTTTGTTGTAGTTTATTACATCCAACCTGCCGACTGCTTGTTCGCACAGAGGCAATACCGTGGCCTATGGGAGTCTTTAATGTCAAACACTGTCTGTCTGGCTTGTTCAAACATCAATGATGAAGAAAGAGGGACTCTTCCTCCCCATGTACTCCTTCCTGAGCCTGGAAGAACTGCACTCAAGTGTTTTTGCAAGCTAATGAGTTGCGTTGCACCCACCTCAACATTTTGGAGCTTGAACACATGGAGCGCTCCGGGTCCTGAGAGTCTACATGTGCTCACAGACAATTCCTGTATGTGCAGACACGTGATCTGTGTTCAAAACAAGCTTATTTTTCACATTGCGCAGTCATTTCTTCTGACATTTTATGTTTACAGAGACAAATTAAAAATGAAAACATATCAGGATAATTTAGCAATGATTGTCTAATGACAGCTGTAGCCTGTGAATATCCACCATCTTCCCCTCCTCCTCCTCCACCTCCTCTTGGTTTCCAGGTCCCTTCCCCCTTATTTCCCCCAGGTGTTCTCTAATAAGCACCTTTCTAAACAAGAACAAATTTGGAACAGGGTAGAGCATCCCCCTTATGCCTCCATCCATCATTTTAATGAGAGGAGGTGTGTCCTCGCCCCACAATGAGATTCAGGTGATTAAGGATATTAAGCGGATTTTCTGGCAGCCGGGGTTATTCACTCCATAATGGCATGAATATGCACAATGAGGCTGGACTGGCTTTGGTCTGGTCCTCACAGTTCCTACCTGTGTGCTGAGGAACGAGCCGATGTCGAGGCATCTCTCAAACTGGGGGAAGGGGATGTAAAAAGCCATATTGAGGCTCCCTTTGTGTGGAAATGGAAAAGGTTACTTGCTTTATTTGGAATTTTGACAACGATATCCTACGATGAAGCTGAAATGCAAAAATTTAAAGGAATCATTGTCACAAATACAGTGGCCCTTGAATTGTCTTCAAATCAATTCTTTAAATGTATTTATTTATATTTTTTGTAGTTTATTTCTGACCTTTTTTCATACTGTAGCTTCCTTTCAGTAAAACATATGGTGCGGTTTCTTGGAGTTTAGCAAAGTTTTAGAGGTATATTCTGTGTAAATAAATCTGCATCTTGTAAATAATAGTTTAATTGTTTTTTCCTGATGTGCTTTAACTGTGTTTTTGCAATTTTTGTGTGTTTTTGACCGAGTTCTTAACTGTGTTTTTGCCGTGTTTTGGCTATTTTTGTTTTTCTGTTTATATTGCTGTGTGTTTTGTTGTTTTGCCATTATGATTTTTGGACATTATTTGGAGATTGTTTGTCTTCAGGTGGACAGGAATTGTTTCAAAAACTACCACTGCTAAAATAAAAAATGCCCTGGCTATTGACAAATATAATAGCCTGTAACATGTACTCAGAAAGCTCCAGAAATGTCAAACTGTCTGAGTTGTTGTAAAATAGTTTGAATTAGATTTTTGCAATCTCAGAAATGTTCAATCTGCACTTTTCAAGAATTTCTAAAAAGAAAGTTGAAGAAAATTCAATTCCGTTTTTGTCCTTTTCTTCTTATGGATGTTTTAGGTATTTAAGTATTTATGAATGGTAAATACTTGACAGATTTTGAAAGTTCTACTCCTGGAAAAAGCGCGTAAATTATTTACACATAGAGCATTTTTTGACACAATTATTGACAAAAATAGACAAAAAAAGACCAGGCATTTTAATGTATATTATTATGGTGTTAAAAGGGGGGAAGGCTTGTAAACCTTTCATTTTCGTCACTCTGGCTAAATAGCTTGCGTATTGTGTGGCATAGCGTTGTTTTAAATAGCGGCGCTTTTAGTGTATGTGCGCGACTGTAACGTGCGCATTGCGGTTGTGCACATATTGTTGGCGTTACAGAAGAAAATAAACTAGAGACCCCTAAATTCCCCAGCACCATCACTATAAGAGCAAGCTCCCCCATAGCACCATCAAAAAAAAAAGAATTGGCACCGCCACTGCCTCTCACGAGAATACAGGCAAGATTTTGTTTGACTTGTACAAATGTTAGGCACGTGTTGATTGGCACTGTCAAGCATGGCAATAGCATGGTGATAGCATGGTGATAGCATAGCAATAGCAGCTCTTTGCTCACATGAGCAGAGATTTAAAATTGAAATATCGGGGTAATTTGTAAATTACATGGGGTTTAAAATTTATGCTAGTCCCGTTAGCGGCTCGCAGCTAGTGGCTAGCAGTTTGCAGGTAAGCGCTAAACTTAACAGAGGTAGGTTTATGATGTTCGACTCCTGTGGTGACAACAACTCAAGAGACCTTGTGGGCGATTCTAGTTTGAACAAAAAGCCCAAATGAAAAAACGTAGCCACTTTCAAACTCCACATCTTCAGGCAAGCTTCAACTGAGGTCCAACGCCAATATATACATGTTTCACCAAGGAAAAACATGATTCCTGGGTGATGACTGCTTTAAATTAAAATGTTGAAAACGTTACTCCTTTTCTTTATTACAGCTAAAAAGGGCCTTTCTGTGTAGTTTGCATGTTCTCCCCGTATGTGTGTGTGGGTTTCCTCCGGGTTCTCCGATTTCCTCCCACAGTCCAAAAGCATATGTGTGGGATTAACTGGTGACCCTACATTTCCCTGAGGTATGAATGTGTGTGTGTGTGGTTGTCTGTCTCTGTGTGTTTGTCCTGTGATGGACTGTGACCTGTCTAGGTTGGATCCTGCCCTCGCCCATAGTATGCCGGGATCGGCTCAGCGCCCTGCAACCCTGCACAGAATTAAGTAGTATAAAAGATGAATGGATGGGTGGATGTAGCAGGCTGCTATCAGTCAGAATCAATAACAATTATATTTACAGTATAAGTAAAACTAAACTTTAGCGCTTTTAAAACAATTTCAGACATGTTTGCTAAATGTAATAATGTAATGCAGATACAACCTAATGCAGGACTATAATAAATGTCTCTAATGTGATATTGTTTATTTTATAATGGGGAAAATCCTGAATTCAACCAAAAGTTTGGATGAAAACTGAGCTGGTGAGGTTAGAGATGCCAAAAATAAACAAAAACCCAGCTGTATTATGTCCTTAAAGAAAACATCATCATTACTGCTAATAAAGGGATTGAAGTTGGATGCGAGATAATCAGTTTCTCTATTTAATGACATTAGAAATCCTCTAATTTGGTAGTCGGGATGAGGCCTCCTTAATCTCTGTGAGAATACACTACATGGAATGCATACTAACCTCTTTTATATTAACTTCCTGCATCTTTATGCCTTCGGTGTCTCAGTTTTTGCAATCAATAATTTAAACTGCCGTTTCTTTCAACTCTGTCCCAGCAGCGAAAAACTAATTTCTTTTGTGAACATTCAGGCTGTCTCTCATTTGTGATCGCCAAACTGCTTCATTAACCTCCTTCCCATACTAGGAGGTAATTAAGTGAACAGCTGTGCGCTGTCTGACGACTCGTCTTAGTGTCGCTGCTCTGTGCGGGAACGCCACACCACGAGGAAGCCGCCGTCACAGGTGCACAGTGTTCAGACGGCTTAGCAGAACCTCTCCACATCCATTTCCACTCCAGCTGCAGGTCAAACGCCACCTCTTCAGACAATCAATCAGAACTCATTTAGCTTTAACAGTCTCCCCAACCAGCTCATCACAATCTCACATCATTACAAAAAGTTGTTTTTAATCAGTGTTAAACACTTCAGCTTGTTTCAACTCGAGAAAACTGAGCAGAGAAGTGTCGTGGTGAAAGATAGCTGTCAGTGGAGAGACTGCCAGACATAATGAGAGAGGGAGTGTGGAAGCCAGCCAAACCCAAGTTTTTTTAATAACCGAGAAGTAATGTGGGTGATTTGTACATCCATTTGTCACTTACCAAGTCATTCTAACTGTCCTTATTTAGTGCCAACGGGGTCTGCACAATTAACCCAGAGGAATATAGCCTCCTCCAGAAGCTTCCCTCCCTCAGCTCTTTTCGCCTCCATCACTTGCTTTGCATCTGTAAGCTGATCTCATCATCCAACTTTTAGTATTACTAATGAATCACGACTTTATCAAAGCACTGACAACAATTATTACTGTTGTAAGTCTGGTGCTTATCTGGATACAAACACCAGATTTGGTGCATTCATTATATGTATAAACACTGGAGAAGAGAAAACACTTGAATGAAATTGTAAAGTAACTTCAGCAAAATGAAAACCAATATAGTGAGGATCCTCTCACACTGAAAGCCAGTAATCAGGTTGTCGCTCTCCTTCAGAACTGATCTGATAAACACGTATTTATGATAATTGTATACAAAACATTTTACAAATGAAACAAATCATGTGGCACTGGAACACAAACTCTGATGAGCTGGTACATCTCATTCTGCTTCTCCCATGCTGCTTTGCCCTCCAGCTTACCTGCTCCTCCCACTTCGACAGGCATGCTTATACGCGTATGCACGCAGGGAATGAGTCGTGGTGAGCACCTGGGCGTGGCTTGAAGGTTACAACTGAAAACATGTTAGGTGTAGCTGACAGCGACAGCCAGACTTTGTAAACCTAAAAGAGTGAACTCACCTCTGTGAGTACATGTTCTCTAAAGTTTGACTACATGCAAGCTTGACAGAAATCCCACGCAAAAGTATCACCAGCAAACCTGGGGCCTGTACTACAACCCATGATAAACATATTCGGGATCTCTCTCTGTTTCCTGGGTTGACTTATCCAGACATAAGCGGTCCTGATAACCGTTAACATGAAGCAGGTTATCAACTCGCTAGTTCAACCCAGAGTTCTCCCTTCAGGATCAGTGCACGTTCACATGAAAGGGGCGGAGTTTGCAACGTCTGACCCTGCAGGAGCAGTTTACAGATTACTGAAGGAACAATATTCAGAGAATATGAAGAATTAAAACACATCCACCAGGCGAAAAGCAACACTGTTGCCATGTCCAAAGCCAGATTATTACCGACTTGTTAACGCGTGACTTGGTGAGATTATTATACGATTATATTGTCCGATGAATTAATATCTATCGGATGATATAAACGGATGGCACGGCACTGTGATAACTCAATTTCACTTTATTAAAGCAGAAATACTGTATGTCGGGCAGAGCTTCCTCACTGCTCTTCTTTTAGTTTCAATTTTCCATCTAGTTGTTTTGAGGCTGAGTTTCCTCCTTTGTGCGTTTTGTGTTGGAACATTAATTCATCACCGTGACGGCATGAGTAGTTCTCCATTCCGTAAATTCATGTTTCTGCAGTTTTGTCAGCGTGGCCATTATTATTAATATTGGAGGTAAACAGACTTGGAACAAGTATAGAACAAAAACAAATACATCTTTCAAAGCCTCAGTGACCAGGATTTATTCTATTATGTCTAAAAGATCACTCTAAATATGTACTTCTCCCCCCAACCGGTCAAGGCGGATGGCCGTCCTTCCAGAGTCTAGGGTCCGCCCCACGGTTTCTTCCTGAAGAGGGAGTTCTTGAACTTCTCTCCATGCGAGGGAGTTTTTCCTGGCCACTGTTGCTTGTTACACCTGCTTGCTTTGGAAGGGTTTAGTTGGGTCCTGTTGTACTCTTATCATTGTAAGAGCGCTTTGAGATGTTTGTTGATGTGATTTAGCGCTTTACAAATAAAATTGAATTGAATTGAATTGAATTAAATACTTTCTCATCTCCTCTCCACTGCAACTCAGGTCTGAACCCGCGCACCAATCATGATCAAGAGATCTGATTGGTGAGGAGGCGGAGTTGTTACACTGACTGCGATCTTATCGAGAATGTAACCTGCTCGGGAGCAGGTTCGACATTCAGAGCAAGTTACCGGGCTGATTTATCCTGGTAAGAAGTGAACGAGCGTCCTAATATGGAAAACCCAGGGTTAATCCTTGAAGTTACTTTGATAAGAGAAAATCCTGTGTCGTAGTATAGCCCCTGGTTGGCTGATTCTTCCATCTCAATACAGCACCAAGAAGGAGTCACATGAGCAGATAAAGTTGATGATACAGCAAAGTCTTCAAAGACCCAGTTTACACAGTAACGTTCCAAGTGACAATGCATCCTTTCTGTGTTTTTGATTCTTTTCTTTTTTTTCGGACGCCTCAGTTTCCCATTTCCATCTCGCCAAGCTCTCGGAGAATTTTTTTTTTGCATTTTAGTGACTATCGCCAGTCCTCCCTGAGAGTAAATGGGTAAATGGTGTGTGTGTGTGTGTGTGTGTGTGTGTGTGTGTGTGTGTGTGTGTGTGTGTGTGTGTGTGTGTGTGTGTGTGTGTGTGTGTGTGTGTGTGTGTGTGTGTGTGTGTGTGTGTGTGTGTCTGTGTGTGTGTGTCTGTGTGTGTGTGTGAGCCAGCCAGGTGCAGTCAGCCCCGCGGAACCAGCCCCGCATGGGTGGTCACTCGTGGGTGCTGTTGTTTGTTTTTGGAATGAAACCCCACACACACATGTGCACAGAAAACAGTACATTACAAAAATTAACAATGGGAGTACACAGATATTTGAATGGACAGACGAGGCAGTCTGTCTGTCAGATTGTCCGATTATTGGTGACTTGAATCACATCAAAGTGGCTTAAATAGGGTGGCTCGAAAAAAAAAAGTAATTTTAAAAAGTGTGAATACGTGTGAATAGTGTTGTTGTGTAAACAGGTCCTGATACCTACTGTATTGGGGTTGTCTTCAACAAATTCTAATGAAGCCTGTGTGGTGAGAACAAGGTTGTGTTGTACATTAATTCATTGTACAGTATGTCCGACAACACCACCTGGGGAATTGCACCTCAGGAAATCCGAGCTAAGGTTTTATCTATAAAAAGGTCACACATGTTCAAAGATACTATGGGGCAAGATGGTTCCAATTAAAACGTATCTTTCCTTCTATAATCACTAAAATATTTATGACTGAATTGGGTCACACACCAGTTCAACACACACACACACTAAAATGGGCAAAGAAAGGGGATGAGGTCAGGGGTGGGGAATACCATGAAGCAGGACAACCAAAAAAGACAGGAGACGAGTTACCTGTGACACTGCAAAAAACTCATGCACACACACAGAAGCGGGAGGGGACCGTGAAAGACTGCACCACCACCAGGGAGCAAAGTGCGGCACCTGGGGACAAAGACACATTGATTAGTAAAACATGAGCTTAAGGCACACTGGTGTTGACTGAAGAAAAAGAAATACAATTACATCAGGAAGGGAACTCAAAAGGAAAGAAACAATTAATAAACTTACACTAACAGAGAACTGAACCAATTTAATGCAATAAAAGAGACCCGCAAAAGCGAAACTTACTAATTAAAGTTTAACTAATATCCTGAGTCCCTGGGCAAGGGGTGATCCCGCAGGCCCCAGCACAGCCTGTGGCACAGCGCCGGGCTGGGTGATGTGGCCTTTTATCACTATCTCGATACTCTTAGGCCATATCACAATACACAATATATATCTCAATATTTTGCTTTAGCCTGAAATCAACAGTTTTGATGCATGCAATCACACTAGTATGAGGATAAACATTCTTGTTCAAACTGCATTATAATATGACAATATTTAATTTAGATGCAATGAAGGGGAAATCACAAAGTGAATCTTGCCAAAGCAGTATTTATTAATTTGCAAAATATTTGTGACCAGGCAGATTATATCTTGGGTCAAGTGTGTTTTCTACATGACCATGTCTTCTGCTATGTGGCGGTTTACCATGGAGGGAAACCCAGCTGCGACGCGGGAGACGTTGGACCGTGGGTGGTTGGATGGGTGCCTAGAGGGGACAGCCTGGGCTGGGCCGCCGCGACCATGTTGATGGTTTGAGTTCCGAGTGCAGGCCCCCAGCGTGGAGCCGGACGCCACGCCACACCTTCCTCCCCAATACGGGCGTTTTGGCATTCCGGGGAGAACGATGGACAGGTGATGCAGGCCCTCATTGTTCGTCCGGCCCATGCGGGCCGGGGTTCCTGGACCATGGCCGGAGCCGGATGGAGGTGTTGCCTTGGGGCAAAGGGAGCCGGCTGGCTTGGCTTCCGCTACCCGCTAGAACTCTGCTAAGCCAATGTGTATGCTGTGGCGCTCGTGAGAGTACGGGATGTCTGGGGAATTGCACGTTTTGTCTCTGAGAGCCCGCCAGCCGCAGCCAGCAATTTAATACCTGCAGCTAAAAGCTACAGTGTGACTCTCAAATATTCATGATATAATCATTTTCTATATCGCACAGAGAACAAACCGTGATACATTGACTATATTCGATATATCGTCCAGTCCTAGCACAGAGTGTCTACCGAATGAATCAAACGAGCAACAATCTAAAGAATCTAATAGAATCAAATCAAACGAGATGAATCAAAAAGAACCAAATCATCCATGACAGGACCAAATGCTTCAGAGAACCAAAACAACAATAATGCTCATGGAGTGACGGCAGTGGCAGGTCAGACGTCATGTAGAGCCATGGTGCAGTGATCCCTCAGCCACCGAAGGTGAATCTCTGAGCGAACAGACACCCGGAAGCTGCGCTCGTATTGATCAGCTGGAAGCTGAGCCACAGCGACAGGCAGGCAGTGCGCAGACGCCGTACAAGAGCCAGGGTACGTCCAAATTGTCCCTCCTAACTCCTTAACTATTGACTTTACCTTAACCCTGTGGATGACGTCACGGGGTTAAGGAAAGGTGTCAGAAGGCTTCCTAAGTTAGTAAGTTCTAGAGTTAGTGAAAGGCGATCATTATTGCTTTGGTAACTTACATGATCTGTTCCCTTTTTCCAACATGTTTCTCTGAAAACTCGGATGAAAGGGTTCCTTTAAATTTTGTCGCTGCAAGGAATTGTGGGGCAGCATGAGCTCGCCTCCTTTGATAAAGGAAGCATCAGTGGTTCCTAAGCTAAAAGAGGCTCGAAAGGAAACAATGAGCATCGTTTCCTTTACTTATTGAGCATTCAGACAGTCCTTATCATGGCCGCCACACAAAACACTTCCGGGGTTAAGGAAAATTCGATAGTTAAGGAGTTAGGAGGGACAATTCGGACGTACTCCAAGTCTCAATCATGCACCACTGATTTCTACCGGATCGCTCCTGCCTCGTATTTGTGGAGAGGGAAGGGTGCATCTTTATGGCGATCCATCCCAAGCAGCCGCTCCAGACGCTACCAGAGCAAGTGAGGATGGTGGAGATGTGTTTGCCACTTGTGCACACCGGATTTTAAAGGGCGCAGGGCACCGCCCAGCCACCCTGGCACCCACACTGCTGGAGCAGCACCCATAGTGGCCTGGAGGAAAATAACCTCTGGCTACATCTGGTTTGGAAATCGCTGCTCTGTTCTAAAGAGTGATGTTTTAAGAACCCGGGCTTGTGAGTTTTGCTTGCAATGGTTTTCCCAATGTGAATGAGAGTCTGAAGAGAATCGGTTGCTTTGTTTTCATTTAAATTTTCTTGGTTTATTGTTTATACGTTTTTACGAGCAGTTACTGTATGTGACGAGATAAACCTTTAGACGAGCTTCAAACTGGAGATATGTGCAATGTAAAACTCGACTAGTTATAAAATGTGTAGATTATTTAAATCTGTGAATATCTGCCATTAGGATAAAAAAAATGTTTTTGGATTGAAAAAGACCAGTCTGGAATTTATGATTTTATTATTGATTTTATGCGGGCAAATAAAAATCTCCTTCATAATGTCGCAACAATCTCATGAACTCCAATTTGCAATAAAACCTCAACCACATTGATCTGCAGTGTTGGAGCAGCGACAGCCTAATACAACCAGAGATATTACAGAGATCTACATTCATCACTTCCAGCATATACAGTCTTTGTAAAGCCCAACATCTTTTATAAAGTATTTCCACTGTCACTCTACATCAGCCTCCTGTCCAATGCAATAATCCCTCTTATTACAAATATGATTGATTTCTGCTAAATAACGCAAAAGAGCACAAATGAAAAGCTTTCCTCACACAGACTAAAACATTGAGGGGGGGTGTGACTCCGCCACCCACTCATTTCCCTGAATCCACAGAATCCCATTAAAACGCTCTTGTCAGAGTCGAGGTGTTTGTTAGGCCTCTAATGACAGTATTGAAATAACCCTTGAACCCACGTGACTCCTCCCCGGGGTTAGGAATGTCCAACACAAACATACAATCACGCCACTCCAAAAATAAGCAACGTGTTTTCACAACAGCACCGACGAGCACGCTCAGCACAACGCTGACACGAGCAGTCACCGGGGCTAAATGTAAATGATGATCACAAAGGGCCCGGCAGTGTTTGATGCTCGGCGAGGACACATAATGGGAATAAATTAGAGTGATTTTCTTAGTCAAATGATCCGGGGAGTGCTGGTGCTTTGAATGGCGGGCGTTCTCCAGGCATTGATAGATGGAAGGTGAGGAGAAGGGTGAGTGGGTGTGGAGGTGGAGGGGAGGGGATGGGAGGGGATAGGAGGGGAGGGGAGGGGAGGAGCATGCGGGTGGAGTTTAAAGTGTTTGGACACCTTTGGCTTCAACCTTCATTTTACTCTCTCCACTTCCATGTTTTGACTGCTGACGGGCTGCTGACTGACCGAGTCGTGCAGATGAGACACGGCTTCATCACGCTTTGTGTGGCCTTCAGGCTTTTTTATTTTCTCTTCACATAATATGGCCGATGTGCTTGTGTTGCCATCTTAAGCTGTTGTTTTACTGCCAGGCCATTTTTCTCTTTTACGACAACGACCTGCTTGAGATAACACCCTTTCGCTTTTGTTTATGTTTCTATTAGACATCATGGTGTTTTCCAACCTATTTCTTTAAAGTGTATAAATGCAGTGATTGCTAAAGACAGAGCAGAATCATGTGACTGGCTTAAGGTTAGATGTTATTTGACTGCAATGTATTCCTAGAACATGTCCAGTGCTTGTTCTATCGATTATTATTTTTCTCCCTCTCAAAAAAGACTAATGAGCCCATAGAATTCCACTAGAAAGGTTAATACAATATTGAAATGTCAGGAGATTAATGATATTGTTCTTTCTTCCTATGGTCCTGTAGGAGAGGGTGACAAATGTCTTGCCCTTTTCACTCTGCTCCTCCCATTTGTGATCTCTCTCTCTCTCTCTCTCTCTCTCTCTCTCTCTCTCTCTCTCTCTCTCGCTCTCTCTCTCTCTCTTTCATTCTTATTCTCTTTGTCTCTGAGCTGGCTTCTTTTTTTAATCTCCACCTCCTGTTTTTTTAACCCTCCCTCTCTTCCTCGTTCTCCTCCACTGGCCACAGTCTCCAGATGCCAAGGACTCATCTCCACCGCTGAGTCTGAACGCTGCAGCTATATGCAACTACACAGTGCAGGAGATGGGCTGTGCTGTACGCCGTGTGCGGTTGTCAGTAAATGAATAGCATTGATCCATCTTCATTAGGAGGCGATGAGACTTCAACTTGACGAGTTTGCCTTTTTGTCAAGAGGAGAGACTGTTGTGCTTATCCACCAGACCATCAGACTGCATATTGTTACTTTAAAGCTCAGCTGTGGACAGATATGAAAATCCTCTTCTGTGTTTCGATCCTCGTGGTTGTGATGTGTTTCGTATGTGCTTGTTGTTTCCACGGTGCACATCTTGACTCCTCCCATGCTCCTGCAGCACCCTGGCATGGGGTCCAAATTTTAATCAACTCTGCATAATTGGAGTGATTCCCTGTCTTGCTGTATATTTCAATCCATCTGTATAATTACGGTGAATTAAAGTCTTTGTCAGAAGAAACGGGGAGGGAGAAGACTTACACAGACCTTTCCCTTCCACTTCCACCCCCACCCCCCAACCCCCCCCCCCCCCCCCCCCCCCCCCCTCTCTCTGTACTGTAGCGCACACAATTACACACCATCTTGAGAGAAAGAGGAAATTACCTCCTTTGTCATCTCATTTTTCACTGGTGGGGGATAAACGTGCATCAACAATAATTAATGCATCTCGACAACCTGTACACGCAGAAGCCACGATATCCGTTTCATTGTTACAGATTAACCAATTAACTGCTGTTTTTACACTGGCTCTGCTGGTTCTGCTGGTATTTTGGGCTTCAAGACCGGTGTTGAGAGGAGCAGCAGGGAATAGTGGTCTTCCTCATTGCAACAAGCGGCTTTAGGCCAGCCATGCTTCAGTGCTGTAAATGCATCGATGAGAAGGAAAACAGGGGCTCGCAGGCAGGCGTGGGTCATCATTACTCTGTGTGACGCTGCTCGCCCTGAGGTAGGTCATTACTGCAGTGTGTCAATAGCTGATGCTGCTCTATGATAGAGGCCAAACATTAGACCTCCCAGGGTCATGTGATCACTTCCTGCCTTCGGGATGAAGGTTCAAGCAATTACTTGGATGCCATTTTATCTTTTGTCTACAGGGGATTCTCAAAAAGGGTTGAATGAGATCTTGCACTTCCAGCATGTGGACAAGAAGTGGAGATGTGACTGCTGCTCACTATCCTTGGCTTTGTTCCTTTGATGAGCCACCCCTCTCATTTCCTCATCTCATCCATCCTGCAGTGGACAGCCACTATCTCATCCGCTATATGGCACACATCTGCAGAGTATGGTCGAACCACTTTTCTATTCCACAGGGAAACAGTCGTCCAATAACTTCCAGCTCCATCCAGGAAGTCCTGCATTAACCATGAAGCTGCTTTGCCAAGTCATAAGGTTTCATTCATTTTATCAGGCCTGCCACATTGCTTGAGTGATTGCTATTCTACAGTGTGGCTCTTTCCTTTATTACTCTGACTTCCAGCCAGTCATGGTTCAGCTTTGAGGTTGTTCGAGTGTTTATGAAGTAATTCACAGGTGACGTGGTGTACAAGAGAAGTGTATAGGCAGTGAAATAATCACAGTCATTATGAATGTGATAATGATCACAATACTGGCCTAAATAATTGTTTGATCTTGGCTGTGCAGTCCATTTATTCCGCTACAGAACTTTGATGCCCACGCTGTGTGTCTTAATAATTGAATCCAACCTATCTGTGTCTTCGTTTATTGTCCCGTCTCTGTGAGTCTCTTTTATTATGACATTGTTGTCTCCATTTCTCAACCTTTTATGAGACATTTAACACTAACCTTGGCCTTCTACCAATTTTAACCTCTCCGATTCTTCCCTTTGACCCTCACCCAATCTCTAACCCACCTTCTCTCTCCTTTTTCATCTCTCAATCATTGTCACCAGGCCTCCAACTTCCCAGAAATTGCAGTTTCTCCTTGCAAAATGTTTCCGACAGCCAATTTATACAGTGGCAGAACACATCTATCTCCTTGAAGGCTGAGGAGTCTCTCTCTCTCTCTCTCTCTCTCTCTCTCTCTCTCTCTCTCTCTCTCTCTCTCTCTCTCTCTCTCTCTCTCTCTCTCTCTCTCTCTCTCTCTCTCTCTCTCTCTTTCACCCTCGACTCTTGAGAGTTTGCTTTGAGTTTGGCAGATGGGGTATCAGTTGTGTAAAATGAAAGTCATTTGATTTGGTCACAGGCTCTTCAGAAATTAGTTGGTCACATGCTTTTTCCAAGTCTGGCTGTTCGATCCCAGTGGAGTTGGAATCTAAGTTAAATTTGCAATCTTCAGTTGGACAGATCAGTTGAAAATGTTTCAAAGAGAAAAAAAAAAACATAAGGTCAACCAAGGTGAGCCTGGATCAGATCACTTTCAAACCTTTTCTTAGTTGCTGCTACAGGATTACGCTGCTGAGTGACTATAATGTGCAGAGCTCTCTTGTCTCCTCACTCTACATTCCACTATTTTTATTGTTATTACATGTCATTACATTTGTGCTCCTCTAACGTGGTCTGTGTCTTATTGTTATTAATAAAATGATAATGTCTCTTATTCCTCTGTACTTTTCCTGCAGTCCAGAAAATATTAGTAATAAACAACTAGACCGATTACGAAAATGAGGTGACAGAGCATAAAAGTTTTCACATTCCACATGTGGGACCTGGTTGAATTAGATACAACCACTGACATTCACATTTTATCAAAGTGAAGTAACAACACAGGCTGCTTTTTATGACCTGCTTTTTCTCAACCAAACCAAGTAGTTTTGGCAACAAAGCAAAACCAATTATATCTTTACTATTGTTCCAATAATAAAAAAAAGTCCTGGAACAGTCTGCAAACTTTGAATGTGTCTTAGATAGACCATTAAACATGTACATCCCAGGCTGTGTGGCTGTTTCAGCTCCTCTGGATTGGACCTGTCCCTCAGGTCGACTCAGTGTTAAGCACAAAGCACCCAGTGGATGTGACTCCGAGTTCACTTACATTAATGTTGTACTCAGTGCGACTGGTTCACTCCTCAGGAAAACCACAATTGGCCCTGACTTCCTCGCTGCGCGTGTCCTCTGTGAGTCCAGGCATGAGATGTGTGCAGCCAGTAGAAACAGCCAAACAGCAGAGAGCTGGTGTAAGAGCAATAAAGAGCCAAACAAGCTGTGAGCGAAGTTCAGTAGTCTGTGAACACTGAGTTATGGTGTCTTTTTTAAAACACTCTTTCCAGGTGGAGCATATACGGCTTTCAAAGCTCTACAGCACGTTTGATATGATGATGTTCTGTCGTTTCTCTCTGTATGTCCTCTCAATCAGTCATGTAATGAACTACACTGGTACCACTGCTAGGATTAATTATACATCAGCCCAATTAGTCACAGTACATCCATGCTACATCTTTATCTGATTGCAGGACCAAATGAAAGATCAAAAACTCTTCATATTTTACACAAGTAGGCCCTCGCCGACACAAGTTCTCTTTGCAGAGACGAAGTCTAAGTAAATTAGAGCAAATGCTTTTCTTGGAAAGATAACAAATCTAACGCTAGATTTTTGTCACAAGTTGCATTTTTCCAATTTGTGTTTGTAATTAGGGTGTGCACCACCCAGACATCCAACGGATAATCTGGCCTTTCTGTATTAGATGGCCAGTGGACCGTGAAAGTAATTGGTGAGTGTAGCACAAATTGGATCTAAGCGTGATGCGATTTTTATTCCTCCGAGGCAATATTTGCAAAGCGATTAGAACAATGCTCCCGCTGCAGATTTTAAGGAAAGCTTTATCACAAACATGTACAAAAACCTTTACCATCAGATGTTAACAGGTTCACTAATCAACCTGAAGGTGGACGTGAAGCTGAAAGGGAGAGGGAAAAACGCTTCAATTTTACAAGTGTGGTTTCTTTTCAAAGGTGATGAATAAATAATAAAGATAAAAATCCAAATGGCTTTCATGGCTCAACTCTTTCAGAACTGCTCTAATTAGGATTACTGTTAAACGCCCCTGAAATAAACTGCCAAATCAAGCACAAAAAAATGGACTGCCGAGTTTCTTTCAGACGAAAATATCAAAATAATTCAACTCCACAGAGACATGTTTTACTTTTATCCAGTTTGTGGAGAATGTTACCTTGTTCCAATAAAACTTGGCCAAGACAACAAACAATATGATCAGACCCAGACTCATTAGCACGTAACAACCAATGGTAGTGAGATTCTGAGCTTCAGGAGTTAATCACTTAGGATTTGGTACGCCAGCCAGTCTCATAGCAGTGTGACCCAGAAGCAGACAGATCGGATGTATCGGCAGGCTGTGGATACGTTTTATCACTTCTGCAGGTTCCTGGACAGTTTTTCTGGCTGGACACTGCGCAAGACAATTGTGTGTGTGTGTGTGTGTGTGTGTGTGTGTGTGTGTGTGTGTGTGTGTGTGTGTGTGTGTGTGTGTGTGTGTGTGTGTGTGGAGAGGAGACAAGCAAAAAAAAAAAAAGGTTTTCCCCTGAAGACGATGAGGTGTGTGAGAGCTGATGGTGGAGCGTTATAATGTTGTGCCAACATGAACATAAACTCCTTAATAAATAACAAATACAGGGACATCAGGTTTACGATATAGTTACATCGCAGCAAAAACTAAAAGTATCAAAAGTAATTTGTCAATTTGCCAATACCAAGATTTATATTTAGCTTCAGGTGTTATGGCAGGGGTGGGCAAACTTTTTTGCTCAGGGGCTCAAGACTTTTAAAATTTGACAGACGGCCGGGTCAGCATCAGATGCATAAACATCAATCATAAACATAAAAAGGCATTACGTTGTTAGTACATTCACTTTTAACTGGGAACAGTGTTGTTGATCACCCTTTTTTGCCAATGCATCGGATTCTGGTTTTAGTTTTGTTGTGGCAATTCTCAGAAGAGATCTGAGGTGTTAATCACTTGGGATCTGTGGGTTGCTATGTTTCATTTCATTTTGAATATGCTCATATTCAAATTTAAAAATGAACAGTGCACACCAAACAACCAGTTATTTTTACCAATTTAACTGAATAAATAACAGTGGAAATATAATCAGGTTGCATGTCTGAAATGGCGTGAGATGAAGTACAACTTATGAAATCTCACCCCCTCTCCATATATATCCCCATATCTCCATATCGCTAACATCCCTAATATATATATATATACTAATATATATTAGTGTCCCAATCACACTTTTTTGCCCCCGATACCGATCCGATTTTTCAGAATTGAGTATCGGCCGATACCGATACTTTCCCGATCCGATACTTACATTGCTATTGCAAATATACTCAATAGTCTATTTTTGGAGCAACTAAGATGTCTGAAGCTAAAAGCACTATTGGCAGAAGCTTTGTTTAGCTCGAAATTATTGTAAAACTCACTTATTGAATCAAAATTCTTCTCAGAATGACTTAAACATAAATGCTCTTAGGCAATGTAACTTCTTTGTGTATTAAATTTCAGTTTAACTTAAAGCAGTATGAGAGGTTTGACCTTTTGTCACAAAACATTAACATTTCAATGTGAATTATAAACACTTAATTCCACATCAAAGTGGTAAAACCTGTTTGACAAAAGTAGTCTGAACATAGTTCTCTCAAAAACTTATTCAAAATATCCCAGTCTCCCTTCAAACTTGCGTAACCGTCTGGGCTAATTTTTTCACCATATCACTCCCCTGTGGGTACTTATCCTTTATTTTAAAATCCTTTATTTTAAAGCCGCACAGAGTTTGCTGCTTCAGTTTCTTTAGTTGTTGTAAACTGACGGTACATCCACACAACGAAAAAAAACTATATTTTTTCTCCCTGGCCTTCTCCAAAAAAACCGTCCACACCTCACTATGAACACGGCTCTACACGAGGCTTCAGGGCATGTAGTACACATGCCAGACCTTTAGGGGCGCTGTGACTCACCAAACACAACAAACACGCAGAAGAAGACAGACCACATAGAAATTTAAAAGTAGACTTCTGCACAGAAACACATGAACCGTTATAACTCTAGTTTTATAGGTCTATGGCCCCGCTCCGCCTGCTTCTAGCTTCTGCAGCTCGACAGGAGCTTGTAGTCCGTGGTTGTTGTGGTTATTAGGTGACGTTGCGGACCGCGTTTTTTTTTTTTAAATCGGCGGGGTGATCGGCTGGATTTGCCGATTCCCGATCACTCACAAATCACCAATATCGGCCCCGATCCGATATCTACCGATCTGATCGGGACATCCCTAATATTTATCTATCTATCTATCTATCGATCTATATATATATATATATATATATATATTGTGGCGAGCCGAGAAGAAGAAGGACGATTCAGGCTTCCTTCCGCACGCTGTACAGACAGGCGCTTTTATTGTGAAAAATCAGAACGAACCATTTGAAGAAAACGGACCAGAGCACATCAAACACAGTACAACTCTCGTACTTGGTGCTAAAATAACAATAAATTAAATTGGGTCAACTGATAAAACAGTAAAAGCATGACAACACAAACACCAACACTACAGCCAAAACTAATTAGAACAACATTAATTGAAGTTTAAAGCCCATATTCCCCAAACACCCAAGATGCATTGCTGCATACACAGCGATCAGCTCCCTGATCGCTACACAGCCCCCACCTGAGGGGTCAGTCGTCCTCGGCGACCCCATCACCCAGGACAAAGTCTCTCAAGCGTCCAGGCCGCCTCCGCTGGCGATCAGGCCGTCCAGAGCAGCCAGCAGCCGGACCTGGCGGAGTGTCAGTCTGGTTGGAGCCTGGGGGGTTGCCATCACCCCCTCCGACAACTGCTGGTGGAGCAAGGGGGCGATATGGTGAAAGTCTGTCCTGGTGCAGCACCACAATGCGGCGTTTACCAGGCATCCGCACCCGATACACCACTTCAGACAGACGGCCCACCACCTCGCCAGGCCCCTGCCAGTGGCTGCAAAGCTTGGGGGAGATCCCCTTTTTGCGGACAGGGCAGTATATCCACACCAGGTCCCCTGGCCCAAAAGCTTGTCCTCTGCACCGGGTGTCGTATGCCCTCTTCTGCCGAACGTTGGAATTAGCTTGGGCCTGACGGGTGTAGTCATGCACAACCTGCAGTCGCTCTTTCAGTCTGCGGAGGTAATCCATCTCCTTTCCTCCGGCAATCTCCGGTTCTGGCGGAGCACCAAACACCAACTCCACCGGTGTCCGGAGCTCTCTCCCAAACATGAGAGCTGCAGGTGTGCATTGGCTGGACTCCTGCACAGCCGATCGGTAGGACCACAGAACCAGTGGAAGGTGGCGGTCCCAGTCCCTCTGATGCTGGCTGGTGAGGATGGCAAGCTGGGTAGCCAGAGTGCGATTGAATCGCTCCACCAAACCATCACTCTGAGGATGAAGGGGGGTTGTCCTCGTCTTACTCACCCCCAACCGGCGGCAGATCTCACCAAAGACCTGGGATTCAAAGTTCCGCCCTTGGTCGCTATGGAGCTCCTCAGGAACCCCGAAACGGGCGAACATCTCCTCCACCAACCTCTCTGCTGTGGTAGCGGCGGTCTGATCTGGGACTGCATAGGCCTCTGGCCACTTTGTGAAGTAGTCCATAGCCACCAGCACATAGCGGTTGCCAGAGTCTGTGATCGGGAAGGGCCCGAGGATGTCCACCCCTATCCTCTCCATCGGGGCCCCCACCAGATACTGCTGCAGAGGAGCGTGGGAGCGCTGAGTTGGACCCTTCTGGGCGGTGCAGCTGTCGCAGCAGTGCACATGCAACTCCACATCTTGCCGACAGCCAGGCCAGTAGAAGCGTCCCCGCAGGCGACGAAGGGTCTTCGCAACCCCGTAGTGCCCCGCCCCTGCTGAGCCATGGACAACCTGTAGGACTTGGGGACGCAGAGCATGGGGCACCAGCAGCTGCAAGAGGTCACTCCCTCGTCCGGGCGCCAGCCACCTACGGTACATCACCCCATCACGGGCCTCCAGATTGCCCCACTGGGAATGAAAGGCCTTGACCTCAGGTCCCAGGGCCGACACCTCAGCCCACTTAGGGCGCTGCCCCGCGTCCATCCAGCCTCTCACCACTGACAGGGTTATGTCAGCCTCTTGCTGCTGCTTCAGTTGCTCAGTGGTGAGGGGGAGCCATCCCTCAGTGTCGTAAGTCGGGCAGGCGGCCGCCACCTGCTCTGTCTCCTGACTCCGCTCTTCTTGTCGCCAGCAGTAGCGACACTCCTCTGCCTCACACGGACGACGTGAGAGGGCATCGGCATTGCAATGAAGCCGCCCTGCCCGATGCTGGATCTCAAAGTCGTACCCTTGAAGAGCCTCCAACCAGCGAGCCACCTGGCCTTCAGGGTTCTTGAAGTTCAGGAGCCAGGTCAGTGAGGCGTGGTCGGTGCGGAGGAGGAAGCGACTCCCATGCAGGTATGGCCGGAACTGCCGGAGGGCCAGGATAACCGCCAACAGCTCACGGCGGGTGACGCAGTAGTTCCTCTCTGCTCTGCTTAAACCTCGACTGAAGTAGGCCACCACATGTTCCCCATCTTTTCCTTGCTGTGAGAGGACGGCACCAACGCCCACGTTGCTGGCATCGGTGTCCACGATGAAGGGCTGTTGCGGATTGGGGTACGCCAGGACAGGGGCTTCAGTGAGGGCTGTCTTGAGCTGAGCATAGGCCGCCGCACAGTTGTCGTCCCAGTTGAATGGTTTACCCTTGTCAGTGAGGCGATGCAGTGGACTGGCGGTGGTGGCGAAGCCACGGACGAAGCGCCGGTAGTAGGAAGCCAGTCCCAGGAAGCTCCGCAGTTCACTGACGTTTGCAGGGGTTGGCCAATCTCGAACTGCAGCCACCTTTGCCGGGTTAGTAGCAACACCCTGAGCACTGACGACATGGCCCAGGAACTCCGTCTCCCTGGACAGTAGGCGACACTTGGCAGGGTTCAGCCGCAGCCCTGCTCGGCGGATGGCTGCAAAAACCTCACTCAGATTGGACAGAGCCCTGTCAAAGTTATTGGCGTGCACCAACAGGTCGTCAAGATACACCACGCAGTGGCTCCGGGGAACGTTGGCCAGCACCCTCTCCATCAGTCGCTCGAACGTAGCTGGGGCATTGCAGAGTCCGAATGGCATGACCCGGAACTGCCACAGTCCCTGGCCAAGGGTAAAAGCGGTCTTTGGTCTTGCCTCGGGGGCCAGCTCCACCTGCCAGTAGCCACTGCGGAGGTCAAGGGAGCTGAACCAGCTGGACCCAGCAATGTGGTCTAGGGCGTCATCGATGCGTGGGAGAGGGTAAGAGTCTTTCCTGGTGACTGCATTGAGGCGACGGTAATCCACACAAAACCGCCAGGTGGCATTTTTCTTCTTCACCAAAACGACTGGGGCGGCCCATGGGCTGTCTGAGGGCTCAATCACCCCAGCTGCGAGCATCTCGTGGATCTTTTCCTCTGCCGCCTGCCGCTTGGAGAGGGCCAGCCGATGGGGGCGTAGACGAATTGGTTGGGCATTCCCAGTGTCAATGGTGTGCTGGACTAGGGAAGTCTGCTTACAGTCCTCATCTCTGGCAGCAAAAATGTCCCTGTAGTCATCGAGGAGGCATTTCAACTTGTGGCACTGCTGAGAGTCGAGACCGCTGCTACTGCTGCGCTGCCAGAGTTGATGTATAGCTTCAGCTGTCTCAGCAGATGGAATGACTGTTAGCCCTATGGGTGGTGCTCCAACAGATTGTGGTGGTGTGTTGCTAGTGTTGGGTGTTGGCACCTGCTCCGCTGCGGCTGCTCGACGGTGCTCTCTCCCCTGGTTCTTTCCTTCCCGACCAGACTGGAGCCTTACTATCTCATCACGGAGGGTGACAGTCTTACTCACCACATCAATTTGAGCTCCCCAACGGCTCAGCAGGTCTAGCCCGATGATACATGGGTCCTGGATATTGGCAAGCCAGAATTCGTGCACCACCTCCTGGTCTCCCGCTCGGACTGTCAGCAGCCTCTTCCCCTCCATTCCAACCTTTTCCCCAGTCACTGTCATCAGTTGCGTATCAGTTGGAGCCCACGCCATGGAAGGGGTGCCTGTGGTGTCAGGGAGAGTACCCAGTCGTACTAAGGAGATTGTGGATCCTGTGTCTACCAGAGCACGGCAGTGATGACTATCAAGTTGGCAATTCAGATAGAGTCCTTTAGAGTGGCCGCAACGGCCCACCAACGTGCATCTGCCTTGGAGGGGGAGTGGAGGTTGGAGTGGCGGTCCCCTCATTGAGCCACTCCTCTGTCGTTTCCCTCTGTCTTGATAATCGGGGCAGGAGCTGGGCAGTTGCGTGCCATGTGACCAGGCTCATCACACCGGTAGCAGCGGCCAGGTGAACGGGATGGTTTGCTGAAGCGCGCCGGCCTCTCCTGGGATGACAGCACTTGGCGTGGCGTGGCTTGGCGGGTCTCTTCAGCCTCCTCTTCCTCACCGTAGTCAGCCATCCTGACAAGTGGTCGTGGAGCAGGGGCCATTTGCCGCATTGGCTGAGAAGAGAGCACTACTTCAGCCCGTTCAGCTTCATACAGCGCCTCGGAGAGGGATTGAGGCAAGGCTAGGCGGACATGTTGCCGCAGCCTCTCAGGCGCGAGGCCCCGTAGGAAGGCGTGAAGGGCGAGCTCTTCTTGGGCAGCAGCGTCAAAATGTGGGTAGCCTTGCTGGGCATATAACTGTACATCTGCTGCAAAGGTACCCAAGTTCTCCCCCTCCTTCCGACGCCGATCAGCTAACTGCTCCCTACTGTGGTCGGTGAATCGCCGTAGTCCAAACCGCCTCTGCAGTGCTGTAGTCAGGCTGGAAAGGTCTCGCTGTTCTGCTGGAGCAAGGTCAAGAAGCACTTGCACCGCCTTCCCCTCTAATGCAAGGGCCAGATGTGTGGCAGTAACCTCATCACTCCAGCCGCTGTGCTGTGCTGCTAGTTGGACTTGGGCTAGGTATGGTGTTAATGGCGTTGCGCCATTGTATTTAGGCAGTTTGACTGGCAATCTGGGCATCATCATTGGTTGTGGGTTTGACAAAACCATCAGTGGCAAAGAGTTATCTGAGGCAGCAGCAGGAACGCTCTCTGATGAACTGTGGCCGACAGCTCCAACGGCATCTGCTGTAGTAATCCTCTCGGCATCCAGGGGGCGATGAAGCCGCGGTGCACTGGAGCCGTCTGCTGCAGTACCTCTCCCGGCCTCCAGGGGGCGATGAAGCCACGGTGCACTGGAGCCATCTGCTGCAGTACCTCTCCCGGCCTCCAGGGGGCGATGAAGCCGCGGTGCACTGGAGCCGTCTGCTGCAGTACCCCTCCCGGCCTCCAGGGGGCAATGAAGCCGCGGTGCACTGGAGCCGTCTGCTGTAGTACCCCTCCCGGCCTCCAGGGGGCGATGAGGTTGTGGCGAGCTGAGGCCGTCTTGCCGATCACCGGCCTCCAGGGGACGTCGAGGTCTCGACGCTTCGCTCCCCTCTCCGCTGGGCTCTTTCGTCGACAGCTCGCTCGAGTTCGTGGACCTCCATCTCCATTCTTCTGACGGAAGATCCCACTTCTGACACCAATGTGGCGAGCCGAGAAGAAGAAGGACGATTCAGGCTTCCTTCCGCACGCTGTACAGACAGGCGCTTTTATTGTGAAAAATCAGAACGAACCATTTGAAGAAAACGGACCAGAGCACATCAAACACAGTACAACTCTCGTACTTGGTGCTAAAATAACAATAAATTAAATTGGGTCAACTGATAAAACAGTAAAAGCATGACAACACAAACACCAACACTACAGCCAAAACTAATTAGAACAACATTAATTGAAGTTTAAAGCCCATATTCCCCAAACACCCAAGATGCATTGCTGCATACACAGCGATCAGCTCCCTGATCGCTACAATATATATATATATATATATATATATATATATATATATATATATATATATATATATATATATATATGAGATCTTGCACATATAGATATAGATATTAATATATATATATATAGAGAGAGAGAGAGAGAGAGAAGAGGAGAGAGAGAGAGAGATAGGAGAGGAGAGGAGAGGAGAGAGAGGAGAGAGAGAGAGAGAGAGAGAGAGAGAGAGAGGAGAGGAGAGGAGAGGAGAGGAGAGGAGAGGAGAGGAGAGGAGAGGAGAGGAGAGGAGAGAGAGAGAGAGAGAGAGAGAGAGGAGAGGAGAGGAGATATATATATCACAGCTACTCTGAGTGATTCAAAGCATTTTCTAGACCATGCTCTCACCAGGAACAGCTGTGGCATATTGGAGACACAGCAAATCTCCATATGAAGACGTTGAAAGTCCTTCATGAGAGGGACAATGAATCATCCAGTATCGCCTGCCGGAGAGATTTCACTTCATACAACATTAAGTCATAACTGTAGGCAACAGACCAGAAGTCACAGTCACAAAAATCAAGGCGAGTGACCTAAAACAACAACATGGCTGCATCAAGGGTTCATTTTTTTTCTGTAAATCATGAAAGGCCATGCCAATGAAGCAAAACACTGGGAAAAGCTACAAGAACTAATTAGCATTAATTGTTTCACGTCTCACAACTTTAATTGTAATAATCCACAATGAACTCTGACAAAAATGGAAATTTGTGGTACAGTATTTCCGATTTGTCGTTGTTGACAGGACCGTTTTAGGTTTTACTCTGCATCCGTTTCAGCTCAACAAGTGTTGAGTTTCTGAAGCAGAGCAGTAGAGCCATTCTTGTTATGTTTGGTCTCTGCTCGGAAGGTTAAAAGTTATAAGCACCTTGCTGAGCCCACCTCTTTGTATTCTGTTAATCTAATTGGTGAGGTTTAAAACCTGTGGGCTCCCCTCAGTTTGTGCTACGTGCCTGTGGCAGTAACCTCCCCCCCCCCCCCCCCCCATCAATTACCTGCTACAATCTGTTTCATGCTGAACACGGAGGAATGTGTCAACATCCCGAGATACTGCTCTGCACACACATGAAAGGCCGGTCATCCAAACAGAGTAAAACCCTTGACAGCATAAATTACTGGGCGGGAAAAGGTGAAGGCACTGTACATGCATCAAGCCTCATCTGCTGTCAGAGACGAGAGACGGGGAGACAAAGGAAGCCGCGGGAATCCAGCAGAGAGACGAACAGGGGAAGCAGGATGCAAAAAGAGTGTCAGGTAGGGTAAGAGGAGCAGCAAATTTAGATTAAAAAACAAGAGCTGGACAAGAAACTGGCCAGTGGACGGGGCAGGAACATCCTGAGGTAGAGTCTTTCAGGGGACTGTCAGCTCCCATAAGAGCAAAATGGTAAGCAGGGAGCAAAAATAGCCTTCAGTCTTGTGTGGTGGCAAGACAAACAACAGCCAGCACCATCCAGTGTGCTCATTGTGTAGTTTGTGGAAGAGGAGCAGTGGAAGTATTTGATGGGGGATATGTCTGGGTGCCTCCGCCATTGTTCAGCACAGAGGAGAATCATTTATCACAATAGGAGCACCTGGTGTTCAGAAAAAGCTTTAACAGAGCAGGAGCTGGAACACCACAAGCCGAGCATCTCCACTAACAAAGAGGGTGAAAATAGCAACATCTTTCTCCGCATCTCTCCCCGTTCCTCTACGCATCCCGCCCTCTTTCCTCCATCCCAGCTTTTCCTCCCTTTCTTTGCTGCTTTTAACATGGCTCCATCTCCTCATGTTAATTTGCTGCTTCAGTGACACGCATCATTGGGGGAGTCATTTCTAATAACCCTGCCAGCCCCGAACAAGTGCCTTTGAGTCATGCACTGAGATGTCATTCAAATTATTAAGCATAATGGTGACAATGATGCATTTCTAAAGCTTTGCTTCCTTCCTGACATGACTGCAGTAAAGCTCAACACCACCAACCGATCCCCCCCCCCCCCCCCCCCCCCCCCCCCCCCCCCCCCCCCACCTCTTCACAGATGAACCCCACATCCCCATCTCATCTTTTGGAAGAAGAGCACGTACTGAGCTGCTGAGGTGAATCATTTCATTTCCCTCAACGTTTTGCCACAAGAAAAATCTTTTTATTTCTGAAGCATCTCTGCATGTCACAGCCTCCTCTGTGCCTTATCACACGTCACGATGCAGGGCCTCATATTTGAAAACATTTCAAGGTAAGCGGGTTAGAGGTTTCTTTACCTGTTTTTCCTCCTGACCTTAGTCAAAGAGGAGTAATTATTCATTCATGCGGGGCCGTCAGGGATGATGTGCAGATGACATTTTCCCTTGGCTGCTTTGTTGTTGCAGATCCAAGGCGGAAGGATTGTCAGAGCCTAACATCTGCTGTTGCCTCCCTCAGCCGCGGCTCGGAACAACACGTCTCAGCAGATAAGAAAATAACCCAACAGAGCCACAGGGATTCTCCAGCTCTCATCTACAAACTATCAGCGTTTGCAAAACAAGAGAGGCAGATGGAAAGAAACAAACATACCCACAAAATAATGTTTCGTATTATTTTAGTTATGTCTTTAAATCAGATCAGCGTGAGCCAAGGTGTGAGACAAGTAGCGTTACACGACTGACATTACCACAGCGTGACGGAGAAGCTGTTCACTTTTGTCCATGTTTATCTTCTAATTTCACAAACACGGCCTTGACTGCCTGGATGACGCCGTGGTTTTTGTGGATTAAAAAAGCAGAAAGCAGATGTCTCGGTAATAAAAACAATTAAACCGGCAGCTGCACCATCTGCGATTGTCCGTGACTAAAGTAATGAGTGGAAAAATGAGTGAAAGAGGAATTTTGAGAGGGTATCAGTGTGCAGGTACGTCCTTTCACTCTTTGGAAACACAGACGGCAAACATCAAACTGGAGAAGCCACCCTGAAGTTCTGCAAACTTTTTCACTTTTGATGCGTAACTCTTTGTTGGTCAGACAATTATTGTTGGCACCTTCCACTTTTCATCCTGTTTTGAAAAAAATAACCAACAATGCTAGAATGATGGATGTCATTAAATCAATCTGGAAATAGGTTTGCAAAAAGTAATTCAACTTAGGGCACATGGTGCCTGTTCTCTGTAGAGCTCAGTAGAGGGACTTTTAGACCGGCTGAAGTTCAGGACCAAGGCTGTATTTGGGGAAATCCCATTTGGCCTCTGACACAGATGTGACATTGTTGAAAAACTATATAACATGGGACCTTTAATAGGGAGTTTTTCCTTTCTCTGGAATAATTGGGATTTCTCTGTAACAGAGCTATATGTTATCATTGTTGCTATATAAATGACACTAAAAAGGACACTAAAAATCTATTCTCAATTAAATAAAATATTCTTTAAAGACACCCACGTCCCATTTACCACTCCAACCACGCCACCCCAACCGTCTCCTGCCTCCTATGTGGCTTGAGCCAGAAGAGATAAATGGTGGGGCAGTGTGACCTTGCCCGTCTGGAGGTGATTAACTGATTATGCCTCACAGAGTGCTGACATTCATGCTCTGTGCACACGTCACTTTATGAGTATGTGCAGCAGGTGAGGAAGAATGGTAATCTTCAACCAGAACATGTTTTACAGTAAACAGTCCGTGAACAAGCCCTGCAAAAAGAAGAGAACTGCTTCCATTTGTTTATTCAGATTCTAAAGTGTAAATAATTATGCAAAAAGGAATTTATTATTTTGCAAGGCCTTTTGGAAAGGCTTCCAGGTCAAGTCCTTGGTAAAGACATCTACCTGAACAGCTCTTCTAATAAAATATGGAAAACAACACTGAGAAGCAAAGAAAGAAAAAAGTTAATACATCTCTCCAGGTCTCCTTTATACTCCAGTTTATGTGTGGGCTGAAAAGGATCGTTCTGCATAGTTTCTCCCTACTTCATTCAATCGCAGACAAAAGTTAACCTTGTAAAGCTTCATTTTGATTGAGTGTGTTTTTCAAGCAGGAGGCAGAGCACAAGTTTAGAAATGTGAACTTACAAGGACACATTTCACTTCTTTATGCAAAAACATTCTGAATTTATGTTTTTAATGTACAGTATGTTCTACTTGATCCACTAATGTATGCACAGCAGAATGGGCAGTACAAGGACCAGCCATAGCTCTATGACCGCTGGCCGAGGTGGAAGGAATAATAACAGTTATCTTTTATCATAGCACCTGTTAGTGGGTGCGAAAAATATGCATCAAGAGAACATTTTTCTCCTGAAAGACTATGTGTTAGAAGCAGAAGAATAGTCAACCATAATGGTCGTGTCCACAATACAGCTGTTGTGGGTTGTTTTGATTTGCAGTGGTTAGGATCTAACAAAAGTGGTGTTAGGAGGAAAAAGCAGTGAACCCAAAACAGGATGACTACTGCTTATTGATGCATATGGGGTGTCAAAGTAGACTATAAAGGTGGTGCCCTGAGGGAACAAAGGGACAACTATTACATGTGTAAATAGTCATAATGTTTTTGGCTGATTCATATAACATCTGTGACTCCATCAACAAGCGTCTCACTGAGGAACATGTTACGCTGTCAACACCTTTTATATCAGTACTGCCACACAAGATACATCTGAGGAAAATCTGAATTTCTGTTTGAATTTTCCACCACGTCATTCTGCTTAATCCAGTCTCAGATACTGTTGGACCCAGCCTTTAATTACTGAGAGTCAGACAAGGTTTTGGGGTGTCTCCCACTGTGTTTGTTAACACACATCATTAATCAAGGGGAGGTTTCCATTAAGCAGGTCACTCAGGATCATGCTAAATAATTAGGCCTTGATTAAGAGATTGTTCATCAAGCCATCGCACCAGCAGCCAATGGCGTATTTAAAGCCCACTGGAACACGACGCACCCACAGCTCTGTGCTCACAAACACGGGTACATGTCAGTACATGACAAGTGTGCTTGGATTGAAACACCCAAGCACACACACACACACACATATATATATATATATATATATATATATATATATATATATATATATATATATATCACCGACACGCACGCACGCACGCACGCACGCACGCACGCACGCACGCACGCACGCACACACACACACACACTCACAGAGTAGTCAAGTTAGCGGATTGAAATAATGCATACGGTTGCTGCTTTCCAAGAGCTTTCGCCTTCCCTGGATGCCATTACAATACACGGCGACCAATTGCTGCTTATTTCTGTCAAAAAAGTTTTTTTTCCTTGTGAATAAAATCTCTCAGCTTTTATGAACATCCCTGCTTTCAGCCTGCATGGATAGTTGCTTTCTGAAAAGACTGCAAGGTGAAATGTAACGCCCCCTCCCTCTCCACACCGAACAGAACCACAAATCTCAAGGAGAGCAGATAAGTATTGAGAAAGGAAAGTGTAGGCAGACAGGGGTGATTGCATGAAAAGAAGTGAGCATGATAATACACACACACACACACACACACACACACACACACACACACACACACACACACACACACACACACACACACACACGCACATATATATATATAGTTAGCACACAGCAAAAAGGCAATAACCTGAAGATTATCATCAAATGGAAACAATAGAGAAGGTCTAACCATTCATTTATTCATGTGGAAAGAACAATATCTAAAGATGCCACAGAAAATGACAAACAACTTATAAACAAACAGAAAACAAATTAGAAAACTCACAACATAATTACAGACACTCCAACAAGGTTCCCATTACCCTGATTGCTAATTAGATTCGCTTAAATTTAATAGAGCTCTGGTAATCAGCAATCTAATGTGCAAATTACACAAAGAACATAAGACAAGATACTGGCCAAGTCACCTGTGGCTTATGTTGTATCAGCAGGGTGGATAGTGGTAGACATGGTGAATGAACCAAGCTGGAACGACCTGAACCCGGTCAGCTGATCAAATTCTCAAGTGTCTCAAATGTTGCTGTCAGTCGGTCTCATAGAAGTCTTTCAGACTCTCAAACATCTGAGGGTTGCATTTACCAGGCTCCAAAAATGCAACAAAATGCAAGGGAAGCTTTCCATTTTCACTTGAAAATGGGGCTGTAACACGAGCGTCTGCTTCTCCGGGGTTCTCTGTGCAGACGGGCACAGAGGCACGGACACAACTTTGACTTTCACCATTGTATTAAGTTAAACACACACTGACACTACTAACACTACCTTTGCCTTTTCAGGAACCGCAGCTCCTCTTCCTCTGGCTGCTGCCTCTTTCAGGCTGTGCAGCTCTACTTCCTTCTGTCCTTTTCAGGCAGACCTTCCTCCTGTTTGAGAGCGATTTCTAAGGCCGATTCATTCTCCATAAGAACAAGAAAGTTGAATGACATCATTTTCTTCAGCTGGCTCCCTCTGGCCGAAGAAATTTAGTTTGGCCGTGCCAGCCAAAAACATATATATATAAAGGCACGCTGCCGGCCAATGGAGTCGCATGTCCGTCGTGGCGGCCATCTTGTCACGGCAGCTCACTCACTCATAACATTGTGTAGTAGTGGTGCATGTACTTTTTTAATAACCATCACTTGCTCAATTTTCTATCGACTTTCAAACGGTTTGATTTGTTATAAAAGTCAGAGGTGCAGTTATAACACTACACTTATGGATAATTATATCCAGTCAAAAGTTTGGGATCACCTACTTATTTCCCCAATGGACTTCAGATCGGTGCAATGAACACACACACACACACACACACACACACACACAGTAATTATGTCAAATCAATATACAAGCTTCTAAAACTCAGTGTACAGAATGGTAACATGAGATATATGTATGTTTTTATAATAGGAATATTACTAATTTGATAAAATAATTTTAATTTCTTACATGTTTCGTTTAAACAAGTAATAATTCTAAATATTGTATTATGTTAGTAATAGTCTAGAAATGTGACATTCATTTGCAACAAAAAATATGTACAAGATTTCCCTTTACAAATATACATCAAGAAATACTGCTCGTTGAACATTTTCAAACATCCAGAATTGTAGCCACATTAATACCGTTTGTAAGAAAGCAAACCGTTTGTAAATCCATCAAGATTTCCTTCAATCAGGTTCCACAGATTCCGCCAGAGAGCTGCCCGGGGTAAGATGGCCGCCGGTGAAGACGTCAGAGAATCCACCGTAAGACATTTAGCCTATATATATACATGTCTACGGTGCCTAACGTCCAGGCCGAAGTATGTCGGTGTCGCATTGCTGAAACTTCAGCACTGCGGTGTGCTGTGCATACATGTTCCAGCTCACTGATGATTGTATCAGTCATATTTTAATCATGTTTAACACGTAACCTTGCTACTGTATGAGCCCCGCATCTCTTTAACATGTAGCAAGGTCGGAGTTACGTGATGACCCTGAACGCATCACTCAGGGCTGTCAGCTCCTGCAGTTAAAACCTGCGGTCAAAGTCAGACCAACATCGCGACTCGGACACCAAGGATTTATTTTATTACTGATACAATTCAGTGAAATGTATTTGTGAAAACATTTGAAGGAAAAAATTTGCTGTGCAGTTGAAAAGTTAAAACGCCATTGAGGGGGTGTGGCCTGTGAGTTTGACAGCTTCTTCTCGGAGTTTGAAGTCTCTTGCCGCAAAAGCATTTTTTTCCGGATGCTGACTGATGTCACAGCCAAACTTTTCTTCTTGTTCTTATGGCACCCTGCAGGGGCCTTTACTCTCTCAAGCTATTCACCATCTCCTTCCCAATGTGCTGTCCTCCAGTTTCTTCTCTTTGCTGCTTGTCCTCCCAGTGTGTCTCTGTGTTCTCTGGCTCCTCCCCTGTATCCCCTACGGGAGCATGGGAGAGGGGAGGGAGGCTCTCAGACCCTGATGGCTCACAGGTGGGCCTCCTCACCTCCCCCCCACAGGGGCGTTAGAGTCAAGATCTCAAACCTGTTGTGGCGTAGCAGGCCGCCTGCAGGGGGCGGGGGCATGCAGACTCCACACAGAAAGGCTCAAACTCTTAGGCCCCGTTTACACGACAACGAACACGAGTGTATCCGCAAAACTTTCTTCACTTTTGGGGGGTCCGTTTAAACGGCACTAGTTTGCGGATGCACTGTATCCGCAAAGTTTTTAATCCGGCTCCCAAGGTGGAAAGATTCTTTCACGGCGGTAATCCCTCCTGCAGAGACTGATGGAGGCTACAGAGCCTGTTACTGCGCATGCACATCTCTCCCCCTCCCTCCTGCTCATTCAGTTGAAACAAACATGGCGGCCGCATAGTGGTACAACTCGCGGTCTGTATTCTAGTTTTATCCTACTTATCAGTAGTTTAATAGTTGAGACTCACCCCTGATGCTTCATCAGTCCATGCTGATGTTGGTTGCTCTCCATTTTCTTCACGTTTATAGCCTATTGTTCTCCATTGTTCTCATGTCTGTGTAGTTTCATTTCAAAATCAAGCAACGGCGTCCTCCTGTATCCCGGCATACTAACTACATCGTTGTCTCTGTGTCCACTGCTGTAGTGTAAACACACTCCTTTTTTTTTTTTAACGGATTAGGTGTTGTCACATGAAACGTTGTCATGTAAACGGAGCCTTAAACAAACTACTCTTCACCCTGTGAAGCCCTGAGGTGATAAACACAACACCAAAGTGCCGCTCACTTCACACTCTCTGCTTAATTGAAAATGTCCATTTTGTGTCACTCTCTTGAGCTTTTGAGTGAGCTGACATTTTTGAAGACCACCAGCTAACTCATGTTTGACATTTAATAAAACATGACAGTGAAGGACAAACAGAGCAGGCAAGAACACATGCACAAAACCTGAAAAGACAGAAAACACTACCTCACATCCCCACCTGGGATCTCTGCCACTCATCCAGGTAGGAAAACATTTATTTGCAGCTCTTGTTATCGTCATCAAATTCAATCAATGATTTCTTGCGATATCTAAAAGAAAAATAATTTCTCAACATTGTCACCAATCTTCAAAAACACGGTGCAGTATTCAGTGACAAAAAAGCTCAATTTATGGAAAATGCCGGTCAATAACAGCATGTTTTCACCCAAACAGCAGGAACATTATGTGAATCCTGAAGTCATTTGTCACATGTGGAGTTATAAGACAAAATTCACACACACACACACACACACACACACACACACACACACACACACACACACACACACACACACACACACACACACACACACACACACACACACACACACACACACACACACACACACACACAGAGAAACAGAGGGAGGGAGAGTGATGAAATGCTAATTTTTCCCACTTGTCCCATGCAGCTGGTCTAACTGTGTGACATGTGTGATGAATGGTGTTGCAGTGGTGCTGCTGCCCTCTCACCTCCACTCATTGTCACCAGTCCAGAGACAAAGAGGAGAAAAGCAGGAGGGGGAAAAGACATCCTGCAGTACAGGCAGTAGATGTTTCTTTTCATCAAAACACACACACACACACACACACACACACACACACACACACACACACACACACACACACACACACACACACACACACACACACACACACACACACACACACTCATGACAGCTCTACTTTCCCAGCGCAAACACACTGGTCCGGACATCAAAGCACTCACACATTCAAATTCACACCGGGCTCGGCGCTGATACCTTGTGTCTTGCTGCAGTATGTATTTGCTGAGCAAAGCTTATTTCCTTCTGCCTGGCTAACCAGTTTTTACTCTCTCTAGACCATCTCTGCCCACGCCTGATGCAACAATTACACAGCTGTATGAAAGCTGAAGCTTTGGGAGTATTCAGCAAAATAAAAAAATAATAAAAAAAACAGGAAAGAAACCTCAAATGACATATTTGCTGGACATTCAGGCAGAGGTGAGAGATTGAGGTGGAGTATATACTGGTAAACAGTTGGAAATAAAAAAGGATTGGGAGGTAAAAGTTGCTTTGTAGGCAAACAGCAGAGGATTCATTTCCATGGTCCGCCCCCCCCTCCCCAATTCCCACCCCGCCGGGGTACCTGCAGAGTAAGAGGTGCGGAGCGCAGTCTGCACTGATGGGTTTGTTTACAGGGTCAGAATAGATCAGTGAACCGTTCTCATAAATCTGAATGCAAAAGTCTCTCAAGCGTTTCAAACAAATATCAGGAAAATGAGTTATTCACACCACATTATTCACTGACTTTATGCGGGCTTGGTTCAAATTTTATGCCTTAATGCTCCTGCATTTCACAAAGAAAATTTCCAAAGTCTGTATCAATCGGATCCAAGACTTCACATGCGCACGCACACACGCACACGCGCACACACACACACACAGTCTCACAAGCCTTTTGTAATTTAGACCGTGTAGCAAGCGTGACTTAAAACCCAATTTATTATGCAACAAGAATTTATATCAATAAAAATTGGAGTAAGTGGTTCAAAAAGTTTGATTAATTCCTTTGTTTTTGTCGTAGAAAACTATGTATGCTGTCTACTTTATTACCAACCCATTTAAATATCCATTGGAATAGGAAGCAGTGTAATCTCATGTCCCAGAAACATTTTAATCAAATTAAATCTCCCACAAAAGTAAACAAGTGTAAATAACTGATTTGCACAACTGAGCAAGAGGCTATTTTTAAAAGATTGAACTTTATGCAGTGAAGTTCGCTGCTCTCTGACAACAGGGCTCGTACTCTCCAACTGTTATGACAGATTCACCGAAACAGGCGTAAAATTGTTTTTTCCGGCTTTAAACACTTAGAGAGGTGAGAGCAGAACTTTCTTCTGCAGGTTTTTCAGATGAAAAAAAAAAAAGGAAACAAAAAGACTGAGTTTAAGTGTTGACATGATTAATTATTTCTGCATATGTTGGCACTAACCAAGACAGACTGCTGGAGCATTAGCAGTATTCTTTCATATGGATTGCTTTGGCATGACATGGTCTCATGTTACCTAAACTCAGGTTATATGGATAGTGGACAGAAGGAAACTAATAACCAAACATGTGTTATTTCATGATCTGCAGGAGTCACACACATCAACCAGCAGTTGTCACTGAGCCTCAAACAAAACTGAATTTTAAAGACATTCATATGGCGCCCCAGAGTGGCCATAGAGAAAAAATAATAATAACGCGTGGAAACGAAACAATAAGTTGTTCCCTCGAGTCGATAACTTGAGGGAACAACTTATTAATCTTATTCCCTCGCATTAGATTTTTTCACTAATGTCGCCTCCATCCCCGTCATATTTGCTGACACTTTGAGATCAAATGATGCAGACCACATTAGATATTGGTGTTTTCTAGCTAAATCATGTGAATTACAGACATGTAAAACTCATTCTGGCCCAATAAGAGAGGATATAACTCCTCCTTTACCTTATAAGCTTGGGACATATTTTTCAACATTTTGGCATTGCATTGTGAATTTCTGCTCCTTTCACTTTATATATGGATGTGCCTGGTTCAAATGCTTCAACATCAGGAGGAATGGAGGTGAACAATGGCAGAACGCAGCTCTACAACCGTTTCCAATGGCAACCTATGTAAACAAGCTGATTGACCATAGCAAAAGTTCTCTTTCACATGAAGCGCCATTGATAGGAACAAAAAATCCAAGCTTTCATTTACGGTAGTATTTAGTTTGTTTTGTGTATTAGCTGATGGACCAAAAGTATCACTTCATTATAAAGAAGTTCTATTGGGTAGTAAATAGCGGGGCGTCTCGTAGCAGAGCGCAGCACAGCCCACATGGCGACCTCAACCTGCGGTCATAACGCGATACAAGACCTGGAAGTGAAGTTAGTTACAATGATGTTATGATGAAAAGCGTGAAATAAACGGCAACGGAAAACTGCTTCTCAATTCTATTTCCAACATAGCTGACATACTTTGTGTGACAGCACAGGAGCTCTGCAGCACAACAGCCATCGGCTCCGCCATCGCTACAGTATAACTCGAGGGAATTAATTCAGCAAATATGATGGGGATGGTGGCGACATTGGTGAAAAAATATAATGCGAGGGAACGAGTTACTATCTCCTGGCCACTGAGTAAATGATCGAGTTCCCTCACTTTATTAACTTGAGGGAACGACTTATTATCTCATTCCTTTTCCTTACTTTTGTTTCTCTATGGCCACTCCAGGGCTCGGTACATTCATAACCATTTCTAAACTTTCATTAATTATTGACAAAGTAAGTGAAGTTGATAAGAAGCTAAATTGTGGTTAGGTTTCTGGGTAACAACTAGAGAATATGGAATAATTTAGGAGAAGACCGTTTGTATTATAGTAAACTATAGTGAGAATGTGCCAAGTCTTAAATATGAGATGATATGTCATCATTAACACATTAAGTCGATCACCATGACCTTCTAATAGTCAGGATGTGCCATAGCATTACTAGAGAATATTAATCCATAATTATTAAGAGCTGAGTTTTGATTTTCACAAGTTCAGTCATAATTTGGATGTGCAA
Organism: Lipophrys pholis; assembly: GCF_963383615.2. Taxonomy (NCBI): domain Eukaryota; kingdom Metazoa; phylum Chordata; class Actinopteri; order Blenniiformes; family Blenniidae; genus Lipophrys; species Lipophrys pholis. Next base: position 25,924,567 of record NC_137627.1, on the reverse strand, counting down.
CAGCTTCAGAAGATAAAGATTTATAATTAATATAATTAGTTGTCATATGTCAGAAAATGTTAAGTCAAAGTCTTAATAGCAACTTAAATGAATACTAAAATGATGCCAATATGTGTTATGGATATGTTCAGTCATACCTGCAAGACATTAAGACAAGTCATAACTAAGAGATGTTAAGTCATAAGCACACTAAGCTAAGTTAATATTAGAAGATGCAAATTCACAATAAGATACTAATTATCAGATGAGTATAATTGAGAAATGCTGACTCCTGATTATGAGATGCTCAGTCATATTAACTTAACAGATGGTTAAACATGATTAGTAGACAAAACCTCTTCTTTAGCAGATGTTAAGTCATAATTGAGAATTGCTAAGTCATATTTAGTATATGCGTAGTCATACAAGGCAGATGTGAATTCACAAATAACAGATGTTCAATCATGATCACCAGATGATTAATCCTATTTACCAGAAGCTAAACCATTAAAGTGTAAACACGAGGTGATAGTTATGGCATGCCAAGTTAAGTCATACTTTAAAAGATGTTAAGCATATTTATGAGAAAAACACTTATATATATATATACACAATACATGTGCAGCAACAAACAGTTTAATAAAAGAGGGGTTAAAAGGCCATGCAGTGGTTAATGTTGTGTGTATGTATGTATCTGTATGCATATGTGTGTGTGTGTGTGTGTGTGTGTGTGTGTGTGTGTGTGTGTGTGTGTGTGTGTGTGTGTGTGTGTGTGTGTTTATATATATTTATATATACGATAAAAATTGGCCCCCAATATGATCCGATTTTTCAGAATTGAGTATCGGCCGATACCGATACTTTCCCGATCCGATACTTACGTTGCTATTGCAAAGGTACTCAATAGTTTATTTTTGGAGCAACTAAGACGTCTGAAGCTAAAAGCACTATTGGCAGAAGCTTCGTTTAGCTAGAAATTATTGTAAAACTCACTTATTGAATCAAAATTCTTCTCAGAATGACTTAAGAACTTTATTCAGTCATAACAAAAAAAACAAAACAATTACACTCTGCAGTCTTGTATCTCTTATTTATGTTAACTTAAACAACTTCACCTGGATTTTGTGGCAAATAAAAAATAAATAATATGAAACCTAGTGAATCAGTTTGACTAACATATAAACTATAAAAAACTACAACACAAACAATATTCAGTAAAACCAATCAGAAGAACCCAATTCCACTTCAAAGTGTCTTTGACTGGTTGGGTTGAAAACAAGTCCTTAAAAAAGTGCAAATACAATAATAAAAATAAATAAATAGATCTTAAACATAAATACTCTTAGGCAATGTAACTTCTTTGTGTAATAAATTTCAGTTTAACTAAAGCAGTATGAGAGGTTTGACCTTTTGTCACAAAACATTAACATTTCAATGTGAATTATAAACACTTAATTCCACTTCAAAGTGGTAAAACCTGTTTGACAAAAGTAGTCTGAACATAATTCTCTCAAAAACTTATTCAGAATATCCCAGTCTCCTTTCAAACGAGAAGTAAACTTCCGGGTTATTTTTTTCGCCATATTGCTCCCCTATGGGGACTTATCCTTTTTTTTAAAGTCGAGAGTTTGCTTCTTCGGTGCGGCTTTTTCTTTAGTTGTTGTTGTAAACTGAGGGTACTCCGCCGCATGTTTACTTTTTAGAACTCTTCTCAAATTAGTTGTGTTAAACGAAGCTGTGGTGGTCCACCTCTCGGGACTGTGGCGAAGCAAATAGTACAACTGGCCACTGGACTGGTTTTGTTGTCAACCTTAACATACCTGCAGACTGCTGACATTTTATCCACTCAATGGCTTTAAGATGCTGACCTCAGTTTACGGCAGGTCGCAAATGGGGCTCGCTTTACGGCAGCTGACGTGATTTTTTATTTTATTTTTTTTTTTTTTATGATCGCCAGGGTGATCAGCTGGATTTGCCGATGCCCGATCACTCACAAATCACCAATATCGGCCCGATCCGATATCTACCGATCTGATCGGTATATATATATATATATATATATATATATACATATATATATATATATATATATATATATATATATATATATATATATATATATATATATATATATATATATATATATATATATATATATATATATATATATATATATATACAGTGCATATATATGTGCAGGAACTTTTACATCGACAATCAAATAGGCATAAGCCATCAGAAAGCTTCAGAAATACACTATACAATTATAATTTCCTATAGTTCTTCATTAATCAATATTATATTTACTAATGTTCTGAATGAAGGGATTCTAAGCGGGATTTTAGTAATGGATGTAAGAGATTAGCTACCTGTTTTTGTACTTTATAACCTAAAATCTAAAATAATGATATGGGAAAATGTACAACTAAATCTATAAAGAAAACAAATGATGATTTAATAAATGCATTTAAAAAAAAAAGTCTAGCAAACCAAAACTGGAAATCCCTCTTAAACTGAAGTAAAAGCAGTGTATAATACGTTTTTAAGCACATTTAAGACTCTATATGACCAGCGCTGCCCAAAAACTAAACTAAATTGTAAAAAGAGAAAGGATTCAATGCCATGAATAATCAAAGAGTTGGAAAATGCTTGCAAAAAAGAATGTGTTGTACATAAACTTTATTAAGAAAAAAAACAAAGCAGTTTAAAAAATACAAAAATAAGCTTACGAGTATAATAATAAATTGTAAAAGCAATACACTGCTACAAAAAATAAATATAATGTTAAAGGACTATGGAGTACCATAAATGCTGTTAGAACCAAGAATGCCATCACTACTTTAAGCTTTTAATAATAATAGCCAACATTTTGAAAATACAAAAGACGTTGTATATGAGTTTAATGCATCATCATTCAAACTCCATTTAAAACGAAGACTGAACTTCAGCCTCCTGCAAAAACCTGCTCTTCCCATGAAATCATCCATCATCACAGACACATTACATGAGTGAGCTGTCTTACCTTAAAGCAGGTGTCCTTTCAGGAAATACTCCGTCACACAGTGTTTGAAGTGATGGCACTATCTAGTAATTCATCACAACTCCTTTAGTGTTTCAAACACACTATATGAATTTAGAATTTATCAATAGAAATACCTTGAAACATTTTTTTCTTCATGTTAACCCACTTTAATGATATCACATTTGCCAAACAGGTGAAGATGAATCGAAGGGGTCATGGCGGGTGAATGTATTCGATAAATGTTTCCCTGTTGATATGTTTATTTGATGGGTTATCTAAACCTAAACTTTGATTGTGCTCACAAAAGCTATATTATGCATATCAACTATTCAGAATTGTATTAACACATTATACAGCAGTATAAGTGAGTGTGTACTGGGGATAAGGTTTTACTAGAATGTTTGATGGTTGAAATTTAGGAATGGTCACCATGGTAATTATACAATTGTTTGGAGCAAATTATTTGACAGAGTGAATTCTGACCTCAATTCTGAATCTATTTCTTTTTAATGTTCTGCAAAATAAAGTCTATACCTTAAATACAGTCACAGTGCCATGCAGCTCTCCTTAAGGCCGTTTGGTTGTACTCAGCCAGCCAAACACATTTAGCTGCTCTTCATTATGCAACAGGAGTGTAAACATTGAGCTCATATGAAGATTTGGAACCTCCCAGATTTGATCAGATTTAACATTATTAGTGGTCTGAACTGATGGATGGATGGATGGATGTTAATGACAAAGTGGACTGAATTTGATGACTGTGATAGTAGAGAAGTTGTGACCACATGGTGAACAGTGGACCAAATAACCAGCAGATTTTGTAGATTTTGAGCCGCAGCACATTCCCACCGATGGGAATCTGCCAGCTTGAAAAAGAAGGAAAAGTCCTTCAATGGAAAGTACACCTGAGCCAAGTTACGTCATTATTCTCCCCTTCATTTTAAAAGCAGCTATATCTCATCCTGAGTGAAGTGGATGAAACGTTTGTCAGCACTGGTGTTTTATATGATTAGGCAAAACACTTCCGTATAAACAACTCACTGAATACGAAACACGAGTATTAATGTTGTCGCTGTGAACAGTGTGTGGAAGGTTGTCTTCCAATCAGAAGTAGTGCTTTGAGACCAGGGAGGTGGTGGAGATGTACTTTATGAGTGAAGTCAATTTGAAGCAAACAGACAGATTTAACTGCTTCTTCTTTTGTGATCGATGAATCAGAGACTGACACGTCATCTTTACATAAACCAGGGGTCGGCAACCTTCAACACTCAAAGAGCCATTTGGACCCGTTTCCCACTGAACAGAACACACTGGGAGCCACACACACACACACACACACACACACACACACACACACACACACACACACACACACACACACACACACACACACACACACACACACACACACACACACACACACATACACTGTACACTGTACAGGATTTATTTTCTCCCAAAAATTCTGACATCTCATCCGTGGAGGAGTTCTGTGGACGAGTTGTCCTACAATCGCTGTCACTATAAATCACAGGTCAGGGTTTTTAGAACCATGAGTGTGAGTGGTGTGGCTTTCCGGATTATTTAGCATTAAGTGAATAATTGCCGCTCTATGTGGCAGTGAGCATGAAGCATCTTTCCTCCACCCGTCTGCTGACAGGTAGTGGCGATCGTCACTCTCACTGTTATTGTTCACATATGCTGCTTTGCTCTCACTGGTTGTTTTGTTGACGGGGTTTATTGAAACGTCGGCGCTCCACAGCACCGGGGTCTTCTGAAGAGGTTCAGACGCTCCTCTCAATAACAGGAGAGGAGGAGATCCAGCGGGAGATGGACACTGCAGTCCGGATCGAGAAAGTTTTCCGCCGTGTCACAGATAAAGGAAGCTCACGGCTTCGGATGACCGCAGAGCTGCGGCTCCAGCTGCCATGAGCTGCTGCCGCAATTCCACGTTCTTCGAGCCACTATTGTAGCGTAATGACGTTAAAACCCCTGCATCGTTCACAACCCCGCCTACATTTTGCTGCACCCTCTGTAGTGGGACCGCGCAACAAAGTTGGTCTGGGTGCGCTTTGCCTTACCGTACTGCCCCGCTTAGGGATGAACTGCAGCGGGACCGAGGCTCAAGGAGCCGCAGCGGAGGGACCAAAGAGCCGCATGCTTCTCCGGAGCCGCGGGTGGCCGACCCCTGCATAAACCAATATTGTACATTGAGTGTGTAATCATGCTTACCAGAGCTTCACTGCTGCTACAGTATGTGTATGTTAAAGCAGAAGCTGGTTCAGTGGCTTGGTTTTACATTTTGCACCAGTTATTTTAGTTCTTTGTAAAAGAGCTTGAAAGGGAGCAGCTTGTCTTAGTGATTTAGGAGATGTGGATTTGTGTTTGAAGTTGCTCCTCGAGAAGGATTAAGATTTGAAATAAAAGACAAAGCTGAGTCAGGAATTCTTTTAGACACGCACACACGCACGCACGCACGCACGCACGCACGCACGCACGCACGCACGCACGCACGCACGCACGCACGCACGCACGCACGCACACACACACAGACAGAGTTTAACATAACCTGTACACTAACGGACACAGCGGGGCGTACCTACACACACTCTGATGCCGAGTCAAACATGATAAAGAAGAAACGTTCTGTAGGACCTGACAAACTTCTGGAATGAACCAAACCTCTACTAGCGTCAAGCAAACAGCAGGAGCTGATGGAGCCCCTGACCTGATTGTTTTAAGACACCTTTGCCCATAATAGCTTAAACAAGACATGTGCTGGTCAGACTGAACACCTGTAAGTTGCAGATCGTAACAGTGATATTTCTCTTTGTTAATATTTTTCTTGTTCTTTCTTTTCTTGTACTTCATTTTCTCCTGCTCCGTTCCTGTAAGACAAACCCCCTCCATGTCCTCCTGCATTAAATCCATGGGTTTTCTTCTTTGCTGTTTTGAGCACTACTTCCAACATCTTTTTTTCTTCGTCTCCTCAACACATCCAAACATCTCAACCTTTGATCATTTCATTGTTCCATCCAGAGTTTTACATAGAAGGTTTCAGCTTCCTGCCTCCCAGGAGGTCTGTCTTGTAAATCTTTCTTTAAGACTTGCCAATGTCCTTCTGTCACACGTCATCGCTGACGCGCGTCTCTTTTCTCTCTCCATCCTGCCTTCACTCCTCTTCTTCGGCTCTTTGTTCAGTGTTGATTGCTCTGGATGGTTGACCCTCGGTGCTTGAACTCATTCACATTCACTACCTGTAATTCTTGAATTTTCACCTTTCCACACACCTCACACTCATTCGTCTCATTCACACACACACATATTGTGTTTTATCCCTCCTGACCTTTTTTCCTCTAGTTTCCAGGTTGTTTTCCACCTCCTCTCTACTCTCACTACAGATTACAATGTCATCTGCAGATACAGTGCTCCTGGACCTGGTTACATTCCTACATTTCATCTATATTGTCCCCTGTAATAATAATTAAAACCTTTGACCTTCTACCCAAAGCTCTCTTTCGCATCTCCACATTTTAGACAGCGTTCAAGTTGGGACAGGTGTTTAAGAAGCAAAAAACCTTAAAAAAAAGAGGTCCTGCCTGCATCCCATGTCAGGAACTATGGTTAGATTAAAAATCTGTATGGAAATGAAGCTTTGAACTCTGCATTTGAAAGTATTAGATACAATAGAATGTTGCCTGCATGTTCTTTGTTAATTTGATCATCTATTGTTTTTATTTTAATTCAAGAGTTCTCCAGTACAGTAAACTTCCTATAAAAGCCAAATAATGCTTTAGTCACGTTCCATTTTTGAAAAATATTTTATTTGATATTGATCCAGGTACAAGGAAATAAAAGAACATGGATTTATCTTACAGGACATGGGATGAGACTGCAAAAGTTTATTTTCTTGATGGACTCTCTTCTTGGACAGAGACATGCAAGTGAATATAGAAAGTGGTTTACAGGAAAACAAATAAAAGGAGAACGTATTGTATTGTAGAATTGGCATTGGCCAGGGTGTCATCTCACCCTGCACTGTACAGAAAGACTCCACTCAACAACGTTGTCTTTTTCTCATTTTTAATCCTCTTTTATAGCAAAAGGCAACACACAGATAGGCTACAAAGAACCAACAATATTGAGAAAATGAACAAAAGAAAGGGAAAGCACTTTCATCCTTCCAAAAAGACAATTCTTCCATTGCCCTGACAAGCAAATTGTGAGCATTTTTACTCCTCGTTGTGTCGAAAAGGTTTTAAGTTTCTTCAGTTTTGACATGAGAAGAGCTGTGCAGTGAACATGCAAGACGAAGAGTGACTCAGACGACTACTGACCCGGCACTCCGCCGCGCCGTGAGCACGGAGAGGTCGAAGGTCACCTCCTTATGGCCTCGCTGCTCGGCTCTGACACCAATATTTCACAAGGAACAAAAAAACACGTTTTATATCTCACAAATCTTTATGCATATTTCACAATATACTTTTTATTATCATTTTAATAAATACAAAACGACACTGTGATTTTTTTTGAAAAAGAAAACAATGAGTATTAAAGAGACACAAAAATGCATTTAGACATTGGAAATATCAATCTTAATTTGGTATGTTCTTTTACTGACATCTTGTCTTTAGGTGGATGAACCAGCACGTTTACACTCAGAATCAAAATCCACAGCAGAAAAGAAAAGAGGGGACGACAGCGTAGGACATGAGAGGGTTAATTCCCTCCAAAGTAAATGGAATGGCGTAATCGAGTGGAGATGCATATGGATATATACACATATATACACATACATAAACACCACCAGAATGTAAAATAACCTGAGATACTCTTTGCACCTCATTTCCAGAACACTGGCCACTGGGTGGATGGTTAAAAAAAATATATAAAAAAGAAGTCCAAGAAACCAAAAAATGAAAACAAAAGACGATGACATGACGACAACAGTACAACAGCATCTGATGGCCTTTAGTTTCCCCCAACCCCCCCATTTATCAACATTAGCAGTACAAAAAAAGACAAAAAACAAACAGTCATCAAACCACAAAAATCCTGAACATTAATATTGAAATTGTAAGCAGCGATTTGGAGTCCATAAAAGGCATGAAAAGAAAACAAGCTTCTCATTTAAAAAAAAAAAGGACAACCGGTCCAAATAAAACAACAAAAAAAACATCATGTGAAAGGACAACATTTTTAGAAGTGACAAAATGATAAGTGTTTAGTGGCAGTCAGGCAGGTAGAAAGTGTTCTGCTCCTCTCTGTGCGGTGATGGGACCCAACAGCGACATCGTACTTCGTACATCGTACACACACCGTATTTTCAGTCACAAGAAGACTGCGCTAGTCGCGTCGTGACGGCGAGCGAGTACCAACCGTCAGAGCGACGGTAACGGCAAGTCCTGCATGTGTTTAATGTGCTTCTACTCCAACACACCCGAAGGACTGCGTCAACATCTTCCTGCTATCTGTGCATCTGATTTCAGTTCTGACTATGTCTGGTGATGATTTTATAGCTTTCGGCTCCTTTTTTCTTTTTGTAATCTGGCAGTTATTCAACATTACAGTATGTCTCTATGAGTGTTGACGCGGGTTTGTGGTGTATTCTTCGCAGTAAAAAGTCTCCCAAGCTCGCTGCGATGACTTTCTGTGGCTGTAAAAAAGTAGCAGCCAATCAGTCGTTTGCTATTCGTTTTGACATGTTACAGATGTGAGACACGCTGGTGAATCTTGCCTGAGATCGGACGGGCCTGGGGGGGCTACCTTGATGGCTAGTACATGAGCACAGAGCTTTTGTTCTGTGCTCTCTGGTGGTGTTGGAATTCAGTAAATATCATAGACGTTTATGAGAAGTGTGTGTGTGTGTCAGCGGTGACAGGTAAAAGTAGGTAAAACTTCTCTCTACAAATTGCTGCATTTTAACACCCTGTACTTGCTTCCTGCGTTACCGAGGTAACGCCGCCAATCTGCAGATTTCTTACTTCCCCTGGTTCTGTTTTGGTGACTGTATGGCTGTACACTTCTTCTCCATGCAATTTGTAAGAAAACCCACTCGTTCCGATCAGGTGTGTTGAAGCAGGAAGATGCAGAAACCACGAGGACTGTGGATGCTCCTCTTCCAACTCACCTACTTTAACCGCACTTAGTTTGGACCCGGGAGGTCAATGTGTTGCTTTCTGCAATGATGCTCTACCACAGAGAATACAAAACAAACAGTAAGTGCTCTAAAAGCAATTAAAAAACATGGTTGGAACTAAAATAGTTTAAGAAAAAGATGTAAACAAGTGATGTTGTTCTGCTTATATTTTAGGAGCAAATTGCTGCTCATGAGTATAAACGCTCCTCGGCTTGTGTTTTCTACCTATTAAGGCCTTTTATGAAGAGTCCTGAACCTGCCTCTGTAAGTGCTCTGACTGGACCGCTGTGTATGGACAGACTTCATCGACTCCTCTTCAGCTCGGACCCTTTTCCTACGGGCGTGCCGTTTCCACTGAACCAAGAGAAAGTAAACTCAGTCTAGTAAAAATTACTCAGGCAGTAAATCATAAAAGGAAAAACTTGAAATGCTTCGAGACCCTTGTAAAACATGAAGAAGATGCACTCCTTCGGCCCGTTTAGTGAAATTAGAGAACTGAAAGTTTCTCTGATGTCAAACCATTAGTGGAGAACAATAATTAGGAATTAAATAATAGAGTCGGTCAGCTACCGATATACCGTTTTTGAATTTGTCTGGCCTCACATTCACCTTTCAGACCCTTTGAAAACCTTGTGTGTGTGTGTGTGTGTGTGTGTGTGTGTGTGTGTGTGTGTGTGTGTGTGTGTGTGTGTTTGTGCGTGCGTGCGTGTGTGTGTCTGTGTGTGTGTGTGCGTCTCTGCCAACCACATCTTATGCTGACTACGGAAACGGTCTTATTTGTTGCTGTCTGTGAACAAAGCTTTACTCTTTAATATCTCTCTGTACATTAGTATATAATTTTCTTCTCTTTACTTTACAGTACAGAAACTCCTCTTCACATATTCTTCCGGTTCTTCATGTCAGCAGGAGCTATGTTTTTTTGTGCTTATCACCAAAGATTGCAGTGCAAAAACAATAATTAATTAATAATAATAATAATAATAATAATGATAATAATTAATGGTAACTATCAACAAACAATGGATTATAAAACAATTATTTTATGGCACAACAGCCACTCAATTCACATATAATACAAATAACCAGATAAAACCCAACTGTTCCTGTATATGGAAAAAGCTCAAACTGAATTAGGCTTGCATAGCAATGCAACAACAAGTTAAAGAATATATTTACAGGAAACAAAAGTCCCTTTTCCCCAAAGGGCAGTAACCAGAAAATTTGTTCTCATATAGCTGTTTTCAGTTTTTTTTTTTTCAACTTGCCTTTTTCTAACAAAAAGAAAATTACAGTAAGGTAGGAGGTGGAAAATATTTTTTTGAGCACGAAAACATAGTGAGATGTACAGTATGTCTGTGTCTATACATCACATTTACAGTTCTGTGACGCTGTTTCTCAGCGACCGACGCTCTCCTCCCCTCTGAGAACTCACAGCTGAGGACAAAGTTCATTGACCCGACAAGGAGGGTGTCCATCTTCCAAAAGGAATGAGCGGGTTCGCCTCCAGTTTACACCCCGGGGCACATCACTCTGTGAAGAACAAGGTGAACCAGAGAAAATGTCAGGGCAGGGAAGAAACAAAGGGAACGCTTCTTTACCTCAATATTTTACACTGGATTTAGAGAATACCATTGTTTTTGAGCTAGTATATGATTAGCTTGGCATGAAAACTGGAAACGACTTTCCAGATCCTCAAAGTTTAAACAATAGCCATTAAAGGCATGAATACTTTGGGATTTACTCATTTTACTGCAACCCAAAAACATGCAGGCTGTGCTCACAACACAATACATTTCAGGGCAGTTTGCTTTGTGAGCACTGATATTTCCAACAAAGGACTAAAAAGATGTAAAACCAAACCACAGTGGAACATTTCACAAACTATAACTGCAGCCGAAGTGTTATTACAGTCAACAACACTGTGATTCCTGGATAGAAAGCTCTTGTGGGAGTACTGCAGTGATATTTATATCAGCTAAGAGATTGTGACTGTTATTGATGTCAGAATTGTACTAAAGAGTTACAGTAGTGGCAGGAATTCATCGGTGACACACACTTACCACCACATGACATCAAAACAAATGAACTACTGCATTATATCTATTATAGTCTGACCAAAGCTGGACTTTAAAGGTATGTCAGCGTTTTCAAAGTCAGACTAAAACACTGGGATAATGTGATTGAAAAGCTCCAGAAATCTAACAACATGCCAAAAGAGCTCAAACTCTTAAGATGGTGAAAGTGGTGGAGTTTGTTTGTGGACGGATGCAGAGAGACTCGTTTAACCAGAAATCAACCAGCCGCACTGACAAGCTGAGAGAGTCCATATTGACGCCTATCATATGATTTAACCAGCTGATCGATTACACACTCAGGCATGTATACAGAGACAAACATGATGTAGACCGGAGGTGTCAAACACAGTCCAGGGGCCACGAACAGCCGAGTTTCAACCTGAGTGTGCTGGACCGCTAAAGTGATATCATAATCTTTACAATTTAACTTGGAATGGGGTTTTTTTCGCCATGGTGCAGAGTATGCATAATGAAAATATCTTTTTTTGTTCTTTCACAAAAGCAAACACATTACTATAAACTAAACATAAATCCAATTTTAATGAAACCTCCAACTGCAGAATACAATGAAATGTCCAACAAACTTCTCCTACAGCCGTGTTTTTACAAACAGCATGGCTTTGAGGCTAGTTTGATAGCATCGGGGGAGCTATAATTCACACTGGACTCAGTGTTGTGTTGTGTCTCTCCTCTTCAGAAATTTATTAAAAGAAAAAAAAAAAAATCACTATTTCCTCAGAAATTTCTGCCACCTACTTCGTGGTTTCCGGATTGGAGCCAATTGTGGGCAGGTTTTATGTTTAACGCTCCTGATCTAAATAAATAAGTCTTTTTGAGCTCCAGCGGTACCTTGACAAAGCTGTTTGTGTAAACACACTGAGTGATCTACTCCAAACACAGGGCCTCTTTTGGTGTAGTGGTTAGCCTGCTCTGTTTATGGCCTGTATTTTGGGTCTAAGTCCGATCTGGTTTTTACCTATTTATTGTCCCTTTTTTAATCATGCTTTTAATATATATATATATATATATATATATTTTTTTTTTTTTATATATATTAATATAAATATTTGCATTTTAGTGGTTCTTTTATTTATTTATTCACTTTTAATCCTGTGAGCCTGAGTGCTTGTCCATGTCTGTGCTCTCAGCTGGTTTTACTGTCCTGTGCTTTTTTAAATGTGTGGTACAGTGAGACCCCCGGCCAGCTCAGTTGGTAGCGCATGAGACTGGCAATCTCAAGGTAGTGGGTTCATGTCCCATGCTGGGTGCCACCTTCCCGTGGGCTCACCACCTGCGGGAAAGGTTCTTAATCGGTGCAATGTCATTGCCAATGTGATCTCAGACCGCCACCCCCAAGACCCGGAAACGGATAAGTGGGAGAAAATGGATGGATGGATGGATGGATGGATGGTTAAGTGTGAGTTGTCAGAGGTTTTCTCCTGCCAGTGCAGAAAGAATCCACCTACGGGTACCAATAAAGTCACCATGACCTTCACCTTCAACCTGCTACACTGCTCCATGTGGACTTGATAATGGACGTGAGTATGACAGTGGGTTTGACTGCCCAATGTTGGCCTCTAGTTAACGGGAGGAAACAACCTCAATAATGACAATCAATATGTGATAATTACTACTTTAACCTGAATCTCAGTCACAAACTCCTCGAGTCGGTGAAAGATAATGCAGCGTGTGCTTGTTTTTGTTTAATCTCACAAAGTGGGTACATGCCTGTCCAGGATGTACTCTGCTTTCTGTCTTCAGCACTCAGTGACCTCCAAGTCGTTTTATAGCTCATATAGAAGACGAGTGGAAGTGTTCATGTTTCAACAGGAGCATGTTTGGACTAATCCTCCCCCTCTTGGGATTCAGATGGCCGCGTTCACACTTCAACAAAAGGAACCACTCTAACAGATCATACATTTAGCTTTAGTACGGCCAAAACTGCCAAGTGCGAACACACCCTAAGAGTCCACACAAGTACTGGCAGCAAGCAGTTATGGTAATTTTATGGCCAGCATTGTTGGACTCTGACACGTTTGACTATATGTGCTGTGACTTGTATCATAAAACCCTGCTGCAGGATCCTAAAACAAAGGCCCACTCACATAACTCTCCAGAGAACTGCCCTTGTCCGTTGGTCTGCAAGAATTCGGCATGCTCTGTGGCGGTCCACTGCTGCGGTTGTCGCGGACCCTCGGCTTTTCGTGGCCCTGTCGAGCCCTTGGAGGAAGCTGTGCCCGAGGAGCTGTGACCCCCGGGGGATGGGAAGGAAGGTTTGCTGTATGGCAGGCAGCCCTCCTCTAAAAACACACACATGACAGAGGGAGTGTGAGTGAAGTTTAAAAAGTTGACACGTGACATTTATTATCGCAGTCATGCGCATCTAACATCTGATACGTGGAGACAATGAGCACTTTGCAAAGCCCTCCCCACTCCTGACATCTGCAGAGTGGCAATGCCAACAAGCAGTGCCAGGGCCTGCCACAGAGAGGACTCTCAGCCTCACACATGGCCTTGCAGCGACCGGCCTTATGAGGGGGGTAAATACAATAACAGGGGGACCGCGGGCTGCTGTGCCGCCCCCCCCCACTGCAGGGCAGCATAACATTGACCCTCAGCAGTCTTCGTCATTGCGTGAAATCTCATCAAAGTGCTCCCCACTGCTCCGCTAATGACTGTAATAGAGAGTGCGCCGACCTCAGTGGATTCGACTGCAAATCAGTCAGCACCCTGACACGTGTGGGAATTCACCGACAGGCTTTTTTAGAAAAAGATGCTGATTCGGGTACCTGCCTTTGTCTCACAGGCTCAGATTAACAGTCTGAACGAGAGTCCTGGCACACAGAGGCCAGAGAGCGTGGTGTGTTAATGGTGGAAACACACACTCGCAGACACGCACACAGATGGGGCGCCGAGTGACTGCTGTTTGTGTGAAAAAAAAAAAAAAAAAAAAAAAACTGAAGCGATTAGAGTGCATTTCGGTTTCTGGGGCCTCCTGCCTCACTTGGAGCGGAGCAGACCAATACTGGCAACAGTTACAGGGCATCGGGGAGACCGGCGGGGAGGGCATTCTGGAAATCACAGTAAGTGGCAGACGATGCAATCTGTGCATGGGAGCCCAGTTTCCAAGCAGCATGGAAGATAACTTTAACACCAGAACTTAGAGAACAATCCCCAATGGTCAGGGCACAGCAGCCGCTCAACACCAGCGTCTCCAAGAAGCAGCACATTATCTCTTCATTAAGGCGACACAAAGATGCTCCACGTACACTCTCTGAATGGATGATGTATTGTTTCGGTAATGAAGTAAATAATGTCAGACTTTCTTTTTAGGAGAGGGTGAAAGGTGCAAAGCCAAAATGTATTAGACCAAATTGTTTTAACCTACATTTCCTGTTCCTGTACAGCCAGTCTTTCCTTATAGACATTGTACCCTTGCACTGAGTCAGTATCTATATACAGTAAATTACTGTGAAGCCTAAAAAGCCTGAACCTTTCCTGCTTTGAACATGAACTTTTATTTCCATTCGCACAAAACACTTCATAAAAAGCAAAATAAGGATTTAAAATCGAATTAACATTACTTGTATGAAGATTTCCAGGCCGTTTCGTATCAACAGCTATGAGTAACTCATTTCAGAACAAGCACACAGGAAATTAAACAAAACTTTTTGAAATAACCTTAAATAGAAACTGAGGGTCATAACCTTCGCTTGCCTTCATGTGAAGTGTTTTTGTTATTTGCTGACGTGGGACTTAAAGTTGAGGATCAATCGATCACACCAGAGCTTATCCTAAAAACCTTTTTACAGGGCAGAGCTATTTATTTGTTTAGGAAGACTTGTTTATTGTTAGTCAGGTTCTCATTGAGGTTTCAATTTGAATAGTTTTGGTGTCTTTTCTTTCAATATGGCAGAACGCAGGTTTCCAGTTGTCTCAGGTAGCAGTTTAGTAATGAGAAATATAAAAGTTATGAGGGCCACAAAAATATCATCCTCACCAAAGAGAGCCAAGCTGTGATGGAGCAAATACACCAACAATAATTATTACTGATTATTTGATAAAGATAACTAACTGCATGTCTCTTATTTCAGTTTATCATATTAACATGGATGCATCTTTTTCTTTATTTGCTGAAAATAAGAATATAATAAATAAGAATTATGAGAAATCAACCTGACAGTGCAGGAGAGGAAAGAAACCCAAGAGGCTTATTTGAAATCCTCCCTAACAATAAACAGTAATGAAAATAAATATAAAGAAGGATCAAAGAACAACCAGCAGAGAAAACAAAGAAATGGTCATCCAAGCCACACAACATATCACCTTATGCTATTTGAAAAGGAGAGAGTTAAATAGTTTAGCTTTGAAAAGGGCAAAAGAGGAAAGTAGATAGAGTTCCAGAGTTTGTGCCAGCAAAGTGGTAAACAAACAACTTTTGTGTTCCTTGCTGGTAGCAGTGATATCATTGTATCACTCTATCATAATTGATATTGTTTATCCTAAAATAAATTCTGTAATACAGTAATTATAGTTGTTTAAACCAATATCTGGTCTAAATGTGATAATATTCCTTTATTGACTTTTGAAAATTGGCTTGTGAGCCATCTGCCTGTTGTAGCTCATTAAAAGTACAAGATATATTTCAACTTAATCAGACTGTCGTAACTATCCTGACTATCATGAAATACAGTAATACCAAGCTAACGCCGTCATAATCCTACATCCACCTGAGTCTTGCTGCAGGTTTCAGCTTTGCCCCCTCAGTACCTGTTTTGTGGCCCCTGCGCCCGTCGTCCGCCCGGTCCATGGAGCCCAGCCTGTCTTGAGCTTGACGATGGTGATCCAGGGTGGTGCGCGTCTGTCTGTCCATGGTGCTCTTCACGTCGTCTGGCCCACACAGTGGTCCTGACATCGGCGGGCGCTCCAGGGACGCAGCCTTCCTGTCTGCTTGGGGCACCACGTTGTTCACACTGCGGGCCCCCTGGATGCGGCCCTGCCCCTGAGAGGGGGGGGGCTCAGGGGGAGGAGGTAGGTCTTCAAGGGACACCAAGACAAAATCACATTAATAATGTACAATTCATATAATATAATATTAAATACATTTATTGAAAGTGTATTTTATGACTATGAAGGGAGGAAGGAAAACCCCAGCTGGTTTGTTATTTATATCACAATTAGTTCTCGGGGAACTTTCAGGAGAAATTACTGTGAAAGTGTGTGGTGCTGCCTCACCGTCTGCACCAGCATCTCTCCGGTGGGGTGTTGTGCCCTGACTTCGGGGTTTGCGTGTGGGCCTGGTGGCCCTCTGGTGGCCCAGGCTATGTGTGCCGACTGTGCTGCCATCTGTTGAAAATGGACTGCTGGGCCTGGGCCTGTGGGACAAGCCTTTACCTGTAGGAGGGACACAAGAGCACAAGACAGCTGCTTAATAAAGACATTAAAGAGTCGACACCCAGAAAGTGCAGCACTGCTATCGCAGCGAAGACAAGTATGAAGCGGCTTATCAGAGAAGGTCTGAAAAACACCTAAGAGCTTTTCATTAGAAGAGAAAGCATCTGTCAGGCAGTGTGGGAAGGGTTTGGAGCAGAGCACAACAGCAAGCCATTACACCTTAACCCGAGAAAGCTTGAATACAAAGCAAGATGAGATACAAAGGAGCTCAGCTGGAGTTGAAGGTAAAGATGTTCCTGCAGCTTTCTGCAGCAGCTACAAGGTAAAAAGGAAAAAACAAGGCAGCCATGTCCAGACAAAGTGAAGCTCGACCAAAGAGGCATCAGGAGGAACAATCAGAAGGAAGAAATCGTCTGTCGAGAGAAGAAGCAGAAGCTCCAGTCCATCAGAGGGAATCTGTCCTCCACACCAACCTCTCTTGCTGAGGCTGGTACCCTCCAGGCGGTAGCCCGCCTTGTCTGCCGCGGCCACAAGGGCCTGAGCAAAGCTGCAGTGGGTAAAGATGGAGCCGTCAGATGAACTGCCCAGACTGGACCTGTGGCTGGAGAAATTACGATCATCTTCCGAGGCTGAGCCCCAACCGTTCACCATGGACCCTGTGGAACACCGCAGCTTTCAGAGTGTGGCTGTGTGTCTGTGTGTGTCTGTGTGTGTGTGTGTGTGTGTGTGTGTGTGTGTGTGTGTGTGTGTGTGTGTGTGTGTGTGTGTGTGTGTGTGTGTGTGTGTGTGTGTGTGTGTCCATCAGTATGTATTTATCTCATTGTCAAAACATTCATGTTCATACTTTCAAGCTCCATGGCCATCACCTTCCGGATTATACGATGTGACGTTCTCAACATCTGTTCTTTGATTCTCCATTGAGATGGATGAAAGTATTGAGTGATCTCACACGCACGCACAAATAAGAGGAAATAATAACGTCCTACACTTAATTGACTTCGTACTTGCCGCGGGGCATTTCTGTTCCTGCAGGAACAGAAATGTGTAGTCATTCTGTTCTGGCCTGTCCTCTGTCATCTTTTACAAACATAAATTGCATAAATATAAGAAAAAGTGTGCACACGCACACACACACACACACACACACACACACACACACACACACACACACACACACACACACACACACACACACACACACACACACACACACACACACACACACACACACACACACACACACACACACACCGGTGCATACACAGTGGAACAGCAGGAGTGTCATCAACTGATTTTGCTCTTCTTTTGAGAAAGAACAATGGGCGCAGCTGTGTGGAGCAGAGTCAGCTACAGAAGAGCCTCAGGTGACACCCACAAAGTAACCGATTCAATGCGACACCTGGCAGTATGCACACACTGGGGTTTCTTTAACTTCTGTTTAAAAATGTGCAGCCACCAGTGCTGAAAAGGTGTAATAACTCCAAGAAAAGAAAGCAAACTTCTGAACATGTTACTTCCAGAAGACTGATGGACATTCTGTCTGATATGTTTCATGTTGATCATTTCACAGATCCAAAGGACACACAGGAAAAGTCTGTGACGTCTAGTGTTTTGGTTTATGAGCTGGTGTATTTCTTTTATGTTTCGGGATTTCTTCCCTTCACATAAACAGTTAGGCCAGAACTTTAAATATAAAGCCAACAGGCTGCCAATAAAAATATGCCACTTTGGCAAGTGAAAACACAGAGAACAGTCGGCTAATGTGACAGCTTTCAGTGGGACTGGTTTGGCAGACTTTGCTAAAGTGGCACGAACCCAAGTGCTCAGCTTCACACACTCGATCCCTCCGTCACACTGAGCGAAGCCACTGAACAGACTGGATGAACAGAGTTACAGGGAGGAGAGGGGGTAAAGGTCGCAGGGAGAGTGACGGGGACTAAAAGTTAGCAGCAGGATTTATTGAAAGGTCAGTCTGGTTCAGAAGGTGGCACAGTCGTGACCAGGATGGCTGGAGATAGCAGATTGAGATTCAGATGAAAATATCACTTGCATAAATTACACTCTCAGATGGCGCTCCCCGCTGCAATACACCACAGCACATTTTTAAACTGGACATAAAATGTGGTAATATGGGTGGCTTTGTTTATCCATGCACGCTGGGAAATCCCCATCAGAGTTTTCTGCCTCTCCCATCTGTAGATCTCGTCTCCATCGTAAGCTGCATCACACAGCGTGGTCGTTACTCGATCACTTCATGTGACTTCAGGCAATTACACCTCCAATAGCAGGCGTAGCAACAGCCTTCCTGTCCGGTTTTCAGGGAATTTATCCAGATTAATGGAAACTTCTCTAAAATGTAGGCTTGCGTACGGTAGCCAAGGCCCACATCCACCCCCACCCCCCTTTTATACAACCTATTTTCACAGGGCCAACTGAAATCCAAGGCAGTAACTAATTCTGGCCCTCCATCTTTCCTCACTATTTTCTTTGAAATTCTTTTCTAAGAGTTTTTCACTGAGAAAGAAAGACAGCAATTCCACTGGGTCCAATCCTCCCACAAAGAATAGAGTAGATAATGAAGTATAGGCAGTGCCAGCCAAAGCATTGAAGCTTCCAAGTCCTCCGGCTCAGCGAAGGAACACTGCCTCAGCAAATCACATCACAGAATGACTTTTCAGCTGCTCTAAACTGCCACTTTCTACTACTGAACCTCTGGAGCACTTCTATTCTCAGCAACAGCAGTCCAATCAAACTGTGATCATTGGAACATAATTTGATAAAAAAAAAAAAAATTCAATCTACTTTTCGCTCTCCCCTAGAAATATAATTTCTCTCTGTGGCACCAGACCCAGGTTTGCACTGTGGGTCTGTCATTTTATCATGGCTTGATCCAGAGCAATGGGCCGAGCCGTGTTCTCTAAGAAACACCGGCTGACGCCTCCCACGAGCTGTGAACTGAAGGAGTAAACGTTCTGACGGTCGGGGGGCAGTAATAAACAGGCCTGGTCCCTTATGCCACTAAAAGAGATTTACACCGACGGAAACCCTAATCTGCATGTCGTTAAGTGTGAAAATCATTCTCCCTGACGAGTGGGCGCCACTACCTGTCTTTGGGAAGCGTGACCCCGCTTCATGCAAACCTGGCGAAGCTTTATGGGAGCGTAATCGCCCAGAACTGCCAAGCTTTCATCTTGTTGTAGGTGTAGTCGACTCCCTGCTACCATATTTCAGCTTTGTACGACCTATGCTGTACAAAGCCGAGTAATACCAAGTAATACCTACGCGTTAGCTTCATCTCGCTGGCTCAAGCAAGTAATGTCTCTGCAATACCCACCACAACACGAGGACTTATGTTTATCAGCTAGAAATATGTCGTAATGAGTCGGAGGAAAGAACATAGAGTTGAAAAGCTTTGCAGACAATCTGCTGCAGAGAAATGGGCCCTGAGGAAAAGACTGGTGCATCAGGGAAAACATTTGATTTACTGGCC
This sequence comes from Lipophrys pholis, assembly GCF_963383615.2. Lineage (NCBI taxonomy): Eukaryota > Metazoa > Chordata > Actinopteri > Blenniiformes > Blenniidae > Lipophrys > Lipophrys pholis. The sequence continues at coordinate 25,904,468 of NC_137627.1, read as the reverse complement.
TTGACTGTAACATTCCAAAAACACACCTATTTCCATATTATTAAAACAGTGACATATCTATCAAGTGACATTTGACAGGAATCCCACTCCTACTCTCCCCATTTTGTATAGCCTCAAAATGGTGGCCACAATAAATCTGTGCGGCTTCTCCTCCTATCTTCCCTCCGTTTCTCCGGCGAGCCCCAGAGCCAGGACCATGTCTGTGTTGTCAGAGGATGGGGTGAGAGGCAGACTTGCAGAGAGATAAAAAGAAATAGTGCTGTCTTCAGAGTAATACAGTGGAGGAGAGATGCGGCCGATTAGGGCCCAGTTGCTGCTTTATATTCCTCTAAATACATCAGCAGGAACATGTGTCAGCGCTACCAAAACCACTGTTCCATCATCCCATGGAAAACTGCTCTTTAAAGCAGCCACTGACAGCGTAGACCAGAGAGCACCACTGTCAGTGATTCCCAAGCTGGCTCTGTTCCTCCTTTTTTCGCCATACCGGCTGCTTCTTTCCACCAATAAATGTCTTAGTGCAGGTTGTATTTTTTATAGATATGCAAGGCCACCTGGGAACAGTACACCCTCCCTTTTTTTTCCTGTACAAATCAGCCCCCCAAGAGCCACAGTGTTTTGATAAACATTGGCTCACATTTGCCCTCCAGATCGCAGACGGACAGTGAAGCCTGGTCAGTTATGGCAGCAGGATTTCAGCCCCGCTGCTGCGATGGCATGCCCTTCACATGCCCCCCCCCTCCCCCCGACAGACGGCTGTAAAAGTTTTCAGTGAGTTGTAAAAATGGAAATGGTGCCTCTGGTCTGGAATAGAGTACGCACGTGAAATTTATTTCAAATCTCCTTGGGAAGATACGTGGTGCCAGTTCCGGAGCTGTGTGCGAGTTAAATCACAGCCTGCTGCCCGCTCCTCTTAATTTCCCTCTCACTGTCCTGTTTAAAATTCATGGACTTTCTTATCTCTTTTTGGGAAATGGTGATTGTAATTCCCCAGAGTCTGCCAAAAGTGGTTCAAAAAACCTGAGGGACACTCAGCAAGCATGTTCACATGAGAATTAATACAGAGCTATTCCTGAACAACATGTCAGGAGTAGCAATTTGTTTAGTGTAAAACAAGCTGTAAGACTAATCGTATTTGAGTACATTTTACTCATTCCTAATGAGCACAGCAAAAATACAGAGTATTTAAATAGGAAATCTGCATAGTGAATAAACAACATATGCCCTCACCTGTTAAAGAGCTGTCCAGGTTGTCCATGCTGGACCCTGGTGTGTGCTCAATACCACGAGGATGCCTGGCTCCATAGCCCTCATCCTCATCCTCTTCCTCCTCCTCCTCCTCATCATCATCAGGCAGGTCAGTCTCCAGGTCAGAAACCATTGTGCTGGACACGTAGCCCACTGGAGGAGCCGGAGCCTGGGGAGGAAGAGAGCCCCCCTGCATGTGCCTGGAGGAAAAAAACAAAGACAGTTTAGTTCTTGTTATCAGAGAATGTGGGGGTGATAATACACTTGTAGAAATGAGGGACTATTCAGTTTTCTTTTCCCATGTGGGAAGATGGCGAAAAACAAGGACAGTAAGGCTGACTTTAGAAACCGGTGCTGCGTGAACTGCTGAATAAATTTGGACATCTCCACTAATTCTACACTGATGCTAACACAATGACCTGCTAATTGCTGCCGTGGATGATACAAAGGCACACTCTCCAGGCCTGTCGACACATGGCTGTCACCTCAGTGGCAGCGCGCTCTGCTGACAACCGCGTTTGTTAGGGGAGTGCAAAGTCTTTGACGCGGTTTGCAGTGGGAATTGGTTGTAATTACTGGCCCTCTGGTGTTGTCAGAGATGCTCTCTAACCAACATAGTCATTACTGGGTAACATGACATCTCCTTCCTGACAAGGCTTCCCTGCCCCCCTACCACCACTTCACTGTTATGAATGAATGCCGCTCTCTCATTCTCTGCGCGCCGCTGACAGAATGAAGCATGGCCTTCATCTGACTTGCATGAGCACAACAACAATAGGATGTGCCGTATTGGTGTAGGGGGAGTAAACAACCATGGGTAAGAAATTGTGTCTCTTAGAGTGAGCAAAATACAGTCGTCGCCTAAGTGGTAGCATGGGCCCATTAAAATGAAATGATTAATGGGTTTATCTCTGCTGCACACACAGTTGACATGAGGAATGTAGCAGGACCAAAATAAATCCCAGCAGCAATAAACAGCAACAGAATGTACAGTAAGCAGTTTAAAACCACAACAATGCATATATTAGCCACAGTAACAATATATCTGCCAGCATAGATAGATAGATAGATAGATAGATAGATAGATAGATAGATAGATAGATAGATAGATAGATAGATAGATAGATAGATAGATAGATAGATAGATAGATAGATAGATAGATAGATAGATAGACAGACAGATAGATAAATAGATAGATAGATAGGGCAGTCATAATTTATGCAGATTAATCCATCATGATTAATCTGATAAAAAGTTCCTGCATCCCGTTCATTATGTGGAACGTACCGCGGTGCATGCTTGGTGCGATGCGATGCATTTCGAGCTGCGTTGTGGCTCGTTGCCCCGGAGCTCATTTGCATAAAGCAGAATCCTGCCAACTTTATGCAAACCAAGTGGACCGAAGGTCAGACGCATCGCAAAACTTTTGTAAAAGGCTTATCTTTCACCTCAAATGTTTTCAGAAATACTTTTTGCTGAACTGTTTTAATAATAAAAGAGATCAAGTTTGTGACAGCGCTGAGTGACACGTCTCCTCTTGGACAAGTTAGTAGCTGCTGAAACAGGAACATTAATGTGGATGAATGTTTGATTCGAAAAAGTGAGACATAACCTGATAAAGGAATTTAATAAACATGTTAAATTCATATATATTCCCTTCTTTCTTCAGTTGTTTTGCTCATGCAAAATGAAGGTCTACTAATACAGATTAAAATGAATGCTATTCTGATTGATTGAAATTAATCCACAGCAATCCTGTGATTAATCTCATTAGAAATGTTGTATTGTCAGTATTGCTCCTGGAGGGAGTGTTTAGTACCATGTCTGTTTTGCCATGTCCAGTTGGTACGCTCTGGTCAGCTCGTCCAGGTGGGCCTGGAGCATCGGCTGCATCTCATCCCGAGGAGACGGTGTGAGCGTGGCGGTGGACTGCTGTCCAAAGGACACCGCGGCTGGCGAGGAGGCCACGCCTCGGATGGGCGGGGTGGGAACTCGCTCCTCCTCCTCCTCCAGCTCGTCCTCCATGCCCTGGTGAAGATACGTCTGCACAGGCATGGGCGGGCCCCAGCCGTCACTCTCATACCTGAGGACACAACGTGCGTTGACTCAGCAAACATCTGGACAACTTTGTAAAATTGTATTGTTCGGTTTTTATTGATTTTCATTAAATATACCACACTATAACTGAAAACAAAAAGAACTTGCAAAAACAGCTGTCCACCCCAGTGCACGTTCATTTAATCTAGTTTATGTCATTAAGCATTAAGCATTAAATATATCCTATTTATACACTTTTTATACGATAGTTTGCTTTTAAATTCATAATCATTTGTTGTCCATCAGACTGAGTGACTAAAGGTTTTCAGATCCACGGTGGACACGGTTCCTTATATCAATAATTGATAACTAAAGAATTTATGTCTCGACAACCAAAAGTGATAACTAAACCACATATCTAACCAGCCTGTGGACATTGAAGCTTCTGCTTTTCTACGGCTCTGCAGTAGATGGGTATGTACACATTCAAAATGATTGGGGACGGACATAAACCGACCTGTATTTTTGGGAAAAGATTTAGAAAATAACACAGATCTTTGTGACCTTGTCAAAGTTTCAGAAGAATTTGTTTTATGACAGTCTGGAGTGAAATTACAGCGGCTGTCAGGCTTCAATAGCTCAACGCTGTGCTTATACATGCTGAAATAATACTGGCCATAAAGAAAATGTTCATTAAAGAAATTTGTCAGTGCACACTCCATAGGACATAACTGTTTTAATCTGCTGCCATTAAGAGCAGCCTCAAATTTACAGTCACAGGACTGTTCATTTGCCAGATAGCCTATTAAAGCGGATGACTCTCACAGACTGGAAATGAGAGGAAGAGGACGTTGCACCTAGTGGACCAAAGAGAGAGACACTCACAATCACTTAAGCGTCTGTTTTCACAAGTAAAGCAGGTTGGATGGAATACACTAAATGAATCAGCTGATCTTATCAGGAGTTATCCAGAGGAAACTGAACTTACATCTACACAAGTCTCCACTCAGAGTAAATTCAAAATACAAAAATAGACAAATCTCTGCTTCATTTCTTTAACGTTTTTTCTTCATAAAACAGGAGTATTTGGATTATATCCACTGTGAAACTCAAACAGATCAATCCAGAAGCATCTGTAGGGCTTCAAGAGCAGCAGCAGGAGACTGTCAAACATGTTTTTCCCATTTATTTTCCAGTCATGAAATCATTCCAAAGACAGGATCAGCAGGGAGTTTGATCTGCACCCATCTGTATATGAGTTTCTGTGCAAGTACGAGTGTGTGTGTGTGTGTGTTTGTATAAGTGACTGTCTGCACAGAGTTATACACACATTGATCTATCACCTCTCTGCAGATGTACAGTAGTACAGTAATTAGCTGCTGAGAAAGCAAAGCTGAACCTTGTTATTACGCACAGAAACGTGTGATGTTGCTCATGTTGGCAAGCTGTGTTTCATTCGTTCCAGCAACAACACACTGGATCCTCCACATTTTGAGGTTGCCAGAGGAGGAAACGCGCTGACAGCAACTCGAGTGAATATAGGAGTGTATTGCAAAGCGTCTTCAGTTCTATAGGTGCAGGCATTAGCGAATGGGTGCATTTATTTGTGTTAAAGCATTCGGAGACATACCCTCCTCCTTCATGGTGCTCATTGGGATAATGGTCCATCTCAGTACCGGGAAGGGGGTGCACAGGGGGAGGGGGCAGGGGGACATTGGCCCAGTTGGACCCATTGGCTTTCGTAGGTTTAGAGCCCGCCTTAGTTTTCTTCTTCTTTCCTCCTTTTCCACCTGCAAAAGGAGATAATGCATTTAAGTGAAATGGTTCCTGAAAATTAGATTGTGCACAAAAATCTATTAAAAACAAATACACCAGTGGGATAGCGTCGCAAACTGCAGTGGGTGCTTTTTTTTTTTTTCAAGGTGACAAATGTATATTTAAAAAAAAATATAGTCCCAAACATGCTACTTAGATTACAAATCCACTTGGACTCCGTTTCAACACAGTCTTAGAAAATCATACACACTTCCTAACACGAGGTTTCAAAAGGATCCTGGCTGTCGGTGCTTACATAGAAAATCTCAAGGTTGTCAGATAAAAAGCATGTTTCTATTGATTGATTGGCTGAAAAGCCTCAAATCTCCATAGAAACAGAGGAGACCGGAGGTAAACGAGGCTGAGGCAGACCTTTGTGCTCCACCTATCGCTCAGTGTCGTCTTTCACACCAGGCTTCGGGTTCCACAATGAAATATCTCACTTCACGGCATCATCATAATGAATGGCTTGTGTAGTGTCAGTGTGTCCCTAATGGAATTCACTGAGTCTATTACGACTTTCATTTCTTTTATTACACCGGAGAGTCACTAACCCCATCCATTTCCACTCATATCCCTCCAACACCACATTCCCCCCCGTCCTATCCATCTTTATAAATCTGCCAGCCAGGTCAATACTGTTTTATATGATTTGGTCACTGTGGAAGGAACCTTTTATTTCTTTAAAAGACATCTGACTTCAGGCACAGATTTGTTTTTAAGTTGACTTATGTACACCAATGTGTGTGCAGACCAAGACAAGCTGAGGGAGAATGAATACTCGGCATTAAATCACACGATACTAAACAATATCTCATTATGACTTCAAGCTTGAAAACAAAAACACAAATCTAACATAGAAGAAGAAAACAAGTGTTTCTGAATGCAGAGGATTTTCATCACTGGCTCCTGACATCATTTTGTTCCTGATGTACACTCACAGAAATAGTATATTTTTGAATAGGTACATGCAATTCACCAGGAAGGACTGGTGGTTGACCCAGTGCATCTGCTCCTCTGGTGATTTCATGTTTGGCAGTTGGAATAAAATCTATCTCTATCACTGTGATTAGAGATATTTTGGCTTCAGACTGGACAAAGCACATCAAAAATAACAGTATTTCAAAATGCAAATATAGTAGGCCTGCCAACTCTCAGTTTGAGAGTGAAACACAAAATTAACACAAATGACATCAAGTTTCAAGCTGAAAAACACATTTTTCCAAAGCAATTATAAAAACTTTCTGTTGTTTAAGGTTTTTCTAATACAAAGTGAGGGTTAGGTAGGTCTTTATATACGTATGTTCCTCCACGCCATGCCAGTTGGACGCATGGTTTGTGTTCACTACAGCTGAAACTAAAGGTTTTTTTTCCATGTGTCACTTCTTGTGTTTGGTCTTTTTGTGAACTCTTTTCTTGGTTCCCATGAGATGTTTTCTCCTTTTTTGAAGGTGATGCCTCCAGTTAACAGCTCTAATCAATCACTTTATTGCTTGTTCAATGGCAATTTTAACTTTGTTCATTCTCAAATTTAATTAAAACAGGTAGACCTGAGATACTCCAGAGTGTGTATTTCCTTCACTGTAACGTGTCAATCATGATTAATTGTTTACGGTTAAACCATCAATAGTTTGTCAATTAAAGCAATTAGGAATTGCATAATGAACAGCCACTGACATTAGTTTAGATCCATTTTACTGCAAATATGTCAGTGTTTTCTGAAAGTAAAATCTATTTGAACCATCTACTTCATCAGAATTAATACCAAGCACCATAAAGAAACTTTTGGTTTATTTGCGAGCCACCAGTGGAACAAACTTCATGAACATCTGAGGCGTGACGATATTTTCAGCTTATCCAAACACTCCTGTTTAAAGCAACTCCCCAGTGAAGTAAACAAGTCTTGTTAGGATGATTTAGAAATGTCTGCTGTTGGTTTAAAGTTATGTTTTATTTTAAAAAAAGGTTTTTAAGTATTTATTGCTCTGCTTTTTATCTTCAATGACTTAGTTTTATTGATCATTTGATGCTGTTGTAAAGCACTTTGAATGCCACTACACCTGAATAATTCAATATTAGTAAACTTTTCTAATGGCCACTTAGACACATAGAGATAATATAGATTAAATTATAAGCCTGCAAATGTAAACTAATACTTTTATTTACATGGTGGACAAACACATTGTGCTTAACTCTATCCTCACATGCAGAGTTAATAACATAATCTCTATATTGTAAAATCCCAAACTAGTTAATGCCTTATATATTCCACATAATTGATGTTTCTTAGGTTGTGCATATGAAGGGAAGTAGTGAGTCATCCTGCTCACAATGCTGCCAATGGCCTGTAATCACTTTTCCCAGAGCTCCCAAAAAGCTGCCAATATGACATCTAGTTAAGTGTAACATCTCCCATTCTAATGCAACCATAAATTCAGATCAGCAAAATGAATTTACAGAAGAACTGAGCTCCTTTTCTATTGATTATCGTCATAGTCACATGATGAAGGAGTCAGAAATACTGGACAGTTAGCATAAAGTCCAAGACAGTCTGATTATCTTGTTATTAAAACAATGAAAAACAAAGCATATCAAAGATGGACATGGTGGAGATCAAGGCACATTAGAAAGAATTCAGGCAGGAGGAGATAGGAGAGGTGTCAGAATAAGATTAATAAAGAATAGAAGTAATAAAAGAAACAACTGTAAGCCCAAGGCAGGCAGTAGCAGAGTGTAAGTATAGTCTGAAAGTAATTGGGTTTTCTAATCGCACCTCTGGGCGACACTTGACTTTTACCAATAAATGGTGAGTTGACGCGATTGTTCAATCATCCTTAGTCCCTCTACACAAGACCAGCCATCAATATTGTAAATGAGCCTCTTCTAGGGAAAGATGGCCTGGCACTCGAATTGCAACAGCTCAACCCAAATATGAAAAATATAGAGAGAGGCTGTGGCTTCGAGCTATACAGGAATTACACAGCGAACTCATCTCCTCCGACAAAACTGGGCCTCTCTTCAAAGGGGAACGGATGCTAAAAATAGATTCAGCTCTGGGTATTTATGCCCAAGGTTTGGGCACTCCCAGCCTATAACTGCAGGGCCACACCGCCTTGAGTTTGCTGTGTTTTCATTGGGTGCTTCAGCGCTGAGGGGGAAAGCCACAGAACATAGTCTCGAAAGACGACACCAGCCAGATATAACTTATGAGTGGTCAAATATATAAGCCAAAGCCTTCATTTTTAGCTGAGTTAAGAAAAAAAATTGTATGACCATCTGACATAATGAGGTGGGACACAAGATGTACCGAGAGCTCAGGGGCACCAGAGGTCACAGAAAACCATTTACCCAGCTTGAGCACAGAATCTGTAGCTTCTCACACAGGCTGGGTGAGAATGTGGGGGTCTCAGAAAACAGTTGCTTCTTCTCCCCTACACTAAAAGAGGTTTTAATGAGCAGCTTTGAGTCCCCAGTGGAGATCCATGCTGTCATGAAAGCTGCTCTATTTCTGTTCCTTTTCATCTCGGCCTCCTCCTTCAGACCTGACATTCATTATTCTTTCCATCTCCTGAGAGGGAGAGCAAAGCACTAAAACTTCCACGCCTCCTAACCCTTCAAATCCTGACTTTACTTTGGTTGAAGTCTGAATCAAAGCCCAGCCTCATTCACATTCATTTCACTGAAGCATGAAGCACTACGGGGCATATACTTTAATAATTTTACACGTTCATAGCACAATCAAGATATATCCCCGTATATTTTTTAATCTTAGCCATATTCAGTTTGCTTTCTCTCATCACTGCTGCAATGCTGTGCCTTTTCCTTGAAATTGCTCTCCAAGCCTTCTGCATTCAAACATCTGTGCGGCTATATTCTGTCGAAGACTTCTGTTTAAGGATCCATTTTGAATTTGAATTCCTGCATTGAATTACAACCATGACGTAATTGTTTATAAATGTAAAGCATGTTTATCTCACTCTGAGGATTCACAGAACACATCCGTCATCCATCTCGCTTAATGAAACACAGGCTGACGGGACCGGAGCTGGTTCCAGCTCACTATGGACAGAGGCAGGGTACATCCTCACAAGGTAAACACAGAGATACAGGCAACCACACGCTTAAAACATGCATGTCCGAGGAGAACATGCAAACTCCCGAGCTCAGGTTTGAACAGGAGACCGTCACGCTGTGAGGACAGAACGCTACCTACTAAGCCAGTTTGGACAAAGGAATCTCTAAATCATTTCATTTCCATTTGTTTGATTTAAACAATGACATGTCTCTCTGTATGTTTGTTAACCATGAACCTCACTTCAGGAGTGGAAATATAAAAACTGCAACCCACCAGCCCTCCATCGTCTTCACACTGTCAAAAACGGGGTCATAGCAATAATATATTTCTGTGCCCCCCCCCCCAAGGTAAAATTTACACTAATGTTCCCTCAAAGACCTAATAACTGGACCGCAAGCAATATAAAAAGTTTGAACCATTCTGATTCCCCAAATGATAGACATTATAAAGGTACATAAAGGCCTTTTCTAATTACAGTGCCATAAAAAGGTTTGGGAGCATTATTCAATTTCCTTTTTTTCTCATTAGTTAGTGAGACATTGGATACGACCTGTATTGAAGTCATAATATAACGGAAATACAATTTACCTCACCTAATACTCCAAAAACAGTTCTAATGTTTCATGTCTTTGTTGAAAAGCAAATCATTAAATATTTACAGTGCTGCAGGGAAGAAATTGTGAACTCTGGATTTAATAAGTGGTTGAACCTCGTTTGGCAGCAATAAGAAGGAGCGAGCTGCTGATCAAGAACCGCACATCATTGAGGGGGAGAAGATTATCTGTTGTTGAAGAAACTGCTTCAGCTCAGCCATATTCTGGGGATGTCTGGACTGCATGGTTCATTCAAGATCATTTCACAGTATGTCTATTGGATTCAGGTGTAGGACTCTCACTGAAGCCAAGACCTGTGATCTCCACATCATACTTTATAATCAATCCAGGCAGAAAAGAAAGTCATTTTCAAGGTTGTTTTTTTTTTTTTTTGAGGACAGACTATCAGGTGACTGTTGTCATGCAGAACTCGGCATCACACAGGCTGCTGAATATTGACAAACATATATTTTCCAAATATTTGGTTTTACTGTTTTGTCACTTATTGAAGTTTTATTCAGGTAATTCAGAAACTGCATTAACCACAAAAGAGAATCAATGGCAGTGTTTCGAAGTGTATCTGAAGAGACAATGGTGTGTTTATGTCCCAGAAATGGAGGTAAAAGCTGGTTATGAGAACCTGTAAAAGCTGAAACTGTTTAATGCTCCGTTTTCAATCAATCCAGATAAAAAGTTTGAAAAACCACTGTGGTATTCAAAGGTAACAGATCTCCTCATTCGTCTTTAGGAATTTGTCTGATTTTGACAAACAGCTCACAGTGAAGCAGGAAAGTATGTTTTCCACTGTTTCTGTTTATGAAACTATAAAACAACAAACATGAAAGCCCACAGTCTTCAGTAATCTGCATATCTATGAGAAGAATCTGTCCACAAGGCACGGCCACTTTACATCTTTCCCTCCAGCCCACAGTGTGCCACAGCATTGGATTAGAGAGCAGTTAAGGCAGTGGCTTGTAGATAAAAGAGGAAAGTGAAGGGGAGGCAGGCGGAGGGCTGCCATGGTGTCCTATAAATGACATTGTAATTCTCTGAACATGGGTTTTAGTGTAGCCGGCCACCATTAGGAGAAGAGGGAAAAAGGGAGGCATTTTTGCCACTTTACCCAGCCAAGCATCTCTAATGGTGTGTGTGTGGGTGTGTGTGTGTGTGTGTGTGTGTGTGGGTGTGTGTGTGTGTGTGTGTGTGTATGTGTGTGTGTGTGCGTGTGTGTGCGTGTGTGTGTGTATACAGTCCACTCTATCTGAAAGACTCCCTCTGCCCTCTCTCTCTCTCCCGTCTGCTCACTCACACGGCGAGAGACAAAGCCTTCCCAAGGAAACCCAGCTTCAGCACTTGGAGCCATATTCTGTCAAGAAATGATCCCACTGTTCTACTTACTTATTCTGACTTAATTATTAGATTTCTTCATGCTCTGGTAGGCTGTGTCCTATCTGATATCACAGCACTGTTTTATGCAGTAGTAGTCGTGGTGCTCAGTGCTACATATAGCATAAACAATAACAATCGAGTGTTCGTATGTGATCAACCAGAAAGAAGCAAAGGGGAGCCGAGTGAGCAAAGCTGCTCTGGGGAGGGGAGCGCAGAAGTGTTAATAAAATATGGTTTGATGTCAGGTTCTTACATGCAAATAACAGATCAATAAAGCAATTAAGACAACAGTCAATCATGACGTTGGTCGGAGGAGCAACGTGTCCCAGTCTGCTTTATTCTCGTAAACCAACCTGAGAGACTGCCGCTTCGCTCTGAGCTGTTGTGAGAGCTGGTGGTGCTGAAATCTTGTGATTGGTTGTGTGGGATTCTACTAGACAATCCATCGGCCAATCGGTAGTCGGGAATGAAAAGGAGGGCTACAGTGGAGGTTAAAGGGCAAAAATCACAGTGGCGTCAGGTGATTGGCAGTTAGCACAAGCACATGCAGGCATGCAGTTAGAGCAACAAGCAAGCAGGATCGAGTCAGGATTTGATCATTCAATGAGGTGCACTCACTTAACAATTCATTTACTTCTTGATTAGAGTGCGACAGACAATTCATCGGCTGGACAGGTTTGATTTGTCATTGATTTGGGAATAACATGGATCTAATTATACGCATGGATTTTCCTAAAAGGGAATTAATGCCTCAATAGTGGAGATTTTATTTCAGTATTTGTCCCCCCTCTGAGGGGTGTAATCACATTTGAGCATACTTCTTCAAAAAAGCCAGGGAGAATTAGCCCAGTGCATTAGAGGGACAATGTAAAAACTATAATTACTCTGTTTTAGACAGTCAGAAAATGAGACCATAAATATGTATTACAATACAACTGAGGAATATTCATTACATCAAAAGCACAAAAATCCATTCAGCTTTAAAAAAAATCCCAAATCAATCCACGGTAATTAATTGGATAATTTTCTTAAATATTAGTCAAGCTAAAATGGATTGCCAATTACACAGAGAGTGAAGGAGCAGTGTTACCACTATAGGAAATCAGAGGGAATATCAATGGTTCACTTGACTGTACTACTCCTTCACAGAATATTTATTCAACCTTACAGGGTAAAAGAAAATGTGTGTTAGAGTAAAAACTACTCTTTATAAGACTATGTCTTCTCTGAAAACTATAGAAACCTGTAGTGGGAATTGTCACATCAAAAGTACTTACTAATACACAATTCAGGCTCATGAACTGGTTCAAGCATTCAAAAACAAGTGAAGCGTTGGTCTGAAAGTCACACGACAATTTGTCTCTGGATGACAAACTATCATACTGTAAAAACGAACCCAGGTAACCCTCCGACATCTAACGGACTATGTGCTCCTTGGCTGTGACTTACTGTTGTTGCAGGAGTTCTTGTCGGGCAGGGAGTAGCCTAGGCTGGCCATCTCCTGCTTGGCCTGGAGCGAGGCCTTCCACTGAGCCTCGGGCAGGTCCACTGCCAGCTCATGGATGCTGCTGGAGTGGAGGATCTGTGTGGTGGCGTAAGGTGTGGCCTGAGACGTTTGGCCAGGGCTGTTGTAGTTGGCCTTTGTGGTGAAGTCTATACTGCTGTAGATGGCGCCATCAGATAGCATGGTGCCTGTTTTATCGCCCTGTCCGGTAGGAATATCTGGGAAAAAGGAAACAAGAGGTTATATATTAATTGGACACACGTCACATCACAGGGCAAACACCAGTTTGCCTGAAATACATGTTTTTTGGACTGTGGGAGCTCAGCTTTCCCAAACATACCCATGTATGCACATGAAGAACGCGCAAACTCTACACAGAATGGTCCCAAACCTGACTGAGGATCAAGAACCACTAAACTACCAGCAATGGCCATATTACCGTGATCCGACTACATTAAACTATAATCATCCTATGAATTCAGTTGATCTTATTTGCTTATCAACATATTAAATTTTTACAGTCTTGGATGACATGTCTACATAGGACTTCTACAGGAATTCATGATTTAGGAGAAAATGGACATAAAAGAATATAAGACTTAAACAGCCACATTTACATGTACTTACTATCCACAGGGAGCATTAAATGTTATTCTGATGACATTTGTAATTCAGTAATGTAATTGTAATATTGTAATATAAGTCCCATTGTTGATGTGCTCTGCTCTGCTCTCTCTGTGTGTCTCTCGGTCTTGGTCTTGGTCTCTCTCTCTCTCTCTCTCTACTTTACTCTGTGCATATGCATGAACTCTACTGGTACTGCCCAGTGTGGGTGTACTAACACAGAGGGCAAAAAAAAAGACGGGGGCAAGAGAAAGAGAGAGAGAGAGAGAGAGAGAGAGAGAGAGAGAGAGAGAGAGAGAGAGAGAGAGAGAGAGAGAGAGAGAGAGAGAGAGCATGGTGGTTTGCATGCCCAGTGAAGGGGAGATGATGTAGAGCTGTGGCGGAAGTGTCCATATCTGCGCCAGTCAAGCTGCGCATGTCCTTCACGACTGGCTGCCCGGGACCATCCTTTCAGACACCATCCACCCCCTGCTCCTCTGCCTGTCTCTCCCCTCACATTCTCTTGCTCTGAGGAATGGGATGTGACACCAGGCTGGACTATTTGCCATCAGTCAGCCTGGCGACAGTGGAACTCCTGCTGCTAGTGCTCGAGCCGCGCTCTCAAGTGATATATAAATATATATCTTGAAACACGCACAGGATATGCATATATGCATACATCTTCCATGCATATACGGACATGACAAACAACACGAGCTCGGGAAGCTCACAGAGGAATTCAGAGGCAACATATTTGATCTTTTATGGCCTCTCTCTCACAGTGACGGCGAAAGCATCGGGGCACTAACCTCCTCGACCAAAGTTACCGAGGTCGTTCGGTCCCCCAGAGTTGCTGTTGACAGGCAGGCTGGTCGCTGGCCAAGAGTCTGCTAACCAGGGGTAGCCTGGGTCACTGGCATTCAGTAGGCCTGGACGACTGAGCGAAAAGACAGGATGAAACGGTAGATTAAATATCCAGTGTGAAATTACATTATAACTGGAGGTTTGTACAAGAACATTCCCAATTATGTGAATTGTATGGTTGAAGTCAGCATCATGTTACTTGATTGAGGAAATAATGAAAACAACACCATGACAACAATCAAAGACATTGTGAAGACAAAAAAAAACCAAACAACAACACATGTTCAAACATTGTACGCACAGAAAAGTGTGTTTCTATGAGATAAGCCTGCCGTAAGCTTCCAAAGCTAATAAAACACTTCCATAGTCGGGGGAAATATTGTTCTGATATTTTTTTTCCTCACAAACTTGGAATTCCTCCAGGCAAACACAACCCTTCATTTCTCTGTTACTCCTGCTGTGTTGTTGTCACATTCTAAGAATTATTAATGCAAAACTGTGGCGACATCAATGCATGCATTTACTCTCTGCACACATGTGAAGCAGCACACGCTGACACCCACATGTATATGCTTCCTCACTCATTAATATCATGCACATTCTGCTGTGCTTTCCCATCAGCCCCTCGCAGAGATGTCCAGACAATCTAAATCTTATTTGATGAGGAGTCAAACTGTAGCCTGAGTCGCACCACGATGCTTGTGGGATGCCTGCATATGGGAGAGGGCAGTTCCATTTAACAGGTGTTGTGTCCCTCCTGAGGGGGTGAGAACCATAAAAGCAGCCATCAAGACTTTAACCTGTCATGGGTGACTGCTGGGAGCCCATTAGGGCCACTTTACTGTACAATCACGTCTGAGCCTCGTTACCATGGGTAACACAGATGGAGTTAAATGAGAATGAAGGATGCAGTTAAATGCCTTTGTTTATGTGTCAGTTCACTGACACGCTACTTGCCAGAGAAATGAATTAAAGTGCAAACAATTTTAAATATTAAGAAAAGTGTAACAAGCCAGTAGTTTAGGGACATGAAATAAGTATAGTTTGAGGAGACACAGTCGCACAAGGAGATGCTGTGGAAAACAGAAGTCACCAGCCTGGCTGTAAGATGGGGCTTTTTGTCTCAGCTCCAGTGGGGTGATGTGTTGGCTCTGAGGGAGAGTCAAGCCCTGAGGACAAGGGCAGGTAATGGGAGTGCTGCAGTCACTCTTTGCCTCAGCTACAGGTTCTAATGAGAAGAGCTGTTCCACAGAGGGGGGAGTCCAAATGAACTGCAGCCCTGGCAAGCTAAGAGCCCTCGCTGTGGTTCCTGAATGCCAAAACAGGCCCTCGGGGGAGACAAGTCATTCAAATTGATGGCTGTGCATCAGACACATGCACTTTTATAGGGTAATACATCTCACCCTGTCCTTCTACCTCTGTTACTGGCTGCCATTTTATCCCTCTGCCATCATTCTCTCCCTGTATACCATCTTTCTTTAACCCTATTTTCCTCTATATTTACCCCCTGTACACCTCTTTTGTTTGTGTTGCTCTGTGCCTTCCGTGCGCTTAGCATCTGTCAGCCTGAAAATATCTAACAGTTGACAGAGAAGATGACATTGTTCTCTTTTGTTGACTCCAGCAAGACTGTACACTGTCAAAAGTAAAAGAGTGTGGCTTTGTCTCGTCCCCAGCCGCACTTGTCCTGCCTGCTCCGACCCCCCCCCCCCCCCCCCCCCCCACCATCCCACAGACAAACCATTTTAAAGACAAGCAGCTGACAGAGGAAATGGCTGTATCGTCCTTGTATTCATCACACAGTGGTACTTCAGCTAAAGATAATTAGAAATAGACTGATTTCTACTGCAGATATTTGTTATATGTATATGTGTGTGTGTGTATGTGTGTGTGTGTGTGTGTGTGTGTGAGATGGTGGGGTGACATTAGGGTGGAGGGGAGTGCAGGCCTCACGTCATATGTCTAATGAAAAGTCGACACCTAACTTTTAATCCCTGCCCAACCGAGGATAGATGGCAACCTTGGCAGATAAAATTTGATTTGGAGCATTTCCTCTTGCTGTTAGACATTTCAGTTACTTGTGATGAGCAGGAGGGAAACCATAAATACTGCCTAAGACGCCTGACACCGAACCCCCCATAAATAAGAGCGCTGAGAGAGATTAATTCCAAAGCAACTTCATAAATCAGCTGTTTATGGTCTCACCAGACTAGTGAATGGGATTTGGATTAAAAGTCTAGACATTAGCCAACACTTAGAGCCATGCAAAACACAGATTACTCCCTAGATTAGAAAATGTGATTGTCGTTCAGTACTCACACCCCAGTATGTAAAGAAATCTCCATAGCAACAGTGTGAGCAAAAGCTATTCCCTACCACACTCAGCTTGTTCTCCGTGCCGATAGTGAATCTGCTTTGCAAAAATATTGATCAGTCCTGAGATAGGAAGTTATTACTACCTTCTAATTACCATCTCCCTATTGGCAGGGGGATAAGGAATGAACCCTTATCAGCCTTTATCAATTTCAATTGAGCAGCCAAAGTCAAATTGTCCAGGTCCACCAATCTGGAGCCTATTCATCTTCCATGAATCATTTATTTTGTGATCGATTAAACGTAATTGTTCAGTCAGAGCAATTTGGCAGGAGCCAATGAGAAACTGGGGACAGACGTGGCTTCATTTGCTATAGTCTAATTAATGCAATAAACATCTCATGCCACAAATGAACACATTTTCCTGAGATAGTATGCTACACATGCTCATCCTTGGGGCAGATGGGAAAGTTGTAACATCTGGGATTTGATGGATTTGAAATAACTAAAGGAGACTGTATCCTATTCTGGTGTGGTGAAAATTGTGAAAGTCACTGCGACTGACTAAAGATATGAGAAAAATAGAAGACCAGAAATACAGACATTTCCAATCCCATTCTCCAATGTGAGAATCTGCGCCACTTAAGTGGAAAATTGAGGGAAAAACACTACAGCAGAAAGTAGATGAGAAATAGCAAGGCAAGTGGCGTGGCTAATTCATTAAGAAATTGCTGGCAGCTTGCAGAACAATGCAATGTAGCACCCAGTTATATGTAAAGTAAAAAAAGGGGGGAGGGTTGAAAAAGGTATAAATATAAAAACACTAGACTGGAGCACAGACACAATCCCAAAGCCCAAAGACACATGGGGTCAGGTTTAGTTGCAATCTCTGGCTGAGTGTTTGAGATCTGAAGGTTTTACCTAGTCAGGTGTGATAAGCAGTAGATAGACAGCAGCCGGGGATTCTCCCGGGACTCTCTTGAATAGTCACAAAAGATCAGTAACTGGTGTCATTGAGATGTGCCCTATTCACTGCAGCCCCGCTCCCTTTCACTAACACACAGCCAAATGCAGCAGGCTGTATGGGGGTGCAAGTGGGGTACCTCCACACACCTCTCCCCTGGGTAATTATTTTTACATTATTACATGTGCTCAGATCCCAGCCGCCCACGCAAGGTGACAGGCAAATTTATCACTGGAGAGGGCTCCGGGGTTGCCTGTAGCCAGCAGCGGAAGATAAATGACAAAATAAAAGTACTCTCTGCTTAAATTGTTTCTGTTAATTCTGCTGGGGAGATTCATGAGTTCATCTATTGATGCATGAATGGAGATGTGGCATCAATGTATATTTGCACAGTGCTCTGCACAGCAGGCACACAACATGTATCGCTGATCTATCAACCCATCAGTCGTTTATCAGGGTTACAATCACATTGCTGGTTTCATGCATGACTGTAAAAGCAGTACAAATTAAAGTGCAAC
The DNA here is from genome assembly GCF_963383615.2 of Lipophrys pholis. Classification (NCBI taxonomy): domain Eukaryota; kingdom Metazoa; phylum Chordata; class Actinopteri; order Blenniiformes; family Blenniidae; genus Lipophrys; species Lipophrys pholis. Next base: position 25,886,544 of record NC_137627.1, on the reverse strand, counting down.
TGATGTTTTTTTTCACTTCACACGAATATGGATAAAGGAAAATGAAAGAATGATATCCGGGGGGGGGAACTCACCTTCCATTGCTCATCAGACCGCCATCGACTCTCTGGAATGTCACTGCAGTCATAAAAGAAAGACAGAGAGAAAACCAAAGGCAAATATTTAGTTTTTCGAGATTAATATTAAGAAAATAACCATGATTTGTCAGTTTGACACCATAAGGCATGCAATCACTTTTAGCATTGACCAATTTGTCTTTCAATTTGACTTTAGCAGCATTGCATTTATCTCTTTGACTTGTTGTTGCACAGCTAGATGGATGATGGATCCTGGGGTGCAGACGTCCCTCTGCATCCAGTGTCTCTCATGATCCCTTCTTTTCTTTTAAAGTGCAGTGAAGAATACTGCACATCGCTTCGCTTTGCATAAGTGGAGATGTCATGTGTTCTTCAAGGACAAGATGCCTGATGAGAGGGAAAACTCATTTCATCTTTCTTATTTTGCCGCAGAGTTAGTATCAGATTTGTGATTAAATCGCAACCAAAAAATGATTAGAAAAGGCAGAGGGCTCATTAATCACATCAGGTTTTCTATCTGCAAGTGCAAAGGCTGAGTTACTGATCCTTTGGCTCGCAGGGCTCCCCAGAAGCCATGCATGTGGCCCGTTCCATTACAGTGATCTATAGATAACAAGGGCTGCTCTCTGTCAGCGGCTAGTAAAACTCAACGGCTGAAAGTGAGAGGCGGCTGTGAAGGATCCATTTCATCTCTGTTGTGATGAAAAAGCAGCAGGAAGAGTTCTAGGCATATACAAACTTCAATGGATCACAGGGAAGACAAGAAAGCAGCAAGAGTTTTGGAAAACACCTCATTCCAATGAGGGGGTAAAAAAGACCAGGGGGAAATAAGGAAGCTCGTTTACTGAAGGGAGCAAGAAGGAAAGCTGTTAGTAATTTGGCTCATTTGTTCCACAGATGGAGATTAAAGAGAGAAGGCGACTGAAGATTCCTTCTCTCTTTTCTGCTTCATTCAAGCTGATTGAACAACAAGCCCAGGCACGGGCAGGAGAGAGCGGGGCTTTTTCAGCGGTGACAGAAACAGATGACTTAGTGAGGAAACTCCCTCAATAGAATAGAGGAGCCGCTAACAGGACATTTTAATGTATCGCCAACATTACCTAAACTTACTTAATCCAATTGTCTCTCTCATAACCACAATTTAGGGATTTAAAACAAGTGGAAGAAAATTAGAATTTTATCTAAGCTGTATGTTGGAGCAAATGTAACTGTGTTTACAACATTAAGGCTTAAGCTACTGAAAAACGCGCAGGAGGAATTAAAATATTTCACTGGGATGAAACTGGTGTTGCAGGTCTGTCAGTATAAAATATTGCTTTGAAAAGCTCCAGAGAGGCACAGTATTCTTTATTCATTCGTAGCCAAAGCCATCTCTCTTTGTTCCGCCGGCACCAAACTTGCATGAGAGGAGGCTGCGTTGTTTGAGTGAGGACTGACAGGAGAGGAGGGCGGCGACAAGGGGAGACAGTGCAGCACGAAGGCCTCTGAAGTCACTATCTGCGCTCAGGCACATTTCTGGGCTGCTGTGGAATACTTTCATGTTAGCCGGAGTGACACGGCGGCAGGGCTGTGCTTCTTGCCAAGATAAGCACTTTCCCCAATATGAATACAGATTAATCCGCTTTAATAAGTATTTGTGCGGGGGTGGGTGGGAATGGGTGGGGCGTAATCAACATATAAAAAGTCCATCAAATAATATTCTGTCTGGCAGTGTGCCTTCACTGCATGGTGAATTACCTCCAGAAGTGACAGTTTTAGCCGGCAGAGACACCAAGCACTTGATACATCAACTAATTGTCAATACAGAAAGGAGTGTTGGCTACTGTATACGCTGACTCATGTTGAACATATCACCCAACTCTAAATCTGTCATCTACGCTGGGTCTTAAACTGAGCACATTTCACCATCAGATTTCTCAAAGTTATTATGAGTTTAGGTAAACTCTTTAAACTGAGTCGAGAGCCCGTGGATGACCGTCCATATATTAAGCTTTAAATCTGTCAAACGCTTTCATCTTTTTACAGTTTAAAACTTTCTCTTCCTTCAAAAGTAATGCAAACGTTTAGAAAGACCGAACAGCTAAATACATCATTATTTGTAGCACTAACCCTGAGAAAAGACAAAATCATGTTGAATCCAGCTGTACGAGGGAGAAGCACACACGGTTTGTGAAGAATCACAGAAAAAGTTTCTTCAGGTCTTAATGGATCAAACCCAACTACTCTGTCCAGAACTTCTCTCCGTTCACTTCAACCACTTAAAAGATTTGTTGAGACTAAAGCCAGCATAAGGCAGAGGATCAGTTAATAAAGGAACAATCAGCAAAATGACACATGAAAAACTAATTCATCAAAGAAAACAAACAATTTATAGCTACATTAAGGTTGGAAACCGTCAGAAGAAAAGACAAACAGAAGGAAACTGTAAAATGAATGAATGCAGGCTCCGGCTCTCTGACAAACAGCAGAGCAAGAAATCAAAAAAAAAGAAAGGAAATCACAAGACAACTTCAGAAAACACAAAAGAAATGGTTATTTCTGGAAGATGGAGGACAATCTCAACCTGCACCATAATAAGAATGCCAATAGAGAAGAAACACATGAACAAATGATCAAGTTTTACAGAGAGAGAGCCAGGAAAGGAGAGATGAATACAACAAAACATGGAGGAAAGAAAAAGGGTAAAAGTTGGGCAGGAAGGTAAGTTCAGGGGGGTTGAAGAGTCCAGGTCATGGCCAACTACAAACAGACATTTGTCATTAGATTGATTGTCTGGTAGGTTGAAGTACATTCGTCAGGATGAAACTTCAGTTTGTATTAACCATGACCGTAAATCTGACAGTCCAAGCACTATGTATATCCATAAACGGGCAGGAGATGAATCTGGAAGGGTGGGGTGAGGAGACAGGACAAATGAACAGTACCTGCAGGGGTGAAGGTGAAGGACTGAACTGCAAAAAACAAGAAGACAGAGAAGTTGTGTGTTAAAAGCCTGCAGAGGTAAGCAGTGCTTTAAGGGGGATCTGCACACTTGGGACGGTGGGTCAAGCTGAAAAGTCCCATGGCTTGAAGGATAAAAGACCACGCTGTCACCCAGTGTGCAGAGCGACAGCCAAGAAAGCAGCCAGCTCAGAGGCCAGAGGTGTGGAGGCGGTGGCAAACACAAACCAAAACACACAAACATAAAATGTAACAAAAGGAAATGAAGAGTAAATTCAGCGAGCCAGCTTGGAGGAGCATATACATCTACACACACATGTGAAAATGTTGATTGAACCTCTGTTGATTAAAAAGAATGTGCAAGAGCATTACAGTGCGCTGACAAGAAATCTAAAGTGTCTATGTTCATTAGCATTTCCTTCTATCTGATTACATGTTGAGGTCATGGCCGTGTCTGTGGATGTGGTGCTTGATAGTATTGACTAGAGGGGGGGTGTTCATGGACTAAGACGTCAGGGTCAGTGTGTAGGAGGAGATCTGGACGGACTTCAGCCTCAGTGACCAGCACACAGTCCAGGCTGCCCACTCAGCCTGATCTCCCTGGGCTAATAACCAACACTGTGGGTGGATTTGTGAAAAAACTCCAGCCCTCCGGACATGATTCACACTGACATCTGTCTTCCTGTTGAGCTTTAACATGGAAGTCATTTAATCTTCATCACGAGTAGCTTCTACGACATTTCATCAAGACGGCACTCCGTTAGATGTTAAAGTAAACTAAAGCTGCTTTCTAAAAGGAGAAATCCATTATCTGAACGGTTGAAAAATATCCAATTGTTCAGGCAGGAGGGCAGAATGAGTGCAACCGACAGTATGATGGGACTGACCTGCATAGTTGCTCAGGCCCTTTCTCTTCTTTCTCCTCCAGTAGAGCCAGATGCTGAAGCCCATGAGGATGACCCAGCACGCTCCTCCGATGCCGGCGATAAACGCAGGCTGTTTCACCACATCGGTTATCTGCTCGGTGATGCTGTTGTTTCGGTTTCCATGTATAATCACATCCCGGAACTCTTTACCTGCGAACACAGTGGCAAGCAAGCCACGTTAATGAGATGTCAGGCAGGAGATTGTTTAAGAGGAAAGTTTCTACAGTGGCCTGTGTCACACTAAAAGCGTGTTCACACCGATAGATACGCGAGGACCAGGGTGAGGCGAGATTAGGCTCTGAGAGTGGCTCTGATGAATTTCAGCTCGGTTATTGACCAGCAAAGCATGACACGGATCTGCAGGATGTGCTGTGAAATATAATGTGCAGACTGAAATAGACAAAGCCTAAAAGCTTATAACAAACCCCCCAGGTGTGCAGGCTGTTTGCTTAGCTCAGCCCCTAATTCACTCCACTGCCCGTAAAACACACCATGTGAAATGAGAGGACAAGACCCTGGTCTCTATTGATCTCCAATCACAGCTCACCCTCCAAAGGCTGCTTGACACAATAACATTCCAAGCACAAGGCTGTGTGCTGCTCATGTTATTATGTAGGAATGAATGTTCAACATAACACACACACATATATATATATATATATATATATATATACATACATACACAAAGAGTTTTATTCTTTAATCCTTTTATGACTCTGCAACTACCAACACACACCCATTTGCCCGTCCAGAGACACGCAAACACATATCATAACTGCAAGCTCGGGGCTCTGCTCACAGAGATGGATTATGTGAGTGACACTGGGGAAATAAGAACATGCTGCAGGCCAAGCCATCAGTTATGGGTCAAATCAGGCACAATCTGCCAGAGCTCCACATAAATCATGAGCAGTCAGGCCACATATCAAAATAATAGTCTTTTAGCAATATCATCCATTTGGTAATTCCTTGAATTTCTTGGAAACATTGACAGATATAGAAGTTTTTTTTGTTTGTTAATCATTTTTCTGAGGTCATCTACTGACACTAAAATACAAATACCTGGATTGCACAATTAATTCACATTGATGAAAAAATAATCTATGGGTTTAGAACTTGTGCTTTTCCTTTCTGAGTCATACCGATGATGATCGGCTGGGGTTCACTCTTCACTCCGACCCCTGCACTTGTGCTGGCAGCCACTTCCACATGGTACACCACTCCCACCTGCAGCCCGCCCACCACCACAGAGCGTATGGCTGCGTCTACAGTCTTGTTTACATGGAAGCGTGTTTCATTCCCCAGACACCAGATCTGAAACAGAAAGGGAAGAAAAACAGTGATGCACATGATTTTATTTGGCTTTATGTGAGTGAAGTGAGAGTCCGCGGTGCGCTGATTCCCTGGGACAAACCTTGTATTCTTGGATGATGCCGTTCTGGTGGTCTGGTGGAGGGGGATCCCAGGAGATGCTGATAGAAGTGCTGTTCTGGTTTCCCACGGTCAGGACCGTTACCTGCTGAGGAGGGGCGCTAGGAGCTACAGGAGGAGGGGCAAAAAATACAGCTCAGCAAATAGAGTATCTTCAGGGGAGACGACAGGATAAAAACAGAGTAGAATAGTTTTTATGCACAATATAAGAGTAAAGTTGGAGACACATATTCACATGAATCCTCAATCCATATTGGAGGCACAGTGACGGAGAGCTGTCAAGATATGTCGTTACAAGAGGATTTACATGGACTCCAGGGCCAGGCGACATGACTATAGCCTGTCTTTAACAATTCTTTATGATTAATATATCATCCTCTGCTCCAGCCTGCTGGATTTGCACTGAGAACACTGCTATTGATTTGTGGAATGATGGCCTGGCACTGTCAGTGCACTTTCAGTTGCACTAAGACTTCAGCAATAAGCGCACCAGGGTGGCATGTGGGTCAACGAGCTTATTGGATAAAACACTGGCGAGAAGGAAGGGAGAAAAAATAAATATATTTTAGAGGGAGGAAACAAGGTCTCAGCAAACATATCGACTGATACCATCGATCAGCCAGATGAAACTACAAAGATCAGAGGGACGCATCCGAGAGAGGCCCAACTTATAGTGCCTGGAGTCCATCCACAGGCAGATGGAGACTGGATAGAAACAAGACAAGTCCCCAGATTTCATAAACCTCTGTTGTTATTCTGATGGCAGCAATCTACTGACCCCCACATGGGGTACGAGGAAAAATAAATAACAGTTGGCCCAACTAGAAATAACGTTTTAAAAATGTTTTCTCATTTCCGCGATGGTTGGCAGGGGAGCAGCACCACAGCAGAATACTGACAGGTCAATTACTCCTGGGCTGCCTCTCCCTCACCTCACCTCCATCCAAAATGGCACGTGTCACCCTGTAAATCTGTGCTCATCCCTCAGTGCAATTGGCTACGCTGGCCCCCAGAGAGCCACAAGGCCCTGGCATGGTAGAAGATGAATGGGTTCAATGATGAACCCAACACCTTGGCCAGATTAGAAACAATCTACCGAGGGAGCATCTGATCAACCGCCACGCTCAGGGCTCTCAAACGCCACGTTACATCCAGGTGACAAAGAGTGGGGTTTGTGAGTGGTAGCCATCAGTGACAATGTCGTTCAAAGTTAATGTTATGAATGATTTAACAGCTTATTATCATGCATATTTGTGCTAAACAATACACATTTTTCATTAGAGGCCTCAGAGGCTGTGCTAATAGAGCCATTAGTGGAGTGATGTATGGCGGCGAGGAATGTGACCCCCTGTCTTGACTGAACATGCTGTGCTGTACTGACTGATGAAAGAAGACAAACATGATACATCCATACAGAAAGAAATCAGTAATTAATTTACAGAAGTGATCTGTAAGAAAGGAAAGCGGCAGTAAATCTGAGCAATAAAGAGATTATAAGTCTACGTCTACAGGGAATAATAATATAAATATTTTTGATTTCCCTACAAAATCCCTACTTTGCGAAGAAGATAATCCTTCTCAGCGACTTGTAAGACAATCCTTCAGCGGGAATCAGATGGCAGGCAGAGTTCATTTATCAGCCATGACTGTCCAGATGGAGGATGATAGAATTTGAGGGGAAGGAGGGGGAGGTTGACTACAACGATGGACACAGGAGTGGAGCGTTGAGCATACAGTAAGCGTACATCTGCCTGGACCTGCCTTGAGGTTGCTCTAATTGTGTTAGCTAATGGGCAGCCTAAGTTTTAATCACTCTCTTAGCTAGAGTTCTATATCCATTTATTCAGCCCTCTCAGTAGTCTCTGGGTCTCTGGAGGAGCCTACAGCCATGTGTTTGATGGCGTATCAGCTATAACCAGGCACAGCAGTGAGGTTGTGACAGAAATAGAAAGTGGTTGTGATTCTGAAAGTCTTGGATGAAGATAGAGCAAAGGCTCAGAGTGTTATCAGCATGGATAATAGGAGGGACATGTAGGTTCTGGAGGCTGAGGGGGGAAGGTGTGTTTGGCACATATGTGTTTACTGTGAGTGTGTGTGTGTGTGTGTGTGTGTGTGTGTGTGTGTGTGTGTGTGTGTGTGTGTGTGTGTGTGTGTGTGTGTGTGTGTGTGTGTGTTTGCCAGAGACAGCTGCTATGTGATGGCACTTTAACAACTGTGGTGCACACTGGCTGGCCACACGAGATACAGTCCCTGTAAGAAAGGGAAAATAAATGGGCCTGTCATCCTGACAGGATGTGAACTGTCTCCTACATATGCGAGTATAAATATGTTGTGGCAAGATAGCCTTTGTCTTCAGCACAAAGCGTCTGTAATTGTCTTCCTGTGCCGTTGTGGGTGTGTACTGTGTGTCTTTACTTCAGATCAAATCAGAATTTAATTGAAATTATTAAACTGAGAAGCTACAGGGAGGGTGGTGCTGTGCTGGTGGAGGGATTTCTGACCTGGCATAGGTCAAAATAGTAAATTCATCTCAGGACAGACCTGTGTGTGTGCCTGTGTGTGATATTGTGCCACACTGCTCCGCGGCCTTGTCAGAGCTTGTATGAATCAAGCTTTGGGTGACAGATCATCTTCGCAGGAAGAAGTGTGTGCCGTGTCCAATCACAGCTCAGGTCTGTGGCTGCTGGGTGATGGATTAGAAGGAGGTTGGCACTAACACCACCAATCATAAGCAAAAACCCCAGAAGGAAGGTCAGGAAGACAAGCACAAACATGCATACTACAAACACATACATTCACACGTGTGCGCTCAGTATCAGAGGGAGGGTGGCAAGGCCTGTGGTATGTAAGCAGCCTGAGGGGTCATGTGTCACCCATCATCACACATTCGAGTGGACGAGCCACAGTTTGACTTCATGACATAACCTGTGTGAGCTCAATAAGTTCCTTCTCTCTGTACCTTCCTCGGTGGTCCGAGCTGTCCTGGACTCACTGTCCATGCCCTGAAACTCGTTGAAGTAAGGTCGGACTTTGATCTCATACACGATTCCCTTTTTCAGAGCAGAGAGGACGACGCTGCGCTCAGAGGAAACCTTCACGTCCTGGGTCAGCCACGGCCCGGGTGACGGCAGTCCTGAAGTCTGCCTGTAGAGAACTCTGTAGCCCTGGATGAACTGGGACTGACGATCCACCTGAGAAACAACGTGACAAAATGAGTTATTTTGGTGCATAAACAACAGCACAAACTGGTAGATGTTCTCTGACAACTACACTATAATGAATTTGATACGTTTCAGCAATCTTTTTTCCTCATAGGACTACAAACATGACACTTTAGAGGCTGCAACTTGTTTAATGGGGCTTTTATCACCAGCCAAGGTATGCTTAGCTCAATTAAGACCCTGACATTACCTCTCTCACACACACACACACACACACACACACACACACACACACACACACACACACACACACACACACACACACACACACACACACACACACACACACACACACACACACACACACACCTTAAGCCCAAATTCCTCTATTTTAAAGGATTTCCATAACACCAGCTTAAAAGACATAAGCAAGTCTCGCATGTGTTATAAATATTGAACAGTGACACTGTAACGCAGGTCCTACCACATCTCAAATGGGCTATGACTGTGTGAATGTCATATAACAGCAAATACATACACCCCTGGGACATGGGGAGAATACACAACAGGAAGAGATAACAGCAATCGTGTCCCATAGAAAAGATGGAGAGACAGGAATCCTGATAGCTCCCAGTAATCCACAAAAGGCCTTTCCTCTCAAACTTGGGCCCATTTAGCTCGACGGAAAAAGCTGAATTTATGCAGAGGAAGAGCAAGCGCATAACTCACTGTAATGGCTTGTTAACAGTAGAAGAAGTGAGCAGGGGTTTCAAGTGGGATATTAAGCAGCTGTTTTTCGCCAGTGTAGCCCGAGTAAATCAGCAAAATGGATTCCCTGTGTGGTGCACGACTTTTATTAATGGCATGATTTGGGAATATAAAAGCTTTCTCATAGTGCCCCCCCTGTTTCTTGAAAGGGGCTCTGATTGATTAGTCAGCCATGTTTTACCTTGATTATACGATGCAATCATAAAGCAATGTTTTAGCATTAAATTGGCCACCAAGTCTTGGGGTGTGACTTACTGCAAGGGTCAATAAACATGTCAGCAGGAAAACTGCTAATGTGGTTTATTTGAACATGCAAAGCAGCCGTACATGTCACCCGTGATGGGAAATAAATACCCACAACTGAATGATTAATAGTACTCCAATCAAAATAACACCGAGCACAAAGTGTACAAGAACCCCGGTTTTATGAACTGACAACTAAAGTATACACAAACCACTCACAGTCTTTTACTTTTTATATTTTCTTTACTTTGCGAGAGCAGCTTCCACAATATGTGCATAAATGATGGAAGGAGCAGGTGTGTTTGTACTGTTCACATACAAGAGTGCAAAGGAAGATCAATGCATTATCCCAAGGAAGGAAAACCAGCCGACATTAATTTCAATGTGATTTTATCTTAACTGTGAGAGTCAAAGACATCTAAGATTGATGAACAACCAGATGTCTCTGACATGGTTTTTGATGCTTATTGTGGTTACAGGAACCTTCTCCCACCTATTTGAAGTTCAGTTACTTTTAAGTCCTCAATTACAATATTTCAAAGCTGAACTTTTAAGGAAAAACCAGAGAAAAAATGTCCTGACGTAAGCCAAATGGTAGCCTCAAGGCGCAGTCTTTTTGGTTCAAAGAGGGATCTTTACGATCCCATTTTATAAAATCAAAGAACTGAGAAGAATGCAGAGATGTAGAAACACACACAGAACTCAAATGACTCTATACATCACAGCATGTGTCACTCTGTGTTTGCAATCTTCTGGATTAGTGAACTGTCCAGGGTGTGCATTCACCCACAGTCAGCTGGGATTGGATCCAGCATCCAATATATAAAGTGGATAGATGAATGTCTGAGTATAGGCAGTGTAAAGGAATGAGCTTCAAGTAGAGCATCACTTAAACACACATACATGTGATATGCATGTATGACAGGTTATACTTACTGTCCATGTGACCTGGATTGCTGTGGGACTCAGGACAACTGGGTTGTGCAACCGGACAATAACCTCCCCGAGCTCCTTCTGCACATGCCTGTGGTCGACGCCCTGAGCAGGAGGGCTGATATCTACCAGAAGAGAACAAAAAGGTTAAGTAAAAAAAAAGCCCAAAAGAAACTGAAATCTTTTCTGGCTTTCTTCTTTGTTTCTCAGAGTTCACACAGTGCTACACAATACATCATAATTCTTCACCTTCAGAGGTGAGAACATTAAAAAAAAGAATGAATAGGCCAATCAAATCTAACAAAGACTTGCACACTTCATTGAAAAGGAGCAACTTCATCTGCATTAAAATGACCCCATTTATTTTCTATTCAGACTCTTGTCGGTTATGGGGGGGGGGAAAAGCAGACTTGAGAGTTCTTTAAATAGTATGTGTCTTGTCTGCACTCACGGGGTCCCGACTCAATGTCAGGAGTGAACTCTGAACATGCGGCTCGCAAACATATTGGATGGAAGATGAATTGACATCATGTGTTTCAAGTTAAAAAGATACAAAAACTCCACAGTATGTTATATTGAGTATGAGTGAAACAGTGCACTTTTTAAGTTATCGACTGAGGGAAAGCAAAAAAAAAATTTGATATGACTCGAGGAGGAAATGTTTAAAAAAAAAAAAAAAGCCTCATTTGGACAACCTCATGCAGTCATAAATCACATGCCATGCTAATAGGGCAAGATGGGCAAAACACAGTTAAATAGAAGTGAAAAATCAATTTGTCATCAATGCACGTCATTGTCATTCAACACATCTATATATCATCCTGAGACCTTCATTTCACCATGAAAGAGATATGCTGCAATTCAAATTCACTCTGCTCTTTTTTTTAAATGTGTTTGGCTCACATTCGACAGGGCTTGGCCAAATGTGTTTTATTTCTTTGCTGAAGCCTTATCATATCAATGCAATCAGAAGGCTGTGGTCTGTCCAGAGCTGTAATCAAATCTTCTCTGGCTTTGGAGACTGTCATTTTCTCCCGTTATGATCATTAACGTAGCAGGGATAGCACTAACGCTGTTAGCTCTTCCAAAAGTAGACATGCTTATTCTACATAATTGCTTAAGTATAGCTTTAATGAGCCGGGCTGAGGTGAAATATTTGACCTCTGGATGGCTCTGCAGTGTTTTAGTGGAGCTGTTCGACTAAGAATGCTGAGAGAAACTTTTAGGTATCGAATGGAGCACAATTATGTTTTGACATCGGTAAACACACAAAAAATCCCCATCACAATGGATATAGTGATTATCACAGATCCAGTAGTGAGTTTGTATGTAGTAAACCCCGCTCAGTTATATCATTGTTTTGCACATCACCTTGAGTTCTGACGGGTTCAGACATGGGGCTCGGATCGCTCAGACCCTGACTGTTCACAGCTCGGACCATGAAAAGGTAGATGGTGTTGGGACGGAGACCTTTCACAGTATACTGGGTGGTTTTGATGTGGTCTGCCACAGTTTGCCAGCTGTTGCTCACTGATTGACTGTAATGAAAAGGAGAGAGAGGGATTTTAATTCATAGTTTACATACATATAACAGGCTTTAAATCTGAAGGTTAAAACTAACCTGAATGCTTCAATGACGAAGGAGGAGACAGGAGACGCTCCGACCATCCCCGGCTGCCAGGACAAAGAAACGCTGTTTTTCGTCACATCGGTGACTTGGGGTTTGGATGGTGGGCCTGGAAGCTCATTGTCATCGTGGTTCTTCGTCACCATCACTCCACCTGCTTCTGAGTGTATGAGGGGATGGACCCGTTAACTTGACGATTTCTAGTAAATTTGAGGATAAAATACAAGTGAGAAATGAGGCAGCCTACCTTTGACTTCCAGGAAAGCACTCCATGATGTTTCACCACTGGAGCTGGTTGCCACACAGGTGTAGATCCCAGAGTCTGAAAGCTGGTGCACAGTAGAAAACACACAGTATAAATAAAAAGGAGCTTCCTAATGACTCCTCTGATAACACTTTCAGAGAGAGGATTGTTTTATTTCAGCGAGCTACAACATCAGCATCGGTTGAATATATGAGGCCTTATTACTGCTGGGACAATACAGAATGTTTGGGGAAGGTTGCCCCGAGCTCGGCGAGCGTCATTTGTGAGTGCCTCAAAGTGCTGACGCTAATTTCCTAATGAATTCCATTTTCTACTCACCACCCTTCCATCACTTTTCCACTCCCCCTCCTTATTTCCCCACTGTCCCTCCGACCACAACAAAGCCGGGCTAATTAATTTAGGGTGGGCTGTGAGGACACCCTGGCCCGATGACAGCTGGCTTGTCTCTCCATCCCTCTTAGGAACTTTGGTTGTTTGTTGGTTTTTGTCCCCGTGCCTCTCTTCCATTTATTAAATAACATGTCAGTGGTCGGTAGCTTTGTCAAGCGTAATAGGTATTCCACTGAGGCCTCGGAGTGGGGACAGGAAGACGTGAGCCTTTTAAATTTAATCTACTCTAAATGTGTGTACACACTGTGTGTGTGTGTGTGTGTCGTCCTATAGTCTACAGCTGGCGCCCATCCAGTTCTGCACAGCTGAGCCCAGTCGGAGCTGCCATGTCACTAAGTAATACTATGAAACACTTTTTAAAAAATCAATAATGTTTGTTCATCACTTTAATGTATTATGGTTCTTCTTGCTCAGTCTTTAAAATATACTGAAGCTATCTCACAGTCTTGGTTGCTCACAGCTGTACCAACAAAAACTAGAGGATAGTATCTATGTGGAAATACAGCGAGAACTCGGATAACAGGACATTGCAACCAATAGAAAAATAGAGTAAACAAACAAACAAATAGCGTGAGAAATGAAACAGACTTCAGATGATTCACCTTGATGCTTTTGATCTGCAGGCTGCCCAGCTCTTGGAGGGACATGCGAGGGTCCTTCCCCAGCAGGCTGATCCCGTCCTTCAGCCAGCTGATGGAGGGGATGGGGTCTCCCGATGCCTGACACTTCAGCAGGGCCACACTGTCCATCACCAGGGTCTGATTGGACGGGCCTTGGCGAATAATAGGTGGAGGCCTGTCTGTAAGCACTGAGGTACAAAGAGGAAAACATTATTATTCGTATCCCAGTGGGATGACGCTGTTCACATGACAGTCTCTAAACCCGAGTGACTGCATCGATGATAAAACACACCGGGAATGGATGTGGGTGTCTCTCATAAAGTGGACCAGCTTCCCTGCAGGTCTCAAAACTGCCACAGAACAATGAGCGTGTCCTGTATTTCCAGGAAGCACGAAACCAGCTGAGTAGTGTTTTTGAGTTTCATTGATGTGGCGCAAGGATGTTTAGTGGCTTCCCGTTACTGCCTGGGTAGTCTTATTTTTATACTGTACTCTGGACTCTGTGGTACAGTTTGGCAGTGGGACTCTGGGCGAGTGACTCAGTGTGGTTCAGATAAATTCTTCATTATGTGCAGTTTGGGACACAATAAAAGGTGAATTTGAAATTGTAAATGTTGGTGAAACCACCTTGTTATACTTCTGTGAGATATAAGTACTCTAGAACAGAGGACAAATCTTTACAATAAAATACGAAAATGCGAGAGAAGAACTCCCTTTTTATATTTCATCCGGATGGATGTTGATATTCTGATGAACCCCATTCATATGAGAGAATTCATTTCTTATTATGTGCCAAAAGCCTGTGGGTTGCTTCTGTGAAATAGTCCGTGTGTCAGAGGTGATCTGTGAGAGATTTAGCAGTGTAGCAGTTTATATATTTAGAGTTGAATAATGTGGAGTCCCCCTGGCATCTCAGAAGCCACATTAATTAGAAAGTATGGATTAATGATGTCAGACCTGCAGGGGCTAATTACCAAGTCTACCTCGGTAACCTTTTAACACATCATCACACCCTCACTTCCACCCCTATTTTCTCTCTCGCAGTTACGTCTGACAAAAGGAAGCGATTCAAGGTAATTCACGTCTGCTGTGTTACACTCGCCCCTCGCTTAGGGTCACCTGAGATAGCAGAGCAAAAATCTGATATAACATCCACCACAAGCCAGATGTCCTGGAGTTCATTAATTTTACTTATTTGTTTTTAGTCCTCTGTGAGGTGAAAATAAGGGCAAGTATGGTCGTATTAATCAGAAGAAACCCTGAAACTAAGCCAATAGACGATTGAACACATTTGCACATAGCCCGGAACCCTTTGTAGTGGACTTCATCTTGTGTTTTAATGAATTTCATTCTCTGTTAAACAGTCGGCTTCTGTAAATCCAGTTCTGACAAACACGTGTGATGTATGTGTCAGGGGCGTGCAGTGGGAGTGACAAAGGGAGGAGGCCGATGGAGGCCTTGGCTCTCTGGATCAGGAATTTCTCATTACAGATCTCCTTGAACTCTTCATACTGTTGGCGGGACCCGGGGCAGTAAATCACAAAAAGACCGCAGCAGGTGTAACCATGACCTCACCCTGCACCTTCTTTTTTTATTGAGGGGGGGCTTTTTATCCTCTTTTTGTCTGAGGGTTTCCATTTGGTTAGCATTTAGTTTGTGACGCATTCTGGCAAACAGCAGTCAGACAGATGAAAAAAAATAAAAAATACAGTTATATGTACCGAAAAACAAAATAAGCTTCAGTTTCATTATACAGAACACAGCCACTGCAGTTGTATTGTCGATGTGGTTCCAATACGATATTATGAACCTTGCCTTTCTGGGCTGTCCACCTTTGCACCATTCACTAATTACCACAAGCTGCTATCAGGCTGTGTAGCTTTACTGCATTACTGCAACCCAGAAAACATTTATGTCTTCATTTGTCAGACCGAGTCAACTAACTTGTTAAGACATTCAGTATGTTTTGTTGTTTCCAGAGCCAACATCCCCATCACCACATCACTGGAGGGTCATAAGTTCGGGGATGGCAACAGGAGAACATGATTTCAGCTGAAATTGTGGGGTTCTTTGAGACAAAGACCAAAAGCTGAAGGTTTTTACGTAATTTCTACCTGTTCTAGCTATATTTTGGAGAAAAACAAGTCCACACTTCCTCACATCATGAACTTCCACAATGCAACCGTTTATTTTCAATGATCAACATGTTTTGATAAGAATTCTAGTTAGTTCACAGCACACTTTCTCAGTCTAATTGATGAGAAGAGTTAAGTCCGAACGAACAAGTATTGATTGGATTGAAATTGGACAATTACATCGAATTCATTTAATGTAATTACAATCTAATAGGTAATCAATAAGATTCAAATCAATGCATTTTTTTGTTGAGCTATTTTTGATTAAAATTACATAACTATAGTGCAGTTGATAAATAAAAGTGCATAAATGAACAATTTAACAAAATATTTGTGCTGTAAATCTCTTTGATTCATTAGTAACAAATTATATATCCATCCATTCATTTTCTCCCGCTTATCTGTTTCCGGGTCGCGGGGGTGGCAGTCTGAGCTCTGTCACCCAGATCACATTGCACCGATTAAGACCCTTTCCTGCGGGTGGTGAGCCCTCGGAAAGGTAGAGCCCGGCGTGGGACATGAACCCACTACCTTGAGATTTCGAGTCTCATGCTCTACCATTTTACATACTATTTTTTATAGTCCAACATCACACAAATCTAACAAGCCAAGAGCAATATGTCTGACTAAGAGTGAAATGAAACAGGCATTCTCATTGGTCGAAATCGTTCATTCTCAGCCAATCACGGAATCTTTTACTAATTCTTTGTATAACACGATTATTTTCCTGTTGTTAGCAAGACAGTCGCGGAGCATTTGGTTTCCATACGATTGGACACTAATCTGACCTTATCTTTGCTGATAGCGATAAAATGTAGGTACCTCACGTTTCACAAAAATGACCAATTTCAATTTCAAATTGGTGGAAATCTCCAGATCGAATTGCCACCCCTGTATGTTTAAAGTTCCTTCACCTCCACCTCACCATCCTGCCATGTGCCTTACTGGCTGGAAATAATGTTTTAAATCCTTTAAAATACAGTGTGGCACTTTCAGATGAAATCTTTAAGAAACTTATATATGATACTTGTTTTGTGCAAATACATATTCTATTATCGTTATCAATGTAACTTATTCACAGGCCTTCAAAGCAAACACCTGAATATATAGTTTTCTAAAAAGTAGTAGCTTCACTCAAATCCGATGTGTTATTATTGCAGATATTTGAAGGACAAACCAATTTTGTTCCTACATCAGAGAAAACAGAGGGAAAAGTGCTCCTGTGGTGCTTTTAATCTTTCTGCTTCAGGTACTTGAGCAGACATATGGATAGCCGTCTATCTTGCCATCACAACAGCTGAGCAGATTAGATGCTCCCACGCCTAGCACGGCCGCATATTTCATTCCACAGAAAGCTATTGTCACTCACTTGTTCAATCTCCTTCCCCATGTCTATTTCTCTTCCTCGCTCCCTTCTACACATACCCGTGCCTCACTCACTCACTCACTCACTCAAACACTGACCATTAAACTTGAAGGAACTCAAGGGCAACGCTTAATTTCCTTTGCAAAAGGGAGAGAATACATTTTTTATGAAATTGTGTCCGTATAAAGGAAACAAATGCGGAGAGCAAAAACCTACTGACTGAAGGTCATGGATATAGTGGCATCTCTCAAATGAAAGTTGGATTTCTTCTTGCTCATGAAATAACTAAAATTTCATCAGTAATTGTGCACCTACTGTGTACTTTCACAAGTGTTAAAGGTCAGACTTTCACTTAAATTGAAAAAGAAAAAAAACCCGATGTTGCAGAGAACTCTGTAGAAATATGAGTTTGTGGACATTCTACCAACTGCACCACACACGCCGTTGGTGCAGCGGCGTGCTGGCACGGAAGAAGTTACACGTCGGTTTTCCCCTCACCATCTGTGACCTCCAGTTGAGCCTTGGCGAGGATGCTGCCGGCAACGGTCAGCGCCTGGCAAATGTAGTAACCAGCATCTGCCCGCTGCACAGATGAGATGGTCAGGTCTCCGCTGGGCGACACCGAAAAGCGACTGTTGGGCTGCTGGGGTTGGTTGGGAAAGAGCAAATTCTGCAGGAAGTGGAACAAACAGCCAATTAGTGGGAACATGGAACCAGTACAACCTGGAAGGATTACAAACAGGCTCCCACACTCACCAGCACCAGACACACACTCACACACACTACAGGATGGGACTATTAGCAGCTACCGTCTGAACAACTCAGTCAAACACTTGGTAAACCAACCTCACAAAGTGAACCAGTATACAGTTTGATGATTTGGTTTCAAACCTGTTCTCAGGCCAAACCAAAGACTCCACTTTGTTAGGAAGGAAACTTCTGCCCTGCTTGGCTTCATGACTACTTTCCATACTGCTTCACTTCCAGGTTCCCATCTCACAGGGGCTGAACTTGCGCTACAATACTCTCTCAGCCAATCTGAGTATTTCATACAGTACAACGTCTCAACATGTTTTTGTGAAGATTTTATTCATCACCTTGACCCAGCGCTGTTTTCTGTTTGTTTTTCCTACAGATCTAAGCAAATACATTAGCTGGATTTAATTACACCGATTCACTTTAATGCAACAAATTATGTCTCTTATTTTAAATTAGACCCTACCAATCTCCAGCGAGATGCACACTCCATTACACTCAAGTGTGAAAAAGAAGCCTTTATGTCACCTAATTACTTTACTTGATTAGGTTTAATTTATCCTCTCAACAAATACCTTCATATCATACCAACATCAGCAACATTAGAGTAGAGAATACATTAATAAACACAGGGACATGAAGACAAGTGGAGAGATGGTCAGGGTGAGCCAGTGTTTGTGCGTTCATCAAAAAAGCCTCATCTTTATTGACAATGTGACACACACTCCAGATACAAGTTTATACATTACTCAGCAGCACTGAGTGCCACTGACTCATATTACTGGGCAAGTGCTACATCAAAACAAACAAAATGTCTGAACGTGTAAGCATGTGTCTCACTTCTGTTCGCCCTTTTTTGGGAAACTTTGTTGTAATTGCCTGCCTGGAGGCAGTGTGTGTATACGAGCGCATTTGTGTTGGTGTGTGCGTGTTTCAACCTCAGCCAGGGCTGAATCATATCTCCGGCTCATCTACAAGCCCCAACAGGCTCCTAATTGGCACTGTTGTTGACCGTCCCGAGGACACCCAGGTATTTGAATGGGTTATCTGCTTGAGTGAGGGATAGGATCGCTCTTATCAGCTCTGGGTCACAGAAAACCGATTAGCACTTTGCCAGGCACACTGTCGTTTGGCGGCTCCTGAGAACAAAGGTGTATCTGTGTGTCTGTAGTAAAGATACTGAAGACAGATAGTGTAGTTTGAAGTGCTCTCAATGTGTGTGTGCATGCATGTGTGTGTGTGTGAGAGAGAGAATCATAACCACAAAGCAATTGTGCATACAGCCACAGAGAGCCAAACAAAATATAAAGTGTGGATATCATGACACACATAATAGATACTAAAAGCTGCCTGAGAGAACAATACTTTTATTTCATATGGAAAAAATAAGATGGAAAAAGTGATGAAAAACATAACAGTCCCTCACTGACACCAGGCGGTATGAGACTATTTGCACGTACCTGACTCCCCTCCTTCTGCCAGAAGACTGCCGGCTGAGGATTCCCTTTGGTTTCACATGGGAAGCTGGCTGTACGGCCTTGTGACACAATTTGGTCCCTTGGACGGACGACAAACTGGGGCGCAGCTGGAGTCAAAGAGTCAGAACCACAGTGTTAGAAGACCAGCTTCGTACGTTGAGTGGCAGGTTTCAGGAGTTCAAGCAAAGGCGAGCAATATACACCACGGTCAAATCAAAACGGGAATGCCGTACAGAGCTTCCATGCAGGATTAAATCTGGCTTTTTGCTCTGAACACCAGTAGATATAATGATTATCACTGCCATGGTAACCCGGTTGGCCATTCATTCAGGTGAGGCTGAAGCTGAATGAATGACAGTCACATTGGCATTCACACAAAGAAGCGCCTCGGTCACAAAGGCGTTCAGATCTGGGACAACACATAGGCACACCCATGCCCTGAAGACATCCAGAACTATGGTAGAGACAGGTACAGACAGAGGGTTACTTGTGTCTGACTTTCAATATGTAAGATTCATTCTGCATCAGGATGCATCTCATATAAAAGTCAACATCTGCAGTGGGTTGATACAACTTGTGATCAGAAAGAGAGTGAGAGACATAAAAGGCTGTTTCTCTGTTTACCACACTTCAACCCAGCGCCTCTCCATCAAAGAGCGAAGAGGCCAGGAAAGCTATCAAGCTTTAAAGAGTGCGACGCTCTCTCAGTCAATATTCACGACTCTATCAGTGGCCAGACAAGTTGTCACGCCATCGCAGGCGGGACGGAGTGAGATGTTTCTGACTGACAACTTGACGGCTCTGCTTCGATAATAAAGAGAGAAGTTTAGAGATTAAATCCAACTTCTTTTGATGTGCAGTGCTGCTCGTTTTTATTCCTTGACCAAGTCCAGAGAAGGAGATGGAAATTATTTCGATTTTCTGACAACTTTTCATGACACGGAACAAGAAAAGGATGATGATTGGAGGATTAATGCCTGTTTTATTACAGACATATCTCATTAAAAAAAAATTTTATTCACTTACGTCATATTGAAAAAAAAGTAAAAATAAATGTTTGCATTTTTAAATGAAATTTGGATAATTATGGCCTCTGGTTAAAAGCAGAGCCAAGAAATATTGGAATACTTTTAGATACAGTATTTTTGATTGCCATGACTTACAAGCTAAAATAAAAAGAACAAAACAAAAATGGCTTGAAATCAGCCCATGTATGATAAATAAAATCTGGAGAATTTAAATAAATGTCCTACTTTCAAAATTCTTTTATAAATAAATAATATATGCTGTGACTAGAAAGGTGCTACATGCATATTCTGATATTCTCTGTAGAGCATTAAAGTCTGAATATTTCCCTAAGGTAATATAGTGCATGTAAAGCCTGTGTCTGTTTGTTCTACTGTCAGTGGTGGTCATGGAGTCCCATGTTGACGACTGCCATGTTTGCCAAGATAAGACATCAGCGACACGTCCCTAACAGGAGGTAACGTCGTTCCTGCAGAGATAATGAAAGTCAATAGATTAAAGAGTCGGTATCGTAACCCTTTTTAAAGTGCATACAATGGGCTGCAGGGAACGTTTCCCTATGGCAAACAAAACAAGAAGAAATAAAACGTCTTTTTACAGATTGTTGCAACATCTTTACAATCTTTCCGTTTCTTTGGATTTTTTTGTAAGACCTTCAACTGATAAGCCAGCTGGTTCCAGTGAGGCCAAACTTTTCCCATTTGGCTGGTTTCTCCATGTAATCCCTTTTTGGGGGGGGTTGTGTATTTGTCAAAGATACACACAGTTGGTGATGGTACAGATGGCAACAGATTTACTGCCGTTCCCGTTTGGCCTTCTGCAGCTTGGGTATCTTGTGGCTCTCACAATGCTGGGCGCTGATACAGAGCTCCTAAATCACGCTCTGGCAGCAACACATCCTTCATCCCTTTCTCATCCTCTCCTCTGTTCTGTTCCACAAGCTGCATCCCCAACTACTCACTAAAAATATGCTTTCACGTCTTAAAGCCTGCCCATCCCATCTCCAGCCATGTCCACTCTCACGTCGTCTTCATTAACGACTCTCCCTTCTTCACGCATGCTCTTGTTGTGCACACAAGCTCAGATAAATTTATAGAATATGATTCACTCTTTGTTTTTAATCAATATTTATGACTCAGAGTACTATCAAAGTGGCCTGAATTATGTGAATGTTTTACAGTTTTTTAATGGCTTCTTGCTTATGGTAATTGTTTGCAGCTGGGTGTAAAAAAACAGTGTTGTTCAGCAATATTTCACAAAATGCAATAAAAAAAAAAAGGTAATTGGTTTGTATATCAGTTTTGGAGGAGCTGCTAATGTTGCATCAGGTTGTTTGCATGCAAAACGGTATTTTGATCAATCAAGAGTAAATTCTCCACGTTGCTGGTCAGTTTGAATAGATCACCCAACAACAGCGGGTAACAACATATAAATGACGCTTCTATATTTGAATAAAGTGTTATTCATATGGTAATATCAGTGTATGCCTAAATCCTGATGGCCTGGAGATGATAACAAATAATCTGTCTTTACTTGTGGATGATTGAAGTCTAACAGCAACAGTGTTGGTAACCTGCAGATTCAGCTCTGCTGTGCTCATCCCACAAATGCACCACTATAACATATGAGACACCATTTAAAAGGAAAATTATCAGGCTTTCTACTAATAAGATCTAATGCCAAGAAGCATTGTGGAAAGAAACACCTTTCCTTGCTTTTTGTGCATCTTTTAGAACTTAAATTGAATCTGCATTGCACCCACGACTCTTTCTAACTTTAAAATGATATTTGAAAATTAATAAAGTCCGTTTTTAATACCTAACAAATTGATTTGAAACTGTGGCAATGGCGCTCTCAGGTTCACATATCAAACTTTGAGGTAAATCAAGAGGAGGTCTCATAGCTCAGCTCAATACTAACTCAACCTGGCCCTGGTTTAATTCAAAAAGCTTTAATGACATTTGAGAAGCTCCTTCCAGTCCCCTCCAAAGGAAACACACGATCAGGAGCCCATATTTAATTCATGACAAGTCACATCTGTCTGGTGTGGAGAGGGCTCAGGATAAAACAGGAGTCAGGGTGAAAAGAACAAATGGACAAAAAGACAGAGATCCATTCAAAACACTTTGGCACAAATATTTCTCTCTCCTTGAGAAATCCCACGTTCAGTCATATTTTATTCAGAAGTTGACAGCAATTACTGCCTCTTCCCAAAGGCAGATTGAATGGGTAATTTCCTCCATCTTCTTGAAAACTGACAGTTTGACAATCGTAGAGCAGCCACTGCTGTTTTGGCAACCAAAGTCCTGCTACTGAGGCAGAGTCTGTGTTTTTCTTCTGCCAGTCAAGTCTGTCTTGACACACACTTCTGCCACTCTTTGTCCTGCTACATGCTTCTTCCTCACTGCATTCTTTCCATTCCACCTCCCTGCTCTCAAATACACCCCCCCCCCCCCCCCCCCCCCCCTTCAGGATGCCCATTTCAAATTACACTTTATGAAAAAAAACAAAACATCTCGAATTCAGTTCTAACTTGACCTGCTGTTATCTGGAGGGAAATGACAGAAGATTCCTCGCTCCCGGTTGTGGGGCTCAGGCGGAAAGAAGCTCATCCAAAACTAACAGATCTCTTCCGGGCGTTCCAGAAATCCACAGATGGCCACAAGACTTGCAAGTTAAACACGTCCTGGACCATATGAGACGACAATGTCTGACATTGTTCGAATGCCAGTGTACTCAGTCATTGTAAAGGACCATGTGTGGAATCTAAACAGCTTTCAGTTTGGACCAGCGCCGTGACGTGAACCTAAAGATGCAGCAGAACAGCACGTCGTCTGAAAAGTCAATAAAGTCTTAGTATTTAAACATCCAGCCTGTAGGTATAGAGACAAATCAACAGCCTGATAAAGATTGGATATTACCTTTGAAACTCTGTTCTGTATTCAACATATTTAATGCACCGACACACCTGACACAGCCTGCCAATTGATTCTTTGTTAGTAATTAAGGCCAAGCTTCAAAGTTTAAATTTGCCATCAAGAATTCAGAGAAAAGACAATTTGATGCAACATCAAACATGTTAGTCGGGTACAGTAACGTTAAAGCCAAGGTAATTGATTGTCAAGCAGTCAAATGCAGTGGTGTGTATGGAGAAGGCATGCAGGATGGGGTCAAATCAGAAGGATGGGTACTTACCAACGGGGCGAGCTGGAGACACAACAATGGTGGAGTGGATACACAAAAAAACACAAAATAAGACAGACAAACAAATAAAACAGAAAGAGGAACAGAACAAAAATAATGAAATAAGACAAAGGAAATCAAAATCAGAATGAATGACATGTGTTGGGGCGAACACATTTCCGGCACAGTGTCAGCAGAACAGAGAGGCTGCAGAAGCCATTGTTGTTTCTTTTTGTGTGCGTGAGCTCAAAGCATCAGAGGAAGTCTAGAGAGAGCACCCACTAGTGGTCAGAAGTATAAAGTTGCTGTAAAATTCCTGCAAGGCCCATTGTTTGTCCTGTAGATTGTCAAATAATGCACTGGAACCTCTCTGTCTGCAATTAATGAAATCAACAATTCATATGAGTGGAGTTTGTAAGAGCAAGGCGACTGTGCATCTTCAATAGAGCAAGAGAGCGAGAGAGAGAGAGAGAAAGAGGCAAAGCGAGAGAGAGCGATGGAGAGAGAAAGAGAGAGAGAGAAAGAGCAAGAGAGTAAGTGAGAGAGAGCGATCGGGAGGGAGAGAGAGAGAGAGAGAGAGAGAGAGAGAGAGAGAGAGAGAGAGAGAGAGAGAGAGAGAGAGCGCAAAAACACTGAAAGTGTTCACGTCAGCATGTAGGTTACATTGACAGACTGTCTTCTCCCAGTGACTCTTCTGTGTTACTTTGTGTCCTAAAGAGAATTAAAACACTAATATGTTGCTGTCACATATCTACCTTCGATAGGATGTACTCAGTCGTCACCTCAAACCTTGTTTGACCTCCCTCTGGCCCCCCATGTTGCTGTAAAGCCCTCCGCAGAGACTCCAAACGTTTAATAGGACGAGGAGTGGTGGAATGAGGAGAAATTATAGTTACAATGTTTTTATTAACCTCACAAACCCCAGGTGTGGCGCATGGCGGTGTGCACCAGTAATCTGTGAAATGGCTTTGCTGACTGGGTGGTTGCGGAGCGGACGTTAGCATGGCTAGCCGACCGCCGCCATGGGGGAGGGGTCATGTGGCACCACTGCATTGGAAAATGGGAATCTGTTTATTTATTTACAGACTGTTTATGTCTCTATTGTCTGTGTCTCTCAGCATTCTGCAGGTCTTTATGGAAGTGACTGCCAAGCTAAGAATAGTGGTGAAGACAGTGGTGTATGATGTCTCTGTGTGTAGCTGAGAACCATTACATGTGTTGGAAACAGAAAACAGTGTTTCATACCTCTGACTGTGAGCGTGGCGGAGGCCTCCAGTTTGCCCACGCGGTTCTCTGCCACACAGGTAAACGTACCCTCGTCGTTAACGGAGGCCTTCTTAACTCTGAGCACATAGTCGTCCTTGTCGTACTTGATCTCGTACCTGCAATGGAAAAGAAACAGAAATGTTCATCCTGACAACGTCTGTCCATCCATCCATCCATCCATCCATCCATCCATCCATCCATCCATCCATCCATCCATCCATCCATCCATCCATCCATCCATCCGTCCATCCATGCAGACAGGTGTCTGCTTCTTGTGCCTGATTGTGTTGCTACCATAAATTGCCTTGCTGTGAAGCATTTCAACCAACTGAATCAATATGAAGTGAGGTTGAGGAGTCACTAATTTCAGTTTTATTGCACTCATCAAATATATGTGTCCATGAGTGTTTGCAGTGCTGTGTGAAGAGCATGGCGATTGACAGGGGGAATGATGCCGCTCTGTTTTTCTGTTCTAACCTGTAATTGAAGAGGAAGCCAGTCTGGTAGTGGGAAAGTAGGATGCTGGCGGGGGTGGTGGTGCCGTGTGATTGTAGTCTGTCAGGTCAGCGACTCTCTGCTGTCTATAGTCTGTCACTCACAGACGATGAGAAGACTGCTGATATAAAGAGATCCCGGGCTACTGTGTTAGAGCTTGAAGCTCTGGAGCCCCATTTTAAAAGTGTGTAGACTTTCTGAATGATTACACAGTATTTTGGGATCATTAGTTGAGGGAAAATAGACAATCCTTGTAACACAGACACACTCTATGCAGCACATTTTGCCACAGTTTCGTTTTCTTCAGCAAAGTGGAGTCAGCAAAGTGAGAATTCTCCGAATCCACTAAGGGGCTTTAAAGAAAAAGCCTGACATTATATTACCCTTTTGTTGTAGCGTATTTCCTACGTGCCATAAAACTCCCAAACTTGTCATCCAGCAACTATTAAAAAGCTATTAAAAAAAAAACGAGAGCAGCAATGTCTGTGTAACACTAAGCTAACCCTTCAGAGATTGAAAATGTCAAGACAGAGTTGTTTTAGAACAAACTGCTGTAGTCATGTTCACTGTAATGAAGACATATACCACACGGCGCAACACTTTGACTTTATCATGTATTTTTAATAGGATTTAGATGACAATAGCCGTGGCTCGATGAGGGAGCCTGGTGAACTTGGCTGTAGCCACACAGAAGATACTTGTTAGGGCGATGAAATACATTTGTAGTTTGGATTTCATAAATGGACATAAAATTTGAATAACCTGGGGATTAGAGATGATTAAAAAAAACACTTCAAACAAATGGACAAAGCAATGCTGTAGAGCACTTCCTCCAGCAATGTTTTCTGAAGTGACTTTAGAGTAAGAATCTGCTCTGGTCCATTTCGCTCTGCTCAGCCATCAGGTGGCCTGACGCCTGTTGCCCACTGGCAGCTGCAAAACTAATTCATCCTGTCTGTCCATGTCTTATTTCTATTTGTTCTTGTTGTGACATTTCCAGAGCAAGCGCTCAAAAGCAGCTTTATTGAAATACATTCCTCAGCTATGAGTGCCGGTTCCACCTCTCCACACAGGTACACCACGAGCCATAATCATTATTTGACTGAATAATGACTGAACGCTTTGTTTTAGAGAGAGGATGTACAGGTCACGTTACGGTTGAGAATAAGGCATTTATTGTTGAAACCCAGTGAGTAGCATCCAAAGGAATGAGACGGCACCTTTTCAGGCAAGTCTGTCATGAGTTGAACAACAAACAAGGTAATAGATGAAGCACCGTTCCATTCCCTGCCCTCCAGATATGATGAAGAGCTTACATGAACTCTTGTGGGGGTGAAGATGAGCAAAGGCTGTCAGGGACAAGTTGGGACAAACACTGTGAATCAGTAACAAATAATTAGAGGAGCCAGGGAATAAAAAAAGAATGTTCCCTCTATTATCTGTCAACAAAAACTATTTTGCTCTCTAAGGCGAGCAGCTTCCGCAACCTTGTGTTGACTCATTACTCAGATCTGATCGTAAAGGTTAAAATATGCTTTGAACAAGCGAGTCTTCAGAGTAATGTTGCTGTTACATCCATACTCACCACGTTTGAGTAAATACTTGAAGGTACAGGGAACTAAGGCATTCAACCTTCATGGTAGCATCAAACACATTGTTAACGTTGAAAGAGCTTGGTTATACTGGCGCAAATACCTTGGTCTGGATTAAAACATGTACAATGACAAATATCTAAAGAGAATATTGATTAATGGAAGGGAAAACGATGTGACGAGAACGTGATTACAATTATACGTACATTAAACATTAGCAGATTAGTCAAGTACCATGGGGAGACTAACCTTTTCCACAAAAGAAATCTGGGTAAGATCTAAAGGAACGTGATCAAAAGGGATTAGGTAGATTATTTTACAAAGGCCTGGCGTAAGAAAACCCTCAATGGACTACGACACAAGCAAAGAGCAACAAATGAGTACGTGTGAGATTTGTTTTCATAGCTACTAACAGTAAAACGAATGGGGGAGAAGGCTGAGGTTGTGTCTCTACTATTGTGTCAAGATGTACGTTTTCAAATGTCTTGCAAACCTGATCGATGTTACATTCACAATCAAAAAAAAAATCTACTCTCCGTTAATATGATGTGTAAATGTGCTTACAAACAGAAGACATGATTTCAGCAGGACTTTGCATTCGTCCATTGCGCAGAGAGCATTCAGGCAATCTCCAGGTAATGCCATCACTCATCAAAGCAGTAAAGGTTCAAGTGTTCATTCAGATTCCCACAGTCCACGTCGAGCCCTTGCATTGCACAGAACCCTACTGCACACACACACACACACACACACACACACACACACACACACACACACACACACACACACACACACACACACACACACACACTCACTGGACAACATTCCTATTGTTCTTGGTTCCGTCTCCATCAATCTTTCAAAACAGAACCTCAGGCTGGTCCATGAGTTATTAGAGGGACATGAGCCCAATCAATCTGTAATCAACTTTCCATATGGAATCAGCCTAGATGACAAGATGAGTGGAAATACTCAGGGATAAGAGACGGCTCTGGCCACACACGTGCGCGCGCGCGCGCAAACACACACACACACACACACACATGCAAGTACACGTTGTAAGGGAACAGTAGCTCTTTATTGCGACTGCATTGGGAGAGATCTCTGGTCTCCATTAGGGGAGGAATGTAATTGCACATGTAGACGGGCTGTGGAAAGGCTAGGAAAGCCAAGTTCATCTGGCTTGCCTCTCCACTGCTTTTCAACTGGAAGAAGCACACTATCAGTGTACACATGCACAGGGAACAAAGTATACAATCATCCAACACATATCCTCACATGTGCAGAGTCATTCACTCATGCAGTGACGGGAATGCGAGCAAGAGTCAAAACAAAAGCAGCATTTTTCTGAGATGTCAAATGGACACATTTGCTGCACACCGATGGAGATTTTAAGTGAAGATACTCTGAAAACGCTGCATCTCAAAAAGCCTCCACATCACCTCAGAAGATTTGCCTTTAAACTGCCGGTCAGGAACACAGTCACCCGAGTTTAACCTTCAGACTGCTGCCAATTCAATCACATTAAGAGAGCCTTATCTCTCGGTTGCGGGGATGAGTGAGTGACTGTGTTAACAAAATGATCCAACATGAGAGGATCTTATCTGCCCGGCCTCTGTGAGTGAATGTGAGTGGGAACCGTTGTAGCAGGGAGTGTTGTGTTGCCAGGTCTGAGCACATGATTCAGACTCAAGATACAGTTAGAGACTAATTCCAACTCACTCTTGGCCTGACTGCTCTGGCACAATGTTTCTGCTCTGCTCCATTTCACTCTGACAATCTGATCTACTTTCACACCATCTGACTGGGACTTTACCTCGTTCTGATCAAAGCAGTCTGGACTCTACCTGTCCAGGCTTTATCACTTCCCATCGTGCTTCAGTAGAGCCCTCGGTCAGAGCTTCTGATCCACCTCGCACTTGTCATTTCTCCAACCCTAACATCGGGGTCTGCGACCTTTATCACCTGCAGAGAATTATTTCCTTTAATCTCACCAATTTTAGTTGGTAGTCTGAAGCTGAACAACATGACTGAACAGTTTATGTTCATGTTGTTAAAACGCTTCTATTGGGAACCAATAACTTTTCCAGACAGTGTTTAGTAGTTTAAGCTCTTAAAATCGGAATTAACTTGCTTTGAGTGTATTTCTCTATGCGTCAATCATACAAGCAAAGCATCATTGTTGGTTAAAATGAATACATCTGTTTACATGGAATTAAGCTCTCAGATATTTGGCATGAATGGATGGTCACCTAATGGAGGGGTTGGCTCAGAAAGTCAACCATAATCACCTGCAGCTAGTGGTACTGAGCATTTCACTTTAGCTGGTAGAAATTGAAAATCGACTGCTGTGCAACAACATTAAAAATATATATATATTTTTTTTAAATATAATTTTGAATAAGCTGCATGGGGCCACTCCAGAGAATACTCAATATTGCTTTTGGTTCATAATTAATTCCCAGAAGTGAAGAACAATTTATTCCAATAGGTTACACACAGAGTGTCTGTGCTGTTCCTTGCACTCAATATGGATGCCACTTGTTTACCTGAAATGATTCTTAATTCAGGTAAGAAACAATTTAAGTGCAAAGTCAAAGTTCAGTACTTCGGGTAAGCCATCATGAATGATTTGGAAAATGTTGCAAGAAAAAATGAGGCACAAACTCTAGGAAGTCAAACTCCTTCCCGCTGTGACTCTTCTTGTTGGAAAACACTGTGTGTGAATAAGACATGATAGTGAAGTATGAAGAATGTGTACACAGGAATGTGTGTATTTTCAAGATGCAAACCCTCCTAATGTATTTTAGGGACAGCTGAGTATTCCTTGACTCACCTGACTGTTGTTGACACAATCCTTGCCAATAATCCTGGAGATCCCCCTGCCTCCCCCCCTCACTATCCTCCTCACACATGCACTCATAAATACCAGATGTATCCACTTATATATCAAGTGAAGTAATGGAGACAGGAAGCGTCTCTTCAGTCTGCTGAGTTGCAGAGGTGAGAAATCACTGAAACTGGACGGTCAGCATAACGGAGGTGCTGCTGTCACACCGGCTTTAACAGCTCTCTCAAATACAATGACCCACACACCTCTATCACACACACACACACACACACACACACACACACACACACACACACACACACACACACACACACACACACACACACACACACACACACACACACGCATGCACGGCTTGCACGCGGACACACACACGCACACACACACGCACGCACGCACGCACGCACACACACACACACACACACACAAACCACAGAGGGATTGAGTCAGATAGAAAGGCTTTTCAGCCGAACATTGAAGGGGCAGAGCGGTGGAGGTCAGCAGGGACAGAGGGCCTGAATACAGATGGACTGCCAGACCAAAGGGGCTCTGATAACACACAAGACAGGGCACAGGGCTCCAGAGCAAATGAGGAGGGGGTGGGCATAAAAACGAAAGGAGGGAAAATGAGGGCCACACATTGAGCTGTTAGGTGGTGTGAGATTATTCTAAACTGAGGCTGCAGCAGAATCTTGTCAGGTTTGACTCAAAGCTCTGGAGTGCTCCTCTCCTGACTCGCTGATGTCTGCAAACAACAGGCAGATACTAATCTGGTACTTATATTATTCCACAGTGATGCACTTTCACACACAACTAATTGGATTGAGAGGAAGAATTGAGTGTAAACAAATATGAAGGACGCCAATTTTAGCCAGACTACGGAGAAGCACTACAGAGATAACCATGTCTGTTAGAATTTAAACACACTTTGCTGCAATCCAGCTGCTTGAAGACAGATGCCAGAGAGTTTTCCCTGGGGAAAACACACTGCTCCACCATCTGAATCTAATCTTATGTATATTGTTGAAAAGACTCAGCCCTGTTCGCAGCAGAATTAGAACGGGGAGGTCTGGTGATTTTAATATTACATGTGCTGGTCAGTGATTTTAATCCTGCCTGCAGCTCACGTCTGATTATTCTCCCCTTGCCCTGGCAATAATCAAAGCCCCAATTACCTACTGTTGTTGAGCACACTTGTTCGTTCTATCATAATTTAGGCCCCATCCGAAGAGACACCTTGTAGTCTCATTTAATGAGTTTGGCAAACAGTTCAACCGTTCAGAGTTTTATGTGACAACACAGGAAATCCAAAAGGTTTTTTTTTTCGGACCTGGTGGCAATATAACATCCTGCTTAAGATGAAGGACGGAAGAAAATCTATTATGACAATATAAAACCCACAAGATTTATATTGTCATCATAGATTTTCTTCCATCCTTCATTCAGCTTGAAGCTAATATAATTCCAGCTACATAATGTTCCTCTTTATGTAGTTTCCTGTGTCGTGAATCACACACGTGTCTCACAAGTAAGAACAAAATACATTATAACTGACCAAACAAATGCCTTTTCAAAGATATACATTAAATATTGTCATCCCATAATTGAAACTAGTGACTGTAGAGGTGGAGAATAAGAATTGGATGTGAAGGTGGAGGCCAGAGGAGGATGACATCATGGGGGAGAGTGACACCATGGGGGGCAGCACCAGAGCCCACTGCTGGACCCCAAAACAGCCCTAATGGTTGTGACGGAGAAGGAAGGAGACATTTTGGTGGAGCCACAGCAGACCGATAAAGTTCAGTTTTATCTGTTTATTAAATGTATGATGTAAATATTTGAACAGGGTCTTGTGAAAAGGCTCAGTGGACTTTGTGTTTTATCCTCAGTCACTAGAGTTGGAGGCGGAGGGTGACGAGGAGGTCGTCTGTCTCCAACAGCAGTACGTGTGCATGACTGTACTGTGAGTGGCTTTTATCATGATTTACATCCATAACGTAAAAATATACTAAACTGTATCACGTATGTATGATAATAACATAAGCAATATAAAATCTAAAATGTCTTTATTTTACATGTAACCCATTGGTAAATCATCTCAATTGCAGTTTTTTTTTTTTTTGCATGAGACTTTCCCAGAGACTCACTTAATTGTCACCGTGTACGTACAGTTTAGTATATTTCTACGTTATTGCTGTAAATCCTAATAAAAGCAGCTGGACCAGAACACACGTCCCCAGCGACTGGAGACAGCCAGGCAGTGTGCGCTCCCGTGAACAGGAATCAGTTTTTACACAACACCGGGGCATCCACACTGCAGCTCTACTCACGGCTGTCATCGCACTGTTTATGTGTTTACTCTGAAATTAGACTGATTGTTACACACTTTGTCACAATTGATAATCAACAGTTCTATCCACCGCTCTGGATCATTTGAAGATGAAAGTTTGACATATGAACATCGCACTGCTTATTCAGTAGTAATGTTCCACTAAAGAAACATCTATACCACTGCAGCTTGGCTGTTTATGATTACGTGGATCTGTAAGTCTGATATTTGAAGATATTACATGTATGAGATGACTCTGGCTTCAATTCTCCACCTCATAATCAGCTCCGTCAGGTTCCCCGTCTACAAAATGTGCGTGCGCAAGGTTCAGCGTTTGCGTAACGATACGAACATTCTCCCGCAAATTATATTTATATAGATCACAAACTTTGCGTGGGAAGTGGCGTACGCATCTTTCAGGACCAGTTTTGTGCTTAAGCGGCCTTTATAAATGAGGCCCCTGGTTATTTGAGGGAGTCATTCTCGTCACTGGGTTAATCAGATGGAGCTGCAGGGTGAAACATGCAGAAAGTACAGCACCATCGCCTAGTATGTGGGACTTTTCATTTTACTGGCTGTGTGGGTTTCCCTCAGTCACCCTGACCAGGTTTGTTGCTACTGTCCAAACAGAGGAGCTATTGATTATTGGCCACTATAGAGTTCCCGTAGGAGTGAGTGGATATTGTCTGTGTCTCTGTGATGGACTGGTGACATGTCCAGGCTGTATGATGCCTTTGATCGGCTCAAACTCCCCCAGAACTGAAGTTCATGATGGATGAAAACTATAAATGACAACTTAATCAAACCCATTTCATTTTGTGAACAAGTTGATATTGAATGTATAGTGCATTTTTAATCAATTTGAAAGAGATGCAGACTCTGTATCAGCAGTGCACCTGTTTTCCCCTGACATCTGAATTTATAGTTTCAAGCTATTTACTTTGACATGCAGCAGATTGTGACTCTAGTGGTTTCTCAGGGATATAGCTGGGGATTTCTCATTAATGTACACTGAAAAGCTAGATTTGACCTATTTTATGAACACAGCCCCACCAAGGTCTATTGATGCGAATGCAATAGTGGATTTTATTGGGATTCTTTTCATGCAAACACTGTAAAACATGCACATGGAAGTAAACAAGCTGCTGCACTGTCTTTGTCCTCTAATTGAAACCATTCTTGTTGTGTCTCTATCTCCTTTTCTATCCCACAGAGGATAGGCCACTGCCATCCTGGTGTGTTTTATGTCAGTGTGCCAGTGTGTGTGTGTGTGTGTGTGTGTGTGTGTGTGTGTGTGTGTGTGTGTGTGTGTGTGTGTGTGTGTGTGTGTGTGTGTGTGTGCGTGTGTTTGCCTGGGAGGCTGCTGGAGCCACTGAGCATATTAACAACCTGTTTACTCAGCTGAGGCTCCATTTTCCTTCTTGGTAGTACAGAGGTAGCAGACAGATCTCCACAGAGAGAGCCAGGCATGTAAAGCGACCAGCAAAGACAAGTTGAAACAATTTGATGGTAAAGAAGAGCAGCCTCTCTTCTTCTACAGCTTATCATAATAATGACAGAGTAACCTTGTAGGATAAAGAGCAAACACTGCACACAGGGAGTCTTGATCTCCAGTCCAGTTTTAATCCTATGGTGAGAATCAGTAATGAAGCTGGGAAAGACCAACGTGTGTGGACACCTCACTGCCTTTTCATTTCTTCTTCTTCAGAACACTTGCCAGTTATCAAACTGGAAACTATTCTTGCTTGAGAATTTTAGCAATCCTTCTGTTAGTCGGAGAAAGAAGCTCTGTTTGGTGTTTATTAAGCGAGGACAAGCAGTGGAAGACGCAGGAACAGATCGTCACTTAACAATATGCAAAGTCGTCTTTTTGGCAGATGACAAAGAAAACAGTCAGGAATAAAATGCTGCCATGCTGGCTTCTTTGCTTCAAAGCAAAATGCAAAGAATTAAATATAGATGGGAAAACAAAAGTTCCTAAGTAGTAATTAGAAACACTGCAGTATTTATTACTTTCTAATTTTGCCATTATCTGTTTGATGTGAGTCATATCCAAATAAGGTCAAACTTCAAAGGGATGATACAGTTAGCGAGGACGCAGGCACATGACACTCATCCTACTCCATTATAAATCTGTTAATTAGTGTACAAAATGAACTAATTTCCGGAGCCAACTCCCCATCAGAGACATGAGTGAAATACTTTTATGTGTTTGCTTTGGCGCAGTGCTCATGTCCCACTGCCCAGTGAACCAAATCCTTATCAGACACAAACAAGCCGCCTACGCTGGGCTCTGCAGCTCGCCTTGAGAGATGTCAGGTCCACTGAGTGTGTGTTTTATGAGGTGATCCGAGTGGTGTGTGACTGGCCTGCTGGCTGGGGAGAGAACTCCGCTCTCTTTGAAGTCCACTCCTGACAATGACACTGCTGTCGACTGTGAGTCCAGTGACTCACAGTGAAGCAATACACACACACAGCCCAGTGAGAACGGTATCACTATGTCATCAGCGGCTGTTTTACAGGAAGTGAGGCGAGCTGCAGCCAGACGTCGTGCCAGTCTTTCTCTGCAAATTACAGACTTTTATTGCATTTTCGTTACATCAGTTTCTGTTTTTAAAGAGTGTGGGAGAATGTATGCGTCACTTCTCGTGGGGACAAACAAACTGAGCAGGGTTAAACGTGCATGGGAGGTGGTGATTAGCTTCCTGGATTTGACGGTTTTCCCCTGAACAGCTGCACCTGCAGGCAGACACTCGAGGGTCACGTCAGCTGCTATTCTCTGTCTCTTTGTATCTCCTGTCATTCTGTCTCTGTCTCTACCTGCTTTACAGTGCGGCAGATTTTTTTTTTCTTCTTCTTTCTGCTCTAAATGACTACCGTTCACCTCCCTACGCACTTACCTGTCACTCAGATTTAATTGTCTGGCTCAATATCTGCTTGACTTTATGGAGATCTCTTCCTCGACACGAGACACTGCCTACCTCTGACTTCTGGGGCGTCATTTCTACCTGAATGTGTAATGTGCATGTGTACAGTCTAATAGGGGTATTTATTACCCCCTCACAGCCAAACCGGGTGAGCACAGGCAGCGTGAGTTATCATTAGTTTGAAACAGTCACTCACACTGATGGCGGTGTTTTCACAGCTCCTTTGCATTGAGTGCAGACTGTGACATTGGTCCTCCGCACACAGAAACGTACACTTAGAATTAGTGGCTCATTTTCAACATTGAGGAAAGACGAAAAATCATCTCGTCACTGTCTGGAGAAACTTTTTTTTTTCTTTTTTTTTTTAAAAAACAGAAGATTCGAGGGAATATTCTTGCAGAAGTACATACCTCCCACGAGGGACATCAATGTCATCTTTTCTCCAGCGTACATTGGGTTGGGGGTCTCCTTGTACCTGGCAGCGAAACTCCACCGTCTCTTCTTCCAGGACCACCTGGTTAATGGGCCTCCGGAGGAAGGTTGGTCGCTCTGCAGGATGGGCAGACAAATTCATTTTTTCATTATGTCAGATTCTGGCTGTACATGTTGTACATGCAGGATCTCTCACGGTGGTCTCTTCCTACTAAACCGTTCCCTCTAATCACTCATATTTTGATTTTTGGCAACATGTGATCATTATTTATTCAACATTTCCCAAGATGGGAAAAAAAAACCTGTAACTGAGCTCCACAAGTAACTGCAGTAAACTGAAGATTTTAGTTTTATATAATTACGCTTAATGGGAAACTAAATATGAAAGGTGCTGACACACACCCACACAAACATACACATACTCCTATTCACACACACACACACACACACACATTCTCCTGTAGACACATGAGCACCTTGCATAGTCTGGACACGCCACTGCGCTTGCACCTTTCAGAATGTTTATATTTGAGTATTTTGAATCTATAAATTTTGTCTGAGTCTATTGTGTTTGCACATACGAGTCCATTTTAGGTCTTTTTGTCCTTGCCGAAGTCCAGGACTTCCAACTGCAATTTTGTTGTTTATAGAAGCCGATACAAAGTGACTATACAATGATTCCGATTCTGAAGTGTAATATATGTGCAAGTTTTTCATGTAAGGCAGTGTAATTACAGATTGAAATTCAGCTGTAAAAACAACAGTTGCGTGACTGGAGGACGCTCTGCATCATGACAAAGATGAAACGTTGCTTACCGAAAACTGTGACTTGCGCTGTTTCGCTGTCTCTTTCTCCCACCATGTTGGTACCAACACAGATGTACATGCCAGCATCGCTCTTTCTTGTGTTAGAGATCATTAGCTTTCCTCCTCGAATCTAAGTGAAAGAAATAAAAAATTGTACATTTGAACATTTTTTTTCTTACCCAGTAAATATTTCCCCCTGTACCCATGCAGCTCCTAAAAGTAATGATTAGTGAAGATATTATTAGCAGTACTTCTTTTCACTTGTCCCCTAATCAAAATAATACTTACAGTGATCCTGTCATCCTTGTCGTCAATCCGAAGTTTGTCCTTCTTCCAGTAGATGGTGGGTTCAGGATGGCCTCTGGGAGGAACACACTCAAGGATCGCTGGCTCTCCTGCTGCTACCACAACATCCGTTGGGTTTTGTCTGAAGTCATCTCGCAGCACTGAAGGGGAAAAAAACCCAAACGCGATTAAAGAGTGCAGCTGTGGGGCATAAATCCCATTTGAATTTTGATGCCTGAACATTTAATTCTGCAATTTTTAAAGTGTCTTCTTGCAATTAGGTGTGTGCAAAGCACGGCGTGAATGCATGCTGCATTTAACAGGGGCTATTTAAATGGGATGTGCAGCTTCATCTGACTGGGCAAGCACACATGTGAAAGCTAATTGGAGCTAATGGAGGTCCCTGCAGAGGGAGCAGAACAAACAGAGTCGGAATGCCCCGAAGCCTCATGTCATTCACTTGTGAAAGCTCACAGGGGGAGCAACACTGCTTCACTTTGGTGACACCGATGCACGCACCCTCACACACAACCAGATACGAGTTAGATCCACGCTAACGCACACCAAACAAAAACAGCGGGTGGTCTGATGAACAACGGTGGCCTTGTATCTAATCACCCTCAGGTAGGCCTTTCATCACAATGATAGCCTTTCACCCTGAATAGCGTTCAGCGGAACTCACAACGCCGGCTCATTATCACACGCAGGGAGATGCTGTTACACAAACGGACAAACAAGCAAACAAATGCAAATACGAAAGCAGAAATACTAAACTAGCTGCAAGAAATTAAACACAGTGTTGAGGGGGAATTCAGAAGATGCAACTTCCACACCAGTGAGTGGCAAAAAGACTAATTTGGTACAAAAAAGAGAGCGAGGGTTTTCAAAGCATAACATTGGGGTTGCTCCAACTCCTCCACTGTGTGTACTCAGATGTCTCTTCATTTAATCAACAATAAATGCAAATTGTGGAGGAGCACTTTAGGAATTTTGGATTCAGCGGCACGTCCATCAGTGGAGCAGCAAGAGACGTATGATTGGTGTACAGGATAAAAGGACGGAGCTTGTTGGGAGATATTTGAATATGCTCAAGGAGGGCTAAATTAAGGGCAGCACCACAGGTCCTTATGTAAATCCATGTGGCACAGGGAACAATGGCAGGGAGCGCCAGGATTATGAGAGGGGATAACTGGTCCCTGTGCTCCAGGCTTCTCTCATCTCTTCATTCACTCTTCCTTCCATCTCTGTAGAAAGCCATACAGCCATTGTCTTCTTATTTATTTATTTATTTAGACCAAGGGGAAGGAGAGTCGAGGAATAGAGGAAGCTTTCAACCCAATTATCCTGGGGATGCACAAGGGTATAGAGTGGGAATTTTGTGTGACATGAATTCAAATGAAACCTTTACACAGGGGTAATAGGAGGGAATACAGAAGGGGGAGATATAGAGATTTTCTCTCTTGTGCAGGGCTGCCATCTAATCTAAAGAGCTAAGGTAATTAGCCAACTCCATCGTGCCGGACCCTCTGGCCAGGGCGGGCACAACAGCCACCACCACTGGGCTCTACTTATTTGCATTACAAACAGATGTCCTGCTGTTTAAAATCATAGCCTGGTTTGGACCATACACAGGCTGCTGTTTTCAAGATCACGTTGGATTTAATTGCTCCTTTCCATTCACTGCTGATAGCACCCACAGGATTTTGTCAGAATCAATTTCCTTTGAAACAGAACAGTGACAAAGGGAACACACATTAGGTGCATCATTACAGTGCTTGTGCCACGCTGTCTAATCCAATCTAATATTGCGTCACAGTAAATGCATCCCTGCCCTGCAATCTAAATAAAATACACAACAAATAGAAATATTGGCTAAACACATTACAAAGGAAATAATCAGAAACTCCTGCACATAAAATATAACACCTGTTGAGGACAAGACAAACAATCAAATAAATAGACACGACGCCAGTGAGAGGATTATGGCGTGTGTGTCGGTTCAGGGCTTACCGAACCACAAAACTCACCCCGTACACTCACAGAGTAAATGTGAGAAGGAGCCAATTCAAATATATTTTGGTATAGCATTAATCCTAACTCCACATCTAGAGTCATCAAGGTCATCACTCTACAGTCAGAGCAGGAAAATATTCATCTCTTCAGTGAAAAGTTGGCCTTTCCTCACAACAGGATGAGCATGTACCTCTACCAAGCTTCCACAGCAGACGTAACATCATGGCCAGCAGGGCAAATGGATGCTTCACATTGTTTCTCTGTTAACATATGTGAAAAGCATTTGTTATGTATGTATCATTAGGGGTGTTTGTGTATATACTGTCAGCAGCTGAACTCTGGCTCCAGCTCTCGAACCCTGGAGGCATTTAGGCCCAAATCATCCAGTAGACATAAGGTAATTGCCTTTCTATCCCCCTGAAACACTCAGCTCTTCTTCCACTGAAAACATTCCACCTCCCATGGAGTTCCAGCAGGCCTCAAACTCTGCCGTCTTGCTCAGTTGCTTATTAATATTTATATATTTTTACATCTACACCTCTCTGTTGGCAAGTGCTACATCTGCCAATCTGGCTGCAGGCTAAAAAGAACCCATATCAGAAAGAAATATCATTATACGCTCTTTTTTGCCTCTCGGATTTCTTTTTATTTATTTATTTATTTCCTAAATATCAGAGGAGTGGGCTGATTTGAATGAAAGAGCATCAGGCAGGGGGCAAAGCATGGCAAAATTTGCAGCGCTTTCAGCTGGCACCGTTTCAGCACCGCAGACTTAAAGGGGAGGGAGTCAGGTTGCAACTTGTGCTGCGAAACAGCCACGGGGTTGAGACGGAGGTCTCTGCCAAAAACAAAAACAGAAAAGAGACACCTACACAGTTACTTTGTAAAGCAGACTGTCGTCCATCAGCAGGGGAGGATTGTGCCAGAGACTATTAGGAAAGGTCTCTATGTGGATGTGTTTTCAGCTACGAGATACGTGACACTGCAAAGAGCCACTGTCATAGGACAGTGTTGGCACGGTCAGGACAGGATGCGGAGAAATATTTTGCACCCCACGCCCTCTTCTCCCACCAAAGATATTACTCACTGGAGAGTGACACTGCTTGTCCAAAAGATTAGTGTGGAGCCTTGACTGAAACGTCCAGCCTGCATACTGAGATAAGTGCTGACAAACACATTCACCTACAGGAGCGCACCTCGCTTTGGTTCACAAAGGTTGCGCGCGCTCACTGCCACAACACCACCAATGTCGCCCCCCCCCGTTTTGACATTCACATCACTTTGATAGACGTTGTACCATTGACACACAAAAACCTCCACACAACCCGTGAAGCACTCTGGAGCACTGCAGGGCCTGCTATCTTTTTGTAATACTCCAAATGTGAATGTTTGTGTATGTTTGTGTTGGTTGTTATTACTTTTCTTTCCCTATTTACAGGCGAACAGACCCTCTGTGCTTTCAGATACTCTCCCGGGTCGGAGGCTAAGAAACACACCGAGAGATTACACCAGCTCGAGGCCCGAGGCCAAACCCCGGCACCCGAGCACACCAGCCTCTACCCACACTCTGATTAGAAAATAAACCATGCACACACAAACCGCCAGAGCCGTAGAGAGGTAGCTCCAAGCTATAATATCATTTTATTTGAGTGTTTTTTGCGCTTCATCTGGCAGAGTGCCATTATAATACGACCATTCTCAGTTCCACCCTCAGAGAAAAAGACAACATATATGTCACTCGACCAAACCGATTCTGTATGTTGTCACTGATGTTTTGTATTACTGTTTATGCTGAGGGCAGGAGATGGATAATACCCCACTTTACAATACTACAAAGAAAGGAGATGTGCCCCATTTGTCCAGCTCTGACTTACTCATTTGCCCTCCCAACAGCCAGAGCTAACCTCTGCCCCCCTTCCAGATGTAGAAATTACCCCCACAGCAGGCAGGCAAGCAGCAGGTTCACACATATCCCCCATATTCCTCCACCGAGGGGGCTGCAGGTCAGACCAGAGAAACAGCTGCAAAAATATGTCCGTCTGGCTGTGCCCAAGGCTGCGCCTCCTCTGAGATCTGAATACAGACGCTCACCATTAGCACAACATATCTCTCTCTGTCTGCCTCATTATCACCGTTATAGGCGGTCATTCTGTCTTTCCTTCCCCTCCATCCTCTCAGTTAATCATTTTTGGCCAATCCCATAGCGTTGTCCCATGTGCTGCATCTTCTGGCCTCCGCTCACTTTCATCTGCTTGTCAGCGCTCTCTCTGCTCCGACTGCAGATGAGCTGGAGCAGATGAAGCTATATACATGCACAGGCAGCCATTCTCTGCAGACCATGGCCGAGTCTGATATGATCTCCACCACTATTCTCCCTATCTGCAAATCCTCAGCTAAGGGATTGTAAATAACACTGTCACTTTCCCAGATAAGATGCAGGAAATATGGAAAATAGTGGAAGTAAAGAGAATCATATGGCTGGCAGTGATATTATAGTCGGGCAAAATCCCCGGTGGTGATACCATGTGAAATGTGCTTCTTTAAAAGAGCCTTGGAAAGAATGAAAGAGCCAGTACTCCTGCGTAATGTGGTGAGGGGAAAAACAACAGGGGATGATGAGAGGATCAAGGTCAAAGTGAAGAGGTGGCGATGAGAACAAAGGTGGTGAAGAAATGAAGGCTGGAGGGAAATGAGTTGAGCCGAATCCACTCATACCTCAAACTGACTTTCAAACAATCATTTAAATCCCTAACTTGGCCAAACAAGCCCCCGACTGCTGCCCTCATGACGAGCCGGCCACTGTGGGGTGATTCTGCAGGACAGAAAAAAATGTGTGCTGTTGCTCCTGAGAAGCAATATAATCAACTGTTAATGAACCTCTTTCCTTTAACAATACTGACACACACACACACACGCACGCACGCACGCACACAATTCAATTTAGCCTAATCCATGCTTTATGGTAATGTATAGCTCATTAAAATGTTATTTAAAAACTCATTAAAATTCACTTGAAGAAGTAATGGCTTCATTACAGTAATATGCTGAAAAGCAAAGAAAAAGACAAGTAAGGACAAGGAGAAGAAAGAGAGCAGAGAGCGACAGCTTTCTAATCACTTAATTGTGTCTAAAATGGAATAGATTTGCATAATAAATAATGATGTCCTCCTCTCTATCTGTTCCTATTCCCATCTACTCTGTAATTAACAGTCACTACAATTAAACATGCATTTTGTCACAAAATCATTTTGGTGGCCACTCCAGTTTTTTATTCGGCTGTGCTGTGTTCAGCCATGGATGTGCTCTGGGCGGCTTGGCAGATGCAGACTGTGTGCTGAAACTGGAGCTGGCTGATACTGATGAACAATGCGCCCATGGGCCTTTGTGCCTGCTCTGATAAGGCGAGATGTTGTGCTGATGCTTGTGCTCCGTCCAGAACGGACACTTTACAGCCGGAAGGGGGAGTAAGACGCGAAGGAGGAACCAGAGGAAGGTGGTGGTGGAGGGGGTCATAGATGAGAGCTGGATTGATTTCCTGCCAATTCCAGCACAGAGACAGCACAGACAGGGTTAGTGAGGCATCATGATGCTGCAGGTCGGTCTGCTGACTGCGTCGGCTGGAGGAAGGGCGGTGAGTAAGAAAAGTGAGAAGAAGATCTCAGGCAGATGGATGAAGATCTTCGGTTAGTGTGTTATATTGGAATAATCAGCCTCCTCTTGCATCAGTCCCATATGATACATGACTAGGATTACAAGAGCGTTCGGGCTGAATCTTAAAGAGCTTATGACAACATATGTCATGTTAATTCTATTAATTTTGCCATAAAAGCCACATTTGCCTTCATTAGATGTGCGCTGGAATGTTGACATATTTACCGTTTTTAGAATTTTGCACCATTGAACAGCCGTTGCGCCTTGACGATGATTGTTGGGCGTCTCATCATCAGATTCATCTGAATCTGTGATGGAGTTGTTCAGCTAATAGGCAAGATGCGGCTCAAACCTGTACAGTCTGAAGTCCAATGCTCCCTAGAACACTCTCTCATACTCTTCTTTTACGAAAAAGGTCTTCAACTACTGCTGAGCCGTCTGAAACCTCAGAAAATAATTCTCTTTCTTCGCTTCGCTGTGCGTCCATCGTTTTGTTTTGACGCCTGGTTGAACAAGTGTTCTCGTGACGTCACAGCAGTATGACCAAAACTTTTTATTATGTGACTACTTGACGCTACTAAATACTACGTTACATGCTACCTCACATAACATCTCATTAGTTTTCCACGTCTCTCTCTCTCTACAGTGTTATAGTCCGCATGTATAACCCCCTACAGTTTCCTCATGTAACTGTTCAACTGTAGCAGACGTCACAGGTCTGGCTGTGACACAATGTCAGACCAGTGGCTGCATGTAAGGAGAAAAGGGTGTGTGTGTGTGTGCGTGAGTGTGTGTGTGTGTGTGTGTGTGTGTGTGTGTGTGTGTGTGTGTGTGTGTGTGTGTGTGTGTGTGTGTGTGTGTGTGTGCATGTTTAAGTGTGACTATGAAGAACCACTCTGTGTGCTTCAAATATTTGTGTGAGTTGTGGCCTAATGACATTGAGCCAGTGTCCTTCCACTGGGAAAGATAATCCTCAGAATGCTGCTGAACTGTATCCAGATGCAGAGAAAAGGGCCGGACTCCCTCAGAGACGGAGAAAACACACGCAGGCTGAGTTTTTCATCCGATCTGGCAGACTTACATGGACGTCACTGAGCAAAAATGAAACCTCTGCAGCCCAGATCTGTCGCCCGCTGTGCCAATCTTCATATAATCTTTAATGGCGTCCTTGTCTTTTTCTTTATGCCGGCCTGTTTGCTGCAGCTCCTTCCATGTCAATTTTATTGTTTTGCTCTATAATTGGATTGGCAGTAACGGTGAGCAGAGAGCTGTTAGGAGCTTGTAAAAGGTGTCACTCCACGATGGCAGCCCCGTTTTAATTAAGCTCTCCGCTGGAGTTGAGCAGCTTTTATCTAGCTTGGTCTGATGAGCCCCGAGTGCAAGTGGGTTTCCACACCATCCTGCAGGACCGACAGGAGGAGTACCTGGGGTGTTCCAAACCGCTGGAGATAGCTCAGTTTACTGTACTCGCCGGTCCTCCCAAGACACCAATCTACATGCCTGGACCAGGAAGATACAGAGGAGACATCATAAAAATCCAGTGTTTGTGTGCCATTGCTGTGTCTCCTCATGCTCATTGTGACAGGGCCCCACCCATCAGTGTGTGCAGTCATGTGTGTTTCGCTGCAGATGCACAGCCTTCCCAACAAGATGGCAGCAGCAAACGGTTACAAACAAGAATCTAAATGAACATAACACAACGTGGATCTTTCTCACACTGCTGTGGTAAATTCTGAAGTAATCCTACTTTACTGTCCTGAGCGTGTATAAATCTGAATGTGATGCTGACGCTTGAGGCAGCGCTGCTCGTGGCATAATGATTAGGGGGGTGTTCATCACAGCCTTATCCCCATCCTCAATCCTCCTAATGGCCTCTTCAGATCGCCTGTCCTTCAATCAATACCGCCAGAAAGAAAGGATCCCACACCTAAAGACACTTTGTTCGCTGCTGTAGATAACAGGTGACACATTTTCCATACCGGAATCACCCGGCAGTTCTGGCTCAGAACCTTACAGAGGACTTTGAACCTGCTCTGTTATCTATCAAATGTAAAGGTCTGACCATTTTCCAGGTGGGTGGTTTGTGCAGGACGTGCTGCAGTTAGATTTGTGGGCAGAGGAAGGCTGCGGTGTGTCAAAGGGGCGAGCTGAGCAGCGGCAGAAGAGGCGGGGTGTTAAATCACATACAGCCCAGATGCAGGGACATTTAAAGAGATTTATTGATCGCTTTATAGATCTTAACTCTTGAGGAAGAGGAAAAAAATTAAACTGGATACAGTGATGACCTTTACAACAGCCTCGCCCATGGACAGGTATTTTTTCCCCCTTCACATTCGTGTCCCGCTGTGTGTATGTGAAAGCTGTTTATGATGGA
Organism: Lipophrys pholis; assembly: GCF_963383615.2. Lineage (NCBI taxonomy): Eukaryota > Metazoa > Chordata > Actinopteri > Blenniiformes > Blenniidae > Lipophrys > Lipophrys pholis. The sequence goes on along the minus strand of NC_137627.1, from coordinate 25,842,197 downwards.
GGAGGATGAAGCAATTCACCATTTAGTCAGATGGAAGCATTTGAAAAGTCCACCTCCATACAACCGGCACAACTGTCATCCCAAAGATGTGCAATAGACTTTATGCAAGTCTGCTGAGCCATGATTGAATATTGCACATCACATCTAAATACTTGGAATAAATTGTAGCAGTGCTGCTGCCTGCCCAGCAGATCACTGTTACATTAGGCTCACCTCAGTATCACACACTCAAATACACACACAAATTACAATTTGGAGTGTCTGTGCAGCAGTCTGTCAGTTTGTGTGGAGAGCAGTTGCTCGCTATGGGGCAGAGCAGCGCGCCGGCAGCATTAATGACAACCTGATCGCTCTATACTTCACTGGAACGGAAGAAATCCCACCCATGTTCGCTTGCTCGGATAAAGAATTCTTTCAAGACAAGAGAGCTTGCAAATGGACACAGGAGATTTGCTGTACAGCTGATTCACATGTTTGCACTTGTATATGCAATATGAAAGACTTGAGGGTGCCTACTGAGATGCTCTGAAATTAACAAGCTTAGTGGAGCATTTACAAGATTTATCATGTTACAGCTTCCCTGGTATCATTCTGAGGAGGCGCTTCACGTCTTTGGAGAATCCATATCACAGCCTGCTTGTTTATTTCACAGTACAATTCATGTTAATGGCCGTACAGAGGAGTAATTGTCTTAGTTCCATCTGTAATCAGCTTACTGCCTCAGTGCAGCTGACTATACCTGTGCACCAGGCTTATGTAACCTGCGTGCTAATGGGGGGAATTCTCCTCCTTTCAGGGCATAGAGCAAAACCCAGGACGCTCACTCAGGTAATCTGGCCTGTTGGAAGCGTCAGTGTGTGTGTAATAACTCTGGTGTGTGTGTGCATGTGAGCGTGTGTCTGTGTGTAAATCAATCCATGCTTATATTATCATGCAAATGGAAAACAATCTGAAACACACCACTGGCTGCCATGCTCCAGATCAGTGCAGAGCGCTGTGTCGAAACCATTCCCTCTCCATTTTTAATCCTCTCCATTTCTCTCCTCGTGGTTTATCCCGATCCTAAATTTTCCGAGCAACCACAATAACAAATGTTGACAAAACAGGGCTGTTTCAATACTGTGTGAGTCGCACAAGGTTGTTTAGTGTCGGCAGTGGGATGGAGATGTGAGGTTAATTATTTAGGCACGGAAACAAAGCTAATGAGGCAACTTCTAATCCAAAGCTATTTGGAGTTCTGTCAACAGTATTGACTGCATTGCAGATGGGGATAAGATATCGTTGGAGGGCAGCGATGACCTACATAGCAAGGACAAGACAGTGGCTCAACAACAGCACAGCACAGTGATCCTAAAACTCTCCCGGGCAAAGATTCTGCAGCAAAGACAGAAAATGACACAACAGTGAAAAGATACTGGGTGTGTGTGTGAGAATATTCGTGTGTCAGCTCTCTATGTGTGTGTGTGTGTGTGTGGGTGTGTGTGTGTGTGTGAGAATATTCGTGTGTCAGCTCTCTATGTGTGTGTGTGTGTGTGTGTGTGTGTGTGTGTGTGTGTGTGTGTGTGTGTGTGTGTGTGTGTGTGTGTGTGTGTGTGCGTGTTTGTGTGTGTGTGCGCACATGCAAGCAATCCCCTTTATTCCCCTTACACGCACACACAGCATCTGTTATCTTTACAGGCCTCGGCTTTACTGTGACCCTGTATGAAAATCCAGTTCACCACAGCCTTACACCACTATTACTACTATCTGCAATCAATACTGATTCCACCTAGCAATTAGCTAATAATTCAATGAGGTAGACCTACTGAGCCAGAACTGGGAGATAAAAGGTGGAAAGTGCGTCTAGTGTTTAAGGGGGTGACATGACATGTGTTGGATAGATGCTCATGAAAGATACTGCAGCTGTGCAGGTGTGTCAATAAATAGAAAGAAAAAAGAGCGTTTTATATATATATATATATATATATATATATATATATATATATATATATATATATATATATATATATATATATATATATATAATAATGTCCAACAAGTAATTAAGTATGTGCTGTAAATACAATCATGTGAGTTCACGTTTAATTCATTTTAAATAAAGCATGATTTGCATTGCCAGAAAGCTGGCGAGTTAACCCAATGAGTCCTGGCAGGCGATCATCCCTCCATGCTCTGCATGGACATGGTGTGTATTGTTAATAATCCCGATATCGGTGTCACTGTGAGAGAAACACACAACACACAAATACAAAAAAGACACAAAAACAAAAGCAAATTTTGCCTCAGGATTTTAACCTTTTAAACCAGATTACATTTAATGATGGACAGTCAAGTATGATTCCCCTTACTAACCATGAATACATGTTTCTCTTTAAAGTAGATATTTCAATTCCAACAATGTTCCGAAAATGACTTTAATTTGATTCCTTACAGGAAACCTCCGACTGTGGTGAAACATCAGGAAACAGACAAAAAGCAGAACACCAGAATCTATATTCAGTTGGATCTCACGATCACATTAATGGAAAAATTATCCCACATTACAGGGTAAACACAAACCTGCTGTAATAATGGTTCTAAATCAGTTCCTTTCTGAGGACACTTCAATCTAATGCTCAGATCAAAGGTGACCACTTTTGCCATTTAAGAACGAAGGCCTTTTTTTTCCTTTGATTAATTCCAGGTCCTTGAAAGGTTACTGTGATACAGTGACATTTGAAATCGTCATGTCTAACCCCAGAAAGCAGGACACTGGGGAGCCATTATGGGTGACTTCTGTTTCTGGGGTGGACGTTTACTGTTGTGTGGCCATAGATACCACTTCAGCTGTTTTCCTTCCCTCCGCTGGAATCCCTGATTGCACGCTAGATCGAGGGGGCTGGGGGGTGGGTGGCGGTGGCGGTGGCGGTGGCGGCGCAGTTGACATGCATCACATATGATACAGGAACACTCATACAATACTAACCTCCCTACACACACACACACACACACACACACACACACACACACACACACACACACACACACACACCCTGTATGAACACAGAAACAGCCAGACACGATGTCCCCTGGGTAATGAAAGAGCATTGTGAGACTGCGGTTGCTGTAAAACCCAATTAGTGAGTGTGGTTTTTATCAGTTCTCGCAGTTAGAGCTACACATACAGATAGCAGCTTACACAAGATTGTGTTTTGCCTGTTTGGCTTTCTGCCCCCTACTGGACAAGCACAGCAAAGCAGGTAGACGCAGAGGGGGGGAAAAAGGAGTATGTTGGATAAATGAGTGTGATCATGTATTCTGAGTTAATGTGTTCTCTGGAGGGGGCTTAATCAAGATAAATGAGTATAAAGTCATTGTGTGTCTGTTTTGGCTAGGCTAATTCATAATGCTGCACATGAAAACAGAGGTGACCCACAACACAACGGCAAACACGTTTTGTATGTGTGTACCTTTCAACATATATAATCATGCAATTATCTTAGGTGACGCAAGGCAATTGTCCCCCTTTGTGTTGTGTGTAATTAAACAGAGATTACAGCTGTTTCTTTACAGCACGTCTTGGAGCTGGTCGTCTTGTCTTCAAATAGCTGCAGCTGTAGAATGAAGTAACGGCCGACAGCGTCACAACATCAGCCTTATCCCTGCCTTCAAACACCTCCATCTCTCACAGCCACATAAAAGAGCAGAACAGAGTGGTGGCAATGGCAGCCACCGCGCCGTGCAAGCCTGTGCTCTACTGCAGCCGCTGAAAGAGCTACTTCTGTATTCATGTGCTGCATCAGTTTGGGCTCTTTGATGGCACAGATCACTGTTAAGATGCCGAAGCTCCCACCCAACATACTGTATGGCTGGAAAATACTGTTGAAAGATATATGATTGGGCGTCCGCTATGTAGCACGACTGCAGGTGGTTTTTTTGTTGTTTTTTTTTGCTATAGACATTTTCATGAGCATGGATTACTCAATTATTTTCAAATTACATTAGCATTATTGAATAACAAATATAATTTTAATGACTTCCAACAGTATAGATCTCACACTAGCGCCAGGTAATTCGCAAAAGAAGTTATGAATTGAGTAGCAATCCAGTGAAGAGACACAAATAGAGACACAAATAGACAGTAGAGACAAAAACATTGTAGTGTTTTTCACCATCTTTCATTATTCAGCCCCAAGCCATGAATAACTGAATAGCTGAATCCAGGATAGTAGGGACAGAGAGCTGTGTTTTCATACTGCATGCCTGAGTGTGTGTGTGTGTGTGTGTGTGTGTACAAGCCACAAGAAAGCATCCTCCTCCTCCTCCTCCTCCCCTGAAAAGTGGTCTTTAAATGAAGAGCTAGAAGCTCCACTCATGCATGACTGCTTCCTCCATTAGGGCACGGACCCCTGCACCCCGCCTCAAAAAAAGTAAATAATGATGTTTAAAATGTCTACTTGTAAAGATGTGTCTTACATTAGCGATGCAACGGGAGATAGTCATTGCAAGAGCAGTTGTTATCAGAGCTAATGTGAAGAAAAGGTCCAAAACGGTGCGTCGCAGCTCCAGTGCAGCCTTCGAGAGGAACGACCGCCGCCGCCCGGCCTGCTGCTGCTGAATTAAATATGAGGGCAGAGGGTGAGAGTGAAGATGAGGCAAAGTGCCTGAGTTTAAACAGCAGGACAGTGACGTGTGAACACTCTGCTGTTGAAAGCACGACCCCCTGACCCCGCCACGCCACAGCAACAACCGGCCCACCGGAGTCTCATTCAATAGATAATTGTTGCATGTTTTACATTAATATGATTCTGTAGTGCTGCAATACTGATAAACATTGTGGAAAAAAACTAAACCACAATGCATATTTATGCGTTATGTTGTGCAAACACCGCTGTGCAGCTAAAACCCGGTTATTAACACAGATAATTGATGGCCACTCCTTCCTCCAGCGCTCACATGATTGAAGTCGATCAACTCATTTGAGGAGGGGGAAAAAAAAAAACCTATTTAAAATTGCCTTTTTAAATTCATTCGCTGATTACCATAATCATTTCATGGTTAACAATACTTTGTAAATGTGTGCACTATTAACGCCTGCAATTACGAGGGCTAAATGCAAATGGTGTGCCAGCCGGGATGGACCTATCGATCTCTGCAGATAGAGCACAAACAAAGGTAATCTTACACTTGCCAGTGTAGAGTGGCCCCCTCCTGTTCCCTTCTCCATTATCTTCTATGAGTTCTGTCCAAGCCATTGTGAAGAGAAAAACTTTGCTCTCCAGTCTGCTCTACATTCAAAAATTGGCTCCTAGACCAATTTATAGAGGTAATTTTAGTGTGAAAATGGATTCATTCGGAGTTCGCAGTGAATGCCTTCTTGAAGTATAATGGCTGCTCTACTCGCCGCCACTCCAGCTTCTGCCTCCAGACTGCGCCTCAAGCCGTAGATCACTCTCCCATGAGCTCACACTTCACTGTCAGGCCGCCACATTCCACCTTCATTAATAGCAGCCACTCATGTCTGACTTAAATGAATGTACAGGCTATCAATTAGCGCAGGGAAGACCAGACGTAGTGTGCTCAGGATGAGAAAGGCGCTCTGGCTCAACGAGAGACAGCCCACACAAACCAAACAGGATCTTAATCAACATTGAACTTTATTATTTTTTTTTTTTTATTCCAGTTTCCTCTATTAATTTTCTTGACCTATTTGCCTTTAAAAGAGCCATGATTTCTCTTCCTTTATTGATGACTAGTTTATCATCACTTTATAATAATGCACCCAACCAGTTTACATAAAATCACTTAAGACTAACAAGAAGAAGAGTACCTGACATTCCAAAATGTGCACGTTTGAATATAATATTGTAAATGGAACCCCATAGAATATGGACCCTCGCTAATATTTGCACTGAAGTGTTAATACATTTTAAACACATAAATAAATGCGAACATAGATGAGAAATTACAATAGGTAGTGAATAAAACTTATTAGATGGCTTTGACTGATGGTGTAAATGGAGGTGGAACATCTGGTAGCGTCGAGTAACACTGCCAGCGGCACCTCTGTACAAATGGTGCGGACGTCCAGAGAACTGATGAATCCTGAAAAGTTTTCATCCAAATCTTCACAAATTTAATGACAACAATAATGGCCCCCGGAGTATGGTGTTGGTGATGAGGACTTCACTCTTTATTCACTTTATGTTATTCATGTAATAAAGGACCAGTTTGAAAGTGATGATATTTAGAAATCTTTTACAGACTTTTCAGAATAGTGTGAAATCATAACTTAAGTTCACATGATGTATTTTATCACATATCAGAGTAAATAAATCCAGTTACAACATAATTAAGAACTTTAGATCCTTGTTGGCCTGGAAGAATTAAAACAAATGGTATACTTCTGACAGAAGTGACACACATCAAGTTCGAAAGGGAAACATGTTTATTAATTAAACAAAAGCTTTTATTTTGAACCTGTTCTTTTACATGATTAAATAGCTCAGAGTTTTCTTTACAGAAATATTTAAGTATAGATAATATAATGCGAATTAACAAAAATGATCTTTAAAACCTATTTTATCCCAACTAAAGAATCTGTGGTATATATCTTTGAAGATGTTGTTTATGTTAGAAATATTTGGATTGATGCGTTTCCTGGCCAAGAACATTTCAAATTCCAAAAAGAAAAAACAAGACACCCATGATGATGAGCTCTGATATTCTCTGAGATCTCAATGACATAGAAATGTGAAACTGTGGGGAAGAAAATAAAAATACAATCAAATGTTCATAAAAGTGTTTTTTGGGGGGGGTGAGTTTGTATTATTATTATTAGTATTATTATTATCATTATTGTTATTGTCATACTTTTTAAAATGAATGTTTACCTTGACAATTACAATTACATATGCCAGTTAAGGATACAGATACTGTGGGATTTTATCAATATTATACATTTATTACTTGCTACTTCAGGCAACATGGATTTATTTAAGTTTAACTGCACAATTTCGCTCTCCACTCAGAGATGAGTGCAGATCACTTTTATCTTCAAGAATAAAAACACCATCCTGTACATCCTCTTTTTGTGCCATTTCATGAAATTAATTTTAAAAAGTGTAGAGGTTTATCAAGAATTTTACAAGCTGGGAAATCTGTGAAATTTTGTTTTGGTGGAGTGTTGCTGTGTCTGGATGTCTTATGGCATTGTCCCTCAAGGATTGCACGTCTGCATACCCTTCTCACTGCAAAACAACAAAAGACTTTCAGCCACAACTGGTTGTCCATCTGAGATGGGTAAACAAGCAGAGTGATGAGAACCTTTAGGCTTTTTTACTTTGATGCTTGACACATCAATTGTTGCATGGCCACTGGGCAACATGCTTGCACTCATTTGGCCAGATCTGGTTATGGCAGAGTCCATCCCGTTAAAACAAAGTCTGCAGCAAGTGTATTTTACACATTTGAGAAAAGGAAATAAAAATACATAAGCAAATTCAATGCGGTTCCAAATGAAAAAGAAATACAGTTTTCATGCCTGAATTTCATGATTCGTTCATAATCACTGTCTGTTTCCTGAAAGCCCAACAGTTTACCTCCTGATTATTCATGCATGCTTCCACCTTCCCATCTACTCCTTTTCCATGATGAGTTAATTTCTCCCTCATTGCCCGTTGTCTGAATGACCCTGACGACCCAGGAGAATCTCCTAACAGGCTCCTCCTGGCCATCAGGATTGATCAGTCCACAGCACCCTGTCAGACACGATCAATACATCATTCCTTCAGTAACAAGGCCCCGCTCGTTTGCTGCCTCTCCCTTCCCTGCATCCCTGCATCGCCTTACTTTCATTTTATTATTATTTCTCACAGCGGATCGATGCAGGCAAACAGGCCCACTGTAAACCACACCACAATTAGAGCGGCGTCTAATCTTCTTGTTGACTCTATCTCCTTCACAGCAGCCGGCGTATAAAACACAAATGATAATGAAATCTAATGGGATTCTGTGGAATTAAATCACTTAAACAATGAGGAGTACCCAGCCACATAGAGGTATATACCGATCAATATCTTATATGCACCCAGGCTTAACAAGCCTGCAAAGCAGCTTTTCTTGGAGGTGATACATCATTCGGACTGGCAGCTCTCAACAGGTAAACACAAAAACATGCAACAATAACGAACCCTGGAGAGCAGGAAAACATTTGTACTCAATGAATATGTATATAGGAAGGCTATCACGATAAAAACAATCAAAACCTGACTTTTTTCATCGACTCTGAATAAACAAACTTTTTTAATACCGACATGGTGTGTTTCAGCTGCTCCATTCCAGTGGATGTACAAAAATCAACTATGCAGTTTTTCAGTTTACATATCAGAAATATGTTTTATTAGCATGAGCATATTGAGTTTCTTGTTGTTAAATGGTTCAAATGAATAGATGGCAATGTGAAATCATTAACAAACAAGTTTGTGTAAATGACTGAGAATCATTTTTTTCAGTGTATGCCCTTCCTGATGCAAGCTCAGCAGTTGGAGGTTAAGGCCCTGTTGACGTGACGATTTCAAGTGAAAACAGAAAACTCTGATGTGTTTTAGATCCATTCACTTAACGGCGCTCTGGGCCACTGAAATTTTAATTTAAAACTGCTCCCATGGTGGAACTTTTCAAAAACACTCGAAAACAGGGCAAGCACAGTCTATTTGACCTGTGCATTCACACCACGGCTGTATTAACTAGTAGTTGTGCACATGCTCAGTAGATGAACAATCAGAACAATGTTTCCTCCGTGGTGTGTATGATTCCAGATTCTCCTGGACTTGGTACTTTTATTTTGACAGTCACCGTAATAACAATCCAACTTAGTCGTCTGTCCACTAGAATGTCTGTGTTCTCCCGTTGTTAATGTTTATATTATATTGTTCCCTGCTGCATGTGCGCATGCTTTCTTTACAAAAACAAACAGCAGCCAAATGACAACTATAGTTTTCAGTGTTTCTGCTGTTTCTGTGTGAACAGGCATAGTTTTCAAAATGTTGCCATACAAATGTGAATAATTTCTGAAACAAAAATGCAAAAACAATTTTTTCACTTGTAAGGTTGTGTAAATGGGACTTAAGGATATTTGCTCAGGGGACCCACCGTAGTGACCTGTTGGCTGTGGGATTCAAACTAGCAAACTTATAAATTCTCTACAATTGGTAAAAATCATCCTACAAATAAAAACGGCATTCATTAAACTGATTAAGCAAAAGAAAACACAAGTGACCAGCTGAGACAATAATGCAATCACGTTCTTAACATTTGAACAGTTACTGTGAGTGACCGTAACAGTGACTCACAGCAACAGACAGTGATTCTTACGCTGAACCAGCAGCTGGTTGATAGAAGTACAGAAATAGACAGTGAGCTAATTTGATCATTGAATTATAAATTTAACACGCCTCTGTAGTTCGTCCTGGGTTTGAGGGGAGTAGCACTACTGATGCGAGAAAAGCTGTCTGCCGGGTACGGACGCCATGCGAGGCAACAGTGTGGAACTGCAGGAGTAATTAGTGAATCGGGCCCCCAGCTCCCTGTGAAGTCCGGCCTTTGAAGGAGGTAGCTCAGACCGATCAGCGGCCCCCTCTGATGTATGTTTGTGAATCTTTCAAGGGAGTGAGAGCTGCTAACGAGGCCTCATCTATTACCATTTGAGATGTAATTAGCGTCGTTGCAGGAATGGAGCGGGGCCAAGCAAGAGTGGCTCAATCTGGGCTCTGCGCGTCACAGTGTCCCAAAAGGCTGCAACAGCAGGAGGATGAAGTGAGCAAGTGGAAGGAGACTCCCAAGAGAGGAGACAGGGCCTCAGTAGCTCTGACACACAGGCCAGCCAGACGCGCAGTCGCGATGCTGGAGCAGCGCGCTACAACAGAGCTGGCACCAGCCAAGTCTTTGTTAGGAAAGAAAGGGGCCTCTAAAATAAACATATGCACACGTTTCTCAGTCCCAGTCAATTTGCTGATGTGTCTCTTGTTTCTTACTGTTTAAAGGTAAAATACTAAAGTACAAGGATTATTTTCCTTAGAACATATAAATATACAGTATTTTGACCTTTGTGAGCTTTAGAATTAGTTTATCTATCCGAACTGAAGGATTAGCAATGATTCCAAGCTGTGGTCAATCTTTGGGTGCCGGGTCACTGAGGGGTCAGGTCAGGTGTGATTCTGCTCTGTTAACTGTTTCAGTCAACCTTTAACCCTGGAGGGTTTATTTGACTGAGCCCACCAGCGTCTGAACAGGCCAGCAAGGTCACCAATGTTTTCATTGAACATTAACGGTGATTTAGTGGAAGATAATTAGCTATTAGTCCCCATCATGACTCACTCTACGAACTTAAAACAAATCACAAAGTGAAGGCATTAAATCTTGCATGCTGGTCACACCGTCTACACAGACCTCTTTATTCTCAAGCCTTCTGTGGAAACACACAAATCGGAGATGACTAAGAGTCATTGACCGCTTATGAAAACTGAAGAGGCCAAAACATGGACTCTGTGTGGCAGTGTCCCCTCTCTGGAGAGCAGCGGTGTAACAGGAGTGGGAAGTGATGAAGCTACTCAGTGGAGGCTGTAATCAGGCCAGCACATTTTTGTTGGATCTCCCGTCTTTGCCCGCTGCCTTCGACCCGCCCTGGCTGCTGATCTTCAGCATGTAACATGGAGACACTGGATCAATAGGGGCTGGACGACTTTCCACCCATTCCTTCAACCCCACTATTAATGGCATGGAACCAGCATCTGTCCACTCCCTTTGTGGCCACATGATAAAATACAAGCTCTGAATCAAAGCAGCATTTATGGACAACCGCAATTAAAGTGACTAAATCTGCAAGGGCACCCAGACCTTATATAAAATAGAGAATCACGACGTGGAGCAAAGACCTGAGGAGTGCAATATCTCACTGTGTCGTCGATGTCAGCAGCAATGACAGACGCACAGAAACATCAGGCCAAACACCTGGCCTTGTTCTCATCAATCTCAGCAAACAAAATTGAGGTGGATATAAAAAGAGAAAAAGAAAGAGATAGAGTAATATTATTACAGAGCGTATAAAGGGGGTGGTAAAATAATAAATAGGTAAACAAACAGTAAAGCAGAAGTTGAAAAGGCTTTTAAACATTTAAGCGCAGTGGCGGGAGATGCCGCCGGATGACCTGTAATGGGAGCGAGGCTGAAGCGGAGGAGTGGTAAAAGCCTGATAAAATAAGAGACTGTAACCTCACTCCACTTAGCCATCAGACCAAGAGATGCTTTAGGGAGTGCATGAGCAAATATCATGAAAAAGTCCCAGCATGCTGTGTGTCAGCAGATGTTTTGAAGCCCCTGTCTGCTCCTCAGTACAATAAAATGTTGTCCTGAAAGGAAAAGCTTTGATGGATATGATTGACAGAAAGGAATGGGTTTGAAGGAGATGAAGCAGTTATCTCTAGATAAGACTTTGTACATTAGAGGGTGAGAACATAAAGGGTGACGGGGAATACCAAGGGTGAGAAAAACACTTAAGTACAGCATGTGGATGATGACAGTAGTAATCACCATGCATTATAATTACACAGTAGTGATAAGACGCGGCGGTTCTGAGATTAACCTGGAGGTTCATATGCCAACACATGCAAACAGACTAATTAAATTACATACACTTGTGTACCCACTGATTTTCCTGAAACAATGACAAAAGTCTTTCTGGTACCTCTAAAAACCGAAAAAATAAAGTGAGAAAAAAGGTTTTGTCCCCACACTGTCCTGCAATCACATGAACTGGACAGTTTCAAAGTTGGTGCCAACTAGAGGTTTTTTGAAAGAATAGAGAGATAGCGCTTGTCTGGTTTAATGGGTGTGTGACTTTGAGCATGTGGCCCAATGCTGTGGCTTCATACCTTTTTGACACAGAGTAAGGCTGTTTGTAGGTCAATGTGCTTTTGACAGTGTGTCAGTGAGTGTCAAACATTAAATGCTTCAAAATGGGCCTCCACTAAAAGTGCCTTGGGACCAAACTGCTCACCATGCTTCCATCTCGGTGGTGACAGTCCACACACTGTGGGAGAGACAGTCTAATTTCACTGTGGGCTGACGTCCATTCAACTTGAGTGATGAGGGAGCAGGACCCCGTGCACACACATGCACACACGTAAGACGTTTGCACAATAACACACACACACACACACACACACACACACACACACACACACACACACACACACACACACACACACACACACACACACACACACAGGGTGTGTGTATAAATACTAAAACAGTAAACTCAAAACGAGGTTGGTTGTGTTGACAGGCCCATTATCTGGCCTCTGACAGCCATTTCAGTCTTGTTTCACACTCTCCAATTCCAAGGGAAGACGCTGGCCTGCAAAGCCCTACTGTACGCTTCAGTGCACTGCAGCCGCTCCAAAGCCATCATTATCCCATGTGCTGTCCTCCGCTTGCACCCAATTCTCAGTCTTCATTGTCATGCTGAAAACAAAAGGGCTTCATGGTAATAGGCTGCCATGCCACCAACCATCAGGTGCATCTCAAGGTAAAGGCTGATGAGAATATGCATGGACCTCTCAGGGAAAGTTAGAGGCAGCGAGTGAGACATGACCAGAGACGTGGGGCCCTTTGGGGTTAGAGAGGCCTCCACTGCGATAGTGCCTGATGAAGACAAATGGATTGGCCCAATACGGCCTCCCTGTGGCAAGCTATCATCTATAGGAACAGGGGGGTCTGGGATGGCTGGCTGGATGACGGACGGTCAGCCTAATTGGTGACCTGCAGGGTTAGAGATGAGTTGGGTAGGCCTCTCCGCTGACTGAATGGCACGAGTGTTGATCTATCCCAAGCAGGGGTCAGAGATCAAGTGATCTGTGCAAGGAGAAGGAAATGGATAGGGCTGCATTTTGTGTTTTCTGCACTCAGAAGTTAATTGTACCAAAAGGACTCCAGAAAAGTAAAACTTCTGTCACATTTCTCACAAGAGCTGAAAGTTCACATCAAGAAGAGTGGAACTCAAAATTCACAATGTAATGATAGAAAGGAGCAGAATTCTATATTTGTGGGTGGTCAGCTGAGCAGCGGTAGCAATAAACTCTGCCGAAAGTAAAACTGAAGAAATTATACATTGTGTTAAAAACTAATCCATGCCGGGATTTGAACATTGCGCTCTGTGCTCACTTCTTTTGGAGAAGTGGGGAGGAAACGATCACACGCTTGAATTAATATGTAATTATACCACTCAGATGCTCTTAGCTGCATCTACCACTGAGCAAACATGGGCAGCACAAAGGAAAAGCGCAACAGACTGAGGTACAATGCACTGCAAAGCCATAAAGATTAACACAATACATCTTCACATGGAAGCACACATGGCCGGATAGACACATGCATGCTCAGAACACGAGCTGTCAATTTCACATGCATAAGCACATCGGCTACGCTTATAGCCAAATGTCCAGAGAGAGTGATGTTTCACAGAATCACACAGTCAGGCTTCCAATATTAGTATTTTCCAAGAATAATGTGCAGCTTGACTTTAATGGCCAGCACAAAGACTGACAATGATCCCGTGGAGAGGAATGTCAACATCTCTTTCCTGAAGTATTGAAGTGACACAACAACAGTGGATAGGAGTTTGAATGGCTCCAGTGTTCAGGCTGCCACTGGAGAGTTTCCTCCATTGAGACAGAAAACTGCAGTGACACTGTGTGTGGGGGGCTTTTACCAGTGACTGACAAAGCTAATCACACTGGCTTCTGATTGGGGAAGAATGGAAAAGAGATAGCCATTAAGGGAATCCATGTGAGAAATGGTTTCAAACCCTGTTATTTGCTACCAAGGCAACAGATGGAAACACATTTATTGTCGTGTCTCACTATGGACAAAAATAATGGCTGTCCAAGGACCACCTATGGTAATGAATAACAAAACCTTGTAGACAACGTCTGACAAAGCTAATAAATACTTTCCTTTTGGAAAATAACTGCTTCTACAGAGTCAATGCGAGAATAAAGAGGGTCCAAATTGATAATTTAAGCAATGGATTTTGCAATGTGTTGACATATTACAACAGAATACAACAATAATGTTGGTATCAGATTTTCAGCAGCCATGAGAGAAAGGCTTGATATACTTAATTGATTGAGCATTGTCACATCCCTTTTACTTGAAATGATTTTTGTTCAGTTATTTGAAAACTGCTCTTGTTTCATGTATTGCTCTTGTCACTGGAAAACTGAAAAATGATGAAGGTAGAACTAACAAATGGGCTACGACAGGCTTCAGTCTGCTCCGAGAGGAGGCATAAAGCAGCGCTGCGTTCACTTAGAGAGACAAAGAAACAAAAGCAAACGGAGAAGGACAACGAAACCGCGTGAATCAAAAAGGCTTTGGGGGCTTTATCTGGCTGCACCATGTGGGAATGATAATGACCATCTTGGATCCAAAAGGACAACCATTCATCTTAACCCTGGTCTGCTTGGCAAAACTCATAATCCCTATAACACCCACGACCCACCACTAGACAGACAGCAGGAAAAAAAATGGTACTTTGAAGGCAGGGGATAAGACAAAACAATACCCATTGCTCCCAGTTCTCTTTAGACTCAGCGTGATTGTTTAACATTCCCTGGAATACTCTCCATCTGCTCGTCGGCATTAATTCCTTCTTTTTACCAAATCTTCACCTTTACACCGCTGAGATTATGTAACTCCCTTTGCCTCTTGTCTACACCCCTCCCTCTCTTTTACTCTCTTCACTGGCCCTTCAATCAGACTAATACCTATTCCCTGGTGATGAATTATTTCATTCACCCTCCTTTCTTTTATTCCCTGGTTCTGAAGCCACACTAGTATCAAGTGCTCTGTTCTCTTTAAACATCCTCCATCCATCATAGCAGGAACCCTGTTCTGAGGAGCCCCCATGCTCCGACTGTCCTCTCCAATCCAGCCTCCCTTTTCCTCCCTTAAACTAGCCATCATGATGAACGATGAAGGAGGTTAGATGGGTCCATTTTCGCCCTTGAATCCTGACCCCTTCCCTACTTAGCCCAGGTGACATTACTAAATACTGCCGTCTCAAGGGGAGTGAATCTTCTCTCCATTCATTTTAGAGATGAGTCACCCTCCCTTGTTTTGCTCATGCAGTGTAATCCCCCCCGTGTTAGTGTCTATTATTTTCTATGTGTACAACACACACCGTTTGTGTAAAATGTTTCATGAGCCTAAACAATACAAACAAATTCCTAAATAGACCACAGTTCCCATCCTTCACATCCTTGAAATGTTGACATAATGGTGCAAATAAAAGAGTGTGAGTCCGTGAACCAGGATTAAATCTTAAGTCTGTTTTTGAAAGTGTTGACTGCCTTGGTTCACCTGAGAGAGTCAATCTCTGCTCTTCCTAAAGAGAATACAATAAGTAAATATACGTTCTCCAAGTATCTAATTCATCAAAGAGGAACAAATGCACAATCCAAATCACACCATAATCCACAGAAAGTCACCAAGAGGGGAACAGCTTAAAAAAAAACTTACTACAACATTAAAGAAGAAGAGAGAGGCACCAGCAGTGATTGACAGCCCCAAATAAAAAGGCAGTAAAATCCCAGAGAACAACATAAAGACTGAAACAGTACTAACTGCGTGGTAAATCTGATTAAGCGTCAGAGCGAGGATGGCAAGCGGGGCTAAGTGACTCAATGGATGAGTAAGTGAATAAATAAAGGAGAGAAGATTGCGGTGGCCGCCTGCCACGGCTACACGTTATTTAAGCAGTCTTGTGTGTACACAAGCCAGGTTGCTACGGGCTGAGTTTCCACACTCAGTGCAATTACTCTGGCTGCGTTCTGTGTCGGTGAGCTAATTAGACGTGAGCTTGGGACTGGTAGAGTGGAAGATGAGGAGAGTCGCTTGGGATGGTGATGGAGGCGATAGCTTCTGTTTTTCACCTGAAGCCCTCCCACACCAAGGGAAATGGCTCCCTGTTTACACCGCAGACTATAAAGCAGAAATGGCCCCAAAAGGAGAGGGAGTAAATGTGGCGAGGAAAATGGTTGAGCGGCGGCTGTTCCAGCGGCTGTGTGAGCTTCCCGTGTCACCGTCTTCCACTGCGCTTCCTCTCGGGCATGCACAGAATCGCACGCCTGTCCCAATCTTGTGCCACCAGAAAACACCCAGCTGCCCGCTCTCTGCCCCCATGCTAAGCCCACCAAGCCTCCTCCCACCTCCTCTGGAGTAACCCAATAACGTTGTGTGTACTTAAACAGCAGTGTTGGCAGGCCTCCTCCAGTCTCAATCTTTTCTCACTGCCAACAAACACACAGAGCTCTCTTTCAACGGTTCTCCACCGGACTCAGCCCCTTCTGAGAGTCCCTGTTTAAACAAACACTCTTTGGCTCGCTGTGATGTGTCTTTAAGAGGAAAAAGAAAAGAACTGATGATTGTGCTCCTCTCTCAAGGCATTATTAGGCAATATGTTATAATTAATTGAATTGTAGTCTTGTTGCTACATGAGGGTTCTTGGCGACTGAGCTTACTCATTAGCTACGCAGACTCTGGACCTAACCTAATGAACAATAATAATGCTCTCCGGTTGAAATGTGTTACGGAGATGAAACCTGATGGCCTCTGCTGGTAATTGGGCTCCCTTCCACTCATTAAGGGAGGAAAGCAATAAAAAAGCAATAACACTCTCAAAGTGCCATCAGAGGAGGAATGTGGCACTTTCTTTTTGACAATTCATCAGGAGAGAAGCCCTGCGTATTAGCTGAACGAGAGCCCAGGGCCAAATAAACATCTCCCACTCTGCATAGACTGTTTGATGGGTAAACAGTCTTTGATGTGCTCACTGCCAGATACTGACATCCTATGTGGACAAGACCACCGGGGCAAAAGAAATCCTAGTGTAGTTAACTATTACAGAAGTGTGGCAATTCAAGGTCTGCAGTGTTTGTTGGGTTTGCTGGTTACTCTGTGTGTCCTAACCTTCCTGCAGGTTAAACTCTGTAAACATCATGTGGAAGTATGCAGAGTCTGTCTGAATGCGGGGTTAAATCTTTGGGTCAAGGCATGATTGCACTTCTCTTCATGAAAACGAGAAATACAGTCTGTGCACACAACTGTGTGTTTAAACTGCTACATTTTCTGCCAAGTTCTGCACACGGGGACTCGCGGCGCCATTCATCACCCAATTTCTCACAACAGTGCTGCTCGTTGTAATTTGTTTTCTGAGCGACTGACATGAGGAAGTTGTCTCGCACCAGAATATTGAAATAAACAATTACATCTGACTGGCTCAGGCAACAATGCCAGGAATGTTACTCCCCACATTGTGTGTTTCAGCATGCCTCCTTTCGCTAAGCCCGTGGCTTTCAGGCGGCGGAGGCAGAGGATATAATCCAAGAGTGACACACAAGTCATCCCCAGGTCTCATTCCTCCAGAGTTTTCTGTCTGGTCCTGACAGGGTTAGCTAGCAGGCAGTTCAGAGTTCCACCACAACTTGGCTGGGGAGATAAAACCTGTCTAAATCTTATACCCTCTCCTGCCCTCTCCACCCGCCGAGTCGGAGAGAGTTGAGGAATCAAAGATACAGGAAACAGGCAGTGCAGGTTTGGGAATTCCAAACTACTTTTGGAAAGTTTTCACTTGTTTTTTTTCCTCCAGTAAAAGCAGCAGAGTCTCGGCAGGGATGACAAACAAGTATATGGTTGAGCTGCTATATGTCATCTCGAAAGGAAACTTTTCAAGCAATAAGCAGTGTGGTGTGACACGGAGAAGCAATGAAAAACAGCCTGAGAATGCTGAAAAGCTCAAAACATAGTCATGCACCTGTGTGCTGCATAAACAGAATGCATGATAATAAATCTACAGATGCACATGAGCATATTGTGCATTTTCAGTGCAAGAAAATATGTTTGTGAGGTCCTTAATGTTAACTCTTTTAACAATACATGGACAAAAAAAACTACTATACATGTTATTACCACATTACCAACAATCGTAGCAGGACTATAGGTTTGTGCAGGTACCCAGTGCTGATAAAAAATTCTTTGGTTTTTCTTCGGCTGCTAATGTAGAGTTTCGCAAACATGCAAATGAAGTCAGGAGCAAACTTCCACACAAAGTACCTGCAGTGTAATTTAAGTACGACGTGTTCATAAAAAATGGAAGAGAAGATGCTTAGACTGTGATTTCACACGGGAGCTGTTGATTTTGTTTCTTTAAAGCGGCTTGACTTCTTTATACTAAAGACTCCAGTTTAACATTTAGAAAAAGAAAAAAAAACTCACAGCAAAGCTCTGAAATGGATTCAGTAAAAATGAGAATATTTTGCCATAGAGCCCATCCAAATCAGCTCAAACAGAGTGAAAGTGTGTTGCCATAAATGTTTCCCAGTCCCACATGCAAAATGTTACAAAGCTGCCACAATGACAAGCGCATGCACAGAAGATTCAGGCTGGAAGAATCTCTGCTGGCAGATTTAGAAGGCCTCAGTCAGATTCAGCATGTCAGTCTGTCCAAAAAAGAGGAGAGGGCCATTAAATATGTTCTCTGTTCTCCAGACAACCCCCCCTGCCCTCTCCAATAATCACAACATAACAGATGAAACATGTCATGTTTATAGATGGTCGTTTCCTCTTCTCTCTCTCTCACTTGCTCTGGTTATGTCATCAAGTGCCTCTGGGGGGAAGTTAGGTTTCTTTTCTTTTCTTTTTTCTTCTTTTTTTTTTTTTTAAATTTGGTTGAGTAATTGCATCTTTGGGTGCTTTCCACTGTATAGTCAACATTTATTGTCAACAAGCATTCCTGAACCTGACAGTGAGTCACTGTTCATTTCAAATACACCTCAGCTGGGCTGTCAGTGCGGTTTTAAATTGAACTGAAGGAGAAATGTCTCCTGACTCATCAGCTCCAGAAACAAGCTGCTGTATTTTACCACCAAACTGCCAACATGCAATCTGTTCTGGATTGAGACACTTAAATGAGCTTTGGTGCTCCCTGGTGAGTGTAAACCACCTGCTCTGAACCACCTGCCTTAGATAGAAGACTTTCTTGAACTACAACAGGATCCGAGTGAACCTCCACAATGTCACAATGTCTCTACGAGTGTACAAGTCCAGAGAGGCATGAACTGCACACACATGACACTGCACTCCCTGTCATTATGTTTTGTTTGCTTCCTCTTTGAAAGCCGTCGGAACAAAGGCTCCTCTCACTCGCTGCTGTTTGTCTGAGGTCCAAGCAGATGAAGTCTGTCTGGATCGCCTCCTGTTCCCTCCCCAACAGTGACCCTGGAGAGATAACACCAAGCTCGGAGGAATGCTGCTTGTTGTGAAGAAATGAAGACATAGCTGCGGGAAGGAGTGTGATTCTCAACATGTGGGAAAGACAAGGGAGACCGTTATTGGCCTTTCTAAAAAACGGTGGGAGTGAAATCACACTATGAGTGAGAGGGAGGAGAAGGGACACCAACTGTTGATCCGTATATCTGAGGAGAAAACACCAAGGGTTTGCTTCAAACAAGCAATGGCCTGATAAAAACCTGCTGAAGCTGAGTGAAATATGAGGGTGCATCAGTAGAGAACATTGTTCTGTGGGAGTGATGCATGTTTTATAGCTGTACACTGGTGGTGACCCTCACTGTGGCCTGTTTGGGCCCACGGATCTGAGGCTGAACCAGCTGTGGAGTGGGACTGAAGATGAAAGTTTAACGGCCCTCCAAAGGACCATACACATGCACTCCCCTGGTGGAGGTACACGTGCACGAGGCAGGGCTCCATTCGGAACTCAGGACGGCTCCTCAAAGTCCTCAGCTGCTCCTCACTCCTCACAGGAGGCCATGTGGTACCAAGCAACCCAGAGGAAGGAGCTAACGCAGCACTTGCTAGCGCGCGCCCACACACACAAACACACACACACACACACACACACACACACACACACACACACACACACACACACACACACACACACACACACACACACACACACGCACACGCACACACACACACACACACACACACACACACACACGTACAAGTGCATCGTTCCACATAACCTCACACCACATCCGCTCCAGTTTCTCCTGTGTGGTTTTAATTTAAGCCAATTAAGCCGATTTTCTAGATTTTATTTTCTCTTCAGTGTCCCACTCTCACTCCCTCCACACTCAACCAGCATCCCAGCAGGGCTTAAACACACACAGACGGGTCCTCAGAACAAATATTAACTGTTTAGCCTGGGAGGATTGAGTGGGATTCTTGTTTGAGTGTGTAATTTAGGGGCACATGACCATATGTTGGAAATCCTGTTAAAGGCATTAGTTCTAAATCTAGTCATTGCACTTTGAAGGCTGTCACTGTCTCTCACGATCTCTACCAACTATTAAGGCACTTCTGTTTAAGTTCTCTTTATGCCAATGAAAGGACAATAACTGAATATCTTATAATATCTATAAAATAATTAATAATCCTATATTGTGTTAACAAATCTGATTACTCAGGGTAGGGACATAATTGCAGACACAGCACAGCAGATGACAAACAGATTGCTCAGAGCGCACATGAAAACATAGAATATAACAAAAACAAACAAAGAAAATTGTGTGAACCCCACGCAGCAGCACTTGTGGGTCTGACAGGAACTAACAGTGACCTGGGGTTACAGTGGGAACTAAGTCTGAAACTGCTATCAAATTGCACACCCCACTTCCACATGCCCTCTCCGTCTCCCCTCCACCCCCCCGCTTTCTGTCTGACATCTGCTAATCCCTAGACCTCTGACCCCAGGAAATTTACTCTCTCAACCTTGACCATTTTCCTCCTTTTTTCCTCCTCTTTATGCCTGGAGAATCACCATTACCCATTATCATTCCATTGTCTGAGGCCAAGAAAAACTATTTAAATTCCCATGAACTAACATCCACTTGCAGGCTACAGGCTGTGGGGGTGTTATATTGGGATGTTGTGTCAGTGGTGTGATAGTCAAGCTGTGTGATCTCGACCAAGCGCAATAATTCACTACCTATTGGGCCTTTTGTCGACCAGAACATGGTTATTTATTTCGTATTTTAGGGTTGTCAGACATCCCCCACATTTGGAGCAATTACATTTTACTCAGCGCCAACAAACACCTGGACTTTACAAAAGAATTTCTATAAGAATCTAAATGTTGCTGAGCATAAGTCCTGCCTTTGAGTCAGCTGGAAGCCCGTGTGATGTGGAAAAGAGAAATAAATGCCTAAATATTTCTGTGATTTCGTTATCACTAAATTGTACACATTTAAGAATTTGTGTCTACCTCCTTTTGCTGTGAAATCAAACACACAATAAAAAACAAAACAAAACAAAAAACAAATAGGCATGAAGAAGGAACAACAGAGATTTACATTAAGCTGTGAAAGTGTAAAGAATAGACGTTCATCGATGGATAAGATGCCAAAGGCATTAAATGAGGAGGTGATTTTCATGTGGGAGCTGTGCATCCCAAAGCAAACACAGAGAACCAAAACGTTGAACTGTACGCTACAAAGCAGGATGCTTTAGAAATGTCTGCAGTTACACAGCCTTATGAAATAAATATATAAATATGACACCCCAGTGACTTCAAACAGAAGAATATTGGCGAAGACACATTTTTTCTTTGTATTGCTATATGCTGTTTTCAAATAAAATGTGAAAAATCTATTGAAGACACTTTAATTGTGCATAACTCACAGATTTGGCTAAAGACTGGGACATATGATAAGACTTTGAAAACTCCCAGCTTATGATTAATTTGAGCGACTCTTACTAATCCCTCTCGACATCCTCACTAAAATATAATCCGCCCAGAACAGAGAAACATCAGGATGCTCCTGCAGGAGATCTGTTGTGGTCTTGCAGCCTGGCACCCGTTCAACTGTGTGAACTAAGACCCCGGGGCCTTCATGCATACGAGCCACTGTTCCTGACTGCCCCGGGATCCTGGCACCACATGGCACCCTCCCACTTTTATTATTCATCTCCTTCATTACCCTACACAGCTATTTACCTTCACAGGGTGCGCTGTTGCTGTGACCCTGAGGTGAGCATTATGCTGCTCGGCAACAAAAGAGGGATCAGGAAGATGAAAAGGGAACCGCGCCGCCCCAATCTCATTTCATGCATCTCCTCTCTCTGCCTCTCTGAGAACCGAGGACTGCAGTGAATAGAACCTGCAGACTGAAGTCAAGTGCCACGATGAAGTGGATTTGTGTGGAAATTGCCAAGAGGACACTAACCTCATCTTTCTTAGGTCAGAATGCTTACAGCTTAGAGAAGCTCGGTCAATCCTAAGTAAGGATAGCCAATCAATTCTAATAGCCCCCAGGGTAGTCGCCATCCCAGGACCCCTTGCAAGTGCCGTGCGCCCGCTTCCCAAGCCTGCGAGCAGGCGGCTTACGTGTTAGGCTGAGCTCAGCTAATTGCTTGAGATACGACCCTGTGTGGTTTCAGAGAGTTTTTGATGGGGTACTTGTTGTGGTTGCTGAGATATTCTTTGGCTCATAAACTGAAGATTGGTCTCACAATGGGAAGGTATGAAGCTCAAGTTTCCTTTGGGACTAAGAAGATAAGATCCCTCCATTAGCAACATAGGCGGAGGTAGAGATGAATCCTCAGTACATGTGTGTCAGTCAAGAATATTGAGAAGCAGTATCAAATGTGTTTGTGGACAACAGGACTTTGCAATTAGAGCGCATCTTTCTTCAGAAATGGATGGAAACAGATTCAAATATATTTTTTCAGAATCTGAAAATTACAGGCTTCAAAAGAAATCTGCCTTCTTCTCATAATCACATTTATTTTTTCATCTTGATTATTTTCCCCCTTTTCTCATAACCCAGTGAACTGTGGTGTACGTATTTATTTTGGACACTGCCATAATAATTCAATGTGAGGACTGGTGCAGCCTCATAATGACTTCCTTTTTCTTTGCTGTTATTTCTGTGCCACTGGCCTGTGCCAGGATGCTACAAGGCTGGGGTGACCACAGAGGAGTAACTCTGGTCTGCTTGTGGTTCTTGGAAAATGTCCTGGGTCCAGGCCGGGAGTCCATTTCAAATCCAACCTCGCTTTTCCCCTCTCCACCCATCATTTCACTGGGGCAACAGATTCGCCCCACAATGGGGTGGAAAGACATTCTCTTCCATTTCCTTTGCATGGAGATTGTGTAGACTGGACCACATTGTACTCTGTTCAAACATTATAATTTTCACAATGAAGAAACAGGCCAAAACCCAAACATATGAACACATGTCCATGTAGTTTATATAACTCTCTCTATGCATCATATCTGAGCTGATCATTAACAGACATGTCTTAAAAACAGTCGAGTTCATCGCAGAATGATCAAAGCTTCTCTGCTGTGGTCAGAACAAATCCAGAATCAGAGTGCAACCCACAAAGTGGGATGTTTATTCTTAAGTGAAAAACACAGACCGACGGGGAGCAAACAACTACTCAAAATGAAAAATAAGAAAACTTGACTGCTAATAAAACCTGAAGAGTTGGATATATCATATTCCATCCAAGGAGTTTGTGTCAGGACCCAAGCAACCAAAGACAATAATTGGAGGGAGCTCATTCATAGTCACAGACGTTTTAGCCAACAAATTTCTTCTACCATCTTTTTTATTAAATTATTTATGAGAGGTCAAAAAACATACAAAATACAGATACATTTAAATCTCTCTCTCTCTCTCTCTCTCTCTCTCTCTCTCTCTCTCTCTCTCTCTCTCTCTCTCTCTCTCTCTATATATATATATATATCGGATGTTGGATGGTTTTATGAAAAGGTTGAATACTGTATGGATGTATTTGCCCTTCTCATCTTACAATATCAGAATTTATTTATCATGGTAACACAGTCTGAATGCCTGCAGCTACGTAAAGGTCACAGGTGATAAAAATGCATAAGCATGAGAACGAGTCCCCAATAATTGGCAGAATACACATTAGAGGTGCAGAGGTTGTCAATATGCACGCACGGTCAATAGATTGATGTACGCTAGAAGTGACATTGACTGGGGCAGAGGCAGCTGGATGAAGAGTGGCGGGTAATAAAAAGCACCCACAGCAGTACAAGTCTCCCTGGAAAACTGTTTCTATCACCCCACCATCCCGTCTTTACCTGTGTCAAACTGTAACAGGCCAACATAATCTCACACAAATTATTACAGATTAGACATGCTGCTATTTAGGTTTTTTATGATGATGTCATCAGGGATCGTTAAAGAAGTCTTTTTACATTACTCATATGAAAAACCTGCTCAATGCTCTTTCCAAAAGGTAAACTATAATTCATGTTGAATGAACTTTATCATGCAGACTTCAAGTTAGTTAGACCGTTGAACAAAATCCTGTTTAAAGAATGTAAAGCTAAATTACAGACATATAATATTTATATGAAGCATAAATACAGCTCAGAATACTCTCAGATGAATCATTCCTCAGTCCTATGAAGTTGTAGCTTTAAACATATCGCGAGAAGAAAACATGATGTGGGAATTATGTGACTTAGAAATAAATTGCTTGGAAAAAACTTTGGAATGTTCTTGAACTTTGTTTCAGTTATAGAGCATTAAGTCAACATTTCTCATGTGTTGCATTGTTTGTTTGTGCATCAGCTGTATTTTATAGCGACTTTGTGGTTGTGATTCTTTGTATCACATCAATCAAATGTTGTATCTCATCTCAATCATTCTTATTCGTAGCAGCCACTAACATCTGATTTACTCTCGAGTAGGGCTGCAACAACGAATCGATAAAATCGATAAAATTCGATTATTAAACGTGTTGGCAACGACTTTCATTATCGATTCGCTGTGTCGCGCAATTTATCGCCATGTCGCCATGTTGCGGAGCCATTTACTTCGCCTTTGGAGCTTTATCAATGCTGGCTGATTGAAATAAAATTTAAAAACTGAACCTCAACCTGCAGAGCAAGTTGAACGGAGCGGGGCGGAGGCGGTACAGTAGAACCTGCGAGGAGAGGACCTGGTCAGAGCGGCACGCTGTACTGGACACGTCACTGTGCACGGACACATATTTAACTGGTAACACGCCTTAATGAGTGACAACCTGCCTGACGAGGACAACGGACTGGTTTTCCTGGCAAATTTCAAGTTGAGCGACACGGAAACGGCCAAAATACTATGGCTGGACCCGATTATTGGAATATTCAGACGTTGTGGTGTGGAGATTAGTTTTGAGATCTGAATCATCGCCGCTTCCCCACAGCACAGTGCTGCAGTGAAGCTCCTCTCCATTAGTTTGACTTTCCCTTCACAGAAGAGAACATAAGGCCCGTGGGCCAAAAACGACCAAAAGGCTCCAATCTGGTCCCACCAAGCAAGGAGGTTATATAAGCTTTTTTTTACATTTCAGTGTATTTTGCACCACAATATGTCATTAAAATTGACTTTATGTTAAGATTGTAGTCATTTTCAGTACTAACTGTTTGATCTTACAAAAATATAGACTATTTAATCACGTACACTGTGACCACAACAAATAAAATATTTTGAAGTGTAAATTTAAAGGATATTATAGCAATATTTTATCAGTTTGATCCACTCAAGATGAAACTGGACTGTATGTGGTCCCTGAAGTAAATGAAATCTTATTTAGCAATTATTTTGGATACATCTCATTTACATGTGCGTGTGTGTGTGTGTGTGTGTGTATACAGTATATAGTATACATCTTTGTGTTGGTTCAGTTATGTGCTTTTAAATAACCATAACATATTTGGTGTTTGATTCATTCAATATCAACTGGTCCTACAATTTGAGATGTTTTTTTTGTTTTTTTAACCGATTCATCAAAAAAATAATCGACCGATTAATCGATGATCAAAATAATCATTAGTTGCAGCCCTACTCTCAAGTATTTCACACTTCTTGCAAAAAGGATAGAAAAAACACTTTGGTGTTGTCTTCCTGTGGCGATAAACCTCAACTGCTGTGATAAAGTAGTAGTCCCTGCTAAAACCTTTCAATTAACTCCCCAGCCTCCGACAGGATGCACAAGTTTCGCAGACCATCAAGGAGAGATGAAACCCTCAATGTGTAGTCACACTGGGTACAATTACACACTCGTCTGCCCTCCTGGCCCCACCCACGCATGCTTGGGGGGTCATTACCTCCACCCTCACCATCAGGCTGCTGGCATCCAGTTGGCCGTGAGCTGTGGTGCCTACATGTGGTGCAATTGAGGGAGAAGCCATGTGCACTTTGTGAAGCTAAAGCGGCATCATGTAACACCGCAGCAGAACTGTTCCAGCAGTTCTGCCGGCTGGAGGGCCAATTAGATTAGAGGAGGGTAAAAACTGTGGTTACAGGATGTCCCAATTCACTCAACATCTGCTGAAGGAATATGGAGCTTTACATGGTAAACTTCACCAGCAGCAGGCGAGCAATGCCTAATCCATAACAACGCTACTACATACAATATAAATAGTGGCTAAACTGACTCGTAATAATGCTTGCAGAGAGCACTGGCTAAAAAACACCCAGCATGAAACAGTGAGAAAACAGGACACAACACCCCACCATTCACGGCTTGGCTTTTCTGCAGCTGAACCTTTTCTTTGGCTCCTGAGAGGAACTCCAGCTGCGTCTTGTGCCACCATATGCATGAAAAGGGCCCATCAAAGAACATATTTCTTTCATTCCAGGCAATTTCCCTAATCCCTGATGAGCTGCAGGGGAGAGGAAAACATTATGGATGTGGGTTAGCAGGTGGTGGAGAAGGGATTGTGGTTGGGAGTGCATGGATGTGCGTGTTTCAGTGTGTGCATGTGTGTGAACATGACGATCAGAATACATTTGCATCATTGTGAAGCCTTGTTTAATGACTGAACCTTTTTATTTTCTATTTCTGTTGATACGGAGTGTTGGTGAGTGTGTGTTTATGTGTGGAAATCTGGATATTAGCATGACAGACACAGGCCGCCGTCCCCCAGGAGAGGGGACCGAGGAGCCTTGAAGTAGTTTGCGGGGATTAGTTCATCCAATCTTCTACTAATCGCCGATAAGTTCTTTCCACTGGTGAGTCTTGTTCAAGATCCCACTCTCTGAAGAATCCTCTCACTTTAGCCTCAATTGACACAGGCAGTGGAGGAAAAATGCTAAGCTGTGTGCTTCCCTTCTTAAAAAAAAACTTTAAAATCCACACTCAGGCTCCAGTTAAGTTGTGAAAGCCATTGTTTCCCCTACACATACTATAGCAGGTGCTGGTCCACTGACTAGTGGCTGTTCGCTCATATTTCAGGTCAGGGCATAGCAATGGGGAATGCCCTCCAGAAAGCAGTCAGTCCAATTTCCCCGTGTCACCAGCAGCTACGTCCTGACAGCTCTGAGATGTGGGTTGCAATAACGAAGAACAGCAGCAGCCCTCCATGTCAGCATTTTCCTCTCTGACAAAGTTCTCGGCTCTGGAAGGAGGCTGCGGGGAATAAGACCGGGTGTCAGGGGCGCACTTGTTACGATTTAATTGTGTCATTGTGGGGGCATAATGTCAACTGCATGGGCAGTTTTTTTTCTTGTTTTTTTTTCTTGTTTAATAGTGAATTTTTGGAAAGCCGGATGCCTCTTTCCCATTCCTTTATTAATGCTGGTACTGAGTGTGCTGTTCCTCAGAACCTATGTGCTTCACATTCACACATGGAAGCTGCCCAGTGGAGTGCTGTTTGTCAGAGGAACACTCCACAGCTGGGGAGTTACATCCTCTCCTGCAACAGTGGTTACTACAAATCGCTCAGTTCCTTTTTTTCCCTCTTATATTTCTAGAAATAAAAAAAAGAAAAGAGCTCTCTGTTTCATGATGACTACTGTGGCTGAATTGAAGACACACTCAGCCCAAAATATTCAATTGCTGTCCAACAATTGTGTTCTTTTTTTCCCCCCAACAAAAAACAATCTTTACCTATTGTACATGTAAGAAAATCAAAAGTGGCCCTCCAACAGACCTGCTCTTCTATTCTACAATTGAACCGCTTGCTACAAGGGAGTTTCCATTACTTCCTGGCAAAAGATCTTGGCACTGACAATAAATGGGGGGAGGAGAAAGAGGAGTAAAAAAACTGTGAAATCTGACTGGCTCACTTCCAAGTCTCCTATTTCTCTTTTTATCTGAACCCTGCCCTCACACTCTGCCTGGCTTCCTGCCAGAGCGACTGTTTTATTATTCTTGCACTTTTTCCGCTTCTCTGCATGCTCACTTCTTCCTGTATTCTCTTTGGTTTTTGTCTAACACTCTTCTCTATGTTCTCTGGAGTACTTCTCTATTCCCTTTAATGACGCCACAATGGTATATGCATATATACATACAACCTGCATCTTTGTGCATGTATATGTATGACTATTTGAGCCAGAACAACTGTGTATGTGGCGTTTTTCAAAAATACTAACACAACCATTAAATATGTGACAGGGAAGGTTAAACAAATTCTATCCAATTTGATGGATTGGTTCAATTTGCACTGCCTCAGTCTTCACTTGTGTATGAGAAGCATTGTGTACGAGCAGGACAGCTGAGCAGCTGGGGGTGCTTAAGGAGCACTTTTTCACTCCCTGCCAGTTTCCCCTCCACATCTACTATAGAGAAAGCAAATGATTTATGAAGCAAACAAATTTGTAAATGAGCATGCACCACTTCAACAAGCCATGCCACAAACCTTGCTGATGAGAAACAAAAAGAGCACAATGTAGCTGAGCGTCGCCTCCTGCCTCAACACGTACGTACAGTACACACTTATGTCTTGAGGGATTTCGAAAGCCTCGATGTGTCATGTAATTCTCCATTATGAGGACAAAATTAATTCAAGCTTGGAACAAAAAAAACTGCTTTGCACAGGTGCAAAAGTACAATAGTCTCTAAATGCAGGTGTTAAATTAAATAGATTATTTGAAATGGGTCATTGAATCATTCTAGAAGAATACTGAAAGAATGGGGTGATGATGATTAACTGAAAGTGTAATGTCTAACACAAATATCATCTCAAAGGGTGAATAATCATGCATATATTAGTCTCTATTGTATATATTTTGTCAAATGCATCATTTCTTGCTGGCTTTCCAGCAGGAGGGAGATGCATGAGGAGAAGGAGATTGACTGGTGGGTAGTGGAGATGGATGGTGGGGGGTGAGGGTGGAGTGAGGTGGGGTGGCAAGAAAATCAGTTATTCTCTTGCCCTGAGGGGGCTAGATATGTGGAAGCAGCAGGGAATAGAGAGCAGGTGCATGGGAATTCAGAAATCATTGCATATGCATGATACTCAGACTTATACAGCAAGCTATGGCTCGCAGAAAAATAATGCTCAGTTGGGACACCAAGCAGTGGATATGAAGGATTGGAGTCAAAGCAAATTGCAGCCTTTTTGACCTCAGCCTCGGCTTTGCAAATCCACCCTGCCCTGCACTCCAGCCTAACTGAGGGGTTCTTCAGGCCAACATCAAGGTGGAGTCTGCCCAAGCCCTCCTGAGTCGTCCCAAGTCAACACTGGAACTAATGTGCTTGAACAAGACATCTAATGGTTCCTGTGAGTATCAAAGGCCTGCCCCTGGAAAGGCCGCTTCTGACAGGGCCCCCCTCGGCAACAACACGGGGAGACAACAGGACTGGGGGTCTGCCTGTGAATTTAGATCACAGTGCAATCACACAGGGAACACAATAGGCTCCTATCACGACAAGACCAACATGAGACCATAAAGACCCCACATTGAGATCAATGCAATAAATTGTACTCACAACCGTTTTCCTGTGACTTCCAACTTAAGGTTTGCTTCGAGAACAACAGCTGATACATTCATTTTTAAAAGATCAGTGTAATTTGCTTGAACTTGTTTGTTTCCACTTCCTCAGGGAGTGTTGATAAAACTGCCAGGAACTCAACAGCAGAGCTAATCTTGAGATATCAGAGTGATTAAAAAATTACTTAACAATTGCAAAACTGTAAAAAAGAAAAAGGTAGGAAGCTGCTTCATCTCACTAACAAGACTGTGAAATAACCTTTGATATCAAATTTGATATTTTTAAGATGGCACTGTGGACGTTCTGGCAATATGAAGGCTCAGATATTAAAACTGGTTACTTGCAGTAATCTCATTGCTTTGTTTGATGACTTGCAATATGACACCCATCCCCCTCGTCCTCAGCCGCTATGTAGAGCCTGGCTTTCCCCTGGAGACCTCTTGCTCCCGCCCAGATTTGCCCTTGCCCTGACACCAGTTGCTAATGATGCCACTGTCAAGGAAGGCCAGCAGCAACAGCAGAACGTTGAGACCCTTCTGTTGAGCGTCTTGTTGAGATTTATTTGCTTTTAGGCCCAAATGGACATGATGAGACCTCTTCTTCTGTGCAGTGATTAGTGGGGTGCCCCTTTTCTAACAGCTGCCAGACATGACTGTTGGAGTGAACGACTGTCTGACTGTCTCATCTGAGACGTACATGTGCAGAGAGATAAATACTTGATAAGAGAATGTCAAACAGTCACAGCCATGTGTGACATGCTGTCAGTCTTCACTGATCGAGTGTCATGGCATTTCTGATTCATTGTTATGCTTGATGAAGGTGAAGTCAAATTGACTGTCAACACCTGGTTGGGCAAGTGTAGCCGCAGTGTGAAGAGAGCAATCTGGTCGCTGCTACAGTGCAAGGGCAAACGTCAGGTTGTGGAGCAGGTGAGAGCCCGCAGTTTGAACTTAAGCATAAGATGGAAGGAGAGGAGAGGTTGAGAGGCAACACAACAGGGTCGTTAATTAGTGTAGCACAAATGTCTTCATAATGAGGCCTAATCACCTGAGCATGGCAACGACCATACGGCACTTGCCGGGCAGCCATACTGTCTGACTGGCCCACAGTGCAACCGATACCACAGGGGAGACAAAACAAGGTAGGGGAACTGAGAGGGGGCGGATGTAAGAATGCAAAATAGAAACGCTGACTAGTTTCTGTGAGTGAAATGCATGACAGCAGCCGGTCTGTGTAGAGTTTGCTTCTGCTCTCTGGTGACATAGTTAGGTGTTGTACCTTGGATTAGAGGCTGGTCTAATTGGCCCACTGGGCACGGTGGAAAAAGGCTGAGAGCAGGGCTGCTGTGACAGCGATTTCCTCAGCAAATAAATCATCTCGCCCTTTCTTCAGTGAACTGCTACGTCTCCACACTTCTGTCATTAACGCCAAGCCCGCTCAGCTCAGGAGACGTATTTACTGGCACTGATTTGATTATGGTTATTATACATGGAACCACTCTGCAGCGTCGCTGAATGTGGTACACAAATCTCCTGAGGTGGATGTTGCAGCGTTCACAGCACGATATGGTGACAAAAAACACAAAATAAATTCAACTCTATAAAAATATACATTTAAATTTATATCTGAGACATAAATATACAGTGCAGTGATAAGTAGCTTTTTGTGTTTTCCGGTAAACACAGTAATAGCAGTCATACAGGCTGCTGCCATTACTCCCACAGGTGTTTGTGTGTGTGTGTGTCTGTGTGTGTGTTTGTGCGCACGCGCGCGTGCGTGTGTGTTGCCATAGTGAGGTGTGGTAAGCAAGTGTGAAACAGGGACATAGGGAATCCTGCCAGCATCCATTCTGTCTGTCCCTGAAAAGTGGCTGTGGCAGGAGTGCGACCGCAGGGACGCGCTGAGCTTCTCTCATCCTCACACTGAAACCTCTCATCACTGAGGCCGATAGCTAAGCTTTACAGAGAACATCCCCACTCCCTGCCACTTACTGACTGCGGGATTATGCGACTGTGCCACCAACAGTCCGACGCATGGACGGCAAGAAGAGGGGTCAACACATTATGTCATCAGAGAAAAGCTGCCATGCACAGACGGAGAATGCCGTCCGCAACCCAGCACTTAGTAAAGAAGCATGCTGAGATTTAGATTGGATGGGTTCAAATTATACCCAAGAGCTGGCAGCTTAGTTAGAGGGAGGATTAAAATCTACTTCACATCAAGGGTTTTCTGGGTTGCAACATCAACAAGAACATTCAAACACGCACGTACATGCACATACAAAGACACACACACACAATTACTTTAGTTATCCTCAACAGAATCAGTGCAGGACCAATGGCAAGCTGCCAACTATATTAAGACTAGAACCACCTCGTAAACCTACAAAAAAACATTTGAAATCCAGGGCACAACATGCCAGGATTCCTTGGGAGCCTTGTGGATGGTCGAGAGAGCAAATCAGGTTAGACGGACTGGTTGTCCTGACCACTGAACAGTCACAAACATTAGTTGAAGCCAAGTTATAATAAAATCTCATTGATTTTAACAACAAACCAACCACAGCGGTAAATTATTTCAAAGCAGTTCAGGTAATGAGAAGTGAAGGTAATGAAAGCTAAGCTAAGATAAGCTGCAAACACTCTGGTGGAGTCAAAATGTGAGCCTAATCTCCACAGAGTGCCAGATAGGGGTTAAAACACAGAGCGGTAAAGCCTGGTAAACATCTTTGGCTTTTTGCTAATCAGCCCCTGCTGCGGCCGACCTCCTCCCCGCTCCCTCCCCCGCTCCCTCTCTTCTCTCAGAGGGGCTGCCACTGCCTGGGCCACCATATTGTCATTAAAGACCACGGCAAAGCAAGGGAGCAGAGGAAACCCCAGAGCCACATCTCAGCAGGCCCGACTGCTCCACCGAGGACGACACTCAGTTTCAGCCACAGTGCCGCAGCCTCAAACAAAGATCCAAACAAACAGGCAGAATCACAGGCGGCCATGCAGATAAACATTCTCTGCATCTTGAAAAGTGAAGAAATAGAATAGATTCTTTTATGTTGTTTTTTAATAATCTCCTGGGACACACTGGACTGGATCAGTATTCTGTTTAGCTCCATATAACACCTAAAACTAAATTCTGCTGT
This sequence comes from Lipophrys pholis, assembly GCF_963383615.2. NCBI lineage: Eukaryota > Metazoa > Chordata > Actinopteri > Blenniiformes > Blenniidae > Lipophrys > Lipophrys pholis. The sequence continues at coordinate 25,809,265 of NC_137627.1, read as the reverse complement.
GTTTTATTTTTTTGGGGGGGAGGAACTCCAAAATGCTGCATTCAAGTCAAAATCCTTCCTGAAGGCTTTTTTTTTTTTTTTTTTTTTAGAACCAGACAGGCTGAAGATTAATTGATTTCAAGCTGAATAGTCCGCTAAAGAGAAGGGTTTAAGCAGCAGTAGAACAGAGCCTCGTCTGCTTTAAACTATCAGTAGGATCTGTCTCCAGTGGATACTAAAAAAACTGGAGGCTGGGCCGTAAGACAGGGAGGACTATAATCATCTCCTGCATATGTGTGATGTGCAGGAGTGGGGAGATGGGGTGGCGGCAGTGTCTGGGTGGTCGAAAGGGGGGGGAGTGGAAGATACTCTGAGGCTGAATCCAAACGAGGGGGCTTTTCTGCAGGCTGAAAGAGCCTATGTGTCTCCAGCAGATGGACTATTGTCTGCTGAGTCCTGGGGAGTGGGTGCTAAGAGCTTTCCTAGTGCCCAGGGTGGCCCATTTTTTTATCCCATATTTCACCTCGATGTCTTCCCATCAGCCCCCTCCTTTGTTTAGCCCTGTTTTGTTTGCTGTTGTTTTGTGCCTCACTATGTATCTCACTTTTGTGAAGATTAAAAAAAATAAAAAAAAGGCAATTTTATTTTTGGGCGGGAGGTCATTTTTCTCGAAGGGGGCTGTTTCGTATTGTCTCAGGAACAAGTCTGAGGGCTGGTTGTGACAGGAGAAGAATGCTGAGTCGAGCTGTTCCAGCCTGTTTGGTGGCTCTTCCTCCCTCAGGACCCAACGTAAAGACCACCACATAAATCACCAGCCACCCAAACAAGGAGGGAACAAAACAGCCGTCAGACAATACGGCTGATTACAGCAGGAACCATCATCCATATGCACCATCATCTCCCCTGCACATCTGACTTATCTCAGCTATCTTGGAAAATCTGCTACTGCTCGAGTTAAACATCTATAAGAAGGCGGGTAAGGAAGGGCAGCAGGTTTTTTTTTAAACTACAGAGAAACGAGACGCTACTTCAGCCACATGTAACAGCATCTGCTTAACTGTTAACCTGAAGTGTGTGTGTGTGTGTGTGTGTGTGTGTGTGTGTGTGTGTGTGTGTGTGTGTGTGTGTGTGTGTGTGTGTGTGTGTGTGTGTGTGTGTGTGTGTGTGTGTGTGTGTGTGTGTGTGTGTGTGTGTGTGTGTGTGTGTGTGTGTGTGTGTGTGCGCGCTATACTTTTCTCAGGGCATTATAGAGAAATCTGTCTTTCCTTAAGCCATATGGTAACGTTTCCCTGGCCTTCTGTGGTTTTCTGTCTTGCTCTGTTAGAGTCATTAATTACATCACTATTCTTAAGACAAGTATATCAGGATCATTCAGAGGGATCCCTCACCGCACACAGAAACATTTCCAGGAACACCAACAACACATATTAAGCTGTCCTTCAAACTCGCCTCGACAACTCTGAGTCAAACATCCCAAAATTGGCCAGACTTGACAGGATGTTCTGACACAATGACACCGGGTAACCCCACAAAGTCTCCGATACCAGAGAAGGAAAAGCTCTTTGAGGCTGCATGAGTGCAAAGTCACCGGGTCGTATAAGGTAGGTGGGTAGAATAATTACCCCAGGTCTCCCCATGTTACCCTGAAACAAACCTGACTAAGACCAGGAAAAACGTTAGGTTTACAGAAAACGGGCCTGGCATTATTTATGACTCCCTATAAAAACTGCAGTTAATTACAGTGTTTCAGACTTATAAATTACAGATTGTGCAGCTTCTGTTATAATTAGAGCAGCGAAGGTTGGGCCTGGCTTTGCTCTCTGGGTTAGGAGGTGGAGAGGAGCTCGGAGGCCGGGCTGCTGGATGAGGCCGTCTCTCTACTGATGTGGTAAAAGGCGGGCAGAGGATACTGTATATCTCCGAGCAGGGCCTTGCCGGCTGCATGTGGCAATGCTGGACAGCTTTCTGCAACGGGCTCTCTAAAGCTTATTCTCTTTGTGCCTTCCCAATGTGGGACCACCATGGGGGTAACTATACAGCAGAGTTCAGCAAAAACAAGAGAACAAAAAGATTCTTGAGATAAATCAGAGTGTCTCTCTTTTTCACTGTGTGACATATCTGTGCTATTGATTGTCTCCCTGCGGAGGCTCAGTGAGGCAGAGCCGGACAGGCAGGTAGACAGTTGGATGCTAAAGAGGGTTAATCCTGGTCATCCCCTCACGCTCATTAGCTGAATTATCAATGGACTTAGTGGAGCCACGCTGCAACATGTGTGGACACAGAGCGGCTTCACTGTGTCATGGGAGATCTCTCAACAGCCGGGGCATGCCCCGAGGATGTTCCTCAGGTCAGAGGTCAAGTCAATGGCCTGCATCAATACACTGCGTATTGCCAGCTCTATCATTAAATGTATTGAGAAGATGACAATCCAATGCTTATTCGTGATGAGAAAGTTATCTTATTTTTATTGGAATATTTCAGGTTTTTCTTGAGCTTGTGTTTTTCTAGGCAAATACAATTCATGGCTAAAGGTAGCGGAGTCCATCTGGGGCAGAAGAGCCAGCAGGGAGGTCAGTCATACCATTTCTGGTTTGAACATATTCGCCTTGAGTGCCCAAGGTAGAGAAATAGGTGTGATGTTACACCCGCACCTCACACTAATGCCGAGTTGAGAACCTGAGAAAGTCCCTCAGGTGTAGGCGAGTGCACAGAAACTGCTCAGGTCTACAGGGCATCTTTACAGGCTTAGCATAAGACTCCACTAATCCGTAGGATTCTGCCTTGTACAGAATAAACATTAAAAAATAATCTCACCCAAAAACTGCGGATTGTCAGCATCTGTTTAGAATCAATGAGGCACGACTGATAACTGTTGATGAATTAAAAAAGTCGTCCTCAGTACTTGATTTCATCCATTTACATTTTCCAGTCCAAACCCAGTTTTCCAGCATGAGGCAGTTATAGTTGGATTCTGAATCAATAAACAGCATAATTTAACAGACTTGAGACGGCAAGATGACACTGTGTGCCAAAGGGAAGAAGCTTGAGTCCTTGCTGAGTGTAACACGACTCTAATCAGTGGGCCTCTTCAGCACAGCAGAAAAAACCTCATTCATTTGTCCACATCCTTTCTGCACGCAGGAATTCAGGATGGATGCTGTGAATTACAGATGAGGGCAATGTCACCAAAGACAGATGCCAGCCTCTGTCGCCTTGGACCCCCCCTCCTGCTCACTGCATAGTGCGACCCCCAGCCCCTTCCCTTTTACCCGTCTCCAATTCTTTACCCCGGCCCCAGGCTACGGGCAGGCCAGCTCTCATTAGGGGTGCTGACAGGCCCTGTCCTCACCCTGATCCCTCATCATTAGAGCATGTAAATCTCCCTGTCACACATACAGGTACACACATATGTAGAGACAAACGCACATATGGGGCTCGCAGTTATATCCGTTTGTGAAATAGGAGCAACTAACCCAAGGACCCGGTGAAAAGGTTTTGTTCATGCATATGATAAAGATGAATGAGGGTGAGTTTGTGACAGGATGTACAATTAGGAGTCAGCTCAGCTCCGTTCTGTGCAGGGCTGTGTTGCTTGAAATGCAAACAAAAGCTTTTTTTAGTCAAAGAACTGATGCCCCATACTATGAACACTGTGCTGATTTAAAAAATATTAAACAAAGGTGCACATAAAAACACACACAGACAATAGAAGAGAAACAGAGTGCATGTAAAGAGAGGAGACCGAGACAAAAGCAGTGAATCTGGAGGGCAAGCATCTGGTGGGTCCCAACTGGATTGGTGCACTACTGTTGCTGCATGTATAATTCAGAGTAGCCCTCTCCTCTCCTCTCCTCTCCTCTCCTCTCCTCTCCTCTCCTCTCCTCTCCTCTCCTCTCCTCTCCTCTCCTTTCCTTTCCTCCAGCCATGTAAACGAGCCCAGACAGCATATGGAAGAAGGGAACTAGGGGAGGCAGAGTGGAGAAGAAGTGAGAGAGATGTAAAAGAAAGAAAAACAAGAACAGGGAGAGGGAGAGGGAAATAAGATGCTACAGGCAGGATGAGACACAGTGGAAACAGAGGCGGTAAGAAAAGGTAGGAGAGGCAGATGAGCAGAGACGCTAAAACAGAAAAGCAAAAAAGGTATGAAGTGTGTGTGTGTGTGTGGGTGTGTGTGTGTGTGTGTGGGTGCGTGCGTGTGTGCGTGCGTGCGTGCGTGCGTGCGTTTGTGCACGCGCAGGGTGGGGCAGGTGGTGGGGGGAGTGGGGTCCCCTCACAGAAAGCCAGTCTAAATGCCATCTTGTTCATTTGACGCTGTGACAATTTCACAGCACAAACCGCAGGCTTCACGCTGGAAGTGTTCATTACTCCGAAGCTCTGAAGGGGCCTTCAAATGAATATTACAGTTATTCCAGCCAGATTTCCGGGGACAACTCCAGTAGCTATTTCAGAGAGCACGAAGGAGTGTAGGTGTGACTGAGGTGTGCTATGTCTGCATGTTCACACACTGTGTGTGTTTATGTGTGTGAGTGTTTCTCTCAGTGTTACAACAGCAGAGGATATGAATAGGAACTATATCTGGTTAGTGCGATTTATAATGAGAAAAGAAGAAAGCCTTACTCAGCAGTGTCTCACGGCATTACAGACAAAACACATGAGCACAATTAGTTCAGAGTGCTTTCTCTGAAATACAGATCAAATGACTTAATAGGATTTCAATAATGACTCACCTGGATGATGAGATTTCGGAAGAAGACAGCATCATCATGTTGGTGCAGCAGGAAGGAGAGATAAGAAACAAGAGGAGCAATTAGACAATGTTCATCCATCATGGATTTAAAGATGCAAAATGCATTTAAGGTTTGAATTAAAACAGATGGTATTCTTCTCTGGCGTTGTAGAGGAACAGAGCAGATATATGTAAGCATGTTCTCTAAAATTCAAAAGACTGCTCATTACTTCATCAGGGCATCATTTACTGATAAACAGGATGGATATTTTCTATTTCATTATTTTATATTTCAAGATCGAAGTGTAAACGTCTAGAAAAAGTGGAGAATATTTCTAGAATCAATCAAACATGTTTTGCTCCAGATTTCAACTTTATTTGCTCCAATTTCACTTAAATCCTGATGTTATATAGTTAATTTTAAACACTGGACACTAGTTTTCACATTTTAACTTAATATTTGATGCAAGTACTATAAGTGCACTTTCATCTCTAAAATATACATTTTTTATAAATCATATTTTTTGTTTGTCTTCCTTAATATATGGATCTGACATGGCACCAAAAGCACAATTCCTCACGTGTTAACTTCACCCAATGCGTTTCAGGTACCTTCATTTCAAGCTGTAATTGTCAGGAACATATAAAAAAATAAAAATAAAACCGGGGCATAAAGGAGAAAAGCAAAACAGCTTCAGAGAGCGAGCATAAGGAAGTCGGAGAAATCATTAATGCAAATGTGGCACAGATGCCAAATAGACTGCAGCTATCGGAGGTTACTCCTGATTTTGGTGGGTGTTAATTGTTATTCATGATGCTGTTGGCTGGAGCAGAGCTGGGGACAGTTGTTTTTGAAGTGCTGGATCAGGTAGGGATTTATTGACAATTGCTGCTGGGGGTACAGGTCCGTAGAGGGATGTCAGTCAGAATGGAAGAGGATGGAGGAGGGGGAGGTAGGAAAGGTGGAGTCAGTGCTAAGATGCAAACCCCTAACCTCACACCTGCTGTGTCCTCCTGGCTGCTGATAGCTGTGCTGAAAGACCACAGTTATAATTATCAGATGAAAAGTTTCTGTTGACTTGTACAAGAAAATAACAACTGTATAAAATCTTTGAATAAATATTCAGTGATTACAATCATTTTTTGCTTAATGCAAGCCAGGAATATTTTCTGTGAATGTTTCTTCTTTATTGGAAACACAGACTTGCTTTGTCTGTCATCTGGACTGGTGCAGCTCTAATTTACACGCCTGAGACACATGTGCCCGCACACACGGGGGATGAAAAGACTTGAGTGTGTGTGCACCGCTAATCGCAGGCATGCAGCCATGTGTCCAGCTTATGAGGCCACAGCGCTGAGAGAGTGACAAAGCTAAGCTGGCCCCTGCTTTACTCGTATCATACACACATGTGGACCGACTCTGTCAACAGGCCTGTCAGGCCAGAGGAATCCTGGCTGTCACTCAGCCACCACCAGGACTTCCACACTGTGTTAAACAGCAATATGTGCACACTGGACTCGCTCCCTAATCGTATGTCAGACTCACTTGACGAGAGAGAGAGAGAGAGAGAGAGAGAGAGAGAGAGAGATGGATGGACGGACGGACCAACAGATTTAGTGAAGTGGACAGTCGAGAAAGACAGTGCACAGGAGTGCGTTGAGGCAATGACCTTTCCCTATCTATAAAATGACCGACTTCAAAGTGAATGGAGCCGGGGACCGAGGGAGGACATGAGCAGAATCAGAAAGGAGGGTCGGGTAAATAAATAAAGACCTTTGCCAGATGATAACGTGACGGCGGTGTTAGTGTCTTTTTAACCACTAAGCAAATATACATAAGGACAGGCTCTGTGGGCTGGCAGGTGAGGCTGGGAAAAGTGGAGATAAGGGAAACTGAGTACGATGGTATCAGTGCGCATATTGCCATGGCCCATTATTGGTATTATCCCCGCTAATCCCAGTGATCCACTTAACGGGGAATTTGTGCTTGATCACTGTTTACACAGAGCATCTTGTTCTTAAATCTGTAATGAAACTAATGCAGAAATGAAACTTTTCTCTGTCCATTGGTTCTTTCTTTTTTGTTTTGTGGTCTTGAAGCCGATTTCTCTCCTGCCCTCTCCGTGTCACTCTCTCCACACGACCTTGCCTAACCCACCACTGTTTTTTTTTTTTTTCCTACAGAGGAGGAGCAGCCAGGCAGAATTTATCCGTCTGAGATCAAAAGGGGGAAGAAAAAGAAAAAAAGCCAGTAGGGGCTATCTAAGGAAAGATTGCATATCCAGGCGTGAACCCCAGGACAACCACACAGGTCAAGCACGGACACTTGATGGCTCCCACTCATGCACTAGAGCGCAATGTGTATGTGTGGAAAATGTACATATCATCTTAATCGTGCACTAAATATTCACCACATTCTCTGCATTATGTTCTTTTGTGTCTCTTGTCAGTGTTGCATAGACATGCAAATATGCACCGACACTCACGTGCAGCCCTCAGTCCAGTGTGTATGACACTGGTCTCATGGGGATACCAGCGAGGTGTGAAGAGTGTGATGGGATCACAGGGAGCCGTGGCCTCTCTCCGCCAATTACTCAACAATCTGGCCTTGTCCTAATCTTCCCCTGAAAACACCCAAGTTGGAAATGATGCAGAAAACAGCAGGTTGCCCACAAGGCCCCACAAGCTAATCTGGGTGTACTGGAGTGCGTTCGCCCACTTCTATAAATACTGATACACTTGGACGTCTCTTACTTTATTGTAGACATTCAATGACACCTCTGGTCTGTTCAGAGAAGGTGCAGATTATATCAGACGCTCTGACTAAAGCCATGGCACTACTCTCACAATGGAACAGTGTGTTTTAGTGCCACCTACTAATAGGTCACACACAGCATCCAACCTTTTGAAAGCAGCACACACAACACCAAGAACATTAGGTTTTAAACATGGAAGCTTTTACTACGCCTTGAGGGAGCATGCCACAACAGGACATTTCTTATGAATCAGTAAGCAATGAGAGCGAGGCCCTTTTCACACTGACACCACTGCCAGGAGCAGGACAAATCAAAACTGCCTGGGCAGACAATGTGCTAGGTTTGCACTGACATGGGAGGTCTTTATTGAATAAAAACCTTACTGGATATACAGCAATAGCACTATCTATGATTCTTATGTTAAACATGCATAAATGCATACACATGATCCAATACAAATAAATGCAAAGATGAGCCATATACTGTAGTTGTTTAATATACTTTTACTATCCTGGAAACTTTGAAGTTCAAGTGACACATCATCACGTCATGATAAAGCGTTGTTCAAAAACAATCCGATACATGACTCAAGCCTATAATCGCATCTGAAATTGGAGTTTTTTCCCCCCCGAGAAAAATGATGTAGGCTTCAGTCAAGTTTCAGTCAACATTCCTGCATGTGCATCAGTCATCATCTGCCCATCAATAATCTAATGAGAATTAACACCTCAAAAATAGCTCACGATTTCCATAAGTTAATCAGGATTGAAAATGACTGATGACTTTAAAGGCAGCACTAAAAATACTGAGCAGCCCAGAGGCCTGCCTTTGATCCCAAAGCTCAAATTAAATTGATTCTAAGTGTTTCAGACAGCTTCCTCTGTGTCCTTCAGATTCAAACAATGATTTCATCAGGCTCTCATCACACGGCTCTGCCTAAAGCTATCTGGATGGAACCCCTGTTTCTTGATCTTTCGTCTGCCGGCAGGAAAGAAATGTCTCTGTCTCTCAGTATAAATAAGTGAAGAGTGGGGTTAGTCCGTCTAAGAGCAGAGCAAATAAATGAATAATAAAAGAGAATGCGATTGTCAGTCAGTAACAAGTGAATCGTAACATTTAAGCTACTTGTGTGATGGAGTGTTTCCTGTGGCTGCTGGTGTTGTCTCTTGTTTGTCACGCTCGGGAGTCTGGGCCGGCCCAGCCCAACCCTGCCCATCTAACCGAGCCACCCCAGCCTTCACATATTGTCACCATGGACACTGAACTTCACAGGAAAACATGCAGAGTATTTTTGGCCCGGGCCATACCATTCCAGCCTCATAGCAGATGTTCTTCATCCTGTGGCTGACACATCTAGTGTCAAGGCCTCTGAATGGGTCAAAAACAAAGGCTGTCCTCCTCTGAGCTCACATTGCACTGAGGAGAAGAGGCAGCGTTTGGTGTACAGTCATTTCACTGCAGCCCCGGGGCCGCTGTGACCTCCATCATTCTCTGAGCTGAGCACCTGTCCTGGATGTATCAAAGGTGCTCCTCCACACTCAGGTGAAACACTATACCTCTCTCCTTCACCATCAGGATTACGGGGCTCCTTCTCCCCCTGCCTTCCTCTCCACCACCACACCTCCTGCACCAAATTACTCCACACAGCGTCACTCCAGCTCCCATTAGCCCTTTCAATCTGCCTGCCTTCAGTATGACAAGCCCTGCAGCTATACAGAATGGTAATGACCTGTGTACACTCCACATTGTACACTCTTCCCTCCATACTTTCACCATCCCTTCACAAATATCTGTGTGTCCCACCTCAAAACCTTACGCTGTACTCAAGATTTGTTGTGCTGCCTTACCCACTGTACAGACGAAACATGGCACCAATTTGAGGTTGGCTTTGTTGTTTTTTTTGGGGTTTTTTTGTTTTGGGGGTGGGGGGCATCTAAGATGCAATCCTCCAGCCTATCTCAATGCAGCCCCTTCAGTCTCCCTGCAGACACCCCTATCCATTAGTGACAGGGAGGGGAGGAGACCCTGTAAATTATAGACGAGTTTCACACAGTGAACAATGGCGCATCCACTCTGCATTCACCACTACATCTGCATTCCTCTACAGAGACAAACTCCACCTTTCACAGCATTTTCTGATAAATCACAACCAAGTGGAGGCATAAATAAGACATGCATGGTTAAGATTCCATACCTTCATTGTTCCCAGAGACGCTCAATATCCTACACGCCTATTGATTAACAGCCAACGTAAAGAAGGTTTCTGAAAGTGTTTTGCAAAGTGAAGATTCTTGTGAAAAAAGAGCCAACTGTGTGCAGCCAAAACATGCAACAAGACAGATTGAATTTGTCAGCATGCAGACGCAGGTTATATGAAAAACATCTGAATAGTCTTTGTTCTGGAGGAACCATCCTTACATTTCTGCTCCTTGAAAAATGAATGGTGATAATTAACATTCCTCTCTCAGCATCCTTTCCATTAAACTCACATTAATGAAAGCTCAAGATAAAAAATTGAAATATTCTTTGTCACCTTCATTCTCATTTCCAGAATGAGGCCATTCCAAAACCACCATTAGCAATTACTCTTTGTGTCCCCAGAATAATATTTTATCTTGTATAATCCTCAAAATGATTTAAATCAGCTATATTGGAGTGTTGGTATTTGGGGCTGACTTTGAATGGGAATGGCTCTGACAGTACCTGTTTGGAACGGAGCTCATCCTCTTCTTGCCTAAGCCTTGCTTCTCCTTTGCTCCCAGACTGTGACCAATAGATTGTCTCCGAGAGGAAAGTGAATTTAGGATGAGAAGAAAGGTAAATATGCTGCGCTTCACCGTTTTGACTGAGCTCTCTGCCGCCATACATCTTTATGATTCAAAACAAACATGCTATTTTCATCTTTACCATTTTGGGAGTTTTTTTTCTTTCTGATGGTGACGTTCTAGAAACGAGCACAAATAAGATTCCTTCACTAACCCCCTCCATCTTCCTGGGCTATATTCCCTCTAGATGGGTTTCCATCTAATCCTCAAACACTGTGTACGTGTGTATCCATTAGCACTGTGGCCTGGAGGCCTTTCTGCCACCACCAACCCAAGAGGAGCCCCCTCGTACACTCTCCATGGGGGAGATCAGGTTAATATCATATTGGAGAGGGAGCCAACATCTCTTATTTATTGAAAAGCAGTCGAGCATGAAAGAGTGTTTGCAGGAAGGCCAGTGGATTACCTGACCCCATCTCCCCTTGTATCAGAGCACGGTGGACCCCAATAACTCCACGTAGCATGACTGCAGGGGCAGAACAAAGGAGAGGATAGACAGCAGCTTTCTTAACCCCTCGTCTGCCTAATTGACCGCTTTAGAAACACAGCTGACATTGTGGCTATAGATAGTCTTCGCCTGATAGTATCGATTTAAAACAATATGGGAGATATTTTGTGACACAATATTTGTATTTAACAACATGGATCTTCAGAATAAGATAAACCAAAAGAACATGCTTTTTTAATACAATATCAAACAGGGTCCGATAGCTCATCTCATCCTCAGGTCTAGAGAGCTTTTCTTTCTTTCTTTCTTTTTTTCTCAGATCCAATCAGTGGTATTTTGTGATGCTATTTCATTGTAGCCACTTCAGCTATTTTCTGGTACTTCTCTTTTGACATTGAAATAGAAGGCCGGTGCCCTCTCCCTCCATGCTGATGATGTAGAGAGTTGAATACTGCATCATTTTTTCCTGGCAGTTTCCGATGCCATTGTGAACAATATATACCAGACCCACAGCACAAGAACACCTTAATCCGGCAATCCACTTAAAATGGAGTATAGTCAGATGATAAAGCAAATCAAGAGGAGCAAGGGGACATTGGGAGAATTCGTGACGAGGGGACATACATACAAGAAAATTAGTAAAATTTCATTTGACTATCTAACTTGAACGTGATAAGAAAGAGGTTGTGCTTGGTCCAATCTATGATCAGAATTTGTATATGACATTAAGTGAACCCATGGTTTTACCCACCAATAAAACTAAACCACTCTAGCATTTCAACCAATTCAACCAGCTAATCAGAGCCAGATTATCGGTTGATGTGCTGCTGCCTCAGACACTGTTGACAGTCCAGAGGCTTTATCTTTGTCGTTATTTGAAGGCATCACAGTCAACCATGCAGTCGCAGCCAATGTGGATAGAAAAAGCCTGAGTGGCGCCAACACAAGGACTCTCTGAGTAAGTGTGTTATGGTGCTTCTGGCACTATGGATGACCTCCAGAGGATAAAACAGCACAAATGAGAGATTGCTATGAGATCTCAACAGTCCGAGGGCAATTAAAACAGGGAAGGGTTGTGTTGGCTCTTGTGTTACCAAGTATTATGTAAAAGCACTTCGACCTCCCTTTCAGCTCGCTTCAAAAGATCCATTGCTTCACATCGCAGACACTCCACATTTTCACAGCTAGCCAGTGGATCTGACTGCTATTTGACCCATTTGTCCTCAACATTTTTCCATAGTGTAGATCACGACTCTTTGTTCAACAGGGCCACACAGTGGAGAATTAATGCTGAGGAGAGGGTGTCTGGGAAGAAATGGCTCCAGGAACACTTTTATATTAAACACCCCATGCCAATTAGATACTGTTAAGAATTTGCGATTTGAATTTCAATATTCAGAGTAAGACCCTAGGATACCCGACTATCAAAGCAAATGCCTGTAACGTTGCATACCACAGTGCGACATGCCCCGGCTACATTTCAGCTGTTTGCAAAAATTCAATTTTGATGTTGATAGGAGCAAGGGCATTATCCACTTACAGTTATTAATTTGGCTGTTCTCAGGAGGAGCTTTGAGGCGGGTGTTGATGCTTTCACCCTGCAGATCCATAGATATTCACAGGCTCTAATTGATTTGGCCACAGTGCATCCTCAGCTGATCAGATATTGTGTTGCAGGGGAAGCATGCATGGATAAACAGCTGCGTGGTGTTTGTTCTAATGGCTGAGAGAGCAGAGGCGGGGGTGGCCAAACACTTCTCACATCTGACCCATATATTTATACCCCTTTTGACAGAGCCTCAGGCCAAATTCAATAACAGCCACTAGAATATTCAGATTGAAGATGGTAAAAGTGGAACACTATTCTGAGTGTAAAGACAGAAACATACAGAGGCATAAATATCTATTAATTTTGCACAGTATGTTAGGGCTGTAACTACTGTTTCAACAATGATCTATTCAATTAATTGTAGACTTTGTTCTGTAGTAGAGCAACCAAGGAGCCGAGGATCTGAGAATAAAGATTTAAACAAAGGCCTAATGAAGAGACCCTATCTCTTGTGGTGTCTCTCTGTGCACAGACATGGAAGGATCTCTCTCTCGCTCCAAACAGGCTTTTGTGTGCACTGCAGTGGGATGATTATCATGTATTTTTCATGTGCCTTTCCAGCCTTTACGCTTCGCCAGCAGATCTAACATACAACAACACACTACTGGCATCCACATGGACTCACTACGGCCCCGCCTGCACAGTCGAAAATGCAATGCCGTGCACCCAAGCTCGCTCAGTCACAGATATCACACACATGCAGGTACACAAACACATACTTGCACACTGAGGGGATGAGTGGTCACGGCGTGACCTCACACACTATCACTTGATTTCTATTCAGCTGCCAAAAGATACACAGAACATGGTGCATGCACACTTCCTGGAAGTAAATAAATTAGACTGAGCGTATTTTGACAGGGGAGTAGTAAAAGGAAGAGAAGCAAGGGGTGCTCCTGAATATTTCACCACAAAACCAAAAAAGAGGAATTTAAAAACATGCTGGAAAAGGCATGCCAGATGTCTGAGAATTTAATGGCGGGTAAATGGAAATCAATCCTTTTCACTGCTCAAGACGCCCAATCATAACACATTGTTTTAATGGTCCCACTGGATGACATCCACATTATATGAGGAAGGAAGACGGCTCCACCACTGACTATTATTACACCCAGTGGTTACAAGCAGAGACAGACAGATAAATGAGAAACACTATGAAACACACTGAGAGGATAACAGTAAGACAAGCTATGTGAAGGTTTAATGTCGGTGCCTTATTTTTAAAGAAGGTGTGCTGTGAATAATGTTGGATGGAAGTGAATTATTCATTTTGCCGATTTGGTGTTGTTCCTATTGGATGGTTTCTTCATCATGTTGTCTAACCAAAATTATGTGACAGGAATACAAGAAAGCCAAATTACAGGTGAAACCCACACAGATTAAAAAATAAATAAATGCTGGTAGGAAACAAAAAACCTTGCTGTGTTTTCTCCTTCAAAAAACTACACAATTCTATGATGAGACACGTGTACACAAAGCAGAAAGCACAACGTTTCATTGGGCCTACCTGTGTCCCTCACTGCCCGTGTATGAATAAAGGAGTCAAGGCAGACCATATAATGGAAGCCGACACTATGGGGAACTTCATGTCACCAGAGACAACACAGCAAATTAGCTGATAATTAAATTTTTCTCCATTAGGGAAAGAGCGGAGTAATAACTCACACAGTAGGATTGCCTGCTCCATTAATGTCTCTATTTTGCTCATGTAGGAGGGTGAAGGAGAGAACCGGGGATGCCGAGAGCTCAAAAACACAGTTAGACACAAGGAGACAGTGGCAGCCACGTTGTCATACAAACTTAATGACGGCAGGAGCAGCAGGACCGACGGAGTTTCTTCTACGTTCATTGTTTTGTTCCTGGAGTGCACAGCCCAGTGAAGAAAGAGGAAAGTAGTTGGCTCGCGGTGCCATTAATTATCACAGCACTGAGGACTTGTCTCTTTTCAGTGCAGGTGAAGATAATTCTTGTGGACTGTGCACATGTGTTGGTGTGTGTGCCCACGCGTGAGTGTGTATGTAATCACCCAGCTGTTGAAGGGGCTTTAGCCTCCAGCTGTTAGCCTGGTGATGACAGCGGTCCATGGCCCCACCTTCATGCTCAGTGATCCGGATAATTACCTCGTCCATCTGACCCCCTCCCCTCAGACACAACACCACCACCGCCGCAGCACTCTGACCAAGCTGGCTGTCACAACACCGATGAGGAGTGGAACTGTGTGGCCAATAAAGCCACGTGCAGCTCTATTAAGCATTGGAGCTTAATGTCATCTCTGCATGTTTCTGTTATTATTATCTAAAGGTGAGAGCTGACAAACACTGCTCATTTAAGCTCCTGAAGTTCATGAAGCCATTACCTGCTCACTATTAGAAAATAGAAACATTTAAAGAGGAATGACCCTCAGTGGCCTCCACTGTCTACCTGGAGGTTCAGTTCAGAGTTCCCACGTACCCCGGTGACAATCTCTGTGCCCACCTTCATCAAAGGAGGTGGACACACAATTATGCCCAGCAAGATTGCTCTCACCGACTGATGACAGCGACGAAAAGAAATTGGGATAAAAGGAACACATGGTGAGCCAAATACCTCCCATCCTCTTTTCATTTATTGCTCCCCTCTGCCTCTCTGAGCCTCTCTGCCTCTTTCTCTCTCTCGGTGAGCAGAAACAAGAAGGACCCGGATGATCAGTAATTTCACAGCTGACAGATTTTCCTTTCCCTGATTTGATATCATTTGTAAAAAAAGAAGGTAAATCTCTCTGCTCTGCGTCTCTCCCCAGTGGGATATAATGCATTCTGTTCATCTCATTTTCTGGAATAGTGGGAGTGTGCAACAGCAGGCCGATCTCAATTGGGCCAGAGAGGAGGGGTAAAGGAGAGCAAATCGTGGAAAAGTCGGCAATGAAATTAAGACAAAAGCTGTGCATCTGGCCCCTGAGCTCAGTGGTGTGTGCTTGTACAGTGTGTGCATGTGTGTGTATAAAATGTAACAGTCTCGCTGCAGCCCATATGAATATAATTAGCGCTTCAGTATCAGCAAACACCTGGACATTTGGCCCTGATTCACATTATCCTGCTCCTGACAGAAGGATCTTGGCTTTATATGTATGTGCATATATGTAAGTGAGAGTATTCACCTGCATTTGAATGTGTATATATTTAAACATGCTGTACAGCACAAGGTGTTTAGTATGCAGATGCATAACTTCTTCACATTGGTGGTTATGCTGGAGTTCCCACTTTGCACTTGAGTGGACAGTCTGGCTGTGTCCCAGTTGAACCAGTGACCCTCCTCCCACACCACCGCCGCCACCACACCACACACCCACCCGAGAGCGGCTGCGTCAGCTGGACTGCACCAGTGGATCAATGTCGGGGAAACAGCCTCATAATGGCCCGGATTAATGATGAAAAATTTGGTGTCATCCAGTAGGCTTGTGGGTATTTATCACCGGGGAGGGGTGGGTTGCCAATAGAAGCCTCTTCGCTCCCTCCTGACCTATGGGGGCAGTGGCCGAACAGAAGCACAACTGTGGCTGCTACTGTTCAGAGCTGGAGTCGTAATGGAGGGTATCTCATGGGTATAGAGGAAGATGGAAGCTTTTAAATACATGGTAGGGTTGCAATAGTGGATTTTGAGAGGCCAGAGCTGCAGCCGATGCTGTCCAAGGTTTTCTTTCAGAGTCCAGCTCACTTGCATGAACTGCCTGCAAATCTCACACAATGAGGATTTGCATGTCTCAGGTTTTCACTCCACTTTGTTTGTGTAGTAAACCCTAGACGGCAGAGCGAAAAAACATGCTACCATGGCAAACCAAAATTCATTTTCTTCAAATGCAACAGTTCAAAAACAGTAGAAAAAATTAACTGCATTCAAGTGCATTTAACAGAAAATAAAGTCCAACACAGGCCAATAACCCCACACAAGTTCTCCATTATTCGAAAGACAGATAATACACAGACACAATCTCTGAAGGTGCAATCCCGATCTCCTGAGAGAGTTCTTTCACCATGAGGATGGATTGGGTGTGCTTTACTCATCTCATGGTGACTGAGAGACAAGGCTATTACAGGCCTGTCAAAGCAGGAGTGGACCTGAAGAATCTCCAACCGCAGGACTTCAACTGGCTCTCCAATTACCTTTCAACAGCCCAAAGTAATATTGCCTTGGAAAGATCTCAGCAAAAGCCAGAAGGCTGTTCCTGCTGAGGGGTCTTAACTTGTCAAGGCGATGACTATCACTCTATAGATAACCTATAGCCAAACACATCATATGTGAAAAAGTGATGTAAAGTACATACTCATGAGTATTGTAAGCAAGACTTGATGTGGGGAGCATGTCTTAGCTTCTGGAAATCCTGACTGCTCAGACCTTGACCACTAATCATTCAGTTCAATAGAGGACTGACAGATTGACAATATTGCCAAAGCGAGAGGTCCCAAAGAAAACAGAGAGTCTATTCAACCACAGACTCTTAATATAATGCACAATTGTTTGGAGAAGATGAATGTTTCACACAAAGCAATATGAAGCAAACTTTTGGCAAGTTGGTACCTGTAAAAGGAAAATATTCCTCCCAATTATGAATATTAATCATATTTCAGGGTCCAAAAACATGCTGTGAGATTGATTGGTGTCCTTGTCCTGTGACTGGACTGGGACTGGAGACCAACACGGGGTGTGTCCTGTCTTTGTCCATAGTTAGGTGGGATCAGCTCAAGCACCCTGCGACCCTGAACAAGATAGAGTGGAAAATAAGATGGAATAAAGAAATCTATGGAAAGCATCTCACGCAAAGGAGCTGTCTTTCTGTCTACATAAACCTTTTGAAGACAATGACATCATCCATCTTGTGGACATCACAGCATTCTTGCAGGCCCTACTTTATTATTTGTTCCATACATTACCTGCAACTTTGTTTAGCTTAGCTGCATGCCAGCTATCACCCTCAGCACTGACAATCTGTCTGTCCTCAATATTATAAGCAAATGTCACCACTCCTTTCTATATGAAGCACCTTCACATGGTTAATGCTGCCCCCATTCCCACACTCAAAACACAAGACCTTCATCATCAAAATGACAGTTTGCCCTGTCCCATCAAGCCAGAAATGTTGATTTCTAGCTTTCTGGCAAGAGCACTGCTATAAATCCCATGCAGCCGTGGCACTAATGGACATAAGGCCTCTATCCAGGAATGTGGAATATAAGCAGATATCAGGGCCTAAAGCAGGGGTGGGGATATGGGGGGGGGGGGGGGGGGGGGGCAATTAAGAGTGTGGCGCAGGCAAGAGTGCAGGTGTGTGGACTGGTGATAAGGACAGTGGTACTGCCATTACTCATCCCCCAGCAACAACAGCAAATAGACTGCCAGCAGATGACGAGTCTGCTCTGGCAGGATCCGAAAGCTTTTCCTCAGCCGGAGAGAGGAGTGTGTGGCAGAACGGAGTGGATAAGGAATAGATAGCGAGGCAAAGCGCATTTCATCACGCCAGGAAGGACGGGGAGAAATGGCTGTATGCAATGCTGTTGAAGCAAGAGTCATTTAGAAAAATGAGGTGATTCTGCAGGCTGGCTTGTTTCAGAGCAATTAAGATTAATTAAGTGCTGCTGTGGCACTTCATATTTGAGATACTGTTGTTTTGTTATCGCTAAAGCTCCACATTAAGAAGCCCTATGAAAACATAAATTTCTTCAGAATAACTTCACACAATTAAACAATGAATCATTGCGCGATTTTAGTGCCCTAAAAAATATATATTATTTTTCCTCCAGGATTAATGGACACTAAGTTAAAGTATGACAGAGAATTCTGACTGTGATTATGAAAAATTGTTAAAACTGAAAAATATATTGAGTCTTGTTGATGGGTAGGAATAAAAATCAACACAATTGTTTTATTAAAAAGCTTCAAACTCATAAGTAACCCCAGTTTCTATTCATAGGTATAATTCAATACCTCTACAAGGCTTATGAATTTACTATAATAATACTTTTGCTTACACTCTTTGTCCCACAGTCATCATTCACTCAAATAGTGTGCAGAGCAAATTGGTGAAATGCCAGAAGAGGTCATTTTGAATATCGCTGACAGAGTCTACTTTGTCAACAAGATCCAGTAGTTTATCCACAGTCACAGCAGTGTATCAGCCTGCCCCGAGGACGTCAGTGGCCCCTTTCTCCCGGTCAGCAGATCGTGTGTTGTCTCGCCGGCCTTAAGGCTATGAACATCCCGTCTGCCTGTCTGGCAGGGCGGCCGCGGAGTACGACAAGCAGATGCATTCTGTTTCATGTGTAGGAGCATGCATATGGATGTCCAGGTTCAATTCACTTGACAAGGGATTGAGACCTGTGTAGGGAGCGTCTCTGCTGAGGGACTGGGGAAAAGGGCATCTCTCGGCTGTGACAAATTCATTGTCATCTGTGACATTTATCATCGTCGCCCTCATATCTGCATGCCACCATTCCACTCCTCAATTTGAGCGACCTCATAGGTGGCAAGGTGACAGGCCAAACGAAAGCACGGGCAAGAAACTGTCACCTCCTGCTCACGGAATCATAATGGAAAATGAACTTTGTAAAGGAGAAAATTCAAAAGATTGCAGGCCATTTTAGTGTTCACTAAAATATATCTTCAAGCACAATTTTTCTTCCCCCACTGCACTTTTTCCCTTTTACTAATGTGACTTTTGGATGCTGAAGTCAGCAGTTCCTTACTTCCAGCCACAGAACCTTGAAACTCAGCCCTCCTCCCTCTCTCTGGCCCCTGGCAGTCCGGCAAAATACAAACTAGGTCTATTTAAACAAAAACAACTCTGCTCATGGAACAGATCTGATCTACTGTACTTTACTGTGCTAACTAGAATCCACATGCAAATAACAGATTTGCAGGAGAACAAACAGAAGCTTTGGTGTGAAAGCAGGAACTGCTGCTGCCTCGCTGTTCGGCCCCTCTGTCACCTGCTTGGCATCGCCTCTCTTTAATTAGCTGGTAGTAATCAAATGGTAGGAGATTAAGACCCCTGAAATACTGTAGGCAGATGATAAATCCTCCAGAGACACAAAGGCCTTGCGGAGGAAAACAAAACATTGAAACTGTTTATTACACAGAGCTGGTGGGAAGATGGAGCGGGACAGAGGGCAGGAGAAAGAGAGAGAGGGGAGAGTGCGCTTATCTCAAATTTACCGAAAAACCCAGTGGAGAAAAAAAAAAACTAATGTGTAAATCACCTCAGCAGGCAGAGGCTGCAGTAATTAGGCTAAACACACTCTGCACAAACACACTGCACACACACATACACACACACAAACACACACACACACACACACACACACACACACACTGACACGACACCAGACAAAAGCACAAACAATAAAGCCATTGCTTTTACTTTCCGTCTGTCCAGACAGACTTTACAGCAAATATTTAAGTGGTTTATGGCCGTGTTGTATGTCCACTGCAGTGATTCACTTCACACACTAGTTTGTTGGATGAGACAATACTTGCTCATGATTAATTTGTCACTCTGCAGATGTCAGCTTTTATAGTGTAGAATCTCAACGGTTCATATCAAAACAAAGTGCTGGTTGTTTTCACTCTAACTCTGCAGAGACTCACTTTACGGAGAGCGGTGTGGCGGCGGCGTAATGGTGGTATGCCCACAGTTGTCACCCACATCTGTCCTCTGGAAAATCCTTGTGGGTGGATCTGGAGCGGGGCTGGCGGCCATTATCATGACAGGTCGCTAATGTGTGTCAGTGGCACTGAATGCGCTACATAAGCCTGGAAAGTCCACACATTTCTATGATAAGAAATCAATAATTTGAGCAAATATGAATTAATGAAACTCCGTATTTGTCTGGAGAGCCCATTTGTAATATATTTTCTCTGTAAATAATTGTGACCCGATGGTGTCAGTTCCTCTTTGTCCCGGTTTGAGAGTCGCGCTAACTAAGCTCCCTCGGCTCTGCTCCCCCCACCTCAAGCCCAGCAACAGAGCCAGAACAGGTGTAGCTGGGCTTACCGACCCCGGCTCCCCCGGTGCATGGACACACAAGTGAGTGCTCACACACGACCTTGACCTTTTTCCACAGAAATAGGAGGTGAAGGGGGAATCAAAGGGAGGTGAAGGAGGCGGACAGTAATGGCAGGAGGAACATGGGGTTGAATTTTAGCACGGAGTCAAACAAGGATGAGAAGCCATGAATGTAATAAGAACTTTAATCAAGGAATTTTTTCCTACTTAAATTACTTAAAGTTTCATTTTAATGCAGAATAAAGCAGACTTCTAGTCTGAGTTCTGGCTGGAGACACAAAAAGACAATAATCTTGTGGCATCTCGTGGTGACTGTGGTCCATTAATAGCAAGGGGAAAATGAAGCTGCGGTTGCCTTTGCTTTGCTTTTGTTTCAACTAAGAGTCAGTGGGCGAAAGAGGCCTTTCTGGCTTTGATGAGTGTAATTATGCTTTAAAGAGTGCCGGAGGAGTAAATTCATCACTCAGCCAGCTACCTCGAGTTGCCCAATCTCCCGGTCTCTGTCTCCCCTCGCACTGTGCACACAGACAGGGCCTGCAGACATGCATGCACACAGTAAACTCCCCGCAGACCAGCCACAGCTATGGGGCTGCTGCTCTGCAGCCACAACCCCCCTCTCCTCAGAGCTCTGGAGCTATTCATTCAATAATAACGGATGAATATGTGAAAAAAATAAAGATGAACGCAAACACACATTCAAACAGTAGACACACACATGCACACACACCATAACATCCACCCACATTGCTTTGGGCCGTAATCTCTGCTTCTTTACAGAGGTTCAGTGTAAGAACTAGCCCAGTAACTATGACCCAAATTTCCTCCAACACACATCAACACGCATACAGAGTGTAGAGTGCTGATCTTCATGACAACAGCAAAGAAAACGCTTCATGACATACATGAACTCCTGGCATGTAAGCATTTAAACATTGTAAGCCTGTGTATTCATGTATATACAGACTGGAGCTGGGGTCAATCCTAGAATTGATGGGATTGATTCTCTTCGAGTAAACTGTCTATCACAAGGGGAAAGGTAGACGTGGAATTGACTGGCGAGGTTTTAGCTGATCCATCAATGACCAAATAGAATTGATCACAACAAACATTTCTGGAGTGAAGTGTGAAGGACCCGTGCTGCTCTTGTGATCAAATAACATCCGGCAACAGTACAGATTTGTGAGTTTGCCTGTTTATGTTGAAGCTTTACACCATGTGTTATCACATTGACCCCAGACTTGTAGTTGGGGTGGTGTCACCCCCTCCTTTGCCTGTCACTTTTCCCCGCTCAAGGGAGCGTGGCGATTTCAGACCTCACAGCAGGGGTATATTGAGTATTAACAGCCCATCCATACACAGCACTCACTGCTGCCATTACCATTGTGCATGTGTGTGTGTGTGTGTGTGTGTGTGTGTGTGTGTGTGTGTGTGTGAGTAAGAGAGACAGGAAGATGGGGAGGGAAAATGTGTGTTTGAACAAATCTGTCATTAAGCTTCCTGCAGTCATGCAAATCCTGCACTTTTTATAATTATTTTGTTTGAATGTGTGACACATCCATCATCCTGTCAAATTGTGTGTCTCTGGAAGATGCTGCAGTCATTTCATGCGACCTCGATTATGTCTGTCAGTCTGTCTTTGGGAAAAAATGTCTGCAGCGTCTCATCTCCTCCCCTTTCTCAGCATGTCGGCCTGTGTGTCTGTGAGGATTCATCATGCATCCTTAGGAGTCGATCAAGGGGAAAACACCTCCCTCTTTCTCCCCGCTCTCCCTCCTCCAGCTCCTCTTGCCCTCATCCAACATTAATGGCTGTTGGTTTTTTAATGAGGAAGTGGGTGTCCCTGTGCAGCATGTCCACGGAGGGCTTGCAGAGAGGGGCTGTCTGTGTGTGTGTGTGTGTGTGTGTGTGTGTGTGTGTGTGTGTGTGTGTGTGTGTGTGTGTGTGTGTGTGTGTGTGTGTGTGTGTGTGTGTGTAGTGGGGAGGTGGAGGTGGAGGTGGTGGAAGAGATGTACTGGTGCAAAACACATCCCCCGGCTGTGAAGCTCAAACGCCAGCCTAGCAGGGTGGGACGGGGACGGGGGGCAGGGGGATGGGGGGGGGGGGGGGGGGGGGGGGGGGGGTGCTCTCAGTAAATATTGCCATGCCCTCCTTCAGCCTTCAAAGAGCAAAACAAACCAACCGCAGCATTCTGCCTCTCCTGCGCTTTCTCTGCTCTGTGAATAGGCAGTACGCATTATGGTAATAGACGTGGCCGTGTAAAGCTGCTGCACTTTGTGACTCAAAAAGGCCTTTGCTCGCAGTACGTAAAGCCATACTTTTTTTTTGTTTCTGCTATTGTTGCGATGTGAGAGCCGTCTTGTCCAATTAACACCAGCACCAAGGACTGTATTCAGAATATGTTTCAGAAATGATCATCAATTAAAAATCCTTCAAAAGGTTTTACAGTAATGTGTTTCAATAATGACCTTATCCTTTCCGTTGCCACTGAATGCATTTCTTGGACTTTTTATATATAATTGTGGACTTGAAAAATAAAAGTACAAAAAATAATTGTTCTCCTTGTTCACTATTTTCCACACACTTTTACAGAGTGGATGTCAGGTGCATTGCTTCTAGCTGTTCTGTGGATTGAGAGAGTCCAAGATGTAATCCCACACTGAGTGGACGATATTGACATCAGGTTCCTGTGGGTGTCGTGCAATCTGCTGCAGGACCCCCCATCAATGAAATTCATTTTGATGTCTTTGGCTGTACATTTGGTCACACTATAACATGGTTAAATGCATTTCTCATGGTAATTTAATGGATAGAAATCAAGACACTTTACTCAGAATTGTCAAAATCTGACAGAACAACAGCTGCTGATAGCTCACAGATGTTTATTGTTAATGGAGAAAATTGTTTGCTCATATTAATTCAGTGGTGTGAGACCATTTGAATGCTAATGCAGTACATTCAGTGGAAACACTGTGAGAGAAATAGAGGTTTGTTGTCCGTGCATTGTTCCATCTATTAGTGATATGCAGTGAACAGATACAAAAGACACTTGTTTGATGTGTCTCTAGAGCTCTCAGCCATGCCCTGATACTGCACTCTGCCAGCTAAAAGAGTGTAGTGCACACAAGCGTATTGCAAGAGAGTCTGAAATGACATGCAACAAAGACACAGAGATACTGGCAGCCAATTAAATAAAGGAAATGGCCTTCATCATTGTATGATTAATGGAGCGAACCATTAGTGCCTAATGTTGGCCACCCCCCACCTCCATATCTCTACCTGTGTGAGTGTGCAACACATTCATGTGTGTTTGTGGATGTGTGTGGAAGAGAAAGTGACAGGGAAGGGCGGGGGGTACCAGAGTCCCCAGGGTGTAGTAGCGAGGGGTATTCATCGCTCTCTCCTCCCTCTGAGTGATAATTCTGGTGTTATTCAGGCAGGAGTGGGACGGGCAGTGCTGGGCTAGTGATGAAGCACCATGGCCTTTAGAAATTCATTTCCACCCAGCATTCATCTCATTCCCATTCAGCACTGGTCGACACCCTACACTCACACCCATACAGACTGAGAGAGTCATTATAGAGCCATGATCCATACTCAAAGACCCATCTCTCTCTACCAATTATTAAAAAATAAAAGAAAGCTCCACCAAATATGAAAAACAGCTTGGAGCAGGCAGCAGAATGCTTTTCCTCGATAGGGAAATGCAAGGCAGCGGGATGATGGAGAGAGAGTGATATAGATGAGAGGGAGAGGTTTTCTAGGCTTGGTGTTTGCTTCCAGTGTAACAGAGCATATGTCCAGACCAAAAGCTGTCAAGATTCTGACAGTTTCCCTGCCTTAGTGAAAACTCCAATCTGTTTTTGCTGCTGTGCACCAAAGAGAACCTCAGACAGGCAGGCTAGGGATGAAAGGAGTGCTATAATGCGTACGCCTCATCAATGCCTCTCACTACCAGGCAGATGAAAAAATACAAGATGCCTGTTAACCCTTAACATCTTCATGGCACTACATCACATAGTCACAAGGGGATTACAGTTGCAAAAGAAATCCTCGCTACTAGTAATATCCTGACCATTAACAGAGGGCAGAGCTGACTCCCAGATGTCAAGTCCCCAGCCTCGCCTTAAACATTTTTGGATGAATAGCCTATAAAGAACAGCAGACTCTACAACAAATGTCCTCTCTATGGTCCCCTGACTGCCCTTCACTGACCATGTCACACCCCCAAGACAAACATACACCCCTAAACATCTGCTCAGCAAGCAAACCTTACATCCCCCATCTGCACAAAGTGCACCCTGAACCACTTAGCAGCCACGCCCCCTCACCATCCTTTCTACTTCCACTTAGTAGTCCATCCACATCGACACCCCACCTCCGCCACCTCCAAAGTAGACATTTGCACACACACAGACGGACCACGCACCGAGCCGGCCCCGCTTGGCAACTGGCTCCGCCTGTCCGTCTGTGTTCTCACCCCCCCCCCCTTGAGCCCGCACATCAGGATCGCCTTCCCCATGGAGGGGGAGGACGAGGAGGAAGCTGGCTCTGCTACAGTACCACAGAAGTTCCACAGTGTCTCTAATGGCAGGCAGACTGATGGGTCCCCAACCGCTGGCACCTGCCAATATGAGTGTCCTACTCCTCCAATGACAGTGCCCACAATCACCATCCAGCAAACCCTGGGAGACATCATTAATATGTTAGTGTTAATAGGTGGAGCTATACACTAATTGCACACTGGAACAGGATCGTGTTTAATATTAGAATCCATTACGCTCCGGCTGTTGCAAGCAGAGGCAAATGAATTAAGACAACACGTTATTTACCCGAGCACGGGGCAAATGGAGACTGACAGCAGCGAGAAGGTTGACACTCAACATGGCAGCTGTTACTCACATCTGTTTGCTCCTGCATCGGCGGCGCACAGCGGTCCTTTGATAGGAGCTGCTCCCATAATTAGTTGACTTTCCTCTGTTTCTCTTAGCAGTCAAATCTAGCTGCAGTGGGCAACACAAAGACATGACCGCACACTGGAGGCCCCACTCAACAGCAGCGTCTTTTCAGATGACGAAGGGGGAAAACGCTCTTATCTGTGGCCTTTCAACAAGGTCAAACAATATGGGAAACAAAAGAGCGAGGCAGTATGCAAGCAGAATACTATTTAGCAAACACTTGACTAATTGTCAGTATATGGTATATAAGCAGGGTCACTGTGACTAAATCATAACTGTTTCATGTGAGCTGAAAGGAACTGGAAAGAAAATCTGGAAATTATTTATAAAAAGAATCATGAATAAAATGTAACTCAAGTATAATGAAAGAAAAAAAAAAAAGCAATGGCACATTTCTATCTCCCCATTGCTTTCCTTTCACCACGTCCCTAATGAGCATGTCGCTGGCAGAATTCATTTCTTATTGTTTAATTGATCTCCAAACAGCTCCCATCCATCATAGGGCCATTCAATACCTTACTCTTTTAATCTCAGTCTGCCCCTCATCATAATTCTGTAGCACAGGCCATTACACACAGAGCCAGGACTCGCGCTGTGGTATGGATATCTTTAACACTGCCCACACACAAAAGCTAAGCCATCTCTGCACATTGACCAGTGTTACCATTGCTTTCCCTTTCATGCAATGTGTTTGTGTTTATATTTATACATACCATCAATTCTGTTTCTATTAAATATGCATCCAAACAAGAGCAGTTGTTGCTGCAGTGCAACCGACTCCAGCAATGAGAGCTGGTGCACCGGGGAGTTCGTCTAACATCTGTTCTATATTAATGACTCCTAACATAGCGCACAAGCTACTGTAATATTCACAAGGGCTAAGAGAAACCAAAGTAATTGGGATATGTTTAGGATGTGTAAGTAAGTAATGCAGAGCAGGACTGCCTTCTCCTCCAGAATGTTCTGTAGGCACACCCAGCCATGTAACTAAGATGAATAATATGAATATGTTTTACTATTCTGGCTATTTAACAATATGGTAATGTTTAATCTGAACATTTGGCTTGCTTGACTGTGCAACAGAGTAATGGCTACGTCCTCTTTAGATGCAAGAGTAATTGTAGGAGGCTTGTCATGTATCAGCACCCACTGACGCGCCCATCCCAGGGGCGACCACTGCACCATGTCCCGTCCGTGACACGCCAGCATAATGAATGGCCTAGCTAATGAAGGCTTACTAATTGATTATGGAGAAAACAGAGTATTACTCACCCAATGATGGCAGCTCCAAGGGGTGCAAAGACACTTTGTCAATGCACTGTTTTTCCAGTCTGTTCAGCCCAAAGGGTCTTTATATTGACCTTGTGCCCAGCATGGACAGCACAGGCAGGATAAGGTGTGTTGCTTTTATAATATTTTATTATCCTTCTACATGTCGTAGAACACTGAACATTGAATACTTTTTTATGCATTCATCCATTACCATTAATTCAACAAATTAATGTGTTGTACATCTTGCTGCAGGCATAGACCAAGACCAACCAGGTGTGTCCGCCAGTGATGAGACTGAATGGGGATTTTAAGGCTTTACACTCTAAGCTGTTGTTCAATGAAGCGCAGAGAAGCTGCTAAGGTGGGAGGTGTATGTAGAGGGCCATTGTCTTTGATTAACTAATTAGGAGACATTATCAAGACTCAACAGAAGTCATTACGAGTGGTCTTTGTTGATGTGCCACTCATTTCCCCATGGACCTCCAACCACGGTATCCTCAGCGCTGCCCAGTGTGCCACAGTCGAGGTCACTTATTAAATCTATAACGACTAATTTTGCTTTTCAAATGAATCTCTAATTGACTTCAGCGTGCAGAAAGCGATGTGGCCAGTCTGGCTTGTGTTACTGGAATCACTGATTGAATGTGAATTAGTGATGCGGTATTGTGTTTTCAGACAAGAGAAACCAAGAGAAGAAGATTGCTGGCTTGACTGTTGATGATCTTTTGCTTCGCTCTGGCCTAACCCATTATCACACAAACATCCATTCAGGTATCTGTATAGCTCATCTGATTCATTGACATTTTTCCATCTCAATCTTTGATTCTCTCTTTGGATACCTTTCATACCTGGCTCTATGTTTATGTCTTGGGTAATTGTTGCAATGTGGTGCTGTGGAACCACATAAAGGTACAGGTGTAAATGTTTGAACGATGAATTAAAAATGGATTCAGATCCAAACACTCTGAACATGCCTGCAGCTGTTCATTGTGACCAAATTGAATACAAATGTGAATGTGATTCCATTGACACTCAACAATTACTACACACCATAACTGTTTTAATCTCCACCTGTGTGGCTGAGGACTAGTGCATGTATGTTGTCATTTGTGGCTAAAGCAGCAGCAGCAGCAGTGGAGTTATCCTGTCATCACGCAAAGCATGTGCACATAGTTGAAATGCAAATGTAAAGACTGGAGATCTATCTCATACTGCTGAAAGCCCAAAAAACAGTAGAAAAAGATAGGAGGAAAAATAGATTATTCTGCAGTACATCACCTTTTACAGATAGTATATACATATAACATGATATAATGATATTGGTGGGACCATTACTTGTATAAAGAGCGTATAGAAGATGGACATAAGGAATATGCTCTTGCTGTGCTCTCCTAAAAAGTGAATAAGATTTAATATAGTCTGCAGTATATCTTGCTAAATAATTCATTTTAATCCTTTTATGCTTTCTTTTTAAATCTGTTCCCTTAAGGTGTTGTCACAGTGATTCATTTCCCTCCATCTCAACCTATCCTCTGTCTCCTCCACTGTTCCGGTAACCATCTCCTTCATTGTTTGAGTCTTCTCTGAGGTCTTCCTCTTCTTCCTCCTGACTGCCTGGCAGTTCATTTCCAGCATCCTTTGTCCAACTTGTTCCCTCTCTCTCCTCAGTCTCTTCCCCCTCTAACTAACGACAAATCTAAAATAAATCTCAAATGAAGCTTGCTTGCAGTTAGCATGTCTGGAAACACTGAACTGAATTAAATAACCGTTGTTAAACATGTGTTTTAGTACACAAATGGCAGGCTACATCTTTACATTCAAAAGAAGGAGAAAAATAAGTTGTGCACTGCTCATGCTCCCCATTGCTATCTTCTGCTGAGCTCAGACAAGTGGTGTCCTCACAGGCAGGGGCCAAGCTATAATCAAGAAATTATCATAATTCACTCTAATCATAAGTGAAGGAGGGCAAAATGACTGAAATTAAATTCTGGATTACTGCCTCTGACTACAGGGATGTTGCAGTAACCACTATCTTCTGCCAGTGTTTTTAATATATGTTTACTCTGCTCGTACTGCCAATTAAAACACTAAGCTAAGAGGGGTGCCACAGGTTTACTGGGAAACAACGCACATATTCTGGTTTGGAAGTATACGGCCAGTGTGTAATGAGAGGTGCAAAGGCTGA
Organism: Lipophrys pholis; assembly: GCF_963383615.2. Classification (NCBI taxonomy): domain Eukaryota; kingdom Metazoa; phylum Chordata; class Actinopteri; order Blenniiformes; family Blenniidae; genus Lipophrys; species Lipophrys pholis. The sequence goes on along the minus strand of NC_137627.1, from coordinate 25,780,475 downwards.
GAGATGTGACTGCTCAGTGTGCCGTGTGGCTGGGCTCCCAGTCTGGAGCATTAGACAGCTCCTCTGCAGCAGCTGGAGCATGCTGGGAGAGGAAAGGAGGCAAAATAAAGGTCTGGTCAGAAAGGGCCGTTCTGGTCTAATTGAGTCCTTTGGGCTCTGATCCACTGATCAGAGACTTGTTACAGGAATCCGGTTTCATGGTTTCCAAACAATGAGATTTCAGAGGAGGGATTTGTAGTCCGTAGGGATTCCTTCCTAACCGTTCTCTGATTTTTGTGGTTCTCTCTTGGTTGTCTGGTCCTGTGTTCCTCTGTTTTAAATCCGATTAAACCAACAATATGGAAACACTCGGTGTAACACTTGAGCTCAGCCAGTGGCGTCCACATATAAGACATCACAGTGATGCGCTGCTGTGGATGTGAATACACTGTTTGTTGATGCCAAAGGTGTGAGTCTTGTGTGAAGCCCAGTGTCTGCTTCCACATGTCTGGCTTCCATATGGACATTTAGTCCATGATGCTGACTCACCAAAGCAAATGCAACTTGACTGACCACTGGTGGAGAATGTAACACAGGTTGAATAATCAAAGCTCAGAAGCTTTGTTTTGAAGTACTATAAATCCTCCAACCATTATTCAGCTCTCCTGTCCCAATGATTAAATATTAATGGAGATTTACGAAGCCAAACACATATGGTGCTAGTTAAATTTACCGTACAGTCATGACTGAAGCTAAAAAGTGTTAAAATACTGAATGAAAATGTGCTGGGACTACTGAATTTTGAACAAATTATTAAACTATCTGCTCAACAGAGTTAGAAAATAGGAGCTTTTAGCACAATTGGAAAAAGGTGTATTTTCTTGCAGGCTCTTACTCCCTTTCACTCTTTATCTCTCTTCCTGTCTTCTTCTTTCTAAACAATCCCGGGGAGACTAAAAACAACAAAGACAAATGACTTTGGCCTTTTAAAAGGAGCATCAAGCCTCTGCCTCCAGTGGGCTGCGGATCCACAGAGGTATCCATGTTTCTCGCTCACCTCCTGCGGTGGCATTAAGTACTGAAGGCTCCAGATGAGCTTCCTGTAGAGCAAGAAAGGCCAGGGCAAACACAGACACTGCACTGGTTTTTAATAGGCACTAGGTTCACTCAAGTGTAGCACTTCATAAATTAGAGACAAGCGCAGTGAGAGGAAGATGGGAGACTGAGCAAACACAAGCAGCAAACATGTGACAATGAAGCGTCTGCCCTCTGGATCATCGCTCACCTCAGCATAATGTGACAAGGAAACAGAAAAGAGGGCCAAGATGGAACAAGAGCAGAGGGAAGGGAGCTAATAAAATGATGTGATTGATAACAAAACTGTTACCAAGGGTGTGTCAAAAATAATACTGAAGCCTGACGCATTCAAAGGTTGTATGCTTTCATTGTAAGTTAGAGAGGAAGTGACAGGGAGGAGGGACAAGGAGGAGGGACAACGACGCCTCATCCACCTGATGCCATAATGCTTTCTCGCACGGCTTCCTTTTGTAGGCCAAAAGTCCAAGGCAGTGGAGAGAGGCAGACACAAAGAACAGACAGGACTCTCTGCAGGACCCTCTTTGTGCCATGGCCACTCGCAGGCACAGGGACAAAGCCATCAGCTGCCTGGACACCTCGTTAGCCCGCTCCCCGCAGCTCTCACATGGCACAAGGTTGACTGCAGCCCCCCTGCAGGGGCCGGCTCATCGCTACAGTGGAGCGTCAACCACCGACAAACACACACACTAACACACACACAAAGTGGGACTGCGCAGCGTTAAAGACCAAAGGAGGAATACAGTACTATTAAACACTCCTGTTCAACAGAAGGTTCAAGGTCCAACCTTCACAAGCCTTTTCATAGATATTTGCTTGAGTTGTTAAAAGCCGTTATTTTCAAATGCAGTCAACAACAAACGTGTCTGAAGTCATGGAGGCAGCGGAGGCAGCGGAGGCTGGCTGAGCAAGATGAGATCAGCTTTCATCCCCACTCTTGTTATCTTCTCATATATTTGCTGTCCATGGTAGCAGAGACCAGAGAACACAAAGGATTTTTAAGGAGCACTTCATGTCTTGTGTCTACAGACTCAATCTTAAACATCCCTGACCAAGCAGCTGATTTACAGTGTGATAATCAATCTAGATAGTGAAATAAGATTAATATAACTGCAGACAAAGTTTTTGTCACAACCTGATAATTGCATTTTAAGGGAACTACTCTGTAGTGCTGTACAGCATCTTTTATTGAGTGGCTTATTTTCTCTTGACATTTTAGCTTCAAGCTTAATTCAGAACGAAATGACACAAAATAACAAAAGAAAGCTGGAAAAGCTCATTCAAAGACATTAAATTGATGCATGCGTCTATGTTCTTTTTCCATAAAATTATTCCGACATTCTGAGGGTTCCCAATTTTTTCCACTCACAATCTTCCAAAGGCTGAATGAAGCTGTTTTTCTATCATCTATAGTCGGTTTCTGTTGGTATCCTCAAGAATTTTAAGTAGGGTTAGTGCTTAGGTTGCATAGTCCAACCCAAATAAATATGCAGGAATTAGTTCCAGCTTCATATGCTGTTAAAATAGGATCCAGCAGTCAATGCACCAAAACAACCCCATTCACTACAGCTCAATTCGTTCTGGCTACAAAGAAAAGCAAAGCAATTGTCATATTGACACACGCATACACACACATGCACCAGGGATAAACCTTCCTATATTTGCATCATAATATCCATGTTTGTTTATTCCGTTTAAATAGCAACTTTCTTCATTTTCTGTCGCTGCACTGTGTAGCGTGGTATACGCATTTATGTAAGTCTTTCCCCACATTTCCACTCTATTGTGGCTCGTTGTAAAAGAATGTTTAAACATTCTGACACGTGTTTCTGGTTTCAAACTAAAATTACAGGAAATCAGTAAAAGAGACTCAATGCTTCTATATTTTCAAAAAAAATTTTTTTAACTTCTGACCACGACCACCTAAAATTGCTTTTAATGTCACACGGTAAGAAAATTACTAAAAACTATATTAGTGTGAATCTGAATTCTATGAATGAATAAACTTCTCATACACAAACCAAACAATAAACCCCAGCAACTCAGTCGCAGAAGCCACATAGGGCCTTTGGGCTGATGTACCAGAAGGTAGCAATCAGTCAGGCTCGCTGTAGCCGCCTCCCATGTATCCGTCTGTATGTCATAGTTCAGCAGCTGTGGACTCATATGTTACTGTCTCTCTACCTGTCACTGTCCATCCACAACCACAACACACATCAATCAAGCAACCCCCGCTGCTTTTTAATCTGTTTCCACCCCCACGGATCAAGGACGCTTCAGAATTACAGTGAAGAAAGGTCACCCCATCCAATTAGAACATCATCAGGAATGCACACTGGAGGGTCATTGCTGGACCCTTCAAACACACCGTAAATCGCATACCGCCCAAAAAGAACACCCAGTCTGAGAGGAATCCCAATGGTTGACTGATTACAGCTTTGGTAATGTGAAGCATTACGAAGCTTCTTAAACTGTCCTGGCGGTGCTGACTGATATGAATTGTTGTCGGAATAGATATGAGGTGTAATGGCATGTGAAAGTGCAGCAATGGGTTTATTCCCTAAAGATGAACCTTGTTATCATCGGTCCATGTATTGACCCTGCGATGACCCCGGGGCCCAGATCAATCTGGTCTCCAATCAGGATTAGATCAAGCTGCCTTCTGAATTCTCCCTCATCAGTCTCGTTTCTCACAAGAATCCTGCCTCATAACGTAGCGTGTGTACAGGCCCATAAAGCCACAGGCCTTCTGCAGGAACAGAGAGCATTTGGATCAAACGCTCCAATGGAAAGCAGCATGTGCAAGCTATTGTCTTAGCTTGGCAGAGGAAAAAAGGCTAATGAGAGAGAGAGACGGACAGAGACAGTGCAGGGTGGGTCAGTGAGCTTTGAGCCTCTCGTGGGCTGATCTAGGCCAATTAGAGTCAAGTGACAGCTCAGCTACATGGCCATGACACAACTAGTCCACAGCACCACTTTGAGCCCCAGCACCCCACTGGACAAGCCTGACTTGGACCCCAGCAAGCCCTTAACACTGCGCCCTTAAAAAGACTAAATACTCCAGTGCCACAACCCCTCAACACTCTGGACACAGACTGAAGCCAAGGAGGAAGGCGTGAGTATGCTAAACAATAGACAGTTGTCCCCCTCGCTCCTGCCTCCTGTGCTCTCTAGCAGGATGTGGCAGCCTCAGCAGAGCCCTCTGCCTGCCTCCGTCATGGTCGGCCAGCTCTCCTGACATCTGATGTTGTTGAAAGTTGCTGCTATGACCTAGCAAATCCACTGACCTTTGCCCCTTTGCTTCACAACTTGTGAACCAGAGACAAGTGAGAGCCAAAGAGCTTTGTGGGGGGATATGTGCGCTCAGGAGCTTCAATTGGAAAAAGGGGGTAGGGGTGGTGGGGGTTCAAATGACCACCAGCAGCTGTTATTGCTGCATTGCCTTTGTGGTGTGAGCTGATAATGGCTCAGCCATTGCTGTATACATGAGGGGAGGTTGTAGGCCACCAGTTTGTGGGTTGTCACAGCTCTAGGCATTATGGAGCTTTTGATTAATGAGACGGGGCGTCGTGCCACAAGGAGCCCAGCAGCTCGTGCCCCACTCACTGGTGGAAACAACAAAAACTCCTGACATGGCGCGGTGGCCGACCTGCCACTTTCACAAAAGAGCTTGAGTCACAATAACTAGAACACTGGAGTATAGATTTCATCACAAAGACAAAAACCTACATGTACATATCTATACATATCATTCAAACGCTGTAAATAAATTGGACATCCAATAATGCATCCTCCGCATGACTGAGCATTAAGCGACTGAAATCTGTGGCCTATGGTTTTAGGGGGGGGGGAGAAACAAGAAGCACAGAGATGACGGATGACAGGGCGTGATGGGGGTTGAGGAACACCCAGCCGGGGGTGAAACAGGACAGCCCTCTGCACGTCTAACGTCTGCCACTCAAGAAAGTTAATGATGGCACGTTCCTGGGCCAGCCATCCCCCTGCTGAGTGTAAGAAAAGAAACAGGCAGAAAGGGAGGACAGATTGTGGCATTACAAGCACTTGGATGCACTGGAAAGAGGTGAGATGCTCCTATTAGGAGAGTTAACTTAAATCCAAGGTCCGAGAATACTCGTGAAAATCATCAGCAAAGCAGACACTGTTGAGTGATTTTGAGATAAATGATACCCCCCCCCCCCCCCCCCCCCTTTTTTTCTGTTCAATTATACAGCTGTCTCGTGCCTTCCTCAGCATTCCTTATCAAGTTACTTATTAGAGTTTATATGAAGTTCTGCTAATTTTATTACCAGTCAATCACATGGTTGCTATTTGATTTTTCATAAAAGAAGAGGAGATGGGGATGGGGGCTTTGGCTGCTTCGGTTGAAGCTGTTATCATCTACAACCCGTCAGGGAACAGCAATTTAGGGAATAAGGGAGAAACGGAGGAGGAGTGGGGGTGGGAGAGTGCCAAGATGCTGAGGAAAGATACCAGATAACAATGCAGAAGGACTATTTAGAGGTTTTTTTCCTCCTGTAAGATTTCTTGGTAGTTTAAATGTCTGTGGTATAAGATGATAGGGTAAATAATAATGATAAATACTGGTAAATGTCAGAATCTGAGCTCCATCAATCATGAAGCAGGTAATGAGTTGAATCTGGGAGCCATCTACAGAAACAACACAACCTGAGTACTACAGGAATGAGTTGGATGACAGATGCTCATATCCCTTGGCCCTTAATGAAATTATCTGTACTCTTCTTCCTCTGACACAGGCATAACCCTCCCTTCCCCAGCTATTTCTCCTTTCATACATCTCCCAATAACACTAGCATAACTGTATTAGCAGCGTATGCTCGAGATATTTCCAGACTGCTAAATGGACCGGTCTGCAGCTCTGTTCTCAGATGGGGTCAGATGATGGTCAATCAATGGGAGGTCACTTCCAAACCTGGCCAAAGGTCAACCTATCTGGACCCAGAGGTACAACCAGCCTATCAACCATCGAACTGCTGTGAATGGAGCTAAATCAAAAAGACAAATTCCTTCTGTTCCAAGTCAGAATAAACTGATAAGAATAGTAATCTACGGTATCGTCACAATTAACATTTCAGAACAACTTTAGTTATTTAGGGATTAAAAAAAAATTTATCCAGTGCACGACACATTTAAATTGTTTAAAGAATGTTTTCTTCTTTGTACACGGTCAGGTGAGAGGATAAGTGAATTACCCAAAAAAGAGGCAATTAAACTAATAACAGTTTAGTCAAATGAAATTGCAGATGTATCACACTCAGAATGTTTTGAATAATATTGTTTCTCATAACCTCCTGCATAGCAAAAGCTGCCAAATCGATATTCATGAAGTGTCAGAGTTGCAATTTGTGTGTCTGCACCACATGAACACCGCAGGGACCTTTAAAAGAAAGATGGCAGAATAGCTAACATGTAAATTTCACAGCTAATGCCTGGGCATGGCTTATGTTGGCCAATTAAGCTGTTCTTTTCAGCTTCATTACAACGCAGTGTCTTGGGGTTCATTTTTCCCTTACTGTGCCATTTAGGCCTCAAATGGGCAAATGTTCACTGTGCCAGTTGGATGACAACGAGCCACTTTGGAGTCTGTTGCAGTGTGTGGGTGCAGGCACGTGTGTGTGTGTGTGTGTGTGTGTGTGTGTGTGTGTGTGTGTGTGTGTGTGTGTGTGTGTGTGTGTGTGTGTGTGTGTGTGTGTGTGTGTGTGTGTGTGTGTGTGTGTGTGTGTGTGTGTGTGTGTAGGCACATATGCGCCTCCACAAAACCTTCATCGTGTATGTCAGCTCCAAACATCCGTGTGCCGTTGTGCCGGAGTGCCTTTGTGCGTTGGAGGCCTAATTTGCGCATGAAACAGGAGAGCGTTAATGGCTTTTAAAGATCGGTGGAGTCAAATGAGCGCGCTCATCAGTTAGACACACACCCCTTGGTGATCACTTAGTGTCGTTAGATTTCATTTCCTGTGGAATAAGACGATCTTGGTGGATCCAAGACAAATCCTTGCAATTACAGCCACACTTTAGATGATTCAGTGCCTTCATTTCTGCTTTGCCGGATGGAGGGTTGCGTGTAGCATTACTGAATTTAGACTATTGCACCAACAGGATTCAATGAAAATAGACCAACAATATGAATTCTGCTAGAGCAGTTTCACTAATGCATTTTTATCAACAAAAAGAGGTGCATAGATAACTAAGCATACACACTCAAGAGAAACACAAACAAACAGAGGCAGCACCTGCATGTCCGTTAATAGCTTTGCCCTGTACAGTGTAGAGCACAAGGGCCAGCAGCAAGAGGCATTGAGATAAGATTCTGCTTAGCATTTGAATAGAGGGTCCTGATTTCTATTCACTTGGCCTTTGGCCATGTTAGTGCTGAAGTGGTCTCAGTGAGTCTGTCTTGCCTCTTCTGTGCCAACCAATGTGCAGGCTCATATCTGGTAATGTGCAATATCTGTCAGTGTCGAAGTCTGTCTGTCTGTCCGTTTGGCTGGTCGAGTGTCTGGCTGGTTAATAATCAGCCTGCCTAGCTGCTAATCATCCTCCCAGCTGCAGAAGCAGGTGGCCACACATACCACAGCTCCCAGTCCCATTCACCATGTGATGTCATCTCCCTGCACCTGGTCACACTGCATTACGCAGAAATGAGGTTGCTAGTTTTCCTCTTTAAAATCATGTGTGCCTCTACCAGGAGTCGAGGACCTCTGATGTTTATTTCTCATTGGAGTGGACGCAGCATTTCCCACAGTGCAATGGTGGTGACTGAGTGAACAAATCACCACGGCCCAGATTGGGACTGATCTCACAGCAGTCTAACAGGCAGAGGCAGCAGTTAGGACACACTCCACATCGAAATGGGAAGCCATTAGTGCGGCAACACACAAGGTCACCTTCAACTAGGCACAGCAGCCACGCAACTTCCTCTGCTGACATGCCCAATGGATGCAGCAGCACAGTCATGTAAAGGTCAGGCTGTAAAGTGGAACAGAACCACAGCTGCCTTAGACACTACTCTCTTAAACATTTGATCTGGACCCTCACTTCTGAAAGTGACCAAAATACTTTGAGTATCGCTTTCAAACAGCAGGAAGGGAAATGAGAGAGGGGAGGAGGAGGAAAGAGAGTGATAGGGAGAGAGGGGGAAAGAAGGAAAGAGCGGGAGACAGCGGAGACTGGATGATTAGGTTTCAACTGTGGTCTGCAGCTGTTCAGAGCTCAGGTCGCTGATAGGTGTGCCTTACAGCAAATGTAATCCAAGCCAAACACAATCTCTGTCTACTGCAGGGAAACATCCCCAAGCCATAACGCATCCAGACCCTTGATAACTCTTAACCTGGTACAGGTGAATGACCAGTACAAGAGTAAATAAGATTATGGATTAAAAATAAAAACAGGATACTTCAATGTTTTCTCTTCAGAAATGTTTGAGGTGTAAGATATATATTAAAACCCTGAGCTCTCCCAACAGTCACTCTGCAGTTCCTTGCATTTACCATCCCCCTTCCCCCAGTTTCCTCCTCTCTCATAGTTCAGTTCAGAACCTAATGAAGCTGAAATGCTGCATCTCTTATGATCCCAAAGGGTCGCTTTAAGGAGGGGCTGTCCTCAATGTTTGCACAACTAAAAAAACAGCCACGAAGGCCATTCACCTTAAGTATTTTTGAACTTGCGCAAATGTGTGTCCGTAGAACTGCATTCATCGAGACAAATCCATCACGGCACCACAGTGCAGTGTGACAGTCGTAACCCAAAATAAACAGGATGAGTTGTAGGCCTGGCTCAGTCCTGACCCTTGCACAGCATCAATCCCCAGCAGCATTGTGTGCCCAGTGGCGTTGCGCAAAGGCATGTACGCGTATGAATGAATGTGTGTTTAAGGGCGTGTGTGAAAGTAGCCAAAGAAATAAAGGCTATTGGAAGCAAGAATATCAGCGCAGAAAGAGAGCGGCAGTCCGCACACCATAGACTGAATCAATTTCAACGACATTCAATTCAAAGCCCGTATCAGCGAGTGCCTGAACTTCAGCCCTACGCCCTGTCACCTCCTCCCTCGCTCCATATGATGGATTACCATCTCTGGCAGCCTCAGAGGGTCTGAGGGAGAGGAGAAGGTGAGGGGTGGGGGGCTGGGGAGTGGGCAGTCACTGCAGGGACACATTCATCGGTGGGGAGCTCCGGGTTAAGGAATTATAGTATGACTGAGATCTGAGGCGGATAGGAGAGGGCAAAGGGTTCTCCAGGGGTCAAAGGATCCAATCGTGGCTGGACTCGACGGCAAGCCACCCTGAGAATGTAGGCAGTCTTCAGGGATTTAACTCAGGGTCACGTTTTTGATTAATATTATTATCACTCACTTGTCCCTTCGCCCACGTGTCAACAAATAGAGCGATATGCTATATATTAACTGATGAATAGAACACCTGTGTGACGATTTAATATAGAAGAAAGTCTGCAAGCCAGACACGAGCTGAGGAGCAGATTGATAGACTGATTAAGGGTGTATCATGGAGGATAGCATGAACACGATCATCATAAATCTGCTTATAGAAAAACTGAAAACCAATTAAAACCATTAAAAAAGAAATCAAGATGCAATCCAGCCATGAAAGCAAGACCCTCTCACCCAGCCTGTGTTTTAAAGTTAATCAATAATCACCCTGCAGACAGATTTCAATAATTCACTCCTCAGTCTGCATCTCCAACTGTCTGACGAGAGAAAAAGAAAGACGAGGCGAGGTTATTTTTATACAACGTGTTGGTCTCAACGGTTTGTTACAACAGCACTGCCGAGCTGGAGCAAATTCTGAACCTGATATTAATGCAAAGATTTATCTGTTCAGGTACTGCTAAGCGAGCAGCCATGGTGTGCAGCATGGGTGGTGAGACGGGCGAGGAAGTGGTGGTCGTTGGGGGGGGAAGGAGGCAAAACACAGGCAGGCAGGAGAGACAAAGCAATAGACCTGCATTGTCAGAGTGGAGAGCCCATCAATAAAAGTGTCACTATAAAGAGAGAAAGAAGGAGAGTGTGAAGGAGTGAGAGTAGGGTGTATAAAAGAATCACAACAAAACCCGGTGCGACGGGTGCTTCATCTTACCGGGCACTAATGGGCGTGAGAAGCGGCTGGTTCAGCATTCTTTGCCTGACGGCTCACTCCTCTGCTGACGGGCTGTGGCATCCATGACGGAGCACTGTGCACCCGCTTAATCCAGTTTGTACACTCAAAGGTGACACAATGGCATAAGTGGAGAGGTGGGCATTGAAAGAAAAGGAGACAAAAAGACTGATGGGGGCAGAGAAAACTGGTCAAAGGTCATTTCAAACTTAGCGCTTATTGAGTACTGGGTCTGTTTGCCACCTCTGTTTTCCATCTCTGTCCCCAGTTCTCGCGCCACCTCTCCATTACTGCTGTCATTATTTTGCTGTGCTGTAGGTGTGCAGTTTTTCCTTCTGATGGTTCGGAAGTAACACAGACGATCTATTTCCCCAGGTGGAGCCGGGGAGGTCAGAACAGGGACACAAGGCCCGCTGAGGAAAGTAAAAGTGCAGTCTCAGGACATATCATGTGCATGCGAATGTGCTAGTTTGTGTGTGACAGTGAAAGGTCAGAGTGCTGGTGGTGATCGTGCTGTATTTCTATGATTTATATTCCCTGTGGGGCTTTAGTTTTTACATTTCTGCTCCATTTCTGCATGATGGTCTCTTTCCAAGCACTGAACTTGAGTAGGGCAGTGAAGGGAACTCCGTATTTACTGTTTCCATGTGTAGCTGATGAAGGAGATTTACCTGCTGTATACGATGGAAGAGAACCACGTGTGTGTGTGAATATGAGTGAGTGTGTGTATGTGTGTCTGTGTGTGTGAGCGCATATTCCTCCTTTCCAGAGGTCAGCAGACCCCAACTGCACAGACACTGAGCTGACACATTTAATCAGGGATTCTCCTCTAACAGTTTATCAGGAGAAGATATTTTTCACACCCTTGACCGTTCTCACCATCTCTCTTATCACAGGACAACATCCCCATCTTTTCTGCATCTGCACTTCTTACTTTTCCCCATCATGTTATGACTTTGGACTGTTGCGGACATAAGTCACCTCCAGCAGGACAAATCAATAGTAGTGGAGGATCGGAGAAAACAACAATTTATCAAAATGTAACAGACTGGGGAGTCCTTTGCTGATTTTTATTTATTTGTTCAATCACAAGGTGAAAAGCAAAAATTTAATTAAAGGCTGATATCAATTACTTATCGGTTGTCCCAATCAAAAATACAGAACTCTGTTAGGTTATGTTGTTTTACACTGACCACACCTCAACACACAAACACCTTCTCCAAGGAGTAAAACATTTGAATGGAGATTGGACTGTGAGCAGCTTGTGTGTTTGTGTTTGTGTGTGCGTGTGTGTGTGTGCGTGTGTGTGTGTGTGCGTGTGTGTGCGTGCGTGCGTGTGTGTGTGTGTGTGTGTGTGTGTGTGTGTGTGTGTGTGTGTGTGTGTGTGTGTGTGTGTGTGTGTGTGTGTGTGTGTGTGTGTGTGTGCGTGTGTGTGTGTGTGTGCGTGCGTGTGTATGTGTGTGTGTGTCTGAACAGCAGCATGCATCGTTAATGTGTCGTAATGGTTGCATTGTTGCTGCTTCCTTCACTACCCTTCATTATCTCTCAAGGACTTCAGCGCAGATTAAGCCCCAGCCTACCGGGGTTGGTATGAACACGAGCGCAGCTGTTTGTGCGCAAGTGTGTGAGAGTGTATGGTTGTTTGTGTGCACTTGTCACTCCGTTTTGCTCATTTCTGAACTGGAATAATGAGTCCAGATGAGCTCGAGAGAGGCTCGGCAGCACCTCTCTGTCTGACTCCCCCACCTGGCCGGCTCCTCTTGGCCTGTTTCTTTATTAGCTTCCCCTCATGCTGGACACAACAGGAACAGCTTGCTACCCTCCTTCTCTCTTCGCCACTCACACCTCTCCCAACTCTATTTTCCTGCTAATTACCTTGTTGCACCGGTACCAAATGCTACCAAACGATTGACTTAATTGCAGAAGTGGTGCATTAGATGATAACAAAGGACCTTTTAAAAAGTCATCCGATCCCATTCCCAGCAACATTTACAACCAACCTAAGACACGTGTTTCATTAGGGCTTCATTTGCATTTCTAAAGGTTATGAACTCAAACAACGCTGCAAGGTCAAAGTTCAACACGTGTCTTCATTTCGGCGTGATGTTTCTTCTTGAGAGGATTATGCTCAATTAATGCAGGAGAAACAACAAACATGCCAAATGGCCAGCGTCACACGTCACAAGAGAGAGAGTTCATCCTGCAAGAAAAAAGTTGGAGCGCTGTGTTTGTGCGCTCCTCCACCACCTGAAAAGATGGGACTAATTCCATTTTCCTTGGGATCCTATCTCCCCAGGTGTGCCTTGTCACACTTCCATATACACAGATATTCGCAGAGCTAGCAATTTATTCAGCAGCGGTGGCTCCAGCTAACATTTCTGACACAGGCTTCACAATGATTTATGAACCTGCTCATTGACCTAGTTTATTCTGAGAAGAGAAAAGGGGGCACATTTTCTTTTCCACGCTGTATACCCATCCCACCGAGCTGGCCTGCAGTCAGGTTTGAAGAGGAGTAAGATTACAAAGCAGACGGCTCAGATACCCTTCAGGCAACACGCTTGCAACTTCTCTTATCATCTGAAGTACAAGGCAGTGAACAACAGCTAATGAAATCCCCTCCCAAATAAAGCGATGTCTAAGCTTTATCATCACACTCCGCTTATGCACCGCGGACCAAGATAACACGAGGGAGTTCATGCAGTTCGTGATCCTGTCCATCCATTTGTGAACAATGTGTGCTCAACATCTAACACTTTAAGGAGACATGGTTGGAGGACTAACTCCTGCAAAGGCAAAAGTCTCCCCCCACCTCTACAATCTGGCCCACATTAATAATGCAGAGGCACCTCTCCGAGGCCTCTTCCCCCTCTTCCTCTGCGCTCCACCTTTCCTCCTCCGACAGAGAGAGCGCTGAGTGCCGCCCAGCTTGATGTCCAGCTTGCAGCAGCGCCGCTCTGCTCGGTGGACACTGAGTTCAATCTGTTTCAGAACTGCAATTCAATTATCTCACCAGGGTCCTGTTCAACCACTCGTGAAAGGAAGGGGGGCAAAGGTGTGTTCAATACAGCGAGGGGAGAGAGTCAGACAGGGATGCGGCGGTGCGGGGGATGTGGGTTACAAGACATATCATAAACACAAACCCAGTTCAACATGGATATGGATTTAAATGCAGTTTTTTTCTTGTGTGATTTGCTCTGGCTTTACAATCACTAGACGGATGTCAGGAACTGATAAAGCTAATCACTGCAAAAAAGCCATTGCAGTGGGATTAAGCACCCTGCCCCCTCCTCCTGCCCCATCCCCAAGAAGACCTGACTGGAAGAGAAAGCTTAGGAAGCCCAGGGCCCAAAACACACCAGATATGGAGCTCTACACAAAATGGCCCCCCTCTTCTCTCAGATCTGGCCGAGCCTGTTTTCTGTAAAAAAACATAAAAAAAAAAAAGAAAAACACTGCAAATGGTCATATATTTATGACACTGGAGTAACATTAATAATTAAGCGGTATCAATGAATACTTAATGTTTATATATATTTTACAAAGATGTGGTGCATGATTATTTGATCCGCTAACTACATTTGAAAAAATAGACTCACACTGGTGTAGATTTAGAGAGCGGGAGCACTAAAACAATGAGAACAGCCCCAATGCACAATAACAGAGGAGTTCTGCACACGTTCAGATGGTTTGAGTGTCCAATAGGCCAGCAACACGATTGTTTCAGACACTGAACCAGCAGATGGGCTTTAGGGCTTTCCAACTCAATATCCCTGACATTACCTGTTATTAAAATTGTAAGTCATTAATGTCTTTTCATAAAATACTACCAGCACACCTTATCCCTTTTTTCTTGTGTCCATTTCCCATCAAGTGTCTTCCAGGGATTTAATCCATTCCTATTCAAATCATTTCAAATATTCTTCTTTATTAAAACTATACTCCACTGTCACATTACAATCAAGTAACACAGTAAGGAGTGCTGGTGAACTGCACTTGACCCTCTAACAAAGCGTCCTCCTGAAACTGCACTCCGTCTCTGTCAGGACAACGCTGTCGTCGCGCTCAGTGTTCTAGGACTCGGGTCAGGTCAGGTCAGGTCAGGTCAATATGAGCAAAACTGTGCCAAGTAATGTCACAGCAGCAGCTATAAATGGAATGGAGGGACATGATGTGGCTTTAATGAAGTATTAAAGTCGAAGGGAAGTCAGCCTCAGCAGTGTTCCCTGTGGTGACAGCCGTTCTCCTGGAATCATTTCATTCCAGCTGTGTGCTCAGGCAGTGTTTGCTGGTTATGCCAAGACAGGTAAAAGGACAAAAATAAAGAAAATCTGAACAAGAGAGTGGTGTCCGTGGTGACCAGTCAATTAGTAGAATACTATTAGTGAAGGTTTCATGTAAACCAGGGGTGTCAAACACATTTCAGTTCAGGGGTCAAAAACAGTACAATTTAATCTAGAGTGGGCCAGAAAATTTAAATAGTGTCATAATAACCTTTCAATTCAAACTTTGAAGTTTTAATTTATTGTGGGGCAGAGTGATGAAAATATCTACAATGTAAGAAAATCAAACAATGACCAAGGAAAAGTGAGTACAATCTCAGCATAATGCCAATTTTGGGACAAAATATGGTAAAATGCCCCACAAAGTAAACATTGTGGCATTAAGCAGGTTTTTACAAACTCACCTTCACCACATGGCTTGGAGGCTAAACTCAGGGTCTCAGTGTTGTGTCCACTACTCTAAACAAACATAATGAAAAAAGAATCAATGTTTTCTTTGAAATTATTACAATTTGCTTGGTGGTATGTCGGCTGGATTGGAGCCTCTTGAGGAACAATTTTGGCAAACGGGCCTTATGTTTGACATCCCTGACGTAAATTGGTGACATTTGATACGTATATGTACATCTGTTGTGTTGTGCTGTTGTGTACAGCACCATCACAACAAAAACCTGTGTGGCTCGGCTCGGCTCGTATCCACGCTGAACTTCTCTCATAAAACAAGTATCACTTATAGTACCCATTAGCTACGTGTGTTATTTCTTCACCTTGCTGTCTCCCTCCTCATTTGCTCTTCTGACCTCTCACCCCTCACCTTTGAGCTTTTCAAACACGCAGTCCAGCCCCCCCCCCCCCCCCCCCCCCCCCCCCGCGCTGTTCACTACACATTACACGGAAAAGGGTAAGAAACAGTGTGAGAAGGGGAAAATAAAATAATCTGGAGACTTCATCAATTTTTCATGAATTTTCATTTAGAGCGGGAGATCCCTCTTACAGCGATCGATAGATCAAGCTGCTGTCACACAGTTAGCACCTGGGGGCTGCTGGGACGCCCGCGGGAACGCAGGGCACTGGATCAGAGGCGGAGACCAACCCCCTCCGCTTCCATTTCCCAAGGATCACAAACCGCACGCGAACCCCGCTGCCATTGTAAGCACTTCAGAAACACAGTTACAGGGCATTCTATCATGTGGAAGATGTTTTTGTTTTTTTTCCAGTTCACTTTTTAGGAAAAGCCTAACATTTAATTAGCAAATGGTTTGCTTGTTTTATGTTAACAAAGATGCTAAGTGCAGCATTCTGCTAAATTGCTGGTAGAAGTTAATTACAGAGAGGCAAACTTTGCTATTATCTTGAAAAGATGCAAAAAATACAAAATGGAATATTCTATGAAGACCACAAAAAAAACACATCATGGACAAAGCCAGTCTTTAGATCACAGGGGAGCGTTGCAAAAGCTAAAACATAAGGACACGGAGGCTTTCCACTCCTCGGCCTTATGGCAGTTTTAGGAGCTCCATAGGAGGTGTGATCTAAGCCTGCTGGGGGTCGGCTCATCTTCAAAGGTAATTTGAGCCCAAGCTCAGGTTCTGCCTGTCAGTGCTCACCGACAGAGACGGCCTGAGTTAAACGTCCTGTCATTCCAACCCCCACTCACCTGTGAGGGATCCGCCATCATGTCCACCCTCATTTAGCCTGACAGTGGCTTTATGTCCAACCCAGAGGGTCTGCAGGCCACTTCAAAACAATCCCTTTAAGCTCAGAACGGATCAAATTTATCAGGCCAACAGCTGGAAAAACTCTGCTATATAGATGATGATGTTGCACTTTGTGATGTGGTGATGGGGCTTAACTGTTCCTGATTGGGTTTGCAAATGAGGGACATTGACAGCAAGATGGCACTGAAAAAGTGTGATTAAATATGGCTCAGCATAAATTCATTTACAGTTATAATTCACATTATATTAATGTGAATAGTTTCCGAAAAGGAAAACGGATTTATTCTGCTTTTGTGTTTTTGTGTGTTGAGTGTAAACTGAAGTCTTTTCAGTGTTTGTAAGCAGTGAGATGAAGACCAGAGCAGCAGGAATAAACCAGGAGATCTGGACTCACATGCTACTTCCAAAGATGCATTGCGGCTGACAGCTTCTCCCAGGTAGTTCCGGGCCACACAGACGTAGGCTCCCTCATCCGGTTTGCTCCGCCGCCCGTGAACGATGCGCAGAAAGAAAAGGGAGCCGCTCGGCAGCAGCATGCGGTGAGAACGCGTGTCGTCTTTGTCCGTCTCCACCCGTTCGCCGTCCTTGTACCACTCCACCGTCGGGGTGGGCCGCCCCTCAGCTTTGCAGTTGAGAGTGGCGGGCTCCCCTTTGGACACGATCAGGTCAGAGGGGTGCTCCACGATCCGGGGCGGGGAGTCCTCCTGGCGCAGACGGGATCCTGAAGGGAAAGGGAGAGAACCCATAAATCATAAAGCAGCAGCATGACGAACATAAAGCTGGCTTCTGTTCAGTGACTTTACTGTTTTCTGAGTTCAAAAACTTCTTTCAAAGAGCCGCCAACTGTGATCCCTATGTAAACAGTGGGAAGACAGTACATAAATTAATATACACAACTAATTGCAACAAATTGCATTTACGACGAGCCCGGGAGAAGCTGGAGACTGGCTCAGGCGCTTCGAAAGCAATACCAAAAACATTGACTGAAACACCCGCTGGAAGCTTGTCACACCACTAAATATAGGGTCAGCGTTGTGAGTGAGAACTATGATTGTTTCATTCTATGTCAAAATTGGAAAAATAACCCTGAGAAATGCTGTAAAGCACAGAAAAATCAATCATTACAAAGTTTTTTTTTTCCAGGCAGACATTCAGTTAAGTTATATATATAAAAAAAAAAAAAGTTCTCTTGGAGCTTCTCTCTTAGGTTGGACCAGATTTACAAAAAGCTTATTCACATGACTAAAGAACATCATGTGTTTGAAGATGGTTGCCAGGAACATGTGAAAGATGAAAACGTTGTCTTTACGAGTTAAAGGCACATGGCTCCAGTCCCATTAAAAAATGATTCATGTGAAACAATTAAAATGTAGTGGAATAAACTTGTCTAAAATTCAACCAAGCCAATCTATGTCTTATCAGAACAATACAACTAACACGTCTTCAAAATCCAGAAAGCGTCGCTGAGCAGGACGACACGTGGGCAGGTTTTT
The DNA here is from genome assembly GCF_963383615.2 of Lipophrys pholis. NCBI lineage: Eukaryota > Metazoa > Chordata > Actinopteri > Blenniiformes > Blenniidae > Lipophrys > Lipophrys pholis. The sequence continues at coordinate 25,762,761 of NC_137627.1, read as the reverse complement.
CTTAGATTGCTACCATCGTTACTTCAACCCACAGCGATGAGAAACGGACGGGAAGCTGGAACTAATAGCTGCTTTAGCTTTTCCTGGCTTTGAAGCATGAGAAAACACATATTGAACACTTTAATCACCATTATAGACTAGTCACAACGCCACCGTATGATCTGCTCCAGCCTACATGCAGGGGCTTACGGGTGGCACAACCCATGAATGAGAGCATAAAGTCAAGAATACGTCTAAGCAAAACACACAAATTATATTTTTGCCATATATATTTGGTTTGAGTGAAAGTAGAGTAAAACTGTCGGGTTCAGCATGGAAAAGTAAATGTGTGATGTGAATATGAATGTTGGGGTCCAGACTAATGTCAAATGCTAATCCCCTGTGGCTGAAAACCTCGGCCCACTCCTTTTCATCACGGCTTGCAGCGGGTGAGCTCTGGGAGTCTGGCAGCTAAGATAATGCTCCCTGAGTCAGAGTCCCTGTGTGTCTGTGACCAGGTCTTAGCCACAGAGATAACATGCTGTAGGCCACACACACACGCACACGCACACGCACACACACACACACACACACACACACACACACACACACACACACACACACACACACACATCCATCACAGAGACCATGGGAACCGTGCTGCAATCAAATAGTTTGATCCAGCATCAAAAAAAAATCAAAGACGTAGCAAAGGGAAGAAGGGAATAAGGCAACTTTTCCAACAATCCCTGTTTTTAATCCTCTTTCTTTTGAACCTCATTCAATGTGCCATCAATAACTCTGCTACACTTGGTGGCCAAATGTTATCCAACCAGTGTTGCATTGAGTTTAGACTGAGTGAAGCTTTTTTTCTTAAAATGAGTAGCTGCAGGTGTGCCTGTGATGGAGCCTAGTGGATGATTGTGCCCTTCCCTGGGGCAGAGCAGTGGGCTAATAGGCTCATGCCTGCTATCCAGACGTGCAGTGTATTACATGGGCCTTTGTGCTTATGCAAGGGCTAATTTCATCATGGAATAGAGGGAAAACAGTGGAGGTCCTAGTCTTTGTTTGGCCGGGATTGCACATGTTCCACTACCCCTCGTAGTGAAATCTCCCAGGGGAAAGCGGGACAAGCTGTACCCCGGCCTTTTCTGCTCATGAGTCAACCAGCTAGAGGACGGGAGCTGCTGGAAACCTGCTGATCAGCACAAAACACACTTCAAAGAATCTGAGTGGGGTCAATGTGTGTGTGCACACATGCACACTCGTGGAAACACACAGATTTACTTTGTGTAAATCCGCAGCGATTGTCAGGAATCAGGCATCAGACGGCGGCATATTGACCCCCGAACAGGAGGTAGCCTGTTCTCTCTTCTTCTTAATTTGGGCTAATTCCCTCCATTTCCTTGTCATTGATTAGTGATCAGGCCTGGTGTCTTGTGCTAACAGGGGCCACAGAGAGGCGTCTGTGGGAGGGGGGTTGGAGACATCCTGCTCCCTGGGATCATGATCTAATCTCTTTGGCATTATGTGGAAAAATGAGGATGTACTATTGGTGGCATAATAAAAAAGCTCTCTTTCACTAGTGGGTACCAGTAACCTACCCCGTAGCAAGTTTAGTGGGGCACAGAGAGTCAGGTTTGTAGCCTGGCAATGGGTGATTTAGTAATGAAGCAGTAATTAACATGGTGACATTGATAAATGAAGGGCAAGATAAAAGACAGACATGGAGACCCCCATCTATCTCACATGGTGTGTCAAATGCACATTTATTGTTATCTTATTGGAGCATCTGCTTCACCCATAATCCACGTGCCCTGTGGTGGCTTTTCACTATGGCCGGCGCGCACGCACAGCACTAAACTGTGGTGACTCCAGTCGATTTATATCAGTCTAATTTCTTTAAATCCAATTTGTATTCCAATCTACTGCCTTCTAATCACTTAAACCTTGAGTCTCCATCTGCTCTCCTCTTTCCTGTGTAAATGAACACAGCAGATGCCTCTACAATTGTCCTTTCACTGCCAGTAAAAGCCAAGCGGGGTGCATGGAGGGCCAGACGTGACTGGTCAGTGTCCTTCCTGAGTGGGGAGCGTCAGGTGTAGAGGTAGGAAAGGTTAAAAGCATACCCATATGCTCAGGAATATGTTCTAAAAGAGGCCCATCAATCTCAGTCCTGGACGTTGTGTGACTGTTGCTTGTAGTTTCAAACTGTTAGTAGCTACATGTTTTAACATAACATTCTGTATCCGAGTGAATGAGATGTCTCTATTCAGGTAATCTGTAGAAGGATCATAGAAAATAATATATATATATTTTTTTTAAAACATTCCATGTACATGCTCACCACCCGATCATCAGACTTAACTCCTCACAGACACAAAAGTCAATTTTCAGCTTCCTATCGGACCCCCTTTTCCACTCTCTTTACGGTAAATGGGCTTTCTGTTGCCCTTTTAATGCGATCATTGGTGCTGTGCAATCAAGTGCTCTCTGAGCTGAGGCGAGTGCACTTCACTGGGTCTCAGGGCACACGCTCCAATCAAAATGCTGTGTTTCCCCTGTCTGCAATAACACCACCATTACTTTTCACCACCGCTGTGCAGTCATCCACTCTTCGAGGAAAGCGTGAACCAGAGAACAAACAAACAAGCACACAGACAGGGAATGAAATCAGAAAGGGATTACTGAACCAGAAGCTGACTCTTTTCTGCCTTTTCTTTCCATCTACTTATGTCAGCTTCACTGAAATGGATGTTATTTCCAAGTGCTGTTATCTAAGACCTGCAGTATTTAGTTTTTTGTTTTGTTTTCTTCTTTGTTGCAAACAATCCATGCCTTCACATCCATCTTCTAATATACCACTTTATCCAGTTCAGGGTTTCGGGGCGCTGGATTCAATCTCAGCTAACTGTGGGTGAAGGCAGGGTACACGCTGGATAGGTCTACAGTCCATCACAGACCAAATACCATGTGACCAATTGACCTAAGCCTAAGCCCCGCCCCCGAACGCAAATGAAACAATTAACTGTCCGAACATTCTCAGCCCCGTAGAGAAGCATTAGAGGTGGTGACACTTTTGTGGTTTTCTGCACTATTTAAGACATTTAATACGTAAAAATGGTCAAACGATGTGTCTGGGGCACATGCCATAGTGATACGAGGTCTCCTGAAAGAATCAACAACAACCGGGTTTATTTCATCCCACAAAACCTGGACAAATGTCTCCTGTGGACGAAGCTGTATGGCTGAACACACAAACTCAGCGCCACAGCTAGAAACAAGGACGTCTATATTTGTTTCAAAGTTAGGAAATGTCCTGTGTAATCTTAGTGTAATATCAATCACATCACGCTAGCAGCGATGAGCTTCCTGAAGCTAGCCACCTCGCTTCCCAGATAAACACTGATGTTCGTAGCTGCTGGTGTCAACGTGGCTAGCTAATCCAGTAGCCGCCATATAAACATGCAGTCAGCTGCAAAGGCTTGTCCGAGTTAGATACAGTAACTCAGGGGGGCGGGGCTTAGCCAAAGGTCAATTAACCCTCAGTTAACCTCACATGCACATTTCTGGACTGTGGGAGGAAACCAGGCACAGGGTGAACATGCAAATTCTACACATAAAGGCCAGGCTCTCATGCTTCATAATGAGTAATAAAAAGTGATAATAAAAGAAAATACATTAGAGAAGAAAAATGTGTTTGTTTTAATATGAGGAAAACACAATTTCTATGGTGCCAATTGTAACTGGGGATTGACTTCAACTTAAAGCACATATTGAAGATGGATCACTTCTATTACTAACAGCATACAGCATATTCCACTGACCACACACAGACAAGCAGTCTTTTCTGTTATCTTTGCCACATATTTATTCATGTGTGCAACAGAAGGTCTGGCCTTTGATGATCTTTTAGTAATTATTTTTATTAGCTCCCAGGAGAGATTCTGGCCCACCAACCAAATCAATACCAACACCAAAGTCAGGCAGAGCATTAAAGGAAGGGCTCCCCGAAGAGATATTACTTATTCGGCCAGCAGACGTTTGCTGATCACAGGTAACCAACGGCAACCTCCGACCAAGGCAAAAAAGTTCCAGTCACTGAGGCTCCATAAAACATCAAACACACAGAGTGAGGCCCAAGTCAAAATGCAGTAACACTGTAATCTGGGTTGTGAAATGGCATAGACGTTTCAGGCAGAAAGTGCTGAAGTCCAGTAAACTGAGGGAATATAAAAATTGTACGAAAAGAAAAAAAATGAAAACCTCAAAGAAATTTCAGTGGGGATGAAATATGCATTAACTTCATGTTGTCCATTCTGAAATATACCTCCCCTCCCCAACCTCCCACTTCTCCTAAAGCTCCCACTCCATCTCCTTCTCTTCATGGATCTCTGCCTGCTTCTCCCAATGTCTCAGTCTCCTCTCCTCTCCCTCTCGTCCTGTTGTCACTGTGAGGGTGACGGAGTCATATCCGTCATCTCGTCAGGAGGGAAATGTGAGAGGGCAGCAGGGGGAAACTGAGGGTGGTGAAAGAATAATGTTACCGGCCGTCCACGCCTCGGCACTGGCCTGCCGTGACACTTCCAAGCAGCTTGCTCTGCACCCGAGATTCATCTTCTTTACGCCCGGCTGTCAGTGGCGTCACAGCACATGAGCTGGAGCAGATCCCCGATACCAGGCGCGCCGCTCATCTCCGAGGTGTCACGAGAGACGCCCCGCTGTATCTGCTGAAGCCCATCCCAGCGCGCCGCATCTGGCCGGCCACTTGATACCGACGGAATCTTCACAGTGAATCTTCACAGTGAATCTTCACAGTGAAGACAGGGAAAGTGAAATGAAGGATGCTCACAGGTGCAGAGCAGATTCTTCCCATTTCATCTTCTGTTGCAAGAGACGGCTTGAGTTAGCGAGCTAGGAGGCTCACATGATGTGCTCTGTTCCACCTCAGTGCCCACCCCCCCCAAGCCCCATCCCGCCACCCACCCACCACCACCACCACCACCACCACTACTAGGATCGAGACTGTGAGAGCAAACACGGGGGGTAATTCTATGAGCTGCTCTCAACCGCTCATCCCATCCATGCTTGCCTCCAACAAATATCAGATAGAATTCCAGTCTGAGTTTATTTCAGGCAGTGGTGAGGTGGGGATGTATTGACTCTACATCTGTGTACTTGCCCTCTTCCCCCCCATGCAGATGGAATATATAAATAGATAACTGTGGGAAACAAAATATCTGATTTTGCTGCAAAGGGCTGATTCTCAAAGATTGCATTTCAAGTAGTTGCCACAGTGTTTTGTTTTGTTTTTTTTCCTCAAACTACTCTCATTCTGTTTATTCATCCTGCTATCAGGGGCCATGAGCAGAAAATGTGATGTTATCTCTTTTTCAGCAGATGGCTCGTCTCAAAAGAGCTGAGATCGCTGACTTGAGACGGAAGTGTTGAGAAGCAGGAATACATAAGGACATTTAAGACCTCCTTACAGCTCGGTTGTGTTGATGAAAGTGCTGCTTGCTCTCTATTTATGGGCTGATTAGTATAAGGAGTATAGCGTCAGCACTGTGGGACTGTCAGGCCACTGGTAGGGACACTAAACTGTGTGATGCAGATTAAATGATTTCCGATGCCGGGGCCACTCGAGCGTGCAGCTCACTGCATACCCCACCTTCCTCAGCCCTCTCTCTTTTCCTGCAGATCCATTTCAACCGCCATTTGCTCGTCCGCCTTTGCTTTGCATTACCACAGCAGCCCCGACATTAAAGCCGCGAGCTCGTGGGGGAAATCAACGATTCAAATCACAGACATGTAATAAAAATTTAAAAGGTGAAAGTGTATGATTAATCATATCTGCTCCCTCCTCCCTCCACCGCTTGTCAAGAAACCCTGCAGTTGAGGGTAATGTCCACTCAGCCCAGTCATGCAGTGATCATCAGGAGAAAACTATGGCATTGAGGACAATTTCCTTTGGTCATTTTCATCCCTGTAGATGTGCTATAAAATTAGACATGCAAGCCACAGTGTTTATGTTGATCGTCTCCAGGCAGCTCTATAGGTGTGCGTGCAGCATGCGCATGGATGTAAACACAGCTGGCTTAAAAACCTGATCACTTCAGGGAGCGGGGGGGGTTGCTCCAAACAGTTACAGCAGGGGGAATCGCAATGAAATGAATGGTATCAATTGATTCTCCCTCAAGCATTGTAATCTCTTTACCTGCATTGCTAAGCTGCTGCTGTAGATTGAATAGGGTGAAATAAATAAGTGCTTTATTGCTTTAGAAATGAGGGAAGGGCGGATGAGAAAGCCTTCAGGTGTCCATGATACACTGTGTCGAGAGGTGAGTGGATAATTGGAGGTGTGCCGCGGGTGCTGACCTGCAGTGAACACACTGCAATGTCTCTGCATGTCAATGAGGGCAGCCACCACCTCCAGCCACTCCAATACTTCTCTCTCTCTCACCCCCCCCCCCCCCCCCCCCCCACACACACACACACACACACACACACACACACACACACACACACACACACACACACACACAATTCAAGTAATGCACTACGAGCACAGGAAGGTAATCAAATGGCTCTTGAAGCTCACTGTTTGTTTGTGTTTTAGGCACAGCATAGGAAGTCCAGATGAGATTTATTAAATTTCTATACCATGGGACACTTCATCTGGTCTTAGTTTGCCCTCTGGGGTCACAGGGTTGCAGCAATAAGTGCATGAAGGACTCATTCAATTTACTGAGGTCCATATATCCATGTTAACACTGAAAAAAAAGACTTTGATAGGTATTAATAACGCTCACAAACGCATTCACACATATACACCCACTACATTTCATAATTCTTCAGCTGACTCGCTGTTCCCGGCCCCACAATGACAAATGTGTGTGAGCAGCCCTGCAGAAAGAAAATCATCACCATCCTGGAAGTGAACCCGGAAAGTTCAAATGTTCAAGGATATGATTAAAGCTCTTTTATTCTCCCTCTCTGGCGCAATGGTTGTGACACTTGGCTGATGTCAAGTTCCACATTGAGACTTCCACCGCAAAGCCCGCTCCACCAGGAGCTGTGATATAATTTCCAATAAATCAACCCACTGGCGGTTATTTTAGAAAGCAGTGAGGTGCTATGTGAGCTCAGATGCAACAACATGCTCCAATAGTAACAAGCCTCCACTTCCATCATAAATCTTACAAATGGCTTCTAATAAGTAGTTTGAAAAAGCCATATGGAGACACACTTTTGTACATAACAGCTGATATTTCTATACAGATGACATTTTATTTAAATTCACTGCCAGCCTTAGTTGAAGACTAATGACAGCACATTAGCGTGCAGTGGTCAGTGCTTCGAACTCCCAGTGACAATATCCCCGGTTCAAGTCCACTGACAGTCCTTCTCTGTGAAGTCTTCATGTTCTCGCTGTGCGCACATGGCATTTCTCCTCTTTGCATAGTCAAAAAGACATGTAATTTGAGATTTAATGGTTACGAAAGTGCTCATAGGTACTAATGTGAGTGTGTGTGATTGATCATCTCAGTGATGGGCTGGTAACCGGTCCAGGTTATGACCTGCCTTCGCCCACATATGGCTGCGATCGGCTCCAACCCTCCGCAGCCGCGTGTCGGATGTATTCGTATAGAAGATGGATGATAAGTGCAAAAACTGTCACTGATCTGTTGAACTACAATCTTAATTGCACTGCATTAATTTGTTGGCACTATTTTTATTCATCTGCTTTCTGTTTACTAGGTTTTGTTTTTTTCTATCTGCTGCCTCTTGTGCAAGTTTCTACCTGGCTGCTTTCATGAAAGTGACAGCCAAATTCCATTGTCATTTTTTTATTTTTTTTTTATCTGCAATGAAAATAAAACTCCATTATGTTCCATTTGCTGCTATAAACACGGTGGAAAAATGGTGGGAAATGTAAAAAAATGCTGATTAAAAGAAATTAGAAGACTGCTCTGAAAGATGTCCACTCTCCAGCACACCGGTTTGAGGAGTTTGGAGTGTGTGCGCTTCCTCAGGGTTAGATTCCCAGTGTAGTTAGAGGGAAGAAAAGGTACCCTGCTGTCTCGACTGTGTGATGCATAGACCGAGCTGTGGATGAAGATGGTGAAACAAGACACTTATTCAGTGGCTCCATCGCTCCGAACGGCATTACAGCTGTGCTGGACTGCTGCTGTGTGTGACGGATGTGTGCCGGAGTGTCGCACTCCGGCTGTCCATCTTCACACATCTCACACTCGGAGACAGCTCATGCATTTTTATCACCAGGCCTGACCTCGGCCTCTGCACACTGGTGGGGGAGACGCTCAGCTCAGGTACAAGTGGAACCCAAACTATTGACAATGAAGAACAAGAAGGTGTGTGATTGACTGAAAACACACTGGAGTGTATACATATTTGACCAGGAATGGAAAAACACAACACACACACAAATCCACATAAAACAAGCAGAATATTACAGGTTGTATATGTGTGAAAAACTTTCCACATTAAATGTCTTGCTGTTCTTGCTTCATGTAAACACAACACGTCCTTGTTTATGAGTGACTATGGACCCAAAAGCATATATGAAGTAGTTGTATACACTTGTGTGATTCATTCATTCAACCTTGACATCCTCTCATCCTATCTGAAGGTTGCTGTAAGATAGCCAAAACAGAGGGCGCGCGAGGGCAACTGGACACCGAGTAATTAGATGCTTCCACAAACATTTCAGTGCAGCATGTAAAGTAACGGGGCTGATAAGACCAACAGGCTCGTCCTTCCACTAGGTTCACGTCATGTTGACTTCCACACTTCCTGTTAAGATAATGGAGGCCACTGTAAATACGACAGAGCATCACATTTAGAAAAAGCACCTTCAGAAGAAGCTCTACTTTGTAACAAGCAAAAAAAATCCAAAAGGAACTGTTGAGACCCTATTTTAAAATAATCTAGAAAAACTTGATTTTGATCAATTTTAAATCACATTTTTCAGTTATTGTCTCAATTGTCTCTAGTGATACAATAAAGGCTGAGCAGCTGGCAAACGCCACGGTGCTGACCTTTGATATTTAAAAATGAATTAAAGTTACTTTCTTATTTGCTCTGATCAAAGCAGCAGTTTAAAAACTTAAAAATCACCTGATATTTGACTTCAAATGGTTTCTTGTACCAACTATCTTCCTTTCAGTTTGCATAGTTTGTTTTGTTACCCCTGACTTGTTTCACTGAGGGTTCATTCACGATCATTTAATCATCTGGGATTATATAACAGTAATTAGATCAGCATTTTCTCCTGGCCTGCCCTAAACTCTTAATCAGCTGTTTGGGAAACAGAGGCGGTGACAGAGTCAGGATTATATCTCTGCCCCGGGGCCCCGAACCCAGAGCACAGGTGTGTATTCTTCCAAGTACAGGTGTGTGAGACAGGTGAGGGCCCTTACCACTAGCTTTACCTCAGCGTCAGCATGCACAATTCATCACCCCCCCCAATCCACACACACACACACACACACACACACACACACACACACACACACACACACACACACACACACACACACACACACACACACACACACACACACACACACACACACACACTATATGCTGCGGTCGCAGGTGTATGACAAGCCCCTCAGTGTTTGAATTCCACCCTCACTGAGGAGATACTGGCATAAAGATAACGTGTGTGTGAAACGCAGAGAAGAAAGGAGTTGAAGCGGTTTTATAAATCATATTAGTAAAGGTGTAACTCACCAACCCAGCAGCATTAAACCTTCACTTGGTCCCGTTGTAAGTTTCCATTATTATTTCTACTTTGTTTCTTGAGGCAGAAGCATTCAGGCATTATGCCTGTTTCTGCTCTGTAAATGTCAGGGGCATGCTTGACTGGGGCTTAATAAAGCGGAGGTAAAACAGGGAAAAGTGGCATTACCTTCCCTGCATTGAGCTGGTCTTACAGCAGAGTCAACCATGTGCATTGTTGGAGGTTGGCATTTTCTTTTCCACATCTGCATTAAGAAAATGTAGTGACATTTTCCAGTGAGACGCCAGAATTTTAAGCAGCTGTCATTTAGAGGTATATCTGACTTTACAAGGCAGTTTGAGGAGCTCAGAGTTTGATGTGTTGTGTCCTGAACGTGTGGAGTGATGCCTGGTGAAACCTGATCCACACAGTAGTCGGACTTGGCTGTTAAAATATCACGGCGGTTGACAGACCCGCGTCATTGGTCAAGCAACAGTTACCACTTAGACACATGTAAGGACCTGTGGGCCTCTAACTTTCTTCATCCCTTCCCTTCAACTCATACTGTGTTAACTCATTTTAATCTGAGGATGAAGAGCAGAGCTCGCTGGTGCAGAGGAAATCACTTCCTTGACATTGATGAGACTATGGGAGACAGAAGTGAGGAGTTTCCAGTGGATCTCAGATGAAGGTTCATCATTACAGCAACCCCATTCCAGCAAATGAACCGCAATTACAATAACGCTGCCTAAACGCTGCCAACTCGAGCAGAACAATCACATTTGGGGCGAGACATTGCCAATGGCTCTTACACAATGACCTCAGCCCGCCTCATCATTCAGCTCAAGTATTTTAATCTGGGCTTACTTTCCATTATAGACCACTACTTTGTACCTCTCTCATTTAATCATGAGCATCAACTGAGCTGTTAGTCTGTGATGCCCTTGGATAACATAGCATTATTCCAGTAATTTACCTTCGACAAATTGTATTGGTAAATTGTTATTCTCACTTTTGTTTTTTTTTGATTGCACTGATGCCGTCTCCCCCTTCCTCTTCTCCCCAAAACACATGCACACAGTGTAGTTTAGATTTCTCTTGACTCAGCAATTGTGAAACCACAGTCCCACTAGCACAACTGTACACCATCTGCAGCATCAGACCCCGTCCCCGAGTGGCTGTCTTCATCCTGCCCTCCACAGATCTAAGTTGGACCATATTTCAGCCGGGACGGACATGATGTCACCAGCTCCTACATCACACACAAGCACGCAGCAGATCTCAGAATAGCAGAAGGTCAGAAGTGCATGTCTACTATGCAAAGCATGTTCTGATCCTGCTTCAGAAGCAGCGTGTTGGACTTGAAGAGATAACAAGCAGCTGCTGAACGGTGTATTCCTGGAAATCTATCCTCCAGTCGTCACCCTGTTTCACGACAAATCGTCACGGCTCAGTTTCTTGGGGGGTCTAAATAAGTTCGCCCAAAACACATTCAGTTTCTCCTCCCAAGCGCTCTCAATATCAGCCTTTTTCTCCTCTCCTGCAGACTGGCGGTATTAATCACAGCACACTAAACAGTGACTGACGCCATTCACAAGGCTGGGCTTTGTTGGCTATACTGCCCAGTGAATACAACTCCAGGCCTTTTTGTCTGCCCAAGTGGACTCTTACAGGAAGCTCCTCCCTCTCCAAGGACCCTCAGATTACCTCTTAAAAGGCTGGGTGATGGGTGAGTTCTGCTGGGATGCAGGCGAATGATTGGGAAGATCCACGGCTCCTGGGGAGCAGTGCACCCTCTCCTCCAGCCAGCTCGCAATACCATCCGCCACTGCTTAGCAACCAGTGGGTTTGGCTGAACACAGTGAGAGATGCCAAAAAGGTAAAAGGAAGGAAGAAAAAAAAAAAAAAAAACATCAAACCCAGCAGAAAGGAGGCTTGATTTGCTAACCACAGAAGGAACGACCACTGAGCTGAAAAGCTTCAGACGCAAAACTAGCAGCTGTGACGAACAAAAGCCAGAGATGACAGGTGAAAGAAAAGGAAAAAATGGGACCTTGCAGGCCTTGCATTCAGTGACAACAAGAAACCAGGTTCAGATAGAGCTAAGCTGTACAAATAACATAAAGCAAACGTACATGTGTGAATCATCACTCACTTGTAATGATAAATGCTCCAGTATGTGATTTACCAGGAGTGTTCTTTGCTCATTCTGTGATTATGAGCCTCTCATTGTCCGCGCAGGCTCACTGGGAAAGGTGTGTCCTATTCAAAAGTGGCACTAAAATGAAACCAATCCTCAGGTTTATGATTTACAGAACATGTATAGCCATCAATCATCAGCTGGACCATTTCCGATCACGGTATCCGCCATCAGAGCAGCCCATTCTAATGATTGCTGCCAGTTATCACATTAACTCTTCAGTTCATCCTCTTTTAATTCCTTCATTAAAGTAGTTAATTTGTAGGCCAGTGAAAGCCTTGTAATCTCAGAAAGGTGCTGACTTGGCACTCAGTGGCAGAGTGAGTGGAGAGGGAGAAAAATTAAACAGCATCAATCTCGTTTACAATTAACATTGATGCAAATGATTAAACAGACAAGTGGAAGTGAATAACTGTTGCAGCTTTCCAAATTAGATTTGAGCAACCTTACAGTGCAATGCACAACCACATCTCTGAGGTCCTGGAGCAAAATGACCACAGAAATACCATCTACTGGGGCAGAGGCTGAGTGTTGGACTGTCACAACGCATTTAACCAAGAAGCCAATGGACCTCGGATCCACTGAACTACTTTCTCATGTTTGATGCTGCGCTGCTTCCAACCATGCAAACTATAACACAAAAATCAGTCATGTGCCCCAAACCCCAAATTATATCTAACTCTGCATCAGGAAGAAAAAAAAAAGAGGCTGTAGCCAGAATAACTCAACCTGAGACTCACTTAATGTTTGCTCTTAAGACTGACTGTGTTCTTACAAGAGAACTCTTAAAATTTTTAAATGTGTTACTATGATAAAATAAATCAGAAATCGAAGGCACACTTCACCTGCTACATCCCAACAGGGAAAACATTTTTTTCTGTCTGATTTTAACCACCTTGATGGAGATAATGAATGCAGTGGATTGATGGAGGATCTGTTGGATTCTTCATGTTTTTCTAATAAGTTTCACAAATGAAAGGAAATAATTCAAATGGAAAATCAAAAGTTTATTTTTTTTTTCTTTTCCCTTCTGTTAAGCAGGGTATCAACGATTAAACAGCTGTTAATAGAAATCATGTAGTAAAAATAAAAAACTTGAATGGAAGATGTTTCTCAGTAAAGAACATTAACAAGAAGAATGAGAAGAGCTGCCTTTTCAAAAGTCTAATCAAAAATTAAATGACCATTTTTATGCAGGAGTGAGAAGTTTGGCACAAAGCAGGTGTTTTTAAACTCACCATCAACTTGAGAAGACAATAATCCAGTCAGGAGGATGAACGCTAGCGGACCCATACTGGCATATTAAACATCCACGGCTGGCGCGCAAATCCTCAAACTCACAGCAGAAAAATATGTCCACAGTGACAATCTAGTCTATTCCGCGTCCGTGGGGGACGTGGACAGACCCTACTTACTGACAAAAGCCAGTTTCAGTGTCCAAACACCCAGTGGATCCATTTAGAAGAGAGAGAGTTCACCCGGAGCGGCTCGGGGTGGAACAGCAAACCTTCAATCCAAACTCTCCGTCCCCGCTTGTTCCGTCAAATAACCCGCAATCTCTGCGATTATTCCGGGAGGCACCACTGTAGACTGAAAGCACAAACCCGCACAGTCTGCGAGGAGACAGGTTTTTTTTAAGTCCACGCTGGAGAAAAGGCTCCGCACGTCTCCGCGGCTCCTTGAGACAGACGCGTCTCTCCTTGGCACCTTTCAGATCTCCAGCGACGTCTCCATACTTCAACAAATGAACCAGCCCCAAACTCTCACACCATCCCAGAAAAGTTGTTTAACTACTACTGGAACCGGCTCCCAGCAGAGCCATGTGCTTAGTCTGGGATATATCTGAGCAATTGTACAGTCAGAGTACAGTTGAACATCGCTCCTCGTCTTCTGCCGCTAGGAGCGCAGCGCACTGAGCGCACCGTCTCTGCGCAGCGCACCGGTGGCACAGCCCGCAGCCCGCAGCACAGCTCTCTGAAGGAAGCCTCACACACACACACACACACACACACACACACACACACACACACACACACACACACACACACACACACACACACACACACACACACACACACACACACACACACAGGCGACAGACAGCCACGCGAGGGGGGAGACTTTGGATCTAACTCCGCATTTCTTCTTAACCTTTGTGGTAGTGAGAGTAGGCGCACTGGAGAGGGAGCGAATTCCAGAAAAACATCTCATCTGTTTTCCCACACTTTATGCTTTTGCACAAATGTGAGCAGTACATGTTAAACAACTAATAGTTAAATCAGTTTACTTACTGCAACAATTACATCTGTGTGTTCAGATCAGCTTTAGGTAGATAACAGGTGAGAGTAATAAAGAAAAGAGGCTTTTCAACATCAGCGTGGTGGGATGTGGCAAAGGACGGCTCCAAATTAAACGTGCCCAGAAAGCAGATGCTGGGTAGTGTGTGGACGGATTGAGATACCGAAGCAGAATTGTAAATATGATCTTTGTCAGAAATCAATGAGTGATTGACCGAGAAGCAGGAGAGATGCAGCTCTGCATACCAACAATCACAAACATGGACGTCTCATTCAGGCAGAGCTGTGCACACACTCTGATAACACCCAAAACATCTCCACAATCTCACTTTTAATTATGGCCCAGTGTGATTGGACACAATAATAATCTAGATGTGTTGATGTAGACTGAGGGAGAGGTTCATGTGTGTGGTGTGAACTACTGCCCAGCAACCCGCCGCACACCGCTCCCTCCCTACCAGTGAGCTATGAGCTGTGAGCTCCCCCTACTGGAGGTATTTATAGCAGCCGCTCACTTTCCACCCAGCCCTGTGAGACAACAGTGTAGAGTCTACACTGTAGACTCTACACTGTTGTAGAGGGAGGAAAGCAAACCAAGACCGAGCTGCAATAATACTGCATAAAGCAGTGTGAGTGACATATGAAGCCATGATTCATGTGTTGTTTTCATTCATTTCAAGTGAGATGATTCGCCATCAAACAGAGGAGTTCCTTTTCAAAAGCAGGAGTTAATAATAAAACTAAAATGACCTTATAAGAACAAGCCTGATTTACACTAAAACTTCAGGTTGTGTATATCTGATGAGAATGTTTGTTTTTCAGTCTGTAAAGCAAACCATTTCAGCTCACTGTTTTATCAAAGCCACATGATGCGATGTGTCTACTGCAGTGGTTATTCACGGGGGGGGGGGGGGGGGGGGGGGGGGGGGGGGGATGGGCTGGCCCTGTCTTAGGCCGTCAACATCGTATTTGCAAAAGCTTTTATGAGTTCATACAAGTGGGTGTGTCGGCAGGTCTTCATTGTAATGTTTTGGTGAATCAGATCTCAAAGGGCACAGATTGAGGTAAAACAGCTGGGAATCACTGCTGCACACATGAAAAATGAAAGTGTGAACACACCAATATAGAAAGACGTGAATTTAACAAGTGGAATCTTAGTTTTGCTTAAGTTTGAAACATTAGCAGTCGCTTCACCTTTAACTCTTCACCTATATGATATCCATCCATTACAATTATATGTGCAGTGAAGATAACTTTGTTAAAATCAGCCGTTCCAAACACAAACACAAAGACAGAGGCTGACGATGTGATAAAATCGCTTTAGCAAAGGGAAGCACTTCTGCTACCTGTAATGATAACTCTTGTTCTTGTTCTTCTTCTTCTTGTGTTTGTTTGTTGAGCTACATGTTGAAACCTGCCCCATAAAAGGCCTGACTGGGAGCTGCGACACGTTATAAGTCTGCTCTCTGGCTCTCACTGCAGGCAGCGCTGTCAGCCGGCCACACGCAGTGATTTGTCTTCATATTTTAATGTATTTGTGCGCCGCATGCAAATGTTGTCTTCTCGGTGTCTGTATGGTGGCCTAGATGCTAACGGATGCATGATGCCACACACACACACACACACACACACACACACACACACACACACACACACACACACACACAAAGGGCTAAACAAAAATTTATTGTGTCATCAGTGTTGCTGAAGGTTCAAGGCAAATAAAAGCAGGGAAAAAAAGGGAATTGGAGAAAGGTCATTTACGAAGAAGAAAAGCCCACTTCAAACATAAACTATGGAGTGTATGGCTTTATTGATGGAAAAGTAAGTAGAGTGTAATTCTCCCCCCCAGGCCCAGCCGTTCATTCCTCTCTCTCAATCACTGTATCTGTGGCAGAGGCACATACTTTCCTGGTTTTCTAAATATCAGCTCAAAGTGAATTTATTTTAATTAAAGTGGAGAACGTGTTTACTCAGGGAAGGACATAAAACTGAATCAGAGGTGCCAACCAGCGGCCTGATAAGGACACGGTGACAGGAGCTTATGCATCATTCCACCGAGGGAGACACGTCCAAAATCTCTTATTAGGGTGACATTCATCATATTGGAGAAAAACAAACTTGATTAGTTTTTTTTAGTTAAAAAAGCAGAGAGCCTGCAGATGAAGTGTAGCCACAAACAAATGAGTGCAACATCACTGAGAGGAAATCAAACGAGGCCAACGAGGTCAGCGGTTTGGAAAGAGCACAGCAAAACCACCAAATATATTAAAAAAATCTTTGCGCTGGTGAGCCGGTATTTTTAATCTTCCATCAGAAAGTGGAGATTATTTGAGTTTTCCAGCAGATGCTGAGACAAATCATTTGTTATAACCGAAATTAATCACTCTACAATTACTGTCACAGTCCTACACAATTGTATATTTGAAATTGAATCAAAACTAATAGTCAATCAGATAATTCGTCCATTATAGTCCAAAGAACATCTGCTCATTGATGGATCCTGGGTGGTGCCGTTCATTACTCAGGGTGTTTGGCTTGACCCTCATCCATCCTCCATCACTTCTCCAGTGACATGATTTCAATCAGTCAAGTTGAAGTGCACTGACTGGAGGAAAGACTCCAAATAAATGGCTCCGAGATTAAAAAGTAGACATCACTTGCTCCACGTTGCAACTCTGTGGATTTACTTTAGTATTGTGAAGTAGCAGGAGAATATACTTCTCCCTTTATATTTCTCTAATGCCACTAAACACATGGCTTCATTCACAATTCACTTTTCCTTACCAGGAAGTCTGAGCCACAAGGCTGATGTCCCACCAATACTGACACTCATTCTATCTTTCACATGATCAAGTATTGTGATTCAGACCAAATAGGAGCTCTGAGGTCATCTGATCAGCGGCTGCTCAAAGTACAGAGGTCTAAATACAAACGTCGACCGGGCGTTCGCTGTGGCTGCACCCAGGCTGTGGCACAAGCTCCATCTTGATATGTGCACCATCACTGACATTGGTCTTTTTAAATCGAAACTCAAAACCTTTCTGTTCAAAATGGCTTTCAATGCCGAGCAGTATGGTGACATTTTATCTCATTTTATTTCTCTTTGATGTATATTTTAGTGCAGTTTTGTTGCTGTTTATTTCAGCTGTTTTATTGTATATTTTATTGCTGTCTCCTTTTTAAGTCACTGTGTTGGTTTTAAGCCGTGAAGCACTTTGGTCACCCTCTGGGCTGTTGAAATAAACTTTGATTGACTTATTGACTGATTGATTTGTTCCTATAGAATGCTTTAGCCACCTTATCCAAAACAATACTTCTCTAAAAATGCCATCATTCTTAACTTGTGCCTAAAATAAATCCATACTGTTATGACATGACATGTTTGAAACATTTTTTAAAACTCTGAAAATCTTAAAACCTACACACTGGTGATGCACAGCAGGTCCAGAGACTGACAGGAGAGTCTTTCATTCACACTCAAACAGAATATAAAGCACCTTTTTCTGACTAAATATTGGTATGTTATTGAAGTGGTAAGCATAGGCTCACTTCAAAGTAAAAACCATAAATTACATACTGTGTTATTAATGCAGATGTTAACAGGTAAAGGGGAGAGCGAAGCTATGAGAACCTAAAGCCATGTCACGCTTGTATTTCTGGTGAATAAAAGCATAAGAGGGGATCAATAGGTGGTCCCCCAGTGGAGAGCGTGATATCTACGAGACAATCAGGAGTGTGTACAGCAGCAGCGGTGGCGGCATCGGCGGCAGCAGGAGCAGCAGCACCACCACCACCACCAGCAGCAGCAGCACCAGCAGCAGGAGCAGCAGGAGCAGCAGCAGCAGCAGCAGCACGCTCTGGGGGTTTGGAGACTGCACATTCCAGCAGAGACATTTGCAGCATTTTAATTGCATGTAACTACAAATGCAAAACTATGAATCAAACGCGGACAGTGACACACTGTGTAGCTTCAGCGGGAGAGCTTTGACTGTGTGTCTGTAGAAGAAAAGAGAAAAGTGTTTTTAATTGTGTGCCAGGTCAGAGGTTCAGGTAGCAACATCACTCATGATCAGATCGGAGTGGTATTCGGGGAGCTCTTAGCTGGATATCTTTCATGGCTGAGTATCCCCTTACTGGGTCCGGGTCTCTGTGTGGGGATGATTAGGAGCTGGAGGTGGGTGGTGGCGGTGGGGGGGAGGTGATGTGCGGAGGGGTGATTAATGTAGATGTCAGTAGCGGCCCTCCCTCTTCTGCTGCCTCCCCAGCATCCGTAATGACACCTGGGGAAGGCAGAATGGGCCTACCTGCAGCCCAGGCTCCCTCAGCAGGGCATGATTCTTCCCCATGATCCTCCTCTGTCAGCAGTCCTGTCACTGGGCTCGGATCAGGCCCTTATTAATGGCTCTCTATGTCAAACATAGATATTAAGCTGTGCACTGCTCTGCACCAGCCTCGGCAATAATACCCGCACGGGCACACACACACACACACACACACACACACACACACACACACACACACACACACACACACACACACACACACACACACACACACACACACACACACACAGTGACACAGTTGTTTCTACACAATACAGTGTCTCACACACACACACACACACACACACACACACACACACACACACACACACACACACACACACACACACACACACACACACACACACACACACACACACACACACACACACACACAACGGCACACGCCTAACTCATAAACACATCACCACCAGAGTGTTAGCATTTGCTGAAATATTACTTCCTCATTTAGCAGGTTTTATGCCGCTGCAGCATGACTAAGAGTCCATAGATCTATGAGATATCTCTGTTGCTCCTTCAACTCTTTAATACACACAACCCGATATCACATTAAGCTGGAAGAGTGACAAAGCTTTCACAGTGATGTATTGTCCCACAATGCAAATGGTGCTGCTCGGCACTGAGGACAATCCCAGCAGATACAAAAAGGATTTATTGAACAGAACCTGAGCAAAGCTTCAACTAAACCTCATTCGGTTGTGACATAAACAGACTCTAAAGGTTGGCTGAGCTTCTTCATTGACGACTGCTTTTGCTATTTAGACCTTTTGCCATTAAAATGATACATGGAAACAAGTGACATTAAGAAGAACCTTCGTTCTTGGAGACATAAACCAGCAAGTCTGAGTTTATTCATGACAATAAAACATTCACTGGAAGCCAGCGTGACACGTTCCGATCTGTAGCGTCTGAAGCTCCTGACAGCGGCTTAAAGGAAGCGGCCAGACAGATGGAGAGAGGACCGACACCTGAGCTCTGTGCTGAGAGAGGCTTCTATCAGCAGGATGTAAACCATGTCTGTAAGGCATCGCCTGTTCTTCCTCTGTGTTCCCTGAAAGGCACAGGAAGCCAGATACGGCTGCACTATCAAGTGTTGCAGAAACTACAGATTATTGTACAGGAATTCTGGCTTTTCGCAACGAGTTCAGCCGAGGTCTTTGTGGATACTCATCACTTTGCAAGTTTCCGTGAAAGTGCTGCAACTCTGAGGTCGTGATGTGAAACTTCGCTGATTCATCTGCGTCCGCATTTACCAATTTATAGAAAGAAAATAAGGAAGAAGTTTGCACGTTTGTAATTTCTAGAGGCAAGTCCCAAAGCCCCATGAACTTGGTTTGAATGTTTTTTCTATTAAACATTCATGACTAAAAAGCAGCAATCAAAGTTAAAGAAGGATCTTCAGACATTTTAACATTCAGTTTACCAGTTTGATCGGGGCTCTGTGGGTGTGGTTTGATCAGAAATGTGCTGTCAGCTCACCGCCGCCACGAGCAAAACATCCTCAGCTCCTCACTAAGCAGCGGAGCACGCACTGCCACAGAGCGATGGGACTACAGCGGTTCAGTCACTCTCTCCCGTCTCCAGGCCTTTGCAGTGTGAAGTTTGCATGTTCTCTGCATGCTCTCTCTCAAGTTCCTGGTGAGTTGGTGTGATTATGTGTTTGACTGTCTGTGTCTGCTCTCTGACAGGATGTGGTCTGTGAATGGAACCTGCTTTTCACACAATATAAACTGGGATTGTCTCCACTTAGATAAGACCACATGAATGCAAGGATGGATTCAAATACACAAAAAAACAAAGTCACAAATATCAAAATTCAACTTGTTCTCACTTTATTTTCATTTAAGATTTTACCGTCTAAACCAGAGGTCTGCAACCTTTGGCTCTGGAGCCGCATGTGGCTGTTTGGCCCTGAGTGGCTCCCTAAACCTTTCACAAGATTATACCTAAATAAACTTTTTATCTTGTTTTTATTTTATTTACACACAAAAACGCTTGGCTAAAATGGCTGAAATGGTGGTTTTGGTGGTTAAATCCACAGAAAATGGAGGGCAAACTGTTAAAACAGCTTAAAATAACCATAAATTCATAAAAGGAAAATAAAAGCTTAAAATGGGGATAAAGAGCCAATGTGGTTAAAACAGCTAAAATGTAAAAAGAAGGTTAAAACCTCATAAAAACAACTGAGAATGTAATGACATGTTTACTATACGAAATTGTAATTGAAACTTCATAAAGCAACAAAAGACACAGTTCATGTTCATATATCAAAACTGTATATGACCTGTTACATTGGTTTTGTGGCTCCAGTTAAATCTGATTACACTGGAAGTGACAAAAATGTCACTTTTTACCATAAAGATTGCAAACCCCAGGCCTGAACCAAGACAGTGATTTCAAAATATGTTTGTATACTCGTATATTCCTTGTGTATTCCTGTCAGAGATTTTGTAAAACAGCAGCAACAGTACAGCAAAATACCACTGAAGCTGCAGTGACTAAACATAAAGAGTAATGTTTCGTGTATACCACAATCTTTTATGTTCACAGTTGCACACAAAGTGTATTTTTTTCTCTCTCTGTAAAAACCTTTTCAAAGGAGCCTTAAACTGACTCATATGTCCAACGTGAAACTGTAAATTCCACACAAGTTCACTTGCAGGCGATCCAGACTGAACTTTGAAGGATGAGCTGACTCCCTCCTTTTCATGTCAACTTCTCTTTTCCTCCCACTTTTATTAGATATTCTTGCTCCTCTTATTCAGCCACATTCCTGTCATGTGTGGAATTTCCCTGTCTGGGTGAAAAACATCCCACTGGCCGGGTCCTGAGAGCTGCAGCTAATTAGCTGGCTGACTCTTCCTCAGCGTCGCTGCTCAGTCCGCCTCTGTACAGACTCATCGTCACTGTCATTCCCCACCTGGGGCTCAACCTGATAACTGGGTGCTAGTCACTGTCATGACAAGATGGGGTAAACAGTCCGGTCCGGTGAGCGATGGACAGCGGCCGCTAATGAGTGAGAGGTGAATACTTGAGCCCTGACGAGTCTGAAGGGAGGCAACGAGAGGAAGGGAGGACAAGAGCTTCTCAAGTATCTCTCCAGCCTCCTTATCAGCGAGGGCATTGTCCCTCCTCATTCAGCCCTCCTCCTCCTCCTCCTCACAAACATAGCTCCACATCATTAGCGCAGCTCTGAACACACTTGCTTTCCTCTGATTTGTAAATCCCTTCAGCCTGCACTCACGACCAGACGATAAAAGACTGATAGGACTGAGCTGGCATGAGGAAACACACTTTGCTTTTCCAAAAATACCCTCTCTCTGTGAAAACTATTTTATTTAGTAATAGACACTAAAGAAAAATATAACAAAAAGTACAGCTAGTTCCATAAACATCAATACAACTAAAAAAATTAGATTTAATTAAGTTGTCAGCCAAATTCATTCATTCATTTTCATTCCTAGTTTTTCATTCAAAACACTTTCATAAAGCATTGCGAAGTCGACAAAACAAGAAAAGTTTTAATCGGATGACATAATCAGCATTATCATTGTGTTGAAGGAAAACACATTTACAGGCCTGGAACCGTTTCAAATACCTGAAATACAGTGTAATAAGCTTAAAATAAATTTTTTAACCCACAATATTTTGATAGTGTGTCAGGGTGAACACAGCCGAAATAGCTTTAAAATTCATTTTAATTACGTGTAAATCATCTCTATTTGTAAAAATGGTTTTATAAAATGTTTTTTTGCTTTGACACAAAGCCTCCCCCTGACCTCTGAACCTTTTCCTGCTCCTGCAGCCCCTGAAGGTTTCTGTTTCACCCCAGCAGACCGAGTCCTCCCACACTGAGAACAACCGATTTAGTCCATATACACTACAACTCTACGCTCTATATAAATACATATTGTGTGTGGCATTTCTTTTTGGCAAGTGCTTTAACCAAAATAAATATGTTTTTAACAAAAACACAATGAGATTCTCTTGGAAAGGTCTCCAGATCTGTTAGTGTGTTGGCGAGCACCCAGCCTCATGCCAGTATATCGTCACACATACATTAACACATATTTGGACATCTGTGCTGCGGCTTGCTGAGCACTGTATGTTATTACCGGTATACTGTAAATAGGAACAAACAGGGATTTTACTCATTGTGCACCAGCTGTTCCTGTTTGGTATCTTTGTAAATATTCCTTATCATTGTGAGAGAACCAGAGTGCGACTATGAGCTGAAACCGTAAATAAACCTTCTCCTGCAACTCTGGCATCTGATCAATGAGCGCTGTTTGAACGGCGTTTGATTATCTGATTGTCAGAAGTCCTGCAGTTCATTTTGCGTCTGAACGGGTAGCAAATGTATAAACCGAGACTTATAGTTCCAAGTGTTTCGTTGTTGATGCTAAAAGCAGCGAAGAGGCAATAAATCGTTTTATCTGTTGTTTGCAGATCACAGTTGGAAAATAAGTTATAGCTGGCAGAGCAGCCAGGGTGATTGAATTTCAGTATTTACTTTACCATTATTGACAAATCAAAGGCATGCAATGGAGATGAGGATGATTGTTTCCGCTACATTCAATTAACAGCTTCATTTTCACACAGTGCAAACAATAAAGAAATGCATGTGATTTATATAACGTGATTTAAATAATATCACATATAAAGTGTTCTGGAGCTTTTAGACTTGATGGTTTAAACTTCAACACAGTCCAATGTAGCAGAGCGACTGCAGCCAAAGCCCATTTTAAACCAAATACAAACATGAACAAAACAGCTTCAAATAAAAGTTGGCTTTTATCTGCTCGAAGACTGTATGTATGTTTTTGGACGCAGTCACGACTCCCCTGAAAATAAGTACCCCATTACACTCTCAACTATGCTCTCGCTGTTGGAACGGAGCCCAGAATTAAAAGTGCTCCTGTTTGCAGCTTTTCAGCTTCAGCCCTCCTCAGACTCTCAGCCTCGCAGTTCATTCTGCACGCTGTGAACTGACTGTGATCCCCACTGGAAAAGTGACATTTCGTTCACACACGACTCTCTGTTTTGCTCTTCGCCATCAGAAACATGTCAGGAGGGCCAAAACATCCACACTGAGATCTGACAGCCAGATCTGGGTCAGGGACAGTTTGAGCACCCACTGTACCGTATTTCCAGAAAACAAAAGCTTACAGTGGGATTTCATGCTATCAGCAACAAACACAACAACTTGGCATCACTCAAAGTCACAGGCTGGGCTTGGCCAAAGATTCACCAAGCTAAGCTCACATTTCCCTCATGTTTCTATATTTTTGCATTGAGCCAATAAACTGTTTACGAGCCGTAGACCGTAAAGTTGAGGGAGGACCCCGCCCTGCAGGTTGAGTGCTATCGGCACAATCAATTGAAGGCTGCCCGCATCAGGGGTTCAAACTTAATTGTCCACCAAAATGGAAAGTGATTTAGAGCCTTGGGTCACAGTCGATCCCAAATGACACATTAGAGCCTCCCCATGTCTGTGCTTGACCGGGGACACTGTGACCCTGTTGAGCAAGAGTGAGGGGGGTCATTTCCAGACAGACCCCCCCCCCCCCTTGGTCTGGCCAGCTCAACTGCCATAAACGCTTCAATGTCACCAATCTCAGATGAGTGATGGTCAGATACAGATGATGCTGGACGTGAGCCGGCTGGCCGATAAATATTTCTAAGCATGAACAGAAGAACGATAAATGTCTTCGAGCAACTGGTTATAACGTTGATTTAAGAGAAAACTTCAGAAAATTCTCTTCTTGTATGAAATCCATTAACAGAGGTCAGATGAGGATTGTGTTTTAAAGACAGTTGAGTTGAAAAGAAGATGCAGCTTTGCTGTTATTCGGCCCGGGTCCTTCTCGTTGCACTAATGTGGTAATAAAACAATGGAGATGTTATATTCCACAGGGTGTGAGCAGATTTTACAGTTAGCGAGGGTCCGCAGCTCCTCCCGACCTGTGACCTCTCCCTGTGTTTGCTAACCGTCTCCAACAAATAACCCCCCCCCCTCCAGCTGAATGAATTACAGACAGTATGGATTGTCATCGTCTCTTCGGGCCTTAATGGAACTGGGCTTGTGCCCCTGACATTTCCATCCCTCAGGGCCGAGCCTCGTGCGGACGCTGCCTCGTACCCTGGCCTTGCCACTTCACACTCTAATTGCTGCCTCATAAGCAAGCACCACAGCAACAAATCCAGTTAACGACAGTGGCATATTGATCGCTGGCAGGCAGGACGGCAGGCAGGCAGGCAGCACCCCCGTCCCGAGGTATGGGAGGAGGGGCACTGTGGCTTTTACAACCTGACGGATGGCCCGCACCCAATAAAGAGCAGGTCTCTGTGACAAAATAAAAACCAAAAGAGGGTCAGAGTGATACAATTACCGCTGGGCGGCTCTGACCCTAACTGTAGGTGAACAATGGACTGCGGGATGATAGTGAAGGTGGGGGGTGGAGAAGAGGGAGACCCTCATTATAGAGCCAGGCAGGAAAACCTGTTCAATTTGCTCCATTAATGAGCGCTGAAGAAGCACTTTCTCCTCGTCCCAGCAGAGCCATTACAGACCCAGTCTGTGCACTGGAGAAGTCAGATTTCGCACGGTGCAACAAATACTGCTGGGAGCACTGGGACATTAAGCCAAACAGACCTGAAAGCTATGAATACACAAAGAGCGTATAAATCCAGGAAGTCATCCACACAAACATGCTGCGCTGCCACTGAAAATGCTTCATGGTTACATGGCATTTTAATCATAATTTTCACTTTGTTTAAGAAGTTTTATTGTATTTTAAACATTGTAAACATTTCCAAACACGCACCAACTGCTATTTCAGCACCGTGTTGCATTCGGTAAATGGGAAACCCAATTAGAAAAGAAAACAAAGCCCATTAGTCAAGCTGCTCATTTCCATACTAAAATGGCACAAAGGCACATTTTCACCTAATTTATTTGTGCTGCACTGGAACAGGTGATAGAATGAGGCCAAACAATGAGAGGCTTAGTAAGACTGTGTTTCTGCTTCAATCTAACACCCATCAAAGATGTTATTTTTCACACATACTTTTCAATGTTTGCTATCTGGAGCCGTGAAACATCAAAGTCAGAATCATTCATCAAGGAGTGCTTTTTTTTAATTTTTAAATTTTTTTTGCCAATTCTATAATCTGTTTTAATGCAGCAATAAATTAGTGTATTTGCAGGCTTTGTTGTCTAATCTGGCTTACTTTCAACTTGCAGTGTATCAGTGTCTCTCACTCTAAGAATAGCTCTTTCTTCACCACTAAGCTGCTGCGACAGACAGGAGACGATCAACTCTCGCTGCAAAATTACACATTTGTTGTCTCAATACACATTTTACTTGTCGTGATGTTTACAGTCGCATCTATGTCAGCTGTAAAACACTGATGTTTTGTTTTTGTTTTGTTTTTTCAGATTGCTGTCTGAGTATTTCAACCCGGTCTCACGGCAGTTCAGCAAATAGTAACACACTGGTCACGAAATTTAATCTATTTTTCGTGTTCTGTGTCACATTTTGCCCCTTTTTTTGGTGTTACACATAACAAATTTCAAAGGAATACATTTCAATTTCATTTCATTTCATTTATTAATTTATTTGAATGCATATTGATGAACAGACACACAGGGCTGCAAATATGCCAGATTTAGCTCAGAGCTAATTTCCACCTGCAGTCCCATGGGGTAAAAACATACCACCAAATACAAAGATACATAGTTACTATAATACCTGTAAAACATACTACACACTAAAGAATACACCACATTAAAATACATATATGACATAATGCACGAGGAAAAAACATTAAGACATCTATCCCTGAAGAGCTAAAGTTAGCTGCCTTATCACATATTCTAATATTGGCCATACACCCCTCCCCCTCACACTCATTCACACTGACCTACTCATGATAAAAAAGATGGAAATAAACCATGCATACACATACATATACATGTATTGTTGGGCTTATCTTTTGTGTCTGGGTCATGGTTTTTTCCCTATTAGACAACAGATATATGCTGTGATGTATTTGTCTTACTTTCCTTCCGACAATCAGGCATTAATGATTTTACTGTATGGCCAGTCCACACTAATGACTATAAAGTTCCCAATAAAGATGTGTGCATCCTCAATGAGCATTAACATTATGTGAACGCCTGCTGTCGGCAGGTACCATGTGTTTAGCTGCATAGAAGCTCCTTATCCCTTCAAATATAGAAGCCAAAACAATATCCAGGCATTTTCTGGATGAAGTGAAAAACACTGGTGATCTTTGTGGTTTGTAACGGAGCCAGCGGGGGGACAGGGTGCTGCTGGCCTGGACCCACGGTGATGCAGGGGGGACACCCCCAAAACTGATAGTGGCTAAAATAATTAACTTTGGTCACTTACTGCTGTATGTGTGAGGATATATGTGTAAAAAATGGGGGAAACAGTCGAGATTAGAGTATTTATGAAATGAATTAAGAGGTAATGTGACGTATTTACCTTCTCAACCTCTCCTGCGCCGTCTGGCTCTCTCTCTCCCTCTCTCCCTCTCTCTGTCTCCCTCCCTCTCTCTCTCCCTCTCTCTCTGTCTCTCTCTCTGTCTCCCTCTCTCTCTCCCTCTCTCTCTGTCTCTCTCTCTGTCTTTCACTCTCTCCCTCTCTCTCTCGCTCTTTCTGCTCATTTGACAGAAAATCACGCTGTCACGCAGTATCTCATGTTGAATTGACTATTTTAGGTAATATCTGGACGTTAGGGCAACCTTACTTTTATATTACACATCCCTATTTAGACCGTCGTGAGACAGGTTAGTTTTACCCTACTGATGATGTGTTGTTGCAATAGTAATCCTCTATATATATATATATATATATATATATATATATATATATATATATATATATATATATATAAATGGTTTAACATCAACAGATATGTAATTGTATGTTAACGGTTGTTGGAGGTAAACATACTGTATGAAAATGTAACTTTCAGGTTAGTTTTGCAGGGTACAATCTTTTTTTAACGACTGTGGAGGGTGAAATTCAGCCTTTTCTCAGAGTGACTGACAAAACACTGAAACTAACAGTAATCATACACTAGAGAATTTTGATTGAATGAGGGATATACGTTCCCTATTAAAAGAAAAGAAAAGAACTAACTGCTGCTGAGAATTATAGGCAACCACTGCATCTGTTACGTTTATGGTCTATTTCATATGTTTTGATATGTACTTACATACTACTTTCCATCCTATATGCATAAGGTACAAATTTGACTTAATCATTAATGAGTTGTCTTTGATAGACTAATCAAAATCAATTAATTCTGTAATGAAATAAACACACACACACACACACACACACACACCACACACACACACACACACACACACACACACACACACACACACACACACACACACACACACACACACACACACACACACACACACACACACGCACACACAACACACACACACACTAAAAGAATTGGAAGAAAACATTTGTGTCACTACTGAACTGCACTGCGGCCACATTTGGACTCATAAAATGAGATGTTGAACTCTGTTGTTACGAAATAAACTCGCCTCTGGATACATTTGGTATCTGGCACAATCTGTGCTTAGTGGCGGCCTCCCTCTGTTTATGGTTGCTGACCCACACCTTCGCTCAGCTTTTATCTTCCAAACACTTTGGAGCTGCCTGCTGACACTTTGGCGAGGAGAATATAAAAGGTAAATGGTTTTGTATTTACACAGCGCCTGCAGACAGTTAAGGATTATCAGTTGCATCAAAGACACTGACATGACCACCTTTCCCCCCCCCCACCCATTTTAAATTCACTGTCCAATATCAAGTTTACGACATGCACGGCCATCCGCACCTTGGTATTCAATCTGAGTATATATAAGTGCAGTGTTTCATGCGCACTGAAATTCTGTATCTATTTATCAACACAGCAAGGAAGAAGCAGGAAAAATGAGAAATCTGTCGGTTTTTTCAACGAGAAACAGTTTTATACTCGACTGAAATGGAAATGTCGACATATCAATAAAGAAAAGATGAAGCCTGGCAGATTTAAAATTACACTATAATACTGGGAGACCTACTTTCCTTACAGAGTTGACCACCTACTGTTATCTGCTTTTCACTCTGAGGCCAACAATATAGGGTGAAAACAAGCAGCAGACAAAAACACCATTCAACATGTTTGAACAGGCTATATAATGTGGGATTTAAAGTATGTGTAGGGTGTAATTTACTGCGCCTGTATTTACATAAGCCTGATGGTTAGATGTTATTGTATGGAAAGATTCAATGGAAACACATTCGCCACTTCTTTGTAACTTTTAGATGGAAAACCATTTCTTAGTATCAACACTGTGCACGCAGGCAGGCAGGCAGGCAGGCAGGCAGGCAGGCAGGCAGGCAGGCAGGCAGGCAGGCAGGCAGGCAGGCAGGCAGGCAGGCAGGCAGGCAGGCAGGCAGGCAGGCAGACATGCACGCACACGTCTTCTGAAGACGTTGACTTATATTAATATCCTGAGCTTTTACTCTAAATCTAACCTAACTCTGGCTTGATTACGCGACAGCGTTTCAAGTGAAAACCCATCATCTTTGTGTTATCGTTTCAGAAAACACATACAGTAGAGAACAAAACACAATAAACATTAACAAAGGGCGAATACGGAAATTATGTTGGACAGACGACCAAGTTGGATTGTTATTACGGTGACTGTCAACTAAAAAACTACCAAGTCCAGGAGAGTATGGATGGGGAGTCATGACACTGGAGGAAACACTGTTCTTATTGTCCAGCTACTGATCATGTGCAGAACTGTGCATTTCAGACAAGTTGCGCTTTCTTTGGTTTCCATGGAGACGGAGTCGGAGCGTTTTCCAAAAGTTCCACCTAGGGAGCCATTTTCAAAAAGTTGCGTTTTTAGTGGGTCTGAGCAATGAACTGAATGCAAATGAACAACAAAATGCAATGGACGTTTTCATTTGAAAACCTTGCCATCATGTATA
Source organism: Lipophrys pholis (assembly GCF_963383615.2). Lineage (NCBI taxonomy): Eukaryota > Metazoa > Chordata > Actinopteri > Blenniiformes > Blenniidae > Lipophrys > Lipophrys pholis. The sequence continues at coordinate 25,733,150 of NC_137627.1, read as the reverse complement.
TGTACAGTTATGTGAAAAAACTTAGACATCGTTCAGTTCTTTATCAAGAAATCATCACATATTGATGTTTAATCTTGTTTTTATTCATCTCTGGAAAAGAAAGTAATTTAATTGCAGGTAAACAACAGAAATGTACCTGGTGTTACTCATTATACAAATGATATCAGCAAAAAAGCAGATTCTCACTGAGGAAAAAGTTAGGAAACCCTACCCACCAATCGATGGACTTACCCCCTGTGGCTGAAATGACTAAGCCCTGTGACGACATTTTAGCGTTTTGGAGATGCTCGGACAGCCAGACCTGGGCATGTTGGCAGGTGTTTTGAATGTCCTCCACTTGTAAACTATTTTCCAGACAGTGGAATGGATGATTTCAAATAGTTTTAAGTTCTTTTAAAGTCACTTAACAGACTTATAAGCTGTTACAATATTCTATCTGATGACCCCAGGCAGCTCTTTGGATCCCACCTTTGTGTTCACTCTCCATTCAACAATCAGGAGCACACCACACTACATTTCTGAGGCCAGCCTCCTTCAAAATGTTCAGTTAAGATGCACCTGATGTGATACATGCCATTTTAGGGTGGGAATAAATGTGGGGGTTTCCTAATTTATTCCTAATTCAGAAATTGCATTTTTTATTATCTACATTTTACATTTTAAAAAGGACTTTATTCAGTTTTAATAGAATATTGATATAATTAAAAAAATTTAGTAGTCTTAAAATGTATATTAAATATCCATATGTCCAAATGTTGTTTCAAACAAACATGTGGTCTTTGGTAGGGTGTCCTAATCTTTTCACAACTGTAAATGTTTTAACTTGAAATAGTTTTTATTTATGTTAAGCAAACAACAAGTCCCTATATGAAAAACATATCAACAGAATTAACTATGTCTATGTCAAAAATGTAAAATAAACCAAACAAAAATAAATAGGGTTTTCTGCTGACATTGCTACGACTTATAATAATTTCCAGCAGATTTACTCTCCACTCACTATACAACGTGCCAGAGCCTAACCCCAATCTTACCTAACCTTACCCATAATTCTCAGTCTGGTTGGAGATAAGTGTGTTGTGTATCGAGGTGGCGCTTCAGAGATTGTCTGGTTGTCACCCACACAGCTGATAAGTGACCATCAGTTGAACAGTACCCAATGACCCAATTTCTGATACTCTTTAGGTCATTCCAATCCGGACCACCACAGAGGTCAGAGCCAGACCAATCAGACGGACTCGGATCCCGACAGCAATAATTAAAACACATCCACACAGACACAGTCAGGTAACAAGGGCCAACATACATTTCCTGCAGAACGATTCAACCGTACCTACGACACCAACCCTGACCTGAACCGTAGCCTCATGGTACGCTTACCATGAAACAAGTCTTGTCATAAAATGTAATGATTCATGCGATTCTGACTTTTTTTTTTTTCCATTTATATGTTAATCTGAGCTTTGGTCCTTGACGCATTTCATACATTTACCAATTCTCAAAGACTGCTGCAAACCCAGACACAGACTGACACAAAAGTTCAATGCTTTAGAGTTTATCAAAATTCAGACCAGAGCTAAGGGATCCAGAACACGAGCAAAAGACCAGAAACGCAAGTAATCTAAAACACATGAAACACCAGGGAAGATGCGGGATGTTACAATACTAAGGTATGATGACGATCTGGCTCAGGAGGATGAGGGAAGAAGGTGTGAAGGCTGCATCTACACTGTCTTGATGCTCAGATCAAAGTTGCTGTCTAAATCTTTTTTTTTTTACAGTGCGAATACACATATTTTATTAAGTGACCGATATCTGATTCTTGTGATTACACTTGCAATGTCAATGTCAGAAACATTGCTGCTGTGCAGTTGTCGTCTTTACTAAACGTCAGGCTACTTCTGAACCAAGCGCCACCTGCAGAGCCAAGAAAATGGATGATGACTCATATTTGAGGCTAATGTGATTGAGAAGTTCACCAAATATTGCCTGGATTTTTAGGAAGAGAATGAGGAAAAGTGATAGAATTGGCTCTTCATCTTCTGTATGTACTGCAGTTATTTCCTTGAGATCGTCTCCATGCTTCTCATTTGTTTACCGCGTGTTTACTACTTAGGCAACAAAATAAGCCAACTTGTCACAGATTTGATGATGTTAGAGATGGAAAAATTAAGAAAATCCCATCAGCCCGGTTACACGGCGGTCACATTGGAACATTTATTTCCATATAAAATGAGGTCTGTATCAGATCTCTAAATATCAGAATGCATGTGTCTATTTCCTGCTTATATTGTCCAAAAGCAAATCTGATCTGTGACATATAACAGCACAAAATCTGAATTGGGTTACATTACACTGACAGTCTTCCCGTGGGCTGCACGGACCACCTGCAGGAAGGTTCTTAATCGGTGCAATGTGATCTCGATGACAGTGCTCAGACTGCCACCCCCGCGACCTGGAAATGGATAAGCGGGAGAAAATGGATGGATGGATGGATACACTGACAGTGTGAATGTGGCCATATACACTGGTGGAGGGGAAGACACAGGTGAAAAACCCGATTAGACACATGGAGGGAGAGTAAACAGGAAGGACAAGTGTGCAACGATGCAGACAAGACAGGTGAGCATCCAAAATGAGACAGTAAAGCATGAAAACCAGTGAGACTCTATAGCCTCGGTCCCACTTCGTAGTACGTGATGGAGCGGGCCGGGACGGTACGGCCACAGAGAGTGTGGTTAAAATGTAGGCAGGGTTGTGAAAGCCTCGGGTATGTAACATCATTATGCAACGGTGGTCGCACAACCAATGTAGACGTTGCGGCCGCAGGTGAAGCGGCCATCCGAGTAAAGCCGTGAGCCTCTGTTCTCTGTGACAGAGCTTGCAAAACATTTTCATTCTGAGCAGCAGCTCCAGCTGAACCTCCTTCTTCCCTATTATGCAGAGGAGCGTCAGCACCTTTTCGGAAGACCAGGTCTGTAAACAAAAACAGGAGGGTTGATACGGCCGATGACTGATTGAAATATTGCGGTTTGTCAAGAGTGATGACCATCACAACCAATCAGCAGACGGCTGCGTTGTAGCTCCACCTTATGAGACCCGTTTTGTTGTGCTTGGTACCTCAACAGAGAGGTGACATAAAATCGTAACAGTTGGTTACGGTTCTTTCGGGACCATCCACAACTTTTTGTCAGTGGGGAAGCACGAACATCCGTCGCGTCCCGCCCCGCCTCGTAAGGCTTATGAAGACACAGAAAGGGACCTGACACCAATTCACATGCACAACCAAACGCTAATGTTGATGGATGATGCCATGCAAGGTATATGAACTCTAATTGGGTGCACCAGAAAGGGATCGAACCACAATCGAGGCACGCAACTCACTAATCCAAAAGGAGTCTTCTAGCAACATAGTCAAGTCCTGACCGAGCTGCTGTAGTCAGTGTTGATGCCTCCTAGCAGGTAAACAGGATGAGTGTGTGGGCGGGCTGCCTTCGGTCAGCAATATTATTTGGATTTTATAAAGCTGGTCCTGATGTGCAGTGCTTCTGGCCTTGAGACTTTACAATGCCCTATTGAGGTCCAAGACATCAAATCAAAAAGGTCATCTCTGCTCTAAAAGCAGGAGCTTGTTACCTACACAACAGAGAGCCAGACAAAGATAGACGAGAAGGAGAATGTGAGAGAGCGTCGCCTTTCTGCTCGGATTTTATTCAGCGACTGTGTATACAGTATGTGTGTATTGGTGAAGGAGTAGCCTGAAACGAGCTCTGGAATGTAATAGAATGTAATAAATAGGGTCATCCATGTTGTCAGGAGTGTGTTAATTTACCGACAGCTCCCGTCACCCGAACGGCTCTGAAGGCTTGGATAGCTGAGGTAATAAATGTCCAAGAATGAAATGCGTGACGAGAGAGAATCACTTACACCATCAGATAAATAAAAAACAAAAAGCACAAGCATATGTAACCGAACACACATATATACATATAACAACTATTAATACAACGGAACAGCTACACTATAAACTCCTGCTTCCATCTTTTCTTTATTAAAATTTTTATTGACCCTCGTCCACTGGAACCAAATGGAAATACACTGCAAAAGATGAATGATAATTCAACATTTGCACCTTCTGAAAGCACTCATTTGTTATCAGCAGGATTGTAATGAATGCTTTTTTTTTTAGTGTTTATATAATGTTTGTTTGGGAATTAAAGCAATTTCACTTTCTTGGAAGAACCTGTTGGTCTATGTAGGTGTTAATGGAGGGATTAAATAATGTATAAAATGACATTTTTAATTCATCTTCCACTTCCATGTCCATGCGTTCACAAAATTTACACCCCATAAAAACACATATGGCTCTCCTCTACACCAACCTGAAAAACATGCATGCAAACCTGCATATTGAAAATACAATGTTTGAATGGAATATGTGCAAATCCTAAAGAAAATATGAGTATGTCAGTCAGTAAGTTTTGGTACATATTGGTATAGGCATTTGCAATTACTCATACGTTTGCAAAATGAGTAAAAAATGTTCCGGTGGGATGAAACGATACAAAATAACACACATGCTGCACAGAAGATGTTCAATCTGAAACAGACACATACGGTGGGTCAATCCACAGAGAAATGTAATACTAGTCATTTAAATCATTTCATACATATCCTGAGCACATGTGGTGCGAGCCTCACAGTGATACAACATTTGCACACATTTCCCATGTACTCACGACAGGCATCAGCAATTCAGAGTGCCATTATGTTATCTGTTTAATTAGAGGTCCAACCTGAGTAATTAATGCAAGATGAGCAGGTAATATGGTAGCGTGCAGATTATGCTCTGCCACAGTGTTAATGCATTCACTCAGACCATTTAACTACACTCTGGCAGAGGCAGCGCTGCTGTAACTGTGCCAACGCTGCTGGAAAAGTTAAAGACTATGAGGCAAGGGGGCAGGTAGGTCTTGTCACTTTACAGTACGGCGGCAGTTGAAGGCGAGCCAAAGAAATTTGTTCTGTGCTCCTTATTGTGTCCTGGAAAATTCATGTCTATCCCATCTTTCCTATCCAATTACAGTTGATGGTAATTGTACTCCCACTATCTCCAGGATCAAAAAAAAGGATATAAGAGAAAACAAGAAAGGATGTGTGGGTCAAAAGGGATTGCAACAATTTAAACGTAGTGAGCAGTTTGAGCTACGCTTAATGATTTCTGTGAGGCAGTGTCATCCAAACACCTCACAGAAAAAGGACCTGTTTTAATAAGGCCCCTTGTTCTGAAACTACCTATTGATTTTCACTGTGGCAGGTTGTGGGGCAGTGACCTGCTCCGGTTCCTGGCTCCCACAAAAGCTAAATTGAGCCATTTAGAAGCTGGGTCTGTCTTTAGAGACTCCGGCTCAGCACTGACTCCCCCAGCCAATTTATTTCCATCAGGTGGAACTTTTTTCTGGAGCTGCACAATTTCACCACAATGGACCTGCTGTTGAAGATCCTGGCACGCAATTTCCTACTTCCTTCCATCTGCCTGCGCTGAGTTCTGGTCTCACCCCTCCGGTTTATTACAAGTCGGCATTAAATTTACAACTTGCTGGCCCCTCAGCAACACAATCTGTACCGATACAAGAGCGGACAATTCTGTGGTCTTCTTTTACAGATCACAATCAGGTATAAGGTGGAGGAGAAGGTTGGAGGGATGTTTTGACTGTATTCCGTCTCACGCTGTCACATCTGCTGAACTCCTGCAGCGGCGAGGTTGAATTCACAAACAATGCTGACAGAGCAAAAGCAGCCAGTGGCATGGAGGTAATGACGTGACAGACACAATGTGCCATTCATACACCAGCTTACCTATAAGCATATATAACCCAATGACACATATCACTACTAATTAGATAGACCTAGTTACATTTTATTTCAACAGAACAGTGAAAGCCATCAGGGAAGTCCTCTTCCTGGCAGTCAGTGAGCAAATAATTGGTGCAATACCACCACCAACTAGGAAGAAGTGAAATACCGAATAAAAACACTTTTTAGTGACGCAAACAAATTCTGTTCAGTTCACTTTTCAGGAAAAAAAGAATGTAATAAAAATTATGTCAAACTAAATATCTACAAATGTGCATTCATCAGACTTGAGTTTCGATGGTTGAAACAAATTGATATAACCTTGAAAAAGCAATAATAAAATCTATCCGTTTTCTACTATTGCAAAGCATTGTCAGAAACTGTGCAACTGCAATTAATTAGAAAAAATAGTATCAAGTATTCTTTCGTATTGCTCTCCTGGTTAAAACAGGAATAATAAAGATTTGGAGATGCACACATACCCGCATCAGGTGTCAAGCTTCAGACCATAGGTGTGTACTTCTGCTTGTAAAAGTACTTCCATAGCAACACACCCAGGACAACTTTATGGAAAACTGACATGAACTTACTCTGAGCAGAGCAGGTCATCAGTGAAAGATAACAAAAGTAAAGCAGTGATCCTTATTGTCTCTTTCATGTGTCAGTGTCCTGGGAGAAGATATTGATCCTCACGTTTCCCCCGATGGTGTGAGTCCTTTCCATCTCAGCCAACTCGGAAGTGTGTGCATGAATGGGAATGCTAAGGTGTGGTTACCATAATACAACTTCAGCCATTTGGATCTTGTGGTCTAATTGTGTTGTTCTACCACTAAACGTGTACTTTTATATGTATGTATGTATGTGTACAGTCTATTTGGAACTATGGTTCACTACAGTAATAAAAATAAATAAATATATACATATATCTGGGTTATGCAAGAGCTCTAAAGAGATCGGCACACTGCTGCAGCCTATTCATAAGTGAAAAGCTTCCTTTCTCCTCTCACCAAAGCATATATACAGTCAGTGGGCTGCAAGAGAAATGCAGCCGCGTATTATTGAAATCCTGGTCAAGGATCACATACGAGGACATAACGTACTTTCCATACTGGTGAACTCTTTGCTGAAAGAGCTAAAGAGATGAAAGGAGGCTGCCAACGCGTCACAGAAATGATCTGAACCTGAGATCAAACATGAGCTGCTTCATGTCACTTCCTCAATCACGGTCAGGGAACAAATCCAAATATTTTCCTCTTTTGTGAAGGCATGAATAGAGAGCGTGCTTCAGTAGAGAGAATGCGAATGTCGTATCATAGGTCACTCCAGTTGGAGTGTTTGTAAGGATTTCGGAAAAACCATCAAACTGTGCTCAAAGGCAGAATAAGGGAAAGAAAAAAAAAGTAAGCGAGGGGGGGAAACATTCAAGGTCACCCTCACTCTTTTCCCCCAGGGCTGCAAAACATTTCAGTGTACTGCGCCGCGGCACATTCATAGCTCAAACCAATTTTACCAGAGGAATCAATATGGTTGAAATATTGGCCTTTTATGAGTTGCTACATTCAGCTGGGGGCCGTGTGAACAGAGTAATGTGCTCGGCTAGATTAGATTTAAACAGCCCAGATACTGAGAAGGGCTGAAACACATTTACAAGAGGAGAACAAAGAGGAGAACAAAGACTATAATTATCATTATTATTGTTATTATTATTATTGATTGCTGCATCAGTACGCTCTTTATGTGCATAATGTAATGTAATAGCATTGTGCACAATGACTGCTTTTCAAGGAAATTTTGATAACAGAGAGGTAGAATTAAAAATGGTATGACTTTATCTCGGTAGAGACATAAGCGATCAAGATTGGTTTTCTTTTTGTCATTTTTTTATGTTAAATAATTAGATAAACACTGACTATTGTTTGATGAGTCAGAGGTTGATCTGTCACATCCACCCATCTGCATAGCAATGATTCTACGCATCTATTCAGGTGTGATGACCTTCCAACTGGTTTTGAGGTGTACTTTTCATATTTCTGAAAGAAAATTCTGCAGTGCCTTGCTCACAGTATTTACAGGAAGGTCTCCCCAAGATCTTCGAGCGAGCGCGTCAATACAAAGTATTGCAGGTGGCTCTTGTGGTTTCTGACAGCAGCCTTTTTGAGACCTCATAAAGTCTCAGAGGTGTGGAAAAGAACATCGAGTGAGTCATGCGGCAGCAGAGCCACCAATGCCTGAAAAGAGCATCTGAAAAAGCCATTACACAGCCACAGTGCCAGGGAAAAGGCTGAGCCACCGGGCCCCCCCTGGCAGTGTTACAGTCATTAATGCCCTCAATTTGCCTTAATGGCTTTCTCAATCCCAGCCCTCAATTCCATCCGTCCGCACGCCAAACTGTATTTGGTCTTCTCTCACTGCCTGTAATTAATCCATTCATCTCTAAAAGATGGGATCAATGCTGTCTGGAATGAGAGCTGCCATGCCGGGGGAATAGTGCAGGAAAACCACGCAGACTGCGCTTTGGCCAAAGCGCTAAGCAGACAGAAAATGCAATTATTGATAAAGCACTACTTTAAAATTGGTGGAGTGCAACTACAGATAATAACACACTTACTATGTAACATCGATGATTTACAGCAGAGACATGGATGTTGTAGAAAAAACACAGAGAGACACAACGAGAGGGCGTCAGGACAAATCCCAACTCCAACAGTGAGCTATTACAGAACTCAACAGGATCATACAGCGTGCGTTCCTACTGAAGATGATTCTTTTCAATTCCAGTCAGATCGTATTACTTTCCCTGGAAAAATGTCACGCATGGTACGTATAAAAAATCCATTTCCAATTTCTGTGTTTTAAGGGGAAAAGATGTTGTGCCTGTGGAGTATTTCCTATGAACCCAGAGCTTCTTACCATCACAACCATCAAGAGCTTTTTGTGAAAGAATAGCTCATTAAAAGTACATGTTAGTGTTGTAATTGATTCATTTCAAGGGAGGGAAATAACAAGATACAGCATGTTGAGTAAATGAGTATGTATTTATGTGTGTACCAATGTGAGTGTGTGTTTTTCATGATTCATAAAAGCTGGCTGGCTGGCAATCAGGCTGGACGGCCCTCCCACTGACCCCGGCACTAAATCCCCCTCCTCGGCCTGGCCTGGGATCAATAAGTAATTTTTTGGAGCTGATTAGTTTGCAGCAGGAAGGTGGTCACTGTCTGATCGGTCCTAAGGACATAATCAAGCTCTAAAAAGTGACATTATTGCAGCTGCGATGTGTTGTAATGATATGATGTGATACGTGCGAGAGGAGTTGACGCTGAGTGAAAATTATTCAGAGAAGGAGTCTATTGTTCACGCTGGGGGAAAAAAAGAAGCATTTGGAAGTTAAATAACTGCTTTTTGAAATTCACGAAACGCAACGTGAATTCAAATTGTTTGCTTTCGATTTCTGTGGATGAATATAAAAAAGTTTAGCAAATGAAAACCAAGTCACTGAAATCTGTTACTGGTGCCGCAAACATCATTTTTCTTTTCTTAAGATCAGTTGTCACAATTTTTTTTTACAAATGCTGAGATTAAGCTGCTAAAAATCCTTGATAATCCCTTCAGCATAATAAATTGGATTCACACATGAATGAACCAGTTTGTGTTTATGTAGATTTTCAAACAATAAGTAGGACACAGGTTCCATGCAAATGTTTGGATGCGGCGTTGGCCTACTTCAAACTAATTTAACAATGCAGCCTTGAAATAAGCATTCGGAAAAGAACAAAAAATGAGCTTCTGCATCTTTCTTCTCGACACACTTTTTTCCGAGAGATTATCCAATCCAGATGAGACAAAGGGACGCTTCCCGCAGCTGCACCATGAAAAGATTAAAACTGACACAAATCACTGCAGCAAAGCAGTGACGGTCTTTACCGAGCTGCAAAGGATTGATACCTTCAAAGTGTTCCACCGAAAATAGTTCATCAACCACAATAAATGAATATTTATCGTAATAGCGATGCACAAGCCGAGCACATAGTAGGAAATTACGTGCAATCAGGTTCAAACTCACAACCTAAGCGCAGACTTCACCTCCTGCTGCTCTGCATTTACAAAAACAGTTTTGAACTTCTTGACAGAACAAACTCCACTCCCCTCGTGTTATTTCTGGCAGCACTTCTGACTCTCGTCTTCTACCTGTATCAGTTGGTCTATCGCTTCCTGACAGCAGGCCGTCTTTCATGTGCTCAGGGCTCTGAGGAAGTATGTCAACGCTACAGTCCTTTAAAGTCTTTACTACAGAGCTACACTCAACCTGTATTTAAATTCATTCCTGAACAGCATGATGCCGCATTACATAACAGAGACACTATGTACGTTCTCCATCTTGTTCTGAAAGCTTTGCCATCAAAAAAACAGCAGTGTTAGTCCAGTAGAGTCTGTATTATTAAAACTGGTGGAAATGATTCAGCATCCTCAGGATTTAGTTTGAATCGACGCCAGTAAATCACATATTCCAGCAGGCGTGTCAAACATAAGGCCTGTGGGCCAAAACCGGCCCACAAGAGGCTCCAATCCGGCCGTCAAGCCACCAAACAAATAGTAAAGATTTCAAAGAAAACATCGATTTTCAACCAAATATCTTAAGAGCAGAGACACAACATGCTGAGATATCAGCATGAAAGCTCGCTACCTCGATGCTATCAAACTAGCCTCAAAGCCATGCTGTCAGAGGGAGTTTGCTATAACATGGTAGTTGAATTCAGTTTATTATGCTTTGGTTGGTTTATAAATGTTGTCCTTTCTTGTTTTCTGTGTGTTCAAACAAGAAAAAAAGAAATCAGCCAGTCTGGGTCGAGGCCAGAGTCGTCTGAACTGAAGCGGAACGCCACCAGCGCTGGATCGTGGAGACAGTGGAGATAAGGGAGCAAGGCCTGCAGACGATGAACCGGGACGGGGGAGCAGCATCCTGATGGAGCGGGCGGACACCAGTGGGCGTGGCCAATCTGTCAATGGTGACGGCTCATCACGCCTCTGTAACCCCAGCTGATATAAAGACACGTCATCAACCACCTTCTGATGACGGTTCTAAAGAAGATGACAGAACGCCGTCGAAACGGGAAAAAGGTATGTTGAAAAAAACAAGAAAAGAGAGTACTTATTGTAAAAACACCCATAATGCAACAGTTACAGAATAAGTTTATTGCACATTTCACTGTATTTTGCACAAGAAGGTTTTATTGAAATGGGCTTTATGTTGAGATTGTCACCATTTTCTGTGGAGACTGACTGGATTTAGTGAAAAGAATACGTTTTTATCACGTACTTCATCACGTGTTTAAAAATCCTGCCTTACTGCAAGAAAGAAAATCTAGTAGCTATGGCTGATATTATGTTTATAAAAAAGAGCATGTTTGACAGCAGCTATCTACGGTACCAAAAGATAAAATGATATGATTAACAGATGAGCAGAAATATTCATTATTTGGTGCTGTTTTCAGGTCATTTGTCATCAGTATTTCTCACCGGCTGTAAAAATAGTGCAATTCTAATTCATGCACTCTGAAAGCAACAGACTGTGATATGAGAGGTGTAGTAATACAGCTGTGTTGCAAGCTGCTGCAATTCTAGGAGGGGCTGCAGCCCACACAAACATCCCTTTAAGAGGCCAGTGAATCTCCTCTAATGGGGGCCGCGAACTCTGAATGCAATGATCTCGAAGTCACATTTCTACGCGATGAAGAGCAACACTGGAAAAACAGAACCGTAGCTCATCCAAGAGGCTTCATACACATATATTTTGAGAATTTTTAAAGTTCACAGAAGAAACTCTCATTGAGATTCGAGTATTGAACTTTGGGTGACTGAGAGTGTTATATATTCTACTTGTTGTGTCATCACAGCGCTGAGCTTTTCTCCCAGAGGGTCCCTGATCTCGCTCATAAATTGGATGTGCGTATGTGAAGAGAAAGTTGACCAGGGCTGTTGCTATGCTTCTCATATAACTTGAAGGTTCGTCACAGATGATTTACACTCCCCATTTCCATTAATGTTGGGACAATGAGTAAAATGTAAAATTAAACCAGATGCACCTTCTTGCAGAGTTCATAAACCGAGATTTCTGTCAGGAATAGTTCAAGAGGTTTATGTAACATATTGGGTTATATTGAACGTGACTGCAGCAGCAAATCTCCAAAAAGTTGACAAATGTACAAAAAGATACCAGCAAAAGAAACAGCATTTGCAGGAAACTACAAGCAATCACTGAGTGAAGAGCATAAAACAAGTATTTTGAACAGGCAAGGTCTCTAGGAATTAAAGGGATGGATGGATATTGTAATCTACTAAAAACTACCATCAATGGGAAACATTCGACATGTTACTAAAAAAAACTAACAAACACATAAACAATGTTTTGGGAGTTTTTGTTGTCATGAAATTTTACCATGAAATTATTAAACAGCTCAGATTCTATATCTGACATGCTGTCTTGTATTGTTACTAAAGTAGGGTATGGTATTTGGAAAACACTGCATCATTTTTCTTTTCAAACGTCGCCGTGCAGGTTTTACTATAAATATCACCTCAACAAGAAAATCAAAGTGTTGGGAACAACTTTTTTACCTTTTTTCTTGCTATCACATAACTCAGTGACCAAATGGCTCGTTCTCTCTGCCTGGATCGCAGGTTTGACCTTAGAGAGAAAGATTAGATCACAACAGCAAAAAAAAAAAAAAGAAAAAAAAAAGGAAAAATCAATAGATAAAAACAGAGCTTGTTGGAATGCTCCGTTGTTTAAAAATGCTTTATCCCAATCATGTCTGGTTTGTTTGTTTCTTTATACCCATCTATTCTTTTTGCTGTTTGTCAGGGCCGACTTTTCAAGAGAACAGAAGGTGGTAGTATTTTAAAACAAAGCGATACACATGAGGAAGCAAGAAAAAAAAATTGCCTTCCATTTTAAACTCAGACTTCATTTATAACAATAGAGATTAGAAAAACACTGTATTTTGTGAGTATGAATCCATAACTACATATTCAAGGCGAGGAGATTTGAATTTATTTACGAGTTAAAAAACTAAACCAAAAAAATTACAGTTACCATCCCAAAGAAAAAAAGAACACAATAAAGAACACAAAAGAAAACAATAGACAGGAAGCAAGTATTCACTGATTGAAGACAAATGAGGAGCTGCAATTTTTTGACAAAACAACCCAATTTGAAAAGCCCGGAGAACAAAGAGAGAAATCAGTTTTAAGTTTGCACTGAAGTCTGTGTCTACTGGAGCCAACAGAGTCCAAATTAGTCAGTTAAATAAAAAAAATACTTGACTAATTTAATTTGAAAATATAAAACTATCATGAAACTATCAAGTTCTTCACGTCATCAACAACAATACAGATCACAGATCTTTTGTAGATGTGATGTTCTGTTATTGTCAGATGGCAAAACAAAAACAACCTATAGACATATTACTATAAATATGTTATAAATGTTTTCATATAGCATATTTACATTATGCATTTCACTTCTTGCATGCATGGCTATTTCATCTATAAAAGCTGATATCAATGATGCACGTTACAAGTTGAACCGCGGCCAGATGGAAGAACAGCAACCACCTGGGAGAGTTTTATTTATACAGAGAAGGGCATCTTCTAATTGAAAATGTAAAGTTGTTACGGCCTTCGGACAAAAGTGTAAACTGCTTCCAGAGTGCACTACAGTACAAAAGAACTGTAAATGTTACACTTTTATATTATCTGGCAATAGAATATTTCTGATTCTGAATTCCAATTCCAATTTCATTTTGAAGTTGATTGCAGAATGTTCTTGATGAATTCTGAATCATGAGATCATACATATTTCTTAAGAGCAGGAAACACAACACAACAATGAGACCCAAGCTGAACGTTTGAGTTTGCAGAAACACCCATAATGCAACAGCTATAGGAGAAGTTTACTGGACATTTCACTGCATTTTGCACCAGAAGGTTTTATTAATATTGGCATTATGTTGAGATTGTAGTAATTACCTTCGCCAACGAAAGTTGGGTGACCAAGAAAGTTGGCAGAGAAGGTTGTGTTTTCGTCTTCGTCAGGGATGATTTGTCATCATCCAAGGACCAAATGATTAGATTTTGGGACGTTAACAAGTAACCCTTTCCAAATAAATAAAAAAACGGCTATCATGCTAGCGATGCTAACTTGGCTCCGCAAACAAATTGGCGTTGGTGTTGGCGAAGGTCGGCGCTCTACCGAGGGCCGTCCTAATTTTCTATAGCGATTGTTTGGTTTTGGGGAAATATAGACATTTTTATCACGTATATTCTGTGTCAGGACAAAGCAAACCTTTCTTAAATTTAAAGTTTATTATGGCTCTATTCTACCGGTCCGACCCACTCAAGATGAAATTGGTCTGGATGTGACTGCTGAACTAAAACGTCATACACTGTACATGAAGGTGAAGCTGGGTTTGACGCTGTTGCACTGTGGGGGCTCAAACATCCTGTAAAGCTGAATCCAGTATCTCGCACACGTTCTGTAGGCTCGGGCCAGGTTGTCTGTAATGACACCTGCAGGTGAAGCAGTCCTGCATTAGGAGAGACATTAAAAAGAGGTTTTTACAACTGAGAATACATTAAGGGGTTTCAACCTTTCTTGGCCTGCACTTGATTATTTTACCCCTCCTCTCTCTGCTCTCTCTTTTTGCATTGTGTGAATTTACCACAGTTTGACCGACACTGAACTGTAACACAAACCGCAGCAAGTTACAAGGCAACAGTTAAAACACTCATTCAGAGTTGTGATGTAGCGATGTAACAAAGGCACGGTAGGGAATCATTACACTAGCATTACCTGCCCTGTGTAGCACTCGCCCAGTGGCGCACACCAGCCCATCTCCTACACTCATTAATTTATTCAATGTCAAAGGATCAGCCCCCGAGAGACCAACAATACAAGTTGTTTTATGTGGTTAAATCACGAGACCGGCACAGCACACACACAGACAAACACGCACACACACACGGGAGGACGTGGACATCACTTGCATGAAAGACACAATAGGATGGAGGGGAATTGAGTTTTGTGTAGAAAGAAAAGCTTTTCTAACCCGTCTATCATGAATAATTGCAATTCTCGTGCGTACATCAGTGAGATGGGTCTGAAGGGAAGCTCTTCCTCCTGCGCACCTAGCAACAGCAGTAAACGGGGGGTGTTGGGAGGGTTCGATGTTCTTTGAAGTGAGGAGACGGTCTGAAGTGCACCACAGCAGTTTTGGTTTTACAAGCGGGATCCAAATCAAAGCAATTAGACCATAATGTGCTCCATAAAGCTGAAAGAGGGGGAGCACTGAGGGGGAAAATGGCAGAAATACATTTACATGTCCGGAGCTTTAAAGGCAGTTCAAGCTATATTAAAAGAGAAAATGAAATTACTAGGCCGTAGCTCTGAGAGTACGTCTTAAACTTGCTGCTTATGCAGCTCAATAATACCCAGCACGCACACACACACACACACACACACACACACACACACACACACACACACACACACACACACACACATACAAACACACACTCAAATCGCATAACCCTTCATCCGTTGTTCCCTGATAGAAACCACAGGGGGTCTGCATGTGACAAAAAGGATTTCAAACAATCCAGACTGCCATTTAGAGAGGTTAATTGGTTGGTCTGTTGCCAAACAGATCCAATGAAAGCTGATTCTGAACTCGCACAATGAGACCAAATGGTTTCTTGGTTTCAAGGAAAACAAAGCCCTAGTTAGCTTTCAGGAACTGGCGTATTTCCACAAGTCTGATCAAAAACATCTGGAAAGTGATATGGGAGAAAGTTCATTACCCTGAAGTGGGGCTGTGAAGTCCAACCACATTAGCGATTAGTTACTGATAACTGGATTACTGATAACAGAGCGGCGTTGCACTGTAGGAAAACAGTGGTTTTAGCACAGCTGTAGGTTTTAACAAGCGCTGAGTGATCGCCAAATGGAGGTTGTTTCCTCTCTGTGACCCCACCTAGCCCACTGGCTAAATGTGGCCATAAACAAGACAGAGCTAATAGTGATGACAGGGCCAGCCAGTGACAAGGAAGAATGTAAGGACTGTAAAATCCAAAATAGCTACAGTAAAGCCAATAAAAGCATACACTTATCCTCTGACGTGCTGCAAAGACGCGTGTCAAGCGCCACGTGTTTTCTCCAGCATGGGTTAAAGTGACATGCTACAAACTTTAACCACTGCATGTACACTTCCACTGCACGTCCTCAACCTATCCTAGTATTACATTTCAGCTCGCCGAGTCACTCGCTCACACAATAAGAGCCATAAAAGATTCCACATTTCATCCATGCAACCGTTCTGGACTGGACCTTATCTACAGGAAAACACATGTCTGGCGGGCCTGTCCTCTTACAGGAGACCAACCTGCTGACGGTGAGCTCCTAGGGCTTAACCCGGGTTTACTGCGCCTCCTCTACTGCAGCAGATACTCCCATCTGCCCCAGCCCCCTACGCAACACAAGCTCCAGTCCCCGCACCAGCTCCTCCACACGGCAAGACACTAGCTCTGCACAAAGGGGTATTTACAGAGCCTGTCAAGTTATTAAACTTTAATCCCACTAAGAAGAGCATATTCTGACAATGAATTATAGATGACACAGGTTAGAGTCTCCTATATGACCTCCATCCCACCAAACCCACCACGGCGAGCTTTAATAAACTGTATTATCAACCGAGTGTGGATGCTGCCTCCACATAGATGGAGTTTCAAATATATAACGGGAGATATATGGAAGAGGCATGGGTGGAAATCTAATCCTGATGTGAATTACAGCTGTGGGGGGTCACGGTCCAGCTAAATCTGTGTGCACAGGAAGGCAGCGTGCACAAGACTGAACCTTTACAGAAGATATTCTGCAGCAATTATGAAGAGGCTGTCCTTAATTCAGTCGCGGGAACTCTTCAGTGACCCCACAGCATTTCATTTGTTTAGTCTTTGGGGAGCTTAACGTCAGCTTTCCCCATCTGTCAAAAATTGGCAAAAGACAGTAAATGAGTTTTAAATTCAGCAGAGACCAATTGTCCTTCCTTGGAATTATTTCATCAACCCCCTCCAACATGCAAGACGACAAACAGGCTGTTCTCCTGACAACACTGTGCGACACGTTCACTTCTGGAAAGGTGACTTCAAAAGAAGCATGTAAAAAAAAAAAAACAGCAATCAAACAGCGAGAGAGCCGCTCAGTTCATATCAAACCCATATAAAGGAACATTCATTATCACTGTCAGTGCTCCTGGAATCAATGTTAGAATAATCTCCTTAAACAGAAATAGCCTTGTAACTTTTCACCTTTCACAGAACAATTTTATAGAAAAAGTATTGAAACATTTCATCAGCATTAATTCATGAATTTATGAAATTGGTCATTTCAAACCTCTATTCTTATCTGGCCCCCAAAATATGTATGGAAAATAAACACACAAAAACCTTTAAAGGATATGTTAATCTTCCTAATAATGAAGAAATGATAATAAAATTGAAAAAAGAATTATCAAACAAGCACTTGTCATGAACATAAGTACGATTTCATTTTTGTTCCTCCTACTGTAAAAGACTTTACCAACAAACAAGAGAAGCTGCATTGTATATCCCCCCTGGATCATCTGCTTGGGGTCATTGTGTTTGTTGCATGACCTGGAGCGAGGGTGTCTTCCTCCATCATGTGCCTGCCCCATGCAGCCCAGACGCTGGGCCTCTCATTACACGCTGGAATCCTGCGTTTAAATTGTAGGGCATGGAGGTTGACTCCCTGATTCTGGAGTAATGGGATCCAGGGTCATCATTATCAAGTACACAGGACCTACATCATGGAAGCCTTTTACAGTCTCCAAACAGCTGCTTTTTACCCCCAAAAACCACATTCCACTGCCATCCCCTCTCGTGCAGCCTCCCCTCTCCGCGCTGCTAATCCAGGCCTCTTGAAAAGCCTTGTATTTATGGAAAAGTCTGAAGTAAGCATCTTGCAGCTGTAGTCACGCTGGGAAAAAGACAGGTTGAACACTTCTGACTGCACCATCTACCTGTGGAGTCAATTGTCTTCCTATGCTGGAATAGAGGAATGGCTGCTCCGAGTGTTTGAAGACCCCTACCACTTCACTGACTCAATTTACAGAGGAGAAAAAAGAAAAACACATGAGAGAAAAAGAGATGTGCGGGTTATGCATGGGCATGAAATAAGATGTAATACATGTTTGTCTCTCCAGGGTGCTTTGGGCTCAACAAAAAGATAAACAGTATTGGAGAGGCGCATATGGCACGTTGCTGTCGAGCCATTGGAGAAGCAGCAGTAGCTGTCATCTATGGACATGACTATCAGCATGGTGGAGGAACAACAATGTGGACGCAAACAGAGTAATTACCTCGTCAGAGCACAGGATTGTGTTTGCAGGTAAATGGCAGGTGGTTATGATAAGTGCCGAGGCTATTGTGCCAGCAGGCGTTGCCTGGCCCAGTTAAAGGTGGCAGCCACACGGGAAAGAAGATTACTACAACTCAGTCTTATGGCCTCCTCTGTGCGGGCCTCATGGAATAAAACGCTTGATAGCTTGATAGCTGCTATTATGTGTTGCTGTAGAACATTCAGAAGCAAAACACCTCATGTAGCCTCTCCTCCCAACGGAAAGTAAAAGAAACTCTGCATCGGTAATTGCATCATCCAAAAAATGCATGTTTGAAATAATAAAAAAAATCTAATTCCTTTCATCACAGTGGTGGAGTTTCACAGGGGTTATAATTGTACCATTTCCATTTAAATGAGGTTCATAGAACACTGCTGAGAGTTGCTGTCTTTTGACAGTGTAAAGCTGCACACAACACTTATTAAAGGCAACCTTTTTAAAAACAATACAGGAAAAAAACACCCCTTTTTAATCCACTAAGCATGCAAAGGAGAACGTAGGCCCGTTTACACCTGGTGGTAACGTGGGTTTCATGTGATCCAATCACATGTGGCGAGCCCTGATGCAGACTGTTTACACTTGTCTGTATCATGCGTTTTGGGATAACTACTTGATATCGGAATGTGTTACTACCTCTACATCGCGTCCGCTAAATGCCCCGGCACGTTAATAAGTAACACGTTAGTACATGACAATGTTTTCAAAATGATGTCCATTTACACAAAAACAGCAAAAATGCTGAAAACGATGGAGTTTTCATGTTGGGGCCACTAGTGAGTGCTGTTGGTTGGTTGGTTGATGCGAATGGGGCCTAATATGCACAACCTAAAACTGATTTGGAAGGTTTTGAGAACACTGGTCCATACTGAGTTACTGAGCTGTTTCACCTGCTACAGATCTAAAAGGTCTCTGGAGGCCAGAATGAGAACTGCAGCCTGGTCAGGATGGAAGTTTTGATGAAAGATAAGGTGAAGACCCAGAATAACTGCAGTGACCGCTTTACACGGTGTATAAAGCGGTCACTGCAGAGCAAAGTGTAGCTGATCGATCAGTGAGATCGATAAGAATGGGGGCACAGGTAATCTGTTTCTGTTTCACTAATGAGCTAACTATCTCTATTTGACACTATGGTTGACACTGCATAGGTATTGTTGCTTTTACAGTTTTCTAATCCATTGCCAGGATGAAATTTTGATCTTTTCTGCAGGTATAGTTTCTGTTTCAGTCTCTTTTGTAAGCCACCATTAAATATGATTTGTTTTTAGCTTTTATGATTCTGATGATTTTGAAATTATTAAAATCTGGCCGGATGGGTAACACCATAATTTGTTTATGGTGTGACAAACTCAGAACAGATTTATTCCAGCTTAGACTAAAATGCTGTATTCCCCTCGGCAGTGGTAGCACTGAACAGCCCAGCTGCCTGAGAGCACAGAGGGCAGCAGGGCCGCTACAATTGGTTGTGATCTAAACCTCGAGGGGCCAAACCGGAGCGTGATCCGTGGGTCAGCCGAGCTCCACTCTCTGGTTTCTATTCTCTGTCGAGCTCCTTTCATCCAGCTGTCCAACTAGTCATTACAGGGCTTCCTCTTCCCGTCAGGTGGAGGGAGCCTTTATGTGGCCTTGTGCTGTACACATGTCCAGTGTCGCTGCCTCTGTTGAAGCAAACTGGAGGGGCCGGAGGGCCCATCGTGGATTAGGTGGGCTTGGCGATGGCAATGCGGGGAACGGGCTTTTATCTACGAGGAGGATTGCAAAGGGAATGGTAGCTATATTGGCTTGACGAGCACACAAACAGCCTCTTATCCTCAAGAGCAAGAGGAAGCACAACACAGCCAGGCAAAAAGGTTCATGTCACATTAAAGGGATGACGGATCGTTCATTGAATACATGCTAGTACCGGATGAACAGTATTCACAGTGCTGCCTGTAAATTGTGTTGAGGATGAACTACATGTGCATTTACATTTTATTGTTAATCAGTCACGAACATAGCGAGTGACTTGTGAATACTAATGCATCATCGTGCTGACAGCCACGGTGACGGTAGATGGCAGGTTTGGGATATATATGAAACAACAATGGTCTCCCTCTGAACTTCCACCACCCACATTCATCACGGATCTTCACTAGACACTGTAATTGTTGCCTTAAATTTACAAAGACCCACAAAGGAATTTACAAGGTTGACCATGCTAACACAATAAAGGGTCTTCCTGGATTCATGAAGCTGTCACCCTGTTACAAATCTAATGACCATTAAAGTTGAAAACGAGGGCTCCCATTTTGCTGCTTTCAGCAGAACAGTCTGATAGAAAGATTGTAAAGTAACTGGGACATGATAGAGGGGGAAGCGGAGAGACGGAACGGGCAGAATGATTACACATAGATTATATAGGTTATTTATCTCATTATTCAGTAATCACGGCTCATGTTCAACCTCGATGACATGTGGAAAATGTCAGTATTTTGTCAATATTCTCCTATCAGAAGGCAATAAGGCTGTGTTAGCCCAACTCCCCAATGCTGGCCTCCGCTGCAATATTAAAAGCTGTGGGGGTTTGATCAGAGCCCACAGCCCAGCGAGGAAGTGAGCATACGCTACGAACCCCCAGCGCATTGCTTAGCCACATTACCCAGCACCCACCGACCCAAATTTCATTACTAACTCATTACTGAATGGAGCTCAGCCATGAGGGAGCAGCGCTGAATCACAAAGCACTAATTTAGCATCAGATCCAGCCGCAGATCTTTCTTTATGTCGGCTTCAAGTGCACTGCAAAACACGAGTCACTGCTTCTGTTCGCAACCATGGAATCACCCTATCAGTGGGTTCAATATGTTGTTTTTAATCATTTATCCTACACAGTGTGGAAGGAAGCGCCATTAAAAAGCTGAAGTTGTTTGACTACCTTGGTTCATTTCTTTTTTGAAATGAATGAAAAAAATAACCTTCTGCTGTTTTGACTATTTTTGAATTAAAGCATTTAATTGCCTGTGTTACTCCAACATTATAAACCATGTATTCAGGCTACTGGGCCCCTTAGCAGTCAACCAAAATGGAGGTTTTGTCAAAGTGTTTTTTTTACAGTGCAGAGGAAAATAAAAGCAAAGCAGGAGATTGACCTGCTGTGGAAAGCTGTCATCAGCCCCTCATTAGACCGAGACAGAAAGCTGTCCCTCACAACCACAGGTCCTGCCCTTTCTCCACTCGGATATTTCATCAATTGACGTCACGCTTCCAGTGTTTCCTTTGGTTTATTGCACATATCAATATTTAACTGGATAATGGAAAGTGACATGGTGAATGTATTGGTCCACTTACCTTGTCAGGAGACAGTCGAATGGAGGGAGGCATCGGCAGGCAAAGGAGAAACAAAAGAGAGGATGAGTCTCAATGATTATGTGACCGAGAAGCCAAATCGTCATCATAAACTCATCGTGGTCTGACTGTTAAATGGAAATTCATTGGACAATCTTCAACCTGGAGGAGGATTTAAACCCTATTTTTACTCAAATTCATTGATGTTTCTACACAAGTGTTACCGTTTATGGCTTAGAATGCCTCTGAAATGTGGACATTTCTCACTAGATGGCTACACAAGGTTAACCTGTAGCAAGAGATGCTTTGTGGCAAATACAGAGTGTAACGCTGTCACATTCACTCTCACACATTTTGACTAATGAATTTCAGTGAGCTTCACCAATCAAGCATAAGTTAGTTTGTAAGATGTAGGAATTTAACAATATAGTCCGTCAGGGTTAAACGATCACTGTTCCACGTGTCACAGTAGTCTGAGGACCGTGTTGACATTTGTCACATTTGGTCCAGTTAAAACAAATCCTGTGTCAATGGGGAACTTTGGTGGAAGTGAGAGGGCGGCTCCCTGATGGGCATCAAACTAGGAAAAGAATAGAACTGCGTCAAAGTGTGCTTGCAAACGTACTCTAATGAGGTTTGATTAAAGTCTGAATGAAGCTTGGAACAAAGAGCTGCTGACTTTGTGACAATTGTGTAAATAGCTGTAATTCAGTTCTCAGCAAGTGAAAATACCACCACAATAATCCTAAAGCACATTCAGCAGCCTTGATGTGGAAGTTATGTTACAGAATCCAAATCACAGCATCAGCTTTGTTTCCATTTGTTGGTCACGCATCAAAAGACAAATTTGAAAATGTTTATCTTTTTATCTCGCTTTGGTCCATATAACGGCGCCACAGTAACAATCTTCAACATACAGACGATACACATCGTGAGTCAGTTCGGGAGTTAAAACACGAGCATGAATTCCCTGAATTTCTAAGATTTTTCAAACCCAACAGATAACAGAAAATATCATCCACATGTGTAATCCAGACAAAGATTCCATATCTCTTCCTCTTTAATACACTGTGTTTTATTGCATAAAAACTATGGCATCATTTTGGAACCAACCCCTTTGAACATTGAAGAAAACATATTCTGTCGATTCTATTGCAAACAGTTACAATATTATTTTCAGAGAATATATTTTCTGTGTTTACTTTGGTAAAATTTGAAAATAAATTGATTTGGAGATATTAGGGATGTTTGTACCGCTTGCCAAACAGTCAATATTTGGCAAAATTTGCATTAGCTGAATCTCAGCCACGTGTGTTCCAGTTAATATGAGCCGTATTTAGAAGATCCACAATTATGAGAAATGCTCATTTTTCTCTTAATTCAGTGCCAATTTCCCTTTTAACCACATCAGATTTGGACGCCCATTAAACACGTGCTGGAAACATGTTCAAGCAAAATGTTTGGTATCTGTTTCATCTATTGCATGTTGACTCTCTCAATGCACTGCGCAATGTTGCTATACATTCTAAACATGGGGCGGTTTTGTATATCTAAATAAGAAAAGATGTATCATTAGTCATGTCTAGGATGATGTAGGTGAAAAAGGATTTACACATGCAAAGAAGGACAATGTTTGTACTAAAATCATTATGTGGTGAGGTGAATTGATGACAGAAATATGAACAAGCAGCTTTTGTCAACCTCAGAGGAGAACGTATTGACTAATTTGATGAATGACATTTCAGCAAAGAATGAAGAAACAATCCTCTTTTATGTTAGCGGCCATTCCCCATTTCCATTTTTATAGCCGGAAAAAGATGTGTTTTAAAGTCCGTGTCTGTTCTAATGAGATGTCACTTGATTTAGGGTCGGCCCGCTTAAAGACTACAGTGTTTCACACAGGCTGCTCCGACAGTCAATAGAAATCAATACAGCCGATGCAATTATTAATACAGTCCGAGGCAGTTAGATGTGAATGAGACAGATGACATTAGGCCAGATTGATCTGGAGGGAAATGGATTTCATAAAGCACTCAATGCCTTCATTATATCCCACACAATAGAAGAGTGGGGAAGCTCCAGCGGGTCTATTCAAAGCTTCCCCGTACACTAACATGCAGGGAAATTACACTGTTAAATCTAAATGTTGTATTATGACTCATTTTATATTGCATTGTTACTTTTTGTTGTTGATCTGGCTCCCAAGACCTGGGGAGGCCAGATGAATGTAAATATTTAACCACATTATCATGTCATTAGCCGTGCACTGGAGAGAAACACTTTGTGAGTGGCAAACGCTTTTCCTCCGAGCGTCTCACACATTCATATGGAAGAAAGACAGAGGTGAATAATGAATGTGTTGACGATAGTGGATGATTCACTGAAACAATGCAGTCAATAGCCTGCGTTCACGGCGTCTCTCCGGGAGGATGAGGATGTTTCAGTAAGAAGCTTGTGAGTCTCAGGTGTCAGTCCCAAATGAATATTCACCCTGCAGAAGTACCCTGCTCCCCGCGGGCCCCAGGCACTAAATAACACAGCATTAACGCTGGCAAACACAAACCGAGCTCCACATTAGAGTGAATGGAATCTGTTTGAATAACCCCGAGCACTCCAGCTCAAGACATCGTAAACCAATAAAATCTGCTTATTGTCACCAAATCCCCACTGATTCTTTAGCCATAATAAGCAATACTTTCCTATTTGCTTTTCGCCCCACTCGTTATGGAAAATGAGTCGGAGTTTATTTGATTTATGTAAGACACACAGCCACCGTGTTTCTCTTTACTAATAACACCATGTTTATGTACTTGGAATTACCCCGTGGCTATATTATCAAGACTCAAAAGCAGGTTTACAGCGAGACACGGCCCTCATGACAATGAGTACAAATACACAAATTTACATTCGCAAAACCAAACAGGGTGAGTTTCAACTTCCTGTTGGAGCTGATAAATTACTTGCATTATGACTGTCATACTAATGTTCAAATGCTTCATAAAGACATGAATCAAGTAATTATGCTTCAACTCATGTCATATTGGAATGCTCAGCATTCACACCATTTGGCTCATCGCATGACAAACTCGGGAGTGAACATCGGATTGCAGAGAGATCCTGGAGCGAAAGCCAGCCACGATTTTCAGGAACATCAGGATCAAATCAGTACTGTGAGGATGAGTTGGTGCTGCATAGCTGCATAAACTGTGCCCATGAAAAACAATACGCCTCCACGTGAAAACGATCACCGTAGAAAAAAAGCAATTCGGATACGTCTTATTTTCTACACTTTTCATTAAATGAAAAACAGAAGACTTGTGAAAACACAACTTTTTAAAAAAGCTCTGACTCCATTGAAAAGAGGGAAAACAACTTTTCTGGAATACTGCTGCTGCACATGCACACCGCGCCCGTAGTAAACAGTAGTTGTGCACATGCTCAGTAGAGACAATCAGAAAACCCAGTCCATATTCTCCTGGACTTGGTAGTTTTATTTTGACATTCACCGTATTAACAATCCAACTTGGTAGTTTTACTTTGACAGTCACCGTAATAACAATCCAACTCGGTCGCCTGTCCACTACAATGTCCGTGTTGTCCCGTTGTTAATATTTTGAGCTCATTGTTCTCTGTATATATGTGTTGTTTCCAGAAAAAAGCCCATCCAACAGCACCAACTCGGGTCCTGGCATGAAAACCACATCGTTTCCAGCATTTCTGTCCGTGCAAAACTTTTCTGAAACAAAAACGCAAGGACAATGTGCTTTTACTTGAAACGTCGCGTAAACAGGGCGTGAGTTTAGTTAGATTTAGATGAAGGAGAAGTTTAGAGTAAGTTCAGGGAATTATCAGGTCAGTGTCTGCAGAAGAGGCATGCGTGAGTGTGTTTCTGCTGTTTCCAAGTAAACGGACATCGTTTGGAAAACGTTGTGTAAACGTGAAACTTCTCTGAAACAAAAACATGAAAATTATGCATTTTTAATTGAAACACCATGATGGGAATGGGGCTTAACTGTGGATATTTATGGAATGTAGTTTTTACATGAATGAGAATGCATTTAGATGAAGGAAATAAAATTAGTGCGTCTTCATCTATTTATCCATCTCTGGTCACTGCAGGTGTGACAGTCTCTAACAGACAGAAACCATTTGAAAGTCACAGATCGATGTTTTTGGACTGTCGGAGGAAACCAGAGTAGCCAGAACAAAAAAAAAAGACAAACTCCACACATGCACAAGGAGATGTGTTTTAGAGAGAGTTTAGGAGAGTGTGAAACATGAACTACAATGAGCTTAACACCTTCAGTCCTCCTCTGTCAAACAAATTCAGAATGTTGCAGGTTCCAGCCCCCATCTCCCCCTGTCCAAGTGTCCTTGAGCAAGACACTGAACCTCAAACTGCTCCTTGTATTAATACCACTGCAGCCTCCTCCACTTGTGTGTGAATGGGTGAATGTGATCAATGATGTAAAGTACAATATAAGTAAAATCAATTAACCATTTGATATCGTGTCAGCAGTATTGAACAATTTAACTGCACATTTATCATTAATATGCATTAGAGAGCGTCTGGTCATCCAGACATGTTTTTGTCTTCCAGCTGAATAAAGAGCTGATAATCAATATGAGGATCTTTGGCCATTTCAGTGTATATATAATATGTTTGACATACTGCTTGACTGTTAAGACTCTAAATCCATTTTTAATATTAGTCTTGATGCTGTTCATCTATACGCCCACTGAAGATGATGCCTGTGTAAGCTTCACTGGCCCCATGTTTCATGAAAATATACATAAATTTTACTGGACTTTTTAAAACAAAAGAATAACATTTCTGTCTAATGCCAATGTATTCACAGCCTATTCAGAGATGTCAGCCTGGTAAGTCATGAGAGTAGAGGGAAGCTGGAGGGGTAAGGGCACTGAAGACTATAAACTGAATAAGTCAGTGTGTCCTCAAATGGGACAGCAGCTCGTGCATGAGCCAGGAAGTGACGGCTGCTTCGCCATGCCCAGACACAAACCGTGTCCACAGACATGAACACAAAATACACACAAATTATTACAAACCATCGGGCTTAGACAAACAGAAGAAATTCACCAGACATGGTGCTTTTTTCTTAAATGCTTTCATTCCTGGGAATTTCTGCAAGCTGGTGATGCGGTTCTGCGCTAATCCAGCATTTCCTGTAACTAGCAAATCCTGTGATGTTAAAACTCTAATAACACTCAATCCCATTTCTGCTGAGTCCATTCCACTGAAAACATGAATGGAGGAAAAAAAGGATCCAAAATGATGGATCAGCTACATACCGTTTAACAGAAATATTCACAATAAAATACGCACATTTTAGACAGCATCCACTCTGATTGGCCATAAGATTATGACCAGCTGAACTATTTTATTTTTCTGTGCTCACTTTACAATGTGACTTCCTGTGTGACTGGCACCATCTCAAGTCAAAGGGCAACTCTTCAATAAACTGAACTTGGATCTGACGGAGATATTTAAGTGACATGTTTTCATGTCAGCAGTATTTTAATCTAAATGGTACCGCAGCTGTAATTATATATCAGAGGCTCTGCTTCATAGATTAGAACAAAAAAAGCTGAACACGGTTTTTTTCTTTTTTTCATTTTAATCACCAGTGTCTGACTATATGTAGAACAGTGCTAATAATTCTTTAATTAACATGTTGACTAGGAGAAGCAGAGGGCACCAGCACTCCCCTCCCCCTCTTCAAGAGCATGCTTCTTTACACACACGTAAAAATTACCATGCAATCACACACAGTTTTTTTTTTCTTATATGAAACTACTTTTAATTGAAATACAAACCAGATAATTAAAACATCTAAAAAAAAAAAAAAAAAAGCGGGGTAGATGGTGTAGCATCCAGAGCAGCTCATGTTTTCTGACCACGATGACACTTTGGCAGCTCCACATGTCCAGGACATTCATTTCCTTCTCGGGAAAATGAAATAACATAACTTGTATTGTGACAGCTGCCTGTGCAGCGCTGCAGTAGCTCATGGAGGACAGGGACTGTGGTGGACAGAGGCAGTGACACAGAGGTTGTACTGCAGAAAACTCAGTCACACAGCAAAGGTAAACCAAGATTATTGGTTTGTAGGTTTCAGCTGCTGTGGGACTTACTGTCATTGTTGTTTTAGGGCCCTTTTTTTTTTCAGGGTTAGCGCTGCATGTCACTGTCCTCCCCTGCTCCCTCTATAGATGGGAGCAGAGAACAGCTGGTGAAAAGAGATAAAGTCATGTTGTGAGTGCCTTACCCTTCCAATCTACCCGCGGCACTCGCTCGAGTGCTGGGAGCACAATGACAGAGGCGTGAGAGGCAGAAAGTAGATTAAAGAAAAGCAAAGTCTCTCACTGGTTTTACTGCCCACATGAACACCTCGGACCGGTGGGCTTCCCCACGTCTGCGGTCAAACCTGCAGCATAGTTTGGGGATCGGAGCATGCATCGATCATCCTCTTCCTCGATCTGAAGCACTGACGAAGTCTCTAATGATATAATGCAGCCTCCACTGTGAAGCAAACACAAACCATCCCCCATGTCTTAATGAAATTAGCTCCTGCCTCACTGGAGACATCGCCGGTAGCACAGAGAGGTGACAAAGAAGATCATCTTCAAAGGTTGCTCCCTACTTTTTTTGTTCTTATTGCCTTTTCCCTCGTAATCAGCACAAGTTCATCTCTGTCCTGAAGCCATGATCCAAACATTAGAGGGCTGCTGAAATCACATCAATAAAGCATCTTCATAGGATTTCAGCTCATGGAGCGAAAACTGAAAATGGCTTAATTCCTCAATAATCTTGTTGGTGTTTTAAATATTTCATGATTAGAAGTCATAAAAGATTTGTCATAACATTAAAATGGCTTTTAACAAGGATGAATGTAATCTCTGTAACACATTCATCCATTTATGGAGCAATATGAAAAAACAAAAAAAACAAAGATGAAGGAAATGTGCTGAAGCAGTGTGCTTCACATTTACAATTTGGCTGTTATATAACATACATTTAGCCACACAAGTGAGCAAGACTTTACTTGTGCATAGAAAATCCATGTAAATACTAAAAATGGAGTGAAAAGTATGTGCGAAGCCCAGAGAAAACCATTACAGAGGATTTAGTAGGAAACATTTGGGCAAATAGCAGTCGCATTTGGACCCAGTGGACCCTAAATGACCCAATAGGAGATCTTCCAAATACGGCCTGCTGTTTATTGGGACATCCAATCGCTGTAGCAATCGCCTCCCACATTTGAATCCCGGTGCGTTATTGCAGCGATCAATCTTGTCCCGGGTCCACTGGTTTACGCAGTCACCTGCCGGCCAGTTGGCAGCCATCCTGGACTGGCTGGTCTGTTCGGGGGCCGCTCCTCTGCAGCCGTGGCGGGAGGTTAATTAAGCAGATGTTGGTAAACAAGCAGGTCAGTGATGAAATGAATCTGTGCCTCAGTATAAAAAGATAGATAAAAAGATGCGAACTGCTGCTGCCGCCGCTCGGAACGCATAAATCTGGTGTCAGAAATGAGCACATATGGCAAAAGAGCCAACATGTGGCAAATGGGTTGCTTAATTTATCTTCAATAGCCTCCGCTGTACTGCCTGAATGAAGGGTTACCATAGCAACAAAGTTACTATTAGGGAAAATAGTTGGAGCCCGCAGTCATCCAAATAAATCAATGTTTTATTCTGTAGCGTTGCCAATAAATAATGACCTGGTGTCATTTTAGTGAGCAGAGGCCTATTTGAATTTTGGGATGACACATGGGCTGTGGAAATTAAAAACAGACAATCATCTGTTGCCACCATGAATAAACGCTGCAAACAATCTTCACACGTTCAAGGTTGGGCGGCTCCAAGGACAGGTTAGCAGTCCAGTTCTGGAAAATCACAGTGAACAGAGATATTCAGTCATGTTTGTGAGTACTGAGGTGGCACATAGTCAAAGTAAAAATCTTCAGAATAAACCTTTCTATAATCACACGTTAGTTGTATTTATATTAGACACAATGTTGTTTTGGAAACAACACATTTAGCAGCCCAACATGAAAATAGCATAAGAAATGCCAAATTATTCAAACTATAGAAATTTAAATAAAGAGTAAAAAGAGATGAGTTCTACCCTAAAACTGAACCCCGAAACTCTACTCACACACTATTAATTTTGTGATTCCGTGCTGTACATATAGCATCATGCTAATTCAAGTTGACATTGGATTTCCAAACATCTTGTTATGAACCGTTGTTGGGAGTCAATAAATAGAAATATTAGCGGTATGCTCATCAGAGAGAGTTGAGGTCAAGTGGGTAGGACTTTATATGTAGGCCTGCCCCATTATACCTGTTACACTGATGGTTTAGTACTACAGCTTGTTTAGTCATTGTTTTGTCTTTATTATGTTTATGTTATATTCCCTATTAAAATTGTGTCCGTTAATGAAATAAATGTCAGATTTGAACCGGACCATTCCCCATGTATGTTACCAGGCCCACTTGTGATTTTAATTAGCTAATGTGACAAAACAATTCCTCCAAAACTGTTAGTTTTCTGTCCCCCGCGAATGACAGTGCTTTCTCTAAACAGCTGTTTGTGTTAATTGCTTCACCACTTCCTACTGTCAATCGAATATGGCGCCATCCTAACTGCTTATGAACTGATGACAATATTGGCAATCAACAGAGACAATGGAGTGAGATTACAGCCTGAAAAGGTCGGATTCTTCTCCATAACAGAGGAGCCATGCAGAAGACTGAGAATAGGCAGCATCTCTTAAAATAGACAGGGTTTTCATTATATACAAAACAAACACAACAGCTGAAGAATTAATCCTAAATGGGGAATATAACTTGCACTTAGAC
This sequence comes from Lipophrys pholis, assembly GCF_963383615.2. Taxonomy (NCBI): domain Eukaryota; kingdom Metazoa; phylum Chordata; class Actinopteri; order Blenniiformes; family Blenniidae; genus Lipophrys; species Lipophrys pholis. The sequence continues at coordinate 25,702,617 of NC_137627.1, read as the reverse complement.
CATCTGGCATGGTGGGGCACGTTAAAATGAAGACTGAATTGGCCGACTGAAACTGATGTGCACATACGAAGGACCGGGCTCTGTGTTTGGGTGGATGGAGATATTGAGCGCCGCTTAAATGCAAAATAATAGAGGCTTTCAGTGTAGCTGCTTTAAAAGATGTGACGGCGTTGCCCTCTGACTGACCCTCTCACACGTCACCGAGCTTAGGAAGCAAATTCTGCCAAAGAAGAAAAACATCAACTGTGTATCAGTTCCAAACCAAAATAGAAGCAGCCCCGTCTTTTGAAGAGAGAATTAGCAATAGAGTGACTGAGAGGCAAGCTGTCTCTCTCTCTCGGCACACCAAATGAAGAGTAGAAGATGAATCCGTCAAAAAGGGAAAAGAACAAGCACGAGTACACTATACGACTGTAATTAATACAAACATTCTGCTTCGGTGATCTTTTAAAGTGTCACTCTTCAGACTGATGTTTGACCTCCCTTGCTTCTCAACAAAACCAAGTGCCAGTGAGTGTGTGCAACAGAAAAAAAATAAATCCACAGCTGAAGTTGCCTTAAAGCTCGAATTGTAAGGCTGCTGCATCCCAAATGAATATTGCATACGATGTGCTTCCTCACGCAATGTTTCACTCTGTTCTCCAGCCTGCCAGACAGACACAAAGAAGCAGAAGATTGGGTTTGGCCCATCAAGGACATAATGGTGCTGGCGGAGGAATATTAGATCTCAGCTACAGCTGGGATACAACGAGCATGTGGCTCCTCCACGGGGACTAACTTCTAGCACCTAATGCAATCAGCGCCACAAATCACACATAGTACGTGTACGAGTGTGCAAGCGCACACACACATAAAGCCGCTGCACAGGACACAAAGGCTTCTCAGCATGTCGCTCTGTAAGTCAAATCATCATCACTCAAATGTGATTTGGGTCCAGTGTGTTCTGACTGCAATTTCCTTTATTAAAACAGCGAGGCGTCCAGTCCGGCTCAGTCGCTTGTGGGTCACACAGCAGCTCCTGACTGAAGGGCAGGCTGGCTGAGCAGAGGGGGGCTGCTGATGGAGGTGTTGGTGAGGACATTCAGGAGCTAATTGGCAGGCTGTTTAATGACAGCTTTAATGGTGACACACAAACACACATCGCCGTGGAAGGCCACAAGTGTGTGTGAGTCCGCTGGTTCGACCGGTAAAAAGCACAATAAAACTTGAGTGCTTCTGCCACCTGAGAAGTGTCGGCACACGATCTGAAAACAACAGTTGTCCAACAGCAATATCTGCCACCACAGCCACTCAGACATTTCAACTGGTATCCATGACTGGATCCTTTGTTTTTCTGTTCTATGAATGAGTTGTCCACAGGAATCCACAGCAAAATGTGGATAAATCAAGGTTAGACTTCTTGCTGGTTCCAGACAAGAGCACCATTCCTTGATCACTTGTCTAAATGTGACCATCTGTGATTCTGCATTTACTTTGTGATTCCTTCACTGAACACTGACCTTCAGCAACTGTAAGTTTTCACAGTCAAAAAGACCTTCTGTGTTACCGAGACAGAAGATAATTTACCACGGTAAACAAAACAAAATGACCCCATCGCTTTATAATCATACAAAGCACACAACATCCCCTAAAAAGTGACAGCATCTCACATGCGTTCAATCCCATGTGCCAGAATGTCCATCTGTTGTTGTAAATTATGAATGAGCCATTAAATTTTTATCCACATTAAATGTCTTCCATTTTTTAATTATGAGACTTTGGGGTATTGCGTCCTGAAGAGTTTGAGATTTCATTTCTGATGTGAAATGTGTAAAAATGTTGTGTGTGAGCAGCAGAGTGCAGGAATTCCGAGCCTCTGCAGCTCGGCCCGTTCGGTACATAAATGCTGCCACCTGGTGATATATTGCAGGCACCCCATGTGCACGCAGTAAAACTGCACTGTAAATCTGTCCGGGCATCAGCCAGAGATATGATCAGACGTTCCTCGCCATAATCATCACATGCAACATTTCCACTTTTAATTAGAAAGCTGACCAGCTGCACACACACACACACACACACACACACACACACACACACACACACACACACACACACACACACACACACACACACACACACATATAAGCACAGTCAGGGCAATAAAGACTGGGGCGGCTTTAAACACACACGTGCACACACGCTCCAGCCACTTTTACCCCCACATCAATCAAAATGGCTGCTTTGGGAGGTAGGGTTAATAGTATTATTTGTCATGCCAACCAAGGACGTATGTGTGTGTGTGTGTGTGTGTGTGTGTGTGTGTGTGTGTGTGTGTGTGTGTGTGTGTGTGTGTGTGTGTGTGTGTGTGTGTGTGTGTGTGTGTGTGTGTGTGTGTGTGTGTGTGTGTGCCCATTGGATGTGATGTCTTTATTAGCAGACATGACAGCAGCCGACTCGCCACACCCTCCTGCATGTGGAGCAATGCCAACCTGGTTAAATCCCCAGAGCCGTTTAACCAACATACCACAGTCTCAACAGTAACTGAAGCTTGGCTCTCATTTGCAGTGAAAACATTATCTAAGTCAATTTGTTTACGCATTAAAAAATTAAAAATAACTTGAGTGCTATGTGACGCTGTACTGTGGGAGGGCAGCAGGAGTACGATTGCATTCACATTAGTGTCTCTAAAGGTATTAGGTGCTGAGATTTCCATATTTATCCAACTTAGGAGGTGATAGAGAAACAATGAAAGTCAATAAAACGCATGAGACAAACTTGCTTCAGTGACAGTGTGTGTTGTTTAGGCTAGAGTTCCTAAAAGGAGCACACACTGTATACTGAACAGGTATGTTACACTCATCGCCAGCTGATAACTACTTGAATAACCTCAACTTAACCAGCATCATGTTGGAAAGGTGCTGGGAAATCACTTACAGGTGTCCCGTTTGAGAGCAAACGGGAGGAAGAGGAGGAACGTCTGTGTACCTGAATGAATAGAAAGATGCTGTAATGGAGCCCGATCTGGCTTCCTGAGATGAGAGTGAGATTGCACTCCAGTTATATACTATCCTGAGGGCCTGTTTTTATCACGAGTGCGGACATCAATTTGTTTTGCGATGGAAAAGCAAAACAGGAACAAAGCTGATAGGAATCTGGTGGAGAGGAAAACATGCAATTTATCATTGCCTTTATGGGTAAAATGCCAAATAATAGATTTTTTTTTTGTACATTCATGTAAACAGGGCATTACCATAGCAATGAGTCCTTATATGCACATGCAACGAGCGGAGAGGGTGAGTGAGCGATGAAGTTGTTAATCCTGTTAGTTTCTCTATATCTCTGAGCAGCTCCTGCCACGAGCTCCCTTCCTGGGAGGACGGGTACAATAATAACCCACACACACTCACACTCATTCCTACTGCTGCAGGCTTAAAGTCAGACTGTGAAGCTTACATCTCATACCTTCCTGTTAATATGCAACTCTGTATTTTTACCTTTTCCCTTTTTTAATGGCTGTCTGGTGCAGTACAACAGAGGGTGCTGATTGCCGGAGTGAGAGAAAACCAAAATACACTCCGCAGAATTTCACATCGCTGCCAGGTAGGAGCTCACAGTGAGATGACTTTTGTATTTTACAAGATGTCCCCTCAGGCCATTAACTCACTTGTTTTTCTGCTTCCTCCAGCTCCCATTTGAACAAATAAGCAAGATCTGAATTGGTAAACACCCCCCCAAAAAATGAAATAATTATGGAACAACATTGTTAGGAACAACCAATCATGCTTCCCGACATGGGGAGTAATATCTAAACACAAGGCATCTTTGTCTTCATGAGTCACGTTTGAATCTCCGATCTCGCTGATGCGACTGAGCTGAGAGTGTGTGAAGATCTGCAGATATGAAACCTGCCGTGAGAAAGCAATAAAAAGCATGTCACTCAGGAAAACTCTGGGGACCTGAATTGGTGATTGATAAATGTGATTGTTGTCAAGACACACACACACACACACACACGCACACACACACACACGCACACGCACGCACGCACACACACGCACGCACACACACACACACACACACACACACACACACACACACACACACACACACACACACACACACACACACACACACACACACACACACACACACACACATACACACACACACACGGACATGCTGTTATGATGTCAGCTGTCTCTGTCACGTCACACATGTAACAACTGCTTTTAAAACACGTCTGTGCTTAACACCAGCTGTCCATCTTTCACGTCTGCATGTTGTCTCGGCTTCATTTAGACATTACAACACAGTCTGACCCATTTTTCTTTAGAATTTCTCGAAACACTCTTTTTTTTTTTGCATTTTATGTTTGAAGATCATTTCTTCGACGTGCTTATACATTTTCTTTTCCAGAGCTCGGTTACTAATGTTATTTATATCAGCATGCACATTTGCCATAAGAGGAATTGCAAAACCACAGCCATTAGTTGATAATATGCTGTCTGTTTCTCGCTGTTACTCATCTCCAAATTGCATTAATGTGGCACACTCATCGGGGAAACTGTTTGTCTTCCTGTCTCGCTTGTGTGTGTGTTTGTGTGTGTGTGTTTGTGTGTGTGTGTGTGTGTGTGTGTGTGTGTGTATTTGGGCATTGTGCAGCCCTCTCAGCGTTCCCCAGGGAAAGGCTCTGTTAATACGTCTCTCTTGTCAATTTTACGAGAGTTCATGCCAAAGTAAAAATTTCTGTTGAACATTAAAGGTCTCAGCATGAGATTGTGATTGAACTGCTTTCCAGGCCCACTGTTTACATTTACACCCCCATTATTCACCTACAATACAGCCCCGGGGCTCGCTACAGCACTCACATGATGGGATATACTGTGAAAACAAAAGAAATGCATATGGCTATCAAACCCTGTTAACCATGAGTAAATATCTTTTTGCTTGTATATTACCTGTCATTAATCATGTGTATTTTCTTGTTTACAGTCATGAAAGGCTTGTAAAGTCATGCCCGCATCTACTCAAAACCACTGATCAAGCATTCCCATCATTAGAGTATTTTTCTGGGGCAAAAATAATGAAATATACACATAAAACGGAAAATGTGTATCCAGCTCTGATGCATGAGGCACAATAACCCTCATCCCTCCCCGTAGCTGCTGTGTTGCAGAGTGAAGACATATGGCTGTTTATGTGTCCTCCTACCCCACCCTGTGGTCTGTCTTTGACACGCTCTCACTGTCTGGGCTGAAAGGAAAGCCAGGCAGAGCCGGGACAGAGGCAGAGGCGAGGAGTTAGGGAATGGGCCGACCCCGATGGTAGCGGTGCCACATCCACTGTGATCTCTGCCCACTTTGTGATTTATAAGGCACACGGAGGTGAATATTTTATTGTAATGTATCTAGGTTAACATTCCAGCTCGAGGTCCGGAGCATTAAGGGAGCATGAATCCACTGAGTTTGTTTTGCCAGAGCCTAATCAATCAGGGCATACGGTGGGAGGAACAGCTTAGAAAAGAGCTCAGTTCTCATTACACAGATAAATCATACATACCATAATATAAATTACACACCGAGCCTGGGCTCCACTCTGCCAACCATCAAGCAGGAGAAAGGATGCAGTCTGAGGTAAATATTTTGTTTTATGTTGAAATTGAAATGTGGCCGAGAGCAATGGCTTAAAGGAGGGAAATTGTTTGCAGGAGGCAATATAAATATGTAGCATATTCCTTGTTCCATTATAGAGTCTTTATTATGAAAACTGAAGGCTTTGAGGTTAGAGACTCCAGAGGGAAACCAGCCTGGTACACAATATGAATGATACAATACCGAGGGAATATGGAACACCATGAATAGAATTACATTTTCACTTTCCAAATTTATTGGCTTGCACTGCCTCAGAAATCACATGACAGGCAAACATCATTCTGCGAGTGTATTCCTTCAAGCAATAATAATGATATCTTTGTTTTGTATAAACCAATGAAAGTCCATCTCGCTTGCTGCTGCATTGGTAAGAAGTTTATATGAGTTCAATTTAGTCACTTATGGGACAAAAGGCTGGACGTGTCACATACTGAAGCTCCTCCATTGTTTACAATTTACCTCAGCTGTGGAGGTAAAATTCTGTCTTCACATCAAACTAAAGAAACAAGTGGTAAACTGTGGACAAAATGAAACTAAACCTGACAGAAAGTGAGTCCAATCAATATCTTTACCTTTTCACCCCCCTCCCTTCTTGCCTGGATACACTTGACACATACTATAATAGCACTCAGTGAAATGCGGTTTAATTTAGCTCCAGCAACTGCCAACACACCCCTGCACCTTCCAGAAGGAAACTGACATCTTTTCAGTCCAGCCTCACTGAGAAAAGCTGCACTTTGGAGTTGATGTTCTCCAACTCTCACCCTAACATGACGTCTTAACACATCTCCACCACACCTACAATATACAGGCACCACCGAGTTTTTTTTGCCTAAAACCACAAAATAGTATTCACGGTGCCTCCTCTCATGCTAAACTGTGGTTTTTAGTTTATGCTGAACTTTGTGTGTTTCATATTTAGATTACACTTCCCAGCGGTTTTCTAACAGTAACATGTGTCCCCATAGCCTGTATGAGGCCCCAGAGGTGAAACAAGTCTGTCATCTCCCTCACTTGCTTTCTCCACTTTTTAGTGAATGTGACAAATTGGTGATGGAACAAGCATGATTGTCAATACTTGTCAAAATCAGCATTTTCACAGCAAAGAATATTTTATTCTTCAATGAAAAGCATGAGTGATGTGCAGTTATCCAAACATGTCAACATTTTGGAAATGAAAAGTTAGATTGATCATAGGTTCATATATATTCTACAGATATAATTCCTCATCATTTTAAAAAGAAAAATTCATAATGAGTCAGATCAATTACAAACCAATTAGAGGCCGCCTTTCAACAGGTATATACCACATGGTATCAATTGACTAATCACGGCGCTCGTTACTGGGCGTTAATACAAATCGGAAGTCAGTTGCGAGTTGTTTGATGCTTTCTTTTGGCGAAAAAATATTAATTTAAGCAAAATTAGACGGTAACAAGTAGTGATGACCATTATACACTTATTTTAGACGGCTTTGAGCAACACGTCAGCAATTTTTTCGGCCGTCTTTTCCGAAAAACTACCGTCCAAATCACAGCTGTATGGCTGGCAGCCTAAATGCCTATGCCAATCCAGCTAATGCCTGGAGTGATGTGGAAAGACAGAAACAGACTGTTCTCAGTAGAGACACTGGAGGGACTTTTAGACTGACTGAAATTCAGGACCACAGCTGGATTTGGGAAAACACACTTTGAATACAATGTTGTTGGACCTCTGACACTGATGACAAATTGTTGGAAAACTGTACCATATGAGTCCTTTAATTAAATCTCTTCTACATATTGTGAAGGTGTGTTAATCATAGGCTGCTTTATCGTGTCGTGGTTAGGTGCTGAGCACTCTGGCCTCATAGGATGTCTGCTGGGTCAAGGCCGGGCTGTTCTTGGGGTCCTTCTGTGTGAAATTAACACTTTGTCTGTGTGTGTGTGTGCGTGCGTGCGTGCGTGCGTGTGTGCGTGTGTGTGGGGGTGTGCATGCTTACATACATGCATCTCCTTCATGCTCTACCTCCAAACAGAAAATTCACTTTGAGCACAAAGTTTCCCCTCCTGGTTAAGTCCAACTCCCGGGGCCGCTGGTCTCATTGTAGAACAGGATGTAATACTCCCTACTTACATGAGAATGTCAGTAAGTAATCGCCTAATGCATTAAAGTGTGTTTTGTTCGTATGTTTGCTTCACAGTGACTTTATAATCCTCGCTCTCCATGTTTCTACATTTGCACAGGAGGACAAACTCAGCAGCAAGGAAACGGAGGGTCGAACGGTGTTGATCATCGAGTGAAATGACATTAAGGATTGTCAATCATCCCACTGACATGCCTCAGCTGTACAGACTTAAAGATTTAGGTAACAAAAACAACAACCTCTTGGCAAACATGTCCAAATGTTCTGTATCAAAACGCAAAGCTTTAATATAAAGTACATAAAACCACGTCGAGCGAATGTGTGTGTGTGTGTGTGTGTGTGTGTGTGTGTGTGTGTGTGTGTGTGTGTGTGTGTGTGTGTGTGTGTGTGTGTGTGTGTGTGTGTGTGTGTGTGTGTGTGTGTGTCAGTTTGTGGGATATTTTTTAAGAGTTTTTCGCTGCGCAGTGCCAGTCAGGCAGTCGGAGCAGGAGGCAGGAGAACTGTGGAGGAAGGGAGCTTGTCAGAGCTGTCTCACTCCGTGATGTTAATATGGCAATGCTAAGCTGGCACAGGACTTAAGCAGCTTACAAAGTACAGGGAAATAAACTTGATGATTCCACAGCAGTTTGCAAGACTTTTTAAATCCTAAAGAGTTTAAATACACATCCCACCTCATGCTGGCCGCATGACAACTTGGCCGATCAAAAACTCGCACACTTCAATGCAAATGTTCAGCTCTTATCATATGTTATGAGACTAAAGATGTTGTGCTTGTTACTGCATGAAATGCTGCTGTTCCTTTCACTGACCTCTGAAGTGGCCTGTTTCACCTGCTTGCCTGCTGCTATCTGGTTTCCATTGGAATCAATACTCATCTGGGTCATGGCAAATCCCTCAATTAACTCAAGGGAGTGAAGCAAAAATTCACTCCACGTCAGTCCCTGTGCAGTCTTTCTCCTCTTATCTTCAGTTGCCCCACAATGCAGGATCAAGGCCTATAGACCTCGTTAAAAAAAATAATAAATAAATAAATAAAAGGATAGGTAAATACATCCAAACAAGCGTCATTGCATCTCACAAAGCAGTAAATCTTCAGCACACACACAGTTGGACCCGGTCGTACATTTTCCGCAGCACGGAGCAGATCAGGTGGGCTGTCATGGATTCATACTCATTGCTATTAAAGTTATCCATCACTCAAATGACCCCTATAGTTCTTGTGAAATGTAATTCCAAATGTTAGATACTATATGGAGAGTACTCCGCGTCCATCATAGTTCAGTGATCTGGTGTCACATATGCCTGTACGAGCTGATGTTTTATTGTTTAAGCGTGATGCTTTTATAGATTTTCTGTCACTTTGTTGGATATCCGTGCTGACCTGGAGATCAACCTTGTCAGAACTGGGGTCCAGTGACGGCAACTTCCTCGGCCGACCCCGCCTCTGAATATTCACCCCACACCTCGCCATGCTCCGCCATCTGCTCCCATCTCGGTGTCACTACACTCCAGATGCCCACACTCACCCAAATTTCTCCTGTAATGATAATACCCTCAATAACAGTCCTAATCCCAGCATGCCGCACTGCTCAATTACAGTCGTTAGGAGGATGGGATTAGGAGCAGAGATGGCAGGAGTGGTTGGGGGTGTGAGTGTGTGTGTGTGTGTGTGTGTGTGTGTGTGTGTGTGTGTGTGTGTGTATGGGGGGGGGGGGGGGGGGGGGGGGGGATTGCAGGAAGGGTGTTGAGCTGAAGGGGGGAGAGAAGGGAGGAAAAGGAATGGGGGGTAGCAGAGACTTCTTTTTACTGCCATGAAAGGCTGCAGATGAAGAGACAGGCACAGCAGCAGTGGGTAAATCCCAAATAGCCTGTCACCAGCCGACAGCGCACTGGAGCGTGGAGAGCAGCGAACAGCACAGCAGACTGGCAGACCGGGTTGAGCTGGGCTACGGGGCGAGGGAGGAGGTTGTCTGCCGGGGCTGGAGGAGATGTTAAGGGTTGGCCAATTTGACTGTGGCATGGAGACAGGAGGTTGGAGAAATATACAGCAGGTGACGGAGACACGGGACAGGGTGGCTCGGGTCACCATTTCCAGCTCGGCTCATAAACATTTCTCTCTGACTGTGTGGCAGAGGGACCGAAGACAGGGAGGCACAGTACAAAGCTGACAGCAGGAGAATGAGAAGAAGAGAGTCAGAGTGAGAGAGTCAGAGAGAGGGAGAGAGAGAGAGAGCACAGAAAGTTAAGCTGAGAAATAAGGCGAGGGGCTTATGTCTCCACAGTGGCATTTACGGAATCCGGGCCCAAATAAACATCCTTCCTCATCCCTTTAGTTGTGGATGTTGATTGAGGGTGCTGGCAGGAAGATGAGCCATAATCAACTCCCCATCACCACCACAGCCATCTAACACAGTGACACTGCCAGCCATGCAAGGGATCCTGCAGCCAAGTGACAAATCTGGGTTTGCAGAGCAGATTATATTTGCGCACACATCAATGTTCACTGTGGTTCTGCAGTCAGAACACGTCCGTAAACTTTCAAAAGGTAATCATCATTTGAATATGAAACTAGTAATGATCCTGTTCCACCAGATGTAAACAAAGTCACAGTGAGATACCATGAAAGCCCCTCACCGGGAAAATGATGCTGGAGCCATTACGTGTTGTGTAATGCAAACGTATTCTGAAATTCACTCACATGTTTGGAGCCTATTTGCAAGTTTATCAAAATCAAGACTAATCTTAACATAACTACAGCATTATTATCATATCCCAGTTGCATATGTGAACATTTCAGCGCTAATTAACGCAGCAGTCAGCATCTCAGAGATAAACAAATGAAATGTTTATTTTACGGTGAAATAAATGTTCTGTTCTCAGTGCGCCGCTCATCTGATTGCAGTTTGTGTTTTCTGTTCGGCTGTGGGATTTCTCCACTGGAGCAAACTTAGTTCTGCTCATCTGTATGATGCCATTCCCTCATTTTCCTTTAATGAGACGTTAGTTACACCCTCCTCTGCTCTCCAAACAAAATGAGCCAAATTCAAACATGTGCATACAGGATTATAATTGCTCTTTTTTTGACATTAGACGGGCCTGATAGGTATTTGACAGTCAATTATATATTTTTGATCAGAAATTTATAAAAGAGATTTCCTTTTCAGCGACTCCTCGGTAAAGTATGCCGATTATGCATGTTCCCAGTTGATGTAAAGTCAAATTTGCAAAGTGATCAAAGACTATATAATCAATATTAGTTTGCAGCCGACAGGATTTTAAATGAGTTCCTCTACGCTTAACTATGAGAGTGTGTGACATCTAGAAAATTAGAAGAAAACTGCTAGAAAGCAGTGAAAGAGAGTTTTACTAGGATAAGATTGAATAGCATGTCACGTGTTTTCCATGTGAACTTCTCAGTACAGCTGAAAACATTTCAATTATCTTCTATTATTATCATTTGCAAATGTTTTGACATTTCTGTGACTTTTCCTCCACTGTGTACGTTTGGCTAGTGGTTGTGTGTGATGTGAACAGCGACACTTGTCAGTTATACAACCTGCTTGAGTATGATGGGTGTGGATGCCAGCCCACTTTGAGTTGTTTGCAGCCACCAAAAGTCTTTCAGAAAACAAATACTTCAGGACAGATATCCTCACTGTGAGCTTAAAACAGCACAGCAACATTTCAGGATGATTTAGTGACAATTAAAAAAATATCAGGAAATCTCTTTTGCAACAAACAATCAGAAAGAATGATATCTGAATGAGAGGCTAATACTGTTAAAAGCCCAGAAGTTTGCTATAATGAAAACCAGGGATCATCTTTTTGTGAAGCTCGCCTCAACACCCCGTGTGCTAACTAACAGCTGTGGGTTGTGCTGCAGCTCATCCAAACCTAAACATTACAAACATTCTGCCTTAAAGTCAGGGGTTTTCATGTAAAATAGTGCCTTGTTGAGAGGTCATCTCCAATCACGTATTTATTGGATGCAAAACAAGTAACATCGGATCAAAGAAACACTGAATGGAATGTTTCCCCTGCAGAGAAACAGTCTTTTTCTGTCTGACGTGGTCCAAAGGGAATCTTCATGTTCTCTTGTCAGGTTCTGTTCCACTGATTCTCCCACTGATCCGGCACACTCCTCGTGTCAAGCCAAAAGTACACATGCAAGCAGACCCTGGTCAACAAAGCCGTGACTACCAAAGCATGAAGTGAAAAAAGAAAACAACCCCTGCCTCTCTCCCTCCATCACAAGCGAAAACGGCAGCGGATAAAAGCGATGCGGCGTCCTGATGAGCTACCAGCCGCACTCCGCGGTCACAACTCTGGAAAGAAACCAACAGCGACAAAATAACAGAGGGAAAGGACAGTGCTGCAGAGCACGTATACACTGAATTACAACACAAAAATGATTATGTAGGTTCTTATACAAAAAGAAGGCTGGATGTAAGAATCAAAAACTACCTTTCAATGTGATTTCTGTACATTCTAAAGGTCTTTTCAATTAACTAATGTATTTATTTCAAGTAGGATGTAGTGAAATATAATTATACAGTCTAACAGTCTAATATTACATTAGAAGTAACCAGTGTATTTCAAAGTGATCTGGGAATTACATTATTGTGGGTACATTTGAACTTGAAACATTAAAACGATGTAATTACACATCCTCCAAACATAATTATGAATAGAGGAGGCAGATTACAGGAGAAAGGATTTAGTGGCTCAGTAGCAGATTTTTTTTGTAGAACTTTTATTCTGGGTCGAATCATGAACTAATTTGATATTAACTTTTGATCACACGTTCAAATCCCAGTGATTAATTCAGGACAATTTGTCTGAAGTTCCCTGTCTCACTTTAACAAGCTCTGAGGTTCACTTTGAAGTACGAACAAACCACCCGGCCTGCAGACATGGTGTGGAAAAATCCTCTCAGCTCTGCTGCCAAACCGATTCAAGTCTTTTCAAATGCCGTTCAAACAAACAAACTGATTTGTAAATTGTCCTACTTGTACAGCGAAAGGATGTTACTATCAAATTATTGGACTGTGTATACCCGGTGGGCAGAGTAGAGAGAGCGGCTGATTGTAATTCAGCCTCATTAATCGTCAGGTAGCTTTAATATCACATGTCAAAGGCTTGTGGGGAGGGAGTGGCGGTTGCTCGATTCCAGCAAAGCTGCAAAACATTTACGGAGTTTCTAATGTGAGGAGCAACTGGTGTAGCATCTGGCTCCCATGTTTACATGCAAGGGGACAAGATTAATGGAGCAAATTACCATATCTATGTACGGACCTAAGAAGGGAGCGTTCTAATTACTGCCACAGAAACCCTGCCAAGACCGGCGAGCTCCCTTTGTGGCGGTAGAATGAGGGACAGACTCATCCTGACAGCACCGGAGACGAAAAGCAGCAGGTCAATGATGTCGGCTGTCTGGCTCCATTTCAGAGTGAGAAAATCAGGAGAATCACCACGGAGAGCAAAAAGGCACCTAAACGCAGGCTCAAAGACCTGGACACTGTTATTCTTAACTTTCATAACTCCAACAGGCGGATCCCTCCAGCTTAGCAGGACACACGGCGACACAGAGGCATCACTGAAGGTTTGTGAATACATCAATCTCAACGTACTGTCAGAGCAACAAGCTCCACAACAAGGACAAGCGGTGTCACGCGCTCACTGACGGCAGCACAGTGAAGGACAGATAGATGGATGTGATGTCAGCCAGATCAAGGCCGAATCATGCATCTTGTATCTTTTAACAATTACCAAAGTGGATGTGAAAGAGCAAGGTGGTGATGAAGCCAACCTAAACAGATTGTTTCATACGACACAGTACACCTGCTGGAGACGAGAGAGGAAACGTTTCTCCTTTAAAACCCTAAAGAGGAGCGGTAAACCTCGGTGGCGGCGAATGAGCCGTGCCTGTGTGTCGGTGTGCGATGGGGGAGGTTGGTGCAGGTTGCAGAGCAGCAGAATGACTCTACTGAGAGCAGACAGCAGCTTCTTCACATGTGGTGACATGGCTCATTACTGAGGATTCAGCAGTCGATGATGTTCCAAACAGCCTGTAGGGCTCTCAACAAGAAAAAGCCTTCTAGTCAAATGAGAAAGGTCGGGAAAAACTACTGGTGCAGCTACTACAGCCTAAAGCTGTACCCTACGTCAGTCTTAATTTAAGTCTCGATTGATTCCCAGTCTAAAATTCAGCTCCCAGTGTTATACTTAGAACAGCAACATGATCAAAGAGACTTCAGGAAGATGCTGGATGGGATCCATTGACGGATCTGGTCAAATTCACAAAAACTACAGTATATCGAGACCTCCGCTGCCCGCCTCCTCACTCACACCCGGTCCAGAGAACACATCGTCCCCAATTCTCTAACACTTCCACTGTCTCCCTGTGCAATATCACGTCCAGTACGAGCTTCTCCTCCTCACCTACAAGTCCCTCCATAACCTTGCCCCTCCCTACCTCACCGACCTCCTGCAACAACACCGTTCCGGGTGCCGTCTCCACTCTGCACCGGGCCATGGGGGACCGAGCCTTCACTGCTGCCGCCCCTGCCCTCTGGAACTCACTCCCACAACCCATCAGGAACACGCACTCATTACAGAACTTCCAATCACTTCTCAAAACCCACCTGCTTTTCCCGAACTATTATTTTATTTTCATTGTTATTTTTCGTTATTTTGTTTTTGCTATGTAAAGCGTCTTTCAGTGTAAAAAAAAAAAAAATGCGCTATATAAGTTTGATGTATTATTATATCATTATATTAGTATTAAATGTCAAGTGTGAGTAAATGGTTAAAAATCCAGCAACAGGTAATGAATACTGTTATAAAACTGTTTAAAGGGTTAAAATGCTGCATTTAAAATTAAGCAATAGATCAAAGAAGAGAAATGAGAATCAACTATGAAACTCTGGTAAATCAAAGTGTTGAAACAAACATTAAACCTCAATCAGTGGAGTTGTAGCGTTTCATTTGATCTGCCTTAACTTGCCAAAAACATTTTTCAAACGGGTTCGTAACTCAATTTGGATTTCAGCACCGCCGGTTCATGACTTTAGTTGATATCTAACTGTGTGACTAGATGAGATATCATTTATAAATGCACACATAGAAAAAAATATACTTTTTCCAAAAATCATTTGTTCATCTGTTGACAGTAAACAAACTGGAAACTCTTTCACCTGTGACTGCGTTCATTCCCCTCCGACACCCCCGGACGTGACTGACTGTTATGTGCATTTTCATCAGATATATTTACTCCCACCAGTTGCTTTAACGCAGCAATGAGTTAACCTTTGCTAAATTCATGGAAGATGTACAGCTGCAGGTGAACTCCAGCCTGTACTTTTTCCGTGTTGCACTTTCTGAGAACAAATTCAACTGAAAACCTGGTTTAAAGAAGCACAAGAGATGGAAAACAACTGCCACAACAAACTGAGTGTAAACAGGTTTTTTTATTTGTTGTTTTTTTTAATGATAATAAGGAAACTAAATGTAATGAAAATATATTGCAAGCCAATTCAAATTCTAAAATAAACTATGAAAACCCTGTATGAAAAAGAGGTACAACAGTCACGGGTCTAAATATAAGCACATACACAAGTGATTACTGCTTGTAAATCCTTTAACTACTTTAATCCGAACATGTTTTTTCATTGTCTATGGAAAGTTGAAATCCTGACTTCCCGCAAAATGTGCCACAAAGTGTGAGACTACGCATGTGAACGCAGAGATACTGTGATATCATAACTTTCATCTGTTGAAAGCTCACAGCCCTGTTTTACCATAACACACAACATATCCATTTTTAACAAATTGCTGGATTTTTAACTATGGAAGGTTTGACTGGATGTATTTATCATGAGGAGCAGCGTCACAGGAAGAAGCAGTCTAACTTCAAAGCTTGCTATTAACTCTTTAAGAACAGCAAAGAGAAACATTTCATTTTCAGAAATATGAAATAGTCTACTCCAAGAAGTGACACAAATTACATTTGATTTGTTTTAGAAATTAAAAAATCTCTGCCAAAGTCATTTTAATAATTATTGGCTCACAATAACACTTCATAATGAAATAACACGGGCATATTAAACGGTCCCTGAATGCTCTCAGCAGTTCTGATTATTCCAGTGTTTGGATTTGTGTAATTGGGTTTCCTGTCTGTCACACAAATATGATTTCGTAAAAAATTGGGGGAAAATGTTTGAAACATTAGCATTACCAGATTTGTAAGCAGGCTTGAATTGAAGCCTTTAAAACAACACAATAAAACAAAATATAATAGAACAATGGGATGACAACGAGCTGAAACCTGGATATCCACCAAAGGTTTTCCTATCTCGTGTTGAACTAAAATCAAATGTACTCCGTGGAAAATGTGACTTCAGATTGGATCACTACTTTGTAGATGTCGCAGGTCAGTTAAACAATAACAAAGGGGTTTGTCACCTGGAGTCTTTTGCATGGTAAATTGAGTGCTAAATCAGTCTCATCAAGCTTTACATGACCGCATTCACCCTTACACACACACACACACACACACACACACACACACACACACACACACACACACACACACACACACACACACACACACACACACACACACACCATTGACTGTTCAACTGTAAAAGTGCTGCCACACCATTTAGAACACCTTGTCCAGTCTTTTGGCCAACTTCAACACATGAACAAGAAGCAGACGCTGCTGACCCCGGGATTAGAGCCACAGCAGCCCGAGCATTGCTTCCAAATCACTGGTAAAATGCCAGAAATCTTAAACATGTTGCTCTGGTGATATTTTACATCACCGATACAAGGTGACATCATACACCGACACACCCTTTTTTCCGCATCCCCGTCACACACAGGCTTCGTAACCCCCTCAGATGATGCTGAGAACAAGCTGTGCCTTCAAATTCCCCCCATTGTTGACATCATGTGTGCCTGAATACTCGACTGAGCATTCACAGGACTTTCTACATTATTGAATACCTCGGATTTTAAATGAAACACTGAAGAATTCCACGTGTCCCTGTGGTTACCTAACCACATTTTATTCTGTTTAGGCCTTCAAACATCCATCCATCTGATGCTGACTTGTATTATAACCATGCTGCGGCTCTATTGCCTCTGCAGAAGCTCTATAGGTATACACACGGTGTGTAGAGCATGAGTAATGCACACATTTATTCCCATACAATGAAAGCCACGTGTAAAATTCAAGGTCTGGTCAAGTGGTCGAGTGCGTGTTCTGTTGAGAATCGGTGTGAAGGTGTGCGCGGCGTGTGGTGATGTACACCTCGGAGTGAGTGCAGGTAATTTACAACGCAGAGCTAAACTGAAATAAATGATACCTCCACCGTGCCCCACCCTGCACTCACTGAGGATCCAGTAACTGGGTCAGCAACGTAAACATGCTTACACACGAGCTGGGTCGACCATGTTGCTTCCACAGACGAGATGTAGAGTGACACTGGAGATACAACCCTGAAATATGGATGCATTGGGACATGGCTCATAATCCCAGTACCCAGAAATGGTGTGTGTGGGAATGTGTGGGGGTGGGTATGTGTGTGTGTTTTTTTTTTTTTTTATAGCTGGAGCAGGGATGATGGACAAGGGAGGAAGCACCAGGAGTGGAGGATGTGATCAGGAACGAGAGAGTGGATCAGGTGACTCACTTGGAGATAAAAGCCTTGCCGATTCACAAAGATGAGGTGGTTCCCAAAAGGTTATGAGCTTTTTACTGAGAGATCCGGCTTCTTTCATTATGCTCCTGAAGAATGCACTCCTAAAGTAACAATTTTGTTGATCTACAAAAAGGAAATGTCACATTAGACTTTGATTCAGTCGCAGTGCCCTCTCTCTTTTTCTCACAACATTTTAAGAGCTTGTATTTGAAATGCCAGTTGCAACAGTGGGAGTAATATACATATATCCACATGAGGCCGGCAGAAAAAAAAAGCTTAAGCAGCTAATGGATCTGAATAATAAAGACTTACTTTACATCATCATTTTCCAAGCTTATCTTCCATCCTCATGTCTTAATGCCCATGGCAGGAGCAGGCTTCTAAGATGAGACCATGTTGAATATCAGTTTCCAGCCTCTCCTCTGTTTACAGACACCATTACAGTCTTGAGTAAAATAATACCAGGTGGAGCTTAATAATTTATAATTGTGTACAGCCATGAAATATAAACAGACAATCTAATTATGTGCCGGGGCATTTTGATGAACGGCACCGGAGACCATGCCTTTAACAATCAAATCAATACTTGCATTAATCAAGTTCCAGGGAGTCATTACTACACAGTGTGAAGTGCAAATGATGAAAAAACTCAGAGACGAGAGGATAATGTGAATCATGTGGACTGGAGGACGACATACCAGCCACAAACACACACACACACAACTGACTGCTGTGCAACAGAGTGAAATCTAAGGGAGTATAAAGATCAGTGTAACTTTGATTGTTTAATTTGAAACAAGGCAAGAAAGTAAATGAGGCTAACTTGTTTGTAATGAGACTTAGTTTGTTCGCCGCTCTTAAGCAAATTTAATTTGTTCGGTCTCCTTCAGTGCGGAACACACTCACAACACAAACAGTCTGGATCTGAAGTGAACAGCAGGTGAAACAATACGCGGAAGCGTCCTCAGGAACGGCGGAGCTCCGCTGAGCATACATCATATTTCAATATCCTGCATGGTTATTGCCCGAGTTAAAATTGCTTTTTAGCCTCTAAACAGTGTGAGTAAACTCGTTAACAGCACTTCTCCACAAATCCATAACAATCATTCTCCCGCTGTTATGGGAACGCTGAGGTAGGAAAAGAAATCTTCAAATATCTCCCAAAATAGTCTAAGGTGTATGAAATGTCAGATTAGCTCAAATTCCCAGCTAGCAGCCATCAAAGAGGGAAATAAATGCATGAGAAATGCAGAGTTTGTCTAAGGTATTTATAAACCATTTTCTACACACTCTCCTCCCCTGTATGGGAGATTTACATTTTTATGAGTTTTTAACTATAACTGTAATCTGAAATAGCAGATGTTTAAGGTTTCAAACAGGGGATGGAGGCCAATTGTCCATACTTTCTATAATATGTAATATGAATGCAAGCAAGGATTTGACTTTCAGTGGAGCTGAGGTGTGTTTGCTTTTCTCGTACGCTACACGTTTTCACCAGCCGGCACAAACATATATGAAGCTTCGACTTCCCTGGAGGCCACCATTGTTTCTGATCTGGAGCTGAACAGCCAAAATACTTTTTCAGGACAATGTACTTAATTCTATTCTCCATGCAGATCCACACCAATCAGGTGAAAAGTCAAACAATCTTCCAAATATTCAGAAAAAGAAAGTAGTTGTACAGCTCGGTTCAGATAAGCTACTTGTTGTTTTAAAATTTTTATGTTGTCTAATTGAACTTGCTGCTAGGGTAAAAAGGACCAGAAGAAAACCCTTCCGTCACACAGCCTGAAAGATCACCAGTGTATCGAGGCGTCTTCCATTGCTTTATTTCTGCTGGAACCCGAACCTGTTCCAGCTCGTCGTTGGTGAGAGGCAGTGATGATTAGCAGCGTATTGAAGTGTCACGTTCTTCAGTACTAGTATAGAAAAACATTAGTCTTTACTTTGTATTAAAATCAATTTAAGATGTTCAACTGAATATTTGTGTTTGAAGATAGAATTGATTTAAAGAAGTTTATATCAGATGAATGTTCTCAAAACCTTTAAACTAGACTTGTTTACATTTGTATTAATGCTCATGCATTCTCCCCCAATGTTGTCGGTTAAAGCTATCGTTGATGCTTGTAAGTTTCAGAATCCTGTTCAGATGGCACACTTGCCATATTTTTGGTATTTTTTAATTGAGCTTCCTCCCCAGCGATATCTGAGAAGTACTGTATATGTCCAATCCAATACACTATTATTAGAACATTATAACAACAATAATTATATGAAGGTGTTTTCAGATACTTTAACTTTACCTGCTGTATTATTTTTTCTCAATCTCCCGATTTTATCCAAGTTAAGATTTCTAACAGAGCAAGGTGATGTGTAATTCTCTCGCCAGCTCTGGTTTCTGCCGGAACATTTATTTCTCATGTGGCGTCGGATATTGTGCCAATGGTCGCTTTAAGTGAGTATGATTAATATGAACATCCAAACATGCCACCTCATGATGCTGAATATTCAAGTGAGAACTATCTTTGTTCTTGTTCTTGCTGCCTTGAGAAAACTATATTTTCTAGTCGTTCAGTACAGCTAGAACCTCTGGCGTGAGGACTCGATAACAGCGGTCACGCTGAACTGAGTGGACGCACCGGCACCGGACAGGCTTTTAACTGTTAACACACCAAAATGAGCAGACAACATGCCAAATGTGAAGAATGGACAGATTGTACAGGTAAATTTCAAGCCGAGCAAGCAGGCACTCACATGGCCAAAAGTTTCAATTTTCCCGGTGTACGCCATCCTGGAAAAATGCAGATTACTGAACGCGTACGGAAAATTTAGGAAATAGTCAAGTCATTTATTGATCTTTGTTCCACGGTCGGTGGAGCAACATGGTGTCAGGATGTATGACTGATAAACATTACTGTTTGTTTCAGGTTAACTCCATGTCATTTCGTTACTGTAAAAAATGCAATGTAAATAAAATATGGAATTATGTTGAATGTCATAATTACCTCTGCCAAGGAGGTTATAAAATCACCTGTGTTTGTTTGTCCTTTCGTCTGTCTGTCTGTCTGTCAACAAGATATCTCAAAAACTAATGAGCACTTTCACTTTCTGTCACTTTAAAGGGGACATATCATGCTAAATCCACTTTTTTTAGCCCTTAAATGCATTTTGTTGTATATTTAGAGTGTTTAGAAGTACAGAAAAGTTCAAAGTAGTCTCTTCAGGTGCTCCGTTGATATCTTTATATTCTGTTTTGGTCATATTTTGCGATCGGTTTCGATTTTTCTATTCTCTATTACGTTTTTTGAACAATGACGTCACAGTATTCTCAGCGGAACTGCCAAATTAGGACATCGACATTTCGAGCAATCCGCCATTTTTGTTTCTCGCTGCGATTTTGTAGTCCAACCGAAGTTACGAGAGGATAAGTCGAAATGTTCGGTTGTTGGATGTAGTAACCCACAAGCTTCGTTACACCGTCTCCCAGCATCAGAACCTTTTCGAAGTGCCTGGTTGAGTTTTATTTTTCACAGAAATGTACCCACATCTGTGGGTAAGGTCATTTTTGTGTGCGCGAATCACTTTAAGGACGACTGCTTCAACAACCTCCGCCAGTATAAAGAAGGATTTGCCGAAAGACTTGGTCTGATTGAGCGGTCAGTTCCTTCTATCTATGGAGACGACGAACAGAGCACTTCGGTAAGCTGTATATAACGCTAAAAAGTGTGATGATAAGACGTCCCTGTCCTTGTTTTGTTAGCATTAGCAGTTGCACCGTCTTCATATGTTAGCGCTGTGTGCTCGTTTTAGATTATAATGTAACTTCTGTGTTAAATAGTCGTCGTAATACAGGCAGTATTGTAGTAGTGGGCATGGATGGAGAAGTTAGTGTAAATATAGTAACACACCATTGCGTTACATCCATATGAAGACGTTGTTCTGTAGGTGCATCATCGTCATTTTCATCTCGCTCCGCCGGGTCCGACTCTGGCTCCAACATGTATGGCTGGATGGACAAATCTTCCGTTGTTGACATTTTGTAAATAATGTGTGAATATAAAGTTTCTGCGCCGCTAGATAATTGTATCTGTTCTATCAAACTACAAAGATGGCCGAACAGGGTGACGTTGAACCGAGTGTCACCTCTGCAACCTGGAGAGGAGGAGGGGTATGAAGTGTCTCATTTGCATTTGAAGAGACTGCCCCAAAACGAGTTGCTCTCAGAAGCGCATCAGAAAAGCGGTTGAAAAGGGGCCTGTGGAGCTCTAATAATGAGGAATTCAGACCCAAGCATTGCAGTTTCGCGTTGTATAGACCACAACTGTATGATTTATATGTAAAAAGGAAGGATTTAAAAGCATGATATGTCTCCTTTAAATGACAAGTGCATTGTGGAAAATGGAGTGGTAGCAAGTTTTGGTTTAGGGAAATGTAGTTTGTGTTGTCCTGCTGTGCTCTGGCGCTTGGCACATCCGATCCACAAGCTAATGAGTAAAACTCCATAATAAGCCAGGCTTCCCTGCTACGGTTCAGACGGTAACCTGAAAGAAGGCAAGAATATTGTTTATTTTATGTTCTTTCAAATTATGAAATAAAATCATGGGATCACCAAACTAAATAAATTAATAAAGGCAGTTGATCTGGACATGGAATATGTGTCATTTCCCAGAGTCCATGTTGACTCTTGGCAGAGGTCAGAAATCTCTGATTGCTCTTGTTTCCATATGTTGTGTTATGTTGTGAAAGTGGTTTCAATTATAGTCCAACTGCTTTGTTTTGCATGTGTTTTTCTTTTAGGGTTACATTTGTACATTATTGTATAGTTTTACTGTTTGAATATCTCATGTCGTTTTAAGATTTACTGTTGTTTAATATTGTCTTGTTTTCAGGTGTAAATGTTTGTATATATCATTGTTTAAATAATTATGTTAAACTTTTGTTTTAACCTCATTAAGTACATATTTTATTTTGTATACATGTTTTTATATTGGTTCAGGTATGTGCTTTTAAAAAGAAGTATGTTTCTTCACTAACATATTTGGGGTTTGATTCATTCAATATTAACTGGTCCTACAATTTGTCCTCTTTTTGTCCTCTTCTTTTAAGTGTGGACACTGTCTTCAGGGGACACTTACTCTTGGATTTTAGGGTGTCCTTACGTCACAGGTTTTACTGTTTAAATCCACTTGTCAACAGCTGTCACATCTAACTGAGTGAAATGGAGGACACACAAGAACCAGGTTCTTCAATCCGGTTCCTCACGGTAATTGCATGAAATTCGTAATTAATACTGAATGTCATAACAAAGTTACAAGCTTTTACTACAATGTGTGCACACGAGTAGACAAGAAGTGAGGCAACTTCTCTCATCCCTTAACTAAACACATCTGTGTCGGGCAAAGGGAATGCTTAAAAGGTACGTTCCAATTAGGTGTTAATTCGTCACACAACTTTGCACTTTAATTAAATGTAGCACACCAAATGGAGATGTGAAATATGGGGTTATTAATGTGATGACCGATAATGGCGGTTGCCAAGCGGGGGGGGGGGGGGGGGGGGGGCGGGTTCACACCCGGCATAAGCCTGCACCCTCTGTACACTGGTGGCATCACAGCTTAGCCTTAATCCCTCTGCCCGTCAAAAAGACACATTTTCCTAATTGCCTTTTAACTTATATGAAATTAGCACCTACGTAAGTCAAATTATCATTGCATGATGTGGATAATTGAGACTGGGGAGGGAGGCTTCCACTGTGATAGGCTGGGTGAGCTCATTAATTACTGTGTTGCTGGGTACGACGAGAGAGAGAGCGAGAGAGCGAGAGAGAGCTCTGCATTGGGGCTGCGAGGATAGCGGCTCTCATGGGGGTGATCGGGGGGCATTAGCCCTCTCCTCTAAGGATTATCCATGCAGCGTTCAAGGCACAGCCGGGGGATACGAGCACTGAAGAGGATTTTGGATCAACACCACAGAAGGAGTGAGAGCCATGAGAAAGTCTTCTCCACCTACAGAAAGTACCCACAAAGAAGAAGAACGTTATTAATTCATGATGAATAATCGTTTCAATAAACACAACTAATAGTAACAAATTGAGATGGAGGATTTACATAAATTGGGATTATGATTTTAACTGTGAAATGAGTCACAAAGTAGAACTTAGTTATTTCCTTTTAAGACTCTCCTTAGATGAACCTTCTGATTGTTTACAGGACAGCAGGTGCTGTACTCTTCAGAAAGTCAATGCAGTGTCGGGAGGTGTTAAAATTGATCAAGCATAATTGACTCGTGTTCTCAACATGTTTTCAATGACAGATGGCCCAATTCCCAAAAGCAAATAGATCAGATGGCCAACCAGAACTCAGAGGATGAAGATGAGTACAAGCCTTGACATGCTGTCACAGATCTGTTCAAAAGGCCAGAGCTTATTTTCACAAATGTTCCAGAGCAGAAAATACAATAATTCAGCATTATATATAATTGTGGTTTGTATTAATTATGTCATCACATGTGAAGGGAATTACACATTAACAATCAAAATGAGCTTTGTTGAAGTACACAAGGCAACAGAAACACCAGACTTCTGTCACTTCAGGCTTATCGTCCTCACTGCTGCCGTTTCCTCCATCCCCATAGCAACTACTCGTCTTCTTATCCTAATCACTACACGTTAACCTTGATAGGAAACAGTGCCCAAGGAAGCAGTCACATGTTCATGCAAGATTCAGAAGAGAGAGTCCATTTCTAATAATAGAAGAAAACTAACTGCCTAATTCTTTATGGGAATCTGAGGATAAATATTCAATATAACAGGAAAAGTTACAAATGAAAACCAGTCGGTGGGCGATCACAAAGAATTCACCAATCTACTATAGCATTAATACAAATGTAAACATTTTGCAGAGGCTTTTATTTGTGCACACTGAACAGGAACACCGTGACAGGACGGCTTCAAACACACAACTCTTTTCCAGCCATACATTTAGCAACGCAAGAAAAAAAACACAGACTGAGAACATGTATACTCCACAAACATTCCCATTAAGTAATGAAAAACTCACTGCTCTGATTCTGATATGTTAAACTCAGGATTACAGCCTGTATCTGACTCAACATTTTTCAAGTCAATTCATCGCACAAGCTGTGATCCTTCGATTTGACTGCTGTAAAGTAAAGCTGAGAAAAAAAAACAACAAAAAACTGCCCACACTGTTGTACAGAGCTCATCATAACTTTAATGATCACAATGCAAAACACAATGTCTCAGAAGCACTTAAGTCTTCATAAAGGCGGCGCTTTTCTTATATAACGCTTGTTCCTCTGATGAAACCTGCTGTGCCTCTGTCAATGATTATTATCAAGGTATGCAGCATTGTAAAAAAGATGAACCACATTATGTGTGTGTGTGTAATGAAGGATATACAATCCATATTCAGGGAGGATTCTAAGGAGCGCTTGGATCAAATGCATCTTATGTGATTCACACCAGTCGTGTTTTTGTGGAGAATGAGGGGAAGAAATGTGAAATGACTGTCTCCTGTTGGCCCAGGGACACTGCATGATGCTTTATGGAAGCACTTTGTTGAGGGTCACTGAACACATTTGAAACCGGGTGCAGACAAAAAGTGTGTCCAGGAACACTGGAGATCCAGATGACCTATCCCGTTTTTATGGAGCCCTGCGGCTGCGGGGCAGCTAATTAAGACTGACCCGAGGAATGTGTAGCTGCCGGTCAGCTCCTGTCTGCGATGGCCTCGGGCGACCCGTCCATTAAACAAGGATAGAAACTATTTATGAGACAGCAGAAAGGGCACATATGGTAGAAAATAAAAAAATAAAAGGGTGGCAAAATTGTGAGCTTGACCAACCTGTTTACATGAGCAACAAAGAGTCATACTAAATCTACCTTAAGAAGCATTTCGAAGAACAGTCATCATAAAACAAAAGACAAAAATATATTTTAAATATAGCAGTATGCTTCAGTGTCCCTCAGTTTCTTTTTACTGCAAAATTGCTTTTTAATGATCATCAAAATTCCTCTCATTTTCCTAGTCGTTATTTCTAATGGATAAACAAAGAAATAAATGTGTGAATGTACAGGCTTCATTTATAGACATGAGATATCACAAAATAAAAAGAATCCTTTTGTTTGTGTTGTTCAGAATTCAAACCGTCTGTTCATCGATCTTTAACAGTGGCGGAGAGACAGAGCATTAACATGATTGCTAGTTATTGATTATTTGTCTCTTTTTAATGGGTTGATGTTCCTGCAGTCACTATACAACACAGTGGAAATTAAAGAGTTACAACTGTAATTCAAGGAATATATTTGAATGAAGAACATGGTCTAATGCTTTGTAGTATCGGTCCAGCAGGTGGTTTTATCAACAGGTAAAACCCTGCTGTGAATTATGTACTTGACATACATGCTGAGTGTCAGGTACATAAATATCAAGATCGATCGGTTCTAACAACCACGACAAACTCAAATCAACAGCAATTGATGGGCGCTTTAGCTGAAGGAAGCTGCGATTCACACGTCGTGAGAAGACATTTCACCTGTTTGATTGGGAAACGACTGAGCAGACGATTCATCCCCATGATCACGGGGCGCGGTGATACAACAGACTGACCTACTGCTAATTCTGGGAAACACAATTACCCAGAAACAGAAATGGCTCATGCACAAAGAGATGGTATCATTTCGTCCCATTACATTTACAATTCACACGCACATAAAAGAGAGTAAAATCTTTTCCAATTGAGAAATGTGAGACAATGAACACTTAATCACCACATTAATGAGATCAAACACCCACGACTGCCTTCTTGGAGACAGAAAGAGCAACACGACTGGGATGAAAATGTTCTGGATTCATGTTTACAAACTCTGTGGCCATTCTCCTCAACCCACAAATTATAATTACTGCACCTTAAATGTGTGGGTGTTGCGAGTAATGCAATATAATTTCAACAACATGAGTTAATGTACCCCAGCAAACCATAACAAACACACGGGGGGGTCAATGTGATGTATCTGAGCTGTTTACTGTGTTTTTGACCTCAAAAGATAATTTTTTTTTAGCAACAACGCGGTGTCCATCCTAATTGCACCCGCAGCACAGACCCGTGTGCAAAACCAGGCTGTTAAACAGAAAATAATCATCCACTAGGTTAGAATATTACCCCAGAGTACCAAGCTCTTTAAGCGTTTGTAGCAAAACATCCTTTTTTGATTCGGCAAATTATACCTTGAAGCAACTCAACAGAAGTGAAAAGAAGTGGTGTGTTTCCAAGGCAAATCGTTATCGCTGTTCTTCAAAGAGGAGAAAAATAACTCTGGAGAAGGGAGGGCGCATAAGATTGAGAGGAGAGAAACAGTACGACACAGAGAGAGAGAGAGTGTTTGTAATAGAGTCGGTGCAGCGGTGAGAAGTGGCTCTCCATAAGGCCATAAGGTAAACTCTATGGGAACTGTGACTCCAAGCCAGAGGTACTGAAAAGCTGGGCGATAGCAGTAATGAAAGAAATGCAATAATAATGCAATAATGCTGGTTGGGTGAGTCAGCTGGGCCTCTGGCACTTTCTCCACAGTGCAGTAGATGACCTGGTTTCTCTCCTGCTCCGTTCCTCTCCTGCAAACACAGGGCCAAGGTGCTAGCCATCAATAATAAATACACACAGTTACTGTTGCCACAAGCCCCTGAGCTGCATCGGGCCGAGATGGAGGCTTATTAAAGTCCCTCCCTTCTGTTATTGTTTAGCCCTGGAAGAAAGTGCTGTTATGAAAAATAGGACAACAAAGAAGAGCATGGCTTGGCACAGTGTCAGGAACAGCCATCGCTAAATTGCCACTGTCCTTGGACAGAAAATTAGGGCTCGTCTGGGCTGTACCTTCAGACTGCTGCATTGCTCCTGCTTCCATGACACAAAGAGGGTCAGCAGCCAGTCGCTTGTCTGTTGTGGACTCAACGCCGCAGAGCCGCAGGACGGTGTGAGAGGGTGTGTGAGAGGGTGTGTGAGACAGTGTGTGAGAGGGTGTGTAAGAGCGTGTGTGAGACAGTGTGTAAGAGGGCTGTGCAGTGCAGCAGGAAAACGTCCAACCATGTCGGTGAAACACAAAATGAACTTTGGCATAAAGTGATCAAAAGTGTCAAATCTCCATCTCAATCTTGGTACAACGAACCAACTTTAAGAATGTAAGCAGAAGAAAGTATTTTTGTTCAGACGTAGAGAATAAAAGACAAAAGAAGAATAAATGCTGATTAATAAATACGACCTCTGTTTGAATTGCAATCAAAAGTGTAAATTGCTTAAAGAATATTTCCTTTGGGGTATTGAAGCCATCCATTCATTTTCTACACCTTTTAATCCCGTGTAGGGTCGCGAGGCGCTGGAGCCGATCCAAGCAGACTATGGGTGAGGGCAGGATTCAACCTGGACACATCTGCAGTCCATCACAGGACAAACACAGAGACAGATTACCATTCACGTTCACATCCATACCTAGGGTCAATTTAGCATCACCAATTAATCACACATGCATGTTTTAGCACTGTGGGAGGAAACCCACCCACACACGGGGAGAACATGCAAACTCTCCGATACTTGTTTGAACCCAGAAATTCTCACTGTGAGGCGAGAGCACTAACCACTGTGCCACCATGCAGCCTTGAGCCTCAATACGCTCCACACGCAGGAGGAACGTCTTTGTCTTTTAATCCTGCAGCATTTGCAGAGGCTTTTATTTGCGCACACTGAACAGGAACGCCGTGGCAGGAGGGCTTCAAACACACAACCCTTTTCACTCACGGACGCAACAACTTTAAAATTACTAAACTAAACTAACGAGGCTAAAACACAATAAAACACAGCCGCGAATAACACTATGGGGGTATTCCAGAAAGGAGGTTCAACAAACTCTGAGTCTCTCCCTGAACTCTGAGTTTGCGGTTCCAGAATAGTTGATCTGAATTAGTCCAATCAATTCTCAGTATGTGAACCTTGAGTTACGCACCTGAACAGCCAGAATAAAAAGCCATCGTCAATGGAGCACTGACACCACCAGTCACTATGGCAACAGACAGAAAACCAAGTTATTTTTCTGTAAAAGTCCCGGCGCTGCAGCAGCGGAGGAAAGAGACGACTGGGAGAAAGTTGCTGCGCGAGTCCAAGCATAAGTTTGAATGCATTACTCTATTGACTTAACATTTAACTTAAGATGGCAGCAGACAGGTAGAAATAATAAATAGGTAAAATCTGAATTTCATTGAGGTGCAATCCAACAGGAGGAAGGCAACTTGGGAGCAGCTAGAAATTAAATATAAAACCATAATTCAGAATTTAAAAAAGGCTTATATGCATATGTGCAATGATTGCACCTCACTTTGATTGTAATTAATATCTTGTTTATGTTGTCCAACAGTCCAACCAAGAGATGTTCAAGTCACTAAAAACAAACCCCCAAAGTAATCGAAGAGACATTTGGGAATCAGCAAGTTTTAACAGATGGCTGAGTCGGTGATCGTAAGTCTGTGATCAATACCAGGAAGTGACAGATATTTGGAGCAATCATAGCTGCTGCAACCTGTAGCCCATTTGTTACATTTAACTGGTGTGTTTTGTTGGAAATTAAAGGTCTACTACTATATGTCTATGTAGACATATTCTATTAGATCCAAATGTGTTGAAAATCCTCCAAAAAAGCACCACAACAATATGAAAATGCAGCACTCCCCAACGCTGCTCGAAACCACTGAAAACTTTAATTAACGCTGCTACCGCGCATGACACCACGGCCATAGTAACTAGTAGTTCTGCTGTAATATTATTAATAAATACATAAAAATACATACTATTTAATTTATCATTTCAGCTGATATCCAAATGATGGTTTGCTCCGCATCATATCAGGGGTGATCACTTGTACACGACGGGGAAAAGCTCAGAAGAACGAAAACGGCCAAGGCTGAGTTGAATAGAGCCAAGGCAGTAGAGTTAAGTCGAGTAAGGCTGAGTAGGAGTTACTGGAAAAGCGCCATATGTGACGACTCCCTCCCTTCACCTGCATCACGTCCCGGCTGTCCTGACAGCGGCCCGGCTCGCTGTGGAAGTTGACGTCTGATCTGTGTGCATGTGTTTTATATGGCTGATGGGATCTTTGGGGGAGCTGTTTGTCCATGCATCTGCTCTGTAATCACTGCCATAAAAAAAACAAGAGGCAACAAGAGACAAGCAACTGGCAATAAATGACACGTCCTCCCAGTGGTGTAATAACTTCCTCATCCATCAGTCAACCTCTGCTCGCACGTCTCGCACGTCTCTCTCACTTTCTGCCATTCCACTTCCTGCTCCTGCTCGGCTCACTCCAGCATTCCTCTCTGGGGAGGAATTACTCGAATGGACAAAGGGATTGATTGAACTAGGCCACCATTTGATGTTTATTTCAGCTCAAATGAAACTGTCTTGTCCCCTCAATAAACCTCTGGCACAGACAATGTGGGCAGCAGAGACCACAGCCACATGATAAATTACAATATGATATCACACCTTCATGTGCTCCCTCTGTTTCAGACAGACCATATGTTTCCCCAAAAAGACCTTGAAATTAATCTGCCGCCCTCCCAAAATTTACTGTTGCGGCAGGAT
Source organism: Lipophrys pholis (assembly GCF_963383615.2). NCBI lineage: Eukaryota > Metazoa > Chordata > Actinopteri > Blenniiformes > Blenniidae > Lipophrys > Lipophrys pholis. The sequence continues at coordinate 25,672,507 of NC_137627.1, read as the reverse complement.
TCTCCGTGAGATCGATTTCACACTGTATTCCTGTAAATGATGGCTGCTGTGTCAAAGTCTCCCAGCTGCCTGCTGAGACAGGGGCAAAACAAAGACGAGCAGAGGAGGAGCCGAACACCCGGGAGAGCAGGACCAGGGCAGAACATGCAGACAAGGGGCACAAACAACGTTATGGTAAAATAATTAATGCATTACTGTATTAACTGAAAATCGCTGTGGATATGACGCATTTAGTTTGATTCTCTTGCTCGTTAATCAGACGCAGGAAGAGGTGAGTTTGCAGACATGTCAGAGACAGAAGAGACATCCCACCCGGACCTCACCTGCATGAGATGAGCTCATGTAGGGTGGATCATTTACTGTAACACTGCTCAAGCAGCCAACTCTGTTAACGCTGAGTTTCTGTTTTACATTATACTGAAGTAGTGAAGCACATTAGCTGATTTCAGCATCATACCTTTAAGGCAGGAAGTCAATTTCTGAAGAAGTCTGCATCGAGTGAGTAGGTGACGTTTAAACTAGGGTTGTCAAAATTGATGTGTTAATTGCAGATTAATCCATCATAATGATTTTTTTTTCTTTTTAATAACCATAGTTTATTTATTTCTAGAACAAAATGAAAGATGAACAGAACAAACAGCAGGTGCCAGTCAATTCTGTGTACACTGTAATGGGTCGTACATTCATGGTTTACGGTAATAGTTACAATTGTGGAATTTCCCCTTTGTTCTCCGTCCCCTTTCTATCTTTTATTTGCAAAATGTGACAATTTCCCCCATTGTTCTTTCTAATCCTGTCCAATCCAGTCTCAGATTGATAGTTAGTTTTTCCATTTCAAAGATTTCGTAAACTATATTGGACCAATTATCTATAGAGGGGGGTCGGCTCCTAGCCTTTTTCTCAGCTGCTGTAAATATTTTAGATACATATTTGTCACTTCCTTTCACTTCATCTGGGCCATCTCTAGGTAGAAAGGCAGGCATTTGGTATTTTCAGCTTCACAATCGTTCCAAAACTGCTGGATTCCAGGGAACTCCAAAAAACCTGGTAATGATCACAGTTCCTCCAGCATGTCTGTAGTATTCCTAGCTCCATTGTTTTAAGCTTTGGTGTAATAGAAAAAAGTTAAAGAAAAAAAGCTTAAGCATCATGATTAATCTTTTGATGGCAGTTAACTCATCCGCAGCGCAGAATGACTGACGATCCCTGTAACATCTCTGGCAACGCATTTCGGGCAGTTGTTCCAGGACAGAACTGAGTGGATATGGAAGACGCTGATCAGCATGTTGGCTCTCGATGGGAAATTTAGTACAAAAAAAACAAAGACAGAACAGTGGGCCAACATAAAGTATAATCTGCATGCTCTTCGAGCTTAAAATCCCACATTAGCGGGGATTTTGCTGTTGCAACAACACATCATCAGTAGATGAACAGCAGAAGCACAATTCACCAAGACGGTCTTTTTAATCCTTCGATGTCGGTTCGATTGTTCATCTCCTAATAGGGAATGTGAGCTGGTTTAGACCGCCATGAGACTGGTTAGTTTTACCCTGCTGATGATGTGTTGTTGCATTAGTAATCCCAGCAAACGTTAGATTAAGATTTTTTTTAACTGAATCCAACGTTGATCTGGATTCTGCCGACTGTTCTCAGCTGCAGTAACTTTGTAAATAAGAATCCGTCAGCTCTTCTCTCAGACAACGTCAACAGGTTAGTTTGTCTTAGTCGCTGCTGAAGAAGGAGAAACATGAACGCATTAAAGTGGAGAAATGTTTGGATTGAAAAAGAGAGAAGTTTGTTGCTAAAATGAACTGTTAAAGGTGTTTGATAAACATGTTGAGCGCAGATCTATTGCCTTCTTTCTTCAGTCTGTTTGCTCATGCAAAATGAAACTCGATTAACACAGACGAACAATTAATAATATTTAATTAAATTGAGTCCAGGGCAACCCTGTGAGTAATCTGATCAAAAGATTGTAATGGTTTTACAGAACTGGTTTAAACTTTGCGCCATCGAGATGCAACAGATCATCATGTCAGCTGGAAAAACCAAAGAAGAAGAAACAGTTGACGGCTGCTCTCCTCTACTACCGTTTACCCGTGAATGAAGGTGTTTGACAGGAGCGTGACAACAACTATTCAAATTTCCACAAAGTGATGAGGTGAATAAAGTGATACATTATCTGTAGTGTGAAAAGAGCTGAGAATTACAAGATGGAGGGACCACGTTACACTGTATGGTTTATTTTTGGTTTGTTTCTATGGGAGAGGACAGAAATATATGATTTATTTGTTAGAGCTAAAGCATCTACAGCCCATTTCCTCCAATCTCACAGAAAACTGGTACTATTGACACTAGAAATCAATCAAACAATGAATTTACATAACTAAAGGTATGTACATCATGGTGCAGTGGTGGCCAGGGGTTCCTGTCAGCCAGCTGATGTGAAGCCTACTGCTGAAGCTCCACCGCAGAGGGTTTCTGAACAGTCTGATCCACTGACTGCTCCGGTTACGTCGGGAAGGGGATCTGGTGTCAAACTGGAGTCAAATCAAGCTGATAACATGATTCACTGTGGCCAGTCCAGAACAGCTCACTCACTCCCATTTACCTTCATATATTCTTTGTTAATCTGTTTTATCTTATGGTTTAGGTTGTAAATATAGAACAATATTTATTTACTTAAAGGATTTTAAATCAGATTTATATGGTGTCAGTTATTGAGAATCTAATTTGATCAATGCTTTTAATAAGAACTGAGCAAAACAAATATCTCAGCTCGACTCTCAGATTTTATGATGCTGCCGAGTGTGTCTGCAGATGGTGAGTGATTCTGAAGTGGGTAATTCAGGACACCGCTCTGAGAAGGACTTTTAGAGTCTCCATTTGCTGGTGGGTGAGGCTGATCACCTCCGCTGCCAGAGCATCATCTCTCTGTAAGGACCTCTTTCTGGGATGATCACCCCATCTTTTTATGTTTTTCCAACGAGCTTCAGGGTTGAGCAATGTCTCTTATTTGTTTGAACTCCACTGCGTCTGTCTGACAGCTGTGGTCTCACAGTCTCTGCAGACATCTAGTGTCGTTTGTTTCAATAGAAGGACGATGAGTTACAATCTCTGAAGTTCCACACTGCAGATATGAGACTGTTGGGACGTCACCAGCTGCTGCTGCCACTGGAACAGAACTTCAGGTGTGAACACGGGCACGAATGGGTTTCAATCACTAACTTCAGATCAAAGTTTTCACAAAATGAAATGATCAAGCCTGAGAAAGAGTTTGACATGTTGGAAAGGGAGAGCTGCTTAAAAATTGCTTGTATTCCTATACTGCCAGCATCAAATGTATTTATTTGTTTTAGTGCAGTGGTGTCAAGCACTTTTCAGTTCAGGGGCCACAAACAGACCAATTCCATCTAAGAGTGGGCTGGACTGGTAAAATACTGCCATAATAACCTTTAAAGTTAAACTTTAAAGTTTTTCTTTGTTGTGGTGCAGAGTATACGTGATGAAAATGTCTATTTTCACAAAACCAAACAATTACTACAGAAAATGGCAACAATCTCAACATAAAACCAATTTTAATCAAACTTTCTGGTGCAAAATACAATGAAATGTCCCAAAAAATTCTGCAATCACGATTGGATTATGAGTGTTTAACAAACTCCCCCTGACACTGTGGCTTTGAGGCTGGTTTGCCATCTTTCATGGCAGCATCACAATATCTCAGCTCGGGTCTCAGTGTTGTGTTGTGTCAGCTACTCTTAAGAATTTTGATTTACCTAGTGTTAATATGAAAGCATTCAAATCTAATTACATAAAATGATACATATGAATTATTCAATAATCATTAATATTGACTTTGATTTACCAAATGATTGTTGATGCAAATCATTGTTGTGGGTTTTGCACCTCAGATTCATGGTGTTTATATCCTCGTGTCCAAGAAGAGGAATAAGGAGGAAACGGGAGGAATGCCGAGCGCTGTTTGAGAACACAACAACACAATAAAGAGCCAAAGCACAATGTGTCTCTCCACAAACATGCAGAGGTGAGGAGTTGTGGACCCGGAGCAACGCTTATTTATCTGCGGGGAAAGTCACATGTCACGCTTCCCTCTGCCTGCCTCCGAGAGGTCATAAATTACCTGTCCATGAGCCGTCAATCCGCACTGCAGGCGACAGCAAAGCTCAAGTTTACACTCAACCTCACACGCAAACACGTATCAATATGTACACTACACACACACACACACACGCGTGCACGCTCTCTCTCTCACACACACACACACACACACACACACACACACACACACACACAGACACACACACGCATGCACAAGCACACGCTCACACACAGGCACTCACGACTTGCACCTGCACCATGTGTACAAACTTTCTTCATTTGCATGTATTATAAAACTTTTATAGTTTACATTTTTTAAGAGAGTTTCACTACTGCAGCAAAGAAAATAAATTAGGTTCACTCTCGAGACGGTGTGGTTTAAAAATTAATTTTGACGTATTTAGGTTCATTTCACAATTACCTTCAACCCGGAAAAACAGCGACGCGCTAAAAGAGAATATAGTCATTCTATTTTTACTCTGTGAAAACAGGAGTGGACAGACGAGTCATTCCATGAGGCGCTGCTAACACACTTTGATGAATTTTAGTTTTTCTTCAGTCTGAACACAGAAACTTCCAGTCACATCCTGTTAGATCCCTTCAGCATTAATAATGCACAGGCCTTTATCTTCTTCCTCTGACCTCTTAAATCACTATCACAAAGCTGCTGGTCATGGAGTTAAGACTCCCTCCTGCTTCCATCTGCTTTGCCTCAATCCATTCTTCTTCATTACCTATAATCTTATCTACACTCTCTTTTTTTTCCTTTACGTTCCACAGAAGCCATGAGAATCTCCAAGATTATTCATGGGGAGATTACCTTTTCTTAGTAGCTCAAAGAAGCCGAGGTGAACAGCTTGTCCAACTGTGGGAACGCGTGAAGATGCAAGTCATTTAAAAAGGAAAACATCTGGCTCAGTGTCGATACACAGAGAAATGGAATGAAAAATAGCAGCAATGGTGACCAAGCTGCAACGTCATGCTGCTGTGTAGGAGATTTGCAACATTTCACATTTCTCAAGTGAAAGTGTGTGTGTGTGTGTGTGTGTGTGTGTGTGTGTGTGTGTGTGTGTGTGTGTGTGTGTGTGTGTGTGTGTGTGTGTGTGTGTGTGTGTGTGTGTGTGTGTGTGTGTGTGTGTGTGTGTGTCCACAAATGAGAAAGAGAGGGAGAAAATCTGATGAATTGTCTCATATATGGCATCCATCAGCAGTCTGGTGATTTATGGGGTTAATAACAGAGTCTATTCACAAGCCCGCAGTCCTGTTGTTTTTCTGTTTGTGGTGGGATGACAGAAATACTACAGCCGAACCACCCATTTGTTCTGTCCCATCCTCATTCAAAAACCTATAAACCTGGTGCTTGTATCATTTGGCACTACAGGCAACACCCGGCTGTACGCATGTGCAAACACTGTGGCTCCGTCTGCATTAGCACACTTCTTTCTGAGCAAGGTAAATGCTATTTGAGCAAAACATTTTAAATTCAAGGTTTGCCAGTATGCAACGGAGTGGCAGGTAAGGATAGGAAAGTCAATTTAAGGGGGAAAAAAACCTGCTATCTAACGTGAGATTGAATGAAAAATACCTCGAAACGTGACAAGTGCAAGGACTGCAAAAAGCTCTGAGCGTAATGCTGACACATGGACTGCGCCCCAGCTTTTGTAATGTTAGCCGTTTTCTGCTGTGATCCCTGAAACCTTTTAAACCTCCATTCCTGAAACGTGCATATGCTCCAGTCTCAGCGTTAAATAATGCAGCAATGGCAGGTAAACCAGGAACGAAGACGACACTTTTGGTACGGCCCTGTATGGTAATCCACAATAATCCTCAATGCCTGTGGGCAACATCTCTAACAGATGCTCTGCCCTCTATGAGCTCTCATATTTTATTCACCACTAGGTCTCAGTGTTTCTCAAAATTACACATAATTCAGATAATATGGTGAATACTGCAAACAGCTATGGTGCCATCGATAAAGAAAATTGCCTTTATTTTGTCCCAGGAGCTCCAGTAGCGCATAACATGCTCTACCTTTTAGCAGTGATGGTAACAATATTAATAAGCAAATACCATATAGTATGCAATGCATTTGCAAAACTATTCCATTGACAGCCAGATCACTCATTACAAATGAACAAATAGAGAAAATGACCAAAATACACGACTGTGTTATCAAAAAGACATCAACTGGAATGTAAAATAGATGCACCTGTTTCAGTGCTGTCTGGGGTAATGTAATTGTGTACATCGTCTTGAGTTTTATAATGGGGGCAGTCATTATACATGCAGAGTAATAAAAAGATAATTATGAATCCCCCAACCGTGCTCTGTCATTTGGCAGGCTCTTTAACACAAAGCATACGTTCCAGTGAGCCTCAGCTAATCTTCACACGAGATGAGGAAATTGGCTCTCTTCAACCGACTCCATTCCACTTTTCATCTGTGGAATTGCCAGTTTTGAAATCAACATGAAAGATTGTGAGGATGAGGGCAGAACAAGAGCAGGGGAGCACATGAAAGCTGAGCTGGTGAGGAGGAGCAGAGGAGCGAGGCGCCGGGCTAAACCGACACGAGGTGTGCCCAGCTATCAGGGAATAAACGGGTGCAGGAGAGGGCAACATGTTTACCAACTTAATGCTGCAGCGGCGCTGATTGCTTTATCAACTCAGTGAGCCTGCGTGCAAGACAGAAGCAGGAAGATCGATGAGAACAACATGCAAGAAATAATGTAAGGCGGAATATCTGCAGGTCGTGTTTTGAGGAGTGGAGACAGAGAGGGAATACTGAGGGAGCGTTTGCCCCGTCTGCTTAATGCTGTAGCTGTCACAGCAGGCTACAGGTTACAATATGTGATTGTGGCAACTACCCCGAGCTGGCAAGAGTTAATGGGAAGCTGCAACCTCCCCAGCGCTCTAATTGCTGTATTAAGTGGTGGGTAGGAAGATAAAAGGGAAAGGTGTGGGGCTAAATGTGTGAGGACTCATAATGTTTGAGGTGCAGAGGGAGACAAATTAGCCTGTTGATAATGGCAGCCATGGAGGGAATGATGGCGTGTTTGCAACGTTGTCGCTGCTTGATTGATCGCCGCGCCACAGCCGAATGTGTGTGTGTGTGTTTGCGTGTGTGTGTGTGTGGGTCTACTGGTGTGTCATAAATGTACTTACAAAAGGAGTGTGATTAATTTCTTTGAGCATCCTCCTGCCTGGGTTATCGGGACGCAATTAAGAAAAAAAAGAAAGGAATCAGCTTTGGACATTGTAAGAGTCGTACAGTTGAATAAATATGTTGGACTAAAATTTTTCTCCATATTGAGGATGCAGTCGCTAAATCAAAAGCAGCTGCTGTCAGTGGGTACTCTAATATGCATCTGTCACTAAAAAAAACCCCATGCAATTCAAATAGCCACATAAAATAGTCTTTTTTCATTTTCGAAAAAAATAAATAAATAAAAGGACGTAAGAAAGGTCTTTTGCATACAATTTGTAAAAAGTGCTGGCTTGGATTTGATAAAAGATTCTTTCTTCAAGTGACTGTGCTTTCAACAAGCCGTGAATGTCTGTTGTCATCCTAATGCAATTTCTTTTGACAGAGACTCCTTCAGCCTAAAATAGATCCATCAGCACTCTCAACATACCCAGTGCTCACAAACACGTCTCCACTCAGACAATCCTCACATTAAAAAGCTCACACTGAGAAGTTAAACTGCTATATCTATAGGCACACGCTGTAGATTAGGCCTAACAGACACACACACACACACACACACACACACACACACACACACACACACACACACACACACACACACACACACACACACACACACACACACACACACACACACACACACACACACACACACACACACACACACACACACACTCTGAGGCTTATAAAAAATCTGCAGCTCAAGCTCGAGGCCTTGATATGACAAAGACACAGCTCAAGGATAGAAAAGCACTTTTCCCTCACCAAGGCCGATTGCTGTGAAATGGAATGGAAACAATGATACCTATAGCGAACAACAAGCGGGCGGACAGACAAACAGAGAGACCGAGCTAACATCACATCAGTGCCGCTGCCACAGCCTCGTTTCATTGACAGTCAAAGCCATTTAGAGGGAAGCTGTTGGACCCGGGCTCCTGCAGCCGCTGCCGCCCGGAGACTTCACAGCCACATTTATCTGCATTACAGATTAAAGTGCTGAGGACAATCAGATTGGAGATGGCTAATTCCACAGCTGTCTACCCGCAACATTTAGCGGCACAACAGTTGATTATTCCTCAGACGTATCTCTGTGTGGGTTTAGATGAAAGAGCATGTCGTCTTTCTTCCCTCTTTCCCCTCCTGTTTTTTTCTCCCCCCATCGCTTGTTTATCGCCCAACCTTCGTACTGCATCCCAAGCCGAAGTGGTTGGGTTCAAACAAAATGCCTTCCTGCTAATTATCTGCAATTCCTCATCTTCACAAGACCAGTCCCCCCCCCACTTTTGCAATTGAATGAATTTGCATAATAATGACTACTTGGCTGGGCGCAGTGTAAATAACTGGCTGGTGCAGGCGAGCTGTCCTAATTTTACTACTTGCTTGAAGACAGGTTCGATTCCTGGAGGACTTGCTGTTGATGATGTAGATGATACTGATGCCAGGTGATCTGAGGAAGGCCAGACTCTAACTACTGCTGCCACGTCTTATTATTTGTCTTCACTGATTCATCTGGTGATTTTATTTAGCATGTAAAAACATTGTGCACTTCCCAAAGCCCAACATGGAATCCAATCATCAAACCAAACCTGGAAAACACAGAAAAAGACTTTCCACAAACGCTATTAGAGCCGACATAATTACACAATTAATTAACTGCTATACTGACTGAACCATTTCCAACAATAGTTGTTTTGTTTTTTTCTCTTTTTGCCAAAGAAACAGAAATAGGAGGCAGGATGTAATGAAATATGTTTCACTTTCCTGAACATTGCCAAACAGACCATTTGGCCTATTTAATAATACATCCTAGATTCCAGCAGTGGTCGTGAAGCTGATCATGGACTAATCTGGTAGAAGAACTTGACACCACAAAGACAGTCGGGCTTTAGTTCTTCAAATTCATCCAGAAACGTAAAGTTGTGGTTGAACATTTTAATAACATGTTAATATGATCAAACAGCATTTTACAGACCTTGGCAGAGCTTAACACTCCTCCACTGTCGCATTGTTTTCGTTGCACACTAAGCTTTGCAAGAAGTGATTAAAAAAAAAGAAAATTAGCAAATTTTATTTTCAATGTGACAATTTTTATGCTATTTATATGAACGGAAAACAATTTTTTATTTTTTTTGAATGAAGCAATTTGAAGAAGGAAAATGCATCACTAATCTCAGAGATTTCATTAAAGCAGCAGTTAACCAGTGAATGAAAATAAACCGCCACCACGGAGAACAGTGCAGCAGCCTTAATGGAAACTCACCATCAGAAAAAGACTTGTGCAGGAGAAAGGAGTGAATGGTTCGTTCATCAATGATCCACGGCTGAATGCTGTTTTGTATAAGCGTGGCTGTTGATCGGCTGTACGCTGCTCTGTGAAGAAAACCTTGCTGCCCACGCAGATCACCTGAACGCTTACGCCATTACCTTTTTCCGTTACTTTATATTGACCCTCACACCTGCCACCGAGTAGCTAAAACATTTTAAATTGTTGTCCACCCACTTCCCTAACTTAGACCGTTGAAGTGCTCCGTCAGCGACAGACCTCCTGACGATTCTCCGTCTGCAACCTGGGAACTTGTAGACGGATATAAACAAACAGTGTTCTGGGTGGACTGTGCTGCTGACACACAGGAACCACCGGCATGCCAACAAGAACCCCCCCAGTCTCTCTTTTTTTAAATAATCAATACAAAGAAGACTGATTTCACTCACACGCTTCAGATACTAAGATGAATGCATTTACCACGTGAAAGGTTTTTTTCTTTTCCTGCATGAAGCAGACAACTGCAGGGTGGAAGTACTTTCTATGAGTAACTGAGAAAGCAGACATAGGACAGGACTAGATACTCAAATACTACACTGCTTATTGATTTCGATATTTTACATTTTCCTGTGGTGTTTAAAGTCCTAGGTCCCTTGAGATGAGGCCAATTAAAGAATCAGGGCAAACAAAGCATTTCTTTTTCCATTATCACTCTTTCCTATTGTTGATTGAAATGATTGGATCATTGCATATATCTAATGACGCTTCAAATAGCCTAATTGAACATTTGGCAACGCATCAGAGTAATAATATCTTATTAAATGGATTGATTCCTGTTAGAATAAAGAAAGACTAGTAAATAATACAATTATTGATAGATAATAATTGTTCATTAGTAGAAAGATGGCCAATTAGGTGCACCAAAGTTTAGAGGCAAAGTGTAAACAAAACTACAGTGAGATGAAGGCAGATCTGCCTCCTCTTCCTCCTCCTCTTCCTCCATGGCCGTGGCAGAAACACAGATGATAAATTGTTCTACTCTGGCACCAGCAGGGACATTTCAAACTCCGAAGGCTGCACAGTTCTCACTCTTCCTTCAAGGGAATCCTTTATTAGTCCCAAAGCTCTATCTCAATAGCAGAAGATTTAAGCCTATCCTTTTTTGGATTCCAAGCCCCACATCTCAGCATTATTCCTCTCTCGCTGCGGGCCCTGATGAGAGCTGTCCACCCTCTCCAGGCGCCAGAAGCTCCATCTCACCACTGTATCGCCTCCCACCCGGCACCACTCTGCATGGTCCCTCCTCTGCTCTAATCTGTGATTCAAGCTCCACTGTGGGTTAATGCCATTGGACACACTCCCACTCCATTCCAAATCTCACCTCTGGAAGCAGATGAAGAACATGTGAGATGGGTGGGGTAATAAGTGGGAGAGACGTAGAGCAGGGTGGATCTCGCTGGATGCCACAACTCCGCAGCCGTCGAGGCAGCAGTGTGCAGCCTCCACCAGAGGAGTAAATCGGGATTACTCTGGAGCAAACACCCTCTCCCAGTGATACGGCAGCGCCGGGGATGAACGCTCCGCACGACCCACACAAGATTTGTGTGAAACAGAAAACAGGTGACTGATCGCAGCAGTGCTGCAACACGGGGGAGAATCTAAAGAAGCCCCCCCCCCCCCCCCCCTCGGAGATTAACTCTTGCAGGCTAGACTGAGATAAAGGAAGCGGTCACCTCATGTGAATCAAATCAGAAACACTTCAGTCGCAGCCGCCTGTTCAGACAGCGCCTATAAGGGATGGGATGATTTGATGCATTTGAAATGGCACATAATGCAGCGGGCTCAGGTGTGCACCAGCTGCCGGTGGCGCAGAGGCTCCGGTCGACCTCCCAGCACGAGCTGCAAGGGGAAGTGCCCTAAAAATAAAGTTAAAATATGATAGCAGAAACTCTGCTGCATGCACACATAAATCACTGCAGGTGAGCAACAAGCACAACATAACAACAAAGTCGCGGGAAGCTTGTGAGTCTCCAGGCGACTTGCAGAGGGACTCCACTCCGAGCTGTTGTTCATTTTGGTGGGAGTGTGTGGGAGTTTCGCCCAGAGGGAATGTTTCCTACCTCAGCTGGGGATTGTAAAGCTCACATAAATCTGGTTAAAAGTGGGACACCTCTATTTGGAATATAGGACCATCAGAAAAACATAGAGTATGCCATCGGAAGTACTATTTCAGAATGGAGGTGTTTATAGGCAGAGTGATGGGGCCTGTATTTCTTTTATTGTTATCCATTCTTGCTGAAGCTCTCTGCAATTAGACGGAATATTGTAAGAGTCAGCTCGACCAATTTCCTTTCCTTTTTTGATTTCCAAAGCCATGCTGGTTATCTAACAAGAAAACAGCTGAGAATATTTCTGTGTTCCCAGAACCAGAGCCAAACAAAGTGAAGCAGCATTTAGTTCATTTGCACCTCACTGGTGGAACAAACTTCTCAAACACCCGACGTCTGCTCAAACTGTCGGCTTATTTAAATCAGGGTGTAAAACTTTATTGTTCAATGTCATGATTTTAATACATTACCCCTTGTAATCATTCTAATTCTAAATGCATTTTACTAGCTTCATTTTTCCTTGTCTTTAATTGTAAATGCTGTTTTATTTTCTTAATATCATGTTTCATTTCAGTTATTGTAATGTAATTTTCTGTATTGCTTTTCCATTGTGAAGCACTTTGAATTGACAAGAGTATGAACAGTATTTTACAAATAAACTTGCTTTGCCTAACACCCTGTACAACTGAACCCAACGAGAAATAACTGTTATGAACCTCATACAACAATATGGAGCAACAGATATAAAAGAGCTTGAGATTCTCTCACATAAAGTCATTTCACAAGAGTTTAAGTCACCTTCCAAAATACTTTCCCACCATTACAATCAACTTATTGTGTACAAATACATCCGGCGTAACGTACCAGGTTGTCTAAATCCTCAACCATACATATTGTGACCCAAATCTTTCTTCCTATGCACATCTACTTAAACAGGAAGAAATAAAAAGTTACTGGGTAAAGAAATCTAAGTTTAAAATGTACTAGGACAGCTATTTGGAATGAGCTCAGGAAGATTTGTGGAAAATTTAAATTGTCACATCCCAGTTCACTTATAAAGGGAAAAAATTGATTAAACACCTATCACCTGGAGTTCAACACCTCCAAGACGAAGGAGCTGGTCATAGACTTTGTGAGGTCCAGACCAAAGCCCAGACCAGTCCTACTGGAGGGAGAGGAGGTGGAGGCTGTTGACTCCTATAAATACCTTGGACTGTGGCTGGACAACAAACTGGACTGGTCAACACATACCAGCCACCTGTACAGGAAGACACAGAGCAGGCTGTACTTCCTGAGGAGACTGCCGTCCTTCAACATCTGCAGGAAACTACTGTGGATGTTTTATCAGTCTGTTGTGACCAGTGTCCTCTTTTACACCGTGGCGTGCTGGGGGGCCAGAACATCCAAGAAGGACACGTCCAGACTGGACAAACTGATCAGGCGGGTGACGGTAGCAGAGGCAAGAACACTGAATAAACTGCTGGACATTCTGGACAATACCAGACACCCTCTGCACACCGTCATCAACAACCAGAGGGGCATGTCCAGTGACAGACTGCTTCTTCCCAAATGTGGGACTAACAGACTTAAGAACTTCTTTGTCCCTCAGGCCATCAGGCTGTACAAGTCCTCAGTGGGGGGGGGGAGGCGACAGAGGACAGAAGGGAAGTAACAGGAGCCGCTATCCACCTCATCCACCTCATCCACCTCACCGTCCTACATCTCACATTCCATAATGCAAAACTGCGCAATATCTAATTGTCAATTCACTGCAAATGATCATACTTGTGCAATAATTCTTTCTGTAACCACAGTGCAATTTAACCTTCGGCCACTTTCACTCCTATATTTTGTTAGGAGTCTTATTCTTTTTGCCATTTCTATATCTAGCTAAGTTAAGGTTAGTTAAGAGTTTTATTATTATTATTTTATAGTTGTTGTACTATATTTTGCTAGGAGTCCAATTAAGAGCTAAGAGTTTATATTATCTAAGATTTTGTGTACAATATTTTGTACAAAATTTTCTAGGAGTCTAATTCTTTTTGCCACTTCTATATTTAGTTAAGTTACTGTATGGTGAATTACCTTTTTTTCTGTAACTCATCTTTGTGATCCTCTGTGTGCTGCTCCTCTTCTTTTAAGCTGCTCAAACTCAAAATTCCCTGACGGAGTCATCCTAAGGGATTAATAAAGCAAAGTCTAAAGTCTAAAGTCTAAACTTCATTCATTGATCATATCAGAAATGTTGCTCTGTGAATTAATATGTACTTTACTGTCATTTCTGTTTTGTTATTTTCATGTTCATTCTTACTAATCTAATGAACCAGACTGCTTGCATGTATTCAATTCGACTGAAATGAACGGAGACCACTAACACTGCTCATGTACCTCAGGCTGTTAATGACAACTTATTGTATCAGACGTGTTTTTCCATAACAATTCAAAGACATGTTGAGTTGATGCATGTGTTACATGTCTCAATATTTAGTCAAGGACACACACACAACCTTAACTTAGTGTCACTAATACTCATGAAAGTAAAACAACTCAACAAATGCTTGAGTCAACTCATGTTTGAAGAACTTTTACAGCCACGGTTGCTTTTCAAAAATCACAACAACCCAATTTATTGTCAGTTTGGGCTTTTTCTGGTTTTGTTCACAATGTTACTGAAAAAATAAATGACAGCACTTCACCTTCACTTTTTGTCCTCCGACACTCCCAGTGGACTTTGTTGTGCGATTGCAATGTGTTTTGCTGTGGTTAGTTGTTAAAATCCTCAATGAATCTCTATCCTCTCATCAGTAATTAGATCACTGTTCTATTCTTTGATTTGTGAAGGCCAGGATGGAAGCTATGATAGAAAAAAGGAAAAAAGCTGATAGGATGATGGAGATATACTTGGAAATGGGTTACGTGGTATGAGGAGCGGTCACTCCTCTCCAAGTAATTACACATGACATTTAATTGTGAGAGTGGCGTGCGGTTTAATCAGATGTATCCCCGAGCATCTAATTAGTCTTCGTCAAAAAAAAAAAAAGGAGAAAAGAAAATTCAAGAGCAAACAAGCTCTCATTTGTTTAGCAGTGTTTAAACACATTTCAGCTCTCAGATGTGGAATAATCGTTTACAGGGTGGTTTGTCCCACTAAATGTGGGTTAATTGATATTACATTGTGTGACTTCACACGTGACACACAGGAAAGGTGCGTGCTTGTCTGCGTCCTTTGGTAAATGCCATCACATGGGCCTTTGATTGACATCTCTTTCTTGCAAATAAGAAACTTTTGTCCATTTCATTCATTACCAACCCCCTCCATATTTAACTCGGGCTTTTAAAATGGCACTCTTGAGGTTAAAAAAGATTTTCACTACTTGAGATAGGCAATTAATGTCAAGTGTAAAATTGTCAATGTCACTGAAGCCGGGAAAGTATGGCTAATATCCCTCATTAGTATGATAAAGGTTTTCAGTCTCCTTCAATCTCCATCAGGCCTCACTTACTTCTCGATGGTCATAATGTGTACCATCCAAGACGTTTTCCTCATTAACCATTCAAGTCAATCGTGTGCTTTTTTTTAATGCAAATGTTCCCATTAAATGTCATACAAACAAAAATGTGATTGTGTGAATATTTGTTGACTGCATCAAAGCTGCCAGTCTGCCTGAGTACTGTGTGAAATGTGACATGTGAAGTCATGCTGCACACACAAGCCACAGCCCTTTTCAGTTTTCTCGACATTGTAATCGTCTCAGAGTGAAGTCCCTGTTCAGTCATGTTTTCCCGACATCAGCATGCAGCTCAGTATGGAGAGTGCAGAGGCCCATACCTAATGAGTCATGTTCCCTGTCCTCCCTGTAGCAGGCTGATGTTCCCAATGAGCTGTGCTCCATTCTCATTCCGTTCTCCCACTCCCACTCTGAGGAGCACGGCCCTCCTCCTCCTCCTCCTCCTCCTTCTCCTCCTCCTCCTCCTCCTCTCCACTGACAGCCTTCATCCGTGATGCTCACCTGGAGCCCCTCACATCAGCACCTCCATAATGGAGTGTGAAGTGTGAAAACATTTAACAGAGAGGCAGGTTCATTTGAGCTGCATCATTTCCGAGCGGTGCAGGCAGGAGACGTGTGGCTTTCATTACACTTAATGTCCAAACAGACATGTGCCGCATGCAGGTGCTGCTGAGTGCCATTTGCAGTTTCCCATTTATGTTTTACCTTCAGATAAATAAGAGCCAGGGGGCATACGAACTACAGACATTGTAAATTCAACGCCTGGTTTGATAGGTCTGCAACATCCTGTCACCGAATCAGCGGTAGCATGTTTGCACACATTCATTGTTTCACCGCCTTATCAGAAGGGACCTCTTGCACCCCAGGGTGTTTATTGACCCTGCAGCTCCACCGCATGATGACTGGTGCTGTTCTTTGTTTTTTATTCTTAAGATGCTGTGTGCAGAGGGTCTGATGCTGCAGTGTAGTGTTAAAAGGCTTGGCCCGTGATTGTTTACTTTCCCGTATCTCCATCCTCTGGGAGGTCCTTTATTGTACAATGCTGACCACAGGGACATTTTCACTGAGCGTAGCAGCCTGGTGTCCTGCATGTTTATTAACAAACAGCGTGATCAGCGGTGTCATGAGGACTTCACATGAGGCCTGTGATAATAGGGAAACTCCAAACTGTGCGGTCAGCACCTTCGCCACTTTGACCCTTTTGATGATGTCATGAAGTGGGTTCCCCTCCTCTTCCTCTCTTTTGTCATGGTGGCAAGTTTTGCAGCGTTTGAGAGAGAGAGCCCCTCCTGACTAATCACCGCTGCCCTGCCGGGGCTTTTTCTCTGCCCTCAATTCCATCCGTATGTCCTGTTCTTAAATTACCCTGGCTAAGCACCCTCTCCCGCTCTACTCAGGGCCATTACGCCGCCTGCCCTTCCCTGTTTGACTGCCAGGGTTTCAATACTCGGAGTGCTGTGAGGGCTGCCTGACAAGTCAGGGGTCAGACAGCAAAAGCCTCCTCCTCAAATTGCAACCTTCTGCCAACGCAGGCGTCCTCGTCTGTCCACCAGTGAAGCATCAGCAGCGCTCGGGTGGTTTCTCCTTCACCAGTCTCGTAATATATTATGCATTTTATTTTTTCATGATGGAGAACGCTCGACTATGTGCTCGAACAGAGAAACGTAATGAATAGCAAAAGTTGAAAGAAGACAAAAAGAGGGGGAAAAGTCAGGAAGCATAAAGAGTTTACAGTCAGACGAGAAGGAGGTGGAGGCTGCTGGAGTTGTTTTTAATCAGGTACTGACACACAGCCTGTGGCATCTTACATCTAGAGGTCATTTCCAATCAGCCTGTCAGCCACAGTATAGGTCAGCCCGATGGTTTATAACTGCTTTAATATTTCAGTCCCTCATGGAGAGATACCAGCCCTCCCTTTCGGCCTTCCAGTCCATGGGTGAGGGATTACACTTGGTGGGATTCTGGGCCCTAAGCAAGCTTCTCTTTTAATGCCAGCCCCTCTGCAAGCTGTTCCTGGACTTCTGCAAAACCCACTGTTTTTCCTCTCACTGTGCTAATTTATCTAAAAACATAACACCCTGACAGCCAGGACCCCGAGCTGCCTCCACGGGTTAGGAAGGTGATCCTTATCCAAAGCCACTTGGCCGATCCATCTGTTTGGCCCTGGAACCCGGGCATCTGCTCACTGCTATTGTTAGGCTCCGTCAGATGACAGGCCAAGACCCTCATGGGGAACCTTGGTCAACTCCCATGCACAGTTATGAGCGCATGCACACGCACACCAGTGCACGTGGTTGTGGCTGCCTTCGAGGGCCAGAGAGAGAAAGGCCAAGTGCTGGCTCAAGTCGCTGTCTTTGTTTTGGTGGCCGGCGGAGGGAGCAGCGGAGGCCAGGAGACATGCTGGGAGCCCTTGTGCTATCCCAGCAGACCTGCCTGAGCGACTTCCAGACACACTAAGAACTCTCCGCTCGGGAAGTGGCTTAAAGACTTACTGTCACACTGCACACGACTTCTGAAGTGTAGGTCACTGGTTTGTTGTGCTTTTAGAAGGACCTCCAGATCAACTTGAAATGTATTTATATGCACAACAAAGTGGATTGAGAACACATTCACTGTCAAGGTGAGAAATTGAGTTTGTTCCATACTGTGTGCTGTTAGCCAAAAACCAACACAACGTATAGAAACACAAAGAGGACGAGAGAGCACACACAGCATTAGTGTGACCTTACAGCAAACAGACGCTGCTGTCTCTGTTGAAGTATGGGAGGATTAAAATGTGGCCTTTTGCCTCGCAGCTATTTGAAGCTGATTAAACAATTTTCTAAATTGCAAAATGCGTACAAAGTTTTCTCTCCTACCGTCATGTTGTGCACTTCAACAGGACAGGAAACAGTTCCCTTGCCGTATTCTCCACTCCATTAATTTAACTTGACATTCACTTTGATCCAACACTGGAGCCAAATACGAGCCTCAGTCCCCAGCAGGTCTGTCTCCCAGCAGGTCTGCTGTTTCAGGTCAAAGATCTCTCCTGCAGCACTCGGCCCATTCTGTCCTCTGCCCTGCATTAAAATTTTATCAGGTAATTAAACCCCGTCTTCTTCCCTGATGCACATTTTTGACTTGATGATGAGGTGGTTGAGAGATGCCTTGCTGCAAAGCATGTGGCATGAAGCCTTTACTTCTCCACCTCCATGTGCATTTTGTTTTGCTTATTCCTAGATTCATCTCTGCTGCTTTTTTTTCCCACATTCAACTTCTTGTACATTTTGCAATTTTGAATAATTAAGAATGTTGATTCCCAAATCATGAAAGATTAATGTGTGAAGGATGCATAATTAAGTCCTGTAATTCAGGGCTTTCTCACGCACTCTGTGTTTAATTATCATTTTGAGGGTAAGGTTGAAGGTAATGGGAGGAGACACATCTGCACAAAGTGATGATCTAAAAAAGATAAAACTAGTGACATCAAAATGTGATGCTTATCTTGCAGCGAATGCATGATTATGTGGGGTCTCTCCCATATCTCTAAATGAATGGAGCACAAGTTGTCACTGCATTGAGATATCTTATGGTTAAAAAGTAGATGCAGTCACTAACAAAGAGCCATATTGTGTAAGTTTTCCTTTTCTTGTAAAAACGAACAAACGGACAAAGAATTGAAAAGATTCATTCAAGAGAGCCTTGGAGCCAAACAAGGTTCCTGCAGCTAATTTACTTTATGTTTTCAGTGATGAATGGAGGCTATTATGGGATGAATAATAGCAGTCAGGAGAACTTACACAGCTTGGAAAAACTTCAATAACACACCCAGCACTCACTATACACCAGCAGAAAACAACTGCTTTTACAAGACAATGCATTGTTTGTGTTCCATATAGAGTCGGTAAAAGCAACTTCAGGACAAACAAACTATTTATCTTTCCCAGAAATTAGAATAAACAGTCATCACTCCAGTAACCCTGAACAGAACCATCAGATATATGAGACAGAACACATGCACACAATGACCTACTGCATACATATATTATGATTAAAAGATGATCAAATTGACTATATTAGTAATTAATTGAGATGAATATCACACAAAATTGCGGGAACAATTGCATCAGTCCAAATTAATCTGTTAAAGATGTTAGCTAAACTGAAATCAAAGGTTTTAAAATCAGATAAACAGGATCTTTTAAGAACCGTCTGATAATAACTGGCTGGAGAATGAGTTGAACAATAAATCTATTACATAGCCATACATGTGTATACTAAGACAAATACAACAGTTCAGTGAAACAGCTCAGCCAAGGACAGCTCAACCGTGCTGCACATATAAATGGACTGAATATTACATTAAAAAGTCCTTGTGTTAAAAAAGTGGAAAGCTTAATTTAAAGTAGAGGTTAGGTCAATATTTAAAATGTGCCTTATGCAGCTTAGAGAGGTTATAACAGAGGTGAATCTATAAAACAAGCAGTGGAATAATCAGGGTTTTAACAGTTAATCAGTTGGATTATGCATATCTTATTGTCTTTTTTAAAACAGCTTTTCTTTCTTTACACTACACGCTAAATTGAGTTTTTAAGGTCAGCTAAAGGTAATTTCTTTTGTCACAGGCAGTAGAGAAACTTGTTATATTATGGAGCCCATTAAGCTTTTGAGCAAAATAGACAGCAGCACAGTATTGTTTGGACTCTGCACTAAGACCAACCTTTTGAATTGTACGTAATAATGTAATCCATGAATGGTGCATCGGTGAGGTATAAAAGTCTTCAATATATCAGTTAACATCTTGGAAAGGTAATTTCAGAGAGAAACTATTCCATTGCAAACTGCATGCTGTATATCAACTGAAAGAGTGCAATCAATAAGAAAGAAAATGAAAACTAGTGAGGAGCAGACCCATCAGTGAATGTCAAGATGTGTGTGCCTCGTGTGAGGTGTTATCAAAGGTAGCGTCTTCTGTCCTGGGAGGAGCCAAAGAGACGCAGGGATGTTGCTGTAATGTAGCTGCTGGTTAACTTCTCAGCCTCCTCCGCACATTAATTAGTACCCAGAGGACAATAAGCAGAGGGGGAGGTGGGACACAGACATGAGCAAGATGACTGGGGGTTACCACAGGGATCCCTGATGACAGCGACAGCATGCTCCAGAGGACACACCAGTAAAACACAGGTGAAGTTTCCGCTCTAGATTAAAGTGCTATTTTTACTCTTTTCCTGTTCTGAGACTCAATTCATCAATGTGCAGCAGAAATAATAAAGAGTTCTGTTTTAGGGCAAAGAACTGAGTACGTCTGGCTGCTCTGCTTTTGTGTGGTAAAGTTGTTGAGTTCTCTGAAACTAGGTTGGTGATACTTCTGCAGATTTTGTAAAAGAAGCCAGTACTATTAGTACACTAAAAATATCTGCAGCCACACCCAAATGCTGGAATTTAAGATTCAAAATTATATTTCTCTTGAAAATATCAGCTGCAACGTGCCTGCAGTATTTCAGTATCATCTTCTATGAATAAAGAATTGAAAACTTCAATTTGATTTCAGAAATACTGATTTGCTGGGTTAATAGCGTTGTTGTCTGTAAGAATGGCAACGTTTACACTTTAATTCAACACTTTGACAGGATCTGAACCTCAAACTAACTTATGTCTGTAACCACATATTTACAGGAGCTGACATCACCAATGAAGAGTGTTTGATCTTACTCGTATACAATGAACTTCATCTGCAGCATCTCAAGATAAAATTCAAACCTTCATCATTTTCTTTGCAAAAAACTTTCATCTTTCTTTTCTCTGTTGGTGACATTAATGGCCTTTGACATTTATAAGAAATGTACTTATTACCAGGAAATCCCAGACTTACTTTGTAAATGCAGCATAAGTCATATTAAATGCAGGGTTTTCTGGTTGCGGAGAGCAAAATTCATCCTCAGTATTGTTATTTATCGCTGCTTCATTTGCATGCATTCATCAGATGCTTCACAGCAGCTTTGATCACGAGTCAAGCTGTGATAAATCTCCAAACAATACAGATTCCACTGCCAAACCTGGAAAACCCAAAACAGTGCAACCAAAACAAAAACATGACTCCCCATGCCAAAATGAACATGTACCTGTCTTACATGTGGAGAACAGGCTATTTGAAAAGTGACGGGGCACTCCATGACTGTGTGAGGGTGCAAGAAAATGAGAAACTGTCACATTTGCATCAAAAGATTGCTCCTGTTATAAAGTGATAATCAGAGAGAACATCTCGGCACAGATAAATCTCAATGGGCCAATGTTGTTTAGAAGCAGAAAGCTCACAAATGCTGAAGTGGAGCCATTAAATACTAGAGGAATCTAGATAAGGCTGAGATGAAATGCTGCAGTCGAGATCATCAGTCGCCCAAAGGCAACATTTTTTTTTCAAAGAATAATTAAGCCTTACATTATTAGGACCAAGGGTGTATCCTCAGTAATTATCACCCTCAGTATTAGACTCAGCAAGACTGCATGAAAGCATCCTCACTAATGCGCTCATGTTTTAATATTCTGCTGCTTTTTAAAAGACACCCAAATGGCGAGATGAGTCTAATCCTGTCATGCAAAACTGACACCCTCGTATGCCATCTGTTTAAATACAGTAAATCTGGTTTAACATAACCGGCTCATAATAAAAAAGATAGTAATCCTGTAAATTGGGGCAATGAGAGAGACCAATATCTTTAAATGAAAACTGCAGCTCAGCCACAGTGCTCCATATTTCCATTTATTCAGTCAGAGTAGCAGCAAAGTCTAATGATGCTGAGGATAATTTCCCATTTGTTTGATGTGTTGCATGGATTCAGGTACAGTTTCCATTAAAGTGGGTCACTCCACGTGGAAGTGAATGGTGGATGTGCTTACAGTCAGGCGATCACGAAGGGCAGCAGTAGAGCAGATTATTAGCTACCTGCTGCCAGTTAGTTGCTGTACTGGAAGCACCAGAGATGGAGGTTAACAGAGGGGATGGGGGTGCTGGGGGATTTTGTAATTTATTATCCTCCGGCAATTAGCCAGGAAATGCTACAGGGTCTTTGATTGTGGGATGTTTAAAAATGGAGGAGATAAGAGTGAGCCACAGATGTAGCAGCCCGTCCTCATGGTAGACGCTGGCTGCAGGCGCAAGAGATAGCAGGAGCTCTGCTCGTCAGACAGAAAGGGCCAGATAGGCAGGGCTGAACTGATTCACTGGCGATAACTCCTGTCAATCAGGCCCTGGGTCTGATTAATACATGCAGCTCATGGGAAAATTAGGCCAAATGGGAGGGTTGATGTGAAGGGTTGCGTGGAATTGAGTTATGGAGGATGGGTGGAGGAGATGCATGGAGGCAGGGTCTTAACTAATGACAAAGAGTGAAAGAGAAACATGCCAGTGAGGTCAACTCTTTGAGGGAGCTGAAGGCTCGTCATGGCCGAGACATCTGACTCGGCTCGGCACTGGCGTGTCAGCTCAGGTCGAGGTCATTGCGAATCTGTCACTGTCTTATGGTTTCAATCAAAATTCTGATGAGGGACTTGGTTCTGTCCACAACCCCTGCCCTTCACTGTCATGTTTGAAGTCCATCTTAGCGGTTAGTGGCCGCAGGGACGTCTCCACTGCGCTGACTTGTTCATCACATTTAAACCCTGTGTGGTGCACCACTGAATCCTGGACATCCCAATATGTGCCATATATATGTCCTTTAAAGCAACGTTAACCCAGAAGTAAAACGCTTAATAGTAAACCGATGCAATTGCTTACCAGCTTTGTATAAAACTTGAAGCAATCACATCATGGGTCTTAGTATTCTCTCTATTAGTCATATCTCTAAACATAATCAAGATAAACCTTTTGATTGTTTTGGGCCCAGAATAGGACCAGGCTAAGACATTTACTACCTGCTGGTTAAGCAACCATCCAACAACAGCCAAGCCTGAAATCATGGGATTACAGTTACTTCCTTTCTCACAGTTTTATCAGAGCGGATGGAGGGGAAGGAAAAGGTCACAAAGTAAAGATTAAATCCAAGTTAGGGGCTGCACATCTCATTCTGACCTATTCTAACTTCAGCTGTAAAATAAATTCTGCCAGCACAAAGTCTATGCTGTCCAGTTTTGCTCGTATTTTCAAACCTGCTCATTTTTTGTGGTTGTACTTTACAGAGGTGCTGAGCTCGACTGTATTACAGGTTGCTGATATACGGGCAGTATATCTTCCTATGTTTGTTAATGGGGGGGGTGAATTATTGACAACTTCTGTAAACATAATCAATTTCCATATAATTCATCAATCAGATCTTCTAAGTTATGCTCTGGGGGGCCTTCATGCTGCTCTGGCCAACACTGAGTGAAACACCAGGGACGGATTTCCAATCAAATGCTCACAATACACATCGACGGCCTCTTTATAACCAACAAGCCTGTGTTTTGTTTCTAAACACAGGGAGACCAAGCCAACACCACACAGATCTGCAGGAGTGCTAACCGCTGCAACACGGTGCTGCTCAAGGTCAACAAACTAATGATATACTGTATACTTCTCACTAGAAGAGCACTGCCTAATAGAAGAGCCCCGCCCTTTTCCAAAGCTATGCATGCAAAGAAAGAACAAATCTCAATGATTGGGGGCCTCCCGTCAGAATTATTTGAAAAATTAGACCTTGAATGAGCATTTTAATGTATTGTAGGCGACTAAATACTAAATTGTGATGTAATAAATTGTAGGACCTGTTGATATTGAACGAACCAAACACCAAACATGTTATGGAAGAAACATGCTTATATAACAGAACCATTATAAAGATATATATTCGCAATAGTCGCGCACCCCCGAGGCTTGCGCTCGCGCACACTGCGCGTCTATTGGGAAGTACACGGTAGTTAGTATCCCTCTGATGACCCTGGAGTGTCAAACTCATTTCTGTTCAGAGGCCACAATTTTTTCCTGAGTGCGGCATTACATTTAAACTTTTTCTTTTTTGTGGCGCGAGTAAAGTCTGTTTTTGCTAAATAATTCACAAGAAGTAACAAAAACAATGACAATCTCAAAATAAAGTCTGTTTTAATTCAACTTTCTGGTCCAGAAAACTCCTATAGCTGTTGCATTATGGGTGTTTTTACAAACTTCTCCTGACAGCATGGCTTTGAATCTAGTTTGACAACTTTCATGGCAGCAGCACTGATATCTCAGCTCTGGCCTCAGCCTTAGTCCGCTACTCTTGGGAAATCTGTATTAAGTCAGTTGTTTCTTTTTTTTTTTTTTTCTTTTTTTTTTTTTTTTTTTTTTTTTATCTTCTTTTTTTTTTCGCCCTTGTCCTGTTCGGCAGCTTGGGCCAACAATATGATGTGATTGAGAGCCTTCGGAGTCAGAACAGTTTTTGGTCTTGCAACAGGGAGAGACCTGGAGTCTCCTCCTGTTGCCTTCTCCGTCAGAAGTTGGCATGGCTGCCGTACACGACCGGGGGGGAACGCACAAAGAGAGAGAGAAGAGAAGAGAGAGAAGAAAGTCGAGGGGGGAGGGGTGAGGGGGGAGGGGGGAGGGGGGAAGGGGATAACATACAATGTCCTTGTTGTGCTACATATATTATTTGCAATAATCACACTCATCCAAATACTTTCCAACTGTTATTAGATTGAACCAGCCTGAGCAGCTCTATCTAGACAGTAAGATGATTTCCTAGATTTAACCAGCCTGAGCAGCTCTATCTAGACAGTAACGTGAAGCAGGAACATGAAATAACAAAGAGGCAACAACAAAAGAGGAACATGATTTTTAAAGTTTGAGCAAATGATGACAGACAACAAGCAACTTCAGAAGCACCTTTCGTGAGGAGTGAAAGTGTGTGTGTGTGCGCGTGTATGTGTGTGTGAGTGTGTGTGGCTTGTCCACTGGGTGTGGCCGGAACTGTTGTGGGGGGACCCGTGGTGACACCCCGGGGTCCGAGGCCACCGCGCCCGGACACCGCCACCCCGGCAGACAGAAGCCCCCCAGGCCCGGGGAGACCCCAGCGAACCACCCCAGAGAGCCCCGCCCCCGCCCAAAAAGCACCCGACGGAGAATGCAGAGAGGAATCCCCCCCAGGCAAGAGGGGCCCACAAGAGAAGGACAAAGGGCACAGGGCCCCAGGCCCCGACCCAAGCCGCCAAGCCGAGAAAAGGCCGGAGCAGGGCCCCCGGGCCGAGCGGGCCGAGAGCCCCCCCAACCCCGGCGGCGAGTCCCACCGCACCCCCGGGAACAGGCCCACCCACCGCCCCCCCCAACCCGGCAAGGCAGAGACGGCCCCAGCCGCCGCGCCCCGGACCAGCCCCGCCCCCAGACCCAGGAAGTTAGTATCCCTCTGATGACCCTGGAGTGTCAAACTCATTTCTGTTCAGAGGCCACAATTTTTTCCTGAGTGCGGCATTACATTTTAACTTTTTCTTTTTTGTGGCGCGAGTAAAGTCTGTTTTTGCTAAATAATTCACAAGAAGTAACAAAAACAATGACAATCTCAAAATAAAGTCTGTTTTAATTCAACTTTCTGGTCCAGAAAACTCCTATAGCTGTTGCATTATGGGTGTTTTTACAAACTTCTCCTGACAGCATGGCTTTGAATCTAGTTTGACAACTTTCATGGCAGCAGCACTGATATCTCAGCTCTGGCCTCAGCCTTAGTCCGCTACTCTTGGGAAATCTGTATTAAGTCAGTTGTTTCTTTACTTTGGTTTGAATTTGCTCGATCATTTCCTGTCTGGATTGGAGCATCCTTTGGGCCGGTTTTGGTTCACGTGCTTTGTGTTTGACATCCCTGTCCTAACCGTTTCACAGACAGAATTTATGGCAACGATGTTATACTGGGTTGTGGTACATTGTTGAAGTGGCTGCTGACTGTATATCTGCAGTAAAAAGTAATACTTACAAAGCAAAGACACCAGGAGGTTTGAATGCTGTTTAAAGAACTACAGCCACGGACACAGAAGACGAGCAACAAATGGTAGGTCAGTAAAATTGATTATATGCACATTTTTCACCACCCCACAAACCTTGCGTACCAACTTTTCTATTTACCCCATCTGCTTTGTGCTTGTACTATGAGTGTTCTGTTCTGCGGACGCCAAGAAAAAACTAGCAATATCGTCGCGTTCAGCACAGAAAGAATATTATAAGCATCTGACACATCTCAGAACAAAGCCTTGTTCATCCGCACAATCTGCACTGAGAATATGAGTAAAGCAAACTTTCAGTTATGAAACTGACATTTTATAATCACAAAACAAAACTCATTATACAGCAGGCTTCCCTGAGGAGCCCTTGACACTAGAACCACAACAGGAGCTGCTGTTAAGCATCATATTGATTCTTTTCATGCTCATCCCACCATGTTTTACGAGATGTATTCAATTCACAACTGTCCTTGAAGCCTTGTACTTCAAGACAGAAACACAGTGGAACAAATCTCAGCTACATGCCATCCTTCTTTACGGCGTTAACCCTCGTGATCCCAGTCAGAAGAGAGGGAAGGGAAAAAAAAAAACTAATTCTGTGTAACTTTTTAATGTCTGCTGCTGATTTAGATAAAGCCAGTCTGTCTTGTCTCTTAGTGATTCTCCTTCCCACTCCTCTCTGGAGCCAATTTTGTTTGGTGGGGAACAATGGTAGATAAAGCTGAGAGCTGGCGAGTTCTCTAATCTGAGGAGCAGTACTGGAGCAGCCGGGTGACGTGAGGGAGCAGCGTGCTCTCAGTGCACGGACAGATAAAAAAAGAAAAAAGAAAGCTATGATTAGGATCAGGAGTTTGATGTTGGGTGTAAGATAACAAAGACGGCGTGTCATACCAATGGGGCAAGATTGAGAAAAACACACCCTCTGCCTTTTGTCAGAGATTTTCCTGATGCTTAAGCTAACTAAAGTTTTTGATTTAATATGTGAGAGGAGAATATATTTCCTTATTGAATGTTTAATTCAAGCATCAGTTGTTGTTTGAAACCTATATATGAAGGAAGAATAAAGCATTTTCTGATGTAATTCCAACCACTGAGCCGCTCTGATTAGCGGACTCCTATGTTCTTATGAAATGAACGATAAGTGAACTGACATCAACAACTACAAACAGGACAACAGACGAGGAGCAATAACTTCTACGGGCCAGAGTCCAATTTCCTGATGCGACTGGTGTAATAATTGCCATTCTATGTGAAACTGCACAAGCAGGACTGTTGGACGTTCGTAGTGTACCAACAAACAAATCGATCTGTCGAGAACACAAACTAGCCTACTGCTATTACTGCAAATGCTTTTCAAAGACAAATTCAACCAACGTTCAGGAACCAGGTTTTCAACATACATTTGTGTTTGGATGAATATAAAACTAATGGAAGCATTGTGAGAAGGCGTAGCGACAGTTACATAATCACCTGGTCAACAGAGGAATAAAGGTTTAGTTAGAGGGGAGCAAAGCTACAGCGTAGCTTCGGCTAGAAAGGCCCCTCCCAGGAAGTCACCCATGATGGCACAGACAATAAAAGATTAATGTGTGATCGTGATGGCCTATTTACAGAAACACCACACCTTCTCCATTCAAGCGGCTGTACTGTACAGCTCAGAGGATTATGAATGTTTGGGCTTCATCTGCAACTGTACGCCAATCTGCTACTAGAAGCAGGAAGCATGCAAGAGTAATTAATATATTTTACAACTAAAAAGACAAAAATAGTCAAGTAATAGATCAGTGCAGATAGAATATTATAAAACTATTGTTCACAATATGAATGAAAGAAACAGGTTTTTAAAAGTACATCAGGATATTTTCAATATATTGATATTTGTTAGCTTGAAAATGTTCAAATATATTGCCTTGTTGAAAGTAAGGCACCGTGATGACACTCGGGTGTAAGTGGGTTGTGTTTTCCATCGTATCATCACCATTAGATTCACCTGTGGTCACAAACTGTCAACTCACATCTGCTCATTCATCTGTTTGAGTCACACTCGATCCTCTCAGCTGTTGCTGTCGGCCGCCGCCGAGCACAGATTTGGGGCATGTGTGGGCACGGTGAAATTATCTTCATTAACTGGAACACTGCTCCAATATGCTAATGGCCTCTTCTTAATCACGTACGCAAGTGGACTGCAAAAGGATTCCGGCTGCATTGACAAACTGAATAATTGCACCACCACTCTGACAATGTCACACTAAGTCGTTTTTTTTCCTTCCTGTGGTGAATAATGTCAGTCAGCAGCTACTTGAGCAATACTTTTGAAGCCGCTTGTCAAATTGCACTTCTGCAGTTTTACTTCTCAGATATTTGCAGTGCAACACCTCTCCTGAGCTCTCGCTTCTAAGCACCAACACTCTCCAGCAGCTCCTCGCGGCTCCTCCGAGACCCTTATTTGCTATGCAAGTGTAGTAGAGCAGCGAGTTCAGCCTCCGACGATCCTGCGTGATATGAAGTGAAGCGCCCTCCTTTCTTTTGTCTGAGCAGGTGTGATTCAAGCTAAGACGAGCTTGTCACAATCTAAAATAAGATTTGAGACTAAAAGGAGTGGCAGGATCCTGGATGAGCGATCAGCTATTTTTGGAGAAGAAAAAGTTATTCAGACAATCGACAACAGAACAGAGAAATACAGACACTTTAATCTTTACCAAAGGGTCCGGTGATGTTGTTAAGACGGCGAACAAACGTTTATTCCGTTGCTGAAACGCACGCGTTTGTCAAAACGGTCCTGTACAGCATATTAAAATCTTGCAGCTCTATTCAAGCACCGGAGCTACAGTACAGGATAAGAGCTTCTCAGGGAGCCAGACAGCCATTCTTCTTCTAAATTTGCATATCCTTCTGAGACAAGCTTGGCTTCAGATTCAAAAGAACAGAAAAAGAAACAAACACATACAAAAGAAAAGCTCATTCACCAAGCTTTTATATTTGAATAATCCAAGGCGCTCTGTCTCAAATATTTTCCTATAGCGTTTCAAGCAGACATCCATATTTAATGTACAATTTTAATGGCAAATATGGTTGATATTCTTCGCAAATAGGAAGATTAACATGGCTATTTTAGGAACAAACTGCAGGCGTGCTGCATTCCAGCTGTTTCGGTTGTAATTGAAAAACTAAAAAAAAAAAAAGATAGAGCCAAGAAGTCTTTTTTGCTGAGTGACTCACTCCTGGGCTCTAATGCTCTTAAAAAGAGCTTGCAGAGTTGCATGTTGATATCATGGCAGTGATGCACTGGTGCTGATCCCTAAATAAGATTTCATCCCCGGCTCCATGGATTAGAGCCTGAAAAGATTCAGCGCCAACATATTATCTTCTCCACATGTGGCAAAATAAATGGAAGTCAAGCTATTTCCTTTTGGACTGATACGTCTTTTACAGTCTTACACTGCTCTTCGCTCAGTCTCTCAAATTTCAAGGTCTGCTGTAATAAATGAAACCACCAGAGCAAAAGAGTGAAGAGATCGCCAAGTTCGTTCAAGTTTACAGACAGGAAGTGTGTTTTCGGGCTCTTTAACAACCAGCTGACAGACCAAAACAGCACCTGACATCCCAACACACACTCCTCCCCAGCTCCATCTAATAACAGTACACACCTGAGGTGGCCACTTTCCTGGATTCTGCACCTCGGGAAAACGTGGCCTCAAATCTCACGAGGGTTCATCATAACTGCTGGCAAAACAATAAAACTGTCTGTCTGGCATGCTGAGAAGAAGAAACAAAATGTAGTTTTCTATTGTGTTTTGAGAACAGCCTGGACCACTTTTACAAAGTGGAAAATGTTTCAATGGCAGTCCGACTTCATAAATACTGTATTTCAAAGACTATAAGTCACACCGAGTATTGGGCCCTACTTACACAACAATATTTTCAAAACACTTTTGTTGTGGTTTTGAGGTTTGTTTACATGACAACGGCGCTCGGAGCCACTGAAAACGGATCTGAAAACAAAAAAGTCTGAAAACACATCCCAATGTGGAACTGTTTGAAAGTGCTCCGACTATGTCTTAATGGAAACGGGGGGAAACACAACTTTTTGGTAAACAGTTCTGAACATGTGCAGGAAGCATTCCTTCATAACGACAGCGCTCCTCTAAGGCCCCGTTTACACGACAATGAATACGAGTGTATCCGCAAAACTTCCTTTACTTTTAGGGGGGTCCGTGTACACGACACCGGCGTGCAGATCCACTGTTAGGGCTTTTCCACCAAAAAGAACCAGGAGCTAGTTCAGGGCCGGTGCCAGGGCCAGTTCTTGAATGAGCACCTCCAAAGAACCAGTTGTTTTTCCACCATTAATGAAGCTAAGTGAGAGCCACGTCATTGCGTCACTCCAAAAGGTCGTATGTCACTGATTTCATCAGTGTAGCGTGCATACAGGAATGAGGATCATCGGTTTTGTCCGGGACGAAGACCAAAGAGTGAGAAAACGTTGCATCTCCTTGTCGCTCTATTGGTGTTTTTTCATGTCCGTCTTGCTTTAGTCCGGAGCCCCAGAGTGGCCATTGAGGAAAAAGCGAACAAAAACAAACAAACATGTGAATGAGCTTGGGTCTTATTTTTCAACATTTCAGCATTACATTGTGAATTTCTGCTCTTTTCACTTTATTTCTTTATGTGTCTGAATCAAACGCTTCAACATGGAGGAATGGAGGTGTAGAATGATAGAATGCTCCTTTTTTTTAACGGATTAGGTGTTGCCACGTGAAATGTTGTCGCGTAAACGGGGCCTAAGTGAGGGGCTGTCCATATGAGAACGCACTATTTTTGGCCGATCATCAACATGAGGCAACATTTTAGAAGCTCAAAAACGTGTTTTTTTAAAAACAGGTCCCAGAGTGGGGAAATTCTGAAACCCTGGCTCGGCTTTGTGGTGTGGACGGCAAAGACGATCGTCTGTGGAAAAAAGAGGACGTAATCGTCTGGATCACATGTGGAGACAAGAAAGATGTTTACAGCGTAGTGTTCTCTGCATGCGTACGTTGGTATTTTTATTCCATGAAAATAGCAACCCCTAGTGGCCCAAAATGAAAACTGCATCAGAGTTTCTGTCGTTTCCATGTAAACACATTGTTTTCAAAACAGGGTCGTGTGAACGTGAAACTTTTCTGAAACGAAAATGCAAAAACAATGTTTTCACTTGAATTGCTTTGTTTTAGTTTATTTCAATCAAATAAGATAAAAATAAAATAGCGAGTACAATGAAAACACTATCACATTCTACAACAAAAGCAAAGAAAAACAAAACATATGTAAGTCAAACTGCTGTCTTTGTTGATGTTCAGACAGAAGTGAACCATCAACCAGTGTCTGTTTGAACTGCTGCTCTCACAAAGTCCTCTCTGACTTTGCTCTTTCAGCTCTGGCCAGCCTGCATTTAATCCACCATTTTCTGTTTGTCATATACTCCAAACTCTTTCTAATGCTCTGTTTCTACTTTCTGCAGCAATATTTTCATATTTTCAATTTCAGTTCTGCTGTGTAATGTTCTCTAGAGCTTTGAAGGTTTTCTGGAGGTATTGCGTCATTTCATTTCCCATGTGGCATGAACCAATGTATTGTGACATATAAGTTGCTTCTCCATATAACTTGCATGACTAGCCAAATTAATGTAACTTATTGTCTGGAAAATATGTTTATTTGTATCCAAATTATTATGAGTAAGTTGGCCATCATCCAGTAAGAGGTAGAATTTTTCTTTCAATTTTTTTAGGACGTTATCTAACACACACGTCACGCACACACACACGCAGGTGATTTAGAATGATTTAGCCTGGAGTGTATGTTTCAAGACATGCTTGTGGAAGAAAAGCCGAGTATTTAGAGAATGCCGATGCATCCACATGTGGAACATGCAAACTTGACTCAGGAAACTCAAACCAGGGACTCTCTCACTATGAACCGTCACTGCTCACCACAACAACTCGGTCCTGCATGAAGCAGAAACTCCTGGGTGAAGAATACAAACAATTAAGATGAGAATGATATAAAAAAAACAATCCATTTTAAAATGTATTGTTGGAGCAACACTTGTGTCACAAGCTTCTTCTTTTTTATTTTTTTTTTACTTTTCAACTCACCACAAAGAGCCAGCTCGAGCAATACTAGGCAATATTTACTCAAACACACGAGTAACAACATCATCAAAGGTTCCTTTGTTGGTGTGAGCTGCCATTGTTCCA
The DNA here is from genome assembly GCF_963383615.2 of Lipophrys pholis. NCBI lineage: Eukaryota > Metazoa > Chordata > Actinopteri > Blenniiformes > Blenniidae > Lipophrys > Lipophrys pholis. The sequence goes on along the minus strand of NC_137627.1, from coordinate 25,640,151 downwards.
TATTCCCAGCCTGAAAAAAATCGGAGCTAAAGCTCCACATAAAGGGTGTTGAATACACTTCATTCCTGCATACAGTGTTCTTGGGCATTAGATGTATGGTGAGCAGAGCCGCTCATTAGGGTGTTGAAGAAACATTTGCACAGCTGAGTGCTGCAGGTAGAGTTCTGATGGCTCACAGCGCTGCTCAGCTGGGGGGGCGAGTGGCCAGGCAGTGACATTTTTAGCACTTGTGTGCTGCCGTTTGCCAGCTTCTGCTCAGATGGCAGGTCAGGCAGAGCCATTCTTTGTGGCAGCTCCACACTTTCTCGAGTGTGCCAAACTGCAGTTATATGGCTATTGCCGTGCTGCTCAGTCACACAAGTGGGGTCACTAGTATGGACAAAGAATTTGCAATAGCATTAGCGGTGGTTGCTTAGTTGCAGATTAATGTACTAAGCCACCAGGATACATCTATGGGAAAATAGGAGGGGCCAAAATTGTCGTTTCTGTGCCGTTACAGTCGACATGCTTCAGCACAAGTGAACTTAAGTCTCGGCTGATGCGGGTTAAGGATTTACTCCCAAGAATGTCACTTGAATCTCTATTTCTCACTCACTCCTGCCTCTGGAGATGCCCTGGCTTCCCTCTCAAATTAGCTTTTCACCTTTAATTATCCGGTGTCTGGCGTGGTAAGAAGTGGAGACAATGTTGTGCACGCCCATTAACACAAAAAAAAACCTGTTTGAAGAAAACAAATGCCTTCTGCCTGCCTTTCTGAAGTTCGTTTAACAATGTCCTCGAGCCACCATTTTCCAATGTGTGAGGAAGTGCCGGCAAACAAGACATCCATCACATTGACAGACAAAACAAATTACAAGGCAAACAGAACCTTAATGTGTCACCAGAGCTAATGGTGTCAAGGCTGGTTGGCAGTAGACCCAGACACTCGCATGCTGCTGCTGTCACACTCATATGGCCGTGCTCTTTAACTCGGAAAACGCCCAAGTGAAGAAGAGAGAGGGAGAGGGATGACTTCTGGATAACGCTCAGGTATTCTCACCCTGAACACTATTAACAATGCATCACGTCTATATTCATAAAAGTCCATTAAATGGCAGCAAGACAGAACAAGAGGCTCTCATGCAGGCATGATCTATCTGTCCTGTGGCGCAAGCTCACAAGTGAGATTATTCTTTAAATGAATGATGCAGTCTCCCTAAAGCCAATAAAAGTGTAATTACATGCCTTGGGCTTTGGTGACAGAGCTGGTGACAGCTATCTGAAAATGAGGAAGAAAGGATTACCTTCACTTTTCATCTCGCTTTGGCATGATCACCTCTCCACAGGGGTCACCTTGGACGAAATGCCACAATTTTACCAGTCATTAAACTCCTAATCCCGGCACAGGGTGCACACTTCCACCTCATCTTTCAAAGCATCCACAGGCACACATCACATCATCCAGCCAGTGCATCATAAGGTGGGAAACATTCACGACATGAGGAGACCACAGATTCTAGTTCACAACAGCTCAACGTTTTCTTCTCTAATACAATTCACAGGCTTAAAACAGAAATGTTGCTGGCAGGTAAAGCAATAGAGTGACTTGGGTTAATATTGTACAAGTTATTTTGGTCCCTGCAGGTAATCACGCCGTGGAGCCGTTGCAGGGGCAGCAGCTGGAACATTGCAAGAGACCACTTGTTAATATTCGGCTCCATGTATTTGCAAAGCAGAACCATTACATATTCAGAGATAGGGAGAGATTTTTCATGGCAGGCGAGCTCAACATGATAAATTGGACAATAAACACTGTAATCCAATGGCACAAAAGTGCACGGGAAAATAACGCTGCACTAAATATGACCTTACAACAACAACCTGCAAAGCAGCGCTGCCTGTCACAGGAATAAAGCAAAAAATATCATGGTCACAGTCAGGCTCACACACACGTGTCTATTATACAATCACATGTTTTTGTAATTGAAATTTATGCGGCATAACAATATGACCAGAAAGAGTTAGAATCTGTGCTGTGACCAACATAATGGAATATTTTCTCTTACCCAAACCTCAATTAAGTTGGGAGTATCGTTCATGAACAATATATTTTTAATACCAGAATGCATAAATTTGAGAATTTATTGATGGATTCAGATAAAAGATTGGAAATACACCTGTGAATAACGCCATGCTAATTATTGTGGTATTTATACAAACAGTGACTTGCAGCATGTTTGATAATGGACATCCCATTGCTTGCACCTCTTTTATACCTTTGTTAAAGCATGTTCCTTCTTCATATTCACATTTTTTAAGTAAAAGCATCAAGCACTCTGACTCTGATGGCAAGATAATTTACAAAGCAAGGCAACAAAACATAACCTTTTTGTTAGTTTGGTTCATTTTCACAAGTCCAAGTATCCAAAAAAGAAAGCGAGCTCTGAGCATATCGACAGCACAACAGTTGACAGCTTCTAAATCTTCAGCCTGCTGACAGGAAAGAACCTGGACTTCCCTACAAGAAGTAAGTTGAGCAACTGGCTGATAATTCAGTCATATTTAAACATGACCGATAACACAGCTGTGATTTTAATCAATCAATCTTTGTAATGAGAACAGGAAGTTAATCCATTGTTATGCATTATTCGTCAGTAAATTAAGGTCTTTGGGGTTAATTAACTAGTGGGCTAAGGACAATGTTAATAATGCAGCACTAATACAGGGCAGGTAATAACACACTTGAAAATGTCCTTCCCCACTGCAGCTTCCAGTTCTTCTGAGGAGGCCAGTCGACCCTGACAATTAGGATTTTCTCCAACAGCTTCCTCACAGCAGCCGACGTTCATGTCTGCTTGTGCTTACGCTTGTGTATAGTATTGATGTGAAGGCTCTAAAGCTGAAACTACAGCTGCAATCCTGAAATACACTACGTGGCTTTTCAGTTTCTTGAGATGTAATGACAATATTTTGTCTTAAGCAAACAGATTCATCAGAACCTCTGACAATGAATTTCTTCACAATCACTTTGGTTGAAAAATGTCTTTTACACGAATAGAATTGGAAAAAATAACATGCATCAGATCAGTAATGGCTAATTGAGAAGAAATACAGAAAGATAAATAGTTATGCCAAGTTAGTCCAGATTTTGGAATGCACTGTCTTTCAGCATGTGGTCTGGAAGCCTAGAAATGTCTTCAGATGTTGATGTGAACAATGAGCGATCCTGACGTCTGATGTTTCTCTTTCAATGGTACGGTGACAGAGCTCCACTGAAGAGTTGGCATGAATGAACAGTTAATAACAAGTTTGATGTTCCATTAACAGCACATTCCACTGGCAGCTACAAACAATGGCCTTCTGCGCCTACATAACATTCCTTCCTGGTTGATGTTGAGAATTTCCTTCAATATTTCAGATTTTTCATCAGAAAGGAAGTCTCCAACCAGACATCATGATCATGATCCTACAGCAGTTTTATTACTGCTATAGAAATTCATCAAAGACATTTTTAAAGAATATAACCAAGTGTCATCTGCCATTTCAGAGACATCCTTGTGACACCATGGAATAGGATCTCCACGACATGCATAGTAATGCAGAATGTAAAGAAGGCCTTTGTAGACACCTTAATCTGCCAGTGAAAATCCCTGGCTTCATATAAATACTGCACTGACATATTTCACACAAAGCCAAAGCTCCTTGCTTCATCTCCTGGGGTCCAAACTGACATTCAGCATCTGGTCGGACATACTTTCTACAGAGAGACGCAGAGAAGCCAACTGCATGAACACTCTGAATGCCAAGGCCCAATATCTGACCTAACAGGCTGCTGACAGCGACTATAAAAGGCTATGATGGGCCTTTCTTTCCTCTGCGATCACTGAAGATCATCCATGTGAATAGAAAAACTGTGTGTATATTTGAAACATTTAATATTTCATCCTGTCGAATCCTGCTGTATTGTGCCCAGTACGCCGTCAATATTTGACCTTGAGGCTTGTTTGTGTTATACGGCAAAAGTGAGGATATATCTTCAGATGTGTTATAGTAAAAATCATCTGATAACTCTGTCACACGTGTATATAACAGCTGTAATGTCTCCACTGTCTCATGTTTACTGTCCCAAGAGGGAGAGTGACTATGACAACTTCTCACATGTGGTGCTAACATGGGAATTACACTGGACCACAATATTTGATCATCTAAGTAAACAGTCGTTGTCATTAACAAAATGGAACGAGGCAGAGCAGTTCTTTTAAAAAAAAATTGCCTTTCTACCCCAGTTCCTCAGGAAGATCTTAATGGGAAAGCTTACCAGTGAAACAAAGTGCCATAAGCAATTATACAATAACATATGTTTGCTTCTCTTAAACACATACACTTCAATAGGTCCAATCTCTGCCATAGACTATGTCCGTACAAAGTGAAAGGCATTCAAATCTGTATCAGACTGTCTTTTTTTATTGAACTGCATGTTGAATGCTATGAAATTAAAGTGGACCGCAGTATATAAAGTAAGAATTATTCTATTTTGGAAACTAAACACATGTGACAGTGTTGGAAGATGACAAAGACTATTAAACAAGATTCACTCTTGTCTAACACCTCCACCCACTGCGACCTCGGTAATGACCATAAAGAAGAATTATCACCTGTCAGCTATCAGAGAGTTCACAGTTTTTCAGACTCCTTGTGTTGGATTAGAATAGATGCAATTTCACCTTACGATGTGGCTGGAGAGCCTTTTCACATGGATTCTGACGGGTTCTATACTGTTTGGTGTGTTGTTAATGGTCATGTTGAATCTGTGGATGTCCGGAGACCAACAGTCAACTGAAGAAAGAAACTTTGATCAGCAACTAATCAGTCCATCTCCACAAACATTTTCACACAAAAGAACATGGTGTGAAGTTCAAGTTCCCTCTGGACGGATAGCCAGTCCATCAACAAACCACGCACACACACACACACACACACACACACACACACACACACACACACACACACACACACACACACACACACACACACACACACACACACACACTGACAATTTACGGACTAGCCACCTCACATATACTGTATGTCGTTGGGCTTTTTAGAGGAAGTCAAACTATGTGTTTAAAAATGCTGCATGCACAGGTAGAACATGCAAGCTCCATACAGAAAGGCCAAAGAGGCCAGTCAGTTGCAACCTGAGTTTTTTTTTTTTGCAGTTCGTATTATATTGTGAAAATATACCTGCTCAATTATTACAGCCCATTTAAAATGTCCTTGAATACTGCACATGGTTTTCCTTCACCTACACAGTATGTGATGACGAGCATGCCCTTTTTTTTTTACTATGAAATCAAGAAAAATCTGCTTTCCTATCAGAACAATTCTATAAGCTGTTCCTGCGATCGACTGTCCCCATTTTGTAATGTGCACCTCCACCCAGCACAGGCGGTGCTATCTGCATCCCAGCTCCATGCTGGCACAGGAAGAGGCGGTTGCTTGACACACAATATTGGACAAGACAGTAACATGGAACATTTAGAGGAGGATGGAGAGGGTACCGTCGCACAAGGCTTGCCAGCTGTGATAATGATGTATAATTTAATTGAAGGCTGTGCTTCTATCCTCCACAGAACTCAAACTGCTCTTCTCTTGTCAATGCATTATTCAGGCTAATGGTGACCCTGAAATAGAAAAAAGCTTCTTATCTCTTTAAAGTTTCATTGCGGAGAGCAAAGAGAGGTAAGGAGGTATATCGAAAGAAAAGTGAGTTAGAGTGAAGCAGAGAGTCGCCGATAAGGTAAAAACGCTCACTGAGTTGTAGCACTGTCTACTGACATGCTCTGTGAAGGATTCCTCTTTCTGACCATGACAGCGTCATCTTCCCGGCAACAGCAGAAAAATTCAATTGGACAGAGCTTCTGACAGAATTGACTGCTTCGCTGCAGACATTCACAAAGAAATAACAGACTTTCATCAAAACAAACAAATCAGACGAGGAGTTCAAGAAGACCCTCCTCTGGTTTTGTGTTGTCAACCTCTAAATCAAAATAAAAGAAAAAACTTTCAAACAATCACCATCATCTGTAGTGGGCATAGAAGAGGGAGAGACACTGCATGCAGTAAAGCAATCATGCATACACTATGTAGACATGGACCATCTTCATACGTGATGAAGCAGATACTCCACAAGCCAGAGAAGGACGGGGTGAAAGGGTCTGCGGCCATTAAACCAGCCCACTTAGATCCATCAAGCTAAGTTGTCATATTTACAGTCTGAAATCCACCCATAAAACACTGTTATTGTAAAGTGTAATTTCCTCTGCAATTAGAAATCAGCTTCATTAACGGACGTGTGACTGGAATGTGGCAATTAGTCTGCGCTGTATATGGCGAGAGGGTTGGCGTGGTGATGAGCGCGCAGTGCAATACGCAGTGATGGCACTTGGCACATTTACTGAATCAGTTATTTCACCGTCTCACCCCGTGATTGCCCACAATAACTAATCTTTCTACAGATTAATCAAATGTGCAACACTTCCACCCTTCTTCCATCTTCTGACAAATCCTTCACTTAACAGATTAGGAAAGGTCGGTGGAAGGATAATAAATGATCTATTGATATATTTAAGCGCAGAGTGTTATGATTAGTTAACCTGAATACAGTGTAGAAGGAGTACTACATTGAGTGGCAGCCAAATCACATAAGCAAAATGAGCGTATCGCGAATAACACTTTGCTAGTGTGACCAATAAAAATGTATTACTTTACGATCCATGGTAAAAAAGAAAAAAGGAGTGACAGAGACAGAACTAAAATGAGCTATGCTGCATGAGTCAGTAAATGGTTTCGGGGTTTTATTTGGCTTGACCTGACTTCATCTCTGAACTGGTGAATCCCAGTAACCCCCCCCCCCACCAGAAACAAATACTTTACTGTCGATTGTAAACGGCTCTCCCCATTCAGCCCAACAGGAAAAGAGCATGTCCAATAATAATAATAATAAAAAGAAGAAGAAGAATTAAAAGAAAAAGAAAACTACAAATGATCACACAAAGAATTAATTGAGCAGCAACTGCTGAAGCGATTCACTGCAGGGTTAAATAAACCTATGAGATTCATCCAGAGTGCAGAAACAACATGTACAATCATGAACTGAAGCCAAACAATAAATAAACAGCCGCAGTCCTTCATTATGACTGGATGAGTCACTGTTACATAATATAAAATAAGAACACACATATTGGACAACAATATAAAACAGAAAATTAGAGCACAATTTTCATAATCACTGAAATGTACATTGAGTACTGTTCAAAACAATAATGTTATGATGATTGTATTGTATCACATTGAACTTTTTGTTTTATACTTGACAGTGTTGGAAGTGGTGCAGTCGTTATTTTCCCAGATCTGAATTTAATGTGACAACAGCCCTCTAACGCTCCAAATTGGGGAGCAAGCACATTTACCTAATGTTGTCTCAATCCTGTTACCACTGTATCTGTGATCTCGCCCACACTTTTCGGTTTGTACAGATTGCATTTATTCCTAACAAGGCGTAGGCGTACATAAGGGAAGTGCATTTGAGAAAAGGATTCTTCTCAACTTGCAGTGGTACAGCGCCTAATGATCTAATTGGATTGAACAAGGAACGCACGGCACATTTTCTGCCTTTTCAGTCCTTTTTTTTTCCATCAAGACTGAGTAATTATGAGGGAGCGGCTTCACTCACTATAGCTGTACTTGCTGTTTGTCTTGTAAATATTTAGTTTGCGGAACAAGTGTTTCACTTTTCTGCTTTTGCACATGGAATAAGAAGGCTGACGTCTGAGATCGAACTGAGTCACACAATGTCAGCAAAACATCACAGGGACGGATCATGGGTGAGGGTCGATCCCTCAACCCCTCCCTGCTTTCCACGCCTCAAGTCACGGGTCAAAACATATTAATTGTACAAGTAATGACAGTGATTTAATTGTTCTGTCAGGCTGTTGCCTAATTTTCCTCCCATTAGTTTGTGTAATATTCCTTTCCCCGCAGCTTTGTCTGACTTCCTGCTAGTGTCAGGGCGTGAGCAGCACATGAGGGGACGATATCTCCTAATGCTAATTCTACAGCTTGAAGAAAAAATCGTATTCAACCAACAATACATTTAATTCTTGCAAAAAAAAGAAAAATTATATATATATATATATATATGATATACATACAAGCAGGCAACACATGCAACTGTCAAAGCAGATGGAAATGAAAGTGCGTAATGAAATATAGCAAAGATAGAGTGTCAGAGGTTGTCCTCAGTATCTCACAAGACGCCTCCTGCACCTGCTGGGCGATGGGGACTTTCTGTGGAGTTCGTATACTCCACATGTGTCTGCGTGGCTTTTTCCCTGTGTACTCAGCGCCTCTGCAGTTCATAGTTCATGAGTAAATGTGAGTGCCGGGGCTCTTGGCAATGCTTTATTTAATGGTAGTAGTAACAATATATTTCAAACATGTTAAAAAGAAAGTGACTAATCTCACACCAGACATGAGAGATTAATATCTCAACAAACATGAATATTCACAATTATTAGCCTTGAGTGAGGACAAAATAGAGAATAACAGAAGGAAAGGATTATTTAAGCAGTGATCTGATAATTAGTTTAGTTGGAATCTGAATAAAGTCTACCTTTACCATTGTTGTTGTGATGATTTCTTTGTTGTTTCTGGGCGTCACTGACCACCACCGAGTAATCTCACAGATATGGAGTATGTGCAAACATAATGATGAAGCCAGCCGTTCTGGCTGTAGTTGATCTGTAGTAGCCTACACGATATTCCTGTGTGAGTAGGAAGTGCTAATATTAATTCCCTGACTGGTCCATAAATCTGATCCTCTCTGAATGCTTTCCCAGATGGCCACAAACACTCCGCTGTTATAAAAATAGGAGTATGGCTGTTATTTCTGTAATAGGTGTTGGCCACTTGTTTTTATCACTACTCTTCTACTGACCACCGCAGCGGGCCTGTATTTAGTGAATTAGTTTCCGAAAACACCACAAAAGAACGTCCTTGTTTCTAAACTTGGGCTGGTCGACCAATCATTTGTCTTTATAGCTTTGTGTTAATGCAGCCAGGCTCCCTATCACCTCGTGTTCACTCTCTTCACGTTACCATTTATTGAAGTTTGGTGGGATCATTATACATTCAATCGGATTTCTACCCTCTTGCCAGGCTCACTTCAATCTCTGCCGCCCCTGATCCCCCGTGCCTGTGCAGCGCCGGTCCTGACGACTCTCTATGCAGGCTGCTGTGAGAATGTGAAGAAGAGTAATTTGTTGGATTCTGGGTGATGTCGGGCACCATGCATAGGAAGCAAGAAAGTAGTTTCACGATCACAAGACAGTCAGAATAAGAGCTCCAGTCCCCTGAGAGGATGAGTGAAAAGAAAGAAGAATAAAAAACACCCAACCACTGCTTCAGCCTTCAGCGTGCCACAGCTGGCACACATGGTGTTAATCCAATGACAACCCAACAGCCAGCGTACAGCAGGCAGCGCAAGGATGCTTCAAAGTCAATGTGCAGCACAGTTTGGTTCCACAGAGTCCCAAGCATACAAGAAACCTAAACTACTACCAGCATTTCATTTTTGACAATATGTTGTTGTAAGACGTCTGAAACCAAAGACATCATGAAGATGACAGTGGCGATACGATCTTCCAATAGGATCACACGGTATTAACACATCTGTCTACTGAACTCTTGTACAAGGAATTGTTTGAGTTTAAGCAGTAAAAGTCTATTATCACTCCACACACAGAGCACCTCCAGTAGTATCACGATATGGGAGCTGGTTGGAGATATTTCTACTTCTTGTCACAACTTGTCACTTTTGGAATCCATTGTGACGATGAGATGAGATGAGATGAGATGAGATGAGATGAGATGAGATGAGATGAGATGAGATGAGATGAGATGAGATGAGATGAGATGAGATGAGATGAGATGAGATGAGATGAGATGAGATGAGATGAGATGAGATGAGATGAGATGAGATGGTGTCAAACCAGTATGTTTTGGTTTTTTTGGTCCAGGAGAAGTTTCTCCAGCATTGCTCAAACCTCCGGGGAGGAGTGTTTGATATTCAAAAGACGTATTTCCATTGGTGGGTGATGCTTTGCTGGGAGCCATTACAAGATGTTGTGTATTCTACTGCAAGAAAAACCTCCCTCACAGCTAAAGGAAGCCAAATACTCTGGTCAAATGTATTTATAACAACTAGTACAGCCTCAAGATGCTTTATGGCACAAACTCCCAGTGTTCATGGCTGTATAAACAGTAACATCGGAATAATCCAGATGATACTGTGTAGGGACTTATTACGGATGCATGGAAATGGAAATGTTTCATGTAATAACGTATGGAAGTTATAGGTAAATAAAAAAAAAAAATACAACTGTCAAAGGAATCCTGCCTCGGAATTGAAATGTTAACTAATCCAATCAGCATCTTCAGGGAGTGACAGGAGTTGCATAAACAGCTGTCAAACCTGCACAGATCTTATCTTAATTGTGGAAAATATTACTATGTCTGTGTCACAAAATCATAATTAAGCAAGCAAGGTCACAATCCAGACTGTGGCTGTGGAATGATCTGCTGGAATAAGCACTGATATGGAGGGAGTTCGCAGCTTCATTATGCCCGGCGAAGTCACTGCACTCCATTTCACCCGAGGCCAGTGACAGCTGAGGGTATATTGTATGAGATTTGACCCTACATTTACAGAACATTGATTCATGGTTGCATCATTTTAAAGTATAATAATACAAAAATACCAATACTCAGTTCAGTGAGAGAAGAAGAAACCTATAACCTATAACACATTTTTTGAATGTTATGAAATGCTTCTAAAAGCTTGATCCAAGTCACTAGGTTAAAACTTCTGATGGTAATAAGAGCACTGGCACAGAATGAAGAGGCTTTAAGAGAGTTTCATCTGAAGACATCTAAAGTAAAGAGTGGGTGCAGAAAAACAAGACCAAAGTGGTAAGGAATCATTAAATAGATCACGGTGGTGACACGGCCCCTTTGAAGAGGCACACATTCTCGTGAGCGTGAGCCCTGAGTGCTAACAATGCCGATAGGCTGCAGGGAGCATCTCTCAGCCTCCTCACTGAGCACCAGCTCCAAGATTAGAGGTTCCTTTAATCCGACAAAGGGGATTAAATGCTACAAGAGAGGCGAGAGGACCGCTCCCACGGAGGGGCTGAGATGAATTATTTACACCTCCCCTCAAGACTGTGATCTAAGTCTTTAAACCAAAAATCACACTTTCTGAGACACTGGTGGCATGTCATGCCAGCCGAACATTCCAGGGTGCCTGGATAAGGGAGAAGGGTGTGTGGGAATTCGTCAAAACAGACCTCTGAACCAGTAAACAACAGCAGGGCAGAGTTGGACAGCTCAAACAAGCAAGTGTTCGGTCGACAGTGAAATATTGGCCGACCCGAAAAAGTTGGACACCTAAATTTAGCGATCATGAGAGGTAATTTCGCCCTGCGCTCAGGAGAAGGTCAGGTTTCTTTGAACACCCCGCTGTTGCCAAAATGAATCACAACTGTGCAGACCAGCAGTTCGGTCCAGACTTTCACATGTGTTCAAACACAAAACATCCCGACTCAGTAGTGCTTCAGGCAAGGTCAATCTGTGATGGGAACGTTACAGCCCATCACAGATTGTAACACCGTCTCACGCGACGTGGGCTGCAAATGTCCAAGAGTGAATTTCCTAAAAATCCAGGTGCAGGTCATTTCAATGACTCACAACTCGCCACAGTACAAACGCCAGTGAATTGCTTGGATCATCACTTACCCCCCTTGTTCCATCTGCCTTTAGTCCTTGCCTGGTAGGTGAGTTCAGGGCAGCCAGACAGCACCAAGAGAAAAAAAACAAGTTCAAACACAGAAAGAAATCCAGACTTCGCCCTGGAAAACATGTCCAAGAGTTGCTGGCAGCCAAGTCACTTTCACATGGCTCTGTTTTCTCCTGGAGCGGCGCGGCTGCGGCGCAGGGTAACCCACGCGTGGGCTGTCATCATCAGTCACGCTGGTGTCAGCAGTGGGTCTCCAGTCCTACCATGCTGCTCGCGCGACGCCCCGGCCGGGTGCTGCTCTTCACTGACACTGGAGATCCGAGAGAAGCCTCATCTCTCCCTCCCGTAAGCTCTGCCTCACCAGAGCGCGCGAACCAAACGGGAACACACAGCGTGCCATGCGACGGCACGGCTCAGCCTCGCTCGGCACAGTGCATAGGAACTCGCTCTCACACATGCACACACTCCCTCTCTCTCTCCATCTCTCTCACACTGGCTGCTGCTGCCTCCACGACTGATGCTGATGCTGCTACTGAATTATTTCCTGCCCTCCTCACTCTGGGTTTCTCGGGGAATTCATTCCTCTGCGCTGCCTCTTGCTCGGGAGCCTCACATCCTGGAGGAAACGAGGGGTGGGGGCAAAATCCACCTCCGAGACTCGAGCAAGGAGTTGCTGAGGGTGTGTTAAGAGTCAGGGCAGTCTCCTAGTGTGAACCGGCACACACACACACACACACACACACACACACACACACACACACACACACACACACACACACACACACACACACACAGGCAAGTAAGAATGACAGGTACCTGCTGAGCGGAAAGGGACGGAGGAAGCCAAAGCTCCATGTTTTCAGAGATGTTCTTTATCAGCAGGACGTCTTGCGTGGATATTATATCAATCCGTTACAAAGCGAAGGGGTTTCAATGGGTTCAATGAAGCAAAGGGAGAAGAGGAAAACGAGGATGGAATAGACAGGCAGGAGTTTGGAATCAAGCACTGGAGCAAGGACATTGCTGGGTTAGGACACCTTTACCCTTTTACCTCATGATGGGGCATAGTCAGGAAAACAATCCAGCTAAACATCAATAAATGAAAAAAAAAAAAATCCTGAAGGAAATCCAGCAAATTTGGTGCTTTAATAGTTGTAGTTAAGCAACTTCCACAGTAATGAAATGATGCCTCACTATCAGAGCGGCAACTTTAATGTTCATTGTGAAAAGCCAGTTAATTGTTTTAGTTAAACTGGTGGGAACTGTTTAAATTCAACATCTTGACATTGTTTGGTCAAACCAATAATCCAGAATGTGAAAACATGTAATTTTCAAATTACACGAAACAGAGAAAAGGAGCTCGTCTTCACGGTTGACTTGGAGTCGGAGTACATTAGCAATTTTGCGAGTGATCAGGTCGTACGGCGCGGAGAATGAAACGACCGCACATCGCATCGCCCCAAAAATTAGATTTCCATCAGTGAAAACCAACAACTGTAGCTGTCTTTTATTACAGCGTCCTCAGAGTCACTCCTCAATACAGCAGCTTACGTGAACACATTAACAAGAACTGTAGAAAACCTCCAACTCATAAAATCATCAATACTGTAATTAATACATAAATCTAGGTATATATTGTTTTCTCAAGTGCACGGTTTATCTAGATATTAGTCACATTCTTTAAAGCCCCAAGGTCATTACGCTCCCAAGTTCATAAAGCAGGTACTTCACTAGCAGGGAGAATGAACAGGCTGTCGTACACACACCATGGCTTTAATGTCCTAATTACAGCTTCAGAGGAAACCTATGATCAAGTCCATAATTTTTTATACACGCTGGAAATTAATATTCTAAAACCACACTGAGTCTTTACAGGTTTACTCTACACTTTCCTCTTCGTTTACGCTATCTCGCGTTCGCTTCATAACAACCTGAAACAACACCGGTAACTGTTATTAGGCTCTGTGCGCACGAGAGACAAGATATATATTTCCTCGAACAAACCAGCAGGAGCATAAGCTGGCAATGCACATTTCTGATGACAGATAAACAAGTATAATGTTTGCCTCTCTCTGGGCTATTACACAATAACTAAAGTACAAAATTTTTAATTATGGGACTCTCTTGTTAATTGAGATATAAAATTACATAGAAAATATGCTACAAGTGAAGAAACTCTAACTTTAAAGCTACAATACTTATTGTTGCATGTCTACATTTCTAAGTAGGACTTTTTCAATAGTAGCCCGGAGCTTTTTTTGTTAAACAGAAATACTTAGAGATTAATCTTTTTTTTGCATATAAAAGGCTGGCAATGTTACCTTGGGCTACAAATTTAAACGACACTACCAAGGATAAGCACCAAGTAGCCTGGATGCAAGCCGTTAGTAGAGGACAGTATGAGAATACATTAGGCATGAAGTAAGAAATAAGTGATCCTCAGCAACAGTTTGTTACAGTCTGTATCACATTGCACTGCTCCTTCATTAGACAGGGGCGGACAGCAAGAACCTTGAAATTACAACTGTGGCTGTAATGGCTGTAATTATTCTTCATATCCATATTATGAGCAATAACTTCATTGCAGCAAAGACAGAGATGTTATTTAACATTTTTTAAATCAACACAGTCAAAGAGCCACTGCACATCATGGGACACAGGTTTGTAACATGCAGCTGCAGGTTTTTACCAAAAGTTTGACATGGAAACATCTGAAACAGGAAGCCAGTATAATGGGAAAGATACAGGTCACCAGTGCGTCAGAGTCGTGAAGGGAAACTCGACTCCTTGAAGTGAGTGAAGAGTTTATGAGTCCTTCATGAATGTGAACCTGGGGTCTGAGTCACCATTTCCACTAACCTAAACATATAAAAAGTGGCGGCTGGTGATACATTTCTTAGGGGCTCTTCATTATCATTCAAATTCAGCCAATGTTAACTTCATTCAAATACAGTGAGTTTATAAACCACATTACAACAATGTTGCCTGTCTAACCCAGGTTGCTCACACACACACTACTGAGGACAGAGAAATCAAGAAAACCTCTCTTTTATTGGATTCTTTATGGAAAATGAAACACATACAGTTCAGGGCCCATTTCTAGTTTGCTGGCATAAACATATTTTGAAATGATTAAAAACGAACGATTTCTTTTATAATTTTTTTTCCTGCTTCTTGCTCCCAGAGGGGCGCTGGCGCCCTCTATTGGTCAGCGGCCGCTGCATATAAACCTAAACATATTGGAATAAATTCTTGAAAAAACAGTTGGCACTGTTGAGCTTCTCAAGCAACGATTCGCCTGTACTGAACGAACTTCGTACACCTGACCGATTTAGAAGAGGTGAACGATTCTTTGGAACGCCTCATGAATCATGTGAGCTGAAGAGAACAAGTGAACGAGTGAATGGGCGTGAAGACTCATGAGTCACCGTTCAGTAGAGCGACTCTCGGGTTTTGAACAAGTCCTTCAGTGTCACAGACAACCACACTTTGGTTAAGAGCAGGGGTCGGCAACCCGCGGCTCTGGAGACGCATGCGGCCCTTTGGTCCCTCTACTGGGCTCCTTGAGCCTCGGTCCCATTGCAGTTCATCCCAAAGCGCGGCGGGCCGGGGTGGTACGATAAGGCAAAGTGCACCCAGAACCAACTGTGTTGCGTGGTCCCACCACAGAGAGTGCGGTAAAATGTAGACGAAGTTGTGAACGAAGCAGGGATGTAACGTCATTACGCTACAATAGTGGCGCAAAGAGCTCAGTCGTTGCGATCACTGCTCACAGCAGCTGGAGCTGCAGCTCTGCGGTCATCCGAAGCCGTGAGCTTCCTTTATCTGTGACACGGCGGAAAACTTTCTCGATCCGGACTGCAGTGTCCATCTCCCGCTGGATCTCCTCCTCTCCTGTTACTGAGAGGAGCGTCTGAACCTCGTCAGATGACCCCGGTGCTGTGGAGCGCCGACGTTTCAATAAGCCCAGTCAACAAAACAACCAGTGAGAGCAAAGCGACGTATGTGAACAATAACAGGAGTGTTCACAACAGATGAGATATTTTAATATTGCCAACTTGTTGAGAGCGACGATCGTCACTACCAGTCAGCAGACGTGTGGAGGAACGATGCTTGATGTTCACTACCACAGATGTCACGTTGGGTACGGCTCCCAGTGTGTTCTGTTCAGTGGGAAACGAGTCCAAATGGCTCTTTGAGTGTTGAAGGTTGCCGACCCCTGGTTTAGAGCAACTGGTTTCCCAAAGGGCCACATGAAACACTATCATAACTTTTGAGGGTCGAGACGTTAGTTGACTTGAGTTTTCCTTAATAAGAATTATATTTTGATAAAAAAATCTTTTTGGAGCTACTGTTGCTCCACGAGTCTTATTCTCAGTCTTTTCCAGTGTTTTTCTGGAAATCATGATACATTTTTTCAAAATTTCAACTTCAGTTTTCAAAAACATGTCATTTTTTTTTTTTGTTAATAGTCTCTTTTTCTACTGTCAAACCCCAATTTTGCGATTTGAAGATTGCTAGCTCTGCCAGCCAAGATGCGAGAAACAACCAATAATCTTTCAGGCCCATCACCTGAAAAAGAGTGACGATATTAGGTGTAATAAGGACTACAATGGAGTCATTTTCATTTGATTCAGGATTTTCCAGTGACACCCTGAGGACCGGCGAAGCAGAGCTAAAGGGCCACATGTGGCCCCCAGGCCACGTGATGCCCCAGCCTGGTTTAGAGAGACCAGTTACCCTCAGATGCCTGGTTTTGGACTGTGGGGGAAATCGAATTACAGACTATGAGGATTTGTCCTAAGAGAAAGATCTAAAACTGGGATGTCCCTCCTCTGAAGCGAGGTTCTTATCACTACACCACTGTGGGTTCCAGTTCAGGTGGTGTGGACATTAATTAATATTTTGTGTTTTTTAATGAGCTCATTAAACTGAGCTTGCTACACGAAACACTCCTCCAAGTTGTTTGTGGTTCTTCTGGTTGTATAAAGTCACAGAAGGAGGAAGCATGGGTGCAGTGTGGACTCGTCAACAATAATGTAAACTAAAGATGCAGAAAAGTGTTGTTGAGTGGGGCACAGCCACCGAAACAGTCCCTACTAGTGCAGAGTAAAGAGGAGTAGAGTGGAGTGAAGAGAGAGATGTGCGAACCCCTATATCCAGACTGGCAAGTCTGACAGCTTATCACCCACAGACAAGAACCCCCCGGATAAATGTGGTCAAGCAGGAGAGGAGCCCAGCTTCAGCAGCGATGGGGTGCAGGACAGCGATAAGGATGAAGCTCTACTGGGCAAAATGGGGGAGCGAGGCGAGGGGCCCCGGGCTGAGAAACTCAGCCAACAGCACTACTCATTCCAGCTCGCGCTGGTTAAACCTCTTAAAACATTTACACAGAGGCATTCACCATACTCAGCAAATATAGGTTACAGCATGCATGCGCCCATGCGTCTTGAATGTAACTGCGCATTTCTGCACGTTTCATTGCACATCTGAAACCAAGAAACCCCGAAAAGCAGAGTGTGTGAGTGCAGCTTACGGGAGAGGAAAGGCGTGGGACACGTGTGTGTGTGTGTGTGTGTGTGTGTGTGTGTGTGTGTGTGTGTGTGTGTGTGTGTGTGTGTGTGTGTGTGTGTGTGTGTGTGTGTGTGTGTGTGTGTGTGTGTGTGTGTGTGTGTGTGTGTGTGTGTGTGTGTGGTGGGGGAGTGTTCCTCTTGACGTTTTTCCGATGCAGGCCTCTTGAAAACACACCATGAAATTTTCTTTTTCACAGGAAGTGAAAGACCGAGCACCATGAATTGATCCCCTGATGGAGATCTGGCTCTTTGTGTAGTCATTTTCTCGTCTGCGCATCTGCCTGCCCAGATACTGGATAATCTACTCACTCCCAGCATTTCTAATCCAACCATCCATCCCAATTCACTCCGCCCAACTGCGTCCCGCCACAGAACAAGGGTGCAGTTTGGAAGTCTGAATTGAAGTAGGTTTGGTTGTTATCCCCTGTTGAAAGCACAATGGTACTGGCCTGAAATTATTGTTTCTCCCACATTGATAATCCGGAGGTAGTGACCAACAGTATAATTATAATTCATCAGAATCAGAGCAAGAAAAGTCAAATTATCAGTGTGAGCAACTGTCATTGGTCAGCAACTTAATGCCTCACATTTTCTATTATTTTATTGTTGTTACATGAGACTCACGACATATTCTACACAATATTTTTCAGATATAAAAACAATATCCAGTTTGCGTAAACAAAGCACCATACTGGAGCGGCACACTACTCCCAGTGTGCCTCCTGGCAACCAAATAAAGATCATAAGCTGATTATGGCGCCGTCAGCCAATTCAAATGTGTAAACAAGCCAAACCAGGAAAGGCGAGCGCTTGTAGGGAGATTAGTAAATTTGTTTGCAATGTACATATGTACCTGGCTGGCCTGTCAAACAACTGGTCAGTGTTGAAATTGAAGGTCGTGAGTGTGATGGGACCTTCCCCTGTGGACAAATAAGCTGCTGCTTCATTTTCTTGAAATGCAAATTCCTCATAACAGAATTACATAACCTACCATTTCTATACATGATGGTGGTGAACACATCGCCACCGTGTCTGTGGAAATGATGGCTCCTTTCACACTCAATGTGCTTGAATAATACTGTGCGCTAATCAAAAATGTATTGTATCCTGCACCTCCATAACATGTTGCACTAAGTAGCTCTTCAATCAAATCCTCGCTACAGTCATCCATATGTAAATATTTAATGTAACCACTGGGAAACAGGCTGGTCTTGTTATAATGTACATGAAAACAGCAATTGAAGCCAAAAGTGTGGCGCAAGTTGAGGATGCAATTACATCAGGAATAAATTCCTTTACAGTCGATCCCTTATACGCATAAACTTGTGTCTGTGAATGGTCCCCAAGTCAAAGAACAGAGAGGTAATAAGAATCAGAATGAGTTAGTGATGGCTGTCATAAAATATGGCATGGATTTCTATTTACAACCTGTAATAAAACTGCCTCTGCAGCGATTTATGGAGATGCTTGCCCCACAGAGCCAAACCCTTTTTGCCAAGGGCATGTTAATAACCTGCACAGTGCATTTTGAATATATTGGCAGATGGACATTTTGTCTAATAGGGCATTGCAAACTGGAAAGCAGGCGCTAAAAATGGCAACAGCATCATGCGTATGGTGTGCTGTGATGACAGCTCTGCTCCCTCTCAGACCTGCACAAACTCTTACATTGTGCTCAGCTTTTCTTTCCTTTTTATAGTCATTGGTCCCTTGTCCTGCTTCACACAAATCCCCTACCACAGCTCACCGTTGCTGGAACAATCACACTATTAAATAACAGACATAAAATACAGAATGAGAATAAATATTATAATATAGACCAACATGTTGCATGCAATTTTAAATGCCTTTACAATTATTGACATTTTGAGTGTTGTCATTAGGGATGGGAATAGAAAGCCAGTTCTTGTTGAGAACCAGTTCGCAGTGTTTCAATTCCTTCCAATCGTTTGCCAAATTTGCAAACAATTCCCTTATCGATTCCAGTGGACGTGAACGACGTCACCACACACGTTGCGAAGCTGACTCAAACTGCACAGCATGCGAGGCCACGTCATTCACCAGTGCAGCCAGCAACCTGGTGCCAAGAGGCGCAAACGCTCCAACGTTTGGTTCCAGTTCAGGAGAATTGAAAATGGAATCGGAATCATAGAAATCTTATGGGTAACTTCAGCATCAATCTTGTCCCAAGCTGTTGACATCCGTGGAGCAGTATTGTTCCTGTTTTACTAAACTCCCATTTACTGGAAGGTGATATTATAATTAACCTTGAACTAACTTTTGAGGTGACTTTACAATTAGACTTCAAACACAGAACTTGTGATGAGTTAAACATCAACTAACACCAAAGAGTTCTCTGCACATTTCTATGTAGTTGATTTTAGGTATTTAGTACTCTTTTCTTTTCAGTTTCATTAGTTTAAATTACTTTTGCAAGACCCACCAGGATCCCGTTTATCATGCCTCATCCTAGGAGTGTCTGATTTAACTTCCGCTGAATTTAACAAGTGAATCATCTTAATGAGCTGACAGGGCCACTAATGCATGAAGCACAATAATGAAACAGCCCACTTGAAGAAGACAAATGTTACTTTTCCTGGAAGTTACTTTTTAATTGCAGTAACTAGTAAATACACAAAGTGCTAAAGTGACTCTCCTCTCCCTTCCAATATATATCTTAGTAATTTAACGACAGCAAATATGTGTTTCTAAGCAGAGCAGGAGACTTTATTATCATGGCCAGAGAGTAGATGAATCCACTGAATAAAAACACAAACATGAAAAATGAGGGCAGAACGGTGGAGACACTGTTAGCACACAAAGAAGAAGTGTTTGTATTCCGAGCAGGACCGTTCTGTATGAATACAGTCTGCTTACACAAACTGTGAATCTGAACTGAGAGTATGTTTGAGTGTGTGTGGAGAAGCTTGTCCATCGCTCCATGACCCATTAAGGCAAAGGCATGTTCGCTGAGGGGACACATACATACAAAGTTCAACCTAATTGGGCTGGATTGGTAAAATAGTGTCATGATAACCTTCAAATATACTTTAAAGTTTTTCTTTGTTGCAGGGCAGAGCATAAATGGAAATGTCCAAGACCAAGACATTACTACTGAAAATGACTAGTGTCAACATAAAGCCAATTTTAATGAAACCTTCTACTGCAAAACATACTGAAATGTCTGAAAAAACAACAACAACAACAAAAAAGCACCTCTAATGTGTGTTTTTACAAACTCACCCTGACAGCACTGCTTTGAAGCTAGAGTTGGTGTTCCCGGTATACAGTATTACTGTCACTAATTAAAAATCACTTTGTGACACATTTCCTCATTCAAAGGTAAGTTTCTCATTATAACAATATGTCATCCTGTTATAAGGTGAAACGTTGCACTGTATAACATAAAGTAGTGCTCATGTCATGCTTGTACCCAGGCTGGAGAAATACTGCTCCATTCACGAGACTCTGGCTTTCCATATATTTGTTTGTAGGTCTATACATTGACGTCAGCTTCCCGGTATGAACTCTGATAGTCCCAATTCAGCCTTTTCTGCAGTTCACTGTCCTGCTGCCAGCTGTGTGATAAAGCCTGACAATATCACGGTATAGTCCGAGGGCACGCCGTTTTCTGTCTTTGGTCCTGAACTGTAGTTGGAAAGTTTATTCTCTCAGTTCTGGATGGAGTTTCTGAGCACAGCAGTATGACTGTCCACTGTTCGGCTATAACGGAAGCAGGTTGTCAGTAGGGATTTAGGTTTAAGTTTCTGTTCAGGTCTTACAGTGTGGATGGTCACCAACATATATGGTGTCATGTTAACTGATGACCAGGTGCAGCTGTCGGTGATTCTCACTCAACTGATATGTGAACCTCTTTTCTAACTTTATTATATAAATATTCAAAAGCTGTTTTGGAAAAGCATTACATTATTTTTGCCTACAAATTGTTTTAATTGTATTTGAAAGCAAAGTGAACCACACATACATAAGTGCTGGACAAACACTCATTATTTAGATTTTTTTTTTTAAGTGATGGTAATGTAATTGATACCATTGCTATTTTTAGATCCACCGGGATAGCTTATTACCGCCCAACCCCATTTGAGGCTAGTGCCAGTTCCATGGCATGGGACGGTTGGTAGAGTGGTCGTCTCCCAATCGGAAGGTTGCATATTTGATTCCCATCTCTGTCTCCATGCCAAAGTGTCCTTGGGCAAGACACTGAACTCCTGACAACACCTTGCGTGGCTGCAGCCTCCAAAGGTATGTGGATGGGTGAATGTGATGAACCATGTGAAGCAAAAAGGCGCAATATGAGTGAAGTCCATTTACCATGGCAGCACCACTGATGTCTTAGCTCGGGTCCCTGTGTTGTGTCTACTACTCTTAGGAAATTTGTTTTTAAAAAATCAACGTTTTCTTTGAAATTTTTACAATTTTCTTGGTGGTTCAGCCGGATTGGCGCATTTTATGGGCCACTTTTGCCCCACAGACCTTATGTTTGACACCCCTGCTTTGGGGGCTTTCCTTCTGACAGCTAACATTCACAGCAACGTTGCTTTATGATCCTTTGATGTCAGCTCTCCCTATCATTGAGAAGCAGAATTCACCAAGTGTTGGATTGTTCACCCACTAACAGGAAATGTGAGCTGGGATTAGACCGTC
The DNA here is from genome assembly GCF_963383615.2 of Lipophrys pholis. Classification (NCBI taxonomy): domain Eukaryota; kingdom Metazoa; phylum Chordata; class Actinopteri; order Blenniiformes; family Blenniidae; genus Lipophrys; species Lipophrys pholis. The sequence goes on along the minus strand of NC_137627.1, from coordinate 25,618,077 downwards.
GTGAGACAGGTTAGCTTTACCCTACTGATGATGTGCAATAGTAATCCTGCCTTTCACCTCTCAGCTCCCTACAACTCAGATTTGGATCAGATGGAATGGAGGGCAACTAATGTAAAGAAAACAGTCATTTAGGAAGAGCTAAGAATGCAAACTATATATTATATTTTTATATTTGCATAGGAATTATAGATAAATCAAATTAATGGTGATTTCCATACTTATTTGTTTTGTTTTCATTAATGATTATTCCTTCCATGAACACTTGAATAAAGCTTTGACAAATACAAAGCTTAAACCAGTCAGAATCGACATGCCTTTCATGAGTGAAGTCAATAGCACAGAACTGATCTTTTTTAATTCCGTATTCATCACCTGCAGGTCTTCTATCAGTTTAAGGCACATATGATGTATCATAAAGGAGCAGAAAGTTCTAATGTTTAGATGCTGCTCTCACCAAATTGTTGCTTTTAAAGAAGAACAGGTATCATAAAAAGGATGCAGTAAAATCGCATCCATCATCGGGGTGAGTGAGTAATGTTGTTTACAGAAACAAGGGTCTGATTAAAATAAGAGGAACAAGTCCAAAGTGACGATGGAGTCACGGTACAGACATTAGCTGAAGTCATTTGCTCGATTATAAGCAATTACAGCAAGAACGATATTTGTTTGCAATCACAATGCCTGATCGAAATAAATGTATAGCTACTTCACAAGGGGAGAGAGGAAGCCGACAGAGCGCCTCCCTCCATCTTGGCTGAAAGGTTCACTTGTCACATGGTCTGAGTGGTGAAGGTCACCAGGTTTCAGACCAGCAGCAGAATCCTCACTGTATCACAATCAATTAGATAACAGGTCGCAGCAGTCCTCAGCGCTTTCTTCTCCTCCTCCTCGCTCTCTGGAAACACTATGAAACCTGAATTACACGCTCAGCTGCAGTCTGCAAAACAATATTTCTGTTTTGTGACAGTCTAAATTAGTAGAATGTTGTAAAAGTAGTTTGTAATTATTCAGCAGGCAGTCCTGCGGACCAGACGACGGAATAATGACGTGCCATTAAAATGACGGTGACAAACAGACAGCTTAAGTCACATTTTAATGGCACATCAGAGTGCAGTTGTGGCAATGAGTGTGAAGAATAAATTAAGAATGAATGAAATGACAAATTTAAACAATCACGGCACAGAGCATGACTACAGAAGCTCGCTAGATTTAGAAATTCTTACAGAGTCGCCCAAATGTGAGTCCTCTTTTTATTACATGGATTTTAGGTTATATGAACTTCAACTTTTGAAAATGGAGAAAAATTAAAATGACAAAATGCAATTAGCATTAGCTCGACGGAGGAACGTGTGACTCGTATTTCCAACAATTAACAAATGATGAATACATCAGGAGAGACTCAAAATGCATACATTTATTTCTTTGTTCTGTTGTAACATTTGCAAGGGGCATGCATTTGTGGGATGAGCAACAGAGCTGACTGTGTGGGTTGCTTTGCCTTTGACTCCTGTTTGGTGTTTTTAACGAGCAGCTTTGTAGCGTGTGGAACAACCACACAGTCTGACTCGTCCACGTCATGGCGTCACCAGCCTGGTCACACAACGACTGTCCATCACAACAGGAACGAAAATTTGGCAATTTTTCTTTTAACGAAAGCTTCATATTCAACTCTGCTGCTCGTCCCACAAATCCCTCATCACATAAAAGGGAAATCAATAGTCTTCCCAAGGCTTCATTGCCATGATGGATTGTTACAACAAAGATCTAATCTCCCAAACACACGCTTCTTTACTTCAGTACCTACAAGGATTTTCGGAAGCTGCCTCAACATGAGCAGCAACAAACTTCAGAATCACAGTAGAATTATCCATATTCTCTATACTCTAGTTTAAATGTTAAAAACAAACACAGAAACCAGAGTCTGATCTCATAAGATGAATTTGTTTTTGATATCTGAAGCAGATCGCTTTTCGTGGATCACATTGGTCCATTTAGTTGATGATTTCCAGAAGAAATAAGACTAAATTAGGCTTTAAATCCTTCTGGAATTCAAGGGAAATTAAAGTGTCAACATCAAATTGGGCTTCAATAATGGCTTATTGCATTTGCAGATATTGCACGGTGCAGATTCTTCATCTTTATGCTGTAATCAATATTAATTATTTAAAAATAACCTGAAAACATAAAAAGCTTTGTCGTAACTCCACAAATGACAAACATGGGATTTTTAATCTTCTGTCATTAAAGTTTTAAATCTTAATGTTACTAATTTAGTTTTTACCCCGGGATGTAGACTACACACCATACTCTCACTCATACTGGAGATCTGGTGCATTCAGCAGAAAAGAACCATGAAAGGTAATGTTATGGTAGGTGAGAAATGGGATGTATTGAAGTCGATGTGCCACTACTCATAAATCATTACTTCACTTTTGCTTCAGGCTGTTGCACTGCCTCATTCATTTGAATACTGTACATTTGCAAACTATTAGACTGCCGGCCAATCGATCATCAGCTGTATCCAGTCCAGAGGCTTGTTTGCTGTGAGAATATAAAGTAACTCTACTGGGGTTATTTATTATCAAACACTACATAGCTATAGCTGAAATGCCAAGAGGTGGTCTGGGATCAGCAAAAGAAGCTCTCATTATAAAAACACATACCCAAAGCTTTGTTGGAGCTCTGTTTAGTCAACTAGATGGAGTGAGACACTCGGTCTCTGGGAATAACTTTCTGGAGGTGCTTACAAAATGAGATCCCCCACTGCAGGCAGAGGAAAAGGAGAGACTGCCGGTGGATTGAAAGCTATACACATCCATTACCCCATATCATCAGCAACAATCACATCATCTCCCAGACACTTCCAGGTAGACCTGAGCCCCCTCAGGCTTTATTGGAGCTGCCAGCCCAGCATTCGTACAGTCACACAAGCCTACAGCTCATCCTTCCATTTGTTCACTGCAAATTCAATGAGTATAATCAGTCAGTCAATATGAAATTCACCCTCCTCTATCCAGTTCAAAATATGACTGCACAGGAACAGCAGGGGAGAAATGCACTCAGACCGAAGTCTGTGTTTCCATATTATTACATCTTCACTCGGACTCTCTTCTTCCAAAACACGGAATCGTTTGTCACATTGGGAACGAAATGGAGCCGGTTTCCACTGACTCATTCACACATGCAGGGGGGAATATTGGAAATGTGTCTTCTTCTAATGCTCTGGTCTGAGAGAAAATCTTTATGTCTGCCTGATAAATACCAGTAAATAGTTGATATTTCAGATCCATATTCTGCCAGTCAAAAGGCAGATTAGCTGCCAGGTCATACCAACACTGATTGACAATCCTGCCAAATGTTGATGCTCAGAGCAAGTGTGCTGGCAGTGATGCATTTCAAAACCACGCCTGCATTCCCATGCATGTAAATGAAGAGCATAATGTGTCCAGTGGTAGCTCCCTTTAATGAGTTTGCAGTTTTACAGTTTTGCACGAGTAATTTAAATAAAACAGCAGGCATTCTAAAAAAACAAAAAACAAAACAAACACAAAGCAACAACATTTGTGGAAATTCAAGTATTGCTGCCGTAGAGGATGAGATCAAACATTCAGCTCTGGGGTTCAGCTTTGAGTTTTAATAATTATTAGTGAGCATAAAAGAGAACATAAAATTGCAATGATTTCATTTGTCAATAAATTACTCTTTTATTGTTACTCAATCTATTATTTTGCCGGGAAATAGAAAAAAATTTAGAATACATTTCCATTTTTCTCATGGCGACATTAACAGTGAGTTGTTGTTTATATTCATCCACCACCTAGCTGGGGTAAATAAACTGATAATATCAATACAATATAATAGAAATGCTTTATTAATCTCAGAAAGGGAGCCAAAGTGGTAAACAGGTCCGAAGGACTTCAGTTTTTCGAAATCATATCACGTCAAATCTGTTTAGTTTTGCACAGACTTTGGCCATTAGATACTACCTGCTACACTCTGCAATGTGGATTTCATAAACGTGCTTCCAACAGTAAGTTTGACTGCCAGAGGTTATTCTCAACCGAATTGGAAGTAACGACAGATTTTAATATGCAATAACAACTTCATTCAGGACAGCGCCTACATAAACAACCAGTGCTTTCAGGAATGCAATGCAAATACAATATCCAGCCGTTGTTCTAATAGCATTTATGTGAAAAGAAAAATAAAAACAGATTTTTATGTCCTCAAGAATCTGTTACCTTTATTGCATATATCATCTTTTTACAGTGTTAAATTAATTAGTTAGCTGTAGCTCACAGCCGGAGTCACAATGTGTTACGTATGGAAGCAGCAGTTCGAGATCAAAAATAATGGAAGTCTGTCTGTTATCACATGACCAAGACTTTGGCCAATGAAATGGCTTCACACCGGGACAGAAGATTTCCGGTGCAGATTTCATCATGATTGCTTGTCTTCCACCTGAGTTCATCAGAATCACACAGTGTAGCTGCTGTCAGTCCAAGGAACTGTAGCTGTCAAGCACAACCTTTTTTTGAGAGTGCGATTCTTAAAGGAGCACAGCACTGTCCAAGCAAATCCATCTTTCTGCTGCTGACACGCAATTGCTGATGTACAGTAAGTTTCAGAATTGCAACATCCAAATAAAAATGTTGAATTGATGGACAAACATTATTGAGCGTCTGTTGCAGACTGCAGGGGAAGGACACTGTTTATTATGAGTGCCGACATATATTTCCTATTCTGATGTCTTCAACGGGAGGCAGAGAGGTCAATCTTCTGACCTAAAGAAACATTCTGGTGGGATTTCAAGGTTCTGCTCCACAATACCCCCCACAAAGACGAGAGTGAAGAGAGGTGAGAGAGCAGAGAAGAAAGAGAGAGAGAGAGCAGGACTACACCCCTCGATGTGCCGGGGTGGGCTCATTGCTCTCGGGAGTAGTGTTAGGCATTAAATCTGCCTGGGGATGAGAAAGAGTGGCAGGCACTCAACTATGGGGCCTCGGAACACATTTTAAATTTTGTGGGGATGACATGTCTCGTCCACCTCTCAGGCTGTGCTGACAGCGCTGACAGTTAGCCAGCTTTTATGAGTCCAACTTCAAGGTTGCAGAAAGTCAGTTGAAACTAACCCATAAAGCATTGATGTGGGTTTCGCACTGAAATCTGTTTTGGTTTTGGGTTTTTTTTGTCCAGCAATTACATAAGTTGCGCATTTCGAGAAAAACATGAGCTTGACAAGAGGAAACGATGGCTGAGTGAGTGAACTCCACTCGCATTGGGTTCATCACGTGGACCGTAGTGAGGATGAAGGGCTGTATATGAACGTCAGGAGATAACAGCTTGTCACCTGGTTGCAGCACTCTGCTGGCGTACTCCTCGTGTGTTTGCTCCAGGCTGAACCTCGCCTCACCTAAAGAGATGTCAATAGTTTACCTCCCGCCAACAGCATGTTGTCAGTGTATCATATCACAGGAGGGACGAGCATTAATAGGAGCGGGAAGGTAAAATAAATACATAAATCCAAAGACACAGCCATGTATTGACTGGTAATGATTGATTCTACAATTTTATTGTCACACGGCTTCCTTACAAATACTGGAGACGACTGTCATGATTGAACCGCCACTTCGGCTAACGTAAACGGTGATCAGAAGCAAGTGTGAGTGTTTCTTGACCATCAGCAAAAAGAAATGTACCGCACCCCAGAGTTGAGAGGTCACAGTACTTAGATTAATGAAATCTGGTGGAACTGAGCCGAAAGACTATTATCATGAAGTAGAAAGATGAGTCCAGCCATGGCAGAAGGTAGCCATTAGCCAAGCCGAGCTGAGACAGAGTTGGGTTCTAAATGCCAACAGGAAGCTTTACTTCTGCTTTAATGATGACATCAACAACACTCAAGACCAGAAACACGGTGTTATGACGGCTCAACAAGAGAAAAAGCTCTTAAAACAAATTATAGTGTAGAAGTAGAACGGCAAGTCTAACTGACCAAATGTCGATTACACGAGAGAGCCGACAAGGGAGACAGATATCCCATAATACTCGGCAAATCCTTTGGTGTGTCACCCATTAGAAATCAATTCTAACTGCTGTCCTTCATCTGTCTAAGATTAACACTGTGCTATGTGGAGGTAATCATTCATTTCTTTTGTTGCACATCTACTTACTTAAAACACAATTCAACCCTCCTGTTCAAATGCACAGCTGTAGGTTCCCGTGCGTATTGTGCACAAGAATATCCACACAACTGTGCAAATCACCAGGTGACAGTGGTACAAACGTAATACAAGCAAAACTACTCAAGATGATTAAAACTGTTTACAGCAATTCATCAGCTGACCTGATCTCAAAATAGGAAAAACACTCTACGGGAGAATTTATGCTTTAAAATCTCTAATGTCACCACCTCTCTGTATCTCTAACATGACATGAAAATGTCATTTAACGATATTTGCCAACTAAAATATAAAGCATATCGCAGACCCACCGCACGCTGTGCTCACTGAAAGAACTTAGCTTGAAGGTTAGCCAAATTATTAGAGGAAACGTACTTGTGCGTTGATGGACAGAGGCATAACATTTAACAATTGTACTTCCTTTGATTAATGAGACAAGCGAATGTGATTAAGACGTCTCTGATTGTGCTGTCACTCTTCCAAATGGACAGGACCTCGCTGCAATCCCAGTCCAAATGGCTGGGTGTGGGGATGTGGCTCCACATTTCCAGCACTCACTCATTTAAAAAGCCCCTTCGCTCTTCACTAAATCTTCCCGGTCCATCTGGAGACAGGGTCTTATACAGGACAGGAGTCCACTCGGGCCAGCGATCACCTTTACTGTCTCCGCCGACGCAGAGTGCCATTAGCATTAACATCAGGCTGCATGGAAGAAATCGAATACGGGCCTGGAACAGTGTGATCGGAGTGCAGGAATTCCACATCTGACAAGTGCTTTTTAATGTAATAAATTCAATTAGGTGAATATTCATATCCTGCTTAGAACCTAGTCTTTTCTTAATGGTATTTCTTGGTAATGCTGGAATGTCAAAAATACCTGAGCACAGGCTCATATAGCGCAGCAAGGTCTTCCAGCAGAAGGATAAATGCATCAGCAGGAGTATAATCTCACCAAATGTAAGAGAAAATTGTTCATGTGTTGTGCTTCTGTAAATTGTGACATTCTGCTCTGCTTTAGACAATGAAGTTATTCCTGACTGACGAAGACCAGAACTATTCTGGTGTGGATGTGTAATTAGAGTAAACTGAAACAAATTGAAATTCCTATAAAGTGGCTGTATTATTATGCTGGTAAAAATCTATCCAGTGTGTTTCTTTGGCTAGTTGCACTGCTCACAACAATTTGCTGCAACTACATTTATGGGATTGTATAAATATTTACAATATCAATTACATTTTGCTCAAAAGACAGGCATCAATGCATGTGTGTGCGTTTGTGTGCATGTGCATAACAGTAAACATGTGTAATAAACACAAGGTTTCTTCTAAGCTCACCTTTCTTTCAAGTATTGTTACGTTCCTTTATTATGTACCTGCATGTTGTAATTATTAAAATTTTTAATACAGTCAGAAGAATTTAATGACAAAAGATGAGCAGTCCACATGTCTATTCACATGCAAGCATATGAGACTGAAAAACCAAGGTCATTTAATTATGACGACAGAATGTTTGATACAATAAATCTAAATTAAAAGCCGTGAAAATATTGTCCAATATTAACATGAGATGTAGAAAAAATTATGATTCATGACTAATATTATGGGAATTAACACACAACTATGAACTTTTAACAATAGCTTGCAATGTTATGCATGAATAAGAGAAAGCTGCTATGTTACTCTGACGTCCCTCCACTTTCCTTGTCAGTTTATGCCTGACTTGGTGGATTCCACAGTGGCACTTTATTTGGCCATTTCAAGGCGGAAAAACACAGAAAAACAGTTGTCAAGTGGAGCAGCAAAGACCCAGAGAGAAGCTGGGGAGCTTTTTCTATGTTGTTTATGAGAGCAGGACGGCCAGAATGAGCAAACTGGAATCTCAGACAACCATTCTCGGAAAGCAGTCGCTGCGTTGCAAAATTAATCGGATGAGCTCTTAAAAAATAATCTTGATCTGATTTAGCTCAATATCTGCTGACGTTTCAGGGGGTCGGGTCATAATTTGGGGCTAATAGCAGAGATCCACGGAGCCAACTCGCAAAGCGTCAATGTGTTGCTGATGGTTTAATGGATCGGGCGATATTTCCACACTCTTTCTGCTCCTCACTATCAATCAATCACAGTTTGTGCAGCTGCAGTGTGACTATTGTGGCCGACTGTATGTTGCTTGAGTGAATCACCTTCACCCTTTTCATGGCCACTTTGAGCATGTTGGCGCACCGTATCACAAGTCAAAAGCCACCTGAAAGCGGCCTCATGGACACAGCAGTGAGCTCAGTGGACTGTGGTGGCCTCTGTACTGATACGATCTCCAGCCAGCAGAGCTTCAGCGAGCATAGGACAGAGTGGAAGATGTGTATCACGAACATGGAGCGTCAGACATTTCCACTCCACAAGTGTCACTTTTGTGTTTGACGTCAGAATCCTGCCGTCAGGCGTGCTTGATTTTTTTCCAGGCAGAAATGAAAATGACCCCAGACACACATCTGTGCATGAGCTGACAGAATCTAATGAACAGCGAGCGGCAGTAAATTTGTTGTTAACGATATGTAAAGCTCATAACCTTGTTATACTAAGTGCATCGTAGACTAAATGTGAAAGATAAATTATGTGACAACTGTTCAGATAAACTTCCCTGATGAGGCTTTTCAATCATCCATCTTTCAACTTATTCTACACACGCGTTATTTCACTGAGGCCCCTCCAACGCTACAACATGAAGATGCATCGTTTTTGCATTTTTGTTTCATCGGGAGCATGCCAGGCCACTCTTTGGCATTGTTGATTGCTTTTGTCACACAACCACACATGCACAGAGAACAATACGCTATAAACATTAACAATAGCCTGTACACAGACATTCATATGGAAGTTGGATTGTTATTACCAAATAGATCACGATTTATTTGTTCTATTTATTGACCTGTGGACGCCTCCATTTCCGTACACAAGTGACTGCAGCACCTGTGCTATCTAAAGTGGTGATGGAGTTTAGTGTGCGTCTCCAGTCAGGTATGCAGCCATACACTTTTAGACCGCTCTGAAACTGCATTGAAAAAGTCATCTGGTCGTTCCATCTGTCTGCCAATAACCCTCCACGCCGGTAAGAAACTTGGTGTTGGAAAATATTTGGTAAGAATAAAGGAAGCAAATTTGTCTGCGATTCTTTGGACTGCGGGAAAAATTCTGCATGATTGGGGACCACAACAAACAACTCTGACCTTCAAAACAAAAGGAAGTTTGTGCTTTCAGTGACTGTCAAAATAAAACTACCAAGCCCCAGGAGAATATAGACTGGGAGGAAACATTGTCGCTGTGGTGTTCATACACAGAAGCAGTGTTTTCACAAAAGTTCCACCTTAGAATCAGTTTTCAAAAACCTGAGCTTTCAGTAGCTCCAAGCATGGTTGCTGTGTAAACAAAGCCCCAAAACACCACAAGGTTTCCAGTTTTCACTTGAAAACACTGTGGTGTAGACGGGGCTCGAGGGTGAGTATAGCTGGATCCAGTCCCAGCTGGCACTGGGGAAATGGCAAGCTGCACCATGAGCATGGCTCCGGTCCATTGGAGGGTGAAGACAGAGACACAAACCAAATCACACATACACACACACACACACACACACACACACACACACATTGATACTTATGGGCAAATTAGTGAAATGTGGTCAAAAGTTGGGACAACTGGGGGGAAAGAAATGCTGTGCAGAGAGAATATTAAAAAAAACCTGATATAAAAAGGCCAAAAAGTGAAAGGAGGGATTTTCAGTGTGGGATTTACATATATAGATATATTTAATGTAGTGGAATATATTTTAGAAGAATTCCATATGATGAGCACAAATTAATGTTAAAGTAAACCAACTCGCTTATCGATTGACCACAAAACAAATGGTTGGTCCAGGATGTAGAATGTGGTCAACACAAGCACATCCAGTCTTGGAAAGACGTGTGGCCAAGCAGCTCTGTGATTAACCCTCTGCTGGTGATGGAAGGTCCGTGAGAGTGTGAAGGAGAGACGCGTGAGTGACAGCAGAGCAGTGGAGGAGAGGGACAGAGGAAGTGTCAGTGCAGCTTTAGACGGCGAGGAGAAACACAGGCTGACAGGTGAACCCGTGAGGATTGACCGGCCTACATTCAGCTTTCAGCGAGCGCTCATCTGGCACCAGCAGAGCTTATGTGTCAAACAGCAGAAAGGACGGGAGGAGCCCTGCATATGGCCACATGTGTACAGCTGTGGCCCAGCCACACACTAAGCAGCTTTAATGATCAACACGTAACAACAACACAAGGACACAAGGACAAGGTGATTATCATCTCACACATGGTGCTTTTCAAGTGCTTGCTTTGCCCGCGCCATGAATCCTTTTCAAGTGCGAGTGCTGCTTTAAATCTGCATGCAGTTCCAATTAAATGGCTCTGAATTTTCAAAGGCCGTCAGCTTTTTGCAATATTTGAGAGAAAAATAGAAGGAGAAAAAAAAAAAGCCCATTCTTGACGTGAAGATAGAGTTTTATGACAGGTAAGTAGACTGTGAGGGAAATGAAAATCTCCCTGAAAGAAAATTGATGCTTTCAAATAACAATTTTGCAGTGGAGCATTAATCTGTTTATGGTTTTCAAAGGAGGTGAATTCACGTATCTTTTGGAAGAAGATTTGACTTTTATCAATAATATTTAGCAAATCTTATCAACGCTGTAAAGAAATCAGAAAACGGTCTATTGTAACTCAAAATATCTGATAGTTGTCTGGACAGCCACGCAAAATAAACAATCAATAAACAGTTTATGACTCCAATAACTATTATATTTTAGCAAATTTAACATATCTGCATGTGATTGAGGGCAAAAACGGCGATTTTGCCCCTTTCGAAGACGAGTATGTCAGTCCATAGTCAACCAGATCAACTCAAAACATTTTCTGACCTCAACCTCATTCTCACTAATCAAAGTCACTCTTTTCATGGAAAGAAAACATGCATTCAAGGCCAAGTGACGACTTTAGAAATTGCCCATCTGTGCCCATATATGCAACTCTGTTTGCCCTCATTGTGAACTGTTCAAAGTGCCTACTGCCTTCACCCAGACTCCCATGGATTGTATTTATACACACCATTTTGTGATGAAAAGTAAAGCTGCCTTGCAACACCCAAATGCCACCGTTATTACATACTGTGCCCGATGTACGTTCGGTTGCTTAATTGGAAGGCCAATGGGAGAAGCTGACAGAACATATGTGTCCTACACACTGAAGTATCTCTTGGAAAAGTGTTTCACTCTCCAAACATCTTGAGTCAGCCCCAGCACTTCTAGTTTAGGGATGGATGGCAATCAATGGATGGAAATAATTGACAGCTTCTGGCTAGGCACGATGATAGCCATTGATTTTAGTGGATTAACAGCCTTCACTATCACCTGGTTTGGAAATGTCGGTTTCGGTTAGGGTGCAAATGTCAACTCCACTTGTCTCCTGGGAATAGACGAAGGCCATTGAAAAGGCGGCTGTGCAGCAAGAAACCTCCCCACCATGTGAAAGGTGTGATGGTCTTTGGAAGGTGGCACCTGCTGTAGGCTTTGCTCCATCTTCGGGGAACAATTAGTTGTGGTGATTTGCCTAATCCTTTGGAGTAGTCGGAACACAGAAGGCTGCTGCAGAACTCATAGAGCAGGCAATTGTGTTTGAAGTTGCCCAGCTGTTCAGCCTCGAGCCCGTTATAGTTTCAATGGCAGCCACCAGATCGGTTGCAGTATTCTGCCACTCGTCTGCAACCCTGCGAAGCAACCCACATGACTTGTCATCTGCGTAGCCTCGGTTAATCACTGTGGTTTGTAAGACACAGGCAGCCAGCCGTGTGTTCACCAGCAACAGTGCCAAAGCGTTGCCTGAGATGTCCAAGCATCACGGTGACTTCTGCTCAGGTGGCTTCCCTCAAGGCTCGCTGGATTTGTTCCTAAATTCATTAGATTAGCTGCATTACTGCTTGCTCAGTTTGCTCAACAGGCTGAGAAGACAGTGTTGTACAAACAACCTGTACAAATCAATCAGCACTGTTCTGTACACACACACACACACACACCTGTGAACTCTAAAGAAACTGGTTAGCAGTGATAGCTGTGTGGTGCAGGCTCTCTCACCTCGTAATGAGACCTTCTGGTTCCAGTCCAGATTGGGCTCAGGGGCTTTTCTGTGTGATTTACATGATCTCCTTGTACCTGCTTGGGTTTTCTCCAGGACCTCCGCCATCCTCCAAAAACCTGCATCTGAGGCCAGTCTGTGTGAGTGTGAGTTTGTCTCTATTCATGATGGACTGGTGACCGGTCCAGGATGTACCCTGCCTTCACCTGGACCGAGCTGGGATCGGCTCTCGTGCCTCACAGTGGACAGTGTTGTGGAAGATGGATGAGGTTGCAATGCAAATCGTTTCAAAGTTTCCTAAAAATACGCAATAAAAGAGCTTCCTGCATCAACATCAGCCTCTGAGTAATGGTGTACACACACACACACACACACACACACACACACACGCAGCACGTCATCATGTTAATAAAAACCCTTAAAATCCTCACCTGTGTGAACTGCTTGAATGTGACTGGGCTCAGTCCCTGTAAGGATGTAAAAACCAAACTGCACTCACATTTGAGGTCATTGAAAATTGTGCAGAGCCAATTACACTTTTCTCCCAGATAACAGTGGAAGCTGAACAATTCTGTTCACTTTTTAAATTACTGAATCAAAGAGGAAATTTTTCTGTGTGTATCTATAATATTAAAACAGAAAGTCTGAGGTCCTGAATATTACAATGTCCGGTTTTGAAATTGTAAAGAGTTGTTAGACTGAAATGTTTAATGTAGCCAGATACCCATAATGAGCTAACAGTATGTATAACAACACCTCTACTTAACATAAACACATCCAATTGCCTTGTTGAAACCGCAGCTCAGCTTAGGATGAAAATTAAATTGACTGCTCATGCTGGCGAGTTGCTGTGACAGAAGATTAATAGGTTGTTTCCAGACTCCAGCTGGGAGACTTGCCCCCTTGGTCAGTAAGCCATCTTTTCAAACAAAGACAGTTGGGAAGTAATTAGGCAATTAATGAGTAATAAAAATGGATGCTTCTGTAAGCATTTATACAACGTTAAGGCGCCCTGAGGTCAGACAGGATCCCATTGAGGATTTTGACTGACAAAATTAAGTTGAGTTTTTTTTAATTATTTGTTGGGATATTTGTTTGTACTCGCTATGGGAAAAAAGTTACAATACCAACGTAGTTATCGCTGCAGATCCAATATTGAGCTTCAGTGAACTCCAACATGAAGCATATTACAAGATCAAGGTTTCAGATTTCGGATTTACTATGACATTGAAATGTTGGAAATCCATTGATTTCTGCATTTACAAATACGAATGATGTATGATAATCTTGTGTTCATACATTGAGAAAATGATTTAACTGCATTGTTTCATCGGTATCTTGGAAATATTAATCTTCTTCTAAGTAAAGAAATTAAATATTTATTCTCTATTTCTTAATTTATGAACCATTTTTTGAAAGTTTGAAAGCTAAAAACAATAAGGGCAGGCCTCACATCTGGACACCCATACCTCCTGTACCAGAGTGGGATTTGACCGGGGAGGTTGTGAGAACAGAGTGTGTGAGTGTGCCTGCACTGCCTCTGCCTGTGAAGCTACAAGATTATATCGCGCGTTTGGGAGCAATGAGGAAAAGGTGTCATCGGGGAAATAAGCAACAAGGTTGAGCCATGCCTGAAGTCAGCTTAACAAGAAGCAGTACAAAATTTTCCTCTTTCCAATTTGTGAGCATGGCAGACAGAATCTTGTGTGAGCTCCCAGAACTTGATTTTCAAGGTGGAGTTAATGGACGCAAACGAGTTAAACACGTTTTGAATCGTATTAAAAATCTGTGTTAAAACAGGAGAAACACCTTAGCCTGTGGAAAAGAGCTGTTTTGTTTCTTCCTTTAATCGGATTGACATTTTCAAATGTCCTATTGTTCAAGTATTGGCATTTTTGACCTCTTTTCGGAAATGCATGTAATTGCCGACCTCGACTAATATGCATTCAGTAGCTGAAGAAACACCAAGACAACCTCTTCAGTGACTGGGGTGGATACCTGAAAGCATGAGCCCCAGTAAGCGTGAGAGCCAAACCTATGTTTAAAGAAATCTCTGTTGAAAATGTGGATAGCAGCGGCTAAAATACAGTCTCAGAAAATTGTGTGCTAAAAAGAGAGGCAAGATTATTGCCATAAGTTTATCAACACAACAAACACACATTATTCACATACGGAGCGCAACATTAGGGTGTGCTCACACTTTCACATTTGATTTAGGTAAAACAATATCGGATTTAATTAGGTTAAAGGTCCTATATTTTTCAACAATTTCACATCAGTGTCAGAGGTCCAACAAGATTGTATTCAAAGTGTGTTTCCCCAAATCACCTCGGTCCTGAATTCCAGCCGGTCGAAAAGTCCTGCTAGTGTCTCTACTGAGAACAGGCTGTTTCTGTGTCTGTGTCTGTGTCTGTGTCTGTGTCTGTGTCTGTGTCTGTGTCTGTCCACGCCGACTCCATGTCTGTTTTCCAGTAACATTTGTGAGGAGAAAAATTTACGACTGCTTGTAATGTCACAGGTCAAAGCTCATCGACCTGTTGGAGGCTCAAAGTGAGTATCCACTACCAGAGGCGGTGGTTTTTTTTCCCTGCATGACATCATGAAGGAAAAATCTGTGATTTGCCTGTATGAGCACACATTCGCGAAAACGTAAAGCAAGCAAGTGAGGGGAATGACAGACTTTCTACACGTCCGGGGTCTCATACACAGGCTATGGAGACACTTGTCACTGTTAGAGGATCATTTTATAGTCAAAGTTGTATATTATGGGACCTTTAACTCCATAAGAGTGATCCATTGGTGGGACTGAGATCCCCACCACACACACTGTGTTGGCCACCAAGTGGACTACAGTCATTTCGTCCAATTTCCAACCAACTGTGGTCCAGTCAATTCAAATGGCTGGAGCTCGGACCAAAGAGCTGAAAAGCCCAGGATGTGACAGACTTCAGAAACACCACATCCTTTCTGCTTAGCATCACTGATGCCAATTTGGCATCACATTTATTCTCAGGAAACGTGCATTGAGCAGCATCCAACCAAGTAGACAGCATTATTGTGTCAGTAATGTTTAAAAATATACACCACAACATCTTTTACTTCGATGTTCATATTGCTCGTGTGAGGGGAAAATAACCACAGACAATGTTCTATCTATCTCTCGTTTTTCTTTTGAATCATTGCTTCATAAGTCTAAACAGCAGCATAGTTTGCATTCAACCAGCTGAGATTAAAACATACAACAATGAAATATCCACAAAGGAAACTCCAAAGTGGATGACAAATGTGCAGGTTTTGCTCCAAACACCAAAACACCCGACGGTGGGCTTAATGTAAACATTCTGGCTTTCAGTGTGTTAAAGCCACCAGGAGTGGATGCTTGGAGAGGCTCTCAGGACAGAGAAACCGCAGCCACAGAAATGGCACTATAATCAATAGCTTCCCAGGCCACTTGTTAAAAATGCCATTTCCATCTCCAAGTCGCTGAGAGGCCCTTTACCAGGAAACAGCCACATATCATTCTCTCCAGACAACTGGCGGGATGAAAAATAGGGAGCCACTGTCACTGACCAATATTGATTATGAGTGAAAACGTGATCATTTTGTATTAACTTGCCCTGAGGAGCCTGTTCTGTCAGGTTTGCTGCTGAAAATTAATGCTTTCATATCTAGCTAACAAAAATATGAGCCATTGCTCATTTTAGCCTCCAGACAAAAAGGTATGTGCCAATCACCAGAATTTAACTGCTACTCCGGGTGAACACGGCGGGATGAATTAGATTAAAGCCATTATTTAACACATTTGTTCCCACTTGGTGATATTTATTATTGCCCTTGACATCACTTTAATAAAGCTCCAGACTTGGCATTTAACGTATCAGTTTCTGATTATTACAGCTGTCACTTTAAAAAAGAGGGAATGAGGAGAGGGACGAATTGAACTGTCTTCTGGTATCGGGTGAAGATGATGACGTCTGTATGAAACAACATGATAATGACAAGACAGAGTTGAAGCCCGTTATCACAGACAAAAAGAGGTGATTGAAAAATCAATCTCACAACAGAAGCTTAAATATATGTCGTTTTATGGGCCACATCCACAGATTTGCCTCAAACCTAACCCGTTTTGGTTGCTGGTTGGATTCAATTCATTCGGACTGAAGTGCAATATCACTTTAATTATAGTTTAATTAAAAGACCTGATAAGGTGGCGCTTACTTCACTCCAGTGTCGCTTTTTGAGAGTTTCTCTGAGATGAGAACTAAACAAACCAACCACAGGATTTTACAACAGAGCAAATTAGTACAACAGTGGATGAAGTTATAAGAGTGCTATGTAAAACAGGAGAGAACAAAAGAATAAATTAAAAGGATTCGTCAGATTGTGGCTGAAGAATCTAAAAATCAAGAAATGAAACACTCAGAGCTCATTTTAGAGTGAGGTAAAACAAAAGCGTAGAGGAAAGAATTTAATCTGAGTGATAAAGTGTTCACAGTTGAATGGTTCCTGGTCTTGATCAAAGTTTAAGAAACTAAAAACCTTCCAACTGAGCAAATTGTTTTCACCCTTACGCTGGCAATTTCGACATCAGACCAAAATATTTCAAGATAACCTCTCCTATTCTCCTACTTCTCTACTGTAACCTTCATAGAATACTGTGAGCTGCTGTGAGTGCCAAGCAATAGACATTCAGGGGTGATGTTTACCAGCTGAGAATCGTAAAATGCATAAAGGAGTTAGAACAGCAGCAAGATGTCTTCAGTTTAGTACATCAGTTTGAATAAAGATTGAGGATGTGGTGTTTAGGAAGTCTTGTTCCACACCAATGCAGCAGTTGTACCAGAGTTTGATTTCATTGTATTAAATGTCACAAGACACCCTAAAAAACATTTTCCCAGGCCTCGACATTGTAAAAGGGTGAGCCAAAACAAAAGAGTGGACTTCTTGTCTCACAAACACCTCTGACGAAGAAACGTCAGAGGTTTGTCACTACAACACAAAAACTCCAGTTCGTTCCTCTTCTGAGCAGCACCAGATGTGACAGTGTGTAATGTTTAATGATGATGGTGTTGGAGGCAGATTTATTGCTTATTATTATAGTATATCTTATTATATCCTCACAGTGATAATTATCACATCTCCAGATTTGGTCATAACACAGTAAATAAAGAAACAATAACTAGCTTGGCATGCTATCAGTAACTGATGGCTGCACATATCTCTGATAATGCAGAATGAAAAATCAATAACATGCAGTATTGGTGTCTAAAATTGTGTTTACTCTGATTGGTGTGAACAAGTGTGAGGAAAAGTGATAAGACAGGACAAAAAAAAATAAAGAACTAAAAGATGGAAATAATTTTCGCCATACATGTCAAAGTTACCATGAGCATGTTGACAGACTCCACAACATCAGAATCACAGTCAGAATCAGCTTTATTGGCCAGGTATGTTTAACATACAAGGAATTGGGCTTCGGTAAACTGCACTTTTTGTACAATGTAAACATTAAATAACAACAATAAACAAAAGATATAAACAAGTCATTAACGACTAATATTTAGAGGGCTAAACAAGATAATAGCAGTGGTGAGCAGTGCAAAAGATGATGACGTAACATGAGATAGTTAACTATTTACATTATGGAGTGGTGTAAATGGTCATTTAAATTAAATAATATACAGTCACGGTTATTCCACAGCAGCACAGCATCACATCGCATGTATATTGAATGAACACCAAACTCCATTGCATTGTTTCTGCACTGCATTTCCTTTCAGGTGAAGAGTATATGTAAATCATGCTGCAATAAAGGGAAGCAAATGAAAAGAAAGACTAAAAATAACGGTGTCAGCATGACAGGAGAATAAAAGCAGTCCCAGACTCATTTTGGATGCAGCGACTGGCCCCCGTTAGCAGGGTGATGGGGGTTCATAATTACAACATCGCCTACAGACAAATCCGCAAACCAGTGGCTCTGTTCTTATTGAGGAGGCAAAAAAGTCATAAATACAGCCCTATAGGAAATAGCCCGAGGTGTTTTATTAGTTTGAGTGTTCTACTTTTTTTCTTTACCTATTGAAAATTCAATAAATCTGTACCAATTCTCTCACGCTGTCACACTCAAAGTGCCCTGTGAAGGTTATCCTTGCAGGCATTTTGTCCCAATCTCAGACACTGGGTAGTGAAGTAATGGCTACAGCAGAGATATTACACTCTCTGCCACATATCACAGACCTTATCGGGCCTCATAAGCACTTATATTCAAGATGCAATGCATTAAACATTGGAAAACAAGAGGCAATATCTTCTGTTTGTTTCAAAGCAGAATCCATATGAAAAATTTAATATATGATCCATATTGCAGACAGAATATTGAGTCCACCAGTCGACAGAAGCAAAAGATATAATTAAAAAGAAAGAGGACGTTACCATTTCCAATCATTTTCCTTATCTTTTGAACAAGAAGTCAGCGTGGTCAGTAAAGGAGTTAAAAATAGTGCGGGTGATGAAGAGCCAGAGGAAGAAAGGACATGAGAAGGACTTCAATATTTGGAGAGTTCAATCACTCTCCCTCAGCCGGTGACGGTGGAAGTGTCGGCTCTGACAATCGTCAGGTACAGTACATCAACTGCAGAGTCATAATCTCTCTCGGGCTGCCGGTGAGCCGCCTCAGTTGTCAGGGTGCTGCTCCAAACAAATGCAGCAGATTACCCAGAGCAGCCAACAGCAAACAGATGTCAGTGAACGCGGCGCCGTCAATTCCTCAACACAGGTGGGATTCACTCTCCAATCAGTGGTGGAAAAGACTGGGTTTGCTAATCAAACAGACTGTCTGGGGGGGGGGCGGTCTCTGTCGTCATAACAATGCAGCGCTCAGGGGAAAGGCGCAAGTCATGTCACGATCAAAGACCAGAGCGCGGGAAAACTGGAGGGTACATTCAGCACTTCTCCTGCCTCAACATTCCCAGACTGTCACCAGTCCAAAAACAAGTCACGCTGAACACAATGAGAAAAATAAATAAATAAATCTTACAATGTACTGTTGTCTCGCCAAAATAACCTGCAACACTTTGTCTCAAACTAAAATACCTGAAAGACACACGCAGGGGTTAACGGGTGAGAAACGGGCGATTCCTAAAATCAGGCAAAGAATCAAAGGAAAGCCTTCTTAATGTCAAGATATGCCATTTAAAAACAAGCCTATCTGAGGTGTAGTAGCTTGTGTATGTCACCCTAAACCCCTTGAAACAAGACGTACACTAAACAGAACAGGAAGACCTGAACCGAGGGTGTCAAGCATAAGGCCTGTGAGAGGCTTCAATCTGGCTGCTAAACCAACAAGCAAACTGTAAAAATGTCAAAGAAAACCGATTTTTGAAACACATTTCCTAAGAATAGGTACACAAAACAACACTAAGACCTGAGCTGAGACATCGCTGATGCTGCCATGAAAGCGAGCTACCTGGTTTCTATCAAACTAGCCTCAAAGCCATGGGGTCAGGGTGCGTTTGTAAAAACACCCATAATGCAACAGCTACAGGAGAAGCTTTCTGGACATTTCAATGTATTTTGCACAAGGAGATTTCATTAAAACTGGCTTCATATTGAGAGTGTTGTCACTCTCTGGACGGCTGTGGCTTGCATGGAAGCCGCCTCCATTGGTGTGTGAATGTGTGTGTGAATGGGTGAATGTGGCTAACGATGTAAAGCGCTTTGGGATCGTTCAAGCAAAATGCTATGTAAATTAAAATCCATCCAAATTCATTCTGTAGTAACTTTCTGATTGTGTGAAATTATAGACATTTCCAGCCTGTATTCTCGGCGCCATAAGAGAGAAAACTTTGCATTTTAGATTTAAAGGTTATTATGGCACTAGTTTCCTGGTCCGGCCCACGCGAGATGAAATGGATCTGTTATGTGGCCCCTGAACAAAAATATCTTTGACACCCCTGATCAAAAACCTAGCAAACAGGGACTCGTCCTGTGGGATCATGATAAAGGATTTTATCAAAGTACAAAAGTCACGATATAAAGATTATCTGCTTATTTTACATTCCACTTATGTGTAGTGCAGCTCTACACCCAACATGATGCCAGGTGACCAAAACATTAAACCTCTATCGACATTGAGGAGCCAACAAACACCTTTAATATCCAACTGAACCTCTACAAAGATTGTTAACTGATCGAATCAAACAGCCTGAAATCACATACATGGTTTCATCGTATTCATATTATTGTGACACGATGTGGATAACTGCATAAACAATAAATATAATGTGAAGGTCAAAAATGCTCATTCACAGCCTCTTGGCCAGCGAGAATAAACAATACAGTCGTAGTTACAAGCTGTGATAAAATACGAAGCAGCAGCAGCAAGAAACTAACATCAACCTTGATGAAACGTTGGGTCAGTCCAGTGACTGACACATCGGAGGGGAACACTGGCAGAAGAAAGTAAACGTTCAGTGTCTATTCTTTGTTTCTCTGTTAGCAGGTTCAAAGAAAATGAATAAATTGTGAAGTTAGTTGTTGAAAATTGTTATTGTTTATATGCAAAGTCTCGGCTTTGAACAGAAGTGCAAACTCTACAATGACAACACTATCAGCAGCCCACCAGAATCTCATGAGCCCATCACAATCTGTGACAATGAGTTCTGGCCAAGAATATCAGACTTTTGTCCCCAATCCTTTTCTCTTTTTTTCATTTGGCTTGGCAGGCCATGAAGTAAAAGTCTAATTAAACAATCAGGCCCATGCAGTCTCATTCCCCTTCTGTCCTATTGACTTTGTCACAGCACTCATCCTCTCTGCGGTATAAAGTCCCATGTCTAATGTCAGTCAGGGAGAAGGGATGTTGTCACACACTGTTTGTCCCCGTATCGCTCCTCGTCTCTGTGAGCACACAGGCTGCATCAAAGCAGGAGGCATATTGAGCTCTGAGAGAGCAAACCAAAGCTTTAAGTGTTAAGTTTAAGCTAAACTGCTGAGCACAAATATGACTGAAGTTGTATTGCAGACTTGCATCTCCAAACGCGTCTTTAAATAACTTCCCCTTGATGTAACGGATGCAGGAAATTAGCCATTTGGCACAGCACTTACTCATAGCAGGACGTAAGAGTACACTGGGAAGTATACTAGTCCACATTCAGTACAATGTCACCCAGAAAAATATTTGTCTCACAGAAGCAGTCAAATAAACAAAACCAAGTGTATTTATAGTTCAAATACATAAAAATGCCATCTTAAAGGGATCGTGTCTCAGATACAGTGACGTCCAAGTGACGTTGTAGAGTGCAGCTATTCGCTTGTCATGGATGTGAACTTTATTTGGCCTTGAAACATAAAAAGAAAAGAGTTCTTAAAGTTGCTTTTTGAATCAGAAATGGAAAAAGAACTGCGCTCAATATTAAAGCCGTCTTATTTTTGGGTTTGAGTGTCTGCTGTGAGGCTTTAGAGATGAAGGTGTTATAACATTTGAAGGTGACGAAGTCCCCTGGAAGTTAAACCAGTCAGTCATGTAAACAGGCGTGCCATTTATTTCTCAGGGGAAATCATCCGGCGACTCCACAATGATCTGCTCTGGTCGGCTAAGAAAGCACCCAGAGCAGCTCCCGTTGAGATTGATCACTTTGTCAAGCTGTGAGAACATTCACTGATAACAAGTTACCTGCCTCAAGTACACCAGGTGCTGGATTTCTGCTTTGTTTTCGGTTGTTTGGTACAAGACCTGATTGGCGGTATTTTGTGTTTTTATTTTTTCCATTAATTCAACAGTGCAAGAATAGCAGAGAACGTAACGCAACTCGACCATTATTCATGGGGAGAAGATTAACATATTTAGCTGTTAGGGTCACAAATGAACAGTTATGATGAGGGAAGCAAATTGGAAATATCTAATCTAAGTATTTGGCATGATTTCCTTTAACTGTGCCATGTTACACCGGTCTGTACTACTAAACATGTGTACATTGTCTATAAAGATGCTACAAGAAAGAAAAAAAAACACAAAGCATAACTGCGTTCACACCTACACACAAATTGTCTATTGTAATAAATCACAATGAACTTCAGATTGTGTGCCAGGGCTTATGTTCAGCTGAAAATGCCACAATCAATAACAAGGTCTGTTAATAGACAATTACCGCTCGGTACTTATACACACAAGAATATAAAAATAACACAGATTAAGAAACCAAAAGGCTAAAAAGCAGTCACACAATATTCACTATTACACATAAGTTCAATCACCCAGTTGAATCCACTCCTCATGAGTAGTGATTCGGGTGTTAAAGCTGTTTTTGTGTAAAAATCCATATTGAGAACATTTCCCTGACAGTTGTATCTCCAGCGTGCAGCGGTTACAGACCACACCCTCCTCTCTCAGCAGTGGCATTGAGCTGCACATGTGCCAGTCCCCGGCATGAGCAGGGAGGAGGGCTGGAGAGCTGAGAACACTCAGTCGCACTACTCAGGATGGATGTTTCCCATCATGCAGCTCAATCAGCCGCCCAATGATTCATTTCACAGACACTTGGGTAATTATAGGAGTCCGCTCTTCACCTCTGGGGATGAAACCGCACGAGCAGAGGGTGGGTGGCGGTCGACGTAGGAATCCACAGCAGAGAGGAGGGAGAGCCCGAGGAAACAAGGAGACGAGGACGACGAGGGTGAAGATTGAGGAGGAGATGTACTGAAATTCATTCGACAGCTGGTGTCAATGTCAGGAAAGGTGCATTTCAACTGGCTCCAGTCAAAGAAACCATAGACTTCTGTCAAAACAAATAAAGCAATGAAAAGAAACAACATATTATATAACCTTTTAGGATGAGAAGTAAAACAAAGGCAGTAAAAGGTGTTTTTGGGAGGGTGTGACTAAGGACACACGAGGAGAGTGAAAAAAGGCTACAAGCTCCCCCTTTGGGTGGAAAGTGGAACAGCATGTTGCACAAGTAGAAGCAGTTCATTAGAAATCAAACATAGAGCACTTTAACTTTAAATATACATAGATGAAACTATATGGCATGCTCTGTGTATTCTCACTGTTCTCATCAAAGTACCAAGTTAACAAAGAGAGCAGCAGGGGGAAAAATAATTTTTACACGTTTTATATGAACTGGAGACTATTGACTGATAATTGTAAGGAAGCTGTACAGAAGGGGAACGATGATGTTTACTGCAAAGAATGGAAAGGGAGTCCACTGCTCTGTTGTGTTTTGTTTCCAAATGTGAGGTATTCATAGTAGATCTGTATTTAGACAAATGGGATTGAGTTGGCCGGCTTATTCTCTTCATTGGACTGTTCCTTGCTGTTAATAGCCAAACATTTCACTTCCACAAAAATCATATGAGTCCATTAGAGTTCCAAGTGCCAGTGTATGTTGGAGTGTCCAAACAAATTTTTTACAATTTTCTGGCATTAACAACCAAAAAGCCTGCTCTTCAGAAAACTAACACATTCCTCCCATTCATTCACATATGAACATGTTGAAATATTCAACATGTTGAATAATTTAATAATGCAGCATTTATGTTGCTCAGCTAAAAAGGAAACATCATGTGTTCATGTTTTCTGAGTCTAAAAGGTCAAGAGTATATATACTGTATATAAATATATATATATATATATATATATATATATATATATATATATATATATATATATATATATATATATATATATATATATATATATATATTTCCTTTTTTATGATAATAACTAGTAGTCCCACACTGATTATATCTTGTTCCACTTTGAACAGCAGGTTTTTGCATCCAAGTAGCATGAGCTCTATTTGGACCACTAAAAACATTTCCTACCTATGCTGCGACTCTTTTCCTCATATAGCCCTGAGTGCTATATGTTCAGAAATGAGATGGTCCGTGAGAAAGTCCAAGGCTATGGAGAGCAGCTGCAGCGCCATTGTGACAAGCACAATTTATCGGCTGCTCCCAAGCAAGGGAACACATTCAATAATGTGCTGGGAAGATTAATCCATCCCCCACATGGGGCGAGGCTCACAAGGTGTCGTGACAGTGGTAATTTACACACGCAGGTAGTCCAACTCAGCAGTTACGGCCTTTGGAGTTGAATTACCTTTATATTAACAGTTCCAATCCATTTACTGATACTTTAAACTTTCTAGAGTGACACTAATGAACACAAACTGCACGAGGGATCATTCTGCAGTCACTGCATATTAGTGTAATATTTGTTTGCTATATCACATCCTACAGAAAATCAATTCTGCTCTCTGTTTCTTTACAAAGTTCATGTTATGAGACACTGCATGTGCAGCTATGAGTACAGCAGTCAGGATAGGAAGGAAGATGTTACTCCACAGCTGTACTCCAGCCACAGATAAATAACAAACTGCTCAAACACATCATATTGCATAAGTCTGGGGATGGACCCTGGGAAAGTTTCATGCTCAAAGCAGCACTGGCAGCATCTCGCGCTGTTCTCCTATGAAATGCTGGGATGTAGGAAGGTGGATCATTGACAGGCAGAGAGAGGAGCAGGCAGTTAGACAGACATGATGTACAGCCCTGCATAATCAGCTCTCAGCCCCATTAATCTAGGCAGACTGCAACACTTGATGAGACTGTGATGCACACGGTGAAAGGTCCCTCCCTCGGATGTCATTTTGAGGAAGAGCGTCTGTGCCACCACCAAAGCAGAAGCCCCGTCACACCGACACACCCTCCACCACCACGCTACGGCGCTCAGAGGACAAACACTCCCCAAGACGAGCGGTATCTTCTGAGGCTGGCTGCACACAGTCATGATCACACCGAGAAGCCTCTCACATGCACCAGACCAAGGTCTGATTTCAAAAGCCAACAAGATCTCCTTAATTACCGTCTGTCCAAGGGCATGCGGCGACATGCTTTAGCCCACAGCCATTACAGCCGCAGGATCACAATGAGGGAAAGCATTGTCGGCTCCTCTCGAGGGAGAAGGAGCATTAAACAAGAAAACACAATGCAGGGGTCACTGTGTAGGACGACAAGGTTCACCAGACCTTTTCCTCTGCAGCTTTAACGCTTCCCCCAGGGCAGGTAAAGCCACAGTTACATGTTCCATAATAGCTGTAAGAGTTTATTGGTGTTGCAGACGACCTGTGTAATTTTGTGTAGGGGACCTTCAGGAGGGAGGGATTATGAATCAGATTTGGGGAATTTTAACAGAAATAAAGCATCAGTAGTCAGAGGAATTTTAAAAATCTGCAGCGAGAAAGTGTGGCTCTCAAGGTCAACACAGGTTAAATGCCAGTACAGACTGATAGTACGTCCACACTGGTCACATGTTGTCCAATCATAGGAAACTCAGGCACCATTGCTGGATTCATGTCATGTGAAGACTTTAATCTACACTTTGCTGTACAAAACAAGCAATCTGCTTCAAAAGTTGGGTCTTGGTCCAATCACAATCGTTCTCTGGTGCAGTTTGGTTAAAGTCAGGAGAGCGTGTGAACGCAGCATGGTCAGAGAGCTGAGCGCACAACAAACTCAGGAAGTGATGATGGACTTTTTTCATGATGGAGGAATCCCTGCAGCTGCATTATACACTTCACACTCACCATAGTGTGAACACAACGTGCATCTGGTGTCACTGAAATCAGAATTACTCTAAATCAATACCGAACAATGAAACAGGAGGCTTATGAGACATTTCACTTTAACAACAGCAAAACTCAAAACAGTTCAAATTTCTCTCCCAGCAGACTGGATCTTCATGACGTGACAAAACTTTTACAGTCGATTCTACAACTCAGCTTACAAACGCAGCATTAAACAACCCTGAAGATGTCATACAAGCTTTCCTACTATCATTTAGAAACCTCCATCTATAGCCGAGGTTTCAAACTCATTTCAGGAACCGCATACAGTCAAATTTGTAAAATGATAGTATAATCACCTATAAACACAAACAGCTCCAAGGTTTATTTCTTATTTTAGTCCAAATGTTCATATTTAACCTACAAGAGCCCAGACCCATTTCTCCATAAAAGGACTATTCTGTGGGATATACCACAGACCAAAGGGACTACATTGAACACATTTCTGATGTTTTTGTTTTACCAATTCACCTAAATGTCAAAGAGCTATAACGTTATAAATATCTTTCTTTTGGCATTTGCGGCAAATTTATTCTGCTTTTGAAAATAAGTCAACAACACAGATATATCGGAGTAATAACACCGATTTACCTTTTTAGTGCCATTCTCACAACAGATGTCAAAATTAGGACTTTGATCATTTGGTCTAAGAACTAATAATTTTTTAGATATGCTTTAAGTCACAAAACAAGAACACTAATGAGTTCAATTAAATTAATGAGTTCAGTGTGTTACGTTCATGTCACCGTGGGTTTTTATGAGTTAATGCAACTTTTTCTAATTTATTGGGAACTTGAAATGCTCTTTTTCTCCTGTGTGTGTGAAAAACCTTTTATGTATGAAAACACAAGTTTCATGGCGTACTCATCGTGTTGTGTGTTTACAAATGGAGCCTCTCGCGGAGGGTTGCTCGCAATAAGACAGCAAGCTTCAGCTGCTGCTCCACTGACCTCTTGGCTACGATCGTCGCTGCCTTCCGCTCTTCTAATGCGTTGAAATGAATGGCAACCGTTCAACCTGAAGTCAAATCTTGGATTGCAGAACATTTCCAATTGTTACATTCACATTTTGCAAGGCCGTCCCACTGGATGGAGTGAATCAAGTTGCAGGACAGTTTTGGCCGGCGGGCAACAAGTTTAGACGTCTATTTTCACAGAATCTGTAATAATCCCACCTACAACTGAGTACCTCTAATACCAGACCTCCTGGTGACCCTCTCCCTTGACATTTTGCGACAAGCGACTGTAGAATAGCTTAAAAAAAAAAGACTTTGCCGTGACAAACTCTGTTCACCTTTTCACCTGAAACTTTTGGCAATCCTGCAAGATCTAGTAACCGATGCATCGTGAGCTGATCGGGGGACTCGTGCCTTCTTTATTACTTGGCTCACCTTAAGAATGAAGCTTGATCACAATAGCACAATGCTTACTGTTTGTCACCGTTCTGTCCTAAATAAGCATGACTATCCCAGCGTTCTGAGTAGTAAAGGAGGTGCTGCTGGCGGGACACACGAAGCCGGGTAGTTAGACTTAATGGTCCCTGCTGTGTGTCGGGAGTCAGAGGCTGTGACTGTGACACAGTCCGCCGGGACTTCGCTCCCCGTCTCCTGCACTGGCTGCTCGATGTGCCATGGCTTTTATGGCCCTCTGTAATATTTCATGACCCTGCACATTGGTAAATCAGAGAGGAGAAGATGAAAAGCGCAGCGGCAACAATCACAGTCTTCTAAAATAAACACTGTGGCGAAAGCCCTTCCAGCAGGATGCCTCGGCTCGCTGACATTAAGGTCGTCAGAATAAGAAAGTGCAACCAGGCATCAGAAATGAACTCCCCAAATGGAGGGCTTTCTGAAAAGATAGCTTTCTGAAGTCGTTTGTGTTAAAATGGAGCAGCGCCCTGCTGTGTTTGGCAGGCCTTTTCCAATCCACTAAAACAACCCTGTTTGGGCTAATGAATCTGAGATGACTTTGGCTTCACACTCTCATTACACAGGTCTTAGACACACAACTAACAAAATCACCTCATTCTAAACAATTATCCCAATTCTACTTAACTCAAATGATTTCCTGTTAAATCTTCTCACCATAATTGAGGTTACAAAATCACATTAAGAAGTAAAATTTGCAATAACTCCGGAATGAAAACACACTGAATGGTTATTCACAGAGAGGTTGGTCGGGTCAGGAACAGATAGCATCACACACTAAATGCTATATGCTTAGTCACCTTATAGTGCTTATCAAATAATTGCAGTCCATGTCCTTTTCTCGCACAGCTATCCCCACCTCTTAGTAGGGTGAATTACCCATTTTAAACAATACTGCAACACTGCCACCTAGTGTGATAAGAGATGTGAGCACGTCTTCAGCAAATAATAGAAAAATGAGATGGAAAAAACATTCTGCCATCTGCTGTATCAATAGATCAGAGAGAAACATTTGGATGAAGCTGTATCAGAGATGCATTGATAGATGGAATTATGTATTGTGGGGGGGGGGGGGGGGGTAAAAGTAGGCCCGAGGGCAATAAAGAACATTCATGAGAAGTGCGTGACAGTTTAACAACGTGTTTCTACAATGTAATGTATTTCTCACAAAGAACGCGTGGCCACGTCAGGGCGACATCTCTTGTTAATACTGACACATAACAACAAAACATTTTCAAAGGACATGTTCGTTCAAAAGTTTATCATCATCCAAGGTCATGTTATAACTGTGGTACAGAGTGTTCACCTCAGAGAGTGACAGCTGCTCGCAGCATCGTGTGTTATAGAGAGATCCTGAACTCGCTGAGGTACACTCCAAACAGACAGCCAATCACTGTAATGATAAATTAGAGCTCAATGTGTTCTGTATACAACATTTCTCTCTGTATAAAGCCAAACTATCAGTGGTATTTTGGTATAACCTCAACAATAAGTCAACTGCTGCCTTTATATTTTCTTAGTGTGCCTGTTAACTCTGATCAGGATCTGCGTTTGTCTCGCTTTTCGTTTTCAGGCCAATTAAAAAAAATGTTAGACTTTGAAAAATCTCTGGAAACTTGTTCCGTTTCAAACATTTTCACTCACTCTGCTTCTGTTTGGTACTTTACTGTGTTATTGTTATCGTGATGTCCAGAAACTAATGTTTGTCCATAACTATTGAGGTTTTCGTCTTGAACACATCACCTGCTGAGACCGAGCTCTTCTGCCTCCGTGAGACTGAGTATAATGATGATAATAAGACGAATTCCTGTCAGATGTGTTCTGTTCAAGCACAAGTGGAGAGTTGATGTAGCCTTCATATGTTCACATTCGGTTCTACAAATGCAAGGATCAACTTGAGGTCAGAGAGATGAAAATGTGAGCGTCAGACACACTCAGACTTTTAGTTACCCACCCAGCAAGTAATGGTTATAAGAGACGTCTCTGCCTTCCGTCTAAACTACCTCACAATTTGGTAAAAAAGTGAAAGGTGAAAAGACGTCTTCTTCAGGTCGTTGAAAAGACGTCTCCATATGGTAGAAAAGTGAAACGTCTTTTTCATCCATCCATCCAACTTCACACAGCTCATCCTGTTCAGGGTGGCAGGGCGCTGGAGCCAATCAGAGCTCACTGTGAGGAGGGCAGGATACACTGGGACAGCCTGTCACAGGACACACAATCAGGGGCAATTCATGGTAACCAATTAACCTCACGTGCATGTTTTGGACAGAGGGAGGAAAGTGGCGAGTTTCATCATGAATGCAAAAGTTCAATGCCTTGCGACCGAAGCTAAAAATGGACATAACTCAGACATTGTGCAGTCTGCATTAAACTGCATGTGCTTACGATGAACCGCCCGGATTTAGCCCAAAAAAATGACGCCTAAATCATGTTGGGTGTTTGGCGGGTAAAGTTGTTTAAAACTTAGAAAGTGGTGCCTGTGGCACATGAAGAAGGACTCACGTTAGCATCACTAATGTTTTTTCTATAAAGCTGCAGTTTGGTTTCTTCCACAACTTCCACAGTGAATGCAATTCCAAACACGTAAACGCCTGCAGTGACAAAAGGCATGCTTACCTTGCTTGTGTCTGAGCCATCTGGCTTGTTTGCTGGGTATCAGTCTGCCCTGACTTTTACCTGAAGCGAGCAGCGAGCTGCGAGGAAGCAGCTGTGACGTGAAAGCGCCGCATGCAGAAATCAACACTATTTTCATCACACTCACCTCTATTAGCAGGCTTTAGAAATTCATTTAAAGACAAATGAACGTGTTTATTATTAAGAAGAAAATAAAATTAGAATCACACGGGAGAATTTGATGAGCGACACTGAAGAAATACGTCCAGTACCGGAGTAACAAGTCGATGTCCCCTGTTGAGCACGACTCATTGTGTGAATGTAATGCACTACACTTAATAGAAACAGCTTGGCTGTCAAACTGTACTTTCCCACATTTCACTTAAATACATTAGTGTCTTCATTGCCAGGTCACTCTGTTACTCACAGATTCAATATCCATTTATTCTTGGTCATATAAAAAAAAATAAAGAAATAAAAATCAATGTGCGAGGTGGCTGGCAGGCGTCCACAGATGCTGATAAGGCAGAGTTGTTTTTTGGCACATTACAAGCAGCTCGAGTGCCTCCAGTGCTGTTCCCAGGGTTGTCCAGTGTATCTAACAAATGACTTGCATATCATTCACACTGATTGTTTCATCAGAGCTCGTGGTACGGGGGAATTACCATAAACAGACACGTTACACTTGTGACAGCTTTATGTGACGGCGCAGGAACACTACGCTGCACATTTTCCGTTTCAGGCATTTCAACGAGGCCCCAGCATGGAGGAGAGTGCAGGAGTGAGATCAGCTGGTGTTGCTGGATCACTAACGTTTACATCAGTGATGTAGTGTGTTCGACGGGAGCTTAGCTAACTTTAGAGAAATTAAACAAAGTGGATATGAGGAGCTTTGGAGCGAATGGGAATCTTTTGCAGCGACTTTAGAAAAAACTGTGACATGATGGGAAGAAGACAAACAAGTTCACACTGACCTGGTGGTCAGAACGCCTTCTTACTTTGGAAAGAGTTAATCATGTTTTAAGTATCCATTTAAGTAGAAATATTACAGTCGCAATAAACATGAAACGGTCCATCTTCTGTCCCTGATTTATTCACATTAAGATCACAGGAACCACAAACTCAACACATCTGACGTCGGCCTCGTAGGGAGATTTAGGAGGCGACTGCTTTAAAGCCCCGTGTCTGCGACAAGGTGGAGAAATCTGGAGTCCGGCAGGAATGAGGGAAAGCAGCCTATGTTTGCTCATTTCACGTCACGGTTATTTACATCACTGTTAAGGATTCTGGATTTATGAGGCTTTTTCAAGAAGCACACACTGTCAGGAGGAGAAACTGTTGATATTCTAGGTTCATAAATGTGACGCTGATGACAACGTCACTGAGTTACTCAGCTGGTTGGTGACTTCATGTTATTAACTGTACAGCAACTGTACCAAAATAAAAAGACAGCATGTTACAGGACAGGGATCCAAAGAAGCCAACACAACAATAAAACATATAGACTGAATATTAGGCTGTAAATTGTGTGTTAGTCACGTAACGTTTGTTATCAGAGGCTCTATTATCATTCCCACGATTGCAAAGTCGAGCTAGAACAACCTGAGCTAAGTATTTAAGTCTTACAGGAGAAAAATGCCTGTAAACTATTAAAAGCAAAGGTACTTATTGTGCAGTGTTTGTTATTGAAGATGATTTTTAATTGTTATTACTGCTGCTATAATGTGTATAATGTGACATGTTGTGCGAGATTAATTAGTTGTTCTAATTTGACCTACTTTATATACAGTAGCTTCCAATGATGAATCTCTTTCTATAAGGTCATCCTGTATAAATAAATAAATAAATAAATAAATAAATAAATAAATAAAAGCTGTGCCTGGCGTTAGAGAATTTATCAGATGGCAATGCTTCAACACGTAAAACTAAACGAAAAAAAACTTGCTGGAGAAATCAGATTTTCCTTTTAGTGGGGTTTTCTGGAATCCAACCTGGCATCTGTGTGCCGCTAATATATGTGTACTTTTAACTAAATGTCAAAAACACAACCAATTCCACAAACACCTGGATGTCATTATGGGAAGCACAACAATTTGGATATTTCTTTTTCAATCAAGCGGAAAACTCCACAAGTGACCAGTTTTTACAACTCTTGTCACTTCAAGAAATGTTTTATTACTTTATTTTAACTTACTTTATTTCATGTCTATTCAATTTCAATCAGGGTGGAAGTGTGATTGTTGTTTTTATGTTTTTTTGTTTGTGATGAGCTTTAGGACAGCCGAATTTCCCTTTGGTGATTAATACAGTGCTATCTATCTATCTATCTATCTATCTATCTATCTATCTATCCATCCATCCATCCATCCATCCATCCATCCATCCATCCATCCATCCATCCATCCATCCATCCGTCCATCCATCCATCTATCTATCTATGCTGTTTTCAAAAGGGTAAATATAGTAATTCTACATTGGCCAGGTTACATTTATTAGTGTGAAATCCAACATTACCAGTTGGTGCTGCAAACAGGCACCAGCACAGTTACACTGTTGGTGCCGGAGAAGCAGCTTTTAGTTCCTCAGCTCGTCATCTATGGAACCAACTACCTGAGCCCCTGAGGACTGCTGACACTTTCACTCCTTTTAAAACATTTTCATTTGCACAGGTTTTCAAATAAACAATAGACTTTGCTTATTTTATTCCATTTATCTTAATAAAGCTCTTACCTTATTTATTCCAATTTGTATGTATTTTTAATCCCTTCATCTCTCATTTAAACAACGATTGACTTGAAAACTTGCTCCTTCAAATTAATCACAGATTAATTTTTGAAGTCATGCAGTTCCTCTGCTCATGTAGAAATGAATTATTTCTATGTTGGATGTATAGAGTGAGTCCGTTGTTTTCGAAGGTACCCGATACAGCGTGACGTGTGTGGTAATGTTTGTGGGTGATTCGGGACCCCAAATACCAATATGGGAAAAGCGCAAAGTAAAGTTGATCTGTTTCTAAGCCCTGATCTTACCACACCCACTGACTGACTAGTGAGAAATTAGGCACGGTTTTTGGCTTTAGGCCAAATTTGTTGTCAATTACTCTTTGAAATGCACTGATACAATGGAGCACCTGCTCTGCTCACATAAAAATTCATTATTTATACATTTGATGCATAGAATTCCTCTGCTCATGTAGAAATTTTACATTTCTATTGTAATTTCTTCAAAATAGAAGTGTAGAACCAGGTTTGTGAAGATACCAGGAACAGCGTGACAAGGCTGTCCTCTGACAAGGGGACGTATTCTTTGTTAGTGATTTGAGACACCAAATACCTTTTGGGTAAAGCTCAGAGGAAAGTCGATCCTAAGGATCAGTGTGGTTCCAAAGTGGACCGTATGGTCAGTGGTTGTGGGAAAAACTCAGTAGAATAATTTGCAGTGCAGCAGAAAGCACAGGAATCAGATTCCAGCAACAAAGAAACATTTATTTGATCATATTTGCCCTCAGTACGAGATGATAAAGAGTATTTATTAGGCCATCCCTTCAGAACTTGGCTTCTTTGTGTGATTCAAAGAGACTTTTGAGATCATAAGATGCGAACCATGTAGTCATTACTTCTAATGTCCAGAACAATCTTAGATATTTGTTTCTTTAGGTAGATTAAGTCTCCAGGTCTGGTCCTTGTCCTCTCCCGTCCTCCCACTCGGCTCCGCCGGGCACACGCCACCGCTGAGGCCCATTAATCAGAGCTCGTTCTATCAGGCCTGAACACACTGCTCTCACTTCTCATGCATTAACCTTGTTGCTGCCCCTCACCACCCTGAAAGTTGGCACTCATGTGCTGCATGTGTGTGTGTGTGTGTGTGTGTGCACATGTGTGTTTGTATCCTGAGCTCTTGTCACTTGTTAGTGTTGCAGTTCCTGCTCCGCTATAAATAAAACTATTCACGGGGAGGGATGGAAGCCAGTGGAGTGCTTTGACAGCAGAGGACACCGCGGCCTTGTCTCCGTACGACATGCGGATTAAATCGGTTCTACAAACTGAGAGTTTACTACACAGCTTAGAGTACTGTCACACAATATCCAGTAGATTTTTTTTTTTTTACACAGCTCACTCATCATGCTTTTGCTTTGTCACTTTATAATATAATTTCCCACATCAGGAGGCAAACTAACTTACTTTAATGTACATGTCTGATTAAATTTTTCTTTATTAATAAGACCGTCACTGACATACAGAACAAGAACCTGGACCGTGACAGTGTAGAAGCATTTCACTTCAACTATAGAAATGATTCTGATTTCAGGGAAAAACATGAATAAATAAACAAATCGTCACATTTGAGAAGCTGAAACCAGAGATCAAGGTGTTTCACACACCTTCCATTCAGTTGGTGATAAATAATTGTATCGTATTCCTGACAAACACAAGCATTTCATACCATGACAACAAGAGAAAAGAAGAAATCTAAACAAAAATTGTCTTTTTGCATGTTCTACCATTGCCGAGAATGACCCCGAAATGAAACAGTGGATCCTTACCTTGACCCTGACATTGCAGGAAGTGACCACAGAGAACCACAAAGAAGACTGTAAACAATGGAGCACCGACTGGACGAGCCGAGCGTCCTGCAGGGCTGCAGCCCCTTAGCGCCATGATAATCCTGGAGGGTGGATGGAAAAAAATAAATAACTTACGGTAGTTGGTTAGACACACACACACACACACACGCACACACACACGCACGCACGCACGCACGCACACACACACATACACACACATGTCACAGGTGAAATCTGGCAGAAGATATTTCATCCATCCGTTCATGTTTTAAAGGAAAATTATGTGCATTATACTACATACCAAGTGGACTACATAGAATACATTTCTGCAGAAATGTTCTGTTAGCTATTTTATTAACAGCTAAATAATTTCACATTATTTTGTGTTTATATTTGTTCAAATGCACTTTGAATCGAACAACAGAACATAGTTTAATTCAAAACAATTAAAACTGTTGAAATAATTGAGAAGATTGCTCACATTTTTGTTGTTGTGACACAGACGTCACATCAGGTATTTTCAGACTAAAAAGCCTGACGTGACGTATCAAATCACAGCCATATTTTCTTAAATTGTTTTATATTAATTAGCTCACAAAATGTGGTCAGAATAGGTTAACTGTAATGCATGACTTCCTATTAAAGCATTAGACATGTTAAATGGGTTCAAACCCAACTTTAGTATTAAAAAAAGTGTTTCTGAAAATTAGCTACATCCTTCACTTTTGTTAGCAAGCCACGCCACCATTTTCAGGAAGTCACATGCTGCCACAGTCACATGACTGTCACATGACAACCACACCAGGATGTTACGTAGATGTCACTTAGGGACTTAATGAGTTAAGTTCAAACATAAAGCAGTATAAAGAAGGTTTTAGGGTATTTAAAGTGTCGGTGACACCCGTGTCACAGTGGGTTCTCATTAGCTTTCACCTCTGCCCAAAGTGCTACAACCATTAATCACAAAATATTGAACAACCAACAAATAATCCAATTTAATCAACAGACTCACCAACAAAAACAGAAAACTGTCAACAACAAGAACCAATGCAAAACAACAATTCAAAATTCAGTAATTTGAGTAAAGTTTCTTTTTATGGATTGTAACTACATAGAGCTTTACTGTGGATTAAAAGATGATTTTAGTTGATTGCTTATAATCTGATAACTATAAACTGAAATTATGCAAAACCACTCCTGATAAATAAAACAGTATATGCATTTAACTGATCTATTTTGTCAACATTGAGCCTGAAATGGAAAGCAAAATTAACATTTTGGATAAAGTCAATGTTTTAGAAAATGTGTTGGAAAGTAAAGACTCATGGTTTTTGACTCTTACAGACAAAAAAAAAAATAGATATTGTTAATCAAAGCAAGAGCAGAGAATCTAGGGACTATAATGAAATTGATATGACTCTAATCAAAAGGGTCATACATGAAATTGTTGTGCCCATAATTCATATTAGTAATCTATATTTTCACACGGGAAAATTCCCAAGTCAAATGAAAAAAGCAAAAGTTGTGCCTATATTTAAGAATGGTGATAGCCATGAGGTGCCAAATTATACACCTGTTCGATTCTCTCAGTTCTCCAAGATCCTTGTGACTTCAAATTAAAGCAATTTTTATGGATGAAGTAAAGCAGGATAAAGGGATTCTAGTGAAACAATAGAGGAAGCAGAGGAGAGAGGAAATAGATAAACACCTTGAGAGCTGATCTTTACAGAAACATGAAGAAGAACGCAGTAATACAAAGATTTCACATCACACAAAGTACCAAAGGAAAAAAAGGAAATTAAAAACAGATTAATTATCATGACAACATTAACTTAAACACTTTACCAGTTTGCAAAATCAATAAGAAAAGGGTTAAATAAATGGCATCTTCATGAGCAAAACTTCAAACTACAGTATAAACTAGAAAATTTCACAATAAAGTACCAATAGAAGTTAAAAAGTATCACTTTCATTCACTTTGAATGGGAATTTCTTTCACGGTTTTTTACAATCTTTTTCCAAAATGGTTTGACAAATCATTAACAAAAATCACAGCACAGAATTCTAAATTCTTTATGTTCTTTTTGGCAGAAGAAAAATATTTGTTTGATAAACAGGCATCTCGTATGGTAATCAGAACTAATATCAGCTACAGTATATCAAAACAAAAAAACAATGAAGTAACGCATAAATAATGTCCAATTCATGTTTTATTCAGTGTAACTTGACTTGTTGTAAGATAGCTTTCTGATGGTGAGAATAAATTGTACAGCTCAGCATGTAAAAGATAATAAGCCATTGAAAATCACAGAAATAAGGTTCTTGCAAACCATTTACGGTTTGATATACAGGCACAACTCTGGGTTTCTTACTGCGATGACATTTCTGTCATGTGCACGCAGAAAACAACCAGAGTCAAACATGGGCAAAGCTCCCTGCTGCCACTCTAATAAGTCATTCACACTGCGTGGCACAGTACCATCATTCACCCTGACATTTCACAAGCAGCTTCTGAAGGAGAGCAAATCAATAGACCGACAATTTTATTCACTCATTTATATTCACATCTTGACGCCCAAGAAAGAGATGAATTATCTGGCACCATTTCATAATTGGCAACGTAAATAAGACCAAATTGCTGTGCCTTCAAATTCAAAACAACAGCATGCAAACAACAGGCATTAGGTCTGATCACCAGCCATTACGCCACATCAATCTGGAGAAATGCCGCTTTTGCCACCATTCAGCCGCAGCATTAGAAGCAGCATTAGAAGCAGCAGTAGAAGCAGCAGTAGAGAGCGGAAAAGTTAATTGTGTAAAAACATTCACAACCATTATTGGAGACTTTCAGCTAAATATTAAAATGTGTGGGATTTTAATTGTGGCATGAAAGAAAGACAAAAACTAAGCATGAGTTTATTTTTAGCAATATAGCTTTGATAGCTTTGATTTATTTCAACATTTTGGGAGTTTTGACAAGAAGTTGTACACATTCAACTAAATATCAGCTCTTTAAGGCCTATTGATGACTCCAAATTGATTATTTATAGGTGTGAATTTGTTAGCCCTGTGACGAACTAGTGACCTGTCCAGGATGGAACCTTCCTACATCCATACGCAGCTGGGATTGGCTCCAGCGCCACTGGATAAACAAGTTGGGATTTATAAAAAAAAAATTTGGAGTGTAGTGAAAAAGGCAAAAACTATATCAGAAATCATCTGATCTATCTATATTCAATGCCAAATTTAAGGTCAAAGGTGTTGGAGCGTATCCCATCTAAAGCGAGGACATGGCAGGCATATAACCTGCCAGGAGACATCTATCACTACACTAACACGGGATGACAACTCCTCATACTGAGGGGCAATTAACTTGATGTCCCTGGATTGTGAGAGAAAGCTAAAATACCTTAGAAATCTCCTATTATACAGCTTTTCATCACTTTAACATGGGTCTTGTTCATCCAAAAACATTGGATTCAAAGTTTATTGGCCCAAATCCAGCCTTTCCTTGATTTTCATTCATTTGAATTGGATCATATGAGCTGCATTCAGAGCTGCCGAGTTGTAGGAGGGTCAAAGGGAGGGCCTACATTGATTGGGATTGACTAAACTCCAGATGACATTGTGTACGGTTTGATTTCTGATTGGCTCATTGTATTTCCCTTTAGCAATGCTCCCTACGGTCATGTCCCATTTGGACAGAGCGCTCAGCTAGTTTTTAAATGGCAGGTTGTATCCACAACAAAACACTGACAACACACATTAAAGACATCAACACAGAAAATCTGCTTTCCATAGCTGACAGCTATGTTTTGTATTGCTTTATTTCAAATGTATAATTAATTTTAAGGATTTAAAAGCTCATTGATTTAGATTTTTGTTATGTGGAGTATAAGTCACAAATATTTTAACACACCACACAACTGAGCTATTCCCCGAAAAATACAAAACATCTATTTTATTATAATAAATACGTGAAGACAGCTTAATATTTTGTTTCTTTGGAGCCCAGAGTAACTTTTGCAATATGATGCAACTCTCAGTAAAAAAATCACTTCAAATGTACAGTGAGTCTTCAGTGCTGGAGGCGTCTCTTTTCAAATAAGAAATAAAGAAGTCATATTTCATTGCTACAGGAGACAAAGTTGATCCCAACACACAAACACACACACACACACACAGTACCTGCACTGTGTCTTTTGCCATATATCCACCACACGTATGAAGTTTACAGCTTCCCTTCGTTGAACGCTCACAACTGGCTCAGCTCCTCTTCCTTTCCCCGGACAAATAGCCCCTTTTCAGCAACAGAGGGAGGAAATAAATAAAAAAGAGGAGGAAAGAGGGAGGAGGGGGGGTCAGTGAATGAGAAGAAATGGAAACGAGAGACAGATTGCAATGATAATTTAAGTTGTCAGGAGCTGCATTCATGGTGAATCCAGTGTGCACAAAGCAGAAATCCGCATTCCCTCAGTGCTGCCGTCTCCTTTTCTATTCAATTCTTTTCATTTCTCTGCCATTTCAGCTCCGAATCATAAGCCTCACTGTGCTGCACTTAAATCACAATGTTTCTAACTGAAACATCATTGTGCAGCATGCTCAAAGACAACTAGAGAAGAAAGCTGCAGCTCGACCATACAGATCTAAAATAACAACATATATTTATCACAAAGACAAATGCATCAACCAATAACTTTAAAGGTACTGCAGCACAATAACTAATATAATAATATACAGCTGGGGTTTGCTCTGAATTAGGGTGAGGAAACAAAAAGGAATATTAGAATCAGGGAATAACTGTACTTAACAAAAACATATTTAAGATATTTGGTAGAGATCACTCTGCCATGGTTCATCTTGTACATCAAACTCTCAACTATCTAAATGTAGTTACTCAAAAGAGAACAATGAATGATTATAATCTTCTAAAATGTAGACAAAATGTCAGTTTCGGTAGTATGTTACCTTATTTACCTGCCCTTTTTAGAGGTAGTTCATTTCCAACTGAATCAACTTGGAGCTTAAACTGTGACAGAGGAGCTGCTGATTGTTTTTCAACCTTCCGTAGCCAGGTCACCGTTCTGGACGCTGAGAGGTCAGCTGGATCACAGAGAGCTGGGATGTTTTCAGAACTTTGCAATTTCAGCAAAAAGGTACACTGATGGAAGCGCTTGAAACCAGACGAGCATCTAAAGGACAGACTCCCTGCTGAATGCATACTGCGCCTATAAAGGTACATTAGTCATTTTCCACACTCACCCTTCAAATACACAGAATCACACTCTAAAATAGAAAACAGGAGGCAGTCATGTTTTAAGCGGCAACTCCAGGTATAATCACTGTGCACCGATGTCAGGAATATGAATCATAAAAATAGCCTGAGTCACGCTGAGCTTGCACATGATGTAAAGCTACATGATTGTTTGGTAGCAGGCTGCATGTCGATGTGATAATTTAGCCTCATATATGATGGTTCCTGGTGCTTTTCTCCACACTACTCCTTAGGATCTGTTCATATTCCCCTTTTTTATCCCGACTAGAGTTCTCTTCAGGTAAAAACTATTTCGTTTGGGTGACGTGAACACGCCCAGTGATCTCTGGTCCCTAGAAATGCTTGGTCTCGGTTTGTTTACAAATGATCTTTCTAGCGGGCAGGGTGAGAGGACGTGACGTAGTGCACAATGCATTCTGGGTAGTACACAAACAAAGCTAACCGCGCAAATCAGAAGAAGCAGACGCAGAAAGAAAAAGTTGGAAAATATCTTGTGGGCAGACGTGGAGTAGAGAGGAAGAAGTAGAGAGGAAGACTCATTGATATCTGGTCTGAAGACTATTGACCTTATTCGGCGCCAAAACTATGGCGCCGCCATATTGCATCATTTTGTCTGACAACTTCTGGTGGGTGGGACTACTGTACTATTGTGTTGTTGCCTGTAGTAGCAGCTTGTTCTGGACGGTGAACAGGATTGACAATCTATCTCTGAATTAAGAGTTTTAAACATCGCTCATGTGGATTGACGCTCCGTGGATTGACGCTCCGTGGCTAGCCAGCTGGCTGTATGTGGATCGGTGCACCATGTCTAGCTGAGGCGAGCTGTGTGGGTTGCTGCTCCAGTGCTCCATAGCTCGCTGTGGCTATCTTTGTCTGTCGGTGCTCTGTGGCTAACTGCCGCTAGCCGTTTGTCACTTCTCAGGTGTTCCACGGCTGGCTGTGTGTGGTGCTGATCAGTGTCTGGCCCCACTTGGCTGTGTTTGTCGGTGCTACCTGGCTAACCAGCTAGCTGTGTGTAGCATTACATGCTCCATGGGGAGCTGTCATAATAACTGGATAACAAGGAGAAGGCAGTTGAAACAACAACATTCTGAACATAAAGAGCAGAGACAGGACTGTTGTGGAGCAACATATAACCTGTGGCTTTGAGCAGCACTGTGTAACTTTTATAGCAACATAATCTCTGATGTAGAAGATGAGCGAGAGCAGGTGTCCACGACTCACTGGGTAAAGCTCATGGTTGTAATAAAGAATAGCAAGTTTGAAAGGATTTATCTTGGTTTATTTCATATAATGAGATTCAAACCTTCCACAATATTGAAGCTGCAGGAACAGCTGGTTGCTCTGCTTCACCCACTCCAACTGGTTAGCATGGTGAGCTATGTCGCTCGGTCTACAGTCTACACCAGGGTTCACCAATTCCGGGCCTGGAGGGCCGGTGTCCTGCATGTTTTAGGTTTCTCCCAGTTGCAACACACCTGAATGCAATAAGGGCCTTGTTACTTGGCTTTTATACAAGCTTGACGATGACGTCAACATCAGATTGAGGTGTGCTGAAGCTGGGAGAGAGCTGATTAGGTGCCAGGTGACCGTTAAAACTTCCAACACAAACATTATATTCATTAACTTTTATTTAAGCAGGAAAGTAAAAAATCCCATTGAGATCGAGATCTCTTTTACAAGGGTGACCTGGCCAAGAGGTCCGCAGCACACAACACGTACAAAAGTTAAAGTGCGACAGTGCAGAGATCCATGAACACATAAATTAAAAGAAAGTGAAATAATTTTTTGTCAAACCATAATATAATGTTGTTTTTTTTAACTCTGAGGTGATTAGGTCCAAATGTTGATGCAAATCCTCACCAGTTCCTTGTGTCATCTGCAAATAATATACATTGTACAAGTTCATAAACTTTACAAATGCCATTAATGTACATTATGAACAATTTAGGTCCTTACAGTGTAACACTGACCTCTGGGGCACTACACACGCAATATCCAAATAATCCTTGTGACAGTCTCCCATCTTCACATCTGGTTTCCTGTTCTCTAAGTAGCTTCCCACCCAATTTAATACAACTCCTGATTCCATACATCTCCAGTTTATTGATTAATATGTCATGATTTATGGTATCAAATGCTTTTTTTTTTTTTTTTAAGTCAATGAAAGCTCCAGCTCCAAAAATCCATTATAAAGTGAATTTTGCATAGTATGGGACCTTTAAGTTACAATGCATCATCACTTCAAAAAGCGTGTATTATTTTACAAATAATTTAAGCAAAATTTATTAGTTATTTATTAGTTATAGTTATTTTTTTAATCATCATCATTGTGGTGTGGTTTGCGAGAGTCACGACAATGTGATGTGACTGATGGGTTTTTTTAGAAGGCGGGAATCCGTCACAGCAGTTGTTGTTGGATGTTAATAAAGCCACCAAAGGCACACAGCCATTGTCCGTGTCTCATTGGACATGAAACTTGTTTCAGGTGTTTGTCCCGGTGTCCTTCAAAGTACGAGATGGTGATGCTTTCAGTGAAGATAACTTTAATATTCCTCAGTACACTGCAACAGACTTCCAAAGCAAATATAAGAACAGTAATACAGACAGAAATTGTGTTTTTACAGTGATAAACTAATGTACAGAATGCAGACTGACACAAAGCTGTTCTGTTGCATTAACTTGAGAGTTTAGTCTTTCCAGTTTGTTTTCCAGCTTGCAGAGAATCCTCACAGGTATTGTCGTTCTAGTTAACAGACAATAAGCGTCCCCTGAGCACTCCAAGGATAAGTAGGAGCAAAGTTGGAGCTGCAACCACAGCAACGGCCATGGAGTACTGTTGGTTAAAATATATAAAGTAAAATAAAATCAGTGTTAGTGAAAGAAAACCCTACAATCCATAGCACTAGTGTTATATTGTGTTGAGAACTCTTGAAAATAAACATCAGATTGATTAGAAATGATGGATCTTTAAGCTGTCATGGATGCATTTAGCATGAAGTATCAAGCAAAGCTCTTATTACCAGTGATTAGATTGTACAATTTCTCTACATTTCAGAAGATACAACTGTATGAATTGGGCACTTCAACAATAAAGATTAGATGTGTGCAACATTGTATGAAAAACACAAAATACCATAAAACTGCAATCAAACACAATCATCCCAATGTGATCACTGAGAGAAAATGTATTTTTGAGGTAGATTATCTTGATATTACCTTAACAGCAGCACTATAGTCCTTTTGGAATGACTGCAGATAAACACTGAAGAGGGCCATGCTGCAGGGCAGGAATGAATCGTTGTCCGAGTCTCTGCATCTGAGGTCAAAGAAGAAATATTCTCTCTGTCACATTTGTACTGTAACATAACTGGACTTTTAAAGCTGATGCATATACTATTCAAACACACCTTTTGTACAAAGCACTTAAAAGTGAATTGTTGTCGGCCAGGTACAAGTCTGAGAGGCCAAGTTCTATGAGTACAGACAGAGGTAGCGTGTAGCCCTCCTGGGTGAGGACACCCAGGTTGTACCAGCCCTGTGGAAGGTCACAGACACACTTACAAACACATCCACTGGTGCAGAGCTATGGCTCAAATCAAACTTCAAGAAGAAACCCTATAGAAGTGACAAACTGACCTGGGGATTATTTCTTAGTGCTGCTCTTGTGTACATCTGTGCTGCAGATAGCAAGTCTCTCTGTGAATCTTCACAGCCCTCATACAGAAGGTCACCCAGTTTAATAAAGGCTGCAGGAATGACAACATTAAAATGATTAAATATAGTATTTTATACAATTGAAAGATAGTTCAACTGTATTTAACTGGAGTGAATGGGCTTCATTGACCTAGAAGTGTACTCATGTCGAGCCACAGCATTCAGATCAGTATCACACAAAGTATCTGGGTAGTGCACGTACCGTAAGTGTTGGGATTTTGACTTTGACTCGTGAGGTTGTAAAATCTCCACATGCACTGTGATGTATAAACCGGATCCAGAAGACCTCCCTATCCGGATTCAATGTAAATACAATTTTGTAGGAGTATTATTGGATTAAATACAGCAGGACAATAAGATGTTACTCATTTCACTCACCATTTTTTCTTCACACAGATATGCCACATTAAACTGTGCAGCTGCGAACCCCGCTTCAGCAGCCATCATGTAGTATAACAGAGAGCTGAACCTGCAACAGGAAGGTCAAAGCTTCATTTTGCTTCATCCAGCCTGCTGATCAGAATCAAGTCATCACCGTGTGACACTAGAAAAAGACATTACATGTTATTCTTGAGATAAGAATCCATTGCTTTTCGTAAGATGCTGCCCAGGTATCCATTGTGCTCCGCTGCCCACTTTGTCCACCTGCAGTCAGTGAAAGAAAGACATCTCGTTTCAGAAAAGAAGCAATGTGTTTGTGGAGTGAAGTAACTAAAAATGTGGGGCAGCTGACAGAACGGCGTCTGAAGGACGCCTGTGGACGAGTCCGGGGATCCCAGTGATCCAGACATCAGCCAGTTGAACTGCTCCCCTGATGTGGCCTCTCTCTGCAGACCTCAGGTAATACTTATAAGCCATATACTGCCAGAAAGACAAAAAGGATGTGATGCTCACTGAGAAGTGTTTACATGATTATGTTTTTCTTGGCAAACGAACCTGGCTGGAAGGTTTTCCAGGATACAGACCCCGAGAGTGCATGACACCAAGATTCAGAGCAGCTTCTGGAGAATCCAGCAGATCGGCCTGCTCCCACAGCTGCACCGCCTGCTTGTAGTCCTGCTCGTACTGCTCGTAGTACCAGGCCAGGGCATTGATGGCAGGAACAAAACCCTGCAGGGCAGACTACTGTCACAAGTCTGACTTTTACAAACTTCACATGAGTTGTTGCATAGGAAGTTGACTCTTTGTGGTAATAATGTCAAAGTAGTGATATT
Organism: Lipophrys pholis; assembly: GCF_963383615.2. NCBI lineage: Eukaryota > Metazoa > Chordata > Actinopteri > Blenniiformes > Blenniidae > Lipophrys > Lipophrys pholis. The sequence goes on along the minus strand of NC_137627.1, from coordinate 25,573,324 downwards.
ATATATAATATAATACAAAACCTGGTCCATGGCCTTCCTCAGGAACATCACGGCTTTAGGAACATCCTGTTCAACCCCATGCCCCTGATAGAAATCAGCATTAACATGAATGGAAGTGGATGAAGTGACATTTCAGTAACTGCCACGTTGACACTGGAAGTGGATCTGACCTGCAGAAGTACGATCCCGTAGTCATACATGGACGCCGGGTCCTGCCACTGCAGAGCTCCTCTCCTGTAGTGTCTCGCCGCTTCCTGGATGTTTGGAGACACTCCCTGCTGACCCCAGAACAGCATGCGGGCTACAGTTCGCTGAAACACCCATTCCGAAGGTTAACTGACAATCCTTCCTTCTCCATGCATCTGCACAATTTCTTCACAGAAAATATGGTCGCAAAAACCTTTACCAATGATGTTTTGATGTGCCCATCTTCAAATTTATATCTCCACACGCTAAAAGACAAATGTTGGAGTGGGTTCTATGCATGACTTTAAAGAGGGTAACAAATTTTAGCATTTAACGAATTTGTGGGCAGATAGCCTGGGGAGCGAATAAACAATTACACCAAGTGGGAGTTAATGAACGCCAACATAATATGGGGTCTAAACCAGGCCCATTAACTGAAAGAGAAACAGCTGTTTGGGGGAAATAAAAGTGCCACAGGAAAAAGGTGAGGCTCGAGCAAACCCAGCAGTAACACACAACGTGGTCATCTTGTTAAATGGTGTTTCCAGATGTGTTGCTCAACGTCTTTGAAAAAAGTGCCAAAAAACAGAGGACGACAAAGGGCAAGAAACACAGTCATGATCAGAATGAACTGAGTTCACCTCGAGACATGTCGTTTTTTTGTTAAATACGAAGACAGAAATTGATAGATTTTCTCTGCCATAATTTTGTCAAAATTGGGGCATTTATTATATATTTGGGCCCCGACGCTAATCATATCTGTGAGTGTTGAGAAATAACATCAACTCAGATCTGTCAGAAAGCAGCGGGACCCTGGAAACCCCACAGTCTGAATAGAAGTGATAGAGGACCTCCAGTCTGTTGTGAATGCAAAACCTCATCTTTGCACAAAAACTCCAGAAGAGCAAGAAGCACCAAATACTTTTACAATAACTTGGTGCCTATATAATATTAATTATCATTGAAAACTTTTGATCTGCATTGTTGTGGCCGAAAAGTCTTTTTTCGTCAGAACAATTCTCTCTTTACATCATTTGTCTATAAAACAACTTGTTAACACTAGAATGCTTTAACTTGATATGAGGTCATCAATGTGACAGTAGTTGTAATTGAGTATAGATTTTCAGTATTACTGATTTCAGTGTCACTGAGTCAGTCTAGATGTTGAGGCATTACTCTCAGAGAGACTAATCTTCTAACAGGCTTGTAGCATGTAGCAGTGGGATACCTCAGCCTCAGCCGCTCCTTGTCGAGCCTGAAGTTTGAGCCACTGAAAAATGTGGTGGTCTTCATTGGTCTGAAGATTTAGATCCTCGTCATTGTTCAAGTAAATTGCCTCAACGAAAGCCTGAGGAAGGTGTAAGAGAGAAGACGTGTTTAAGTCGATGCGTCTGCCGGGAATCTCTTGAAGGAAACTTTAAGGTTTGTCATGTAAGACAAGGGGGTCAGAGTTTGATCCCAGCCATGAGCACATTACCTGCTGTGCCTTGTGGTTGTGACGATCTAATGTTGTCTGCTTAGCAATGTTTGCATAGTAGGCAAAAGCCAGATCTGGATCTGTGGGCAGTCCATGAAGTCCCTGCTGGTGCAGGTGGCCCAGATGAAGGAGAGCCAGTCGATCGTCCCCCTGAGCAGCCAGTAGAGCCAGAAGCCATGCCTGCAATAATCACAGCATTAGAATAAATGGAGAATTTCAGCTGCGATTGGCCCAGTGACACTCACCTTAGCGGGCTGTCGGCGGACTCCCAGGCCAGCGCTGAAGAGCACCGAGGACGTGTACAGAGCCTGGTTATCAGCCAGGCAGCCGGCCTGCAGCAGCAGAGGTAATATTCTGCTGACCACGCTGCTGCTGCTCGCTCTGCTCAGCTTATGAAGTGATAAGGAGTACAGTGCTCTGCCCACAGCCGACAGGCTGACTGTTCTTCCTCCTGCAACCCAACATATAAACTCATTCCACTGGTTCGGCTTCAATGTGTTCAACATAACGTAGGTTTTCAATACACACATTGATGTTGTATGGTTAAATGCTGCTCCTGAGTGATTGACTCTTTCCTCAGTTTAATTCTGGGTTTGGGGGACTTTCTGCATTGGTTTTCTTAGTGATTCCCTCCAGAGTCTAAGGGCAAACACATGATATCAACAAGGGATTCTTCAATTGCTTGTAAATGTGAATGTAATTCCCATTTTGTGCTTGCTTTGTGATAGAATGCTGACTTGTCCAGCGATTGTCAGCTGGGATTAGCACCCTGCAATGCCTTGCTGCAACCCTTTGTTGGATTAATAAACTGGATGTATGAAGATGCCCCCCCCATGTCTGTCTTGTGCAGCTCATTTCTTACCATATTTAGAAGCCAGAGACTTGGCCAGTGTGGCAGCAGATCTTCTGTGGGGGACAGCCGATTCCCACTGCTCACACTTTGAACCTGATGGTAGCCTCTCTTCTACCAGCCACTCATGGAGAACATCAAAACACACTTCTAGAAAAAGAGCAACACACGTCAGTTCTTTTTATGTAGGTTTCAGTGATTTTAGCTCCATCTAGTGGAGATAAAAGCTTACTGCTGGACTCTGTCCTCTGCTTGGCCTTGAGGGAGTAACCAGTGATCTTCACACTCATCTCAGCACTGAATTCTTGGCACATCTGCAGCCACCCAGTCAGGTTCACACTCTTAATAACATCTGGAAGAACAACTTCATGCTGCACGAGAAGAAACAAATCATCAATCATGTTGCTGAAGTTGTTAAGTCCTCTGGGTTTTGCACCCTAGAGCAGGTCTGTCCTTTTTCACTCTTCTTTTGTTTTTTTGTTGTTGTTGTTTTGGAGGGGGCAGGTGTGTTCAGTTATATATTATACGGACTGATCATGGCTATACAAGTCTGTCTATTTTACACTTCTCTAAATTGTACAACAGAGGCAGTGTGAACCAAAAGTGCACATAACACCTATTTTATTTTCAAATACAAAAGGCTGCTTGTTTTATTGAAAATGTATGTGTTTTGTTTGTTTCCCCTATAAATGCTCCTGAGTGCCTGACAGAACATAATCAACAGACAATCACAGGATTATTAAGTGGAGATAGAAAAGAGTAATGAAGCGCAAAGTAACTGACAAAGCAGCTTTCTGTGTTTATGCTACACAATGTTGTGATTCCTCACACATATTCATCAGCCCCCATCTGTTACTGAAAGGTCTGCTTCAAAACATTACTTGGATTTTCATTCTCTTCAGTATTCAGTATACTTCCTGTCTGTTTTATCCTAACAAGTCTTTCAGTCCACTATTTTTTTTATGTAAAAACATCAAATAAAATACAAATGTGGAATAATAGACAATATCACTGAAGATTTTAAGGTTTTAATGCTTAAGCTCATCTTCTGTACTGAGTCTACATTATATTCTGTTTCTGTTTGGTTATTAAAGTGGCAGAATAATGTGTTTGTATCTCAATTAAATGTGTATATAGATATGTGAACGCATGTGTGCACAAGAAGTACAATTTGCAAATGGAAGTTATATTTGCGTAAACTGAGATTTACAAGGATCTGTAAATGCTCTCCTACATTGACCCATTACAGGGTTTTTTTTTGCCCTTGCAGGCTCATGTTTGTCCCACCAGGTCCTATTCAATTCTTGTAATATTATATTTGTAGCCAATGAGCAGTAAATGTTCTGAATCCTCTGAGGAGACCCAATTCAGACCAAAACAAGTGTGAGCCTGCCAGTCTTACTGAGGGCAAAGAAAGGCAGAAATACAGACTCAGAAGTTTTACAGATGCTCATTATGTATTGTTCACATTCCAATCTATCTATTTAAATCTATGTGGGTTGCAGCGCAACAGTAATGGTAGAGCAGCAGAAGAACATGTTGATAAAAGCATTACCGAATTGTGAGGCGATATTCCGTTGCGGAAGTACGTCACTGGTCCAAAATAACCTTCGATGCCTTTCACATAGTTCCCTCCACCAATCACAAAGTACCCCTCAGTGTCGTCCAGCACAACATTATGTCTGCACCTGTAATGCGTGTTGTTACCAGAGAAACAGAACGATTAGAGCTCCGGTTCAATATCTGGAACCGTTTCATCAGGTTGAACATGGACTTACACGTGCTCTATAGATTTTACTGTTCTCTGCCCTCCATCCATGCACACTGTGGAGACGCTAACCTGTGTTGGAACAACAGTCTTTTTTCAGTCTGGTTATGGCACACAAACAGAACGTTCTGGCAGCTGGAGGCGACTTACTATTCTTCCTTGCAGAGTCAAACTCAGCCGGCACCACTGACCTACAGGGACTTTGAATGGAGAGAGGAATGCAGAGGATTCCTCAGACGCTCCTGTTAGCTGGACGTGCAGCTGGCCTGTAGGGAAGGAAGGATTCATGGAAGTCCAGAAGATGTCAGAACATGTGGAGATAAGTTGGTTAAAAATCCTAATTATACCTGACTGTGTGAGAAACATTGCAGGTGTGCTGTAGTCGTTATATGAATCAATATGATAAAAGACCCCACACAAGGCTTCCTGGCAGTGTTTAGTCACAAATATCCAGACGGTAAACATACACCTGGTAAACACAATGTCTGACAGTCACTTGATGAACTGACTTCGAAGCAGAAAAAGGAATATGATCACATTTGGTGCGACATTGATTACCAGGGAGAAGCAAAGGCTTGGCCTCGCAGGTACTCCAGAGCCTCACTCCTGTAGGGGTCCAGTGTCCTCGTGATTCCAAAGTTTTCTCCGGTCGAGGCGAAAATCAAAGACAGGAAATCTAGAGTTTCTGTATGACATAAAGAGTCTTTAGGTTGAACTTGGAAAACTTTCTCACAATTTAAGAATTCATGGCTAAAGTCTAAAAAATGCTGAATAATATGTACAACTGCATGTCTCATCTCTGAACTCTACAAGACACACAGCTTGTTTGCTCATGTGCAATTCAGGGTTTTTTTTCTCTATAAAATTACTGTGTTGTATTTGGAGCTACAGTAAATAAATAAAGTTGAATTGGCTCGAAATGAATAGAATTGAATCTGAAGAAAAAGTCATGAATATTGATAACTCTACACCATCATCAACTCCACCTGTTTTGGTCTTTCATGTCGTGCTTTGTCACAAATCCTACAGTTTTATGGCATGCTGTTTAATATGCATCATTCTTCTCTCCTGTCTTCTTTATAAGTCATGTTTTATTTGTAGATTCCATATTCTAAGCTCATTTATTAACATTCTTCTCAGTTATAATAACTTCATCCAGTCTCTTGATGTTACTCAGCGTGGCGTGCCAAAATTGAATAAATAAATAAACCATTAAATCATTACACAATGTGTGAATAATTAATTCAGATTGGAATTAAATACGTTCATGTGTCCATAACTGTGTCAATAACTGTGTCAATAATTAAATTACCAAATCAGTTTATGTAAAAAAAAAAATATATATATATATTTAATTATTTCACTGTTTAATGAACGATGTCATGATTCGGTTTTGCTTCATGAATTTATTTTACCGGTCACACGCCCATCAAAGTCAGTGGGTGAATCCTTACACCTTATTGGTTCCGCTGCACATCGAGTCAAAGCCGATGTGAATATGTTCCGATACACTGGGTGGCGCTATATGTTAAAGTCTGCTCCTGACCCGTCTTGTTTCCACCCAACAGGTGTTTAACTTTTATCTCTTAACTTCTGCATATAAGGTTAAATTCAACTTGGTCAGATATGCCAGGCGCCACACACTAACACGTCCCTGTAGCAAAACATAACCAACAATAGTTCCAATTGCTACACTAAACACCTCTATGTTGGTTTGGATACCATTTAAAGGAGTCATCACCTGCTGTCCTCACATGTCCAGTCTCCCTTAAATTGTCTTTAAATCAATTCTTAAAATTTATTAGGGGAAAAAAATCTATTGCAGAAGCTCGCTCTGACCCTTTTTCATACTGCAGCTTCCTCTCGTGGGAGGACAAGCAGATTTTGACAGGTACGGATACGAGTTGATTCGCCGCAGGATCTGTCAATCATGGTGCTGGCATAATGATAGCATAGCAGTCCTTTGCACTCGCGAAAACTAAAACTAAAAACCATCATAGAGCTGTCTACCAACACCCACGCCACACAGCAACGCTGTGTTTCGGGGTCCACACTGTTGGGCGTGATTCTGATTTGAACAAAGAGCCCAGACAAAAAGAGTCAGCCATTTTCAAGCTCCAGGGTTTCAGGCAAGTTTCAACTGAGGTCCAATACAAATATTCATGTTTTAATAAGGGAAAGTGGGATTTCCGGGTGATGACTCCACAACTTTATTTAAACTGACAAAAACCAAGAGGACGACTCGGTTCTGCTAAACGGCTCAGTGCTGAGAGATATTTTATACTAAACATCCCTAGAAGGTTCCTGCAGATCCTCCGGTAATGAAGCCACCTCGGTTTGAAACTCTTCAGACCAAAGCAATGGATTTGACTAGATTAGTTTTAGCCCCTCCCACTGACTTTGATTGGTGAGTTTGACAGAAAAAAGGAATTCATCAAGCAACACAGGACCATCAAATATTCATTTACATCGTGAAATAATCATATATGTTTTTTACCTAATGACTTGGTATTGGTACTCAGATTTGTGTATTTAATTTCAGTTTTAACTGATTAATGACACATTTAAGTAATTATTTAATGGCGTATTTATTTATTCAATTTTGGCATGTTTAGTCCTTCATATGTGTTTCTAAAGCCATGTAAAGAAGATATGAGGGACTTGCAGCCCCAGTGGTGAAGGTGGTAGAGCGCAGAACACACACACACACACACACACACACACACACACACACACAGTGTGTGCAGGTGTCTCCTGTCCTCAGCAATAGTACGCTGGGATCGGCTCCAGCGCCCTGCAACCCTGAACAGGATGAAGCGTGATAGAAGATAAATAGAATGCAGAGGATTTCGATATACTGTGTATTTGGTTTAGATTAATTTTACACTGCAATTTACACTTTTAAATTATAACAAACACAACACCAGCAATAATATTATTTCAATTTTGTATTTAGTTATAATTATTCATAAATACGTCAACATTTGGTTAACAGTTTTCACAGATTGGACGCCGTGGGTAAAGCAGGAACCTTGAGAATGTTGTTTTGACGCGTCCTGATTATTGGAGGTTATGTTAATTACATTTAAATATTAAGAAAAGCTTTTTATTTTAGGTGTTTATATAAATAATCTCTGGCGTTTGTACTGTAGTAATGATTTCTTTTTGTTTTTTTTCACGATTGTCCTTATTGTCACTGTTCTTGTCTTTTTCCAGCCACTAATGTCCTTTGGCCTCGCCAACAATGAAACATTAGAAGAAGATTCTTTCAGACTCTTGGCACCAGAAGGTATTTAGATTAATCACACTGCAGGACTCAGCTGCCAGACGGGACAAGAGAGTTTCCTCATATGCGTATTTTGACGTGTTATCTCACCTTTTTCCATGGGGCATTGTTTTTGTACAAACTGTTGACTTATTTCCAGCATTTGCATGCCCCAGTCCACACAGAGCTGACACTGCTTGACAGGTCGACTGAAGAACGGTTTAGGCTGCAAAGTCGCCACATCCTGAGCTGTGACAGTATCTCTCAATCCACTGTATCTCACCGAGGCCCGGAGGAGGCAACTCAGCACCCAGTCGGAGTCTGAAATAATCCCATCATCTTGATACACCAGCCAGTCTGGCAGGTTGAGCTTCACAGTCCTTATTTTAGGGTCACCGGGGCTGCAGCTCCACCGTTTGAGCAGCAGTGTGGACGTACTGCCAGTATCAAAAGAGACCACACAGTCCAGCTGTACCGTGGCAGGCTCATCACAGGAGTACAGGATCTCCAGGAGCTGGTCTGGCAGAGCCTCGGCAGGAGGATTCAGGAGCGTCACCTCGTCTAAAGCCCAGACTATCTGTGTGTGAGGGTTGACAGGCACAAGGCAGCTGTCAGAAAGCAGAAGAAACCAAAGAGTAACAAGGTGAAGCTTGCTCCTACCTGCATACTGAGGCAAACCTGGCAGATGTACTTAGAAACTGTGAGGAAATCCATGTTTCACACAGTGCTTTTATTAATCTGTCCATTAGAGACTTTCAAGCTCCTGTGAGGAGTCCAAAGATCCGGTTCTCATCCTGCCCCGCCTCAGCTGAAGTTAGTCTTAGGTCAATATTTAACAGCACGGAGCTCCGCCCAACCTTTATAAACACAGAGAAGTTCAGATGCCGCTTCAGGAACTGGCCTGCATTCCCACAATCAACATACAATCCAAGAACAAGTGGGATTCACTGTGTGACAGACGTTACATTGAACATAACCAATCCTCTGGCAATCCACCTGAAGTGATTCCTGAACAGTGACGCTGGTAACGCGTTAATTAGTGACACCTTACTCTCATATGACCACTTTTGTCAGTGACGACTAATCTAACGCGTTACTATTCCCAAACCAGTAATAAGATTAAAGTTACTTATTCAAGTTACTCTGTGTTACTATAGTAGCGTCCAGCAGGACGAGTTCCTTGTCTGTAAAGCCGCTTTATTATTAAACAGAACCAGGAGCTGCTTCCTCCAAACACACACACACACACACACACACACACACACACACACACACACACACACACACACACACACACACAGTGCATGCATTCCCTGCACACTCACTTGACCCGCCTCCCTTCTCCACTCTGAGCCAATCACAGGCCAACTCGCTCTAACAGTGCGTTCAGGTAAAAAGAATCAGAACCAACAAAATCATCACTAAACTATATCATGGCAACAAGAACACAACTGCAGAGATGTTAAACTATTTTTTGTAATTTTCCTGAGTAAAAAGCTATATTGGCAGGAAGTCCCTTTTTTCAATCAATCAGTTGATGAAGGACTTTATTTTTCCCCTGGGAGGCAATTAAAAGGTCGCATAGAGCAGGTAGTGCAAATAAATAAATAGATAAACAGACTACAACTCCATCAGCAGGTATGTATAAGCCTGGTGCCGGAGGCCAGGCGGGGATCAGCAGAGTTTTTGGAAAAACCGGTCGTCATTTTCATGTTTAGACGGTTGGGGGGGGTGTTGTCACCAGCTGTTGAAGTAACTGAAAACTTACTTGTAATCTAACTTAGTTACTTTAAAAAGCAGGTAATCAGTAAAGTAACTAAGTTACTTTTAAAGGTGTAATCAGTAATCAGATTACTTTTTCAACGGAACTGTGGCAACACTATTCCTGAAACACTGTCAAACTGTTTGTTGTGGAAATGTCACCATCAGACCAAGCACATGCTCCATGTGTCTTACAAGCGTGTCTTTGATTTATTTTCACTATTGAGTGTGAAATTGTTTATAAATATGATGATGCAATGAAGATGGTGAAAAAAGTTTTTTATGAATTTTCTAAAACACTTGCACTTTATTACTGCTTAACTATTGTGACATTAATGTGTTTGAGGTGGAAATTATTGACATAATACCATTAATTTACAGCTATTAAGTTAGCTGTGATGTTAAATGAGTTATTCCAATTTTAAATCACTGTTACAGACACAATAAAATTTATATACATATATATATATATATACTGTATATATATGTCTCTCACTGAGATATACTGTGTGCATCTCAATTAATCTGAATTGTTGAAAAGTTAAATGTTTCATGTCAGTTTTTTCTAACCATGTGATATAATATGTGATTGATTGATTTTTTACATTGTGGCCTCTGGTAAATGAAAAACGGGGGAAAAACATCCAATCTTACAAAACATGCAAATATTTTGTTATACTGAATGTTTCCATGGTTTGAAAGCTACAATTATGAGGAATAAAGAAGTCTTGAAACGCCTCAATTTAACTGTAATAAATCTAATCTATAAGACTGTTTCACAGTTTGAAATGATAATGGGAGAAATTAACTTTTCTATGACAGCCTACTCAATGTTTTCAACGTTTGAGCTTTCTTTTTCTTTTTTCTTTTTTTTGAGCAGCTGGAATGGTATGGACTAGCTGGAACCAGCAGATGGCGGTAGTGCAACTTCACTAGTGCCAACTTCCACTGAACCCAGTTGAAAAAGAAGGGAAACAGTCATCAGGGAGGACGAGAGCGGTGGGAAACGATGTCCATAGATAGAACCAGCAGATGGCGATAATGCAACTTTATGGATGCAACATTCCATTAAACCCAAAATAAAAATACTACTACCACCACTACTATTACAACAACTACTACTACTACTACTACTAATAATAATAACAACAACAAGAAGAATGGTGAAATAGAAATGAACTTTTCTATTTCAGCCTAGTCAATGTTTTTTGGAGATTCAACTTGATGGAACAAATAAAATCAATACCCAGAGAATAGCAGTATGCTGTCTCTGTCAGGTCTCTGTGTCTACCCCCGTGTGTCCAATCAACCTATGATCTTCTCCCTCCATGTGCTTCCTTCCTTACAAGTTCCACCTGTGTCCCCCCTTTCCCTGTGTATTTAAGAATGGTCAAAACAGCGGTAATCTATTTAAAGTATTTAAGAGAGACGGCTCTGGTAAAAGAGAGTTTAAGATGTAAGGCGTGAGATGGGTAGTTAACTTTGGATCACCCTCCAGCCCGTTAGGTGGCGGTAATGCACCTGGACAGCTGGAGGCAGCCTTCACTATTGTGACAGAAGAAGAAGAAGAAGAGCAGGTCGCTGCCGGTTGCGGTGGTCGTATCGTAGCCGTTCATAGATGTGTGGAAGACTCGCTAATGTTCACCAGAGCGGCTGAGGAGCGACTTTACTCAGAAGGAGTCACCTTTTGCTGTTTGAATTCTGCATTGATTCCCAGTCCGGGCTGCAGTCTGGTGTTTACTCGGAGCGGAGGTGCACATCTGCGGACAAGGTAAGGCTAGCTTAGCGCGTGCTACCGCCATTGTTTATGAGCGGGTGGTGGGAAGGCCGCGTCTAAATCCTGGACACAAACTTCAGCGCAGCGTGTGTATTTTAACGTTAAATCTAAATAATTATCAATCGGATAATGTCAGATTTTCACGGTTCGTCAACACGTGTTTCGGCAGCTGTTCGTGGTTCAGTTTAACGAAGCTTAATGTCCTGCTCACTCAGTTAACCGCCAATTTACGGTCCTCTCCATTCACCGGAGGAGCTCATTCAAAATGTTCAAAACTCTTAAATACTCATCGTTTAACTAAATCATTAGACATCCCGGTTACCTTTGTTGGTGACTCGTATAAAAAATGGTCATGTAAACATTTCCGTCTTATGAATGACTGCAAGAACTGCTTTTCGTGAACAAAACACGTGTGGTTACTAAGTAACCAGGGGCCTCATCTACAAAGGCTGCTTCCTCTCAAAACTGCTCCTGGAAGATGCGTACGCCACTTGGCACGCAAACCTTGTGATCTAAAAAACAAAGTACAGGTACGCCAACTTTGAATCTTATGCACGCGCATTTGTGCACGCACTGTCGGCGCACTTGGTGCACGAACAACTCGTCCATGTGTTTCCGGACAATCTCGTCCACAGCTACTTTTTTCAGCATTATTGATTTGAAGGATTTCAAAGTGTATTTGACACATCTGGGAGGATTATTAAGTATATATGACACAAAAACATCAGATCTATATTTCATTATGAAGCAGTCTTTATTGGATATCACAGTAGTTATATATACAAATGTACAGGTCTACAATAATCACAGTAAATATAATCAGTAATGTTGGGCTGGTCACCATAAAGGTTGTGGCTGATGCCATGCAGGAAATCGAGGAGTGTTTTCCTGCAAGCCTTATAGTCGCCCATCAAGTTGGACAGATGTGTCAAAAGTAATTTCTAAAAAAGTATTTATATTTATGTGTTTACCATTAAGAGAATAGTAAACAAAGACATGATACTTCATGTACATCTCACAAAATTGGAATATCATGAAAATGTTCAATATCTTTTGTCACTCATTTCAGAAAGTTCAACCCATATAAGATATAGGCTCATGACACAGAGTGAAATATTTCAAGCCTTTATTAAGTATGTTCCTTTCTATGCACTCAATACTTGGTTGGGCTCCTTTTGAATGAATTACTGTGTCAATGCGGTGTGGCATGGAGGCCATCAACCTGTGGCAATGCTCAGGCGTAATGGAAGCAGGTTGCTTTGATAGCAGCCTTCAGGTCATCTGCATTGTTGGTCTGGTGTCTCTCATCTTCCTCTTGACAACAGCCCAGAGATTCTCTCTGGGGTTCAGGTCAGGCCAGTTTGAAGCAGCTTCTGGTACCTTTGGCAGTGTGGGCAGGTGCCAAGTCCTGCTGGAAAATGAAATCATCATCTCCATAAAGCTTGTCAGCAGAAGGAAGCATGAAGTGCTCTAAAGCCTGACAATCCTCTCAAGGCTGCCATCATCACTTTTGCTGGTGCACCTTTTCCTACCACTCAATTTTCTATGAACATGCTTGGATCCAGCACTCTGTGAACAACCAGCTTTCATGTCAGCAGTCTTCCCCATGATTGTGTAGCCTACTGACCCAGACTGAGAGACCGTTCAAAGGTTCAGGAAACCTTTGCAGGTGTTTTGAGTTAATTAACTATTTAGGGTGTGATACCATGACTTTCCAAAACTGAACTTTCCCACAATATTCAAATTTTCTGAGACACAAAATTCTGGGATTTCACTATCTGTAAGCTGTAATCATCAAAATTTCAAGAACTAAAGGCTTGAAAAATGTCACTCTGTCATTAGTCTATATCATATATGGGTTTGACTTTCTGAAATGAGTGACAAAAAATATTGAACATTTTTCTGATATTAAAATCTTTTGCGCTGTACCTGTATCCTAAATATATATATGAAAAACATATCCTAGATATATGAAAAACATATAGAATATCATTTAGGAATAACTATGTTGTACATTGTCCAGGATTTATTTTCTTAGAAATGAATTCTGAAATCTCATCTGTGGACGTGTTGTCTAGGGTTGCAGTTATGTGGACAAGTTGTCTGTCGAGGGATGGGTCATCCTACAATCGGCACGGATGGTGAGGTAGCGAATTGAAACCAGATTCATGTAGTGTCATGGCATATCAGACTTATTAAGCCACATAATCAGAAACAGCCAAGCTGCCGTGTTCAAGATGTTTCTTTAGTGAGACGTTGCTGCTAAATTAGCGTCACTGTGTTCATATATCATACTTTCATCGCAAATGACACAGAACCAATTGATTAACGATACAGAGTGGTAGAAAGCACTGATTTTATCAATTGCGACAGTGTGTGTAACATTCAGTCTAATAGCTGACGAAGCATATTAATAGCGCGGTGACAGCTGTGCATAATGCTGCACTATGGACCGTCCTGCACGGGTGCTGGAAACAAACAACCTTCTCGTCACCCACCGCTTCTAACTCCAGTGACCGAGGACACAAGGAAAGATCCACAGTCCCTGTTGAAATATTTAAGAAACAGATAAAACTGTACTTTATCTGTCTGGTCTACGCTGCGGTATCCTCCAAATCTGTCTCTTTTCCTCACTGCCACACGCTGACTGTCAAAATGATGGGGGCTATTTTGTTGTCCAGTGATGTGACTCTGGCCTCCACCTCTTCAGTCATAAATCTCTCTGTGGCTCTCACACTATTTAAAGGGGTGACGACATTCTGCCGATCACTTGTTTTTTCTTATATTAGTGAAGCCACAACTCTAACCACCTTAATAATATGGTTTACCTGGCCTCCACCTCCCCCATGACTATTTCACTCGCCATGAAATTCAATTTTCTCGCCTTTTCTGTCATTATTTATTGTCAAATGCCAGCAATCAGCAGGCTTTTTGTGATACAGAAATATTCATGAGGCACTTTGCATTGACCATTTATGGTAGAAAGTGGGCGTGTTGAGGTGGGATATGAATTGTGCAACCTTCCAAGTGGACTGTGATGTATAAAAGGAAATTGGGTGCAGGTGTGACTATGCACAGTTCTACAGATACAATTTATTTTTGGCGCACGTACATTTTTAGTATGAATCCTACGCAATATTTTAGAGATGAGACCCCAGATGATCTGCACCTATGAACTGAATGTGCAATGAAGCCAGCCCACAGTTTCAGAAGTGAAGTAAAGGGAGCCCGCACGGCGGCTTTCGGCTGCTGTCAATAATCAAATATGTAGTGTGTTATGTCCGCTCACTGATTTCAAAATAAAAGCTCCAATCACATCTCCGTGAAACTATTCGAACTCTTCTAAAGAATGAATAATTAAAATTAGATTCAAATAAGGTATGGATGATAGTAAACACTACATGATTTCAGCAGATTTGAAGTTGGAATAACTCTGGAATTCCCAGTTGTTATATTATTCCACAAAGTGATAGAGTATCCCACGATACCATTTAGTAATATTAAGGAACTCCGGTGTGTCGTTTCAAAATAAAGTCCTTTTGACAATCGGAATACGACACAAAATGGCCTGAATTCAAGTTGGATTAATTCTAAAATTCGTAGTTGTTATAAGATCATCGCACATCACAGTGATATTGGACCACCCTAGGATGCAACTCAGTTAGAGGTTATACATTTTGAACTGGCTCATCATAATTATTTAATATTAACTGAGATTGTCATCTATCACTTTGATATGGAATGACTATAATGTATTTTTCTCGCTCTTTCTCTCTGCGGGCTTGTCCACAGCAGGCGGACAACGTGCACACACACACAATGCTGTGTGCAGGAATTTCCAGTAGTAGGAAGGACAGATTTGTTGGAATTGATGAAAATATGAGCAATCCCTGTATTGTCGCAGTGAAATTCCTGCCCTATTGCAACATAGACTCCTGCGACTTATAGTCATGTGCAGCCTATATATGCATTTTTCAAATACATATTTTGAATTTTGCGGGTGCGTCTTATATTCAGGTGCACTCTCAAAATACGGTATGTAATGAATGAAACGTTCCCATAAATATTCACTCAAGCTCTTCTCTCACATTTTTTGCCTTTTATTAATTTGATTCATGTCACAAGACTGCTAGACAAAAGTGAAATGACAAATATTACTTAATGTGAATTTGCCATTTCATTTGAAATATAAATGTAAAGAAATGTTTTTTGGGAGCAAAGGTTGCAACTAATCCAATTAATTTCCATAGGACTGAATAACTGATGTCCACATTTGGCTCAATCCAACATGTGTCCTCGGCCATGTTGCTGTTTGTATTTGTGAATAGTTATCATCTAAACTCTGAAGTACAACCTGAAGGGTCACCGTCATGCGTGTTTTATCTCAATGAGGAGCTTCTCATTTTAATCATGTGTGTTGCAATTTTAATGGTGTGGCTTCATATGGTTTTGTTTCTGAATCTGAGAAATGTGTTTGTGTGTATATATATATATATAACTGCATTGAGTCATGACAGCTGTGTATTTACTGTGACAAATAGATTATTTTTTTCTTGCATTTATTATTTTCACAAGTAAACCATGTGGAGAATGAAATGTTACCAATGAGGTCCTCACATTTGTAACATTCATTGATCTTGGTACTTGGTATTATTTGACTTCTAACACCCGGGGGGGGAATTATCTTTTTAAATGTCTTTATAACTTGTCTGTCCACAAGGAATGTGTATTTTCTCTTTAAAGCTCCACTGTAAACACTTTTCCTTTCTCCCTGCAGCTAAGAGGGATGGCGCATCACTCCTCCTCCCGGAGTTCGTCTCGAGCCACCGACTGCAAAGTGTACGTGGGAGATCTGGGTAATGGAGCGGCCAAGGGCGAGCTGGAGCGTGCCTTCAGTTATTATGGCCCACTGAGGACCGTCTGGGTTGCCAGGAACCCGCCCGGATTTGCTTTCGTTGAGTTTGAGGATCCCAGAGATGCAGAAGATGCTGTGAAGGGCATGGATGGGAAGTGAGTTATCGACTCTGCTCAAAATTATGAGTGTGCTTGTTTTTTTTTTTTTTTTTTGTATAAATCAGTTACTCCTCTTCTGGATATTTTCCGAATGGAACCACATTAAACAATCTTTAAACTTCTGTTTTACTGGTGCCTGAGTGAAGACCATTGGTGTCTAAACCTCTCCTCTTTCAGGGTCCTCTGTGGTTCTCGTGTTCGTGTGGAGATGTCAACAGGGCTCTCCAGGAAAGGCCGCGGGCGCCCGAGCCGCCGCCAGTTCGACCCCAATGACCGCTGTTATCAGTGTGGAGATCGGGGCCACTACGCCTACGACTGCTACCGCTTCAGCAAGAGAGGCCGACGCAGCAGCAGGTACATCCCAAATGTTCTGTCTCTGGTTTTTCAGACACGAACGTGTTCACGTTCCCCGGTTCGATCCGGACTGTCTTGTTTGGGCCAGGTGAAAACTCCCACGAACTCTGAACGGGAGCTAACAAGCAATCTCTAGTCCCCTTGAAATGCTCGGTCTCTGTTCATTTACAAACAACATGAGAGGACATGACTTAGTGTGCAATGCATTCTGGGTAGTAAACAAACAAAGCTAACTGCGTGAATCAAAAGAAGCAGACGCAGAAAGAAACAGTTAATGAAGATCTCACTAGCAGACATGGAGTAGTGAGGAAGAAGTAGTAATGAGAAAGACACTCGTTGATCTCTGGTCTGAAGACTATATACCGCAGTTGTTTGTGGCTACCCATTAGCAATGAGCTAAGTAGCCTAGCCACCACGGGCTGAAGAGGTGGGACTGCCGGTTTTGGTCCAGACCGATCAATGAGCCGTGTTTCTTCTTTACTTCCTCCCTGGTCAGTGTTTGTTTTGGGCAACAGCGCCCCCAAACCAGCAGCTGTTGTAATTGCGTGACATTTTCCAGGCGGGTTGGTCCGGTCTCTAAAGTGAATGTGAACGCCACACAAACCAAATGAAGGTGTGGAAATTCTCGTCTTCCCTCCTTCCCAAGTGAAGTGAGTCGCGGATGTGAAAGAACCCTTACTGCCCTATAGCGTGATGAGAGGAAACCAACTGGTGATGACCTTGTTTTCTTTTTTCCAGATCTCACTCTCGTTCACGCTCTCGCTCCCGGTCCAGGTCCCGTGGGCGTCGTTATCACTCTCACTCCCGCAGCCGTAGCCGCAGCAGGTAGGTTGATTCTGAAACATGCAGCCACAACTCAATATTTCTGGGGAGGCTGGTTCTGCAGGTGATGAATGAAGGAGCTGCTGTAGTTACATTGTGTGTGACATGAGAAGACACTTTTCTGTAGTGAGTGAATAGTGCTATCAGCCCACCATGTGTGTGTGTGTGTTTCCTTTCATGCTTTGTAATCACACTGGGTCTCCTGTACTCCATCAGGAGCCGACGCAGGTCTCCGTCTTATTCCAGACGCAGAAGCAGGTAAGAACCCTGTTTAACTTGTGTTGCAGTTCTCTATACATAAAATGGAGCTTTCCTTGTTTTCGGTTGTGAGTCACTCTGATGGAGGATTGCTGCTTCTTCCTTCAGGTCTGGCTCTCCAGCTCGCTCCAAATCCAGGACTCCAGCCAGGAGGTGAGAGAGGTTTTGTATCAGTTCCCGGTTCTTTAAAGGAGACATATCATGCTTTTAAATCCTTCCTTTTTACATATAAATCATACAGTTGTGGTCTATATAAAGCGGCACTGCAATGCTTGGGTCTGAATTCCTCATTATTAGAGCTCCACAGGCCCCTTTTCAACCCCTTTTCTGATGTGCTTCTGAGAGCAACTCGTTTTGGGGTGGTCTCTTCAAATGCAAATGAGACACTTCATACCCCGCCTCCTCTCCGGGTTGCAGAGGTGACACTCGGTTCAACTCCACCCTGTTCGGCCATCTTTGTAGTTTGATAGAACAGATACAATTATCTAGCGGCGCAGAAACTTTATATTCACACATTATTTACAAAATGTCAACAACGGAAGATTTGTCCATCCAGCCATACATGTTGGAGCCAGAGTCGGACCCGGCGGAGCGAGATGAAAATGACGATGATGCACCTGCAGAACAACGTCTTCATATGGATGTAACGCAATGGTGTGTTACTATATTTACACTAAATTAAATCACGTAGGCCATATCATAGGATCTAAAACGAGCACAAAGCGCTAACATATGAAGACGGTGCAACTGCTAATGCTAACAAAACAATGACAGGGACGTCTTATCATCACACTTTTTAGCGTTATATACAGCTTACCGAAGTGCTCTGTTCGTCGTCTCCATAGATAGAAGGAACTGACCGCTCAATCAGACCAAGTCTTTCGGCAAATCCTTCTTTATACTGGCGGAGGTTGCTGAAGCAGTCATTCTTGAAGTGCTTCGCGCACACAGAAATGACCTTACCCACAGATGTGGGTACATTTCTGTGAAAAATAAATCTCAACCAGGCACTTCGAAAAGGTTCTGATGCTGGGAGACGGTGTAACGAAGCTTGTGGGTTACTACATCCAACAACCGAACATTTCGACTTATCCTCTCGTAACTTCGGCATCCTTGAGATTGGACTACAAAATCGCAGCGAGAAACAAAAATGGCAGATTGCTCGAAGCGTTGGGCCTGGAGTCGATGTCCTAATTTGGCAGTTCCGCTGCGAATACTGTGACGTCATTGTTCAAAAAACGTAATAGAGAATAGAAAAATCGGAACAGATTGCAAAATATGACCAAAACAGAATATAAAGATATCAACGGAACACCTGAAGAGACTACTTTGAACTTTTCTGTACTTCTAAACACTCTAAATATACAACAAAATGCATTTAAGGGCTAAAAAAGTGGATTTAGCATGATATGTCCCCTTTAAAGAAACCTAGAGTGAACGAGAGGTTAAATACCTGCATGTCGTGAAGCCCGGCTGTGGTTTGCTCCTTATTTTTTCTCTTGCTTTACATCAGTACATGAGGAGGCTTTTTAACTGGTATCACAACAGAAGATGGACAATACGTTTCTAATAGATTTTTGAGCCATGCTTGCTTCGGTAGAAACTCTTTATTTCCGTGCGGAGCAGTTAAACTAATGAGAACATCGGGCGAACTCTGCTGGTACAAAAGTTACTGGGGAGGAATTGCACTTTGAGATTTACAAAAGTGCAACACAAATATCACTGAGTTGCTTGTGTTGCACAAACTATCTTTCACCTCCTCTTGATGTTTTGGCAGAACATAATTCACAGTCTCTCTTACCTTTAACATTCTCATTAATACTAAAGAATCTCCAAACCGTGTTCTCTTGCCTACCTGCAGGCGACGTTGCTGACGCATGACGTCATGTCGGACTCGCCATTTTTTTTAACTTGAGAACTTTATTGCATAAGAACCAACATTAATATGTTATTGATTATGTTTTGTCACTGCAGCGATGCAGCATCATTCACATCCTCATCACGATGCATCGTAGAAACGTTTAAATTCAACACCCCGAACATTTCAGCATTTTTCAATGTTTCGTGTTTTAGTGGAAAGTTAATGACAATCACAGAATACATGATTGAATAATTAGCCTTGAGACTGAGATCCAAATATTTCAAACTTCGTGAATTACATTACATTTCATTACCTCAAATTGAAACATTTGATTACAAACATCTAAAGTATGTTTTGTAGAACTAATACTATTATGATTTCATACAACCAATATATTTTGATAAGGAGACATTGTTTTGTAAATCAGTCGTGTTCAAAGGTTTCCAGGAGTTTACGGCTGATGACTCTCATAAATCCAGTGAGATATTTTACTTATTTACTTTATTTTGTTAATGGAGAAATAATTGTAATGTTGTGTGGCTTCAAACATCACAAACATTTGTTTTTATTTACCTGAAAAGTGTCCTTTAAGAAAAGTCTTCTCATCTCTAACCTTTACCACTATGGGCGTGCACAATTAGTCTGTAAGAAAATAGTGTGGAGCTGTTCCCTATAACTCGCTTTTCAGTTATAACTTAGTTAAACCCAGTGAAAACAAACCTCATCTGTAACCACAACATCTGGATTTGTCCACTGCAGGATGAGTTTTTTTACAAAGCACCTTGAAGAGGAAAGTAATCCCCCCGGTCCTCTCTGCACGGGGATCTGAGCGATTCACCTCCACATGCATGTTAACTGGTTTCTCTCTATCAGTCGTTCCAGGTCTCGGTCGCGGTCTGGCTCCGCGCCCAGGGGGCGCTCTTTCTCACGATCGCGCTCACGATCTGCCTCAGCCAATCACAAGAGGAAGAGGTAAAGCTTCATTCTACATGTTTCCCATGAACTGAAAGAGTAGACAGTTTGTGATGATAAGTTCAGCCATCTGTCACTATTTTAACAATTGTAGACATTTGTAAGTTGCTCCAGTGAGGTCTAGATCAGCAGATTTGGGGTATTTTGTTGTCCAGTTGAGGGTCAGTCAGGTGTTCTCACACTAGTTAGGAAGAGGTGGTCCTATATAGGCTACGAAATAGACCGTCGACCCGACTGGGAGAGTCATGCTGCCTCCGATCGACCGCCCGCCCGCCAAACGATGCTGAGATGGACGTCCTGCGAGACCCTCCTGCCTGCTCTGCACAGACATCTCCTGAGGACAGGGTGGGGTACAGGACAGGGAGCAGGACCTTCAGGCTGATGTAGGAAAGTAGAAGTAGATGAGAGTTTGGAGCTCTTTCTTGTGCTCTCTGTTCTGCGCTGTGACCGGGACCTTCTATGGTCCTACGCGATCCTGAAGAGAGAGCACAGGAAAGACGACCTCTGCTCAGCCTGTAAACGAAAACCTTCACTTGAATCTGATGTAGCTCTGTTGATGAAACTTGTGTTCAGGCTGACAGCAGACTGTTTTTATATGTAAAGTAAAGATGGTGAGAGAATTTTAAATGTTTTTACTTCTTAAATCTGACTGCCCTGTCCTGAATTTGGCTAAAACCGTGCTATTTGAGATCAGACTAAACAACACCATTGGTGAGCATCTTTGCAGCAGTTTTGTTTATTTTTCATATTTTCTTTAAAGCGTGTGATGGGAGCTGAGCACTGCACTGACACCGCAGCTGATCCCAGGCCCAGGGTCTGCCAGCTGGCGGTGTGTACGTCCTGCGGGAGGGTGACTAAGCCAGAAAGAGGTCGACCTACCGACCGAACCCTCCCCACAGTGAATGGGCGGCTGTCTGTTCAACCGACGCACACGCTCAGACGAGATCAGCCCACGCACACACACAGTTGTTCTACTAGAACCAGCCGTCAGATGTACCAGAGCGCCGACCCTCACAGATCAGAGTTCGGCCTTTTAAAATCCTTTACCTACCTACCAGACCCCCTACCTACCTACCAGCGTTCTTCGACCTCTGTGTTAGCTTCTGAAAGAGAAAGAGCTGACGAGAGATCAGTCTTCAAGAGCCTCCCAGCGCAGTGTCTCTGCAAGTTGTAGTCATCCGTCCTTCAGTCCTTTCATCCTTCGCTTCTCTGTACTTGTTGTTTCTGCCACTGTCTCCAAAGGTAACCAAAAATCAACCCCCTGACAAGATTTTGTTGATGGTGAAAAGCACATTTCCAGACTTGATATCTGATTGTTGGTGACTGTAATGCTAAAGTTGAGGCTTTAACACGCATGCTCAGAGTACAGATGATGTGTGGCTGCATGAGTGTATGAATGAATGAATGAATGAGTGAGTGAATGAAACACACCAGAAATGTTTAAGGGGCTGATATCTATGAGGAGGCAGATAATTATTTTTCTTCTTGTCACGCATGTCGCCACATCGTTATTATCATTTAAAGCTGCTTTTCACTGTTTGTAGCTGTAAATTTGTCAAAGCAGAAACAAAGCTAACGATTGATTTGTTTGCCATGTGGGGTTCAACAGAGTGCAGCAGGAATGAGTCCAGAAAGCTGGAAGTGTTAACACATGAATCTACAGTAAATACTGGAGCACTGGCATTACATTTTTTTTCTGTGGCAGTTTTCAGTAAAAGGAGGATCAATAAACGGATCCATCACTGCCATGTCTGGAACAAACCAGGAAGTCGCACACCATCGGAGATTCTTGATGGATCTCTTTTTCTCCATGGTGTCAAAACGATGTCACTTCAGCTTGAAGTTCAAGTTGAAGAAGAGGAAAACTTCATGAGGAGCAAAATTCAATGAGTAACAGAGACGAGATTGTTCCACATGCAACCCCGACGATGCCGTCGACTTCTGATGAAGATCCAGCGATCCAGATCTCTGCTGAAGGGATGTTATTTGACACCGTGGAAGAAACCCAGAGTCCGTCACAGATGGTGTGTGACAGAGTTAATAAAGGACTTCCAGGGAGCGATGACCTCTATGCAGGGAGGCTGCTCTAAAACTTTGTCTCCTTGGTGCAGTCACAAGACATTTGCATCATGATTGAAGTTAATGTAAGTACAAGTTCTTGATTTGGAAAAAGAGGCCATCTTGAGATGTAATAGACTTTTATCCACGATACAAAAGATGTGAGACGGTGCATCATGTTGACCATCTTTGGCTGCGACTGCGTTTTCACTCATTCAGACTGCCAGTGCAGCCGATCAGCCTCCAGGAGGAATTCAGCCCTGCTGCACTGTGTTCAACATCCACTCCTGAGTAGAAGTGAAAGATCAGGTGTGGCAGACAGTTGATAAATATCAGCACCCGTCTGGTTTGAGGTTGCACACTGTTCAGGTGTTGATGTTCCTGCTCTCTTCCATCCTCCCCTGCGGCCGGCTAATCCCGCCCTGTTTCTGTTTCAGTCGTTCCCGTTCAAGTCCAAACCGGAGCCCAACACCAGCGGACAACTGAGTGAAGAAGAGTATTAGTACCCCTTCACCCCTCCCCTCCCCCTCCCACCCCCACCCGGCCCTCTGTCTGCTCTCAGCCCTACAGCAGCTGTTTTCTCGGTGTGTCTGTCTGCTCTCAGTCTTACAGGTTTCCTTTTCTCTCCATGCAGCTCAGATTTGTCTCGTTGCTTCAGCAGAGATGAATTTCCTGTTTGGATCCTATTTAAATGAAGCAGCCCCTCACAAAGCTGTGATTATGACCGACTCACAGTCAATTAGAGGGAGACTGTTCCTGAGGATAGAACACTGCATCGAGACAGCTGAGCTCTGATTTAAAGGTTTTAAACTTTGAGAATTGGCTAAGTTTTATGTACTTTTTGTTGCACTCCGATGAGGTGCTTGAGTTTAAACTCTTAAGTCTCCACTCATGCCAGGAGGAGATGGTTGCTCATCTGCATGCCTTTCAATAAAATGTCACATTCCTACTGTTTTACAAACCTGAGTGTGGCTGTGCGTTGAGCAGATTCTTCCGTTTTGATCTTTGGTTTATTCCTGTGACTTGATTTTAAATGTAAAGTGCTTTACTTTGATTTCTGTGAGGGTTTAATACGTTCTTGGTGTTCCTGGCTTCTACGGTAAGACAGTGGCAGTTTTATTTTTGAATAAACTTCTTCAACGTGCCTCAGTGGGTTTTGTTGTCTGTACTGTGATTCGGCTGAGCTGTCAGGACTGTGGATCTAATGTCTGATTCACTCATTAAGTCCAGCTGGAGTTTGATTATAAATGTTTGTTTACTTTTTGACTGGCAGTGCAGAACAATGAGCAACTCCACATGATGACATGCAGAGCTCACTCAAAGACGATAAAAACGCTTTGTCTCATGAAGGTATGAATATGATCATAAAAAGTAAAAGGATTCCAAAAATTTTATGTGTATTAGAAATGTATGTTAAATGAGTTGGGCTTCCGTTAAATGTGCCTTTAATAACTTGCAGTTTGTGTAGTGTTATGTATTTGTTGATTTCCAACATTCAATTGCCAGTTTAAATACAGTTTTAGGTCTACTGGAGAGTGAAAAAAGTTTAGCAGTCTGGATAAAACGTTGAATTGTCTCTTACAATTTGAGAAATACAGTGCCCCCATTTCTCTCACCAGCCTGGCCTCATTATTTCTCCCCACACTTCCACCCGTCGGAAGTTTTGGCAGGCTGCCTCACGTCACCGTAAGCAGTGATTCATCCATGTTTAGAATGAAGCAAGAATCAAATATAAAACTAATACGTTAAAAGACATACGGTTCAAGTTTTTTTTTTAAGAACTTTGTTGCACAGAGGGAATGTCCAAACAAAAACAACCAACTCTAACATATAGTTCTCTGAAATAATGCTCTATGATGAGTTATAAAGTTTTTTAACTATAATGAATACAAATAAGAATATATTTTTAATGAGAACAGTTTTGTAAATACAAAAGGGACAAGGGGAGCATAGGGTCTCATTCTTTTTTTGTGAATGCTGAAGGTGCATGTGACTGCCACACTATCCTGCAATATTTAACCAATTTGAACCATTCAAATACTAAAACGTGCAGCTTGTTCACAAGATGAGTGCTAAACTGTTTATTTTACTGTCTACGAATTAATCAGAGAACAACGGAAAAATGTCCCATACAAAGTGGATGGGAAAGGCACCTCACGAGCAGTTTGCCGGAGAGCAGTGTAAACAATGTAGATAGGTAGAACCATGGACATATAGAACCAGCAGATGGCGGTAATGCAACTTTATTGATGTAAACTGCCGTTAAACCCAAAAGAAGATGAAGGCGACACCAGGAGATCCCTGGCTTATGACTTCCTTCAGCTGCATCAGCATTACAGTTCAGCTTTATTCGGTTTCAGCAGTCACACTTGCATTTTCTTAAGGAAATGCAAACCTCTTTTTATCTTATTGTTGCTCTTTTTCAAAATGTCGGCACGTACTAGTTGGAATAATTATTTTGATTCAAGTTTGCAATAAATCTCCCGGTACTTTTATCTCAGCTTGTCCCTCCTCTCTTCCTACTGGCCTGTGGTTGTTGTTCACGTTGATTGACAGCTACCAGAACCTATCAGGATCCATGATGTGGTCTCAGTGGGCGTGACTTCTTGTGCCCCTTTTCTTGTCTTTTCCGTCCATTACGGTCTATCGTCACTACTCCATCCTTTTTAACCGAGACAACATGGCAGCCGCAGCGGGACGTTACTACGGCGAGGAAGGCCGGGCGACGAAGAGGCAGAAGACTGACGGAATGTCCACGGTGAGTCGGTCACCCCCGGGATGCGCCCGGGAAACGGTGTTCTGAGCGGGTTTTCTGGGGATTTCATTCAGTCTGGTGTGCGCAGGAAAAAAAGTGTCACGACGCGCCGCGGCGCAGTGAATCTTCCCGGAGGAGGGGGTTTCTCACAAAACTGTTCATACCGAAGGAACTTCAGCCTTACGATGCACAGAACACCTTCCCACAAGTTAACCCTACTTACACCGGAGCTGTGCGCTCTGAATCGGTTGTTAGAAGGGCGGTTTCGCCGGCTGGGCCTCCCCCCAGCCCGCTTTGTTCTCAGGCCGGGTGTTAGCATGCTGCTAGCCGCCCACCGCGCGCTGAAACCGGACTGACGGACATCACACGACCCGCTCGGTGGTGTAAGGCTCACAAGTTGCTGTCCCGATAATCTGTTAAAATCAGATTAGAAGTATTTTTTAAAGGAACCAACAAAGCCCTCAGTGTATTATATCCCGTTCCTCAACCTGCCCCGCTGCCCAGCCGGAGAGCTAACCTGTTAGCTTCCACGATAGCATCATTCAGCTGTGGAAAAGCACACACCTTCAGATTACACACACTCACACACAGCTCATAGGAAAGCCTGTTTATCGTTAGTTTAACCACCATAAGTTCAGTGAGTCAAAGACCAGTGCTTCGTCAAACATAAAGACTTACAGATTTTCCACCAGACGTGCAGAAGGCTATGAGCTCATGTGACCATCAGGTTTCCTCCTTCCTGATCATTAATAGTCCAGTTCTCAATTGGACCCGTTTTAATAATGGTAGTGACCCACCCATGAACATTTTTAGATTATATAAAAGAACATTTGTGCCTCTTAAGTAATTTTGTTAGAATACTTTGAGTCTTGTATCCAGATGTTCACTGGTTTGGAACCAGGATGGACATCCTACTTATACTTGTGCCAAATCAAACATGTGGCCACCCTGGAAGACCAGCTCTCACACACACACGCACACGCACACGGAGCTGCTAAATGCATTTTGTGAGATGTTTGAACATTTGGTTAGAAATCCTGTTATCTTTAATTCAGTTATTTTATGTAATCTTTTTTTAATCAGTGTAAGCAATTGAAAACAATTCTGAAGAATTTGTGGGGGAAAAAGTTGAAAAAACGAATTTCTTGTTTCCTCACAGAATTAGAAACTGATGATGATGTTTCATACATAGGTGATAACTATTGTTATATGCACATAATGTTTTTTTATTCAGGGTTGTCAGACAAAAGTGTATACTGCTAAGATCAGTCCACGAGGAAAAGAAATACAAGATGAAGATATCAAAGCCGCACTGAGGCTGAATGAATTGAATTGCAAGTCAGGACGTAGGCGTTTTTATTTTAGAAAGTTTTGCGTGATAGCTTTATGAAAACGATATCATTTGCATGCCATGATTTGGTGCTCTGTTTTTGTAATTCAACCAGCCACATTTGCACTCAAACAACAACAATCAATCTCTTGTAAAATGTTGTTCTTTGTCGAATTGGTGTCTGGATGATATGTGGAGGCACATTTCTGACATCCAGAGGATGGTGTAGTAAATGTTGAATTTTCTTGGGAGACGCTCTGTTACACTTAAAAAGATGAGCAGCACAAACACTCTGGATCCTCTTTTGTTCTTGTCAAGCTATTGGTATCAGTGTTTCAGAAACGTTCAGTTTTCAGGAAACTAAACACTGAGCAGCCAAAACATTAACTTTGGCACCACTGTTGTCAGCAGTAACTATCGGGGGACATATTTTCCTGAAAAATGTAGGGATGTAATATCCGAATAGCCCGCTTTTTCTACCACTGTCAGTCAAAGGGGAAACAGCCTTTCCGTGTAGCCTCAGCCTCATATATCCGTATAAATGAGCAGATCAATTCCAGACAGACTGAAAGTATCAGATTGGGTTCAATGTGTGCTTCTCTGCAGGGCTATGAAGATCCTCATAAGACCCTTCCGTCTGTCGTGGTGCACGTCCGGGGGCTGGTGGATGGCATCACGGAGGCCGACCTCGTGGAGGCTCTGCAGGAGTTTGGAGCCATCAGGTACAAAAGAAATATCATTTCAGTTTGAATTTCACCTGATGACTATTTAAAAACACTGTAAAGAATGTGAGCTCTGTTTTGCTTCGCAGCTATGTCGTGGTGATGCCTAAGAAGCGTCAGGCGCTGGTGGAGTATGAAGACATGAACGGATCCTCCACGGCTGTGACGTATGCTGCAGACAACCAGGTTTACATCGCTGGACACCCCGCGTTCATCAACTACTCCACCAGCCAGAAGATCTCCAGGCCCGGGGACTCGGACGACTCCAGGAGCGTCAACAACGTGCTCTTGCTCACCATCATGAACCCCATCTACCCCATCACCACGGTGAGCACACAGAGCTCCTTCTGCTGTCAGCATGTCCCCAAGTACCGCACCAAACCTCCCAAGTTGTAGAAACTGGGGGGAAACTAACTCCAGCAGTTGGTTTTGGTTGATGAATGAGTCCATAAATAGACCTGCTGACCTATATGCAAACAAATCGTGGGGTTTTCGAGACTCCTGTGGACAATTACCTGTTGTGTCGAAGCTCGCAGCTCCAGGTTTAGCATGAACACTAACATAAAGACTGGAATTTCTTAAATGCTCTCTTATTTCTGTTGCTCGCCTGCTGCTGTCAGTACAAATTGGCTTGTTCACAAGAATATGGCCTTTCATTTTCTTGTGTAAGAAACATGCAGCCATGTGTTATCAAAGTTCATAGAAAGCTAACCACAGCAGTGATGACATTTATTTACCTCATTAAAACTGCTGAAGGCCGCCATGCATGAAGTTTAATATTGAAATAATAAATGTGGAGCTTCCCTGTTTTATTATTGGAAACTGAGGTTGAACTTGCAGAATTTTTTTATTTAAAAATTTTTTTTAAGAGCATAAGGAAGAAACTGTCTAATGACCAAAAACTGAATCCCACATTTAAATCTGATTAATTGTTTCTATGTTGAAACCAGACGTGAAATAGATGTAATGAGCGCTCTGTGTTTGGCGTCTTCACAGGATGTCCTCTACACAATCTGCAACAACTGTGGGCCTGTGCAGAGAATCGTGATCTTCAGGAAGAACGGCGTGCAGGCCATGGTCGAATATCCTTTTGTCTGGTTCCACATGTTAAATTAGCCCTCGTCGGTCTGAGACCGCCCGAGGGTGGCTCTTCTCTTCGTCAGTTGTTTGTAGATCTTCTGATGACCTTTGACCTTTATGTCCTTAACCCTGTGCTTACATTTGACTCTGTGCAAAGTGCCCAGCGGGCCAAAGCTTCACTCAACGGAGCAGACATCTATTCTGGCTGCTGCACGCTGAAGATCGAGTATGCAAAGGTAGGAAACGTTAACACAGACTGGTTTCCACCTCCACGGTATCATCAAGACCAACAGTAAAGCATCACCGTGAACAACAGAGTTTTAAAGTGGAGGTGGTTAGAGCTGGAAAAGCTTCAGTCTGCAATAAACCCGATGGAACAAGTAGCACCATCTTGTGTGGTCAGTGAGCTATTTGATCTGACTTATGGCTTTGTATAAACACGGAGTCAACCAGATGTAGGAAACTAAACATTAGTCTTACTCCACTGATGGCATCGTGAGCCTGAAAGAAACTCCACCTGCATTTCAAATGATTTTCACCTCTTGAATTTTGTAATGATTTATGAATTCTGTCATTGGCTCATTAATCACTGGAATGTTTGATGTGTCCTTGTGTCTCTGGTCTATAAACCGCCTATTATAATTGAATGTGATGGGGAAACAAACCTGTTGGATTCAGATACATTTTCACAGAAACTTGAATGACCTGATTAGATACAGAATGCATGAGTTTAAACTTGACAGTTATAATTTGACTGGTTTTCTCTAACATTTGGACTCTACATTAACCAAATATGTGTTTAAGAGCAGAGTGTAAACTGGTGTTTCCTTTTCTTGTCAGCCGACTCGCCTGAATGTGTTCAAGAACGACCAGGACACCTGGGACTACACAAACCCCAATCTGGGGGGCCCAGGTAAAACCTGCAGCGCCAGCACAGGCCACATCTCTGCAGAGCTCCACACATGATGGGAGACTCTGGGAAGATGGAGGCAACTTCCTTCACTCATAATGCTGCACTCATGCTTTTATATGCCCCCATGTAATTTGACTTTTGGGAAGAAAGAGGTGTGGCATTATGATAGAAGCGTCTCTTCAGGTCAAAACGAACATTTTGTCCATTGACTTGTATTTTAGGGCATTGAAAAAGGGATGGCAGGAAAATGTATGCAGACCATAGAAAACATTTTCATCAGGCTATTCATTATCATTCCTAGAAGTGAGAAGTATCTAGACCAGCGTGACAGACATGTTGCCTTCAGGCTCACATGATGTTTCATCTTTCCATGAATTGTTCATCTCGTCTGTAGTTTTAGAGTTCAGACAGTGGAGGGAGGACACTGGCGCTGTCTGACATGTCCATAGTTTAAACAAAACAACAAAAAACTCTTTGTTTGCATTTGCTCTTCCTGCCATCCTCACTCTGTTTATTAATGGTTGCATCATTTTAATCTTCTAAACATACATTTCAATATTTGCTGTAAAAGGTTTCTTGCCTCTTAAGACTGATCCTGGTCTTTTCTGTCGTCATCAAACTTGAATCAAGTCAGAAGGGTGACGGAGGCCACAACCGAGCTGCTTCATGCAGCTGAGGGAGTTTGACGTAAAACATTAAAGCTGTAATGTGATTTGGCCGAGAGGCGATGACGGCGGTGCAGATCAGCATCAGTCCAGAGAAAATCTGAAGTCTTTGCTCTCTGGAGAAACAGAACGTGTGCAGGATTGTTGTGCTGAGAGGGAGCGCAGACACACGCTGACATCACCACTCAGCAAGCATCAACTCAACTTTCCACTTCGTCAGTCATACAGAGGCAGGACGCCCCCCGAGACAACACCCACTCCACATGAAGATGTAGGACTGATTCACCACTCACTCCTCAGCTCCTGCACAGGCGCCATGACGTGCGGGGAGTTTTGGGCGCTGAGCTACACTCGGGCCCTCCTCCCTCCTCCTCTTCCTTTCACTTTGAGACACATTGCAGCAGGCCAAAGCCTGCACCCACAATGCTCCACTGTCTACACCATCAGGAGGCTGAGCCCAGAGGAGACACAGCACCATCCAATCAGAAGGTAGAGACAGATGATGCATACTGATACTGACCAATCGGCCGAGAGCACACAAGCAACAGCCTGCTGTTTCGGGCTGCACTACTCCGCACTAAACAAGCATCACGTCTTCCTGACGGCGTCCCAACTGATCCAATAGACGAGTCGAGCTGTAGCCACTCACACTGGATTCAACACAAGACAACTGATGAAGACGAGACACTGCTGACAACACCAAGCACACTCAGAGCCATCAGGCCCACTTGTGTTTCATCCTCTGTGTCCCCCTCCTACATGGAAGTCAGCTTTTTCTCTCTCACTCTTTTCTCCTCATCTTTATTCCCTCTGAATAACCTGCCCTGTTTAGCTTTCCCCTTTTGAGTTTCTAAGTACTTGACCTTCTCTAGAACCTGTGTAACACCTTCCATGTGATGCAGGTTTGGCTCTTTGGGGCTAAGAGGAGCCAGCTTCCCAACTGAAATGTGCTCTATGGCAACCTCAAGGCCTCCCTGTGGGCGCTAAGTGGACTTTTCCCAAAAGGAACAAAAAGGATGGAAACCAACCAACCGTCTGACCCTGACCCCCCCCCCCACTGGAACTTTCAGCTTGATTAAACCAGGAACCGCTCCTGAGGTGGAGAGTTGTTTCCCCAAAAGAGGAGCAGGATAAGAGTAATGGATCAAATGAATTGAGTGGAGAGTGGTGGAACTGCTGCAGCAAATGTCTTCTCCCTCTGTTTGTAAACATGCAGTAAGTAAATCGAGACTCTCCTCGGGGAACATAACTGCACAGCACCACATGATCCCAACGCCCAGCAACCAACATGGCCACACAAGACAGACACGACTCCATGTTTTTTCTCACAAAGGCTTAAAACCTCTTCTTTCCGGAACAGGCTGCTGGTTGTGTCGAAGCTTGTTTCCAATGTCATGCAGACCTGCTGTTTGTTTGCTATGTGTCGCCGGTTCCTCTGTTGGCAGCTTAAAGCCATCAGACATCTCATCTGTGTGGTCTCCCGGACTCCCGACAGTTACTACTTGTATTTCTCACTAATCAAATTGGCTAAAAAAAATGTGCAGTAAGTGTGAGAGCTGCTGACCCACCAGCCACAGTGGCTGCTGGGGTTCAAACAGCCTGGTCGTTGACCTGCAGAAGTCACTATGAAAAGCCACCCGCTTCTTCATAGTCCATTTGTCCTCTGCATTTGTTAGTGTGCCCAAATAAAGACAAACCTGGTCATGAATGGTTTTTGACACTTATCCGGGGTAAATTGAGTTAAATTGCGCAGTCAAACTGTCACTGATTAACCTGGCATCCGTTCTGATTGTGTATGATTGTTGTGTACCTGTACAGATGGTGATGCAGATGGCAATGGGAGCAATTCAGGTGTGTGTGAGCGTACAAACTTCATTCTTTAGTTCAGACGTCTGATATTTATTTGATATTCTCTCCCCTTTCAACTCCTACACCCGAGGAGGGCTCTGCTGGTCCTGCTCAGTCCAGCGTCTGGACCCTGCCGGACTAGCAGAGCCCTCCTCTGCTTTTGATCAACTTCCACCTCATCGCCATTCCCCTCCTCCGCTATATTAAAGTCTTGATCTTTGTGGGTGTTCTTGGATTGAAGGGGCCGGAGGTTGCGGCTGTAATAATGGTCTTAGCATTCCCCCGCCTCCTACAACACATGTTTTACAGACCAAGGACAATCACTGACACACTGATTGTTTCCTGTCCAGAGTGTAGTGGGCGGGGTTTATGTGGCTGCTGTGACTCTGACTGGACAGATGAATCAACCTTGATATGCATGAAGTTCTTTAGAAAGTCACCTCACCAGATGTGTAGAGACTCGCTGGCGTCCAGTCTGAGCCTCCAAACTGTCACTTTATCACAGGACACACTTTATCCTTCGGCATCCCATATCCTGATGTAAAGATCCCCCGTCTTGTTTCTGCTGTGATCGTGTGTGTCGTCTTTCTCCTCTTCCTGCAGAAGATGTCAACGCCAACCCCAACAAGCGCCAGAGGCAGCCCGCCCTGCTGGGAGACCATCCTCCAGAGTACGGTAAGAAGCCAAGACGGCCTGTAGGCGGCTCAACACGTTAGGAAAGTCATTTTGGAGGTGGATTAAAGATTACCTAGTTGTTTCTAGTGATGTTTTAATATCTTTCTGCTGCGTTTTATTCACTGAATCATTTAAAGTTGTTAAACGTATATTTCCATCCATGCTGTGTGTCGCCTCTATTCAGATGTTGATCACTGTTTGGCTTCTTGGTAATGAAGGTAGAATCATTACAGATGTTGCACTTGTCTTTACAAGCAGATCTTCACGGTTTCATTTCAGTCACATTCAACCAACTTTACATTTGAGTTCTTCGTTTCTTTAACCTAAATATTGGAAGTTTGTGATGAACTGAGCTCACTTCTTGATCGTCCTGCAGGAGGTGGATATCACGGCTACGATGACAGCTATGGCTCCCCGCCCTATGAGGGTCGCCGTATGGGCCCCCCGATGAGAGGGCGTGGTGGGCGGAGCTACGGTCCTGGGTACGGGCCTCCACCCCCTCCTCCCGGAGAGTACGGTGCACACGCAGATTCTCCTGTTGTTATGGTTTACGGGCTGGAGCCGGTCAAGATGAACGCCGACCGCGTCTTCAACATCTTCTGTCTGTATGGCAATGTGGAGCGGGTGAGTGCACACATACACACACACACACACACACACACACACACACACACACACACACACACACACACACACACACACACACACACACACACACGGAGAGCTGCTAACAATGCATTTGTCTGAGATGTTTGAACATCTGGTCAGAAATTCTGTCCCAATTATTTTATGTCTATTTTTTTATTAAGAAAACTGTTCATCAGTGTCATTAATTGAAAATAATTCTGAAAAGTTTGTATGAATGTTTTTAAAAAGTTGGAAAAACTAATTTCTTGTTTCCTCACAGAATTAGAACCCGATGACGATGTTGTTTCATACATAAGTGATGAATATTGATATATGCACATAATGTTTTCTATTCAGGGGCGTCAGACTTAAAGCTATACTGCTAAGATCAGCCCACGAGGAAAAAAATCCAAGATGCTGAATGTAGTTTCTCATTTGAACATGTGCAGCACTGAGACTAAGCTGTGACATCAGGGATTCTGTAGTGAAGCAAGTGTGTTATTGTAGAGAGGGCTCATCGACGTCACAGCCGCTGTGGGACGTAGGCGTTTTTATTTTTAGAAAGTTTTGCGTGATAGCTTTAGCACGCCGCGTTTTCATTCCAACAGAAGATCAGACTTTGAGCCTCGTTCAAACATACAGACTCCAGCTCGCAGTCATACAACCATGTTGAGGCGTTCTCATCACATGAATCATATCTTCTAGGGTTTCCCGTCGAGTGCGGCTGCTAACGGTCTTTTGTTTGCCTGCAGGTGAAATTCATGAAGAGTAAGCCCGGCGCGGCCATGGTGGAGATGGGAGACTGCTACGCAGTGGACCGCGCCATCACTCACCTGAACAACACCTTCCTGTTCGGACAGAAGCTGAACGTGTGGTGAGAACCTGCTTCACGCCTCCGGCTGTCTCGCTGTGGGAGCTCTGAATAAAAGCTTGTGTTTCCTCCTGCAGTGTGTCCAAGCAGCAGGCCATCGTCCCCGGGCAGTGCTACGAGCTGGAGGACGGCTCCAGCAGCTTCAAGGACTTCCACGGCTCCAGAAACAACCGCTTCACCTCCCCAGAGCAGGCGGCCAAGAACCGCATCCAGCATCCCAGCAACGTGCTGCACTTCTTCAATGCCCAGCCAGACGTCACCACGGAGATCTTCACTCAGGTGTGTGAGCGGCGCAGAGCGGGAAGAGCTTGTTCAATACAAGACGCCATGTTGGAAGCTCATGTTGAGTGCCGCCTTTTTGTTTTCTTCCCAGATTTGTGAAGAGCTCGGTGTGAAAAACCCCGTTAACGTCAAAATGTTCACTGGAAAAAGTAAGAGTCTTTGATTTGGGTGTGACTGGGGGGGAAACTGTCGTGAGCTTCAGATGTGACTCGTGGAATCCTTCAAAAGTCAAACTTGAATCCAAAATCCAGCCTGAAACATTTCCAGCTTTCAATCGGCAAATTTCCTCATTTGACCACTAGGTGGCGCAGCTCCCAGTGACCGCAGCGCTTCGGGGCTGCTGGAGTGGGAATCCATCAACGACGCCATGGAGGCTCTGGCCCTGATCAACCACTACCAGATGAAGAACGCAGGTACGGCCAAGACACTCTCGTCAAGTCTGTTCTCTTTCTCCAAATGTGTTCCGAGGCCCGAAACCCAAGACGACTCTCTGTCTTGTGAAGTTTCCGCCTCTGTTGGAAAGTCATATTTAATGTTGCGTGTGTTTTTTGCAGCAGGTCCGTATCCTTACACCCTCAAGCTGTGCTTCTCCACCGTTCAGCACGCAAACTGAGCCGAGGAGGACCGCCGTGCGCCGCTCCCCACTTCACACATACATCGACCCTGAATGCTTCAAACACACCGGGGACAACTTTTCAAAACTCCAATGTAACCTTCCAGAGTTGAATTGACAGTAATTCTTTTGTAATGGTGCCAGAGGCAGACTGGTGGTGTTTTGATACACATGCTCTGTAGAGTTTCAGTTTGTGTGTTCAGCTTTGAGTTGTTCTTACGTTTTGTATGAGCTTGTTGAGGAAGCCGCCGGATCTGAAGGAGCTGGCTTCAGGCTCTCTGGTGATCGTGGTGGTTTTGTAAACTTTTAGGATACAGTATTTTTATTTGAAACGTCGCCTTTTGAGTCCTGTGTCTGTCTGATCAAGATGGAGAAGTTTTTTGTTCAAACAAAATAAAGAAAAGATCAGTTTGATTCTGAAAGCGTCTCAGCTGAATTCATTGATTCATTATTGTGAGTGAACAGAGCTGCTGTCGACCCCGTGGGCATTTTTTTTATATTTGGTTATAAGAGCAATGATCATTGGAGGAGAAAAGAGTCGGGAGTGTGATATGTCATCGCTGTACAGTAAAGTGGTCCAAACTAGGTTAAAAAAAAGTAAAGATTTATTCCGTTTGTCATTCTGATGAAGTGGAATTTCAGCTGAATATCTTTAGATTTATCTTCATCACTCATTTGATGTATTTTCAAGTGGTTTGCCCGCTTTGTGAGCGCCATGGAAAGGTTCCATTTACTGACGTGTTCTGTAAATGTTGTAAATACACTGTTCAAAGCAATTTGATTACAAGAGTATGCATTTGGGTAGAGTAAGATCGTTTCATAAACAATAAAGGAGTGTTCACTGAACTGAACAATGTATTTCTTAAGGTAACTGTTATTGTTCAGCTGTTCCGTCACTAAATTTAAAGCTTTTTGCAATAAAAGTGCTCGGTCATATTTTAAAATTTAAAGGTCCGTGAGCCACTTCATTAATCAGCTTAACAATATTTTGGGATGTTCATTTGAATGGTAAAAGGAAGAGAATCGCGGTACCATCAATGATTTATTGAGTTATTTATGTGCACCAGCCTACTGTCAAACTGATTTTAAGAGCATGGAGAGACTCTGCTCATGTAAACTAAGAATGTGTTCGTTGGAACAATTATCTTGTGATTTGCTCACATTGACATTAAACTATTGCCCTTCTGCATAAAAAGTCCATGTAATCTTTTTTTTTTTTTGCCAAAAAAGAAGCATATGTTAATTTCAGCAGGACCCTGAGAAATCTGTCATTTTGTTTAAAAACCTGAGTTTTACCTAAATTAATGCAGGTATGAGGTGATGTTTCGATAAAGTGAAATCTGTAGATTCCTTCAGTGTGGGATGTATCAACATGGACTGACTGATGTGTGGACGAGTCACGTACACATGGTGGATAAATACTGATTGTTTTGTATCGGCACATCTATTTCCATCCATCCTTCACCTCATCCTGTCCGGACTCGCTGAAGCTGTTCCCAGCTGGCTGGACGAGGCCAGGATACACCTGGACAGGTCTCCAGTCCATCACAGGACAAACACACATTCACACCGTGGGTCAGTTTATGGTCACCACTTCACCTCAGAGAGGCCCCAGCGGCCGGTGTTTAACCCCACGAGCTTCAGCGAGGGTGCGAGGCACTGCTCCACCGTGTGGCTCTATTTCATTGATGTCCCTCCATAATAATGAGCCGACTTTATTAGACTGACGTTAGTTTAACAGAATGCACGTCATCTGAAAATTAGTCTTAATATTAAGGGTTACATGTTTTACTTCTCACTCCTTTTTGGACACACAAGCAGATTAAAATGTTCTTCGGTTTATTCACTCTTTGATTAGTGAGATATATTTTGGTTGACTGCTATGAAATGAATTGCTTTTGTGCACGTTCAAAATAAAACTGAAATCCATCATGCATTAGGTTTCCGTGGATAAATAAAGAGGCCGACGCAGTACACCTTGAAAATAAATAAACTATATTTAAATAAGGTCGACTTCACTTGATTAAAGACCTTCATGTTCTTTCAGTAACACATTACACCTCATGCCATGTTTTTTCAAAAACAAGTTGTCATTTTTTTTTTTCTCAGAACGTTTTTCAGCATTTCATAAAAAAAAAACAACTTCAATATCATCTTCAGTTAATTTTGTTACAATATTGAATAAATGTATATGTCTATCACATGATATTGTAGTAACTCGGTCGTTATTTCTCTACAAAGATTCAAGCAGAGAGAAATTTTCATCATTACGGGAAACAACTTCACAGAGAGACACATTGAAGAGCAAGACCGGGGGCTGGAGGGGGAAAGGGGGGGCTGTAAGGGGAGGGGGTCAGGAGGGGGAAGGGGGGTCTGGGAGAAGGTGAACACGAACACAGACACAGAGATATCATATATCAACATACAGAAAGATGAGCCGGGATGTCACTGGGTGCAAATGTGGCAGGTTTTCTTCTCGCTACTTCTTAAGGTCAAAGTCCAGAAGGACTCTGTTAACGCTGTCCTTGTGTGTGTGTGTGTGTGTTTATGCTTGTATTTATGTGCTGGTGGGGACCATGGAGACTCATGTTCCCATGGGGACGCCCCCGATATGGAAATCAATACATGTTTAGGTGAAGACAACCTGTCGGCCTCGTCGACAGCTTTAACTTTTATCCAGATTATCTTAGTTTATTTATCAGAGAGTCCTGCAAACAAACATGTCTTCTTCTCCCTTCTGGGCATATCTACAGTTACTGTGCCTCAGCATGCCTGGTGCACAAACGACAGGGTTTCTTGTGTTTTCTGTCATTTCTGGTGGACAGAAACTCTGAGATGTTTTCATCTCCGTGTGGACGGGGGCTCAGTTCCACACTCTGGTTAGATCAACGTTACATGGAAGAATCAGTAGGCTGAGGTTATAATTTAATGCATTGTCTCCATACGACATAGAAACATAACGTGTGTGTGTGTGTGTGTGTGTGTGTGTGTGTGTATGTGCATGTGTGTGTGTGTGTGTGTGTGTGTGTGTGTGTGTGTGTGTGTGTGTGTGTGTGTGTGTGTGTCACACTCACTCATTCCACTTCACAAAGGGGTTCTGGGAGTTTGAACAAATCTGCCTACAGGCGTCCATCACAGTAGACCATGCTGCTAACACACAGACTCATCATGCATATGCAGTGGGGCACACAGGGGAGGCAAACACAGACACACACCGGAGAGGGTGAGGAGGAGAGGAAGGGGGGGGGGGGGGTCACAACTAGTTACAGAACAGCAAAGGCCGAAGCCCGACAGTTAGTACAGAAGTTCACGAAACAAGGAACATTGTCCGGATGTTGCAGGCAGTTCTGTTGGCGGCTGCGGAGCCGCTTCCGGGTCACGTGTGCCCGAAGTCGCCCTGGCGCCGGACGTCGGCCCTGGTAATGTGCGTGACCTGTGGTCTGGGTCCCGCCGGGTGGCTCGGGGGGGCCTCACACACCTCAGAGCTGCCAGCATCCGCAGAGCCGAGACTGACAATCACACTGGCAATGTTCCGCACTGTTTCTCCATGTAAACATGCTACGTACACTCTAAACTCCTTCGCCACCACGAGCTGAGAAATTGTACATCGGCGGAGGGTCGCGACAAACACTGAGCAGAAATAAAGACGTGAACCGGACCGTCGTCAAAGCCACGGAAATAAGATGAACCTCTTCTCTCGTATTGCACATTGAACTCCTCCATTTAAAACTACAGCCTGTCTCCAGGAGCCACGCCGCCGCTCGTCCTCACACACCATGTGAATACCTCAACATAGCCATCGTCTTAGGAGGAACATGGACATCAGGAAGGGCGACATGAAGAAATCAGCACTTCAGTAAATGAGAATGTTGGGTTGGATGTCCGAGCGGTTTGGAGGGGGGGGGAGGGGGGGCAAAGGGCTCCGCACTGTGGAAAACATATCAAAATCTAATCCACTAAATTCAGCAACAATGTCAGCTACACTATCGACTTCATATACGGATACGATTCTAAACGTTGTTTAGAAGTACAAAAAAAATCTACCTTGGCTAGATCCGCAAGGAAAAGATACAAAATCGGTTTTTAGAAAGTTTACAAAGTAGAGTCAGTACAGGTCAATTTCAGATGTTATCATAATAACAAATTCATTTTTGTAGCACTTATCATTTGGGTGAGATATTCTTCGATACAGCGTCTTAACAGAAGTGTGACTGATACCAGGCAGTGAGAGTACCTGAAGCTTCCAGTCAGCCGTTTCATTACGACCAGGAGAACAGAGTTCACAAACACAGAGGCAGAAGCTGATCCTCCACATGTGGACCTCAGATTCATTTAAACTCTGGTGAATTAAGAGTCATGTGGTGGAAATGTGTCAAATTTGTGTTTTGTGAGGCAGATTGACTCTCGGTTAGTTTACTTTAGTTAGCAGGAGCTGAATGCGCCATCATGTGGTTGGAGCTTCTCACAACAGAAATCATATTATAGTTCATGTTCATGACAGTTTATCTCAATTGTGTTGAAATGTTTAGGTATTTTCCAATGTTTTGAGCAAAAAAAAAAAAAGAAAGAAAAAAAGATAAACTGTATTTTAGTCTTGATGCAGATTGTTATTGACAGTTTGAGCAGCCGGGTGGAGTTTTAAGTTTCAACAGTCATATACAAGCTGCAGCTTCCACTGTTGCTTAAAAAAAACCCTGAACATTTCTGAATAAATGAAAAAAAAACAATAATCCTCACCCTGTGATCTGCTCGCCCACAGCATTAATGTAGGATGCAATACTGAGCAACTTGTGTTCTCAGTCAGAGTTCATTCAACACATTTTCTATTGAGCCGTTTAATCTAAACCTAGAGTCGTTGCCACTCCTGAGCAGATTTCCTGCTTCAGAGCTCGGGGCATATTTTGAAGAGCATCGGTGAGATGAGAAGAAGTTATTTAGTATTTGTGGAAACAAAGTGTGTTTCTGCTGGATGAGTTCAAACAATCTACGCCAACAGCTTCAGCTGGACGGAGCCTCGCTTCACTCAGCTCAACTGAGAAACGTCAGAGACGAGCTCTCTTCATGTCGCGCTCTCCAACAGAAAAACCAAACTCCAGCCTGAGTGGTGTGGAACAAAGTGCCGCCGGGGCAGTTTGTACAGCTGAAAGCTTGAATACTACATTTTGACTTTAAGGCATCCTTTGTTTGCTGGAGGCTTAATGAAGAAATCGAAACATCTGCATGGTGATACGTGTTCCAAATGGAATTTATGTTTGATTCCAATCATCCCGGGGAGTGAGGCGGCTGAGAGCTCGGCCTCCCATCTCACATTGAATAGTACCACCACAAAGTGGGCGGAGCCTGTTTGCTCACAGTCTGTTTTAGATCAGGGCTGTCAAACATAAAGACCGTGGACCAAAACCACCAAACTAGAAAATTCAAAGAAAATATTTCAGAAAATTGCTTAAAAAATATTTCTTAAGAGTAGTGACACAACACAACATTGAGATGTAGGGGACGCTGCCACGAAAGATAGTAACCTGGTTGCTATCAAATTAGCCTCAAAGCCATGCTGTAGGGGGAGGCTGTGAAAACATGCAGAAAACAACCATTACAGAAGCGTTTTGGACATTCGACTGGATCTGAACCAGAAGGTTTCATTAGAATTGGCTTTATATTGAGATTGTAGTCTTTTCAATATCATAGTATTAATTATTATTGTTTGTTATCCCTTTAGATGAAACTGAACTATACGTGGCCCAGAACTGAAAATGTTTGACACCCCTTATTTAGACAGTTCTACTCTCGTCCTCATTGTGTTTGACATGACATGTGTGTGTCAGATGTTTAGAGTTGTCTCTGTTGATCCTGCTTTTAATGTCAAATATCAACAATAGCAATTAGGTGAAGCTATTGTCTTGACTGTATCTATTTCAGTAAACTTGATCTGTTTTACGACATGTCACGGCTCCACCCGTCTGAATGGAGCTGCTCTGAGAAGAAGAGGAGCCGTTACCACACCTTCTCTGACGAAGATTCAACAGGAGGGAGCAGTCAAGGCTTTTCTCTCCACAGACACACGGATGTCGTATACAGGCGGTTTCTGTTCTTTACCTTTTACACGCCAGGTGAAGATGCTGTGTATGTCTGACTACACACGTAGAAAACAGACCTTCGGTTTGATTTGTGTCAGAGGAGCCGTGGTCACAACAAAGACCCTCAGTGACGTGTGAATGGACAGGGGGTGCTCTTCAAAAACATTGGACTCTTTTAGCAGCAAATCGTTAGTTTGAGGAAATGAGACTTTCTAATATTCAAAACACATGGTTTCTATGTCTGTAGTCTGTGGCAAGAAGATTTTACATAAAGACTGTTGTTTCTCTTTTTCACGTTGGGGGAGACTATTATGTGTTCTTCGTCACTATCTGCCCTGTAGAAACTCTACACTCTATCTATGTACACTGGTTTTCACTATTTACAGCGCATGTGGAGACCACCTTCATCTGTACCGCATATTAGACAAGCATCACCACCAGAAAGAATCTCCTGTAGTAAACAAATGTAGTGTAATTGTAAACATTCGACTCCTAGGTTCACACAGTGGCCCGCCTCCTCAGTGAGCGATGGCAGCTGTGGAGTGAGACTGAGGAACAGGCTGGTCCTTGGATGCAGCTCAGATGGATGAATTTGTCCGGTGTGCCGAGGTTTCTGAGCAGAAAACCAGCCTGCGGGACGGCTCCATCAGTCCAACCTGCTCTGAAAGGAAATCAAACAGCCCCCGAGAGGCCGACCCCCCCGTCTGTTCGCCTCATGAATGTCAGCCACACGTCGCTGTCCGTCTGCTTTCTGTCAACCTGCTGCAGGAAACCTCCTTCACTCGCTCTTCTCGCAAACACTTTCTATCGCCCTCTAGTCACCACCGCAGTGACTCTGTAATGATCGGTTTTGTCATGCCTACTTATGGTGTGTTTGTATATGTATATATCATGTGTATGTGTGCGTGTATGTGTGTGTGTGTGTGTGTGTGTGTGTGTGTGTGTGTGTGTCCCTGCATCAGAGATCTGCAGCGAGCCCTGTTGTACCAGATGTTTCATGTTGTGTGGACTGAAGTGAAGAGATGTGTGCTGCTGTGCAGTATTCTTCACCACACCCTCCGGCTCCTCCCTCTAAAAGCCCTTGATGTGGCAGTAGGCCTCCAGGCTGGAGAAGATGATGTAGAGGAACCACAGGCCCAGGAAGAGCAGGGTGGTGAGGAGGCGGGACATCCAGGGGCCGCCCAGCTCGCCGCCGATGGAGGGCCGCCGTCTGAACAGCAGCACGGCCATGCAGATGAACGCGAAGATGGTGAAGAGCGTGACGGAGAAGGCCAGAGAACCGGGGTCCACCCTGAACGGTTTGCCCTTCACTCGCCAGTAGACGGCAGCCACCGACCACGCCACGCCGATTCCCAGGAACACATTGACAGCGTTGCTGCCGGTGACGTTCCCCACGGAGGCGTCGGCATGCTGGTCCTGCATGGCGGCCACTTTACTGGCAAAGGTGTCTGAGAGGAAGAGGAAGAGGAAGAGGAAGAGGAAGAGGAAGAGGAAGAGGAAGAGGAAGAGCAGGGAGGAGTTCACCACGGATCTGAACTCCGCCGCCAGGAGCCGCCGTGGCTCCTGACGTCTGTTTTAAGAAGTTAAGCATCCGAGCATGAGGAGAAGCAGCGTGAACAAAATGAAACTCAAAACAGATGAGAGGAAACACGTTTACCACAAAGACACAAAATAACTAAACACAAGACACAAAGGAGCTCGATTACGACACAGAACTTCTGAAAAATAAATGAAAATGAAAATGAAACATTAAAGCCTCACAAACCATGAAGCAAAACAAATCACCACTATAAAACAATGAGACACAAGATAAAAAACAAAATACAACTGAAAGAACAAAAAACATTAAAACACAAACTGAACTAAATGATGACAAACAAAATAAAGACAGACAAAAAAAACAAAAATAAAACGACTAAATCATCTTATGAAATGACACAATGATACACAAATAAACTAGAGACAAATAAACCTAACAGACATGAAACATACATGAAAAACAAAGCAGATGAAATCAACACAAAACATGGGAGTCAGAGAGCGGAGAGTCACACGGAGGTTATCAAAACAGCTGTGACCTCCTAAATCCTCCAACCTCCTCCTCTTCCTCCTCCTCCTCCTCCTCCTCACCTGGGATGGAGGTCCCCAGGGCCACGAACACCACGGCGGTTACGGTGTCTTTCAGCCCCACCGTGCAGCCAAAGTGCGAGGCCAGGTCTCCGATGACGGCGGTGAGGAGGCCGATGGAGCTGATGGAGACGCAGAAGCAGGCCCAGCCGTTCCAGTACTCGGTGGGCGGGACACAGGCGAACAGAACCTTCCAGAAGACGGTGAGGAAATGCATGACGTAGTCGTAACAGGACGGGAGGCGCTCCTCGCGGCCCTCCTCGTCATCATCACCGTCGCCTGGAGGAACGATGAAGAAGAGTTTCAGTCACTAGTTACTACCAACATGCAGACAGCTCCCCCAAGGGCATCTTGCTGAGTTAGTTCAGGATTAATGAGGTGATGCTCCTCCAGTAAACAGGAGTTTAGTGATAGTTAAGCTCAGGCTATAGCTAACAAAAATAACAAAAGGGTTACCCTAAAGTTGCACAAAACAACCAGAAAATGCACAAAATGATTTCAAAAATACACAATATACTCAGGAAAGAAGCATATGACCTTGGGGTTAAGGGATGCGAAAACCAAGAAAGAAATAAACAAATGCCAAACAGGTGCCAAACAACCAATACATACCCCAAATGATAACAGATAG
Source organism: Lipophrys pholis (assembly GCF_963383615.2). Lineage (NCBI taxonomy): Eukaryota > Metazoa > Chordata > Actinopteri > Blenniiformes > Blenniidae > Lipophrys > Lipophrys pholis. Next base: position 25,529,689 of record NC_137627.1, on the reverse strand, counting down.
ATCACAAACAACTGGAAAAATGCACAAAATTAGAAAAAATATAAAAAAATTAAAAATGATACTAAAACAAACTAAATGATCAGATTTCAAATTAATATCCACCAAAAAGAGAGAAAACAACAAAAGAATATCTAGAAAAGCGCTAAATATCCCCTAATAGTTACAAAACAGCCAGAGAAATGCACACGCACCTGCACTGACTGTGACAGCATCCACAAACTGCTCCCTCCAGGAGTGTGTGCCGATCACCAGAGCCAGGTTGGTCTTCTTGATGAGTTTGTCCACGGTGCTCTGAAAACACACCAACAACACACTGTCAGCAGCCAGCAGGAACCTCCCACACACCTTTTTTTTTTTCCTTCTTTTTTCTTTTCTTTTCTTTCTTTCTTTCTTTCTTTCTTTCTTTCTTTCTTTCTTTCTTTCTTTCTTTCTTTCTTTCTTTCTTTCTTTCTTTCTTTCTTTCTTTTTATTCTATTTCTTTCTTTCTTCTTTTCCCGACACCTTCGTTTCACATTTCCATCTCGCCAAACTGTCAGAGAATCAGTGATCATCATAGGTGTCATATTTTATTTGCTTTGTAGTGACCATCGCCAGCCCCCCCTGAAGGTGAATGTTCTCACTGTATCTTTGCTTACTCTGGTCCAGAGAGGGTAGGGGGGGCAATTACTAAGTGTTAAGTCTACAATGGCACCAGTGTTCTACATTTCCACCAAGATGACAGCTATAACTAACCAGTGTTTCCCAACTATGCCCAGTGAGTCCTGGGGGGATTCTGCATCTCTGTGGGTCTTGTCAGGAGTTGGAGTGATTTTCACCCATGCAGGTGGGGCGACCAAAAGAGCCCTGAAGCCTAATGTTCAGGCGTGACGGAGTACTGCAGACCGACACCACCCCAACAGGGAACAGGAGTGGTGTCGGCCCAGACACCCGAAGGACTGCGGAAAACTGCCGCAAGCCCAGAGACCCGGAGGCACAGTGGCGCTGTTCCCACCCTTTTAATATGTTTCCCGATCCGAGCAACATTCCCCAACCCTGTGACTTGATGTTATCTAAGGTGCTCTGTGGTGCATTAAAATTGGGTCGAGGGCCCAGAAACCCCCCAGGGAGGACCGACCCCCCCAAACCCCCAACCCGACACAGACCACGACGCTGAGCCCGCCCACCGACCCCAGCAGCCACCCGGCACTGCCACAGGCCGGCCAACACAGAGGGCCGCCCGGAGAAAGGCCACCCCATGACCTGCAGCAATCCCAACACACCAGGGAAGCACCCGAGAAAAAAAAGACGGTTGTGGAAGGATCCGATCGAGGTCGGGTCCCCCCAGATCAAGCACCCCCTCCCGGCCAGGATCCACAGGGCCGACGCCCCCCTCCTATTTCCCACATGAAGTCCAGGTCGTTTGTCACGAGTCAACACCAGTGTGCAGACACCAGGGACGGCAAAAAAAATAAATTAAAACGGTTTAGCTTCTGTGTCAATCCAATACTAGAAACTCATTTATTTCTTCCATATTGAAACAACAATTTGGCCTTCTTCTATGCTAATTTGACCATTTGGTGAATGTGTGGTTGTGATCAGTCTGCCAAACAGCTTTACTGTGAGAAACTTTGTTCTCATGCAACATATATCTAGCTAATCGAGCTTTGTTGAAACTGGAAAAGAGGTGGTCTGAATGATACCATCACACTATTTTTAGCTTCTCTTCAATGACTTCCTGTACAGTAGAATTTAAAGTCCTTCTATTAACCTATGAAGCGTGTCAACAACCAGGCTCCACCGTATATTACGTGTCATATTATGCAAAATTCACTTTGTAATGGTTTTCCAACAGTAATACTCGTCCCCATACCTGGACTGACGCCCCCAGAAGTGAAGACCTTGACCTTGAAAGTCTGTCCTCTCTCTCCTTGGCTTGTTTCAGTTTTTAAAAAGTGAATTGCTCCAATCAGCCAATCAGAAATCAAACCCTATATAGTGTCATCGGGGGTTTAGCCAATCCCAATCAAGGTAGCCCCTCACTTTGACCCTCCCACAATTAAACAGCTCTGCTCTGACACATGTCACCTTGAGAGGAAGTACTTCCTCTTCTTCATCAAGATGGGCATGTGTGGGCGGAGCCAGTCCAGCTCACACAGACACAGCAGATTCTGAATGTAGCTCCTATGATCCAATATTCAAATGGAGGAAAATCAAGGAAAAGCTGGATTTGGGGAAATAAACTTTGAAAACAATGTTTTGGATGAACGGGACCATGTGAAGGTGTTGAAAAGCTGTATGATATTACCCCTTTAAGGAGCTGTTAGTCCCATATTACCCGGAAGAACACTTGGTTCTCGGAGTGCTGCCCCCTGGAGGTTCCTAGGTTTTCCAAAAGTAGAATGGAGGCCGAGCTTTCAGCTGTCAGGCTCCTCTCATGTGGAACCAACTTCCAGTTCCAGTTAAGAGGCTGACAGTCTACACTTCTTACTTAAAACTTTAATTTAATTGATCAAGGTCACCCGGGAACATTTTCTAGTGACGCTGCTGTGAGTTTCTACTGCTGGAAGACCTTTAATGTACTGAGTTTCTTTCCTTTCTCACAGTGATGTTTCACTCTAACATTTCACTGACATTCTGTCTCTCTCTGCTGAAGATCACACTTCTCATGATGAATCTTCCCCCTGGACCATCAAATAGTGACAACAGTAATTATCTATAATGAAAATAATAACAACCTAATATTTCCCTCTGGGATTAATAAAGTATTACTATTCTATTCTTTTCTGTTGTATTCTCTTCTATTCTATTTTTTACAGAGTGACGAGCAGATGAGTTGAGTTTGTCTGCAGCCAAACAAATGAAATACCTTCAGTGATTTCCAGTCACATCACTGAGTCGACGGCTCTGTTTGTTTGTTTGTTTGTTCCTGCATTGATCTGCAGAGAATAAAATCTCAGTGCCAATCACACTCCAGTTTATTATCCTTCAGACTCTCCCACCGTAGCCACAAATCACCGGAGACGAGGACAATTATATCCATCCACCAGGGGTCAGTTTGATCCAATCCTGCACCAGGATATTGAGTTTCAGTGATGATGCAGCAGCAGTTTGTTTGTTTACCGCTCCTCTCTTCACTGATTCATTCGCAAACAATCCACAGTCAGATGGCTTTTAATCAGTGAACTTTTATAGTAATTACTGAAAAACTTTTACTTAACTAAAAAGAAAGAAAGAAAGAAAGAAAGAAAGAAAGAAAGAAAGAAAGAAAGAAAGAAAGAAAGAAAGAAAGAAAGAGGACAGTTCCAGTGTTGTTAAACTCCGCCCCCTCCAGGTCAACAGTTTAGATTCTCAGGTTTCAAGAAGGTTGACATATTGGTCTAAACTGCGTTTTATTGTGTTACTTATTAGCTTTAATAATGACCTTTTCCAACCAAAGTTGGGTGACCAAGGAAGTTGGCCGACAAGGTTATGTTTGTTTCTATGTGTGTATGTGTGTATGTGTGTATGTGTGTATGTGTGTATGTGTGTATGTATGTATGTATGTATGTATGTATGTATGTATGTATGTATGTATGTATGTATGTATGTATGTATGTATGTATGTTTTTTACCAACTTTCGTAAAAACTGCTCACTGAAATTGCATGAAATTTTCAGGGATGATCTGTCATCATCCAAAGATTAAGCCATTAGATTTGGGACTTGAACAGCGAATCATTTCAGAATAAATTCCCCCCAAAAACCTCAGCGGATGAGAGAGACACCTCATGGAGGAGAGCAAAGGAGATCAGCGCCTGTTGCCATGGAGACACTCCTTGCTCAGTGTTTCACACAGTGATGTAGCGACCTGACCTACCTAGTTAGCAGTGATATGAGCTAATGGCTATCATGTTTACTATGCTTACGGTTCCACAAACAAAAGTGTCGTTGGCGAAGGTCTGCGCTCTACCGAGTGTAGCTCTAGTTTTAATCATGGCTTTGATCGTCTCAAAGGACCAAATGGAAACAGATCAGGTCTACCTGCACGATGTATGAGAGTTATTTAAAAGAAGTTAATTAAAAGAAGCTAAAAGAGTTAATTCTATTCACTGTTTTAGTTGATATGCATGCATGTGATGTTTGAAATTCTTGTTATTAACTGACTTAAATATAGCAAAATGGTCATTTATCTGCCTCAGCCGATAAAGTAATGAGTTACAGGTGATTGAAAAAAGACTGACTTTGGATTATTTTGACTTTTTCAGTGATTTGGTCCTCCAGCTCTGCCACACTCTTTATTTTAAATATCAACTTTTTGTTTTTTTTGTAAACCATATAGAGTGTAATGTTTTTCACCATGTTCACAAAGAGTTTTAGTTTTTTTTTTTTTCTCTCCTGCTTTCCCGGGATTCAAACACTGGCTCTCGAAAACTAATTAAGATACTTATTACTATTGAGAGTATTTCATTTCATATCAGAACTCAACCAGAAAACAACTGTAACCATATCAACCATATCACCATAACAACTTCAGTACATAGATCAACGTTTTACAATCTTCACTGTCAAATCTTCCCGTCATTCTCATCTTTTAGAACGTGATGATGAGAAATACAACAGCAGCATCCAGCTGTGGTTCTGAGGATGTTAGTTTACTGGAATGAGAGTCACAAGTTTCACCTGGCAGGATGACACAGACTCTACTTTTAAGATATTGTTGAGTTTTTCTGTGTAAAGGTCTTACAGGATCTGTTGTGATTGTTGCTGAATTGACTTTATTTTTTTAGAAGATGATTTGTCACATCCACAGTGAATGCGCAGCAAACTTTAATCTCTGTATTTAACTCAGCTGAGGGATGTTTTCCAATCATTATTGTTTCTATGTGCTTGATAACAACGGAGCCTTATTGCTCCACGTCAGTGTTCCTGATTAGATCAGACAGCTTCCATTTGAATCAGCAGCTGGAGAGAAACATCGTTTTTTAAAAAAGGTTCACAGCACATGAGAGACATTCAGTGTCTCCTTGAATTAAAGTCAGAGTAGGTAATTAAAGCAAACACATTAGAAACAAAGCCCAAAGTGACAGTGGCCTGGAGCAGCAGGTTGAAGCTGCCGGCTAAATTTCAGGCGGCGCAGCTCTGATTTGCTTACGACTGAAGCTGAAGCTCTTTTCACACAGTGTGTCTGTCCTGCAGGCGCTCCAACAGGAAGCAGCAGGACAAAGCTGAAGGACGCCGTGCGAGTCTCCAGTGAGCGGCTCTGTCAGGACTCCTGCACCTTTAATCACTCGTAGTTGTGTTGACCACAGTGAGTAAAGATGCATCATGTAACCGAGTACAGTTACTTTATTGTTGTTGCCTCTCCAGCCATGAAATGATAGAAACTGCTCTGCTGTTGAGTTTGAGGGGAAATGTTTAGTTATCATTGGATCAGGACAGGACTCACAGACTGGAGATCAATTCTGGACAGAAAGAGTCTCTGGTGTTGAACTGCTGATTTTCTTTCGTAAAACAGATCAAATTTATTCACACTGCCGTAAGATTATCCACTCTCTCACTTCTTTTTATTGTTTTTAATTAAAATGAAATGGTGTGGTTGCGCAATAAACTTTAAAGCTGCAGTGGGCTTCGTTCAACACTTTCTATTTAGAGGTCATAAAAACAGGAGTAATAAAGAGAATAAAATAAATCTCTTATGTGAAGCTGCAGTTTTCTTTTTCCTGTACATCAGTGGTTCCCAAACCTTTTTGCATTGGAGGAGCCCCCCTAATTACCTCTGGGAAACACTGCTGGACACCCCCACTGACAACCTGATCCCTGCTGTATAAACACTGATATGGAGGTTCATCAAAAGAACATAAAGAGACACCTTGAACTCGTACGACTCTTCGATGACGACCTCCAGTCGGCTGTGCTCTCCCAGGATGGGCTTCCCCATCTCCGCGATCCTCCGGGCCTCCTCCTCCTCTGTGCTCATCTGCCCCTCGGCCCCCTCTGTGGGCACAGGAAGGAAGCAGGAAGTAACAACCTTAACAGAGTACCTCCTTTTCCCCGTCTCGTCTTGTTCTTTTCCATCTGAAAATGATTGTGTTTTGTTCAGTATTGATCACGCGCTCTGCACTCAAATTACGACTGAGATTGGTTTTGTGGAGAGGTTACACTGAGGTTTTTATAAGTAAAAAGAACAAGAGGAAAATATCACGGGGCGACAAAGTTACACTGAGCTGCTTTAGCCTGGCGACGCTTCAGTAGAAAGAAGCTGATTTTAAGGCTCTGCTGTGACAGGAAGCAGCCATTGCAAAAAGGTCATGATGTAGTAAAATGTGCACGTTCATCAGAAAAACAATCAACATCTGAATCAGACCACGTGTTCGTCTTCTGAGATGGTCGACCGCCTGGCCCGGTCACCTCTGCTCATGTTTCCCACAGACCAGGAACTCTTCACAGTCCTTCATCAAACTGGTTTCAAATCATTAATCCGGTCTGTTTTTCTTCTTCTCAGATCAACTTTGGGACAAACTGTTGACTTGTTGTCTAATAATCCCACTAACAGAGTGTATCGCACACACACACTTCAGTCAGCTGAATAAGGAGTGCAGCACATTTAAATTGAACAGCAGGGGGCGCTGATTCTCCACTCATGTGGCCTCAGACTTCAGCCAGAGAATTGAAAGAGTTCCAGACGTTTCTGTTGGTTTCAATCACATGAATGGAAACAACTTTATTCATTTATGAGAAGTTGAAGTCGAGGTTACCATGAAACCCCGAGGAGCGACGACGAGCTGCTTCAATGCCTCACAGCAGAGGGGAATCATGCTGAATAATCTCCAGTTCAAATCACAAACATTATGTGAGTGGAAGATGAAAGAAGTGATGAAGACAGTGAATCAGGATGTTTTCTCTCAGTCCTTCATGTTAATCTTCTGACTGCTGCACTAAAATGCAGCATCACACATTCAAAGGCTTTTTTTTTCTTCTTCTTCTTCTTTTCCCGCCTGGACTGCAGCACAGCGAGCTGAACGAAGCAGTCGGGACAAATTCATCATCTCCCTGACTGTGTGGCTGCATGGATCCTGAAAAGCTGCTTTCAAACAGCAGATTTCGATTTAGAGCTGAAAGGTTGAAGCTGACGAGGAAAAATGAATCAACTGTTCCGATCCCTGAATAACTACACCACGTTTCAATAAAAAATACTAAACAAAATATATTTGGGTTTTGGGTTGATGACTAACAGGACTGGAGCTGAAAACGTTGGAATTCTAAGATGAGTCTTTCATTTCAATAATGAGCTGAGTCAGCGCATGAAAACCTGCAGCCTCCGACAGATGTAGAGTTTGTTTGTTTGTCTCCTTATTTTCCACATCCTCTTCTAAGATACAGATACTTGTGTAAACATTCAGCCATTATTGATGTAATCTGATTACTCTTAAATGCTTCACTTTCTGCAGCTTCAGTGTAGAAAACTGTTTGGAACCTTTCACTGTAGCTCTGACTCATCCTCACGGGGGTTAAAATAAGGAAGGAGCCAGAAAAAGTAGATATTTGTTTGCTGACAAATGAAACCAGAGTTCGACTTGTGATGAAGCAGAGAATCAGTCTTACCTTGGTTGAGCAGCAGAGCTGGAAAGAAAAAGATCAGCAGTCAGTAAAATGGAGATTCAAATAAGAACAAACACACAGATTTGGACTTCAGGTTGGTCCTTCCACACTTTCTGACCTCCACTGGATGCTGTGTGTGTGTGTGTGTGTGTGTGTGTGTGTGTGTGTGTGTGTGTGTGTGTGTGTGTGTGTGTGTGTGTGTGTGTGTGTGTGTGTGTGTGTGTGTGTGTACCTGAGATTCCTCTCTTCAGCCAGCGAGGCTCCTCCAACACGATGAAGAAGTTTTCATGTTTCTCATATTCTTCGTCATCAATTATTCTCACCTGGAGAGTTTGACTGGACACACACACACACACACACACACACACACACACACACACACACACACACACACACACACACACACACACACACACACACACACAGAGTCAGATTCATAATGAAGTCAAGCATTTCATCAATCTGCAGTTCGGCGCCCGCGGGGCCGTCAGCAGGTCGTCTATGTGATCGACATGCAGGAGATGGAGACCCGGCACACACACACACACACACACACACACACACACACACACACACACACACACACACACACACACACACACACACACACACACACACACTAACGCTGCCCACTTGGTGGTCTCCCTCCTGTTGACTCTGATCACACAGCTGCAGTGTAAATTAAAGCAGCAGGAGGAAAAAGGACACTGGATCGATCATCGGTCAAAGGTCAGAGCCGAGAGAGAAAATCCAAATGAGGATAATAAACAGAAGAACACTGACGCCTTGATGGATGACTTGTGTTTCTAGTTGAATCTTCAATGACCAACGTATAAATGAGCTTATTTTCCACTACAGTGATGGAGTCTTCTATTGATCTAAGATGCAGCGGTGGCCCAGGTGGAGGAAAAAATCATCCTCCACTTACAAGGTTGTGAGGTTTGCTTTTCAGAAATAAAAATAAAAAGCGATGGTGGAGCCGTCTACAAACCTCCACCACAGAGCCACGCACCCCGGAGAGTTCAAATGAAATAGAGGGTCAGGTGTAAATCACATGGGGTTCAAAGTAGATACTAACCCTGTTGATTATATTAGCCCCATGTGCTGACGACAACACAGGAACACAATCATAATCTCACGTTTTGGGGTGCGCCCTCTTGTGGGTGATTCAAACTCCAGATTTTCAGGCAAATTTCAACTGAGGTCCAACACCGACATACATGTTTTGATAACTGTGATTTCTGGGTGGTGACTCCTTTAATTCAGTCAGGGTGTCAGTGTGCTGGAACCGATCCCAACAGGGTACACCGGCACAGGTGAGAACAAGGCACCACACCCGGACTCAAACCGGGGACAAAATCAGATAAATAAGTACACTGAAACTGCTACTTAAGAAATGATTCAGTATAACTGCAGCTACAATAATAAGGTTGACTTAAGGTCAAGGTTGACTTTGTGTTTGTTAAACTCTGCCAAACACCACCAGGGTCCTGACAGACGAGCGAGATGAGGAAGTGAAGGTGAAACAGGATGACAGGACATGTTAGTGTCTCAGAGAACTGAACTGTCACAGACTGAAGCTCAATGAAGGCAAAAAAATCCACAGTGACACCAGACAGAGCCTGAGAGGAAGAGGTGGGGGTGGGGGTGGGGGGGGGGGGTGGAGGATGGAGGAGGGAGGAGGAAGGAAGGGGAGAGCAAAGCGGGGGTCAGAGTGGTTAAGGAGGGACGAGTGTGCAGGGAAGGCTACAGGTGTGTTGAACTGACTGGCTGATCTGAGAGCCGATACAAGAGGGAGACAGAGGTGAGGGGGTGAGGGGGAAGAAAGAGGGCTGACGGAGTGTGTGTGTGTGTGTGTGTGTGTGTGGGGGGGGGGGGGGGGTGGGGGGGGGGGGGGGGGGTGGAGCTGAATCAGGAGGAGGTGAGGTGAATTCACATCTCTCAATCATTGCAAATTAATTCTTTTAAACTCAGAGGATTGCTTTACTTCATGGGCACAAAAGGAATTATTTAAACTTTGAAAGAGTGTGGCTCCTCGTTGGGTCTAAAGGAACAGAGTGTTAAAGTCTGGCAGTGACAGATTATTTATTCCCTCACTTTTTAGCTGATTAACAGCAGCAGGAGGCCGCAGGGCCGTGAAATATTCATCATTTTAAACAAACAAGCAAGGCGTCTTTCATCACAACAGAGTCTGAATTAGTGAGATAAAGCAATCAGTTTGTTGGCCGTCCAAATATAATTTATTCTGTTTCTGACATTTCACCTTGTGAAACCATCAGCAGAGAAAAAACAAACGATGTTGTTCAGTTATGGAACAAAAACTGATCTGCAGCGTCTGTGTGGCGATTTTAAGCCTAAAGAACAAGGTGAGTGTGTGTGTGTGTGTGTGTGTGTGTGTGTGTGTGTGTGTGTGTGTGTGTGTGTGTGTGTGTGTGTGTGTGTGTGTGTGTGTGTGTGTGTGTGTGTGTTTAGCATTAGTGTGTGCTGTCTGCATGTTGGTAGTAACTAGTAACTGTAATCTACTTTGACTAACTTGAACAACACTGATCATGAGTCTCTGGCTCCAGGTGACAGTGACGGTGATGATGATGATGATGATGATGATGATGATGATGATGATCCTTCCCCTAAATAGTGGTTCGCTTCCCTAATGACTGCAAGTTGGTAGTTTATCCAGATGATGAGCATCTTCCTCACTAACATCCAGATGATAGAGCATCTTCCTCCTCTAACATCCAGATGATAGAGCATCTTCCTCCTCCAACATCCAGATGATAGAGCATCTTCCTCCTCCAACATCCAGATGATAGAGCATCCTCCTCACTAACATCCAGATGATAGAGCATCCTCCTCACTAACATCCAGATTATAGAGCATCTTCCTCACTAACATCCAGATGATAGAGCATCTTCAGCTGAACTGAATGAGACTGAGCACTACAATATTACAGCTATGTGAACATTATTAAGACAGGAAACACTGTTTGAAATCATTGCAAGGAACACAGGAGTTACTTCAACAAGTAACTAGTTACTTTGACAGGTAATCAACTACTAGTTTTCCGAGGATTTCACAGAGTTGGTGTTCATGCTGGCTTGTTTTACATCATCTCTTCATTTAGCTGCTCAATGTCTCAATTTTTCACTTTCTTTGTGCGACTGCCAAGTTTGTTTGTGCAACATTTCTCCTGTTAGTATTTATTGTAAAGTATTTATTAGAAGATATTAGAGTCCGTCTGTTAGGAGTTACTACGCTGAGGTGACGTCTTGTTCCTCTTAGTGATGTTTTGTTGTCAGTCCACTGAACAGAGAACACGAGAACTAGAAGTGAAAAGATGTATGGGACTCACGCCGTCTGGTCGTTGGTGAACTCCAGCTCGCCCCGGGCGTCTTCGTAGTCCTCCCCGGCCTTGGCGGTCCCGGACTCGGTGTGATACGGCAGGATGACGGTGCCGCGGGCGCCCGAGTTACGCACCACCGTCACCTCCATGGTGCCTACGCTCTCGCTCACGCGCATCATGCGCTCGCTGAACGTGAAGATGCCGGCGTGGTCGTCGTCCAAGATGGTCACCGTGGCAACAAGGGGCTCCACCAAGCGAGCCTTGGGGGCGGCGCCCACCTCGTCGCTCTCAAACATGCCCTCAGCATCGCCGACACGCAGATTCAGCAAACGCACGAAGAAATGCTCGTCCTCCTCAAATATGTCGTCATCAATTATTCCGACCTGGAGAGAGAGAGAGAGAGAGAGAGAGAGAGAGAGAGAGTGAGAGAGAGAGAGAGAGAGAGGTTAATCAGACATGAGGTAACTTTCATCTCACACTCATACATGACATGACTTTTATATGTGAACATCATAGAAAGTTCTGGATGTCACATGTAGAATCAGAAAATGAGCCAAACTTCAAATGAAATCACCAAAATGGAGCAGAAACAGGCGGTTGTAATGTAACGGCTGATCACTTTGGGGGGTGTATGGAAGCAAAGCCACACTGAGTACAAAAGTGTTACATAGTCAGAGAGAGGGAGAAGTTATTACCACCACAGGTTCATATAACAGGTTAACTCCGCTCGCTGCTGCTGCTGCTGCTGCTGCTGCTGCTGCTGCTGCTGCTGCTGCTGCTGCTGCTGCAGACACTGTGGATTCATGTGAAACTGGTTAAACAGCAGCGAGCTGAGCGGCCGTGTGCAGGACCAGCCAGAAGCTGCTGAAGTGCTGAGCTTCTGTGGGCCATCAGTCATATCTGCGCAGTAAAGAGTGGCCGCAGAGCAGATGCTCTCAGTCCAATGTCTGGAGGCAGAGCAGCTCCAGCAGCACTCACAGCTGGCAGTTACATGGCCTTTTAAAAGAGACGCCAGCAATCCTCCAATAACCTGTCACCTGTGTCGTTCCTCCATCTGGACATCTACGTGTTTCATAACTGAACTTCTGTTCTGTAAGTTTCTCAAAACATTACAAATTACAAGTTGCCCCAGTTTAGACATGCAGTACCAGTTTGTACCATGAGATGGTGTAATGAGTCACTTAAGTTGAACCTGATCTACACTTGAATTCTCCAGCCACACAAAAGTACGTGTCTAATGAGGCCAAATTAAACCTTAAAGGTCAAGACATGTGTTGGTTAATCATTTATTCATTTGTTCTTGTGGAGAGAACCTACACAGATCAGGAAGAAGAAGTACTGAGCACTCCATTACAGCGCGGCCCTCGGTTAATCATTCTTTATTCCAATCCCGCCACAATATTAATGTGATTCATTATTCAGATTGCTCTCGGTGCAGAAGCAGCGCTCTGAAAGAGGAATGGTTATAACGTGAGCTGCACTTTGATGGGATGGTCTGAATTTAAAATGAAGATGCATCCAGCCCAGCTCTCCTCTCAGTATCACAAGAGAAATGTAAGAATCTGTTTTCTCCTCTGGACAATGCCAAAGCAGAGGCTTCAGTTACAAACTCAGAGTTGTGGTTATCATCCCGTCGTGCCACAGCACATCAACTGACAAGCGACTTCTCCCAAATCACATCAGGTCTGCAGTGTAATCCAGTGACTCCTCCCACGTGGCTCTGGCTGTGGTCCAGACACAAGAAACCAGAGGAGGGAAAAGACGCTCACTCCAAGACCCATGGTGATGTTTCTTTAAGTACTCGCTTCAGATCGAGGACAAACAACAAAATAACAATTTCTTTTCTGCTCCTTGTGAACACTTAAATTCTCCAACTTGTGTCCTTCTAATTGAAATCTGAAGCGGCTCAGTGTGACTCTGAAACTTAGATTCTGAACAGATGGGCACTGAAAGAGTACGATGAGTGTCCTGGAATGATGGTTAATCTGAGAGCTGCTTTGTTGCTCTGCACTGGTTGCTGCACAATGTGATGTGGAAATTATCTGCACTTGTCAAGACAAACTGAGAAACTGGGTCATCCATTAGGCCTCCTTTACATAACAACGTTTTCAAGTGAAAACAGAAAACTGTTTTTTTGAAAAAAGCTCAGACTCTGTGTCAATGGAAATGGAGGAAGATGCTGCTTCTGGTGCTGGTCACCACGGCTGTAGTAAACAGTTGTTCTGCACATGCTCAGTAGCTGGACAATAAGAACAATGCTTCCTCCAGAGTGTCTTGACTCTCAGTCTGTCTTCTCCTGGGAGTTCGACTTCAACTTAAAGGGGACATATCATGCTAAATCCACTTTTTTAGCCCTTAAATACATTTTGTTGTATATTTAGAGTGTTTAGAAGTACAGAAAAGTTCAAAGTAGTCTCTTCAGGTGCTCCGTTGATATCTTTATATTCTGTTTTGGTCATATTTTGCGATCGGTTTCGATTTTTCTATTCTCTATTACGTTTTTTGAACAATGACGTCACAGTATTCTCAGCGGAACTGCCAAATTAGGACATCGACATTTTGAGCAATCCGCCATTTTTGTTTCTCGCTGCGATTTTGTAGTCCAACCTAAGTTACGAGAGGATAAGTCGAAATGTTCGGTTGTTGGATGTAGTAACCCACAAGCTTCGTTACACCGTCTCCCAGCATCAGAACCTTTTCGAAGTGCCTGGTTGAGTTTTATTTTTCACAGAAATGTACCCACATCTGTGGGTAAGGTCATTTTTGTGTGCGCGAATCACTTTAAGGACGACTGCTTCAATAACCTCCGCCAGTATAAAGAAGGATTTGCCGAAAGACTTCGTCTGATTGAGCGGTCAGTTCCTTCTATCTATGGAGACGACGAACAGAGCACTTCGGTAAGCTGTATATAACGCTAAAAAGTGTGATGATAAGACGTCCCTGTCATTGTTTTGTTAGCATTAGCAGTTGCACCGTCTTCATATGTTAGCGCTGTGTGCTCGTTTTAGATTATAATGTAACTTCTGTGTTAAATAGTCGTTGTAATACAGGCAGTATTGTAGTAGTGGGCATGGATGGAGAAGTTAGTGTAAATATAGTAACACACCATTGCGTTACATCTATATGAAGACGTTGTTCTGTAGGTGCATCATCGCCATTTTCATCTCGCTCCGCCGGGTCCGACTCTGGCTCCAACATGTATGGCTGGATGGACAAATCTTCCGTTGTTGACATTTTGTAAATAATGTGTGAATATAAAGTTTCTGCGCCGCTAGATACAATTGTATCTGTTCTATCAAACTACAAAGATGGCCGAACAGGGTGACGTTGAACCGAGTATCACCTCTGCAACCTGGAGAGGAGGCAGGGTATGAAGTGTCTCATTTGCATTTGAAGAGACCACCCCAAAACGAGTTGCTCTCAGAAGCGCATCAGAAAAGGGGTTGAAAAGGGGCCTGTGGAGCTCTAATAATGAGGAATTCAGACCCAAGCATTGCAGTTTCGCGTTGTATAGACCACAACTGTATGATTTATATGTAAAAAGGAAGGATTTAAAAGCATGATATGTCTCCTTTAAAGCCACTTCACATGTGTGTTGGGCTGAAGATTCCATTGAACTCCTCCAAGCATTTTCTGTGACAAAGGAGAGACACCAGGGACAATGAACAGGCCATAAAACAGCAGGGAAGAGGCCAAAGACCCCAGGAAGTCTCCAAACCCTAGGTTGGCAACCAATGATAATGGTCGACCGGACACCACAGGGGTCCAAAAGCCACCGAGAGGGACACACGTCTCTGCAGCCTAGGGACGGTAAAGAGAGCACCAAGTAGGTCCAAGGAGGACGAGCAGGACACAGTTTGGACTACTTTTTCTCTTTTCCCTTTTTCCTGTTTTTGGGGGATTCTGAAGACCCCCCCCCCCCCCCCCCCCCCCCCCGCGCTTCAGCTGCCTCGCTGTCCACTCCTGCAGCTGAAGCCAGGCCTCTGAATTCAGACCTCGGAATTCAGACCCGGTAACAACCAGTTACCGCAGCCTCACAGAACCGCACAGGACCACGGACGGTGCGGTCCAACACAGCACAACCGGACAGTAAGAACTTTGTCTGGGCAGAAATTGTTAAATTAGCGTGAAGCTAACATGCAATGTGTTTCAATGTGCTGCTGATGAGGCCGTCGCGGCCCATATGTTTGTGTACGCGCGTTCACGCGCACCAACCAAGTCCAGGACTCGGGTTTTCCACCTCAGAACCAGAAGTCTAAGTGAGCTCCAGTCCACTGGAATCTCTGTGTGGAGAACCGGGTTGCAGAATCCAACCTTGCCAGAATTCTCTGTCTTTTTCTTCTCTCCCCCCTTTCTCATCTCCCCCTTTTTCACTAACCCGAGTCTGCGCTTCCCTTGGGCTCGTGTTATCTGATCATATAAGCTCACAGACACACACAGCTACATGTAGCACCCAACTGCTATCTGATGCTGCAAGACCACCTCTGCCTCGATCACCAGAGTTCTAACTGCATGTCCCGACATCCACTTAGAACTCCGGCACTCAGAACCGGGCCTACGGAATCGCCCGTTCATTTACAATAGGTGAGCCCTCGTGCATGCGCGTGCGACGGACGTCTTCTTTATCTGGCCGCTAAGCAACCGCCGCGTCCTCAGAAAGAGCGGGTTAAACACCTCTAGTGGTCGCGTGGGTCATCGCAACCTCTCTCGACGTCCACCTGGTGGACGCATCAAGTCATTGCGCTCTCCCTCTGCGCGACGCCGCACGCCCCTAGTGGTTGTCACGGTCACCACAATGACCTGCCAACGTCTGCCTCCACCTGGTGGACGTTCGGGGTCATTACGCCCATCACCCTCATCACTCCAGACCACACACACACACACACACACACACACACACACACACACACACACACACACACACACACACACACACACACACACACACAAACACACACACACACACACACACACACTCTTTGTACATAGTGTTTGCTGTTTAATAGATTAGATCTCCGTGTTAGATGTCGTTTGATACTTAAGTGTGTTGATTTATGAAATGATTTCTGAATTATTTCTGAATTAATACATTTTTGTTAATAAATGCCTGTTCGCTGAATTGAGCGATTCTTGGTGATTATTGTGTATTTATTGTTGACAATTCACTGGTTTGTAACAGTCTGTGCTCGGATCTCACACCTTCCCTTTTATTTAAGACTGTTATATTTTTACACAGAAATATTAACTAACTTAAATAAACCTTTTACATACGAGACTGATATTTTGGTAATTAGCTATTTCCAGTTTATCTGGTGGTGCCCCAATTTATTATTAATGGATAAATAACAAATTTATTCAAATAATAATTTTTCATTAATAAATAATTTTTGATAATTTATTAACTTTTAACTAATTACTCAATTACTTTAGGAGTTGTTAATGAGTAAATGACCGTTTACTTCCATTAATAATTTTCAATTTTTCATAAATTACTTCCAGTGATTTATTACTTTCAGTAATCTATTACTTACAGTAATTTAATGCGAATAACCAACCATGAATCCCAACATGTGCTTCAGAAACACTTTAGTGTGATCTGATCCCCGGTTACTCTCAGCAGGCAGTGACTCGCTCTCATGCACAGGAATCAGGTCCCATTAGGATTACACTGTTTTCTAGAGCTGAGAAATCTTTGAGCTTGTTTCCTCCTGAAATTATGACCTAAATCAGCTCGGTGTCACATTATATCCTCTGATATTTAAGAATATGTAGACCAACCACACAATATAGCTGTACACTGAACCTCGGGGGTTCAAGGGCCTTTTCATGATATTTCCTGACATATTTCAGACACATATATAAATCAAATCCATTATTTCCAACAACAGTGTATTTGCATATCATTCTATTAAAGTGGATCACAGTCTGTGGATCTCTAATCATGTTGAAACATTTAAGAAATGGCTCATAATGAACTTCTGTCACTCTGAATGAGGTTACAAAGCGACAATGACTTTATTAGATGCACTGAGGTGAAATAACAGACGGCAGTAACCCTCCGATGCTTTTTCAAATTACACAGCAGCACTTTTATAATAAGTGTCTGATGTCTGCTGCTGACGGAGGACGGCCATGTCTGCTTAGGATGCAGAGCAGGGCTTCACTGGCTTCACTCGGTGTGCGGCCACTGTTAATTTAATATTCCTTTCAGGCTCAACTGAAAAAAAGAAAAAGAGATTCACACATTTTGAATTCTCTTACATGATATTGGAGCTATTAGTTCAACAGTTAGAACCTGATTCACTAACATTTTGCATAAAGACGACAAAATTGCATGTTGACACAGAATATACGGTGCCTTTGGTGTGTGTGTGTGTATGTTTTATATTTTAGCAACACTTAATTCAATATGTGCTGCTGCTATTTCTTTTTTCTGCTGCTATTCTTCAAAATGTCAAAGTCCTTAACTTCTGTATAGTTTGTTGTTCTTTTGCTTATCTATGTATTTGTTTGTTTAGTTCACGTTTATGCCTGAAAAGTGCTGCTCAGGCTCATCTTGTTGGAAGGCGACTGGATCGGTGCGGTAACTGTAACTGTTATACATTATTGTCGTGGTTACGGCAGCCCGGCCTGTTTCTGATAAAGGCTGCAGGGATTCCAAATCTCTTCCCTGCTGCAAGAACAAAATCTGTTGTGACACTGAAAGGTTCTCAAGCACACACTTGTGCTACGACAGCAGGCTACAAATGTTGATTCAGTAAATCTCAAAAAGCTTCTGTCAACATCAATATACTTACTTAAGATGTCTCGTGTACTTCATTTTAATTCTAAACATATTGAAATATGTTTGGGTGTCCAGTTTTCAGTTAATTCATCGCTGTTTGAAGTGACTTTTCCAAGGTCTGTCAGACGTCATTGTGTTTTCTGACGGTGCCCAGGAGATATAATGACAATTCACTGGAATATATTGAAGGTTTTAGCTCCTGGGTGAATAATAGTGATGCTATTTGGTTGATAAACAGAGCTACGGTGTGGTAATGAACAGTCCACCTGTTATAACTGAAGTATTGCAGTGATTGAAACACTTCCACACTTGTTGCTTGTGTTTGTCACAGTTTTTCTTTTCATTCTAACAGAAAGTGCAGATGAAGTGTCTGATTGTCTGTGTGAGTCCTGTGAGTCAATGTGAGGAGAAAGGAGGCGGCGGAGGCCGAGAGGACAGTCACTGTGATCCAAACGGCTGATGAGCGAGGCGTTCAGGTGTAATTGGATTCCGCGCTGCTCATTTCTACCCGATGCAGTGATCAATGAAATCTGTTGGAACGGATGAGTGTGACCTTTGTAACACACTCATTCAGCGCCTCTGTGAACACACACACACACACACACACACACACACACACACACACACACACACACACACACACACACACACACACACACACACACACTGAAGAGGAGGGTTCAAAACATCTATTTTTCTAAATGTTCTCGTCACTTTTATTTGGTTCTCCAGGCTGTTGCATCATTCTGCTCTCATCCAGACATTTCTTTTGATCCTCCACCAGCAGACCTTTGAATCTTTGCAGAGATTATCTGGCTTACAGCAAGCAGTCACATTTTACTTAGATTCAAACAGTGAAGTGAGGAAAATGGAAATATTCTGTTTCCTTTAAAAAAAAAAAAAAGGTGTCTGTATTTAAATGAAGGTTTCATGTGTGTTAAGACAGTTTACACAAGATCAATCAGCTGGTGAATGTTATGGAGTTGAAAGTATTTGTGGAGGAACTTTTTTAATGGATGACGACCAGTCACAATGTTTGAAGTGCAACACAGAAAATATTTCATATTAAAGTCTGTTAACAAAAGTCCTGAGGAGCCAGTTGAGGAAATGCCTCTCACCAGAACAGATGCCATCAGAAACAATGCAAGCATTTTCAGAAGAACCCACAGCACACACAGATCTTCGTCAGTCTGTGCTAGTTAGAGATCAGGAGTGACACGTTTGTGTGTGCAAAGTCATGGTTGTTCCATCTCCCATATGTTTCTTTCTGCATCATGTTGGAAATATGATATTTTTTATTTCTGTGTGTTTCATAGTTACAGCACTGGAAGGAAAATTCCCGATTGTAAATATCAGAATTGTATAATTCTGTATCGAGACGATTAAAGTTATTTCTAAATTGATTAACAATCTTAAAGATACATATATTCGGCCATGGTTTGTTATATTTTTTAAGATATTTCAGATCCCAGACAGTTTTTGTGATTCTGACATGAACAGATTTAGTTTCAGCCTCTTCTGTCTTCTTATTTGCAGTCTGACGCCTTGCAGCCATAATTTCTGTCCTACTTACATCCCGGCATCTTCCTCCTGCCGGGATCTCATGGTGTTCCTCATCCTCCCTCCCCTCACTTTGATCACCTGATAACAGCCTTGCTTTGGCACCATGTGTCTGCACCGCCACCGAGGAAAACCCAGCCCACGGGCTCCTCCTGCACCAAACCTGGCAACCGGGTGACTTACCGGGTCTTGTTTTTCCAATCCACTGGTCTAAAGTGACAGAGCTCTTGTGTTATAATGAAAGTGTTCAGCCAGCTATTCAATTTTCTAACTGGGTCCATTAAAGTTTCATTATCAGCTCCAAAAATCCTGAATGAATATT